>NC_090922.1:999144454-1000344454 GCF_040938575.1 Ambystoma mexicanum
AGGGTGGGGTCCTAACGGAGCTAGAGGAAGCGGAAGAGAAACTGGAACGGGAAAGCAACAGGGCGGGAGGGGATGCGGAACTTGTACTCGAACTACAGCATAGGTGTGCAGAGCTTTGGGAAAGGCTCTGCAACCTTAACTATAAGAAGTATGTTGAGAGGCAACATGCAGGTGGGGATAAAACTGGCCGCTTGTTGGCGTGGTTATATAAGAGCGAAACCCCCAGGCCCCCGATTAGGACAATAACTAGAGAAGACGGGGAGGTGGTTGACACCCAAGAGGGAGTCAACGAGGCATTCTTCGACTATTATAGGACATTATATGAGGCCAGAAGAGGGGACAATCGAGAGGAGATTAGAGAAACTCTAAAAGACATGGAATTACCTAAGATTAATGCTGAAGAAAGGGAGGAGCAGGACGCACCGATTACCTTAGAGGAATTGGAGGAGGTGGTGAAGCAGCTACCCACCTGTAAGACCCCGGGCGCGGACGGACTCCCTTGCGAGTTTTATAAAACATATAGAGAGGAAGTACTGCCCCCTATGCTAGAGATGCTCAATGAGTCTTTTGAGATGGGCCGGCTGCCGGAATCGCTTAGAGAAGCGTTAATTGTGCCGCTTCCTAAGCCCAACAAGCCAGGGCATAGCTGCGGCTCCTATAGGCCTTTGTCAATGTTGAACCAGGATAGCAAGATATTGACGGCGGTCCTGGCCAATAGGCTGCGTAGAGTTATTAGCAAACTGATGCACACGGACCAGACAGCTTATGTCCCCAGCAGAAATATAACCCACAACCATAGGCGACTCCACCGGGTGATTGAAGAGGGAAACAGGAGCGAGGGGGAAATGGCGGTGGTGTCCCTAGATGCAGTCAAAGCTTTTGACTCAGTGAGGTGGCCATGGTTGCTGGAGGCCCTGGAAGAATACGGGATGGGGCCGGGTTATGTTAGGTGGGCAAAATTACTATACAGTGAACCACTGGCCAGGGTGTGCACAGGATCGGTGATATCTGAGAGATGGCAACTCAGTAGGGGCACCAGACAAGGGTGCCCCTGGTCCCCGATGTTATACATTCTAGCCCTGGAGCCCCTGGCAGTATACCTCAGACAACAATATGACATGGTTGGTATTGAGGTAAGGGGTTGGAAACATCTAATATCCTTGTATGCTGACGATTTACTACTATACTTGAAATATCCGGAGGAACATCTTCAATATATTCTAGAGGTTATGGAAAGGTATGTAGAACTGTCCGGCATAGCGGTGAACCCCCAAAAATCGAGCATGTTCCCATTGGGGAGCTACAGAGGAGCCCCTCTGGAGCGATTGCCAGTGTTGTCCGTACCATGGGCGGTTGATTCCTTCCGCTACCTCGGAATAGATGTGCACCATACGGTGGAGGAGGAACACTTGCATAATACCGGGGTGGCTGTGGGAACAATCCGAACAAGTATGAAGTTTTGGGAGAAGTTGCTGCTGGCGATGATGGGACGGGGGGCGATGCTCAAAATGGTGGTCCTGCCCAGGCTGTTACATTTCTTCAGTAATATATCATACTTGATACCCAAAAAGTTTTTTGTCAAACTGAATAGCATGTGCAGAGACTTCCTATGGCATGGCACTCGCAATAGAGTGGCGCTATGGAAGCTGCAGAACTTCCATGATAGAGGGGGCATTAAGCTGCCAAATTTTGAGGCCTATTATGTAGCCGGTCAGTTGCAATATGTAACCAAATGGCTTTCTGATGAGGTAACTCTTGAATTTAGGCTGTTTGGACAGGACTGCACTCCGTTTTACCTAAAGGAGATTATCTGGGTGCCTAGACTTGAAATGAAAGAACCCCCGGGTATGATGTTGCTTGGGTGGAAGATGTGACGCAGAGTATGCCGACTGATGGAGAACCCGTACCCGTGTTCCCCACAGGTGCCGCTAGTCGCCTTGGCTGGGGGAGACAACCAACTCAGAACGATAATCAGGACCTATTGGGAATCGGTCGGGCTGGTCACATTGGGAGATGTATGGCAAGAGGGAATCATTAAGGATTTCGAAGAACTGGGAGAAGAGGCAGGTCTGCACAGAGGCCAATATGTCACATATCTTAGGCTAGTGCAGATTATTCGTAAAACCCGGGTGGGGAAGGATTTGACTCATTTGAGGCTGGACTGGGAAGCGGAGGTGGGGGCACAGGTGACCGATGGGATGTGGGAGCGTGCTATGGGATACCACAAGAAGGTGTCCAGAAACGCCAGATTGCAGCAGATACAGTTATACATAACGCATAGAGCCTATATGACCCCGAAGAGAATATCTAAGTTTGTAAACGCAGGAACACAAGCATGCCCAAAATGCGATGAAGAAGACGCTGATATGACACACATGTTCTGGTCCTGCCCAGTGATTGAAGGTTTTTGGGGGGAGGTGGCACAAAAACTAGCAGATAAAGGGGTCACGCTCAACATAGATACGGCCTGGGCCTACCTGTTGGGAGGGTTTCCCAGACCACGGAATACTAAACATGTTGGGAAACTGAGGGACCTGGCATATGTGCTTGCAAAAAGGATTGCCATGGGCTGGAAGCAGTGCCACAAGCCACGGGTTGAGGTATGGTGGCGGGATTTTCAACAATGGGCAGAGGCTGAAACGGTAGTATGGCAGGAGGCATGTAGCAAGTGCAGGGAAGAAGAAGTGGGTAACCTGATGGCATGGAGAGTGTTAATAACAGGACTGTTTGGCACAATAATGGATTCTGCAGCTTCGGAAGAAAGCGATACCCGGCCACACGCAGCAGATACAGAATGAGAAATGCAAACCAAGTAAAGAAGGGTATCTATTCAACTTACTTCCTTGTGCCAAAAAAAATCTAACAATGCGCCCAGTATTAGACTTACGCCCTGCAAACACTTGTGTAGCCACAAAAATTCTCCCTGACCAGCAACAAGAGATAATCGCCCTACTAAAGCGAGGGTACTACATGACAACATTGGATATGAAAGATGCCTATTTTCTTATTTCAATGTTCCTAGTGCACAGAAAACTCTTGCGCTTCAAGATAGCAAACCAGCACTACCAATTTAAGGTGCTGCCCTTCGGAATAGCGTCTGCTCCAAGGGTTTTCACCAAGGTACTGGCGGTGGTGGCAGAGCACCTGCGCAAGGAGGTAATCCCAGTGCACCTACCTGGACGACTGGCTGATTTACAGGGGAGTCACCCGTACTTTACTGGCAAAACACGCAAAGAACCATAAACCTTCTCTTCCAATTGGGCTTCTCAATAAGCGAGAAACAAACAAGCCTTGCGCCAAGCACAACCAAACAGTTCCTAGGAGCTGTCATAAACACGGAAGAAGGGTTAGTCTTTCCTTCAAAGGAAAGAGTCCAAAACATGCTACTGCAAAAACCTCAGTATCAAGCCGCTAGCCAGATAAGCGTACGCAAAGCAATGCGTTTGCTCGGCATGATGGCATTGTGTATTTACCTGATCGCACACTCGTGTTTGCGCATGCGCCCCATGCAGGAGTGGTTGGCGAAACAATGGTCTTGGGCAAGCGGTCAGTGGGATGATGTAATGGTCGTTTCGCCAACACTAATAGAAAACTTATGCTGGTGGACATAGGAGAATCTGTTGAAGGGGAAACCCTTCCACGACCCAGTGGTGCAAGCAGTAGTTACAACAGACGTGTCACTCTCCGGGTGGGGGGCACACCACCTCCACCACACAACACATGGTCTGTGGACTCGCATCACGGCACAGAACCACATCAACCTGCTAGAACTTCTGGTGGTATTCAAAGTGCTCCAAGCATTCGATGCACAGCTGACAAAAGTTGGTACAAATACTCACTGACAGCACCACTGCAATGTTTTACGTCAACAAGCAGGGGTGCACACATTCTCCAAATCTGTCCAAGCTAGCACAGAAAGTATGGAAATGGGCACTCAGACGGGGATGTTCTATCTTCCCAACACGTTGCAGGGGAACTCGACACTCTAGCGACTCTCTAAGCAGAGACCCACTTCTGAAAGAGCACAAATGGGAACTCGACAGAAATGTCATAGATCACATTTTTACACAGTGGGGATACCCGTTACTAGACTGGTTTGCCACAAGAGAAAACAAACAATGTCCAGACTTCACGTCCAGGTTTCCCCAACCCGACTCCAAGGGGAACGCTCGGTGGATGAGTTGGTCAGGTACATTTGCCTACGCTTTTCCCCCAACACCACTAATGAACAAGGTGGTGAACAGGATTAACAAGGAACAAATGACATTAATCCTAGTTGCTCCTATGTGGGCAAGACAACCTTGGTATCCACATCTGTGCAAACTGGCGATGCGCGATCCAATCAAACTCCTGTGCCAGACAAACTTACTGACCCAACACGGGGGGATAACAGCATATCCTAAACCTCACTCAATGAACTTGACAGCATGGCTCGTGAGATCATAGAGTTTGGACATCTAAATCTAACACAAAGGTGTATGGATATCCTCAAAGAGGCACGTAAACCAAACACCACACACTGTTATTTCGACAAATGGTGGAGATTTGTAATTTGGTGGCAGTCAAACCCCATAGAATGTACTCCATCCCACATTCTTAACTATATGCTCCACTTGTTCGACTCAGGGTTAGTATTCAACTCTATAAAAGTCCACCTGGCGGCTTTATCAGCTTACACCACCGCTCAGAGTAAAGTGTGTGGTGGAAAGTTTCAGTCATTAAGGCGTTCATGGAAGGAGTAAAGAGACTCCTCCCTCCAATTTCGAACCCACCGCCAGGCTAGGATCTCAATGTAGTACTTGCAAAGCTCATGGGACCTCCCTTTGAGCCTATGCATAAGTCACATCTTAAACACCTGACTTACAAGACTGCCTTCTTAGTGGCTATTACTTCCATAAGAAGAGTTGGCGAACTGCAAGCTTTGTCAGTGCAGGACCCATTCTTTGTCATCCACAAGGACAAATTGGTTTTACGTACACACCCTAGGTTTTCACCTAAATCCATTTCCAAATTTCACATGAACCAATCCATTGAGCTACAGGCCTTCTTCCAGAATCCAACAAGCTCAGCTGAGAAGAAACTCTGTACACTAAATGTAAGGAGGACGGTCCTTTACTAGGTAAACAAGACCAAACCACTTAGAAAAACAGACCAACTGTTTGTCTCTGTAGCACGAGGCAGAGAAGGAGATTGCATTTCCAAAAATGCCATCTCCAGGAGGATAGTCAGATGCATACATGATACTCATTATCGAGCAAAACTCTGCCTTTCACACCAAGAGCTCACTCCACAAGGAGTACTGGAGCTACTTTGGCCTTTACCGCAAATGTCCCGCTAGACACCATTTGCAAAGCAGCTACATGGAGCTCAGTACATACTTTCACTCAGCACTACTACATTGACACTCGTTCCAAAGCAGATTCACAGCTGGGACAAGCGGTTGTAAAACATATATTTGCCGCTGGACCTTTTCACAACCCGCCACCTTCTCCTAACAATGCTCGCTAATCTATGCATAGCATGTGATCTAAGCAGATTTCACAAGCCTCAGAAGGGATACATTACTAACCGTAATCGTATTTCTGATGCTTGTATCTGCTTAGATTCACATGCGCCCACCCTTCCTCCCCTTGAAAAAAAGGTGCATGGATGTTTATATGGGATTATATGATACATATCTGCTTTGATACACCTGTACTCACGCTACACTTCATGCAACCTATCAGAATCAAAACAATCTGAGGGACCTCGACGCGTGAAGCACCTATGCACCATGGCTACAGTAGACGTCACACTAGGGATAGTTTTAGTGGCATGCCCTATCGACGTCCCTTTTCGAGTTTCAAAAACAACTGTACTACTCCGCAGCTTCCACTAGATGTCGGCCTATGCATAGCTCGTGAATCTAAGCAGATGTAAGTATCAGAAATAAGATTACGATGAGTAATGTATCCTACATGATTCTATTGTAAAGCTACGGGTTAGTTTCCCCACCCCGAACCCCCATGTGATTTCCCACTTCCGCCAATTGTTCCCATCCATCCCTACACCGTCCTGTACTTACGCTCAAAGTTTCTAAATTGTTTAGGGGGGGGCTGCGATCTGAACATGCATCCAAACAGCAGGCATGGCGCTTACTGTATTCTCACAGAATGTTAACCACTTTCAGATGTTTTGCATGTACTTTTCAGCACACACCTAGAGATGGCAGAATTTCATAATAGCATAGATCGGGATCATTATGAAAGGGGTTGCTGGTGGCGTTTCTCAGACATATTGTGGTAAAAGGCCTAGTTAGAAAGTTGTACACATTTTCTTTGTGCAGTTGGTGAACTGGCATCTGCTGAATTGTTCATGTTATTCTACTGAACATATTGTAAATTGAATTACTGTTTACCAACTTTTCCTGAAATGGTGCTGTAAAAAGCATAATTTCAAACCATTATTTTAAAACATTTTGTGGGTGCAGGATGATCTCTCTAGTTTATTTATGACGGCTTGCTCTAATTGGGTTAAATAATAATGCCTTTTAGCATTTGTCATGCTGGTGCCCCATGTGACAAAGAATACCTTGAAATGACACCCTCAGGCCCAAACAGCCAATAAAACCACATTCCCAAGCTAATGCACCCAGACCCTTTCAGAAAGTCCAATAAGCAAGAACTATGTTTCCACTACTTTTCTTCTTTCACAGAGGGAAAAACCTGGATCCAGGAAACAGGATTACGGATTTAGAAGGTAGACTATGCAGAAATCCTAATCAGCTCTCTGAAGCCGGGACGAATACTGGTGAACATGTGCAAAGCCCAAGTTACCCAGACCATGCTGACAAATCAAATGGAGAAAGGACTACATCTCGTATAATCCCATTATCTCACAGAAATAAAACATGTAACCTAGCCAGGACACTCCATTATGAATTGAGAAGCAGGAAGACTGAGCAGGACCTGAGTGACCCACAGAAGCGATTGTCAAACCCAAAGGAGGACAGTCACATAGGACCTACATACCTCTCCCATTTGTCATTTAGAGAGAGAGGGGAGAGTGCAGCCCATTGCAGTACAGCAATCAGAGGTATAGAATACACTCCAACGCTTCCCCACATCAACTGGGGACCTGAAGAGAGAAAATACATTGTTTGGCTAATAGTTTCAGCCACAAGGGCGAGTGTTTCTCCGGCAGCACACCCCTCAGTTAGATATCTAGAAATCCAAAAGAGGCATTCAGAGCAGCAGCACCAGCACAGCGAACAACGAACAGTCAAAGGAAATTAATTAAAAATGTCTGCTTGCCTATTTAAAGAGCCCTCCCTCATGGAGTTAGAACTGCAAAGCATACTTGCCATTGAGTTGTGTAGAGAAGGAGCTGGCTGACATTGGACTGAGGAGACTGAGTGCAGAAGGCAAGAATTGTACAAATAGGAGAGGACCACCATTGGAGGGAGTAAGCAATCTCCTGTAATAAGTGGAGATGCATGGTAAGAACTGAGGAAGATTGTACAACCGAGATGAGGTGCAGAGTGGAGTTGACCTTTGACCTCCACTATGCGTTCACTCTGATACCTGTCATCCCGTGGGTTCTCAGGAGGTTGAGGGGGTTTCGAGCCACCATGATCTTGATTGCCACGGACTGGGAGAGGAGAACATGGTACTCTGAACTCCAGTTGCCTCGACGACCGGACCTCCTATCCCAATTGGAAGGTTGGGTGCTTTACCCAAATCCAGAATCCCTTAACCTACATGCATGGCTTTTGAGAGTATGAGATATGACTGGGACCTATAAACAAATACCAAGTATTGCTACTTGACAACCCTATGGTGCACTCCTGGCAGGATATGTCATTCCGAAAGAAAATTCTCGGAAGAGAAGTAAGCCAGACTGACCCCCAAGCAAATTGGAAGATCGCCTCAGCAGGTATCTCTCCCTGGTATTCACTGAATTTTACAGTTGCTCATATATACTTAAATAATAACAGCAATACATTGTACAAACTGTTTTCGTACTGAACATTTTATAAATGAAAATATTTTTGTAGAAAACATAAACTACAAAGTATAATGGATACAATGCATATTTTCTTCAAGCAAACCACAATAAAGTTTCTCCTTTGACAGAAGTTAAGAAGTTAAGTTCACTTCAGTTTAAACAAACAGGTATTCCATGTTGTGGCCAATATCCATAAACATTGACCCAATAGCACATGATATACACAGCTTCATCATACACACATATATATATATGTACTTCATTTGTAAAGGTATCTAATGTCAACGCGTTTCGGATTTGTCATAATCCATCTTCAGGGCTAGAAGTGTAATGTTCCATATATCAATTAGATTATCAATTTTCTGTTTCCATCCTAAAGAGAAGGAGATATCCTAATTAAAATGGTGTCTCATAGGCAATTGATCACTAAAGCTATTCATCTATAACAATTGTAACACTAACCTTCTGCTGTGTCCACGTGTTGATCAATCTATAGAAAATTGAAATGTAAATGGGACCCCACTTACCCGGTGGGAGACATACGTCTACTTTTCGGGTAGTGTGCCAGGCGAACAGACCACGTTCTGTGAGTCCTAATGGTAAGAGAGTGAACGGGCAGAGATTAAAGAGATTCCCACCAGTCTGGCATATATACTGTCATACTGCCTCATTTTCTTGGATCTATGACGTAAAAAATGGAAGCTACAATTTCCAAAATGTCACAACTCCATCCACGCGGACCTCCGCTTTATTCTCAACCATATCATATTGTACTACGTTATGCACATGAAACCTCAGATGTCAAGAGGTCATAATTAGATCTTTACATCATAAATAACTATATGGGGTTCTCCGCTCTTTCCTTACCCGTATCGTATGGGAATTTCACTATGCACATCCAACCATAGATGTGTGGTAAGTCCGGGAGTGCAAGCTCACCTATAAATGTTTACTTGTAGACCGCGTGCAGACGCTGCACCGTGTAGTTCCGCTGTCAGCGCTGTTGCGGAATTCCAAACACCCTTCCCTCAGCTTCTTACCTCTGAAATGGAGTTGGAATCTTTCAAACTGCCCACCTACAAGATGAGCCCCTCGGCTCGCAGTTGTATATATGGTTTCCATGGAGGCAAGGCGCATGCTCGCCTCATCTCCATGGGCACCATATTAGGTGAGGACTAGTCCGTATGCTCACCTTCGCACGTTGGGGGGGCGCGCTGAACCAGGGCTTCCTGGTATTCCGTTCCTTCATATCAAGTCGTGCACTACTCTATACAAACACGGCTGTATGCGGTTAACAATATCTATTTGTCTTTTCTGGGAATTCTAACCCGTTTCACCAACATTTCCCTTGGGTACCTTTTATAATTAAGTTCTTGATATAAATCAAGCACTCTAAATCAGAGCAAATGAAAAGAATGTATACTGTTGTGCGAACAGTGGGGCAAGGATCGCAGCAGCGGATAAATTGCCTGCATACTACGTTCCGCCCCACTGATCGCACATATTCAAAAGACAAGGCCAAATTGCGGCCAAAGATAAATCGTAAAGAAACATCCACAATCCATAATCAGAATTCCAAAGGCCTAGGGTATCCTACTACCCTGTACCGATGATATCGTGCTTAGCTCATTGTAATCACATGGGGGAATAGTCAATCACCCGCACTACTTCGAATATGATTGGGACCTCCCAGAAGAGGTACTTGAGGTGCTACTGGCTGCACACAGACCTTCTGTGAGAACTGTGCACATGTGCATGTGGAGAAAACGTGGGTAGGGAAGAGAAGTCCCTTGTCTCATTGGACAAAAAGGTATATCTGAACAGCATCTTGCACATGCATCAGGCCAATGTAGATGTCTTTCTGGCGGCCTGTAATGCCAAACTGTGGAAACACATTGCTGAATTTGCAGCAGAACTTCCACCATACAATATAGAACAGGTGGTTCAATACCTCCTAAAATCCAGTGGTGGAACACACTCCACATCCCAAGGAATGTACCAAAGACTTGACACAAGAGGGCAGGCTTGGCTGAGGGTTACAAAGTTGATAAACGAGGCCCAGGTGGAGGTCAGTACGCTTTCTATCAATAGTACATATTTGCTTTATCACACTGCGGGCAAAGCTTTTGCTTACCAACACCATTACAGTCAAGTTGCTGTTAGCCATCACTAAGCAAACACAAAGCTTCTTTCTGCACTGCTTCAAAGGACAACAGATGTTGCTACTTTTAGTGATTATGGGGTTTTCAGAGGTGCCCTTTGAGCAGAGACAAGGGAACAGCGCCTTAGAAGTGTCCCTCCTCCTAAACTCCATCCACCTATGGGCTACCTCAGTCATTCTTGGCTTCAGTCTTCCTCTCCCACTACCACCCTCCACCTTCTTATCACATTCCCCAAGAGGACGTTGAGAGGTTGCTGTGATTGCGAGAAGTCGAGATGACCCTTCCTTCAGAGACGGCTTCAAAATATGACAAGGAAGAAATGGGGATGGTTTTGGCACCATCGCTCAAAAATAGCATCTGTTGCCTGGGATCCACATTTTCCAGAAGGTTTGGAAGTCTTCTTGCAGGTGTTGTTGTTCGGTGAATAGTTATGGGCAAACTTGTGCGGCCGCCACTTTGCTAGCCCGAAATATGTATCCTCAGGTCAACAACCCACAAAAAAATTGGGAAAAGCCATAGGCATAAAAACACCAACCGAAGGTGGAGAAGATCCAGCAGTACCGCCAGTTTAATGATGTCCAAACAAGTACAATATCCAGTAGTGCAATAAATAATGTCATGAGCAAGGAATGAAAATTTAAGGGAAAAGGAAAAAATGAGCATGAAGGAGCATAAATCCAGGAAACAGGAAGGCAAAATAAATACACAACAGCAGGATGGAAAATCCACAGAGATCCTGGAAGGAAGATAGCAAACAACAACAACAACAAAAAAGAAAACCCGAGCAGAGCAGCGGCAGGAATGACCAACACTGATCGGGCCGGCAATACTGAACAACTAAAATAAGATACAGAGCCCGGCCGGCGCCATCTTGTGAACGACTAGACCTGCAATGCCGTTTCGACCGAGATGTTGCGGCAAGCCGCAATGGCTTCCAAAGTCTCCAGCACTGCCTGATGATGGACCAGTGAGCGGCAGTGACACTATCAGAGTGCAATATGATTCAAAAAGTTCTAAATGGCCCCTCCAACTCTAATTGCCTCCTGCCCTACAGAACAGGATGTCGGATTCCTGGGATTTTCAACAGTAAAGCAGTTGTTTGTTAAGAATGCTTCTTTTAAGCTTCAGCTCTGCCTGAAGGGTTGTCACGCAGGTGATGCCGGCGATGATGGCTTGGCTTTGGCATAGTAACATTCACATAAATCCCCTATCTGGATAGCTGACCTATTTCAGCATCAATCTGGAGGGAGCTTTAGCACCCTGTCATACAACTCCAGAATTGGTGTTTTCAATAGACTTATCATTGAAGTTCAGGAAGTCCTCCCTTTTTCTGGCAGAACACTTACAATACACTGGCCTCCTGTGAGAGTCTTGACTGGTACGGGCATTCCCCCCCCCCCAAGGGAATAATTTCAGGTGTTTACTCCATCTGTCCAAAGCTGTGTAGCTCCCTGCTATTTCATAGATTCCTAAAACATTTGAATTTGGCAGAGAACGAGAAGCCAGGCTTACTGCCTCCATCTATGCTTATTTCTGTGCCAGAGGTGGTCAAAGCTAATCTTCACTGGGGGGTGAAGCGTACCAACCTCTCTCTGGGATATAGCTTCTCTTTTTCAGAGCCACAAATATCCACAGTTTCTTTCTGGGGAGTAACTTTGGGAGACTTTAAATTCCACAACCTTTTGGCACACTCACAATTTCCTGCAACATATCAGCATGCTTGAATTGAAAAATGTCCAGCTCTTGAACTGGTGCATCAACCACATTATTTTTCTTGTTAGTGGCTCAATGTTGAAGGCTACTGTCTCAGCAAACGGCCATGTCCTTCATGAGTGGAAGATTCTGCACTATTGGAAAGGTCATTGCATCCTAAGAGAACAATGTTAGGGAGCAGAAGTACTGTATCGACACACAGGTAGAATGTTGTTGGCTTCAAACTTGTATTGAATCAACAAATGAAAAGTAAACTTGTCTATCCCTAGCACTTAAAGGGGTTTCCTTGCCTCAACTAAACTAAGGACTCTGTCAGGGTGTCAAGTTCAAATAACAAATAGTTCAATGGATTGCCTTTCTCCTGCAGATTCCTCATCAGATAGATATCCCCTACCGGCTAGCTGCTCGGAAAAAACTTCGACAGTGACCCTCGATTTGGCCACCGATCCTCCTTGACTCAGTGCTCGATCGTCTGCTCCGGACGTGGCATCTGGCGTTGTGTATATATACTGCGTCACTACACCCCGTACCTCAGTTCATTTTTTTTATGCGTGCTGAGCATGCTGCTCTTGAGGAACGCTAGTGAATTCCTCCAATTCTTCGATTCTTGACCGTTTGTTCATCAAATCCTGTAATCACGAGCTGCCATGTCCGCCCCTCGGATTCCTGGATTCAATCGCTGCTCCGATTGTGGCTTCACAGGATGTCGGTGATGGACACGCATGACATCTGCGTGTGGTGCCTCGGCATGGGTCACAACACCGAGGGGTGGTCATCCTGTGGCAAAATGAACACGAAATCTCTTCTGGAGCTCACAAAAAAAAGGCGTCCCTGACACAGCTTCGAGTCATCAGCTTGGCCGACGGCCAAGCAGGAATGGGAGGACTTTGAGTTCCAGATGTTGGCCATGTTTGAGAAGGCTGCTGTGGGTGCAGCGTGAGCACCGAGACAACAGGCCCTGGTAGCTCTAGTGGTGTCCAGTGATTCTGGCCCCAAGGTAGCACCGTTACCAACGCCATCAGCATCAGGAGAGTCTGCAGGCTCTGCGCCGAACAAGGCGGCCGGCCTTTGACGCAGGGATCTTCTTGCGGTCCTCAAGGGCTGATCATTCACAATGCACCATGGGCGCCCAGTATTCTACTGACGCCAGCAGCCATTCTCCCCCATCCCCCCCACCCCCCAACGTCAAAAGACAAGCTCTCGACACCAACCATTGGCGATCAGTCCCTCGTTCCACTATCTTTATCCAATTTCTTTGGGCCGATGGAGCACATTTTTGGTGCCAAAGAAGAGGAAGACCAGGGTATTGTTGACTCCATTTATTCGTGGGCTGGCAGAGCAGACTATTTCTCATATCAGGCAGACCTCATGGCTTTGGCAGAGGGACTGCATGACGCCAGCAGGCTGCATACATCGCCAGATGTCGAGTTAGACCAGAACCGCCCATATGCCCATAATCGTGCAAAATTCAGGTCCCTTGTGAAGAGGCTGGTTGACACCTTGTGGCTGTATTCTGGATGAGGGTCCCACCACAGTGAGAAATATGTCATTCAACCCGACTATCGCGGACCAAGTCGCCTCCTTGTGGCAACAGCCCTGCTCCATTCCCCCGGTGAACTCCAATCTGTTTTGTTTGTTATGTTTGTGTACTTACATTGCGCTGAAAACCCACAGGCATCAGGGCACAGGAACAAATAACAAACAGACGGACGAGTTACAACAAATAAAGCAGGTGGCTAGTGAAGCTGAGGTGTCGTGTGACAATAATTATTGAAACAAATGCGTTTTCAATAGTTTCCTGAAAGTCTGGTAGTTTTCCTCCAACTGAAGGGTGGAGGGCAATTTGTTCCAATATGTGGCGACTTGCACCGGAAACGATCTACCGGATCCGGTGACCCGGTTGAACTCTGGCACATTAAGCCAACCCTGCTCAGCTGATCTTAGCAGACGCCTGGGGATGTACCTGGAGAAATGTTTCTTAAAATAATTGGGTGCGGCTCCAAATGGGCATCTGTGCACTATTGTCATAAACTTAAATTTTATTCTATCCTCAATTCTCTGCCAATGTAAGGATTTCCTTCCTGCCGTTACATGCTCACGGTTCTTGATCCCCTTGACTATATGAACCACGTCATTTTCCATTATTTGGCATCTCTCGATTTCCTTCTTAGGTGCTCCGAGTAACAGGGCATTACCATAGTCCAGTCATGGCAGGATTATAGCCCTGGCGATAGCGGCTGTATTTTCCTCGTTCAGGAAGGGTCTAATTAGTCTCACTAGGCGCAAGTAGTAGGAATTGTTCTTGTGGAGATACTTAATCTGTACCTCTGACCCCACTGATGCTTCTACCATTATCCCAAGAGTTATAACTTGGGTCGTGACTGGAATGTTAGCCTCTTTAATAACAAAAGCTTTGTATTTGTTGCATAGCTTAACTCTAGCCTGATGTGTTCCAAAAATCATCAACTCAGTTTTAGTGTTATTTAGACGCATCCAGTGTTGTTTCATCCAGTGATCGATTATGTTATAAACTTCTGCTATTTTATCGCTATCTTTCAGATAGTCACCTTCCAGTGTGAAGATTAACTGAGTATCGTTGGCGTAATTCGTAAAGAACACGCCGACACTTTCCAGTAGAGTACAGAGGCTTCTCATATAATGGTTAAACAGCAGGGGAGAAAGTCTCGCTCCCTGCAGAACTCCAAAAATGATGGCTGCAGCCTCTGAAAATGTGTCTCCCCAATGTATTCTGGCTCGCCGGTACTTAAGAAAAGATGATGGCCAAGCCAACGCGGTTCTTGAACAGCCCTCTATTTTATCTAAAACATTTTGCAGTAGCTGTTGATCCACTAGGTTGAAGGCAGCGCTAAGATCAAGTAACATCAGGATCCTTGCTTTGCCTTTATCCACTATTTCCAACATATGGTTCTGCAAATCCAGCATAGCGGTTTCTGTACTATGCGCCGCTCGAAACCCCCATTGCTGCTCATGCAACGTTCCCATGGACTTCGATGTGCTTCTGAAATTGGTTGGTTGCAATCTTATCTAGGATTTTCAGAATGAAATTAGAATTTGATTTGTAATTAGGCGTAGATTACCTGGATCTTTTGGATCCAACCTGGTCTTTTTGACCAGGGGAGTAATGGTCACTTCTTTAATATGCCCTCTTTGAATGAGGTGTTTACTATCCTTGTTAAGACTGGGGCAAACAGTTCTTTATGGTCTAAAATGATTTTTGTCGGCATGATGTTCTCCGTACACGACATAGGTTTCATTTTGGCCAGTGTTGCGGACATCTCTTCCTCTGAAATAGATGAAAAACTAAAACTGGCTATTTCTCCAGCATGGGGTCTGGCATGGATTCACATGCTCATGAATATTCCCCGTCGTCAGGCTGGGAATCCTCGGTAAAGAAAAAACCAGTATCAGTTTCGTTTCTGATCTGTCTTTCGCAGTAATAACCAATCACTGGTCTCTGCGTCATACTGACCACAGCCAATGACTGCCCTCTACCTAAGCACCGCCTCTGGCAGCCATCTTCAGATTTTTACCGCACGTTCATGTGTTGGGATCCTCGTGCTATTGCTCTCGAGCGTTAGTGCTTTTTTTTTTCGCGCTTTTTCACAAAAAACTTCGATTCTTTCGGTCAAAAGAGCCTCAAGCTCCACCGATCCTACATCCGATCAACGGGGACCCGTGTCGGATTCATCTGTGCCCCTCAAGGGTGAAGATTTCGTCGAGCTACACTTCGGAGGACTCCAGAAGCTTCTCAGGCCCGGTCTCGGAGATGGCCCAGGAGAAGGGAAGCTCGACGCCCGGAAAGCTGTTCAGGGTCTGCCCTGGATGCCAGCTGCAGAACGTCTTCAAGGAGGACGAACACTCTTTCTGCCTTTACTGCCTTCATGAGGACAAGACGCACGTGGAGAAGGACTGTGCGTTTTGCGGCAACATGTCGGAACGGATCATGAAGGACCGCCATCAACGTCTCGCCAACTGGCTGGAGGGTAAGAGCCCGTCTGGCGAGAAGAAGAAGAAATCCGAGCGGTCTTCTAAGACCTTTGAGGGCGCCCCGGCGACGGGGGCCCAACATAAGGCCAAGCACCGCGAGTCCGCTGGCACCGGGAGCGCCGAACGGTCGGGCTCTACGGGCGCCAGGCAGGGCGCACCCTCCCCGGCACCATCAACCAGGAGCCAACGCTCTGGGTCGGGTAAGAGGAAGGCCGAGCACCCGGCGAAGCTCCTGGAGAGGCCCCGGTCGAGCTCTAAGGCAGAGGAGGAGCGTGGCAGTGCCCCCTCCCTCAAGGATAAGGCGGTGAGCGCACCTAAGGTGGTGAAGGCCTTGATCCATCCGACCAAGCCCTCTATCGAAACGGTCGCGGCGGCCCTGGCTCAGCCTGTGGTGGCTGCACCAGTGGTGGCGACCTCAGGGCCCAGAATCTCCCTGCCTCCTCGGAGGGAGTCTTCCTTTGTGCCCATCGATAGGACCCCCGTGAAACCCTCCGTGGGGAAGAAGAAGGGGGGGCAGGGCGTCGTCGTAGATTCGGCCTCAACCTCAGAAGAGGAGCTGATCGAGGTCTTAAGCCACGGCCTAGGCGTGGAAGAAGGCCAGCCCGTCGGAATGGACCCCGACGCAGGTGACGACGACGACATCGTCGAGGATACCGACGGGGCCCCTGCTCGCCCGTCGGATTCCCCTCTGCCAGCGCCGCAAGACAACTCGGCGGCCATTTTGTTGGCCATACAGTCCTTATGCTCCGAGATAAGGACGAGGCTACCGTTACCGACGGAGGAACCTCTCCCGTCGGGGGATCCAGAACCGGGACCTTCTGGTGTTCCCCCTACCAAGAAAAGAAGGATCCATCCACCACCTCCTTTTCAACCGTCGCGCCCCGTCCAGCCCTCCTCCCCGTCCACCCGAGGGGATGATACGGGGACTGACACGGCAGCGACGGGTACGGACGACGAGGCATACGACGAGGATTTTCCGTCGTCGCCTCCCACCAGGGCTTCTCCGCCCGACGAGATCGGATCTTTCCACTCCATGATCTCCAGGGCTTCCGAGCTTTTCCAACTCTGCCCTGAGGAGAAGAAAAAGGAAGGCTTCCTTTATCAGCGGCGCGAGGCCAAGAGGAAGACGGTCCTCGCAGTGCCTCTGTTGGACGACATTTGGGATGAGGGCCTTTCCCTCCTCAAGAACCCTTCCACGACGCCAGCTAGAAGAGACCGGTACGAGAAAAAGTACCGGGTCCCGGACACGGCCCCCCTATGCCTCCGGGCGCAGCCTACCCCGGACTCCGTCGTCTCCGCGGCAGCCAGGAAGAAAGCGGGGGGGGGTGCGGCCTCCACATCGACTTCCCCGCCGGACGGCGAGGGAAAGAAATTGGATGCTATGGGACGTAGAGTCATCTCGTCGGCAGCGACGACGATTAAAGCGGCCAACGCCTTGGCTATCGTGGCCCGCTACGACAGGGAGCTCTGGTACAAGATAGCTCCCCTGCTGGATTTTCTGCCGGACGACAAGAGGGCGGAGGCCCTTGAGATCCTGCAGGAAGGTGAGGTGGCGGCGGACCACGCCATCACCGTGGCGACGGACATCGCCGACACTGGGTTCCGCCAGCTGGGCAACGGCGTTTGCCTTCGACGTCGTGGATGGCTCAAAGCTACGGACTTTCGGCAGGACGTCCAGACCAGAGTCCTGGACATGCCCTTCGACGGGAACAACCTGTTTGGGAAGACAGTGGACGATTCCCTTCAGGCCATCAAGGCGGATACTGAGACGGCCCGGGCCCTTGGAGTCCTGCAGCAACGACGAACGCCCTTTCGGAGCGGCGGAGGCAAGGGCGCCTCCAAAGGTTCCGGCGGCGGTTTCGCTTCCTACCGTCAAGCGGCCCGGTCGTCGTCGCAAGAGGCCTACAGAGGACGAGGCAAGTCTAGCGGACCCCGCCGTCGTCGCCAAGGAGGTCAAGGCGGCAAGGCCGCGTCAAAGCAGGATTGAACCGGCCGTGGGGTCGGGCCCCCACCGAAGCACCCCGGTGGGAGGCCGGCTGGCGGGCTTCGTCAGCGTGTGGGAGTCCATCTCCACCGACCGTTGGGTGCTGGACGCCCTGGCCCGGGGCCACGCGCTCGAGTTTCAAAGAAGGTGCCCGCGCGTCCCCCCCGTGGCCAGGAAAGAACTTCACGTCCCTCAACTTCTCCTGGAGGTAAAGGCGATGCTCAGAAAGGGCGCCATCGAACTCGTCCCAAAGAGGCTTCGGGGCTCCGGAGTCTACTCGCGATACTTCCTCGTGAAGAAGAAGACGGGAGGATGGCGCCCCATCCTAGACCTGCGACGTCTGAACAAGTTCATCAAGGCGCAGAAGTTCCGGATGGTCACCCTCCAGCACGTCCTGGGTCAGCTGGAGGAAGGAGACTTCCTATCGTCGTTGGATTTGGAGGATGCCTACTTCCACATTCCCATCCTAAAGGGGCACCGAAAATTCCTCAGATTCGTGGTCCAAGGGCGTCATTACCAGTTCAAAGCCCTTCCCTTCGGACTACGGTCGGCACCCAGGGTATTCACCAAGTGCCTCGCACCGGTGGCGGCGCAGCTGCGCCGCGAGGGGATTCACGTCTACCCCTACCTGGACGACTGGCTCATCCGCGCCAAGACGAGGGAGCTCGCCGTGGTCCACACGGCAAGGACCGTCCAACTCCTCACGGACCTGGGATTCTCCGTGAACTACGCCAAATCCCACCTGGTGCCCGCGCAAGTCGCACTGTTTCTGGGAGCGAGGCTTGACACAGTGTCCCTTCTGGCCTCCCCGTCGGAGGAGAGGACCAGGACCATCTTGGGCAAGGTGCAACGGATGTTGGTGGCCGACGCGGCCAAAGTGAGGTCCATCAAGTCCCTCCTCGGGATGATGTCTTCCTGCATCTACCTCATTCCCATGTGCAGGCTCCGGATGCGCCCGTTGCAAGAATTCCTGGATGCGCGCTGGATCCAGACGACGGGCAGCTTCGAGGAAAGGATCAAGCTCGACGAGAGTTTCCGACGAGCGATACGGTGGTGGGGCACCCGCGCGCATCTGACGGCGGGCATGGACTTCCAGACCCCAGCCCACCAGGAGACTGTGACCACGGATGCCTCCCTGGAAGGGTGGGGAGCGCACACCGAAAATCTGCACGCAAGGGGACTCTGGCTCCCGACGGAGAAGTCCCTGCATATCAACGTCCTGGAGCTCCGTGCAGTGTTTTGGGCCCTCAGGTCCTTCCTTCCGTCCCTCAAGGGCAAGGTGGTGAGGATCTTCACCGACAACACCACCACCATGTTTTACATCAGGAAACAGGGCGGAACCAGGTCCCCAGCGCTGTCCAAGGAGGCGCAGGACCTGTGGCATTGGGCCGTCGCCCAAGGGATTTTTCTGGTGCCGTTTCATCTGGCAGGGATAAAAAACACCATCGCCGACTCACTCAGCAGGGAGCTGCGCTCGTGCCACGAGTGGGAACTACGGCAGGATCTGGTGGATCGCCTCTTCCGACGGTGGGGCACACCCCAGATCGACCTGTTCGCGACGGCGACGAACACCAAGTGCCGGAGGTTCGCCAGCAGGTTTCCCCAGACGAGGAGCATGGGCGATGCTTTCTCGTTCCCCTGGGAGGGCCTGTTCCTCTACGCGTTCCCTCCCTTGCCTCTGCTAATCCGGCTCGTCAACCAGCTCAAGAGGTCACGGTGCAGGATGATCCTCGTCGCACCTGCGTGGCCGAGGCAGATATGGTTCCTGGACCTTCTGGACTTGTCAGCGTCCCCGCCGATCAAGCTGCCGGCGGACGCGGATCTACTCTCCAGGGAAGGAGGCGCCATCCTCCACCACGACCCGAAGTCGCTGAACTTGCAGGCCTGGCTCCTGCAGCGCTAGAGTTTGGAGGATACGACATACCGGCCGATTGCAGAGAGGTTCTTGCAAAGGCCAGGGCGTCCTCGACTCTTAAATGCTACGGACACAAATGGAAGAGGTTCTCTGTCTGGTGCCACGCACAGAAGATTAACCCTCTACGGATTACGGCTCCCCAAGTACTGCCGTACCTGCTGACGCTGGCCAAAGCTGGTCTGGCACACGCGTCCATCAAGATTCATCTTGCCGCGATCTCCCGATACACCAGAACCACGGGGCGGACGTCCTTGTGGTCTCATCGTCTGGTGAAAGAGTTCATGAAGGGACTGTTCAGATCGTTCCCGCCGGTGAAGGCTCCGGCCCCGGCGTGGGAGCTCAACGTGGTGCTGACCAAGCTCATGGGACCTCCGTTCGAGCCTCTGCACTCGGCCCCGTTGAAGTTTCTATCGTGGAAAACAGCTTTTCTTGTGGCCATCACCTCCGCACGACGAGTGGGAGAGATCCAGGCCCTTTCCTGCAAGGCCCCGTACTTGACTTTCCACGACACGAGGGTAGTGCTCAGGACGCACCCCTCCTTCATGCCCAAGGTACCGTCGGACTTCCATCTCAACGAACCCTTGGTGTTACCTGTGTTCTTCCCGTCGCCTTCATCGCCGGCTGAGAGGACTTTGCACTCGCTGGATGTAGCTAGAGCGCTGAAGTTCTACGTGGACCGCACAAAGGGTTTTCGGAAGACGTCACAACTCTTTGTGAACTTTGGACCTGTCAATCAGGGGAAGGCTCTCTCGAAGGCTTCCATCTCCAGATGGCTCTCCGGCTGTATCATGTGCTGTCACCGGTTGGCAAACCGACCGCTGCCTGGCCGTCCGAGAGCCCATTCCACCAGAGCGATCGCAGCTACCACGGCGTTCCTATCTGGTGTGCCCCTGCTGGACATATGCAGGGCTGCTACGTGGAGGTCGACGCACACCTTCACGAAATTCTACTGCGTCGACCGGGATTCCAGGGAGGAGTCCAGGGTCGGCCAAGCAGTGCTGCGCAACCTGTTCGCCTGAGGTGAGCCTGGTGAGGAGGTAAGATGCTTAATGTTGAGTTGATGTGATGCTTAATGTTGAGCCTTTGCCACCTCCCGTGGTTGTGCATGTGTGTACTGCTATGTATTCTTTATTCATGAGCATGTGAATCCATGCCAGACCCCATGCTGGAGAAGGAACAAGTTACTTACCTGTAACTGTTGTTCTCCAGCATGGGTCTGGCATGGATTCACATGCGAACCCTCCCGCCTACCCCTCTGCGGCTCTTCACTTGGTCATACTGCCACTTCACGTGCTTCCAAATCTGAAGATGGCTGCCAGAGGCGGTGCTTAGGTAGAGGGCAGTCATTGGCTGTGGTCAGTATGACGCAGAGACCAGTGATTGGTTATTACTGCGAAAGACAGATCAGAAACGAAACTGATACTGGTTTTTTCTTTACCGAGGATTCCCAGCCTGACGACGGGGAATATTCATGAGCATGTGAATCCATGCCAGACCCATGCTGGAGAACAACAGTTACAGGTAAGTAACTTGTTCCTTCACCTACTGTGGGGGTGGGGAGGGTCGACCGCATGCTCTGGTTTGCCTGAGTCATCTCTGGAGGCAATGGTATTGTCTCTTGCCTTCTGTATCTTGGGTGCAAAAGCTTCTCGTACTACCTCACAATCTTCCTTGGTAGGATCAAAAGGGGGGGTGGGCACTTTAGGTTTTTGTAAGCCCTTGAGGATCTCAAATATCTTACTTGTAGCGTTAGGGGCTGCTGCTATTTCCTTGTTAAAGTAATTTGCCTTTGCTTCTCTTATACTTTTCCTGTATGTGTGATTAACACATTTCCAGTTGTCTTTATTTTCGGATGTTGGATTTTCTTTCCATTTCCTTTCCGTAACTCGTTTTTCCAGTTTGTTTATTGATCTCCTCATTATACCATCTCCGATGGTGGTTATTGTTTTTCCTCACCGATTTCGCTTTCAAGTTCCACCAGATCGCGCATGTGACTAGTGTAGTTTAGTAACATATTTTCACAGAGATCTTCCTCCTGAAAGGAATCCATGATCTTTGCAAGGCAGTGTTTTAATTGCTCTGGGCCCAGATTTTTAAAGTTTCTGCTTAACACTTTGATGTAAGGGTTATCTATTGGTTTGACTGAGTCATTCAACAGCACCTCTAAGGTGACCAGAAAATGGTCTGACCAGATCGCACAGCTCAGTGGTAAACTTCTGGGTCTTCAGATTCCGTGTTATGACCCAGTCTAACTGGTTGCCTTGCAGGGTTGTGGGTACGTTGTTTATCACTGTGAAATCTGTTTATCGTTTTCTCCAGCAGGATAGCTTCCTTGTCTGCGGAGTACTCCATCTATTGAAGTCTCCCACCAACAGCGTAGCCGTGTTTCTAGATTTAAGGTTATTTAACTGAGAGGAGAGTTCATTGCAAAGCTCTGATACAACAGATGAAGGTATGTAGATGGTTATAATGTTTAGTCAATCGTTAGGGGTATATGTGAGTTTCAGATGTAGAGTTTCACAGCCTTTGCATGTTATATTGGCTTTAAATAGCTTAATCGAGTCTGTTGCTATAACAGCCACTCCTCCACCTGCCCCACTCTCCCTATTCTGATTGCAGTACCAGATGGATACATAGTATACATTCTCGCAGACTGGACCAATAGGATCTTTTAGCCAGGTTTCCGTGATACACATCAGGTCCAGTCGTTTTTCCTTGATCAAATCATGAATATTGCATTCGTGTTTGCGCATGGAGCGTGTATTCAGCAGTCCTACTTTGAGGATTTTAGGCGGTATAATGGGGGGCATTGCTCCTGTCTCTTTCTAGGACCAGTGCTTGAGTAGGTGTTGGAGACATTTGTCCTCCCCCCGCCACCCCCGTCCCTCCTTAACCGGACTGCAATGTTCCCGGGTCGGATTCTTCCCCGCACCCAGGGTCGAAGCCCTTGTTTATGTAACTGAGTCCCTCCTGATCGTGTGTCTATAATGGCCGATCGGGAGTGTGACTCGCAAGACAAGCAAATATAGGCCGGCAAGAGGAGACGCGCATTTTCTTTCCTCACCCTACACCAGAGGGATCGGTTGTTCAGGCAGCCACAGTATCCACCAGGGCGGCTTCATCCACGTTGAACTTGCCAACTGACAGGGAGGGCAAGAAGGTGGATGACCTTGCGAAGAAGATCTTTTCCTCATGGAGCATGGCCTTAAAGCTGTCCAATGGTTCATGTGGCTTTGCAAAATATTCATTTGGTCTATGGAAAGGTATTGAGCGTGCAGCCCATTACGTCCCTGAAGGGGAATTAAGGGACGGGTTCATGCAACTGGTGGATGACGGGAAGGAGGTGGCCAGGCAGTCCTTGCAAACAGGCCTGGATGTGGCACACTGTGTTGGGTGCTCAATGGGGTCGGCCGTGACCCTTAGGAGGCTGGCCTACCTGCGCTTCTATGAGTTTTACCCTAATGTCCAGAATAGGTTGCTGGACATGCCTTTTGTGGGGGAGTCCTTTTCGGCCCGAAGCTTGCCACAAAGTCGCTAGTCCTACCTGCGCAATAGCTGGCCAAACCTGCCTTTAGCTTTGCCTCTATGGGAAGGGGTGACAGGCGCTACGTCCCGTACGGAGGAAGGCACAGCTCCTGCAAGCCAGGCAGGGGCAGAGGCATTTCTCGTGCTCCGGAAGGGGCAGTGGCGCTTCCAGAGGCCAGCAGACAGTGGCTGGAGCGGCTCTTTCCTCAAAGCTGCTTTGATTTTCCCCTCCCACAACTCATCAGTTGGAGGACAGCTGTCCGAGCATTGAGCCCAGTGGTAGGAAATTACCTCTGAAGCCTGTGCCCTGGAGCTTGTGCGGTGGGGTTATTGTCTGCCCTACGTAAGAAAACCTCTGAGCAGACCCTGTGAGGTAGGCACCATGGAAGGAGACACAGACAACAGATTCAATGTAACAAATACTTTTATTATCTTAAATGTCAGGATGGTGTAAGGCCTAACTTGCCTTATGCTAAGGTGGGATTTCCCTACCTAAAGAAACTAACCATAGTATGTGTCAGTAAGTTCAACTTAAGTCTTTCTGTTTCCAAAACCTATGCTTGCCCTCACAACTAAAACAAAACCATGTGTAGGGATGTCAACCATAAACTAAACAGTTTTCCAAAAGTAAAGTTCTGAGCTATTTCCAGCTCCGGCTTATTCTTCAGCTCCTCCTCCCCAAGTACAAACAAGTTCACCAGTGTTCAAGGTACCTTCTCTTGGATTTAAGGTAATACAGTTCCACACTTTTTAAAAGTCTGGATTCCCTTCCCCAAGTTCAATGTAATAGTTGTCACATAAGGAAGGAGTTCGAGCGTAAAGGTCTGGAGGCTTCAATTTTACAATAAGTTCCAACAATTCTTCACTGCTCGGGGTTCCCTTCTCCAAGCTTTATATGCATCAATAGTAGTTTCTTTTTGTCACTGGGCAAAGTAGTAGCTTTCCTTCTTAACGCATTACATACTCGTGTTGATATTTTCAGCACGTGGGGGTTCCCTGGTCTGGGCGCAGTTGTCGGACCACACGGTCCACTGATCACAGGTTGCGCAACCAGGAACCCTTGATTCTCCTGATCACACTTAGGTTCCTCAGTGTTTTGCCTCTGTGTTTTAAGTTCCTTTTTTGGCTTCTTTGTTCTGTACACATTCAATGTCTCGTATTTCAGGGACTTATTCGCATTTCATTTCTGGTGACCATCCCCCCAACCATGCTTATCTTTCTCCAAGTTTATAGGTTTACTGTCCATGAAGCACAATGTGCGCTCTGAGACCCATGGGCATGTTGCGATTTGATATAAACTGACTGTTTATTTGATTTCTTTCATCTCATCTCTACATCTCAAGGCCGTTACCAGCACCTCTTCTGCTCCTCCCAAACTCTGCTGTTCACCCGGAACAGTGACGGGCCGCTTTCTCACAACTTGAAGGTTTCTTTTCTCCGCTCGCTCGGCTTTGTTTTTCGAACGCTCGTGGCCTAACGAAAGAATGGAAATCTTGCCTGGCTCTCTTGATCCGTTCCCCTGCCGATCAGCCCATTGGCCTTCCACATTCCACAGCCTGGTTCGCAACAGCCTCTGAAAAGCTGTTCCTTCTTGTCCCCAGCCTCACTCAGTGTGCTTGTGTGCGCCACCTTTTATCTTCAAAGGGAGTGCTAATAAGTGGCAGGTGTACACTGTTGAAGTTAAATGCCTGACTCTGCCTGGCCTCATTACAGGGACAGGGCCCAATGCAAGTCAGGGGAGTCAATCTTTCTAACTTCATTCCTCATCTTCTTTGGTGCAGTACTTTTGTCAGGGAGAAGTGGGGAGGAATTATGGGAGTTGTAGTTCCCATAAAATAAGTGGGAATAGGGGTTGGATGGATTGTGAAAAGAGGGGTAATACCATGTCTCGCCATTGGGTGGTTTCTTTCCCACTCCCTCTGTACACCCTACCCAGGTGATCCTCCCGCGCTTGTCCAACCCCAGGGTCGGGATCCAAAAGTGATGGCCTTCCCCTGGCCACTGCACTATGGGACCCCCTGGGACGAGGTTGTGAAACGTTCTCTGGTGTTTCACAACCACCACTATTTACAAAAGAACCAATATTTCCTGAATGCTTGTGTGCATTTATTTTATGCACAATTGCTTCAACTGTTTGCAAAAGAACCAATGTGATTCTTATTCCTATTTTAATCGGTTCTTATTGATTTGAGCGATTTAAGCATATATTATTGTGCGTTCTGTCATTATTTTGATTGAGGAGTGTTCCACAGGCAGACAAAAGGGTAAGAGAAATGTAAGGTAAGTATTCGGGTTCTATTCATTTATTGTAAAGTAGAAATACATCATGTATATTTATCTCTCTAGTTAACACGACTTACCATGGGACTGTTTCCGTTTGCATGGGTATGGCCAGATTGTGGAGTTCATTAAGTTCTGATTGTATCTTGAGCAGTATTTTTCCAGTATTTATCTACAAAGAATATATATGGAGAGCAATAATCCTATTTCATAGAGAGACGTGCCCATTGTCATGGTAACTAATCATTTTTGATCTTAACTTATGTTTGCTTTAGTCCATACAGTCATATACTGTTAGGCAACTGTGAGTCCTGTTCTATCTCAGGCTATATCCTGTTCTATTCTTGGATCTGTTCTGGATGATTATCCTCTGTAAATAGATGTATTATTTCTCCATTGACTGTTCTATTCGGGTTACTCCTAAAAGGTTTTTATCACACATCTGCTAGATTTAATTGCAGATCGCTTATATGTGTTTTTCAATAATAACTAATACCCTCTTCCTTGTTTACATAGTGTTTATAATCTACCCTCTTGAACCCCCCCGCCCCCGCCGCTGGAGTCTTCATCGATGTGCCATATTGGATCTATGTCATTTACTAAGACCATTCTGATACCTGAATTTCCCTTTGGAAGTACATGTTAGGTGATAGTTATTTTGCCCTATGCAGGCTCATCAACATGGTACATTATTTCAACGTACTTACTTTTTCTAACTCTCTGCGTGTCCCGGGAACGCTGCCATCTTGTTTTTCCATTATAAAGGATGCGTGTAATGACACCATACGTTCGGCATGACATCAGAGGTAAATAACCTCTTGACATTCATGTCCGTGCATCATTAATATTCTAATCTTTATAATCAGTGGATTTTATCATAAATATTTAATTTGATTCTATCAACATAATTTTTAAAGTTGTGTAATTATTGTTTAACACTTATTTTCAGATGATGGATGTTATTTATAGATCAGAAACGCAGACTAGTTTCCAAACTTGTTGACCTCTTTTTAAATATCGGTAATAGGTCAGTTAAATCTAGATTTTCATTCTAATTACACTGTTTTAACTTGTCAGTTAGGCAAAGTAATTTAATATTCAACTGGGCCTTCCACTTTGCATTATATTATGCTTGATTTAACCACCAGGGTATTTTTTAGATCCTGTTTGTTATCTTCATACCATTCAGACACAATGTATTTCTTAGTGCTTCAATCAAAGTATATTGGCGGTTTGATCTTTATAAGCACTCTGTTAATTTTAATAGCATACATGCTTAATACAATCATAAAAACTCTTTTGATTGTCAGACACATGTTTCAGCATGTTAATGCTCCGTAGCCATGGTGTCTCTTGAATCGTCATATCCACTTTTATATGTCCCCATTCTTTCAAATATTATCTCTCTTGAGTCAAGAAATCTTCATCACGATAATATGGTGCATCATAAAAGTCATTCAAAGGAAAAAGTGCATCTCATGGTCAAAATTCAATCTCTCTGAAATTGTTCTGAGTTTACAAATTGTTTTTGAAGGGCAGTAGTCATTTCATTACAGTTTGGTAAATCCGTTCTTCATAACCTTTTGATTACATTTTGTTCACTCATTATTTCTCCATATTTTCTGTATTGCTCCAGCTTTCTATTGTGTAGGGTGCTTTATAATCTCCACTAAGTATGGGGGAAGGTGACGGAACATATGAATGAGGTAAATGTTTCTTACAGTAATTACTACTGTATCCCAGTCCATAGTCCTCTTTCCTCCATACGACCATCCCTCCGTCCCTGCTGAAAAATGTCCCAATATTGTACGCTTATAAAGAGACTGACTGGTTGGTATGAGGGTATGTGCAAAGTGTGGTCCTTTGTGGGGGAATATCTACACATAAGCCCACATTGCCTTTCTTTATTAAATTGAATGCTTCAGCACATCAAGCTCTGTAACCGTCATGCCTCCCTCCCCCCAAAGACCACATTCCATAAAAATTGATGTAAGAGGACTACGGAGAATGAGTACAGTAGTAAATGTTACTATTTTCTGTATAGTTAAAAACCATTTTCCACTTAGATCTGCCTCTTGTTCTGAATTGGCTTATCTGTAATGATTAACTTTACTTGTATATGAATTATTTTCTTTAGGAGCAGATTCGGGCCAAATCTCCCAGGAAACCTGGAACTTTCTCCAATCTATATATGGTGGCGGTCCAGAGATAATATTGCGACCAACTGTTGCCATTGTGGATCCTGATGTGGTGCAAACAGAAGATAAAATTGATGTAGAAACTCGAAATATTTAACTATGGCACAAGAGTGAAGGGAACCTGTGCTTACATGCATGTTCCTTTCACTATGTCTTTCTCAGGAGTGGTGACGTTTAATGTTTGTTTTATCGATTGATAATAATATGACTATTGGGCATTATTATGTCTGTTAAAGAATGAGTGGAATCTTGACTAATATATCATTGTATTTTATTAAAAAGTATATGAAATTTTCCAGGAGCCTTTCCACTGAAGTATGTTCATGTGAGATTTTAAAAAGGATGCATGTGGTATACAATTGATGAGTGCAGTCAGAGTAAAACATGTACATTGTACTTTTTACAGTAGTTGGACTTGGAATCATGACATATGATTAATGAAGGACCATGTTTTTTAATAACGCTGTGACTTTATAGATTATTTAAATGTATATTTCAAATATAAAACTTAACAGCTTAGGCTGTCCTCTTATTTTGTTATTTACAGCTCTGGATATCAGTGTAGTCTGTTTTGATGAGAATATATTTTCAGGACTAGCGAGGAAAAAACATATAGTTTAAATAAATCACAGGACTGGTTGTAAAATTGACACACATTTCCAAACAGACTCAGGAAAAGTAGGTTTGATTGTTTGTTGCACTGCAATGTATAGAACAGTTTAACAGAACTTACAAAACCTTCTTGTTGAATGTGTCTACAGTTGTAGTATTAAATATTGTCTGGCACATATGTTTAATTTATTTACTAAATATAAATCCTATTAAGTTACTGCTGTGAATAAAAACCTGGATGGCACGTTCAGTAGTATCAATTTTAAAATATATATAGTTTTGTATATTAATGTCTTTTCCTTCAAGTGCATGAGTAGATTGTTAATGAGATAAAAAATTAAATTTGCATAAAACTTGTGAGCCTAGGCTTTTACCTTTTTGTATGTTAGAGAAAATATAATTGTAGTTAAGTTTTTAAATCATTTGGCACAAAATGTTTGTAATGCAGACATTAATTGAGATAAACTGCAAGACTAGGAAGCCTCATTGGGAATTCATTTTGGAATGTCGATGGCACTTATTTGTATTTCCTGTTTTTGCAAGATTACTATTGCTATCTGCTAAGCTGCATTGTAGAACTCTGTTTCGATAATGATATTAACAATAAACTAGCCTGATATTTTAAAAATGTCTTGACAACTTATTTAGTTTAATCAATATTCTGACATTATACGTGTTTTCATCCCAATGAACTCTGCTGCAGGTAGTTTACACTATTTTGAAAAAAGACTATGGAAATGTGTTGGGGCTGGATTGGGAACAGCATTGGCTGATTCCTTTTTTTTTTTGGTAGCAAAAATTCATTTACACCTTTACAAAATGTGTTTCAGAGTAAGTAAGAAGCAAATTTACATTTGAACTGATCGCATTATTCAATAATTTACAAACAACAACATAAAATCACAACAAGTTGTGGAACAGATAATACAAATAACACAATTCCCATGATTCATCCCTTGTAGCATCTCGCAACCTGGGATCCAACGCCAAGTTGACATATGGTCACAAACATCCTAAGCCAGAACACTTTCAGCAGGGGATCATATTCCTGCCTTCTAAAATTTAAAGAAACAAAGGAACAAGGGGAAATTTAAGAGGAACCACACCATTACCAGTTCCAACATCAGACCCAACCCTGGAGGTCGCAAGTAGAAGGATAATTCACCATGGTGGGAGCACTTCTTCCCCAACGATTTGCAATCCATCATTTAGTACATGCAAACCAGCTTCAATTGTACTCACAAGTCGCACTGTCGCCAGATTGATAGTTGCTATGTCCCCACATGCAGCGCAACCAAGCCATGTCGTATTCAAAGCCAGTGTTGGCTCCATTTTCCTATTTTCTCTCAAAAAGGACTTTGGGTTCAAGCCTATTGACAGATGTTCATTATGTCCGAGACATGCACCAATGACCGCTTTGTTTTTTTTTTTTGTCTCCCCCGAAAAAATCCTGCTTTCTAATAGGTACGTTCCTCCCACAGATTCCTCATCTGATGAAATGCCTCGTAGGTGCAAGACTGGCTCTATACCTTTAACATCCACCAATAGCTGCAATGCAGCTCTTTGTCCAGATTACAGGTGCATAAAGGGAGCTGCACAAACCTTAGGACCTCATTTCCTTTTTTCCATATGATGAGACAGTGGGTTTCGAAACAATCACTTGTGATTTTCTAATGTGACATTGTCTCCATCCATTGTTTTGGTGGCTAAGCCTTGTAAGGAATTGTAAACCTCAGATGTTCGTGTCTGATCCACACATGCTGCATTTAGTTCCGAGTCTGTATCACAAAACCAATGCTTGCGTTTTTTTCATTTTGTGCACCATAACGCTGTAAGGAAACGTGTCCAAATTTTTCCATGCCCTGTCAAGGGGGACGAGGCCTAATATCCCCTTTCTTTACCACACTGGTTGCGCTCTGAGATATTTTCGAATCTGGTTCCCTGCCCTTTGAAGGACAAGCAGTGGGAAAAGTCACACTCCCGTAGTGAGTCTTCATCATTGAAACACTATTCTTCCTCCTCACAGAGTCATATCTGTCTTCAGAGAAATCGGGGCCGACTTTGGTTCCATCTAGAGAGGTACCATGTCCGATGGCCTCCTGCACTCTGGCTATTCATCAGAAAAGTTGCAGATCTCAAGCTGCTGGTTCAGACTATGTGCTCACTTCTATTGTACTTTTGTTGAACAGTGGAGATCAACCAACTTTCCTGTAACCGTCCACCTTGGAGCTTGATCCTGGTTATATTTCACAGACCACTCCGAACCAGTGCCCATGCCCTGGCACAGTGGTCCGATGTCCTGCACGCCTAGCCTGTTCTGCTATGACTGTGTTGCTGTTCCTGGCTCTGCTCCCCCTGCCTCATTCGCTTTTACCTGAGCCAGAAGCCCTTATGATGATCCCTTCAAGCAGGAAGCAGGCACTGTCTGGGGTTGAGACCATTTGTTAGGACAGTGACCACATTCCTTTTGCTTTGGAGAGCTGGAGTTCTGTGCAGTAATACAGAGGGCGAAAATTCCACTGGTAACTTCCAATGAGGAACCAGATGTTGGAGACCTGGCAGCAGTCTTGGAGACGCCAGTGGTTTACACACTTACTCTGAATCTATCTGGGGTTGGTGTAGGATAGGCCCCTTTGTGGTGTAATTATATCCATTCAGTAGGATTGTGATCATGGCTGTGGACTGCCAGAGTTTCTCTGCACCCCAGGCAGAGCATTTTGTTCATGCTCTAGATAATGTTCTTTAACATGATGCCCGTATTGAGACTACTCCCTTTAATTGGTGTCCTTTCTGAGTCCTTCTGGTCCCTATGTTCTGCCATGTCTGAAGTGGCCAATAATTTGGCAAGAAAGCGTAGATCGTTGACCCTGGTTTTCTCTCCTTGTATTTGACCCTCGTATACTAGGAAGTCTGGGCCTGGAGAGCCCACACTTGTTCTGTGCCTTTACAAAACCACCTCCTGATCAGAAGTTAAAGAAGCTGGACATCTTCAGCTGCAAGGATTTTGTCTTGGTTAGTTTGGTGATGAGGATAATCCATGCCAGCTGCCTAAATGCCAATGGCATTTTGAGTAGGATCTCCTATACTTTATGGAATGAGGCCAAGGATGCCTCAATCAGGATGCCTCAGTCACGATGCCATGCGACATGCAGGTCGCTTTCTATGAATTGGTTACTGTTGGCAAAGAAGCGAGTCAACAAGTTTTGAAGGCTGACCTCTGCGCTGTCTACTGCGTCGCAAAGTCTGTGCTAAGAGAGCGGACATTTGTAGGCATTCATGAATGCAGACATTTGGCTTTGCTCTAGATGTTCAGGTTAAGTTGCTGGATATGCCCTTTGATCATTATAGTTGGTTTGGCTAAGAATCACCCGGTTGAAGGCAAACTGGCAGGAATCTGTAGAAGCCAGAATGGGATATTTATTTGAATTTCGGGTGAACAAAAATTACGAACAGCCGAAAATGTCGAATAAATATCCCATTTGGTTTGATTTATAGTGGACAAGGGGAGCGGGGGTTGCACAGTGTCCCCCCGCACCCTTGTTCAATATAATCGCAACAGGGGTTGCAGTGGTGTCCCCAGAATGACCTAAACAAAGGTTTTTAAAAAAAAAAGAAATGGGTCCCTGCTGTACCATTTCCCATGCACGTAAGTGAAGGGAACTGGCATCGCAGAAGAATGGAAGAGTCAGTGGCACACAGCGAAGTGTGCCACCAAAACCTAAGGAGGTTGGGAGGTGCGGGTTGCCAGAAATGCCCACGGGAGAGCAAAAAGAAAGTCATTTAAGTTTAATTGAAATTTCTTTTTCTCCCTCTGACATTTCTGATTCGAACAAATCGTGGGATTTGCTGTCTAATCTACCCACCCTTCCTCTTTCACCTTCAAAGTTTAATCCATTTATTACTATCCCTTTTATGGCCATCCTGGCAAGGGACAGTTGAAGTAGCCAAGGTCTCTAGCAGCAATAATGTCTATATTTATGAACCTCCAAAGGTCTGGGGGTGACAGAGGAGGCTGCAAAGCTGCTTTAATTTGGCATCCCTTGTCACATTTGATGTCAGTGGGGAGTAAGATTTAATATACTTGTGCAGGAATCAACCTTCATTCGGACACCTGGTTCTTGCAGGATGTTTGCCCTGGTTACTGCCTCCCTTCCTGCAAAGGAACCTGGGCAATCCTCCATCCATGCCTATGACCCAGCCTGATCAGCAGCAGTGGAAGGTAATTGCCCAGCTGCTGTTGTGACAGTCACATTAGTTAGCCCTCCATTTAGTACAAACTATTGGTGTTTCAGTATTAGCAAACTGTCGTGGTCAACGCCCTCTTCCAATTAGATTGTATGACATTCACAGGACCATTAAGCCATTTCTCAAAAGTCTTATTTACTTTCTACGATGCCATTAGTCTGTGGAAGATAACCTAAGGATAAACCCTTTTTAATTGTAATGTTATAAACACAGCTCCCCTCGAGAGATGACGCAAACTTCGATCTGAAACTATTTTACATCATAACCTGTGCACATAAAATCTCACTCAAAAATATCAGACATTTCAACAAATATAGGCAAACCTTTCAACAGTGTAAAATGTACCCACTGTCAAAATTATCGTGAAAAACCCTTCAAATAAGTGCAACGACAAAACGTATATCAAACAGGAGACTTTGAAAGATCCAAGATGGCCCCCGGAGAGGGTAACCTGTGAGGGCGAGGGCTCTGCTCTTCTGTGGCCGCAACAGCATAGGACTACAACATAGCAAATCCAACCTGGGTTTGTGAGTAGCGGGAAGATGAAATAACCGAGGTAAACAAAAGCAGTTCTTTCATATACGTATTTATTAATAGTCTGGTAAAGGAAAGACCCTCTTAGCAGAAGGGTCAGCAAAATTTGACAGTTCAACTGTCACTTTGTCCACGTCACAGTACAGTGCGTGAGGATGACTTGCACCCCGAGGATGCAATATACAATCCCCCTTATGGATAACAATATACAATGAAAAATGTGCATAGATACTTAAGGTGAGGGTTATAACTCACACATTTTGTGCATGGTTTCTATGGTACTTGAAACAGTAACAAAAACATAATGAACAGAACATGCATGTTTGAGATTTATAGGGATATACAAGAACAGGTCTACTATGGTGCCTGGAAAATAATGTCATTGATACATTTCGTAATCGTTACATTTCACTGGTCTTTTCCTCATGCGGCATGTATTGTCACTTCCGCGATCCTGACCTTCCCCACTGTTGTTATAACTATTATTACATGTGGGTTGCTCCCTTTGGCAAACTTACGTTTTAATGTTTTCTCATCCTGAGTAACTCCGCAACCATCCCGCATCTATAGTTCCTACTTCATAAAGAAAAACTCATCTTTTAAAGTGCGCATCATTTGCAGTTAGCGCTCCAAATCCCTAGAACCTGCAAAAAGGGGAAAAGACAAAAGTAAATGACATGAGAGATCTCTCCAACGTAGGAATCATTTAAAACTCTTAAGGACTACAGTGTCTTCTTCTGCTTACCTAGCTAAAGACTCATTATTTAAAGGATAGACACTCTCCTTCAAAGAACTATCGAGTTCTTCCGTATGACAAGTTTTGCAATTGTTTCACCATCTCAACGTGCCCCCTGTTGAAAACTCGATGGAGAGCTCCACAAGTACCAAACACAGGTGAGAAGGGAATTTAGCACTAGAGTTAGACGAGGGGAGTACATTTTTAGGTGTTTATACACACCCCATCTAGTAGTTACCACAGTTAATAGTCTTTTATAGCATATCTATTGTTATCTGTCTGTCCTCACAGAAAAATAATCCTAAAGGCCTCCAGGTATCACGTCTACAGGCTGAAGGGGTATTATGCTCCCGAGGAGTCCAAGTAAGCGTTACAGCTGCTAATCACCTAGCTATTCTGGGGGTCGCTAGACTTGATCCTTTTGTAGAGAATATATGGGCCAAAGGTTTGTGGTCAGGCCTGATTTTGTAAGGTATACCCAAAATATATAGAAGCCCCATAACATGCCAGGGTTTCACGTTCAATGGTTAAGTACCTCGATTCTGTATCAGATAGAGTTCTAGATGCAAAAGCTAGCAGTGCTTCTCTACCTTTCCTAACCTGGCTATGGACTGCTCCCAGCCCTGATGCACACGCATCTACTGATAGAATAGTTTCCACTAAAGGGTCAAATCTATACAGAGTGGATGCATTAGCAATACCTTCCTTAAGACCCCTGAAAGCAGTTTCTTCTTCTTTACCCCAACAGAACTATTTCTTCTCCTTAAGTAAAACTCTTAGAGGTTTGCTTTTTACCGCCAGAGTCCCCCAAAATTTGGAATAAAACTCTATTAACCCTAAAAAGGATCTTCGCTCATCTTTGTTGCTAGGTGATTTTGGTATCAGGTAATATTATCCCCATATATATGGTCGCTGTACATAATATCGCCGGGAAAAGGTTGTGGCGATATTATATGGGTGACCATATATATGGGGGGAGAGGAGCAGCCAGAAAAAAAAAGGGTTTGGGGGTTGCGGGGGTGTCCCGCGCATGTTCCATGCAATAATGTCCCCACAAAAAACGGCCATTTTTCGGCGATATTTTTGCATGGCGATATTTTTGTGGGGACATTATTACATGGAACCGTGATTTCACCGCCACAATAGCACCTACCATTTTCGGACATGGAATCAAGCCCCTTTGGTGAGTCTATGCCCCAAATATGATACTTTATTCGCTTTAAATTGGCACTTGCTTAACTTGACCATCAATCCAGCCTTCTCCAGTCTCCTTAATACTTCATACATTCTGGCATCATGTTCACTTTCATTCTTTGCCCAGATGAATATGTCATCCTGAAAACACTTCCCTCCCGGGATGTCCCGCAGCATATCCTCCATTATCTTTTGAAATACGGCAGATGCCGATGCTAACCCAAATGTTATCCTTCTAAATTGGTATGCACCCATCAGGGTGATGAAAGCTGTTAAGGCCTGAGATGAAGTGTGTAAGTCAATCTGGTAATATGGAGATGAAAGATCCAGAGTTGTGTACCATATTGCCTCCTCCATAGTTATTAGCATCTCATTGGTCTTCGGTAATGGATGTCTATTGACCAAAATAGATTTATTGAGGTCCCTTAAATCCACAGATAGTCTAATACGGCCGTTCGGGCATTGAGTGACCACAATTGGGGACAACCATTCAGTGCTTGCAATAGGTTTTATTATGTCTTGCTCACATAGACCCCGCAGTTCCTCACTCTTTCTCTCTCACACCCAATGCAATATTGCATACTTTGTGCACAGATGGTGTTGCATGGGCAGACAATTCAAACTTGTGGCAATATCTCTTATGGTCTCCAGCATGGGGACTGGCATGGATTCACATGCTCATGAATATTCCCCGTCGTCAGGCTGGGAATCCTCGGTAAAGAAAACATCAGTATCAGTTTCGTTTCTGATCTGTCTTTCTTAGTAGTAACCAATCACTGGTCTCTGGGTCATACTTCCCCCAGCCAATGACTGCCCTCTCCCTAAGCCCCACCCCTGGCAGCCCTCTTCAGATTTTTACCGCACACTCAAGTGTTGGGAGTCCTCGTGCTATACCTCTCGAGCTTTTACTGCATTTTGCGCTTTTTCAAAGAGATTTATCTCATTTTTCGGTTTAATCGAGACTCAAGCTCCACCGTTTCTACTTCCGATCAACGGTGACCCTTTTCGGATTTATCTATGCCCCTCAAGGGTGAAGTTTTCGTCAAGTTACGCTTCTTGGAGGATTCCTGAAGTTTCTGAGGCCTACCTCGTGGACGAAAAGAACATGGCCCAGGAGAAGGGAAGCTCGACTGCCGGCAAACTGTTCAGGATCTGCCCTGGATGCAACCTACAAAGTGTGTTCAAGGAGGACGAGCATTCGAAATGTCTTTACTGCCTCCACAAGGGCAAAACGCACATGGAGAAGGACTGTGCGTTTTGCTTTAACATGTCGGATCGGACGATGAGGGATCGCCGGACCCGTCTCTCCAACTGGCTGGAAGGCAAGAGCCCAGCAGGTCAGAAGAAGAAGAAGTCCGTGCGGTCTTCTAAATCCTGTGAGGGCGCCCCGGAGATGGGGGCCTAACAGAAGGCAAAGCACCGCGGGCACCGGGAGCGCTGAACGGTTGGGCTCCTCGGCTGCCAGGCAGGGCGCACCTTCACCGATGCCATCAACCGCGAGCCAGCGCTCTGGCTCGGGGAAGAGAAAATCCGAGAACCCGGCTAAGCTTCTGGAGAGGCCCCGGTCGACCTCGGAGGAACCGGCCGAGGGGGAGCGAGGCGGTGACCCTCCCCCTAAGGTGAAGGCCTCAAGCGCGCCCAAGGTGGTGAAGGCCTTGATTCACCCGGCTAAGGCCTCTATCGAGGGAGTCGCTGCGGCCCTGGCAAAGCCTGTGGAGGCTATTCCAGTGGAGGCGACCTCGGGGGCCCAGAGTTTCCCTGCCTCCGCGGAGGGAATCTTCTTTTAAGCCCATCGAGAAGACCCCATGAAGACCCCGGTGGAAAAAGAGGGGGGCGGTGGCCGTTACGGACACAACCTCCGAGGAGGAACTGACTGAGAATTTGGAAGAGGCCCAGCCCCACGGGAGGAATCCTGAGGAGGAGGACGACGAGAGCAAGGGTGGCAACGACGAGGTTCCTGTGGAGGAACAACCGTCACTCCCGGCACGCCCGTCGCAACCCGAGCCTCAGGACAACTCAGCGGCCATTTTGACGGCAATCCAAGCCTTGTGGACGGAGATGAGGACGAGGCTGCCCCTACCCCCGAACGACGAAACAGCTGTACCGGGTCCGACGGCAAGCCCTCCGAATAAGAGGAGGAGAATTCATCCAGTGCCCCTTCAGCATTCACGGCCTTCTCAGCCTTTGTCACCTTCCCCAATCACGAGGGACGACACGGGAACGGACATGGCCACGACGGGGATGGATGACGACGGCAGTGACGACAGGACTGGCCTCCCGTCTCCGATTCCTTGGGCGTCCTGCCCGACGAGATTGGTTCCTTCCACACCATGATTGCCAGGGCATCAGAGCTTTTTCAACTCTGCCCTGAGGAGAAGAAGGAAGGCTTCCTCTACCAACGGCGCAAGGCCAAAAGGAAGACGGTCCTCGCGGTGCCGTTGCTGGATGACATCTGGGACGAGGGACTTGCCCTCCTCAAGGACCCGTCCATGGCACCTGCCAAGAGGGACCTGTACGAGAAGAAGTACCCGGTCCCCGACGCTGCCCGGTTGTGCCTTAGGGCGCAGCCGACCCCAGATTCGGTCGTTTCAGCGGTGGCCAAGAAGAAAGCGGGGGGCATCGGCTTCATCCTCAACTTCCCCACCGGACGGCGAGGGAAAGAAGCTGGACGCCATGGGACGACGAGTCATCTCGTGGGCGGCGACGACGATTAAGGCGGCCAACGCCCTATGGATTGTGGTCCGCTATGACAGGGAATTGTGGTACAAGATTGCCCCCCTGTTGGACTTCCTCCCAGACGACAAGATCCTACAGGAGGGTGAGGTGGCGTCAGACCACACCATAACTGTGGCCACGGAGATTGCCGACACCGGTTTCTGCCAGTTCGGCAACGGCGTTTGCCTTTGACAGCGGGGGTGGCTCAAGGCGACGGATTTCTGCAAGGACATGCAAGCCAAGGTTTTGGACATGCCCTTCGATGGGAACAATCTGTTTGGAAAGACTGTGGATGAGTCGTTGCAGGCCATCAAGAACGACACTGAGACGGCTCGGGCCTTGGGAGTTCTGCAGCAACGGCGGCCGCCCTTTCGGAACTCTTAGGCAAGCAAGGTGCATCCAAAGGATTCAGCGGCGGCTCCTCGACCTACCGTCAGGCGGCCCGCTCCTCGTCGCAAGAAGCCTACAGGGGACGAGGCAAGTCCAGTGGATCTCGCCGTCGTCGCCACGGAGGCCAGGGCGGCAAGGCTGCTTCCAAGCAAGACTGAACCGGCCGTCGCGTCGGGCCCCCACCGAAGCACCCCGTGGGAGGCCAGCTGACAAAGTTTGTCAGCGTGTGGAAGTCCATCTCCACCGACGGTTGGGTGCTGGATGCCCTGGCCCACGGGCACACTCTCGAATTTCTAAAGAAGTGCCCCAAATTCCTCCCGTGGCCAGGAAGTAAAACCACATCCCTCAACTACTGTTAGAGGTAAGGGCGATGCTCAAGAAAGGAGCCATCGAGCTCGTCCCAAGGAGGCTACGGGGCTCCGGAGTATACTCAAGATACTTCCTTGTCAGAAAGAAGACAGGAGGTTGGCGTCCCATCCTGGACTTGCGTCGGCTAAACAAATACATCAAGGCACAGAAGTTCTGGATGGTCACCCTCCAGCACGCGCTGGGCCAGCTGGAGGAAGGCGACTTCCTTTCGTCGTCATATTTGGAGGATGCATACTTTCACATCCCCATCCTAAAAGGACACCGAAAGTTTCTCAGGTTCGTAGTCCAAGGGCGGCACTACCAGTTCAAGGCCTTCCCATTCGGATTGAAGTCGCCACCCAGGGTGTTCACCAAGTGCATAGCACCACTGGCGGCGTGGCTGCGCCTGCAGAGGATCCACTTCTACCCCTACTTGCACGACTGGCTCATCCGAGCAGGGACAAGGGAACTCGCCGTAGAACACACAGCAAAGACCGTCCGGCTGCTAACGGACCTGGGATTCTCCATCAACTTCCCCAAATCCCACCTGGTTCCATCGCAGGTCGTGCTGTTTCTGGGAGCCAAGCTCGATACAGTAGCGCAGTTGGCCTCGCCGTCGGAAGAAAGAACGCAGGCCATCCTGGGCAAGGTACAGCATCTGCTGGCCACGGACGTGGCCAGAGTGAGGTCCATCAAGTCCCTTCTCGGGATGATGTCCTCTTGCATCTATCTGGTGCGCCTGTGCAGGCTTCGGATGCGTCCTCTGCAGGAGCTCCTCCACGCCCGTTGGATGCAAGCGACGGACAGCTTCGAGGACAAGATCTCGCTCAACGAAGCATTCCGCCATGCAATTCGATGTTGGGGCACCCGTGCGTATCTCGCCGCGGGCACAGACTTTCAGACTCCAGCATACCAGGAGACAGTGACGACGGATGCCTCCCTGGAGCGGTGGGGAGCGCACACCGGAGATCTTCACGCAAGAGGCCTGTGGCTCCCGGAGGAGAGGCTGCTCCACATCAACATGCTGGAGCTCCGAGCAGTGTTCTGGGCCCTCAAGTCATTCCTCCCGTCCCTCAAGGGCAAGGTGGTGAGGATCTTCACCGACAACACCACCACGATGTTCTACATCCGGAAGCAGGGAGGAACCAGATCCCCAGCCCTGTCCAAGGAAGCCCAGGATCTGTGGCACTGGGCCGTTGCCCAGGGGATGTTTCTGGTGCCTTTTCATCTAGCAGGGATAAAAAAACACCATTGCCAACTCACTCAGCAGGGAGCTGTGCTTGTGCCATGAGTGGGAACTACGCCAGGATCAAGTGGATCATCTCTTCCGGCGATGGGGCAAACCCCAAATCGACCTGTTCGTGACAGTGACGAACTCCAAGTGCCAGAGGTTCGCCAGCAGGTTCCCCCAGCCGATGAGCATGGGCAATGCTTTCTCGTTCCTCTGGGACGTCCTGTTCCTGTATGCGTTCCCGCCGTTGCTGCTCAGGATCAACCAACTGAAGAGGTCCCGGTGCAGGATGATCCTCGTCGCACCGAGGTGGCCGAGACAAATATGGTTCCCGGACCTTCTGGACTTGTCGGCGTCCCCGCTAGTCAAACTGTTGACGGACGCAGATCTCCTCTCCAGAGAAGGAGGCGCCATTCTTCATCACAACCCGGAGTCGCTGAACTTGCAGGCCTGGCTCCTGCAGCACTAGAGTTTGGAGGGTATGATATCCCGGCTGACTGCAGAGAGGTTCTTGCAAAGGCCAGGGCGTCCTCAACTCTCAAGTGCTACGGACACAAGTGGAAGAGGTTCTCTGTCTGGTGCCGCGCACAGAAGATTAACCCTCTATGGATTTCAGCCCCTCAAATGCTACAGTACTTACTGTCGCTGGCAAAAGCTGGACTAGCTCACGCTTCCATCAAGATACATCTGGCAGCGATTTCCCGATACACCAGAACTGCAGGACGGTCGTCCCTGTGGTCTCATCGCCCGGTGAAGGAGTTTATGAAAGGACGGTCCCGATCGTTCCCGCCGGTGAAGGCCCCAGCCCTGGCGTGGGAGCTCAACGTGGTACTGACCAGGCTCATGGGCCCGCCATTCGAGCCTTTGCATTCGGCTCCGTTGAAGTTTCTGTCGTGGAAGACGGCGTTCCTTGTGGCCATCACCTCTGCACGACGCGTGGGAGAGATTCAGGCCCTTTCCTGCAAGCCTCCATACTTGACTCTCCACAAGACGAGGGTGGTGCTGAGGACGTACCCTTCCTTCGTGCCCAAGGTGCCGTCGGACTTCCATCTCAACGAGCCCTTGGTGTTAGCAGTCTTTTTCCCGTCACCTTCGTCGCCGGCCGAGAGGACTTTGCACTCGCTGGATGTAGCTAGAGAGCTGAAGTTCTACGTGGACCGAACAAAGAGTTTTCAGAAGATATCACAGCTGTTTGTGAACTTTGGACCTGTGAACCAAGGGAAGGCTCTCTCGAAGGCTTCCATTTCCAGATGGCTCTCCGGCTGTATCATGCACTGTCATCGGTTGACAAACCGACCGTTGCCTGGCCGTCCGAGAGCCCATTCGACCAGAGCGATCGCTGCCACCACGGCATTCTTGTCTGGTGTGCCCCTGCTGGACATCTGCATGCCTGCTACGTGGAGGTCGACGCACACCTTCACGAGATTCTACTGCATCGACCGGGATTCCAGGGAGGAGTCCAGAGTCGGCCAGGCAGTGCTGCACAACCTGTTCGCTTAAGGTGAGCCTGGTGAGGAGGTAAGAGATGCTTAATGTTGAGTTTTATGTAATGCTTAATGTTGAGCCTTGCCACTTCCCGTGGTTGTGCATGTGTGTACTGCTATGTATTCTTATATTCATGAGCATGTGAATCCATGCCAGACCCCATGCTGGAGAAGGAACAAGTTACTTACCTGTAACTGTTGTTCTCCAGCATGGGTCTGGCATGGATTCACATGCAAACCCTCCCTCCTACCCCTCTGTGGCTCTTCACCTGGTCATACTGCCACTTTACGTGCTACAAAATCTGAGGATGGCTGCCAGGGGTGGGGCTTAGGGAGAGGGCAGTCATTGGCTGGGGGCAGTATGACCCAGAGACCAGTGATTGGTTACTACTAAGAAAGACAGATCAGAAACAAAACTGATACTGATTTTTTCTTTACCGAGGATTCCCAGCCTGACGACAGGGAATATTCATGAGCATGTGAATCCATGCCAGACCCATGCTGCAGAACAACAGTTACAGGTAAGTAACTTGTTCCTTTACCTATGCCATGACCAAACACCTTCTTAAACCTGGTTCCCATCTCTTTCGCAAATATTTCCATCCTGTTTAATTCTATTGGTCTGAACTGCATCTGTTTAACCGGATGTAGCGCCAGGCCTAATTTCCCTTGATGCCGCCAGCCTAATAAACAATCACCTTTGGCAGCCACATACATTTTTGCTCTTATGTTCTTGTCACCATACGCAATGACCCCCACAAAACCTTTGATGTCAATCCTCCCAACTCCATCCTCCATATGCTCTTGGCATTATGTCAGTGTTGGGTAGTATGTGGCTTTTGTCACCGCAGATTACCTTGTATTTGCCTTCCGAAATTATGGTATATCGAATCCGCTAATGCTTACATTAAACACTCCGCCACTACAATTTCCACTTCCGGGGGCACATACTCTTCATCGTCATCATTCTCAATACCTCACACAATATGTACAATTTTGTTTGCCCACTCACTTCTCCCATCTCCCACAAATTGAAACTCTTTTTCCGTCTCCATAGATTTGTTAAATTTGCACAACCTAGCAAAATGCCCCATCTTGCTACGTCTACATTTCACTCTCATGACTGGGGATTCCTTAGCATTCATGGCATGTTTCTCAAACCCACACCTGGTGCATTGTTCCTTCCGGTTATGGTGTACATATGTATTATTCCAGCTGGGTGACTCGCAATGCCTGAGGGTCTTTCACCTCGTCCCTCACCCTCAGAGCGACTGAAATAACCGAGGTAAACAAAAGCAGTTCTCTCATATACAAATGTATTAATGGTCTGGTATAGGAAAGACCCTCTTAGCAGAAGGGTCAGCAAGATATGACAGTTCAACTGCCACTTTGTCCACGTGACAGTACGGTACGTGAGGATCTCCACGCGAGTCATCTCGCACCCGAGGATACAACAGAAGGGCCAGGGAGAACCTGGCCTTTGGACGGCACAGCAGCAGGTGCAAAGCCCTACATCCACAGAGGCGTGGCCGGAGACAGCACAGGCCGACACAGCCAGCAGAAGGTGAGTGCGCCCAGAGATGCCGACACCGGAAGGTAGCAAATAGCAAGTACAGAAATTGAGAAGAGTGAGCGGAACCAGCAGGAGAGGCGACCCCCGGCAGCCACACCCATGTGGGAAGCGTTCAACAAAGTGTGACCCGGGCGAGAGAGGTGTGGCTCCCCAAACCTGTAGCATAGGAGGAGGGCTGGCAGGCTCCAGGAACGGAACTAGATGGGCAGGTGAGAGCCCCCAGGGTCTTTGCACAGGAGTATGAAGGTGGGGGTGGTAGCCCCGGGGGCACATAGGGCCACAGGTAAGGGGCAGACCCCCTCCCAGTGGACATAAGAATAGAGGCCGTTAGGCCCAGTGACACCCAGGGCTCCGCAACAGTCCATGGAGCACCCAAAAGGAGAGGTGCAACATAAATAAAACATCAGCTCCCAGGGGAAGAAGATATCCAAGTGGAGTTGGGGCCCAGTGGCGTATGGGGAGACCCTCACTTCTGAAAAGGCCCCGGCCAGTGAGGAAAAGGTGGTCATAATACTGAAGTGCCTGTGGCAGGGCGTCTAACAGCTTCCAGGACCCTAAAGCCCAGGCTATCACTGTGGGAGGCATACTCCAGGGGACGGTAGGGGACGGCCCCCCACTGGCTATCAATGCCCAGAAACAAGCCTAAAGAAGGGGTGGCCAGCAATACAGCATCAAGAAGGCAGCAGGAAGGGAGTGTGCAACGGGGCTGGGGACAGGAGATCCAGAGTTACAGCTGCACCACCCCAACTGAGGCCCAGGGTTCGCGTACCCACACAGACATGGCGATGAATAGTAAAGAGCTACAACAATGTTTTAAATAATTTCAAGCCAAGATGTCTGACTCACTCCAGTCGCAGTTTGCAGCCATGAAAGCAGACTTGAAACTAACGCTGCAGTAGATATGAGAGACATAGCCAGTTTGGGGGCGTGCATCGCAGCCACAGAAAATGCACTTCAGGAACTGGTAGAGGACGCCAGGAAAAGTGATAAGCTGCTGGAGAACTTTTCATGGGTGGCTCAAAATTTAGAAATCCAGTACGAACACCTAGAGAGAGTCACTCACAGTGGTCGAACATCAGAATCAAAAACCTACCAGAAAATATTGAAGATAAAGACCTGAAAGAAACTGTGCAAAACGTTTTCAGGGACGTCTTGGGTGAGGATCTGGAGGTGGTGATTCCAATAGACAGAAGACATAGGGTGGTCCCCAAGAGAAGAGTCGGGCACCAAAGCCTGAGACGTGTTGGCAGCACTGTCAATATACAACCAGAAGGAAAGGATTGTATACGATGCGAGAACGGCAGGAGCACTGAGGGTGAATGGTACAGAAATCCTCCTATTTGAGGACATAGCCCAATTATTGTTGTTCAAATGTCGCACGATGAGCCCGGTGACAAGAGCTCTCATACACAGAAAGATAAAATATATATGGATCTTTCCGTTCAGCCTTCTGTTAACGTGGGAAGGCAAACACTGTGTCATGACCTGCGACATGGGGATGGGCATCCTACAAATAGAAGAGGAGAATCAGCACAGCGCGACAACCGGTGGAAAGCAGGCTCCACAAAGGGGTAAACCATAGTAGATTTCCAAAAAGGACAAGTGAGCATCAACCCTACGCGCTACCACCAGCAAGGCAACAGAAGCAACATGGGGGGGGTCCCCCTCGCTTCACAGTGAATTGGGAAGGTCGCTCGATACAAAACAGTGGAATATGTGGGGAGCGGGTTCACTCAGCGCAAGGAGCCTTGGCGAGTACAAATAATTTGCCAAACATAAATAGCTACAGTGATGGAGACTCGGTACGGACATTCAAAACAGCTCGCCACAGAGAGGGACGGAGTGGGGCCGCACAGATCTCAGTACGGTTAGTTGTGCCCTACATATTATCTCTGGGGATTACAGGCGAGTCAATTCCGGGAGCATGGTACCTCTGTATTCACTAGGAACTTTGGCTCTCATCAGAGGGCAGGGGAAGGTAGGGGGCAGAGGGAAAGTGGGGGATGGGAATTTCAGGGGGGGTGGGGAAAGGGGGTGGGATGGATACACACATCCAGGCATTTGGGATTGTGGGAGGTTCACACTGCAAAGGGAACAATGGACTACCAAGCTCCATGTCAATGCTACATAATTTACAGGAGTAGTTGACGTTAGCCCTCAATGAATCTGACGTACGATGAGAGCGTAATTTCGGCTAACTTACAATCTGAGGGGCCTAAACTCCCAGTTATGCGGAAGAAATTGGTGTAATACCTGGCCAAACAACACCTGGAGGTTATAGTCCTCCAAGAAACACATATACGTAAAAAGGACAAGCTGAGGCTCAAATTGAGAGGATACCTGACCCTATTTCAAGCCCATGCAGAGGGGCAAACGGGATGGAACCCTTAAAGCGTTTATTCAGATCCAGGATTTTACTATCCTGGACTATAAGGGAGACAAAGAGGGCGATACCTGTTTGTGAAATGTAAACTAGGGATGCAGATTATGACAATAGCCTCTGTATACGTACAGAACAGGAAAGTTTATTTTGGTCAACATTGGCAGCTCTGGAGTCATTTGCCTCAGAGATATAATTTTAATGGTTGTTTTAAACATAGCATGGGACCCACGCAAAGATTGCATTGCGAGTCTATATCAGAAACAGGCATCGCCTACACAAGCGCTCAAACATAAAATAGACCTACTAACATTAAAGGGTATGCAGTAATAAAATTGCGGCAAAAATGTCACCTTTACAAAAAATTGCTGCAAAAATGCTGTGGTTTGACCCGGTAAAGGTGTACCCCATTATACCATTTAAGGGGAGCCGGGGTTGTGGGGGTGTCCCCCGCTCACCTTAAATGGTTTATTGGGTCTGGGGATTTCGGGGGTGTCCCCCGCATCTTTTACATGGATTGCGGCAGCAAAACCACAGCCTTTTTGGCACGATTTTTTGTGTAAAAAGCCATTTTTGCTGCGATTTTAACAAATGGAACCCATTAAAGGACGTATGGAGGACATTGCATGGGGAATTGGAAAGGTACATATATTACTCGCATGTTCACCGCACATTCTGTCGAATAGATAATGTATGGTCATCCTCATCGATTATGGGCAGGATAAGACAAATAGAGGTAGGGGCCATTCTCCTGTCGGACCATGCCCTGTTGTTGACCATCATACAGCGACAAGGCAAAACTGAGAATTTGTGACACTGGACAATTCATGCAGAGATATTAGAAGACAAGATTGTGACAGGGAAATTAGGGGACAAAATGAGAGCGTACTTTGATTTTAACCACACAGGCGACGGTATGGGACACCTTTAAAGCGGTTATGAGGGGGAACCTAATTGCAGTGACGTCGTCAAGGGCTAAACAATTGCGCCATTTGGAGACTGAATTGGAAGCCAAACTGAAGGCGACCCTGACTGGGGATCAGAGCAAAACACTTAAACATGAATTTAGAAGTGTAAGGGACAACTGGATATACTAAATACGATTAGAGCAGAAAAGGCCCTTTTGTATGCTAAACACAATTATTACATCAAAGCAAATGAAGCAGATAGCTTTTGGCTGGATACTTTAGGGGGAAAAGGGCGACCTAGACAATGCAGATTAGAAACCAGCAAGGAGTAATATCCACTACCACCCCGGACATCGCATGCCAGTTCTTAGAATTTGACTCTGATCTCTATAAATCATATGTCCCGGGCTGTGAACAACAAACAACCTACTTACAGTCGCTGCCCCTCAATAAAATAAGTGTGCAAAATCAGGGAGCTCCTAGAGGCAGACATATCTGAGGAGTAGATGAACCTAGAAATCAAATTGCTACCACTCAACAAGGCGCTGGGCTCTGATGGGTACATTGCAGTCTTTTAGAAGACATTCAGGGATCCACGGACACCCAAATTGACTTCCCTATTTGACCAAATAAGAACGCAGGGCAGAATATCACCCACGATGGAAGAAGCTAAAATGGTGCTATTTCAAAAACCAAATAAATTACCCTAATGGCCTGGAAAGAACTCACAGGATGCTTGTTTCACCCCTCGGATGACAAGCCCCCATGAACAAGAACAAACCTATGGAAAACGGATTCACAACCAACATCACAGGACCCCAAGAGCAACTAGCCACAACTTCACTGGGTCCTTACAAGCTCAAGTCCCCTCTCCCCCCTCCCCCCGGCTTGCCCAACCCCCTCTGAACCGACAGACTGCCCTGCCATGATGGAAGGAGCACTTGGAGACAGTTAAAGTTGAATTGTTAAATGTTAATGTCTTATTACGAAATGCTTATTATCCTTTAACTATGGACATATTTTAGGTCATGCAAATGTAAAAATGATAAATGCCAATAAATAAATTTAAAAATAAATTCAAAAACCAAACAAAGACCCTGCACAATGCAGGTCATATCGACAGATCGCGTTGGATGCAAAACTCTACACCAAGGTGCTTGCAAACAGTCTGGATGCCATACTTCCAAACTTGATTAAACTGGACCAATCAGGTTTGATTAAACATAGACAGACATTCAATAACATCAGATGAGTCTGCCACCTGGTAGAAAAGGTCTGCAAGAAAAATCTTCCAGATATTCTGCTCGCAGTCGACACAGAGAAAGCGTTTGATCAGGGGCAATGGTAATTTCTGTTTCAAACAATGGAATGCATGGGTTTTGGCAATGGATTCATTTGTATGGTCCAAGTGAATTATATTACCCCAGCGATCAGACAGATTGTCAATAAACTGATCCCTGTCCCAACCAATAAATATTAGAAGGGGTACAAAACAAGGCTGTCTCTTAACCCTGTTGCTCTACGTAATTTATTTGGAGCCCCTACTAACAAAAATATGAATGATGGATCCTATTAAGGGTATCCTGTTCAGGAGGGGGGGGGCACAAAATCATGGCGTTTGCTAGCGACTTGATACTCGCAGTAACTGATCCAGATATGTAGATACATGCAATAGCCCTGGAACTAGAATGGTTTAGTACGGTGGTGAACCTTAAGATCAATGGCAAGAAATCTGAAATGCTAAATATGTCCCTGAAGGCCCTCCAAGTATTAGCACTGTGGGGTAAATCCCCATACACCATGATATCTAACCAATTGACTTAAATGGGCATACAGATAACTGACTCCACAGCATCACTCTACTTGGCAAACTGTATCCCCCTTCTCGAGAAAGTAAAGGAACTCCTGAGCAAATGGGGCTCACTGACAATATCCTGGTTGGGTAGGGTCCACACAATAAAAATGATGATCCTCCCTAAAATTCTATCTTTTTTTTCGAGCACTGCCGATTAAAATCCCTCAGTCCTTCAACTCACTAGATAAATCCATTTCAGCATTTAAATGGAGGAAGCAGAAACCTAAAATAGCTATGAGAGTATTGTTGGCTTCCCACAGCAAAGGAGGCCTGGCTCTTCCGAACTTCCGTATATAATACTTGGCGATACAACTTAGAATCCTATGAGAGTGACTAACGGGCAACCTCAATAAAATATGGTGCCATCTGAACCAGGTGATAGTGGGGAAACACTTAGAGAAAGTATTATGGTTACCATATTCGTACTGGCCAGAGAATATTCATAATAGTGTGATTACGGCCCTGGTCGAGAACATATGGGATGAGCAGGTTAAACGGATGGGGATCACTTTGTTCCCCTCCCCATTTACTCCAATATTCCAAAACCCTCCATTTACCCCAGGAACAGAATGGGGAAAGTATAAACAGTGGAAAGAGAATTATTGCGGGACATTCCCAGGGCCAGAATATTAATAGATTCGACCAGTGCAAAGCAGACTTTGGGCTAAGAGAAACATAGAGGTTTAGCTATCAGCAACTTAGACACTGGATGGTCAGTCCCGTGGTGTAAGCAGCCACAACGAGACACCTCACCCCATTTGAACCCGAACCTACATCACTACCATTCCAGGGGACAGAAATCTGATCTCTGCACTCAATAAATTGCTGTCGGAAGGCCCCGAGTCTCCAGCTTGGTCATACGTGACCCAATGGGAAAGAGTGTTGGGGTGCATGTTCCTGATCGAGCAATGGGAGCGCTTGTGGGCAGAGATCCATAAACTAACAAGTCCAATCGAGATTCAGGAGATGTGAATAATAGTGATGATCTTATGGCATTACACTCCTGAAACGTTGCACAGATTTTATCCTAACTCGTCCTCGTTAGGTTGGAAGGGATGTGGGGTAGGGGTGGATTGGGGCATATCTGTTGGACCTGTCCTAATCTTCGACTATTCTTGGCAGATGTGAATGAGAGACTGGATTAAATGCTTGACATGCAGATGGACAGGAACATGGAACAGGGTATAATGGGGCTCAAGTGTCCAGAATGGAAAGGTATCGTACAGTATCAAAGGAAAGTGTACTGTATGTTGTCCCTGGCAGCGCTATTGGTAAAAGCCCAGAGATGCAAACAGTCAGATCCGCCATATGAGCAATACTGGATAACTAAGATATTGAACTTTGTGTCCCTGGAATGGTTGACGTACTCTCTTCAAGGGGAGCAAGCTCGTATCAGTGTAGACCAGGAATCAGTATTGTCCTTCTTACATAATGAATTTAGAGAGTCCATGTGTCCACAAAGACTATGAACTCGGGGCATATCATAGACTAGTACGCTGATGTGGATGAACTTTGACGATTTCACATTGTATTCGGGGTAGGGTGGGCAAGGGAGGGAGTGGGGTTGAGGGATGGGGAGGGAACGTTTGTTATGTGTTATACTAAGAAAACTCAATACATATCTTTTTTTTTTTTAAAACAGGAGACTTTGAGAGACATTGGGTTCATTATTAAGATTCTCATGCAAATACTTTTTAATGTCTCCTTCTCTGATACATATACAGAGAGCAAAGGGCACAAGTGAAACTCTGGTAAGTATATGCCAGACGCATCACATTAGCCACCACCTTCTCCCTCTGCCTTAATGATCGATTAGGATGAGGCTTCCAGTAGCCTGGCCCTTCAAGATCGGAAGATGCCAAAACAATGCTTCTTTCAAAACTCAAAGCCATCTTTCCAGAACAAGTGCTCCAGTCTGTAAGAAATCAGTCACTGCAAGCAAGTGATATTGAAAGTCCAGTGACAACCATGGAAAGCAAACAATTCAAACAAGGTTTTGATGTTTGTCCCAGTCTGTCTTCATGTGTTACAGTCCAGCAGCCTGATCCATCTACTGCATGTACCATTCCTTGGCCATTTTCTGATCATTCGAAATGTGATGTTCAATTTCACAGATCTAGGACATGGACATGGACCTAAGCGCCAATTACCATTCAGTAGTGATGCCTGCCACAAAGAACCACTCCGGAGATGAGAATACGTTCCAAGGTTTTCGATTGTAGCTATTCCAACAATCAAAATAGCTGCTAGGGCATACTGGGTTCTTAGGAGGTTTGGCGCTAGAATCCTCCCTCTCTAACCTGACTACCCCAGCCTTTTCCTCCTACCTAGCCCAGGTGTCTGTAAAGGGGAGGTAGTAATATCGCATGGTGACCCCCTACTATCTGTGTTTTTTTTCTTAGGCCAAAAGTGGTATCACTACGATGGTGGCTGGCTACCTCCCTATGGGTTGTCTTGTTGTCGCTGACCTAGTCCAACTTAGTACTCTATGGGAGATATAGGCTGGTGCTTCCTTTCACTCAGTTCCACTTGTTCTCTTTTTACACATGGCCTCTCCTGACCCTTCTGTGCTCTGGGCCCCAGGATATTCCCCTCCCGCCGTACTACTGTCACTCTGCTCTCACACGTTGCCTTCCTACATCCACCCTTAGATGTTACCACTCTCCTTTTCCTCTATCTCCAACAATCACTACCAATACCTCTGTTACTGCCGCCCTCCTTCCTCCTCACTGATACTCCACCTTCTACTCCCACTTTACTGTTACCAATACTTCTATGCTACCACAACTACCTCTCTGCTATTCCTACTACTTCTACTACTCTCACAAACTCTCTCTCTCCTGCTCCTGTCACTTCCAATACTGTTTCTACCACTCACTACCATCCACTACTACCAACTACCACTTTCTGCGACAACCACCACTGCCAACTACTACTTTCTACTCTATCGCTATTTCATTCACTCCTTACTCTCAACAAAAACACGCAGCAGACCCTCTCCCAGCAATAGCCTCTGCACTCCTTTCTCTTTCGTCTCCTCTGGTCTCGGATGTCCTCCGCTTTCTGTCCTCACCCAACTAAACCACACTGCACAACTCACATGCACCTCCTTAAATACCCAACCTCCTCCCAGGATTGGATGCTTACCCTGTCCAATCACGTACCTGGCTAAAGGGGATGTGGCTGGGGAAGTGCTTAGGTAGGCTTCAGAAAGGGTTTCTAAGTCCTGACCCCTTTTCTTGCAGCATCTCTTGACAGGAAAATAATACTGCCTCAGGGACAGGAGTCCCCGTTTAATAAGGCCTTCTGTTGGGCCTTTTAATGTTAATTTCCCTGGTGGGAGTTTCATTAATAAGGCTTCTATTTCTGGACACTGTGTAGACTCAGAGTCTCCGTGGCGTCCCTTTCTCTTCCGGCCGGTGTTATGCTGCTGACCACATCCTGCGGCAAAGTGTAGACTGCTGCTGCATGATGACTTCCTTCTGCTGCTGCCAGTTGCGGCTTCTCCCCGTTAGTGTTCTTCTGCAATGAGGACACCATCATCACAGGTAAGGTGGGGAATGGAGGGGGCCTATGGGTTGTTTGGGGTGGGCTCCCTCACTCCCCTGACAAAGCATGTATGCAGGCCTTGTGGCACCATCAATGCTGGGGCCTTAATTGTCTTCGAAACGAAAAACAAAATAACCTTTATAATGCGCAGCAAGGCACAATCAACTCTTATAATAACCAGATATGACCAACTCTGTAAGCAAAAGTACCTCACACACTTTTCTGCTCAATCCATAGTGAGTTTTCTCATTTCCATCACATTCCAGTACCAAATGCTTGTTCTCTTCAAAATGGAAGCATAAACCTGTAGCCACAGCCACCCCAATGAGATACTAATTGTGTCCTCTCCACCTACTTGGTTTGCATAGCAAGATTTTTAAATTGAATTCTATATGCCAAAATAAACATGAAACCCTAAAGAAAGTCCCACCAAGTGCCTCTTCAAGGGAATATTCCTGATCTTGCTGATTGAACATCTGCCAAAAGGTGGCCACAGAATAAGAGTACATATCCAAAATGGGATCCCCACTGCTTGTAAACCACATTGACCAGGTCAGAGTGGAACTGCTAGATTTACAAGCAGGAATTCCACCTTCAGTCAATCAGAACTTAATGCATGAGTTTTAAAGTCAAGGAACTCCATTATTATAAGGTTCACTGGCCATTCCAAAGTATGATGCAACAGCTGCCTTTGAAGTAGAGTTTCATAAGAACATCTGGAGTGACCATGGCATATTAACAGCAACATTTAAAATCCGTCAACCAAGGGCTCAATATCGCCCTCAACCTATGGTTACCCCTAACTCATCAGGCACCGCAGTACGATGGTCCCCTAAGAATATTAACACCTTGAACCTGAGGGCTATGCTGAATCAGACTACTCTTGTTTGGAAAATGACTACCTTTAATACTGCATCAGTTACAGCATTGGTACAAGCTGCAGTAGATGATTTGGCCACCCATTCCGCATGTCAAACATCAGCTAGTCGGCATATGCACCTTTACAATTCAGATTTGGCAGCAGCAAAAACTAATAAGAACAAGCAGATTAGAAAACTTCAACTAATAAACCTTGATCTGCCCATCTGTTTAGGTTTTAGAAGGAAGATCAAACAAGCCTACAAAAACTGCTGCAAAACAATTAAACATCACCTATTACAACAGGCCTCTGAAACAATGCTCCAGGTTATTATGAAGGCGAATGTGGGTGCCTTCTGGCATATTGTCAATGGACAAGATAGTAACACCAGCATTGCTTTATTGAATCCAATTGCGGAACAAGTCTGGTTAGACTTCTACTCCAGTAGATTTGCCCCATCATATCGGAGGTAATTAATCACCCTATGAAATGTGACACATCTGTCCCCCTGCCCAAATGGGCTCCTCCAATTGAGATCGATATAGTGCTAGATCTAAATCGTAAGTGCAAAAGATCTAGAGCTAATTAACAACACCTTCAAAGCTGACCCCAATCTTTGGGCCAACCTCTTATGCATTGAGTTCCAAGATATCCTCCAATCTGGGCTATGCCCAACCTCTTGGTCAACTGCACACGTGATCTCAATCTTCAAATGCGGCAGTAGGTCTGATCCTAAAAATTACCAGCCTATTGCTTTGATCGATGCGGATTGCAAAATCTTTTCTGCCTTTCTCTTATCGCATCTGAAGGACTGGGAAAAAAAATTCATCCCCTGAGTCCCTTTCAAACGGGCTTCCGTAAATTCCACTGTACCAACATTAATGGGCTTGCGATTAAGTGTATTCAGGAGGCTGCCTGGAGCTCATCTAGGGTCCCTACTTATATGGCCTCTGTTGATCTCTCGGCAGCCTTTGACTGCGTTGACCGAAGTAGGCTATGGCACAAACTCTCTGCTTGGGGACTACCTAGAGGCTTAATTGCCCTCCTAGAGGGGGTTACAATAATTTGAGTGTACGAATTTGGCTAAATAAAAAGGGGGATATGTCAGCTGAGGTTCGCACATATCGTGGGGTTAGACAGGGATATGTCCTAGCCCCATGGGTATTTAATCAGTATGTCTCTGACGCAGCAGAGCATCTGTTGAAGGAGGGTCTCTTAGCGCCAAGAATTGGCTCTGTGAAGCTTATCTGGATGGCCTATGCAGACGACTTCTTATTATTTGACCTAACTAAGGTGGGGCTACAGCGCCTGCTAGATGTATTTGCCAACTATGCCAAGCTAAATGGGCTGAACATCAATCCCGCAAAAAATAAAATCTTGGCATTTTCTAAAGGGCAAGTGAAGAAGAAAACTAAGCTTTGGAATCTGGGGGGGGCGTGAGAATATCCTCCTCCACTTGCCTTACTTATCTGGGCTACTATGTTGGTGCTAGTAGAGGCTCGAAAGGGCAGATTCATCTTCTTTTAAACAAAACTAAGATACTGGCCAGGCAGGTCCTTAAACCTGACGGCAAATATGGCTGATTCTCTATTAGATCTGCCCTTCTATTCTTTGAGGGTAAAATTGCCCCAAAATTGATTTATGGCCTAGAACTCTGTACGGGGTTAACTACTTCAAAACTGGATGGGATTGAAGGAGATATCTGGAGACGGGTCCTACTTTTACCTAATGCGGTCCCATTGGCTGCTATTCGATTCGAGTTAGGCTACATTTCCCTAAAGTCCCGAGTTGATTGAAGAATGCTTATGCTCTATGCTAAACATAAGGGACCTATACCCAACTCTCTATACAAATGTGTTGGGCACAATATTAATCAATCTGGTCTCTTAACTGAATTTGCTAAGCATTGTGAAGTTATTCTGTGTAACATAAGTTCAGATTTAGAGCAGCTAATCACTAATCCTACAAAAACTAATAAGAAATTGTGGGACTATGATTGGTGCCAGACTACAGAGGCTTTCCATTCTTATAGCTGTATGTCTCATCTGGCTCATGAACATAAAATAAGAGGTACTTTATCTCCAATCCTTAGGATTTTTCCTAACCGTGATCAAGACTGAGGTGGAATATTTTATGAACTTTAGACACTAAACTGAGGTGGAAACAGATTTCGGTGGCGGATAGCATGTCCAGATTCTGCCACTTAGTTCCCGAAACAGCTAAACATCTAATTTTGTTGTGTACAAAACTTGAAACACTGAGTTTGAATACCCTTAAACTTTCATTTCTGGGTCTACCAATTGAATTGGTCTGGCAACGTTGTCTGTGTATTGGAACTCCTCAAGTGGGTTTGACTCTGTGTAGTTTTATACGCAATCTTCATTTGGAACATATGTAATGTTTTTTAATACATTATTTCTGCTAATTTAGGGGAATATCCTAGTATTTTACCTATTAGTATATCAACTGTATATGCATTTTTGTACTTTTCTCTATGTACTTGTTTTCTATTTTGTAAAGGTTTAATTAAACCAGATACAAATAAAAACATTTAAAAAAAGACTTCAGTGGTCCCCTAACCAGCAAGTATTTCTTCATGCTTCAAACCCTGCATAGATTGTAGGCATCACATTTCAGATCTGCATCCATACCGCATTTGCCTTTACTGTGTCGGTTAGGCACATGACATGCAGAATTGTGCATTGTCAATCGATGCACCCAAAGGGCGCTTCATGAACGAGATGCAAAACTCTTTAGCTTTCTCCACAAGAAGAGAGATGATAAACGAACCCGTTCGAGGTCGGCGGCACAGACCACAGTGCTTAGTAACAGTCCCCATCAGAAAGGACAAGAAGCACCACTCTTCTAAGCCATCGAAGAAGAGGGGCCACCACTCTAGGGACGCCCCGGGGGAAGGGACCCAATAGGTACCTTTCCCACTCAGTCCTCTACTCGTGAGGTGTTCAGAGTGAAGATGCTGGACAACTTTGCCATGGCTTCTGTGCCGTTGGCCGGCGTTGTAAGGGAATTTATCCCGCTGTGCAGAGGAGCCAGTGTCGCGAAGGAATTTGTCCCTCTCTGTGAGAAACCTGAGGCGTTTCTCCCAGGTTATTACCGGGGATCCTTTGTTCAAGTGGCCAGGGGGGGCCATCACTTTTGGATCCCAACCATTGGGGCGGACGAGTGAGGGAGGATCACCTGGGCAGGGGGTCCTCGGGGACAAAGGGAGACACGCCCTTGGGCAAGACATGGTATTCCACCTGTTCCAATACACCCCTACCCGACATCCCTTCAGTTGTCATGGGATATTGTCGTCAGAATCCCATCACACTTAAGTACCTTTCTGTAAGAAAAAGGAGAAAACTACCAGGGAAATTAAAACCCAATAGAAAATCATGTACCCTTTAGCCATCACAATACATTTACCCCTTCATCCTGACAAAAACCTACATGGTTTTTCCATGATCTCCAGGAAAACTTCCAACTCGCACAATCCCTACTTCCATTCTAGAAGTACAACTACTGGGACGAAGAAGAGGCAGATGGGAGTTATGGAGATTACCCATAGGAATCTATGGGCAATAGATTCCTATGGGCAGTCTCCATGTTGTCCCGATAATGAGGTCAGGCAGACAAGGGACAACTACTCACACCTGACTCCAATAAACTCTTTAAAAGAGTATAAAAGGTCAACCATCCAGGCACACTCTGAGCGAGCTGGGCATAGGACCAGAAGGAGAGGTCAGCAGCTGGGAGAACCTTGGGAAGCAAGAAGAGGGACAGACTGCCAAGACACTGAAGCCTGTGAGTACAAAGGGGGCTACAGTATGGCAGGGGAGCCATGCCCCAGGGAACCAAAATACAAGCTACACTTTTCTGGTAGTGTTTAAACCAGTGCTTGCTCCCTGGGAGAGCTCCAGAAGCCCAGGTAGTTGAGGGGCAGGCACTGGGACCCTGACCTCAAGTGAATCCTCATTGAGGACCCGTTAACAGCTCATCACTGAGGGTAAAAGAGGGCGACCCTGTGACTCGACGGAAGATAAGGCGGGATAACCTGTTTTGTTAAGAACTTTGTGTAAATCACAAAAGTGCCTGTAACTGGTGAAGTGGGAACAAAGGTTCAAATGTGCATTCTGGGATTTGTAGTCCAAAAGAGCAAAGCTGTGAGACAGAGTGGTTTGGCAACTCGTGTGTGCCCAATCGAAGGTCTCTGTAAGGTATGCAGCTGAGAAGTGGTAGAAGTGAAAGTTAAAGAGTTGTGAAGAATTGTAAATCGATGTGGTCCTGCGACGGGTCAAGCACACTCCTGGGTGGAGTCGATAGTCTTCGATTCTGGTGTCAAATGAGATCTGAGCCTGGAAGAGGGGATCCATAGTCTGAGCCTGGATGAGGGATATCAGATGATAAACATTGTGTGAAAAGGGATCTGAGCCCAGACGAGGGGGATCCATGGTCTGAGCCTGAGCAAGGGGGACCCGTGGTCCGAGCGAGCACGAATGAGGCAGACCAATCGTGAACTTATGAATGTGAGAATGCAACACACTTGGGTTGGGGAATAAAGTAAGGCTGGAGCTGGGCGCATCCTGGAAATGCATTGGAAGTGCACAGACTGTTGGACTGCCCGCTTGCTTCATCTGCCTTTCATTGGACTTTTCCTGCTGTTTGCTTCATGGACTCTGGACTACTCATCTCCCCTGCGCCAGTGGGCAAGAGGAAGCCACGCTTGCGGGGAAACGCGTCTTGCGCTAGACTGGTGTTTAGCATTTTTGTCACTGCAGGTGATTGTTTGGGACTTGTGTTGGGCTGCGCACCGCGCCGGTGCTGTTGTGTTGGGCTGCTGTTGTGTTGGACGAGGAGTGTGTATTAAGCTCCGATATTTGAACGAGGTTCTTTTTTTCATTATAGGCTCCGTGATTGGTTTGGTGCTGGCCATGCCCCCTGACGTGTCCAAACAGTCCTCATAGACCGGGTGCACGCGCATCCCGGAAGTGCATTGGAAGTGCACAGACTGTTGGACTGTTAGACGGGACACGGCTGATATTAAGGTACTATTCATTGAGTCTGCATTTTACTGTTTATCAGATATTGTTTCCATACTAAGGTTCATATACTGTTCCTAAATTCGTCATAAGTATAGCCAGGTTAACCCTTAAGGTATGGTTAATGGCCTGCCTAGTGGGTGGAAATCTTGTGATTCTCCCTTGGAACCTTGTGACAATCCAGTTAGGCTTGCACATGACGGTAATGGAGGGGCTACATCTGTTAGTATGAGTATGGGGCTGACCTCGGCTGGGAGATCCTTATGTGAAGGGATTGCCCCGCTCACCTTGTGTTACAGCCCTTAATTGCACCGTTCTGTCAGAGAGCGTCCCTATTGTCCATCCATTGATTATGGTAAGGAGGCAGGGTTCTTCTGAGGTCCAGGAAAATATTCCTACATTTAAAATAGAAGACTTGAGCAAAAGTGTGGGGGCTGTGGTGAGTCATCTCCCAATTATCCCACAGTCACCCTACGATGAGGCAAGACTACCTGCGTGATTGGGCCCAAGTTTACTGATGTATCTATGATAGCCCCTGGTATTGAGGCTGTCTTGGGAAAACGCATGAGGTTTTCAACGGGCCCTTCCACGCCTGTTACCCAATCAAGATATGGTATGGAGAACGTCCATCTCTTTCACTTTATGGATGATAAATTGCCAATGGGGAGGATAAGGTCCTCTATTCCACATAAAACTCTCTTCCCTGGGAAAGACTATGGCAATGTTAAATCCAGTTCTCCTACCGACAATAAATCAAACCTTGTCCAGATGGGGGTGTTATCTCTATCTGACCATGAAATTGCAATGTTTTCATCATCTCACAATCCGGAGGTTAGACGTGCCGAAATGGGTATGCCCACTGATCTTCAGGTCACTGATGCTAAATCTATGGTTACTGATTTCCCGGTAGTGACTAGACTATTAAACCTACTGGATAAGGGGCACGAACAGACCCATGGTGGAATAGGTATTTTAAAAGGTGTTCTAGTCGATATCTTGTCAAAAATTAGTAAAATTGAAGGCTTCTTATTTGCCTGTGATGCTGTTGCTACTTTGACTTGCCAAAAAAGGAAATTGGATACTCATAATTTAAATCAAATGACCCAAACTCTCCCTAAAGTAGAGTCTGTAGTGCCTCGGCCAATTGGTGTTCATCAGGCTACACAAACACTAGCTGACCCGAGAATGGCTGGTGCGGATAAACCACTGTTTGCTGCCATTACTGCTGTACCCAAAAATAATGATATATCAAGTCCTGACCCAATGATATATCAGCGGATGCATGCGATCTCAGAGAATGCTCTGGCTATAAAAACTTTATTATGTTGTTTTTCGATAAAATCTTTACAACAACCAAATTTTATAATATCACATAAAAATTACATAAATCAAACCATATTCGTGATACTCTAGTATAACAATTTCATTTACGTAATAATAAAAACAGAGCAGAAAAGAAGAAATGTTATCACAGAGAACAATTAGGTAGCAGTTAACATTGAGGTCCAATCACATCGTTATCATCATCTCATTATCCGCTTCTCTTTCCAATTTGCTTTCAATGACAATCAAGAAATAATGCAGATCAGCAATCAATGATTTCCTTACTCCCCACATACATTGGATCCATAATAGTTCATGGTCATGGTTATTAGATTCGTTCAAATATTTTCCCAGAAAAAGTTGCCTCTGCATGGAAAAGTAGGGACAGTAAATGACCAGATGTTTCAAGGTCTCAATTGTTGTTACTTTACAAAATCTGCAACCTTCTACATAAACTGATACCATCTGATTCCAGTTTTTAATCCTCTCTCTCGTTCTAAAAAGATTGAATCTAAAACGCATGTAGTTCTCTCTAAACTTTTGACCAGGTATCTGCATGATATATCCCAGTACTGGTTTTCTGGGATGACGAAATTTTGCATATTCTCTATACAATTTATATGACCCAATTTTGTCGGCTGTATCTGCCCAATCAAATTCACGTAGTTTTAACTTCACTGTTTGTGGTCGTGTGATTAAGTCCAATGGGTTCATTGCAACTCTTTCCATCGCTGTTATACATTGTTTTCCTGCATCCACTATCCATTTAGGATTTCCCTGTTTTAACATTTCACCCAGATCTACATACAATGAATTTGGTACTGGGTCTAACATCTTTGCATAACTGGCAATTTTGCGCGACAAATAATTTGAGGCTAGTGAGTTTAGCCCTAATTCATGAATAATTATCACATTGGGCAATGACATCGGTAATCGCAATACTTGTTTCCATATTTTTCCTTGTACTTTATTAAGGGTTATGCCAATTTCAAGAGTACATAAATCTAATCCATAAATGAGTATTGGTTCCACTTTAAGAGTATAGTAATCAATCAGTGGTATCAGTGAGAATTGACAAAGTTTCTTATATATTAGTTTCATTTGAGAGATAAGTGGCATTGCTTTTGTGCTAATTTCCGACTGCCATTTTGCGATCGAGTCAGTATTTGTTAAATTATACCCCAAATAAATCAGACCCAGTGCCCTTGGTATACATAACCCATCAATGTTCCAGTTATACCGAATAGTCTTTTTTTTATTTGTAAAGACCATGATGTTTGATTTCTTTGTGTTTATTTTCAAGTTGTGATTAGCGCAAAATTCTGCCAAGCATGTCATTTTGTTTTGAAGGCCAAAAGGAGTAGGATCAAATAGTATCAAGTCATCTGCGAATGCCATCCAATCCAGGCGGAGTAGACCCAGTTTTACTGAAAAGGCGTTACATCCTGACCATATTGCACCAATTTCTGTTAGATACAGATTGAATAATGTGGCAGCCAAGTTACATCCTTGTTTCACGCCAATATATGTTTTAATTGGAGCAGTAAGCGATCCATTTTGATCTATCTTTATCCTATAAGTCGTGTTCGTATGGAGTAATACAATCATTGCTATAATTTGTGCTGGTATATTGTGTTCTTTCATTCTTTTCCATAGAATCTGCCTAATCACTGAGTCAAATGCTCCTGATATATCGAGCAGAGCCATGTAAATCGGTCCTTGATTTTTTACCCTCGTTAGCTTTAGTAAGTGAGCCAGAATAGTCGCATTTAACTGTGTCCCCATCCCTTTCCTGAATCCAGTTTGGAAACGGGATAGAATTTCTTTTTTTGTGATGAATACATTTAACTCTTTTAGAATAAGAGCAGCAAACACTTTCGCTGTTACATCTATAAGTGCCACCGGTCTAAAATTTGTTGGATCATTTAGTGGCCCTTTTTTGTGGATGGGGATCACAATTGCCGATAGCCATGATGTCGGTACTCTCTTAGTTTTCAGCACACACTCTATGCTTCTCAGTATAATAGCCGCCCACAGCTTAGGGTCATCTTTTAGAACACAGGGTGGAATTCCATCAGGACCTGCCGCCTTAGATGACTTTAGATTCATTATAACCAATTCAATATCTTCTAGTCCCCATGGGCATTTAGTTGGCAAATCTGTCATGTTAACTTCGGTGTACATATTTTTAAATTTTGATGGCATCGCATATTTATTACTATATACCTCTGTCCAGGCTTCACCGCTGACAGCCGAAGGTAGAGACGATCTTTCCGTCATTGCGGGATCTCTTAGCATTGCCCAAATTTCTCTTGTATTTTTTTGGCATAAGTTATATATCATGTTCTGATTAGCTTTTTGATATTTTACCATTTTTATTTGTTTTATATCATTTTTGTAGCTACTCATAATAGCCTTTTTTTCATTATAGTATGTACTACCGAAATTACCATTCCCAGATTTTAGTAAGTTGCGCAGTTCTCGATTCTTAGTTTTTTTCCTAATGGCAATTTCTGCATTATATAATCCCTTTTGGGTTTTCTTTTTCTGTGTGTTGTTATCTTTTTGCGCTGCTAGCCGTTCAATATGTTTATGTATCATATTAGCATTCTTTGATTCTATGTTGTTAGCCTCTCTTGTACTCAAGGACTGTGTATTCATTTTAACCATGTCCCTATTCACCAGGAAGTTAAGTTCCCTATATAGTTTCGTGTTCCATCGTATTGATAGTTCATGACGATCTATTTCTAATAGTGCAAGTGGCACTAGTACATCATATCTTTGGAAAGGATATTCAAGGTAACACTCTAGTATGCAGTGATCACTAAGTTGTGAATGTGTAATTGTACACAGGGATGTAGTGTTAGCTATTGGTCCAGACATCACAATATAATCAATTGTGGATTTCTTAGGCCCGCGCGACCAAGTAAATAGTGGCTCTTTGACAGAATAAGGTATAATATTCATGTCCCATTGTTCAAAAAATTTTAACCAGATTTGTCCCCTTTCCACGGAGGGTGTAATGTAACCCTGGTTGGATATCATTCGGTCTGCGCTGCTTTTATCAAGAATACAATTAAAGTCACCACCTATGATGATCATCACATTGGGGGATTCTTCTATGACTGCCGCCATCACATTTGATAATTTTTCTAGTATGGTATCTAGAGTGGTTGTAGACGGATTCCAGTATAAAGATATTAGTAATATGTGTGGATACCCGATGTTACTTGATCTAATTTCTATTGCAAGTATTTCAGCAGATGTATAGGATTGCCGTACTTTAACCTCATATAGGTGTTTCACAAAGATCGCCAATCCACCAGCTGGCCGCCCCGTTTTGCCCCTCACTGCATGTGCACAATATGCCATGTATCCTTCTAAGTAAACATCCGCTAGTGCCATTGTTTCTTGTACCACCATTACGTCAGGCAATTTCTCCCGATGAGTTTTCTGGAACCATGCCTGCAAGTTCTTCAAACCACAGCAGTTCCATGAACATATACTCAAAGGCTCATGTTATAGGTTTGTTTTTCCTGATTGCTCACTATTTAGAGTCTTTATTAGTGGCTCAAGCAATGCGAGAGTGGTGGCCATCTGGGCGACTGCCTCTGATTGTTCCCTTATTTTTTCGTGGATTCTTGTAATTTCACTTTCTCGCCCTTCCACATTAGAATCATTGTGGCACAATGAAGGCTGATATTCAACAAATCCACTCGCTTCTTCCATTGAAGGGTACAGCGACAATTCGTAGCCCAGCAATTCGAAATCTTTAGCGTGTTGCCATATTAGCGATGCAATTATTATATTTTGATATTTGCATAACATCCTACAGTTTGGAACATAAGGAAGCCTGACCCAATCAATGTCATTTGATACCAGGTTGCGTAGGTTTGGAATTTGGTGAAATACCTTCATTAGTGATGCGCGGTTTAAATTTGGTTTTTCAACCTTTGCTGGGTCTACCGTCCAGCCCATCACCAGTTTCATCTCGGGCGACAGTTGTTTGTAGTCAATTCCTCCATTAGCCTTGCAACTACCCTGTGACTTAATCTCTGTTTCCGGTTTCTCTTTAGAGTGTGCATCTATTTTTAATGGCTTTACATGTGGGTTAGCATGCCCACTTGCCCTTGGTGTTTCAGGTTCTTTTTCCTCTCTTTGTACAGTCAATATGTCCTTATTGGACCCTAAAGCTGTAGTCTGAGATGTGTCATTGATCAACTGCCCAGTATCCTGAGATGATTGAGTAAGGGACGATATTTTCCTATCCATCCTCTCAAAGAAACGTTGAAGTTGTGTTTGTATAAGATGAGGTGTTGATATGTTCGTAGTGTCTTTAGCATCTACTAAACTGTCTTTGTCCTCCAATTGTTCCTGACTTTCCTTATTTAGTTGAGATTGGTCAATTGGTGGTGCATCCTTCACTTCATTTACGCTAATTTTATTCTTTTTGAAGAAATCCCCTGTCACCAATCCTTTTTTTTGTTCTCTTTTTTTTTATTTGTAGTGCCGACCACCTGAGGTGAATTTTCTTGAATTCCTCTAATTGCTTGTCTCTTTTTTGCTCTTGCGTGAAGTTTTTTTGCTTTTCGGGACATAAAATATAATGTTTGATTTGCCACAGGTTCTTCGTCATCATTTTTTTTTTTTGATTCAAGTGCTTCACCATTGGCTCCTTCAGTCAAGTCGATAAGGTCTGTAAGATCCGAGGGGCTATCAGGCCCTCTATATGTCAAAGAGTCACGAATATCCCCATGTGCCGTCTGTTCTCCAACATGTATGGTATCAGGGATTAAATTTGCAGTTAGTACTATTTGTTCTAATGCCAAAATTCTATCGTGGTGGAGTTTTGCAATTTCTGCGTAGGGGGGGAGTTTTTCTATGTTCTTATCTAATGGACAGGACTCCATGATTTCTTCAGACCCATTTTCTATACTCCCCAACTGTGTTTGGGTAGATTGTGATTTTTGAGCAGGGATGGCACTACTGTTTGCCGCACCCATTGTCTCTGCCACCATTTTCTCATTGATGACTTTATCTCTGAGAAGTTGTTCAGCCCAGAAAATGTGGCATTTTTCCTGAGCCATCATATATCCTTCCATTCTACTTAATCTGTTACCAATATCAGACATTGTCGTGCTCAATGCACTAATTGCACCATGGGTATATTCATGCCCCTTATCAAGCAAGTTAAGAATCCTTGTCAGCACGGGAAAGTTTTGTAGTTCTTGTTGATTCAAGTCCACCAACGTCTCTTCAAGTGGAAACAGTGGTAAAGATGAGTTCGGTTGGCGTCTTGAATCAAACAATGGTTTGGCTTGAAGAGGATCGGCCCCTAACACAGGTGAGTGTGGATAGATTATCTCCAATGGATTGGTCACTAAGTCGTGAGCAGGAGAGCTTGCATTTTGTTTCTTTTTTTGCTCTGGCTATTCAGCTGTTGACCAAGGGGCTGACAGCTGTTGAGGCTGCCGACCCCATACCTGATCGTATGGGATCTATCAAATCGGATGGCAATGATTTGATAGGTCGCAGCAGTAGGCCTCAATGACGCAGCTCCAGCCAGAGCAAGAAAGAAAGAAAGACACGACACGCGCTGCTAGGATCTGTGCCCGGAACTGCCACCCTCGCACGGGGGCGGGGCTTTTATTCAGACGCCCTACGTCACCGCGTAGTGGGGCGAAGGGCGGATATAACACTGACCTAACAAATCTAATTGACCTTGATGAAGAATCTAAAATTAATGGTCCTGCTTTGGCTACTCAGCCCCTCTCTATTGACCCCCAGATACCACCTAACGCTCCTATGACTAGAAAACAAAGAAAAATGGCTGCCAGAATGCAAAAAAGGAAATTCCACCAGGAAAAAAATCGATGTGCTGCCTTAAAAAAAATAAAAAGGATTTTCTGAAAGCGAATTCAACCTCCATTGATTCTGGGAATTTGCCTAACCATTGATGAAGACGTTATTGATTTGGAGCAACTTAACCCTGAATCAAAGGAGTTATTGGACCTTGCAGTATCTAAGCCCACTCATGGTGCATCGAAGTGCAATGGGAATCGTGACTTGGAGGGTGGTAAGAATGCCTGTAAGAAACTGGTCACCCCAGTTACTGCAAAAAACATTCCTCAAGAGGGCATACCAGACTATGTGAATATGAAACAGCTGAATTTGCTGAATTATTACCCTACCATATCAATCAAAAAAGCCTCGCACATCATTAAGGGCGGGGATGGGGCTAGACCACCCACTTTACTCCCAAAGGGTAGCAGGAAAGTTGCTGCACTAGAGTAGAAGAATGTATTTGAATCACAGGTGGGTGACCAGGTTCCTCAGCCTTCGAACCAATCTTCCGATTCACACCGTTCAAAAGAGGGTGTTGTTCAAGAAAAAAACCTTAATACCTATGACATCTCACTCTTAGAGGATGAGGGTCCCCTGCTCTCGCACGAGATGCCTTCCATCATGGGCTGGGAATACAATGATGCCTCTAATGGGAAGATGAACCTTAATAGATCGGCCATTCTCAAGGCCTTTCAGGCAATTCCTGCATTGAGAACCATAAGATCCGATGATATTGGTTGGGTTAGACTATCCCCCAATGATAACAACAGGATGATCTGTGGGTACCACTCTCACATTATCATGAAGATGATTTGGGCTCAACGCACTGATTTTGAACTTATAGGTCTAACCCTATTTATATTTTTATATTCTTGAACGAGGAGCTAGCTAAAATATTTGTTGAAAAACCTCCGGCAAGAACTATGGTACAAATGGGTGGTATTGAAGGTTACCTCCCTGCCCCTCTTAGTGATGAATTGTTCAGACAATTTATGACCTTTGCAACTGCGTTCTCTAACTCCATATTGAATGCCCAGGTGCTCAACCTACTATCTCCCAGAATATGGGTAATAAATAGAGTAAGGGTAGGGGGCTGACTCTAATGTCTTGGAATGCCTGTGGCCTAAAGAACTTTAGGCTCTGGTTTTCGCATCTTGACATGGAGTTGCGCCCTGTGATTATTCTAATTCAAGAAACAATGCATCTGTCTCATTTTGATGTGCCAGGCTATTTTACCTATGTACAGCCTGCTTTAAAAGGCTTGCAGGGCCGCCCTTCTGGTGGTCTTGCGGTCCTTATAGATAAATCAAGTAGGCTCTCCTCAGAACTGTTTTTTTCTGATTACTCGATCTTAGCAGTTAAATTAAATCACATAGGTGATGCTGGTTGCACACTGTTGGTAATTTGCCTATATTGGAATAAAATTAACTGTACATTGTGCAAGTTATTTGACACATTGGACGCTGTCCTGGTAGATGCCATATCCGAAGATCCAGGAATCTTTGTAATTATGGGAGGTGACTTTAATGCGTTATGCATTGAATTCTCCACTTACGGTGCCATTTATTCTGCTGCTGCTTCAAGATAGCTAGGGAAGCGGTGGGTCGATCATCTCCTTTCATGGGATATCCAAATGGTACCTCCCAACCTTGATTCATTCAATTATACCTGGTTTCGTGGTGCAGCGTCCTCGCTGATTGACTATTTTTTGTTTCCAGTCTACTGTTTGCCTATGTTGATAAGTTGATCATATGTAACCCACTTTTAGGCGATCATATGGCCTTAGTTCTCACTCTAAATTTTGGGATCGAGTATTTTACACATGATCCGGCCTTAACCTTGGTTATTCCCGATCGCCCTCATATCAGTGTACGGTGGAATAACAAATGATGCTTGAGAATGATGGCCTCTTTAAGTGACGATACTATGATCTACTTTCCTGATACTAGAGCTGGTCCTGATTGCCTTTTGGCTGATTTGATTAATACTTCTAGATTCCAGATTCATGTTGGCAACTTGATGTCTTTAGCCCTATTGCATTCTTCCTTACCGACTCATCGGCACACTTATAATGCACGTGTGGCAGAGCTGCGCAAAGAAAAGTGTAGAACCATTCATGATCTCGGACCACCTCATTTAGTTGGTGCTGCTTACTCTATGCTTAAATCCAAAATTGCTCAAAGATATCGTAATAGGCTGAAGGCCATGAAACATGAAATTATGATTGCAGATAATCAGACCATGCTCTGCCATCTCTTGAATTATGACTCTCGTAATATATGGTCGGCACTGAGAGTCTTGACGGGTATGGGTGGGACCTTGAATGAAGCTGCGGTCTCTGCTACAGCCTGGTCTACTTATATTCAAGCGAAATATGAACTTCCAAGGCGTTTTGCCAATATTGTAGATCCTAATTATCAGAGTTTGATCCTAAAATCCTCGCCCTAGGTATATGATGATATTATTCGGGCGATTGGTAAAATCAAGTGCTCTCGTGCGCCAGGCCCAGATGGTATTCCTCCATGCTTAATTAAGCTGAACCCGCCCTTTTGGGCCAGGATTTTAGAGAACAAATTTGACAGTATTTACCTTACTGGTTCTATTCCACCCAGCTGGTGTTCGGCAAACATCATCCCTATTTATAAGAAAGGGAGATGGGATGACCCTAATAACTTCAGGCCTATTGCCCTGATGGATGTTTCAGCAAAGATTTTTTCTTACTTGCTATTAGAATCCATTCAGGAAAATATTGTCCAATTGGATGTGTTGTCTCGCTTCCAGGTGGGTTTTCGTAAGCAGTTAGGGTGTTCGCTTAATGCCTTAATTCTAGCACACCTTCATGCCCAAACTAAATCTGAACGGTCCGGTCCGATATATATGGCTGCCCTAGACTTAACCTCTGCTTTCGACTCAATTATTCGAGCTGTGCTTTGGAATAAGATGATCGTCTATGGGTTCCCGAGATATCTTGTTACCATGATTGCGCTTCTACATCAGAATACGACATATCGTATTCGATTGTCTAAGGATGGAACAATGACAGATAAAATACCCACACAAATTGGCCTGAAACAGGGCTGCAACTTAGCAGCTGTCCTTTTTAATTTATACTTAGCTTACTTAGAATCTGCATGGGTGGACCTGGTGATATTTCCAGTAAAGCTGGGTAGTTTGGTTATCAATTGGCTTGCCTTCGCCGATGATCTTTTGCTTATGGATCGAACTCTGTTTGGTCTCCAGGCAAAGCTTTCGGCATTCTTATCCTATGCCCACAAAAATAATCTCCAAGTGAACCCGTCTAAATCTTACATCATTGCAATTGCAGATGGAAAGAAAAGAACTGCTAGATTTACTTGGTGTCTCAATGAGATCATTATACCAAAAGTTAACGTTATTCGTTATTTAGGTTATCAACTTTCAGCTGTATACTCTATAGGGATGTGGAAGGAATTGATTAATAACAAATTCAAATCTCTCACCTCACAGATGAGGATCGTATACCATAGGTATAGTAGATTTTCTTTATTGCCGACCATTCAGTTTTACTTATTAAAAGTTGAACCTATACTTTTATATGCACTTGACATCTGCACCTACGGGATAGAAGAGTTCCTTGATTGTGCACAGGGTAAGATGTGGAAACAGGTTCGAGGGCTGGCACTGTCCACTCCAAACATGCTGATATGCCATGAAATAGGCATTCTACCCCTGTCGGTCAAATGGCACTGGCGACAAATATACAATTATGTTAAAATGTTAACACCTCCAAAAAAGAGTTTATATGAAGACCTTGCAAAAATATTGAAAGAAGGTCACCCCCCGTCCATGGTTAAGTTTAAGGATGACATGGACAATGGGCCTCATTCCGAGGTTGGAGGTAAGGGACAAACCATGCCGGTAATGATTTACCGGCATGGATTTCCGCTCCATGCCATTCCGACCCTTCAGACCGTAAATTACGGCACCGTAAACAACAATGCCGTAATTTACGGTCTTGGGTCGCGCGCGCACACCACCATGGCGTAATCAACGGCATGGCGTAAACCGGAGCTGATCGCAAGTAAGGAGCACACGTAAATAACGGTCTCCTTAAGGCCGCAAAGTACCTTACCGGCATGGAGTACATACAGGCATCTCAGAGAAGGAGTTAAGAACACTGAGCAGTGGTTTCCACAGCCACAGGTGCACACAATCAGCACAGGTGTAGCCAATGGAGTCTGGCACAGCACAAAATGAGCATATCCACACACCACACCCTCTCCCACACCAAGATGATACCAATAGTAGTGGCACAACTGGAGCTGGAGGCCTTGCTTGCAAGGCAGTAACAACAACAACCACAGCCCCAACCACAGAGGACACACAGGAGGAGACGGAGGGTGAGACAGGCCCAGCATGCACCACCAGTGCATCCACCGTTACCATGCCGGCAGCCCCCAATCCCTCGCATCTGAGCCACCTCCTTCAACCTAACACCACATCAGATCCACACCCTGTACCGGCTTGACCATGACACCATCACCACCATAGTGGACCTGATACATGACGACATAGTGAGTTTCATAGAATAAAGCTCTGCCATCCCCCCTCCACTGAAGGTAGTGACTGTGTTCCACTTCCTTGCCACAGGCACCTACCGGCACACAGTGTGGCACATGCATGGTATATCACAACCCTTATTTACCCGGATACTGAACCAAGTGCTGGATGCCCTCCTCAAGCACACAAGGTACTACATGTACCTACCACGGACTCCCCAGGATGCAAATGTTGCCTTCCATGCACTGTGAGACATCAAATGACACCTGCGCAATGATCAATGTCCACTCCGTTTTACATTATGAACAACCAGTGTATTGAATAATTGTCATGAAACGTGTACAACAAAACCTCCACCACCCTCCCCCTCCCCCCAACTCCCAAACACACCCTCACTCCCCTCCCCCTCACCCACAACAACCCCAGAATAGTGCCATAAGGCCAACATAGGCCACATGTGTGTGCCAGCATGTTCAAGGCGTGCCACCAGAGCCAGGGGGATCCATGTTGGGCCGGCGCAATGTACGCTATGAGCGTCGGAGCGGGCTGGTCTGGGTGGAGGAGCACTGTGACGGTGTGTCCTCCCGCTGGGGCTGTCGTGTGGGAGGTGCAGCCTCCAGGGCATCCGCGATGCGTCCCAGGACCGCACACAACCTATTGCTGCTGTCAGTGACCGCCTGACGCATCTGCCTTAGCTCATCCACCCACTCCACCCTGGCCTGGCGGGTGTCCTCCATGAACACATTGATGAGGTCCGTCAGCTGATGTGCACGTGGTTCATCAATGTATGTAGGTACATTCCTGGCGGGTCTTGGGCCTACCTGCCCTGGCATGGCCTCAACTGGTGGAATAGGTCCAGGATCTGCCGGAGCACTACGGCCAGGTGTTTCCTGCTCCACAGAGTCACTGCTTGATGGCAGGGGGACATTGGTGGGCTCCGGGGTGTGGACTGTGGGGTAAAAGTCCTCCTCAGTGGCACCACAAATCGATAAGGGGCTGTCCACATTCTCCTGGGTGGCCGTAGCTGCCAACTCCCCAGCAATGCTTGATTCTGCCGACCTTGGGGTGTCTAATGTGGCAGGTGCCGAGGCAGGGAGGGATTGTGGTGGTGCATCCTCCACTGGCGTTTGTGGTGCCTGGGTTGTTTTCTTATTCCGTGCTGGAATGCTCCGGGACCGGCCTCTGCACGTGGAGGTGGATGGACGGGTCGTCTGCGTATCCCCGCTGTCATGATCGGTGCCCTTGGGGGTAGAGGAGAGGGACAACATGAGTGATTGTATGATGCGCTAATTGCATAGCGCATCATACAATCACTGCATTCACATTTCTGTAATTTGGGGTTTGTGGCCCTCTGGGCGTTGCGACAGTACTAGTACATATGAATGTGAATTGAATGTACGCATGTGTACGCATGTGTCGGAGTGACTCATCCTGCCATAGTAATGTGCAGTCTAGCTCACACACTGCCGAACCTGCTGCACAATGTGCATGATGGAATGTGCAAGTTACTGCACTAAGGCTGATGTGTGTTATGTACTTGCACTTGGCCCTTGATTGCGTTGCAGTTGACTCTGCATTAGTTGGATGGGGGGGTGGCTACATGACAAGGTGCCTTTTATGGCCCTTGGGGGAGTCTACATCATGCAAATGCCATTGGCAGTGTTGACTTTGGACACTCACCTCCATCGGCAGACGACGTTGCCCCGCAGTCCATTTCACCGATGCCCTCTATGCATTCCGTGCCAATCATTCCGGCGCATGTCTCCTCCCATGGCTCAAGTCGCACAGGGGAACTTGGGCCCCCTCCAGTCTGCATGGCCTGACTCCTGTTGGCAGTGAGGAGTCCCCGCACCCGCAAGTCATCCCACCGCTTGCGGCAGTCCTTGGGGGTGCGAGGGGTGGAGCCTACAGCGCTCACCCTTTGGGCGGTTTCTGCCCAGATGTTCTTTTTGCGGATAGTGGACTCCCTCCGCATGTCGGGGCTGAACACCACGTCAGCGTGTTCTGCCAGGTAGTCCACCATGACCTGGAGCTCATCAGGGCAGAATCGCTTCTTGCGGAGCCGGTCCGCAGACTTCTTAGGTGCTTTAGGCATAGTTCCTGGGTTCCTGATGCTTTCCCCAACTTCGGATTGTTCCCAAGGGTGCTGCCTGATGAGGATGGCAATGGATTGTGTTTTTAAAGATGGCCGCCGCGCTCCTTCCCGTTCCTGTGCGATGACGTAATTTCCTGTTCCGTTGTTTTGCGGTGACCGTAATTTACGGGATCCGTAAATTACGGTCCCCGTTATTTACTGTCGCTGCTGCTTCCATGGCGGTGTTGTAATGTACGTGTCGCAGCAGGCCAGTAGGGGTTTTTCGGGGGGTTTTGCGGCATGCCGCTAGGTACTTTTCCGGCATGGCGAAAAGCGCGTGTCTGCGAGGTCGGAATGGGACGCAATTAGCGGTCTGTCACCTTGCCGGAGTCGTACCTTCCGCAGTGCCGGAAACGACCAGTACTTACCTCCAACCTCAGAATGAGGCCCAATCTCTTAACAGTAACCTTGATTGATAAGGAGGACTTAATATTGGGAATTCCAGCATGCAAAAAGAAATTTCAACTATACTTTTGGTGTATCTTGGTCGACTCCATTAGTAAAAGCAAAATGTATTATGAATACGCGAAGTTCATCAGGAAATTTGGTGACCGAGTGCGTTATTTGGAAATATTTCCGTGCAATATTGCAAGAAAGACCTATTTAAGGTTCAAATGCAACCAATTAATTACTAATGAAAGGTTGAAATTGTGGTCATATGATAGCTCTGATAGTTTGATCGGTAGCTGTCGTTTCTGCTATGGCAATGTATTGGAAACTTTAAAACACCTTACCTTATTTTGTTCATTTTTTGAAGCACAACGAAAACTGTCATTTGGAGCTTACTTGTATAATGATTCTGTAACTTGGAAAGAGTCCTTGTGGCAAAGGTTGATGTGGGGTTCAAGACAACGACTGATATTGTCCTTAATTACTTTTTTGGTTCCTCTTGAGTCTGCTTTGTCCATGAAATATAAGGTGCTTAAAGAGGGGACGACCGTTGAGGTCGGTTTGGTTGAATAATCCTAGACGCTTCTCTAGGGTTTTCCACCTAGCTTTTATTGGATGTCGGGTTCTGAGTGGTATTAAGCCTTAGCGCGTATGGTTTTCTTTCTGTTCAGCATCGCAATAGGTTATATTGAATTTTGCATTTCGAATTATGAATGATCAAGTCAATGTTCGAAATGTTTTTATTTGTTTCTAAATCTTGTTTTCTTTGTTGTCTGTGATGTTATAGTTGGATTTATATTTGTTGCGATGTGAGAATTTGACAGAAATGAATTTTATGTGTTTTTAGAAGAAATTATGTTTTTGTAATGTGAAAAAAAAAATGTTGTACCTTTTGTACCTTTCATTTTGTAAAGGTTTTTTTTAAACCATAAACAATAAAACAAAAAAGATGTGAGAATCTTGACAAAGGAAAGGAACTTTTGTATTTTGTTTGCTACATCAGACCCTCTGCAGTAAGAGACTTTGAATGGCAAAGAGACTTTGGCACAGAAGGTCCTGATACTGAGATATTGAACTGTACGAGTAACAAAAGGAACTACAAGTACCAGCAGTCACTGGGAAAGAAGGTAATACGGTGTGTTTTGATAAGTAAATTGAACTTCTGTTTCAAGGCAGAGGAAACCTGTGTTTAAACAAGACGTTTCTTTTTGAGAATCCTTTTTTAGCTTCTTAAAGACTTTGCCAGAGTGGTGTGAGACCAGCTTAACCATTGAACTGTGTCCTTGTGCACAAGGCTCAAGCATGCTGCCTTGTCCCATGCTGAAAGCGTGGGGAAGGGAGGCCAACTGCTCAACTGTCCTGATACTGTTTCCTGAACACTTTTCCTTTTTTGCATACACTGCTGTCCCACACCATTTTGTATTTAGAAGTAAGGATTGGCAATAGGGTTATTAGCATAGGCCCTTTTATTTTCACAGACTCGACTGGGACTGCGTTATTATTATTTGATAGTTGTAGCTTGCTCCCATCCTTAGATTTAGGTTTAGATAGGTGTTTAATTAACCCTTTAAAATGTAATAAACACCCTTGAACTTTCTCATTTGTGTCGGTCTTCATTGATGATACCAAGCCTTTCCTTACAACTCTCTAGAAGAGCATACATGTCCCAAATGGAGCACATTTATGACCAGGAAGGGGATCTGGTGCCATTTGGTCTGGAACCCTTCCCTCCAAGGGAGATTAGGGACTTTCCGCAGGAGTTGTACGGGGAGCGGGATGATCTGGTGGATCATGCAGCCGACTTACAGGAAGTGAGTGAACTAGACACATGCTACAGACTGCTACTCCAATTAGCATCAGACTGCTTTTCAGCACCTGATGGCGAAGATGGTCGACACCTTGGGATGGTCAGCCCCTTAACGTTCAAAAATCCAGTATGAACTCTGACATACTGGAGGAGGGCCCTAAGAAGGAGACACTATTGTCCTTCAGTCGGGTAGTAGAAAAGTGGCTGATCTCTGCCAGAAGCTGACCTCAGTCCTCAGTCTGTTACGAACTAGCTAAGAACTACAGGCTTTCTACGTTTGGACCCCATGTTTCTTTCCGCACATGCCTCTACTGAAAGCAGGCTGTTAGGGCAAACCTTAAGACCACTTCCTTTCCCTCTTTGTCCCCAGACAGGGAGAGCAAGAGACTGGGTGCATGAGGAAGAAAGATTTCTGGCTTTTCGGGTCTGGGGCTCCCAATGAGTGAGCATATCCTGCGCGCTGGTCAAGTTCTCCTTCAGACTATCACTCATCAAAGAGGCATCTGAGCATATATCTGAAGGGAAGATGTGTGACAGCTTTGAGGCCCTGATCAGGGAAAGCAAGGAAGCCGTCTTGCAGATACTTCAGTTAGGCCTTGATACTGTGGACTCTTAGCAGGGACAGTGGTGAAAAGCACAGTCTTGTGCAGATTCATATTACTCAGGACGTCTGGTTTTGCCCGGGAAGTTCTGGAAGAACTTCTAGACATGCCCTTTGATGGCATTAACTTATTTAGCACCAAGAGCGATGAGTACCTGCAGATGTTTTAGGCTTCCACAGCTACAACTCCAAAGTTCTCTGTTGCTTCTCGAAGCTAGGTTCCTGCTCAACAAATACCCTAATAATAATTATAATAACGACGTAGTTATTAGGCCTAGCACGTCCAACAACAGCATCATTTAAGCCCTGCAGGCAGAGGTGTTCACCCCTGCGCCGAAAGGGGTAGAGGTCAGGCACTCTTGGGCAGGCAAGGTCAGGCAAGGTCAGTGTCGGCTCTGCAGGGGAAGTGGCCGAGGTGCATCCAGAAGAGGTGCTTCTACCTCAACTGTACCCTCCGCTACCCATGGCGTGAAGCCTCTGTGAAGGATACTTCAGCCACACGTCCAGAGGCAGGATTTCCCAGTTCTGATGCCTGGACCCAACAGGTAACTGCCTCCCTTTTTGCCCTTCACCCGCCACCCTCTGGACCAGCCCACTGTCACCAAACCTTGCCTCCTGAACCTCACCTACTGGGGAGATTGGTCAGAATCTGGCAAAACGAGCCATAGAATTAGTACCCTGCTCGGAACAAGGCTGGGGTTGGTATTCAACCTATTTTCTGGTGCCAAAAAAAGACAGAGGCCTGATTGCCATCTTGGTTTTGAAGCTGCTGAATTTGTACTTGCGCAAGGACAAGTTCAAGATGGTCACCCTAGCCCCAGATCCTGAAGTCACTGGACCTGAAGGACTGTCTGGTTTCACTGGATCTCCAGGATGCACACTAACATGTTTGCATCCACAGGAAGCACAAGACTACCTGAAATTCAGAGTGGGCAAGGAAGAATCATTACCAGTTCAAGTTTCTGCCATTCGATCTTTTTTCAGGGTGATTTCCCTATCTGGATGACTGCCTCGGCCATGCCCACGTCCCAGATCTAGCATCAGCACACCTGTACTGGACTTCCAGCCTGCTGCACAGCTTGGGCTTCTTCCTGAACTTCAAAAAGTCTCAAACGTCGCTGTCCCAGTCCATCCGATTTATCAGCACGTTCTTGAACACTCGCTTGGACTGGGGTTTCCTGCCTAAGGAAAGAGTAGCGAACATCCACAAAATGGTCCCAGTCTTCCAACCACAGCCATGGTTTTCAGCCCAGGCCTTTCTCTGATAAATGGGTATTATGGCCTCCTGCATCCTGGATGTGCCAGAGAACTGGCAGGAGGCCTGAATCTGCAGGAGGATCACTGCAGTGGCTGCAGAGCTCTGTGGCTGCTATTGCAGGGATGAACATCTGACCATCTCCATGTCTAGGAAAGTGTGTCCAGAGACCTGCCATGGTGGTTTATGAAGGACAACCTCCTGATAGGGCTGTTGTTACGTCAACCTGGGCCCCAGGTGACCATGCTCACAAATGCATGCCTGAAGATCTCGGGCACTCAACTTCAAGACCTCATGGTGAGCGGCCTAGGGTTTCATCTGAGTTCCAGGAACACATCATTTTGCTGGAGTTGAGAGCGGTCAAGCTGACCCTAGTCATGTTTCTCCCCTCTGTGAAAGGCAAGACAATGGACAACATGGTAGCCATGCATTACCTCAACAGACATGGTGGTGTGGGCTCCTGGCGGCTGTGCAGAGAACCAATGCGGTTGTGGTTCTGTTCTTGGGAGAATAGTGTGTCTCTGACTGCGGCCCACCTGTCCGGCAAGGAGAATGTATTGGTGGAGGATCTGAGCAAACAGTCTTCAACCTCCCATTTGTGGGACCTTTGCCATGAGGTTCTTGAAAATATTTTCTCCTGTCAGGATACTGCTCCAGTGGATCTCTTTGCTTGCAGTCTGAACAGGAAGTGCAAGTAGTTTTGCTCCAGGGAATTCCCTTGTCAGGGAGCTCTGGGGGCCTTGAGAGTCGACTGGGACTTAGATCTGCTCTATCCATTCCTGCTGATGCCTGTCATACCACTGATTTTCAGAAGGCGCCCCTATTCAGGTCCACAATGATCTTAATTTCTCCGGGTTGGCCAAGGAGAACGTGGTACCCAGAGTTCTTGGACATGGCCATCTGCCCTCCCTTGCGCCTACCGCTGAAGACTGACCTCTCACACTCGCAAGGTCAAGTACTGCACCCAAATCTCTGCAGCTTGCCCCTTCATGCCTGGCTGCTGAAAGTACAATGAGTGGGATTTGCCAGACAACGTTCTGGACATACTCATCCCTGTTAGAAGGCATGCCACCTGATCCATCTATACCTGCAGGAGACAGACATTTTCGGCTTGGTGCTGGGAAAGGGATTTGGACACTCTTACTTTCTCCACATCCTCTGTTTTGGAGTATCTGCTATCCTTGGCCCGGAAGGGCCTGCACATTGGTGCAGTATTTTGCTCTTCAAGCGTGGCTTGGAGCAGGGCTACTTATTAATCCCCACAGTTATGCATTTCTTGAGGGGTCTTTCGAACAGATTTGCCCTGCGCTAATTTTTGGTTCTATCGTGGGTTTTAAGTTTAGTGTTGACATTTTTTATTTTTACATATTTCTATTGGTATTTAAGAAATAAACATTTTCGACCCTCCTCTCCACCTCCCCCCGTCCCGCTCACCCTCCACCCTGCCCCTGACTGTAGCAAAAGAGTCTTGTTCCATTTTACAGGTCTGGAGATTGCAGAATACATTCTATTACATAATGTTCAATATTTTCATTGTGTGGGCACCATTGACGTACATAATCTCAACTGAGATAGTCCAGAACCATTGACCAATCATGTTAACGTTTTTTACTTGTTTCCCCTTTATGTAATATGTCATCCATTCCATTGACATAAAGCCCCACAGTTTAAACAGCCAGTCCCTTGAGGTTTGCGATTCTTTTCTGTTTCCAACTTTACGCAATAAACAACCAAGCCGCTATAATCATCAACATTAAAGCTCTAGAAGGCATGGCCACCTCAGGATCAAATAGCCCACACATCCATTCTCTCGGAGTCAATGCCATGTCCAAAGTTACTATTATCTTTATCTGGGCGGTAACCTCTTCCCAAAATGTCTCAATTACCAGACACTCCTACCATATGTGTTTCCAGCCCCCTTTCATACCACAATCCCTCCAGCACTGATCTGTGCTCGTCGGGTATTATTTTATGTAATTACTCTGCGGTATAGTACCATTGAACCTTGATTTTATACCAAGCTTCTCTAACCTGGATCAACCTTGTCAGCTTGGGGATATTTGCCCACAAAATTACCCAATGATTCATTGGTATATCGATTCCCAATGTCTTTTCCCATCTAAGCATATAAGCATATATCAAGCATATATCCCCATATTTGATCTGTGTCCTCTCTCAGTAAAATAGAGTACCGTTTTGACACTAATTGTTTGTTACCAGTGTGTGTAGTAATACATTTTTCAAACATCGTAAGATTTCTTTCTCCCCGCTGCCTGCCTTCCCCCTCACCCCCCGAGCTGACGATCCAGTGTCTCAGTTGGTAATATTCCATTCTATCCGTTTCCAACAGTCCCAAGTCTTGCTTACATTCCATAAGGGTGCGGATGTGGACCCCAGTATCATATCCCATAACTTTGTACACCCCACATTTCGCCATTGTCTAAACGCTCCCTGAATGGTCCGCGGTTGGAATTGCGCGTTCCCAAACAACGGAGTGAAGGGGACGGCCGAGTAGATATGCAGCCCTTTTCCAGTAAGCAGTCCCAAATATCACACACCACAGCCAATACCTGACTCATTTGTGTATTTTGAGGTTCATCTCTCCTATGCAGCCAGATGATTCCCTCTAGGGGGCACCCCGCTACTGCCCTATCCATCCTACCCCAGGGCTTTGATAGGTCCCCGTTAGCCATTCCCTCAGCACCCTAAGCTGTGCTGCCTCTAAATATTTTATAAAGTTGGGAAGTCCTAAACCTCCAATATCTCTATGTGCCATTAAGGTGCACAATGCTACAATGTTTTGTTTCGCCATATAAACCTCGAGACCATTTTATTTAGTGCTTATTGCTACGAAAAATGGATGCAGGATTGGTGTTGGAGGGCCTGGAAATAATAAAGCACCCTCTGGAGTATCACCATTTGTATAGTGGCCACCCTCCCCATCCATGATATTCGAAGTGGCGTCCATTTCCCTAAGTCTGCCTTCACCTGTTTGCAAAGTCTCTGGTAATTGCTTTCGTACATCTGCAATATTGCTTTAACCATATTGACCCCTAAGTATCTTATACTATCCTTAGCTAACGCAAACGGAGAGTATTGAAGTAAAGTGTCCTTCTGTGTCTGCGAGAGTCCCAATGGAAACAATTCTGATTTCCCCATATCTACCTTGAGACCTGCAACCAATTCGATTTCTGCCAATTCTGATGTCAACGCTGGTATTTATATCTCAGGGTGTAGTAAGGTCAGCAGCATATCGTCCGCAAAGGCAGCAACTTTATGCTCCTCTCCCCCAAATGGGATTCCACTTATTTCTGCCTTCTGCCTAAGTTTAATTAAGAAGGGTTCTAAATATATTGGGTAAAGCAGTGGCACAATGGGCATCCCTGCCTTGTTCCTTGTCCTATTTCTATTCTACTGGATATTTGTTTGTTAATCGAAAGACGCATTATACGAGCCTTATAGTTTGCCTCTACCATCTGTATACATTTGGTCCCCATCCCAATACGTTTCATTGTGGCAAACAGAAAAGGCCACTCCACCCGATCAAACACCTTTTCTGCGTCTAAAGACACCACCACTGCCGGGATCCTCTTTGTGTTAATCTTCTCTATCAAATGAATGACTCTTTGTGTTCTCCCATGTATGTCTCCCCGTAATAAACCCAAATTGTTCCATATTAATTAAATCTATAAGGAGAGGCCCTAATATCACCGCCAACAATCCTGTGTACACTTTCGCGTCAATTTTCATCAAAGCTATAGGTCGATACGACCCACAGATGGTTAGGTCTTTACCGGGTTTCCCAAATAGCACCACTTTCGCCTCTGTCATAGATGCCATTACATCCTCTTTAGCTGCTATTGAATTAAATAGCTCTGTCAAGCGTGGGGTCAATTTGCTTGCATACTTCCTATAAAATGCTGTCAGGAAACAGTCAGGCAATGGGGCTTTATTGATGTGTAATGCCCTGATAACTGCCTCCACCTCATCCTCCTTTATGTCCCCTTCAAGGTAGTCTCTGTCTACGGACAATATTTTTGGCATTGGTATATCAGAGAAGTTTTGTTCTACCGACCGATGGTCTGGTCGTCCGAAGCGTAAAATGTTTCATAGAATTTGGCAAATACCTCTAAAATGGACTCTGAGTCCGTGATTATTGATCTATTAGGTTGTGCAATTTGCTGGACCATTCTAGCCGCCTCTGAGACCTTCAACTGCCGAGCTAGCAGCTTGTCTGCTTTGTTAGCCCGAATATAATATTTCTGCTTAGATGCTAATAATGATCTGTCTTCCCTACAGGCCCGAAACAATTCTAATTGGCTCTGGAGTTCCTTTAGCCTCTTGTGTAATAGTTTCGTTCAGCGCTTTGCTGTTGCATGCTGGGTATCCCTTAATTGGGTCTCCAAGTCCTTCTCCATTGCGATTCTCTGTTTCTCCCTCTGAGCTCTCAGCGCAATGAATTCCCCACGCATCCCTGCCTTAAAGGAATCACAAAACCCTTTAGGCGAGGCGTTTGTATTATCGTTGGCCTAAAAAATATGAGTCTATTTTGTCCCCAATCGCCTCTGCCACCCCTTCATCATTCAACAATTCCCCTGGAAATCTCAAAGCCCATAACCCGCTTCGCTGCCCACGTTCCATGATCATTACCAATAGTGGGGCATGATCCGACAGTGAGATATGCCTGAAGTTCTATTTCTTTTACGTCACCCATTAACCTAGTTGTTGCCCACACGTAATCTATTCTTGACAGAGATTGATAGATATGCGGGAAGCACGTGTATCCCTTCTCCTCCCCCCTACTGGTCCGCCATACATATCGTAAAGTCTGGTTGTCAAAGCTTTCCTTCAGTGCTCGTGATGGAGGTAATGATCGCTTCCCTGCACCGTGCTTCTACCCTTCTTGAGATCCCATGGCAAATGAAATTGCCTGAGAGTAAAATCTCTCCCTCTGCAAACCCTTCCAGTTTCTCTGCCATCTTCTTCAAAAAGCTATCTTGTCCTGAACTGGGTGCATTGACTGTTGCCATGGTAACTTGCTCATGCTTCAATTGCAAAATTACAAAAAGATACCTGCCTTCCCCATCATCCTGGACCTTCACCCCCTTAGCCCCTAGTGTATTTTTTAACTCAATTAAGACCCCTGATGCCCTCCACACTGCATTAGATTGGTAAATTTGGGAGAATTGCCTCCATCTAATAACCGATTTGTCAGTCTTCTTTACATTCGTTTCTTGTAACATAACATCCGCCCCCTCCCTTCTCAATAGTGCTTACACTTTATGTTTCACTTGGGAATTTAATCCCCTCACATTAAGCGATAAGACTTTGAATGTACGACATATTGATAGTTTCCATATCCTCCTTTATTGTTCCCCAATCCCCTGCTATTTTCTCCCACTCCCTGCATCTGCCCCCTCCCTCCCAACTGAAACCCAACTCCCCGACCCCAACGCATCTTCTCAGGCCCAGACCAAATATCCTAAGATACCCTCAGGGACCCACCCCAAAGCCTTGGTCCATGCAATTACCTTAGGCAATCCCCATCGGGAAGTAACCTACCAGCTCCCACAGATTCAAAAATAGAACACACCAGCAATCCGCTCCAGGTCGGGCAGTCAACCTCACCACTTTCTAGTTCCCCCACCTCACGCACTGACTATATCCCTTCCCCCTCTGCAACAGCTACCCATGACCCCACTCCGTTCCCCCCACCCCCTGACCACTCAGTCCCAGACGCTTCAATCTTGCCTCTCTTCCCATCCTTCTGTACCGTGGGCCAGTCCCACTGTCTCTGGCCTCGCTGGAGAGAGGACCTTAATAGTCTCTCTACCTAGTCGTCTTCCAGATTCAGCAATGTTAGAACTTTTGCACAGGTTGTAATTCGATGATGCACTCCTTCCAAACTGAACAGCAGTCCAAACGTTCATTTATGTGTGATGTTTTTCACGACGAGGGCCCGCGTCACTTGACCCATAGCTCTCTGCTTTTGTAATGTTACTAAGGCCAGATCCTGGAACAGCTGTATTTGTGTCCCGTTTACTGTAATGTTCCCTGCAGTTCTTGCTGCTCTCAGAATATTCTCTTTCATATATTATATACGGTAAGGGTGACAAGTACATCCCTAGGCCTTGCTCCCGGTTCCCTTCACCTGGGTGTTCTTTAAGGTTGCTCACCCTTAAGGTGATTTTCCTGGTCTCCATCACTTTCGCTAGATGAGTAAGTGAGCTCCAGGCTTTATCTGTTATGCCGTCTTACTTGTTTTTCTCCAAGGAGCAAGTGACTTTGAGAGTTAGGCCCCCCTTTCTCCCAAAAGTCGTCTCAGGTTTTCATCTCTTTCAAAAGATCCATCTTCCTCTCTTTTTTCCTCTGCCTCACTCTTCTAAGGCAGAGGAGCGTTTCCACAGCTGTACCTGATGCAGGCTTTCAGCTACGAAGTCTCTCGGACAAGAGAGGACAGGAAAGATTACCAATCTTTTGTTGGTTATGCTGGTGTCCGTGCTGTGACTAAACAGACCCTGCCGATGTGGATTATTCTCTACATCTCATAATGCTAGTATCTGTGTGGTCAGGTGCTCCCTGATGTGTCTCAGAGCACATTAGACAAGAGGTTTGGCGGCCACTTTGGCTCTGCGGCGTGGAGTGCATGTCCTGGACATGTGTCAAGTGGCTATGTGGGCTGCCTTGTATGCATTTGCTAAACAGTGGATTCTGTTGGGGGTTAGCCCTTGGCCCCTCCATGCGTGCCCGTGAGCCCCCAACCCGACAGAGCTCACACACACACGTCTGTCGGCTTCGGGCTCCCCGGTCGCTCTGCCGCTTCCGGGAACGCCCCGTTTATTAAAGCTGCACGCGGCGACGTGCAACGTCACGCCGCCGCGTGCGCAGCTCTTACAGGGCAACGCCACAGATTCTATGTCCGTCAGAACGCTTGTTTTGGTAGTGCTGTCTTTCAGAGTTTTCTGGTTTCGGTGCTGTCCTCCCTATCCCCCCACCCTCTTTCACACAGAGATTCAGTTTTAAGGTTGCAATAGTTTATGCTATTCTATGCGTTGGGGCCGGTTATAATATGTATCCCCTTATATGTAGTTGGTTGGTTTTATTTCTGTAGTGTGTTGGCTTGCTTACAATATAAAGGCAGAACTCTGCTAAAGTTTACTTCGTCTTTTGTTATAACCTTTCAACCTTTTCCCCCACAGCATCTTTTTTCCCCCTTTTCTCTCCCATGTCTGAAGTTAGCCCTTACGGGGCAACGCCACACTCCTCCTTTTTCAGGAGGACACACAATTACAACGTTAGTTAAACACACCATATCACACAGCAAACAACTTGCCCATCCTGAGCCCAGGCCCCTTTAATGTCAGCCACCCGGGTCCCCTCCCTCCGGATGAACCTCCAATGGTCCCAACACATACTCACTGAGGTAAGCGGGTTTCCCTCGCCCAGCCCTCTGGGGGTACCTCCCGCTCACCTCCGGCACCGGCAGTCCATCAGCAACAGCCTCCCGACTCGGAGAGGCCGGGGCACCGAGAGGGGGCCCATCATCATCAGGGATCTCAGCGACACCCGGGTCCAGAGGGGGTTCAGTTCTTGAGTCTCCCAGCTTCTTGAAGAAGCTGACGTTTCGGGTGACAGCCGTTCGCCCATCGGAGGCCGTCACCATCGACCCCTTCACGGCGACCACATCCAGGGGCGCTGGTTCGTAAGGGAGGGACAGCTTCCCGTGAGGATGTCGGTTCCGGATAAGCACCTCATCCCCAGGTTCCAGCCGCTGGGGCGCAAGTTCTCTTGGCTGATCCTGGCCAGTCGGTCGGCCTCAACCTGCTGGTCGTTGATCACCCCGGGTTCTCTCTCCTGTACCTCCGGCAGTAGACCTCGGGGGCATCGCCGGAATAACACTTCCGCCGGGGCGACACCAGTGGATGCATGTGGGGTGGTGCGATACACTCTCAGGAATTGATACAATGCCCGTTGGAGGGGCTGGCCTTGTCCTTGCGCAATCCGAAATGTCTTGTTCAGCGTTTGCATCAGCCTTTCTGCATCGCCGTTGGCTCGAGGCCACAGTGGGGATATCTTCCGATGTTGAACTCCACAACTGGCTAGAAACTCTGAGAAACGCTCGCTTTGGAATGGCGACCCCTGGTCCGAGCATAGCGTCAGGGGAAATCCATGGGTTGCAAAGATCTTTTCCACGCCGACTACCACATGCTCGAATGCCACCGATTCCACAAACTCCACCTCGGGGTACCGGGACTACTCATCGACTATGGCCAGAAAGTGGGTGCCCACGGACGTGGACCCAAAGTCCGCATGCACGACCTCCCAGGGCCTGGTCCCTCGAGGCATTGCTTCGATAGCCGGTTCCCTCTGCACCGGGGAGGCTGCCTGACACCATACACAGGCTGCCACAAAGTCATCGACCCTTTTCGCCAGCTCCGGGAACCAGACCTTCATCCGCAGCCTCGCCTTCGTCTTGGCAGCACCCTGATGGCCATGATGGGCCAAGGCGATCAGATCACCTACTTTGGAGTGGGGGACCACTATACGATCCCCCCGGAGCAGGAGCCCCGACGCCGAGAAAGACAGCTCATCTTTCACCTTCCACAGCTGTTCAAGGGTGGTCTTCGCCTCATGGGTCCGCCCGGCGAGAGCCTCCAAGACGAACTTCCAGGATCCGCTTTGCATCGACTGCTTCAGTATCTGGAAGCACCCATCCTCAGCCGCTGCAGCCTCCAGCTCCGACAGGGGCAGCGCATTTGGTGTTGCTCCTTCCACTACCATCCGGACATGGTCGTCCGCCTCTTCTGCGCAGGTGTCTCCCACCACTCCCCCACGCACTACGGGATGCCGGGAGAGGAAGTCCGCCGCATTGTTGGCGCCTGGCCGGTAAACCAGCGTGACCCCGTACTCAAGCAATGCGAGCATCCATCTCTCAATTCTGGCCGGGGGCTTTGATGACGAGCCCGCCAGGATCGGGAGCAGGGGTTTATGATCAGTCACCACAGTCACCGGGCGCCCCAGCACATAGAGGCGAAAATGTCTGCATCCCCACAGGACCGCCAGGGCCTCCCGCTCGATCTGGGAGTGCCGCTGTTCCGTTTCCGAGAGCGCCTTGCAGGCGTATGCTACGGGACGGAGGTTTCCATCCCGGTCCACTTGGGTCAGGACCGCCCCCAGGCCAAACGGACTGGCGTCGACCACGATCTCCGAGGGTAGCGATGGGTCGAAGAACGCCATGGTATCCTCCATTGTTAAGGCGCTCTTGATGTCCTCGAACGCCGACTGCTCCAGTGGACCCCAGTGCCAGGCAGTCTCTTTCTTGGTAAGAGCTCTGAGCGGCTCAGACCTTGAGGCCAGGTTTTGGATGAACCGACCACAGTAGGTCACCATGCCCAGAAAGCTTCTCACCTCCGACACCGATTCCGGGGGCTGTGCACTCTTTATGTCCTGAACTTTCCGCGGGTCGGGTGACACTCCTCCCTCCTTAAACACGAACCCAAAGAATTCTATGGAGGGGCGCAGGAATTCGCACTTGTCCCTATGGAGGGTGAGGCCCAGTGACTGCAGTCTCTCGAAGGTCTTGGCCAGGCGCTTCAGGTGGATCACCTCCGTGGTGGCAAACACCAAAATGTCATCACTGATGTTGAGTACCCCTTCAAGATCAGCAAGGGCACCTCGGATAATGTTCTGAAACACTTCCGCAGCCGATGACACCCCAAAGCTTAACCTCTTGTACCTGTAGAGTCCCCGGTGAGTGGTGAATGTTGTAATATACCGGGACTCCGGATGGAGGACAACTTGATGATACCCTGCTCTGAGGTCGAGCTTGGAGAAGAATCTGGCCCCTTGGACCTCAGTGATTATGTCGTCAATGGTCGGGGTCAGGTGTCGCTCCCTTTTGATGGCCTTGTTGGGCAGCCTCATATCCACACAGATACGAACTGAGTCCGGCTGCTTTGGTTTTCTGGCCACGACGATGGGGGACACGCATGGTGTTTGGGCCTTCCACTTTCTCGATGATGTCCAAGGCCACCAGGTTATCCAGCTCCTTGTCGACCTGCTCCCTCAGATGAAAAGGAACTCTCCGGTGTTTCAAAGCAATGGGTTGTACTGAGTCATCAATGTGCAGCCGGACTGGATCACCGGTCATTCTCCCAATGCCGTTGAACAGGGCTGCGTACTTGTCAAGTAGATCATTGATATCTTCCAGGTATACTGAGTACGCAAAACTCACTATCCCGAGTGCCTCCGCAGCCGCACAGCTCAGCAGGGTGTTGTTGCTTATAGGGGTCACGTAGAATCGAGCCCTGATCGTCGAGCCTTCATGTTCCACCTTCGCTATGAACGCCCCGTCCAGCGGTATGGGCTCGAGTCCACCGAAGGCGAATATGCGAGCTCTTGGCACAGCCAGGTTTGGTAGCGGGTCCAGAGCGTCATAATGTCCCCTCGCCATTACGTTGACAGATGCCCCTGTGTCCACCAACACGGGAACAGGCGAGCGGTTCACCTCCACCACGCACCTTGGCTGCCTCCTGCTTTTGCCTTTCAGGACCCCCATGCTTGAGACGAAGAAAATGTTCTCCTCCTCCTCTTCTTCAGCCTCCTCTGCCTGAGTCTCCTCTTCCGCTTGATCTACCTGGGCCACGTTGGACGGCCGGGTTTGGCGCGGAGTCCAGATTCGGGCAGGACCTCTCGGTACCATGACAGGTAGAGCCGACTTACACACTCTTGAGAAGTGATCCGGCAGTCCACATCAGCCACATGTTCTTCCTGCGGCTGGGCACTCTGTTGGGTGGGGGAGGTCATAGCCACACTTCTGACACGACTCCCCCGATCTTCCTGCTCTGTCACGGGGGGCTCCACCAGTCCTTCTTGTTCCTCTGCCGCCCCGCCACACAGCGCACACCTCTACGGCCTTGATCGAGCGTGATCCCGCCTCCATTTTGTTTGCCCGTGCCTCGGCCACTTCGTGACATCGACCCAGTTCCAATATGCGGGGCAGAGTGATTCCCGGCTCTCTGAGGACCTGTCTCCTCAGTTTGCCGGAGGAGCATGCTTGGATCAGCATTGTTCGTATCATATCATCCGCGTCCCCCCCACGCACACCCTTGGGAAAGGCGGCGCAGGCGGCCGTAAAAAGTGTCCAGGGTCTCATAATCCTTTTGTTTGGCCGACAGCATTACAAATCTCTTGAAGTCCACGTTGGCGAGTGGAAGGAAGTGTGCAAGGAGAGCCGCTTTGGCCTCACCATAGGTCTGGTCAACCGGAGTCAGCGACTCGAAGATCTCCTGAACCGCGGCTCCCGCCGAGTACAGCATGGTGGCCACCATGCTGTCATCATCGTCCACCCGAGCAGCCCTGAAGTACATGTCCAGGCGGGCCACCCACCTCTTCCATCGGGGCCCCAGGCTTGACGGGGGGCCCGTGGGATCAAATTCTGGTATCGGTTGTAGGGCGGCCTGGGCTCTCGCTTGAGCCATGATGGGAGCCCCTGGTGGAGCGGCAGGCTGCGCCCCTAGTGGTGCCTGTGGTGCAGGCGCCTGATTCCCCGGTGGCAGTGGTTGCGGTGCTGCAGGCTGGGCCGCCTGATCTTCGTCCTGAGAGTCTTCCACAGGATCCGCGGTGTCACCGTCCTGGTCACTGTCGGACATGGGACTGAGCGCACAGGCACCCCCACCACAAGTCCTGGGGCCGCAACTCAGATTCCCACCATCACCATGCAGACGGATGCACCCCCATGCCAAGCACAGCACGGGTCTTGAATTGTAGAGCGGAGAAGACGGTGACGTGTGTCCCCTTCCTTGAGCACCAGCCAAGAGTCATACACACAAAAAAAAAAAAAAACACCACCGGCCACCACCTTGTGATGATGAAGAGGGCCAATAGAAGATGGAGCACCAACCACTGCCACCTCGTGATGATGAAGAGGATCAAGAAAAGTGTCCTGATGATGAAGGGGGCGAGGAAGTGCCTTGCTGCCACCATGCAGCAATGCACCGCAATGTAGAGGTCCCAAAAATTAAGCCATGTGGGTGGACTGGACTAAGCAGGCCCTGCCATAGTAGTCCTTATCCTGGCTTTCACTCGACGTAACAGTCCCAAAATATGATGAAAACACACAAATCAGGTATGGGCGTGCAGGTCATGCACTCAGCAACCATGAAATCCAAAAATTAGACCCGGATCACCTTCTCGTCCCGAACCGGAGCTCCGAGAGGTTCTGCGGCCTCGTGTTCAAAATGGCCGCCAGCCGCGTGTGCGGTCCGCAGCCACGGCGTGAAACGAAACGTCCGTGAACGTTCCGATCGTAAGAAAAATTCCGGAAGCCTTTCACCGCCGGGCCCGGGCATCCGTCACCACTCGTCGCCACTGTTGCGGGTTAGCCCTTGGCCCCCCCATGCATGCCCGTGAGCCCCCAACCCGACAGAGCTCACACACACACGTCTGTCGGCTTCGGGCTCCCCGGTCGCTCTGCCGCTTCCGGGAATGCTCCGTTTATTAAAGCTGCACGCGGCGACGTGCCACGTCACGCCGCCGCGTGTGCAGCCCTTACAGGGCAACGCCACAGATTCTATGTCCGTCAGAACGCTTGTTTTGGTAGTGCTGTCTTTCAGAGTTTTCTGGTTTTGGTGCTGTCCTCCCTATCCCACCCTCTTTCACACAGAGATGCAGTTTTAAGGTTGCAATAGTTTATGCTATTCTATGCGTTGGGGCCGGTTATAATATGTATCCCCTTATATGTAGTTGGTTGGTTTTATTTCTGTAGTGTGTTGGCTTGCTTACAATATAAAGGCAGAACTCTGCTAAAGTTTACTTCGTCTTTTGTTATAACCTTTCGACCTTTTCCCCCACAGCATCTTTTTTTCCCCTTTTCTCTCCCATGTCTGAAGTTAGCTGGAATTCTGTATCTCAACCTGTAATGTTTCTATTGGCGAACTATGTCAATTTTTCACAATATGATGAGGCATGCAGTGTTTCTCCCAATCGGCTGATGCCTTATGTTTCAAGTCATAACTGTTGCCCGCCCTCACAGAAATCTGTAGGAGTGCACATCTCTGTCCATTTGGCACGCTTCAGCTTAAATTAGTTACATTTAACATTAGGGGTCTAAACTCCCCACACAAGAGCACTTGTTTGCTTCATCTGTTGCAGGAAGAAAAGGCAGATCCTGCTGGGGTGCAAGAAACCCACATTCTAAGTAAAGATACGATCAGATTGCAGAGCCAACAATAGCCCTCAGTATGTTGCCTCAGATGATGGAAAGAAAGGTGGGGAGGGTATCCTTAATAGTAGTAAAAAATCATTTATTAAGCGCAAAACTCAGAACCAGAAAAAAACAGTTCAGGGGCACTATACAAAATACATATAACCCAGAGACAAATAATGATGACGCATACAAAACAGCATAAATGAAACTGCTGATCCATCCCAGTCAATTCATTATGGTACATCAAGAGTAAACATTCAGTTTCAATCAGATCTTGAAGGTCTGTAGTGCGGCACTCTTTCTGGTATGTGTGGTCAGATTATTCCAGAGTTAAGAAAGTAAGGCGACGCAAGGTACATTTCTGGACGAACGAGGTAGATCACTCTTTTAATAGCTACCCTTGAGGGCAGAAAGGCCACCTTCACAACGATTCATGCCCCAAATAAAGGGCTATTCTTTTTAAACCACTTCAACACTGCTATCCTTTGCTGAAGGTGGCGTGATTATAAAAGGCTATTTCAATGTAACCTTTAATGTGCAAACAGATCACACAACCACACCTGGACCTCAATCCTAGAGTCTAAGAAGGTATGATAACTCTTCAAGGAGGGAGGAATGCATGCTGTGTGGGGGTTCCACCACCCTGTAGACTGAGACTGTACCTTTTTTCGCACTTATACAAGGATAAGACTATATCCTGGTGGGGCCCCTCTCCTAGCCTCCTTAGTCAACTCTTGCTTTGGGGAGATCACATGGTCTGACTGTGTCCCAGCAGTTTACCATATCAAATTACACTGTGAAGAGGTTCGACCTAGAACTTGGAAACCTAATGATTCCCTTCCAGGAGACCCATTGCTCAAAATCAGACATACTGAACTTCTTTCAGGACAATGGGGTGGGTGACTCGAGCACCTGTACCAAATGCAAGGCTTTTAAAGTTACCTTGATGGGGAGCTTCATTGAGAAAGCTACCAGACTCAAGACTCAAGACGGTGAGGACCCTAGAAAGTGATCAACTCAAAAAAGAACTGCGTGAATTGGAATGTAGATATAGAGATTCAGGCTTCAGCAAACTATAGCGTAGCCTTCAGGAAGTCGGGAACTAGTTAAACCTGATTAGTGATAAAACTGAATTTGCACTTAGGATAATTAAGCAAAGTTATTTCAAGGGGAGCAATAAAGCGACTAAAATGCTCTATTGCAAACTAAAAGCTGAAGTAGCGTTGTCTTACATCATATCTCTAAGAAACCATATGGGTGCTCAGATATCCAAAGGAACTGATAACGGGGCATTATTTAGTCATCTTCGCATCATGCCTACTACATACTTTACAACCTTCTGATAAAGAAATGCTCAAAAGAACAATCAATAAAGACGAAGTCTTCCTTGTCTTCAAACCAGTGGAACCTCACAAAGCTCCTGTCACCCATATTGTTTGTGTTCTCGATGGAACCCTTGGCGAATATCTTTAGGGACAAATTTAGGGACACAGGTATAACAGTGGATGGCCAGTTCCATGTGATCTCGTACGCGGACAACGCTCTTCTCGAAGTGCAGAATTCGGGCTTGCACATCCCATACATGTTAGAGCGTATCAGAACCCTATAGGGCTATAGGATCAATACAGATAAGTTGACAATCTTCCCATTGGTGACCCCTAAGGTTCAGCCATGTAGGGACCTACCGAAGGTAGGTATAAAATGGGAAACTGACTCCTTCGTATACCTGGACATACAAGTCCACCACACAATGGCGGCCATCTTTCAATATAATGTGGGTAGAGTAATAGCGGGTCCAGAGAAAAGCATTGATTTTTGGAAGAGACCACCCCTATCTCAAATGGATAAAATAGGAATTTGCAAAATGGTGGTATTGCCTAGGTTGATGTACCCGTTTGCTAATATCCCATAGATGATTAAGGCCCCATTTTTTAAACTGCTTAACAGCAAGTTGTCAGAGTTTTTATGGGCGGGTGGGTGGGGGGGTGGTTCAAGGTATCCCTAAAAACAGGGGCTTCACACTCCCAGACTTAGTTATATTTTCTGGCTTACAACTACAACACACGAGCAGATGGAATGTCAGGGATGTGGGGGCTGCAACATCATACAGGGGTGGAATTATTATGGAGGGAAGTGGGGCAATTCCAGACCTTCTGCATCACACGAATGGCCCAACAGGTATGGCAGAAAACAAGAAACAAACTGAAACTGGGGGCGGGTTATTGTCCCCCCCTGCCTCTAAGAGCAGATCAGAGAACTGATGAAAGTTTGTGGAGTAAGATCTGTTTGCGAGTGAGTAAGGTATCACACAATGCTCGTTTTAAGTTAATTCAATTCAACACTCTGCACCGAGTTTCCATCACCCCCACGGAAATTGCATAGGATAAATAAAGATAACCCAGACACATGCCCAAGATGTGGTACGGATTCCGCCGGGCTCTGACATATGGTTTGGGAGTGTCACGTAATGGGCCTTTTTTGGCACAGAGTACTGGATAGAGTAAATGGGTTACTGGGTCGACAGCTGGAATACACCCCCAGGATCAGTTGGTTAGGTGTTGTCCCAGGTGGTTCAAAAAAGGAAATATGTGAACAAAATAGCCTCTCTCCTCTTGGTGTGGAGGAGACGGTGTATGGTCATTTCTTGGGCACATGACCTACTGAAAAGTGCAACACAGAAGAAAAAGCAATTGTACACAAACAAACTCAGATTCACAAGAAACGGACTTGCCAACATCCCCGGATGATTTACCTCCCTGAAGGCATGAACTTGCAGTTAGTGTTCACAGACACGGTGGGAAATGGGGTCTCTCGATTAAACATTTATCGTATACATCATTGCACTTAATGGAAATAATTAAAGATGATTCGTTATGGATCAAGTGGGGAGCGTAAGTGAAGTGAAGGGGATGGTTGCGAGGGTATAGGGACTACAGATTTGGGGGAGGTGGAGAGGAGGGGCGGGAGGGCAGTTGGAAAAATGTGTTCGTTATTATGTTTATCAAAATGCCAATAAAAAAATAATTGTCAAAAAAACCTCACAAAGCTCCTGGCCCCGAAGTTTTTTTTTCCATTGAGTTCTAGAATTCCTTCCCCCCTGTGCTACTAGGGCCGCTACAAGACATATTTAATTCAATTCTGTCTCATGAGGGTGTTACACCTTCGATGGGGGCAGCCCGGTAAGGACCCGGCTCTTTGCAGATCCTATAGGCCAATCACACTGCTCAATGCAGATGCCAAACTGTATACAAGTATACTGGCAAACAGGCTAGAAAGGGTACTACCAAAGTTGAGCCATCAGAATCAATCAGGTTTTATTAAAAATAGACGAGCAGCATACAACATTCACATTTTAATCGTTCTGACAGATATAATCCATAAAACCAAAACACCTATCTGTGCCCTAAGCCCACGAGAAATCATTCAACTGCATAGAGTGCTCATTCCTGCATGCAGTAATGTGCCAGATAGGCTTTGGTGTGGAGTTGATTAAAGCGATGTTTGTTATATATGGTAATCTCCAAGCGAGGGTGTCTCTGGCTGGGTTCCTCTCAGAGCCACTCTTGCTTACTTCAGGAACCCATCAAGGCTACCTGCTGTAGCCCTTATTATTTGTGCTCGGTATGGCACCTTTGGCTATTAAAATTCGGACTTCACAGGTTATTTCAGGGATTTTCCATAAGGGTCATTAATGTACGAGCTTTCTGTTTGCAGATGGTAATTTGCATATGTTATCCATACCTCTCTCTCCTCTGTCTCGTGCTGTTAGAATTACAAGACGCTTTTTTAAAAAAAAGCACCAAGGTCTGAGGTTAATCCAGAAGAAAATGGATTAGAAGGCAGGTTTACAAAAGGCAACAATTTAGATGGGTTGCTGATGCAATTGAATATCTTGGGGTACATATTATGAGCCGCCCACTGGATTAGTTGGGATCGAAAAATCCATCCTTACTTCAGGTGGTCAAGGAGGACTCATGGAACAATCTTGCAATTTCATGGTTTGTCAAAATAGCCATAAAAATGTCAATATTATCAACATTTTTAGAAATCTTTCAGATTCTCCAGGTGCAGGTCAGGAGGGCTACTTCATTTGTGTATAATACTATAATACCTATCGATGTCTTCTATGGGAAAGGGCTCCGCGTGGACCAGCACAGAAATTGGTTTTCCAAATTCGAGAACACGGAGTACTGGACAGCCCCAATATTGTTAAATGTTATCATGCATTCCACTTGAAGGTGGTATGGGAGTGGTTGGATCCATTGTCTGACAAGGGCTGGAAAGCTTTTGAGGAATCCATCTTGGGCTGGTCGTTAAGATATGTATTTTGGCTATGCAAGGTAGACAGACCGCTGGCAACGTACAATCACTCCACAACACTCAATACATTCAAAATATGGTATAAATTACTACCTAATATTCCCCTCTCACATTCACCTGGGCCCGTGAGCCCAATACACCATAAGCCCCAATTCACACCTCCATACAACCAAAGAGATTTTCAACGCTGGAGAGAGGTGGGGCTCGAATTTTTTCAGATGTCTTTTTAGACGAACATTGTTGCCTTTTGAGGATTGCAAAACCACATCAGGGATAGATGAAGTGGAATTCCTGCACTATTACCAACTTTGCTACTGGGTTCTCACCACATACATAAAGTGAGGGGCTACAAGCAACTCGCACTATACAGAGCCAAAAAAAACTGCTTCTTGTGTGCAACGTGCCGAACAAGCCTATACAAGTCTCAATAGGTGGTACCTCACTACTAGCCGGATTATTGTCCAGGATAAAAACGTGTCTCTGCTTGAGATGTTGCAGGGAGATGGGACGTACGTCCACATTTAGGGCACTGCCTGAAGCTAATTAAATGTTAGGAGTAAATGGTACTGGCAGTAAGCCAAATTACTGGGATGGAGGTTCAAATACCATCAGAAATATGTTTTTTTATAGAATTACAAGATGTTAAAAATTACCTGTGAACACCCAGTAGAAGCACCTTAACACAATATCCTTACTGGTGGCACAGTTAGTAATAACGAGAAATTGGAACACACAGTATGTGCCAGACTTACACTCTTGGATGTCCAGGTATTGGGAAATGCTCATCTGTGAAACGTTGATGTATGCTTTACATGCCGACCTTCCCGAATTCTTTACTATCTGGGGCCCCTTTCTCAATTTTCCTAGAACGCACAACAGGGTTACTATGTTGCTTCTGTCAATTAGTAGCCAAATGTCTTGCTTTATATAAGTTGCTGGTTGTTATTGTATCTAATTCTGCAAAACATAAACCAGTTGTTGTCAGCTGGTAACCCAGTTATGCACTCATAGATGGACATAAAGTCCCAGGTAAATTTGAAGGTCTTAGGCAGTGATCTCCACGCATCTGGTAGAACTATGTTTTTGTGATTTCCACAGTAAAAGGTAAAGCCAGTCATTCTGACAACAATTTCACAATGACTTTTCAATAGCAAGGTTCTTAGACAAAAATTCTCATTGAGTTTATATTCATCGATCAATAATGACAGAAGACATCAGTGGCAAACGAGGTGGCTTCTTATGATGCACACACAAAACAAAACAGTTCTTCAGGGTTCCCCCTGGGCTAGGAGAATGAATCCCTTCTCCTATCTGATTCCCCAGAGTGCCTTACTGCTCTGAACAAATCCTGCAGTTCTTTTTCAATGAGTTCTCAATGCACTTTGCTTTCTTTATTCTGCCCCCAGTAGGACGATGAAGATGCTCCCTCAGTTCCTCTCGACTCTCCAGCCCCACACCTTTGAGGAACTGATCAGGGAATTGTGGTTCAAAGTGATTTGCTACTTTCTTGCTTTCTTCACCTTTACAGTCTCAAGTAATCTCATTTCTCTGAACGTTACTAGGTTACTTAGAGGAAGGGCCTGATTCTCAGCTTTTCCAAAGGATAAGACGACAAAAGACAAAGGCAAGGGCTTTCTTTTTATTTCAAAACGTTGACTCTGTGGATTGAAAGGACTAGACTCTTGACAGGATCTGGTGTTGATCAATCATAAGCTGGGAATAGCCTTTCGATAGAAGGTGATTGGTTTTTGCTCTGAAGACCGGCCCTAGAAGATTCAGGGGTGTATGCCAGAGGGCTTCTATTTCCCGCGTGTTTTGAGATTTTACGTCTTCGTCAATGATTGCCCTTGATAGTCCCCTCAAGAACTAGATAATCCCTCGAATAACGTTTTGCAGAGTTGGGGTTGGAGTTTTAAAGACAGACCTAATTCACAACTGCTGAGGTGAGTGTTCTCTATCTGTTAGTTAACTGTTCTTGGGACTTGTTTGCTGTTGCCTTTTTTCCAAGGCACTCTTAGCTTTCCCTCGGCTCCCTCCTACGCTTTGAACAATTCCCGTTAGCTGGTTTTGAAGTTGGAATGCTTCATCGGTTCTGCCTGGGATCTTGTGACAATGTATAGTTATTCTCTCATTGGTTGCTATTTCCTGGGCCATATACTGCTGGTTATTCTGATGTTGGTAATGGACCCAACGTCTCTTCCGTACGGGTCGTTTTGCCACCATCACTATGGAAGCTTCTCAAGCCTGTTTATGCAACTTTTCAAAGCGTTGAGATAGCAGTCTTGGTGTAGTTGTCGGACCGCAAGGTCCACCAACTACAAGGCACGTCACCCCCAACTCAATCTCACTCCTTCCATTGGGCCGGTTCTGGGCCGACTGGTACAGCACTTTCCCGGTGTCTCACAATTAACATACGTTTGTTTTGCTGGGAAGTTGTACTGATTCTCCTCTTTCTCGGTCTTACTCTCAACCACCAGCCACCAGATTTCACTTGCATAATGTTTGACGTTCGGCCTCCATACAGGGCGCCTTCTCCACTTTTTGCTTCTGCTTACACTACTGCCAACACCTAGTTGGCCTGCGGGACACCCTTGTGTGTTATTTTGAACCACCCTCTGCACGTCTTACTCTCTAGCCTCTCTAGTCTTCCTTCTCAGCCTGGACCTCAATCTCGTTTTCCAACGGTATCTTCCCCTCGGCCTCTGTCTCCATCTCTCTTCCTGCCTTGATATAGCAGGGTCTGCCCTGGCATAACGTCAGTTCCATTGACAACAGCAGGTCGAGCGGTTTTCCTGTTTGACTGTAGCGTTCTCAAGTCCTTCCTCATCCCTGCACTTATCACATTAAGATTGGCTGATCCAGGGATTCCAAGATGGCCACTGAGGGGAGAGCTGCGTGAGCGCAGCGCTCTCAACCCCCTGGGCCTGTTACAATGAAGAATTTGTAAAAAGTGCATTCCCCAGGCGGGAATACCGTACAAATAGCAGCAGTGGTGGTGAAGTGCTGCCAAGACGGCGGGAGGGCAACTGTACTGACTGCTCCAAGTCCCGAATGGGTGCAAAGCTCGGATAGGTCGACAAGCCGCCTCCCCGGCCAATGCGGGTGGGAATTGCAATACGCCTGATGCTGCCGGCACAGAGGTGCCTCCCTGAAGAGATCAGGTGCCCAACGGAGTGAAGTGCAGGGGTCAGCCGTGGCAGGCCACCCCCACCAGAGGAGCCTGGTAGGTAGCAGGGGGAACTGTCAGCCTTCCCCAGAGAGAACGGCTGAGGTAGCAGACCCCCTGCCTAGGTTAGTGGGAGGAAGAGGAGGCGGAATTCATGTCCCCAAGGAGTAACAAGACACGCAACGCAGCAGGGCTGCTAGGAGGCCTTGCCGGGCGGACATCATCTGAAGCAGCAATCCGGTGGAGAGTGAGTGCACGCCGCTACTGGCCTGGGTGTGCAGAGCATACCGGACAGCAACACCATCACGGTGAGGAGTGGGAAAATGGAGCAGTGGGTCCCCTGACCAGTACCCCTGGAGGGAAGAGCAGGGGAAGGCCTCCCTACTGTCGCAAACAGTGTTTTTAAGACCCATTGGAGGAGGACATTGGCTGAGGTACCGGGGAAGGGCCTCCCCTTAGCCGAGAAAAGCTGCGCCGGGTGCAAGGCAGGAGGAGCAGGAGGTGACGCAGGCACACACTGGGGGTATGGAGTGGAAGATTCCCTGGCCTCCCATGCAATTTGGAAGAGTGACAGGAGCGGAGTAGGAGCCCAGAGTGCTCATTCGGGCTTGCAAGTTGTGCAGTAGAGTTGTAAGGCGGCCTCCCGCCCAGGCCCACGGAGGCTTGAACACAGTGAGGGGCAATGTCTGGGGCCTGAGAGAAAGCACACCTGTCAGCCCACCTGTGAGGAGGAAGAGGGGAGCACCAGGAGTCGGCTCCTGGCTCCCGGCTCACTGCAGGTACACACAAAGGCAGTGTAAAGAGGTATTTACGGTCCTGGGGCAGTTGCCTGGGGTGGCCTAAGGCGAACAACAAAGCACCCTGGTGAGGAGGAAGGATCTGTCTTTCCTCCATCAGACCCTGCTGCACTCATGTCCAAAAACAAGGGGAAGGACTCGCAGGCGGCCCCCAAGTCAGCAAAGAAATCACAGGACGGTAATCTGCAAAAACTCTGGCGCAAAGAAGGTGGCTTCGTGTCTGGAAGTGACCAGGGGCCCTCTGCACAAGAGGAGCCCGGAGTCATGGCAGGGGCCCACGAAGGGTGAAGTGGTCAGCTAGGAGGTCCTCCGCCAGTGCCTTCAGGAATTTGGGGACAAGATATTGGAAACCATTAAATCGCAGCTAAGCTTGATGCACGCAGAACACTCCCAGTTGCTGTAGGAAGTGAAAGGGGACATCACGAAAATGGAGGAGCACATACACAGAGTGGGGCCTAAGCGTGGAGAACCCGGGGCCAGACCCAGGGATTTAGTGGTGGCCTTGCATCAGTATTGGCGGAAAAAGAAGGTGCTGCCGACTGCCAGGAGGGCCAAATCGATTAACTACAACAGTTCAGAGTTCCACCTATTCCAAGACTTAGACTAGGCCACCCTGGTGAAGCGTAGACTGATGGTCCGGTGGTGCATGCTTTGGCTCGAGCTGATGTACGGTGCAAATTGACGTTTCCCTTTGGTTTACTATTTGAATGGAAGGGGAAACAGCACTGAATCACCACATGTGAGGAAGGATTGAGGATCCTAAGGCTGAAGGAAGAGGGGTCGCCACAGCAAGAATGGAGACCGGCGAGAGAACCACTCGAAAGGACAATTTGGGAGTGGACGAAGGTTGAAAGGTTCCAAAAATTGGACTGAGTGGTCTAGGTAAATCCCCTGACGGGAAGGAAAGAGTGGAGGGTCCCCATCCAGATACTAACAAAGATCCACAATGCTGAAGGAACTGGGGGACAACAAGAAATTATGTATTAACCTCCTGAGGGAGCGTGACGGGCAGTAGTGACTGTGGGGCGGGGGGTGAAAGTCATTGATATCATTGGTCTAGGGGGACATGCACAGGTTTACTCTGGGTTACTACAAGGGCTCAACTCCTGAAACATAGGTTCGGGGGTAGCTAGAGGCTGGTTGAGCCTGATCAGAGTGTGGGGGTGGCGGGGGAAGAGGGAGTGGGTTGAATGGGAAGGGAGTGGGGGAAGGGGCAGGACAGCTGACCAGAAAGGGGGTTTGGGGCCCTGAATGTCACAGTCAGAATGCCAAACTTCAAGTTGATCACTCTTAATGTCAGGAGACTTAACTCCCCTGTGAAGAAGAAGAAAGTTAAGCACTTTTTGGGAAGGGAGAAGCCAGACTGGGTGGCACCACAAGAGACACATCCAGAAATCAGCATAAGCTTAAATTGAAAGGAGGGGGGCGTGTCTACGAGGGCCATGTAGGAGGACGTGATCTGGAGGAGCTCCCGAGATCCTGAAATGATCCTGGCGGAATAGTGCACAACGATGTGCCTACAACTGCTGAAAACACACATGTCGGTGTGTGAATGGTCTGACCGAGCTTGGTGAACTTTTGGAAGGTGTGGGAGGAACGGCAGTGGAGTTTTGTGCGAAAAAGATAAGGAGCGCCGGAGACGAAAGACGACACAAAATGGCCGACCAACGACCGGAACAAAGGAAGGAGCAGGCCGCACGATGATCGAGCGATAGAGGCGTACTGTGTGCGCATTTGTAACTTGTGCAGAACACAGGTCCTCTGGGTCATGTCTAGCAGAACGGTGAGGCCGAAGGCGAAGCAGCCCACCTTGGACGACTTCGCTAAGACATCCCCTGGTCCGGAAAATCCCAAGAGTAAGGACAAGTCGCTTACAGGCAGCATGACGGCGACGGGTACCAACCAAGAGGTCCTAGCTGCGATTGCGGACTTAAAAGCGGCCTGGGAAGCTAAAGTTGAACTGGCCGTAACTGAGCTGAAAACAGCATTGGACCTTAAGGTCGGTGAGGTCCAGGAAGAAGTGAATCTACTCCGGCAGGACGTCAGGGCCTTGGCGGAGCGCACGGAAACCCTCGAGAAAGAGGTGTGTATGAACACCGCGGATTGTGCCTCCCATAAAGCCGAATTACATGCCCTGGTACAGAGAATGGGCAACTTGGAGAACAGAGCGGAGGAGGCGGAAGGACGTGCCCGACGAAACAACATTCGCATCGTGGGCCTGCCGGAGGGATCGGAGGGCCACGATCCTACGGAGTTCATTGAGTCTATGCTGCTGCAGGAGATACCCAGAGGAGCCTTATCTCAAGGTTTTGCGGTGGAACGAGCGCATAGAGCTCTAACAAGGAGGCCGCCGCCAGGAAACCCGCCTAGGCCTGTAATAGCCAAAATCCTTAATTACCGGGACCGGTAGGGAAATTGGAAGACTTCCGTAAGGGAGGAACGATTACACGAGGAGCGGCAAACATCACGGCCTACCCGGACTATACCCTGGCTGTGCAGCGTAGCCGCATGAACTTTGGTACGGTAAAGTGAAGATTGAGAGAGGCGGGCCACAAATACATGTTGCTGTATCCGGCAAAATTGAAAGTTTTTCATAAACACAAAACTTAGTTTTTTGAGACTCCGGAGGACGCCATGGGATGGCTCGACGCACAGGGATGTCCCCAGGAGCCTGATGTTCGGACGGGAAGAGGAGATGGAGGAGATAAGTAGTGCACGAGGAGGGTGCCACAAGATGGCGCGGTATAGATCCATGGGACTTGATTATAGTCATTTGTCCCGTAAAACCCCCTAGGAGAACAGTTGGAGCTACAGAGATAGAAGGAGGAGAACAAGAGTCAGAAAACTTCCAGGCCCGGCAAGCGTAGGGGTCCATTTGTCGAGCGAAGGAAAAGAGCCACAGACCTCTCACCTTGCCCTGCCTGTGATTTTGATCAGTCACCAACAACCGTCTCGGATGCATGCTGTGGAGGCATACATAGACAGCGGAGCCGTTGGTAACTACATAGACAAAGGCCTGGCAACAAGGATGGGGCTTCCCCACTGTCAGAAAACGACAACTGAGAAGGTCACCACTGTCGACGGCACAGAGATAGCTTCTGGTCCTGTAACTCAACGCACAGCAGAATTGACCCTTCTGTGCCAAGACGGACATCGGGAAGCCATTGTCTTCGACCTTATCAAGGCCCCTCAGTTCCAGGTGATTCTAGGGATGACTTGGTTGTTGGCTCACAATCCTAACATCGACTGGCGAGCCAAGAAATTAGCCTTCTCCAATGAGTGTGCTCATGCATGCTACCAAGTGGAAATGCCATCGTCTGACCCAGAGGCACCTGTCCAGGATAAAGAGGCGTTGGTACTAGGTGTAACAAATACACTACCAAGCGAATACCACGATTTCCAAGACGTCTACCAAAAAGAACAGGCTAATACCTTACCCCCTCACAGGCCATATGACTGTCAGATCGACCTCGTACCTGGTGCACAAATCCCATATAGTCGAATTTATGCACTCACCGAACCTGAAAATCTCCACTTGAAATCATATCTGGACCAATACCTGGCAAACGGTTTTATCCGCCTGTGCAAAACCCCGGCAGCCTCGCCCCTATTCATCTTTCCTCATGAAGGTAGGGTACTTGAGAATGTGCATTGACTACTAAACCAGGTAACAGTTAAAAAACCGTTATCTCCTACCCCTTATCCCAGAACTGCTGGACCAAGTCAAGGATGCCCAAATTTACACCAAATTGGACCTCAGGTGGGCATACCATCTTGTGCGTGTAAAGAAAGGAGATGAATGGAAGACCGCCTTTCGTACTAAGTATGGGCTGTATGAATATCAGGTGATGCCCTTTGGGCTTTGCAACGCTGCCCTCACATTCCAGTACTTCATGAACGATGTACTACGAGAATTGATCGATGTATGTGCCCTAGTTTACATCGACGACATCTTGGTGTACTCCTCTTCTAAACAGGACCATGTCAGGCACGTTCGCTCCGTCCTTGCAAAACTCAGACAGCACCAGCTATACGCCAAATTTGAAAAATGCTCCTTCCTTGTCACCGAAGTCGAGTTCCTTGGTTTTGTCCTCACTCCCAGAGGCGTACGGATAGATATGCAACAAGTAGACGCCATCCTTAGCTGGCCATCACCGTCTTCAGTCAAAGGTGTCCAAAGTATGCTCGGCTTGTGCACCCGATCACTTCTTTATTATGAAAAAACAACGAACTGTTCCAATGGACAGAAGAGGCGGAGAAGGCCTTCCAGGAACTCAAGAAAAGATTTACCTCTGCCCCGGTGCTACGACACCCCCACCCAGATCTCCAGATCTCCCATATGTAGTGGAAACAGATGCCTCCAGCATTGCAATGGGGGCTGTTCTTTCCCAAAGGGATCCCGTGGCCTTTTGGTGGCAAAATCTTACTACACCTGAACTTAACTATGCAATAACAGACAAGGAACTCCTAGCGATCAAGGCAGCCTTTAAGGCTTGGCGGCATTACCTCCTAGGCGCCAGACATACCATCACAGTAATTACCGACCATCGCAACCTACAATACCTCAAGATGGCAAAGGTTCAATCATCTCGTCAACTCCGATGGGCTTTATTCTTCGCAGAATATGATTACATAATCATGTACTGACCTGAACGGAAAAGCTGACGTCCTATCCCGCATGGGTATTGATGAGAACGCATATTCAACCCCAGACCCGGTGGCCATTATTCCAGGTGACAAACTACTAGGACTTACAACAACGTTATCACTGGACGAACTCCAAAAGGAAATTCGGCTCCTAATGAACTTTGAGGCTCTACAAGACTAGGCCACTCAAGGTGAACATTACACAACAAAGAACGAACTCCCGTATTTCAGAGGGCGTTTATGTCTACCGAATAAGGCCCTACAAGAACAAGTCATTTCTGGTTATCACGATCCCCTGATAGGACATCCAGGAATTGCCAAGACCCTAGCCAAGGTGAAAAGAAATTATTGGTGGCCGACCTGGCGAAAGGATATTACGCAGTTTATTCTGTCATGTGGCATTAGTGCACAGAATAAATCCCAGAAACAAAGACCTGTGGGCCTTCTTCAACCCCTGGAAATTACACCTGTACCTTGGCACACATTCTCCCTCGATTTCATCACCTATTTGCCTCCCTGTCAAGGGTTCAACACTATCCTCGTGGTTGTTGACCTTTTCTCAGAAATGGCCCATTTCATTCCGCTTAAGGGTCTACCAAACACATCCAGTCTGGCAAAGGTGTTTTTAGAGCAAATCGTAAGATTACATGGTTTCCCCTCCATCCTGATTTCTGACCGAGGGAGTCAGTTTGTGTCTAACTTCTGGAGGAAGAGTTGTGCAATTGCCCAAATCGATATTCGTCTGTCCACTAATCACCATCCCCAAACTGATGGCCAAATGGAGCGGACGAATCAGACACTAGAGCAATACCCACGATGCATGTTACATCAATTGGAAGAAAGCTGAAAGGATGTGCTGTGGATAGCCAAATATGCCTACAACAACTCACTGCACACCAGTACCGGACAGAGTCCATTCTATACCGTATATGGAAGGCACCCACGTACTTCTGAATTAGATACCCCCATGGCCTTGGAAATGCCCGCGGTGAAGACTTTACATACGACCATCACTCAAGCCTTCAAAAAGGCAGCAGAATACTTGATCCAAGCCAAAGAAAGACAGAAAAGATTCTCTGATCAACACCGAAGAAAATCACAAGACTACCAAGTCGGAGATGAGGTCTGGTTGGCGTCTCGGCACGTGCCCATAACAGGAACTCGAACATTTCGTCCCAGATATCTAGAGCCCTATACCATGAAGGCTATTATAAATCCTGTGGCAGTAAAACTAGCTTTAGCACCAAATATGCAGATCCATCCCATATTCCATGTGTCACTCTTAAAACCTGTTCAGCCTGGAACTCGGGTCAAAACACCACCAAATCTGGTACTGGTTAACGGAGAACCCGAATTTGAAGTCAAGGACATCCTAGATTCTAAACTCACCAGGTCCAAGTTATATTACTTAGTGGACTGGAAGGGGTACGGCTGTCATGATCACTGCTTCCAAGGGGCTAGGACCAGCCCAACGTCCTTGGAAGCAGGCCTCTAACCTTCATCCTAGGCACCAGCCGGTCCCCATTGGGACCTTTTGGACCTTGTCCTGGCGCCGGTGGCACCAGGCTCATTAAAATCACTGGTCCCGGCACTGGAAGCGCCGGGCTCATAACATGTATAAAGATGCTTGGGTGGACTTACCTGCAGCAGACCATGCTGCTTACTTACCAGCCATATGGGAATCCTCTGCGAGCCGGGACTAGTTTCTTACCTGGGTGGGGCAGGCTCCACTCCCTGGATACAACACTGGAACTCTTCTAGAACAGGAACTCTTTTCTTTCCTGGGCGAGGCAGTGGAGGAAGACGCCTCATCACTCCAAGGCTATTTAAACCACACCCGATTGATGCAACGTGCTTCGCGTTATTCTGCATCTGCAGCAGAACACTCACTGTGTCGGTTGCAGTATTCTTTCTTCCGATCCTGAACCTGTGAGAACAAAAGCTTACCTTTCTTGTATCCAGCCTTCAGAAGCACCTGCAAAGACAAAGAAACAACAGGTTAGCACAGCAACCTTCACTCGCAGGGCTTTCCTCACCTGATCCATCGGCAGTTACCAACTCTTCGCGCTACTCCTCCGCCATTATAAAAGCCTGTGAAGACAAAAGCATAATTATTCCTGTGGGGAATTTACTTACCGGCACCCCTCGAATTCCGGTTTTCTTCAACGCTGCATTCCTGCACCTGAAAGAGAAAAGGAGAGACATTAGGCAGGCTATTTACTCACGCGCCATCGCGCCCTCCACAATTAGGCGCCTGCAAATACTCCGGCGTTTTCCGGAGTCTCTTCAGCATCCGAACTCATACCTGCAAAAGAAAAGAGACAGTTGGAGTGCATTTCGAAAGCAGGCAACAGGCACTTATTTACGCACTCCCAAGCGCTTCATTCCTATGCGCTGGCTCAAACTCCGGCTCTCGTCAAACCACCATCTTCCGCCTCAAGAGCCCTGAAAGACAAAAGGCACCATTTGAAAAGAACATTATACAGAGCCCTATTCCATACTAACATGCCCACGCACCTAAAGACTGTAAGGACATTAAAGGTGCCCGGAATCTCACCGTTCGTGCAGTTAACGACGGTTAGCAATCCTCTGAAGTCAAGAGGCCTACGTTTCAACCCAGTGAAGGAACTGGTAACGGCACCCTGCACCAGACGCAGATGGAGAGTCCAGCATTCACCTATCTAAGGTGAGCACGTTAACCTTGGGGCTCCACGGAAAAGTGAGAGGGGGAGAGAGAGACACACCCGACAATCCCAAGTCATTAACCCCATATTGTTTCACCTGCAGACATCTTACTCTTCGAGTTAGACACACAGTGCGAAGAGGCCCAGCCCCGGAAGCCAATCGAGTCCTGCACTTCACTTTTCAAGATACAGTTACCACCCTGCCAAGACCAGCGCCTCCGTGGGAATCAGGTGAGCGTTACAGAACGCGAAGCCCACTGCAAAACTCCTACCCAGGCGCAATGGAAACCTCAGATACCGATCAATTGGCCCAGTTACTTGGGGAACTAAAAGCGGAAGTACATGCAGCTCGTCAGGAAACGAACGCTCTAAGAAGAGAGCTGATTATATCCAAGGAGCGAACAGATGACCTCGCTAGGCAATTGCTACAAACGCAGGCAGGACAAACACCTTTGCCCGCTTCAGGAGGAAACTATCCTTCAGCATCCTCCACAAACCCAGTGCAAATCAATCTACCCGGTAATGTGCCCTTGGCTCCGCCCGAACGCTTTTCTGTTGACCCAAAGAGATTTGCAGTGTTCATTAACTAGTGCCGCTTACACTTCTTATGTAGGCCAGCAGCCTTCCCAACAGATCAGGCCAAGGTGGCCTTCGTGCTTTCTTATCTCAGTGGCAGTGCCGCAGATTGGTCGATCCCTTTAGTCACTCAGGATGATCCGGTTCTTCATAATTTCCAGGCTTTCCAGTCCAGCATGGAGAAACTGTTCGCAAGACATTCACAAGGGCAGGCCTTGGACAATGAACTCCTTTCGTTACGACAGGGTAATCAAGACCTTTTGACTTACATCGCATCATTCAACCGACTTATAGTGGAAACTCAATGGCCTGAGGATAAGAGAATTACGCTTTTCTACAGAGGCCTGCGTGGAGAGCTCAAGGATGTGTTAGCTCAAGTTGTGAATCCTCCACAAGACTGCTCAGACTATATTGACCTAGTTGTTCAATTGGACCACAGATTACAGAACAGGAAGGCTGATTGTTCCAAATTTGATACCCAAGTGTTTTCCAAACCGCAGACCTTAGCTAGAGGGGTTGACACCGTGGAACCCATGCAAATAGGGGGCATGAAAGGACCATTAACCCAAAAAGAGCGAGAAAGGGTGGCCACCAGGGGGCGCACGGACGATGCCAGCTTCCGTGTGAGCTCCTAACCCACGGGCCCCATAAGTGAGTTGAGCCCCCACTTTGCCCCCCCCCGTGCCCAACAACGACAGCCTGAGCCACTGGAAGCGCCCCCCCACCCCTCGAGCGAAAACCCGGCCGAAATCGGACCTTCGGTCCGTTAGAAAACCCCAGCGGAATCGACCTCCCCCCACCGGTGGGGACGCAGACGTGGGAGAAGGCCGTGGCCTACGGCGCCGGACTCCGCCCCCGGCTCTCATCGCGGAACACCAGCGCGGCACCGGGGCTCCAGAGGGGAAAGCAGCGGGCTGCCGCCCGCTCCGGAACACTTGGAGAGCCGGCCCACCCCGGGCTTCCAGGGAGCGGACTCCTCGAACGGCCGACCCCACATTGCAAGGGATCGGCCCCGCGGAGGTGAGTGCCCGCCCAGTCTTGGGGCTTCGGAGTGCATCGCCCCGGTGGGGGCACGCTCCGCCCCCCCAGATTAGATCAACCGCACGGCCAGGAACCCCCCCGCACCAGCAGGAGATCCGAATCTCCCACAACCAAGGGAGACCTGCCATGAGCCTGCCCCCCGTGGCGCCCCCCTCTAATCGGAGCACAAGGGCCAACCAGAAGGGGCCCTAAGTTGGTGATGGTGCCGCGGTCCCAGCATCTTATGCACCGGCCACAATGCGGGTTCCCACGAGGTCGCGCTCCCCGCCTAGCTGCAGGGGACCCGCACATCAGCAGGGGAGAGGAGAAGAAAGTGAACATCTCGACCTCTAGTGCTCTTGGAGGACCATAACCACACACCTACGGAGGACCCCGTTGCTGGGGGTCTCTCCCCACGCAGCGAACTCGCCAGCACACGAAAGGGGGGGTGGAAGGTTGGGCCCCCACTCCTGGGGCGTGTGCCCTCTTCTGACAAGGCCCCAATTTACAAGCAGAACGGAACAAGGACAAGAGGCCCTACAATTGAGAAACAGTGCAACACATGGTGGCGCTCGCCCCCCCCTGCATCCGCACCTCAAATCCTCGCCCTGAAACCCGGGCCCACATACCTCCACCAGTGCCCCGCTACAGGCCGATACCGACACCTAACACCCCCCGAAAAGACGCTGGATCCGACGAAGGACATAGATCAGTGCGGAGGGTAGAGCCCCTGGAGACAGGGCGTGTGCCTCCTCCCACCCCCGCCAAAGGAACCTCCGACACGAGGACAACCACCCCGGTACTCTCACTCCCTACGTGCCTTTCAACACATTGGTCCCGAGGGTAAGGCCCCCGATTCAGGGGCGTGTGCCTCCTCGTTGGCTAGTGCTCCATGAACATACCAAGCAAGCTTGCCAAATACGCCTACAGCCCACCATCTCAGGCTCCCGACCCTGGATCAACAATGTCGGTAGAAGCCATCGAAACGGGTGCAGGTGCCACTAAGGGAGATATCGCCGCCCTCCTAGCCGAAATCCGAAACATGGGCGCCAACCTCGGCGGCAAAATGGATAAGATGACCCAAAGGATAGATAACATCGAGGAGAGACTAGAAGGGGTCGAGAATAACCAAGCCTCTATTGACACTCTAGAAGCCCAAATGGAGCTCAGAATACGAAACATAGAAAGGAAGGAGGATGAGATTCGCCTGAAGATAGACGATTTAGAAAATAGAGAGAGAAGAAATAACCTACGGTTTTTCGGAATCCCGGAGAGAGAAGGGGAGACAGAAGAAGACCTCAAGCAGACTATACACGATATCGTCAAAATCCTGACCGCGGACGAGGACATTGATGAACTCAAGACCGAGAGAATCCACAGAGCCGGCGGCCCCCCAGGAGGCCCGAGATCAGTCCTTGCCAGATTCCATAGATATCAGGACAGAACGAAGATACTAGCTAAGGCCAGGTCTGGAGGCACTCTTACCCTTGGGGGAGCCCAGATTACTATTTTCCAGGACCTTTCATCACTGACGCTGGCATTGCGTCGCTCATGCGGTCCTCTCACGAGATGGCTAAAAGAACAAGGCACGAGGTACAGGTGGGGATACCCCTTCTCCCTCGCGTTTGAACATGGAACCAGAAAGTTCCTACTCCGCTCTGAAGAAGAAATTCGAGAATGCATTGCCGACCTCCTCGGACAGGCCCCGGACGAGGGGACTCAGGGAACACCAGCGCAGGACAGAGCACGATGGGAACTTCAGGGCCCGAGAAGGAAACGAGTAAAGGGCTCCAGAAAGTACAGGCGGCCCAATGACACACCTGAACACAACAAATGACATAGTGGCTTCAAGCTCCAAATCCTGGCGAATCAGGCTTTCAAGGTCCTGGCAGGGAACCCACTTACATCACGGATCTTGGCACCCCTTAGTCTGCGGTTCCGCCACACGAGGGGTGAACTGCCAGTTCAGCAAAAGGAAGATGCCGAGGAAGGATGACTCCCGAAATCGCATGTATCATAGAACATATTAGCTCAAAGTTAAAATTCCTGTTGTTTGACACACCGTTGTTTGTTACACAATCTCATGAGAAGGGGGGTGGGGGCTCAAAAATGTTACCTTGATGCTATTAGTTAATGGGGTCGTAAGGTTACGACCCTCACTGGTGGTCCGACAGTAGACCGGTTGTTCACATCCAGTCCAACTCGGACGCCACCACGGACAGTCACAAACCCTCATCGTAGAATTAAAGATCGACGCGATAGAGCAGAGGGTGATGGGTAGGAAGTTCAATACCCTACGGGGACGGGTGGGGGGAGGGAAATGGGGAATGGCACAGCCTCAGACAAAGCCTCTGTTAGATAGAGGCAGCTACAATACTACTTCCAATATGGCAAGTTCTTACAATGGGCTCCAAGACGCTGCGAAGGAACTCCACAGACGCACTGATGTCATACAGACATGATGAATCAAATGACACGCAGGGTAAGCTTAAAATTGCCACGCTGAATGTTAAGGGTCTCAATTCCCCCACCAAAAGATCGCTGGTGACGAGAGAGTTCAGGAGGGCTGAATTGGACATACTTTTCTTACGAGAAACTCGATATAGCAAGGGAGAAGGGAGGAAGGTTCTCTATGCCAAGCTGGGATCGGAATACTGGGGCTCCGGCCCGCTGAAGAAGGCAGGAGTTGGCATATTAATCAACAGAAAGATCCAATTTGAACTATTAAAGTCATGGATGGACGTCAGTGGTAGAGCACTAGCCCTGGTGGGCAGCATACAGGGCACGGTTGTTACCCTCGTGGCAATATATGCCCCCAATACAGGACAAGACAGATTCCAACAGAGGATAATACCTAAAATCATGTGCGAAGCAGAAGGCAACGTAATTATCGGAGGTGATCTGAACATGTGGATGGACCCGGAACAGGACAGACAATCGGGCCGCCCCTCTACGCCCCCGCTCGCCGGTGCTAGACGCCCACTAGCCGCAGACATGATGACCGCCTACAACCTCACCGACGCATGGAGACATGCCAACCCCAACCGAACTGGCTTTACCTTTTTCTCGGCGCCACATGCAACCTTCTCCAGAATAGACTATGTATACCTAACCGCAGACCTCATCACGGCGATGACTGAAGCCGTTATAAACCCTGTCTCTTGGTCGGACCATGACATGGTCACGGTCACCCTCGACCAAATGGCCCTGCCTCGAAGATGTTCCAAATGGCGCTGTAATGAAACCCTCTTTAAGGACCCCATCTTTCGCGAACAACTAGAGCAGGACATTACCCGATATTTTGAGACCAATAACACAGGGGAAACTTCTATGAACACAGTTTGGGAGGCAGGCAAGGCGACCTGGAGAGGACTACTTATTAGAGAGGGAGCAGCCAAAAAAAGAGAAAGACAACTAATAGAAAATAGGATCCGGAACAAAATCACACAACTGGACCTCATGGCACAAACGGCGGATCAAGATAGACCACAAAAGATTAAAGAGGCCAACGATAAGAGAGAGGAATTAAGACAACTAGAGGCGGGAAACATAGCGCGCAAGCTACAGCATCTGAAGCAGAAACACTATGAATATGGGGACAAAGCGGGCGCCCTGCTTGCCGCAAGACTACGAGGCCAACGCCAAGAGAGGTGGGTGCCCACGATTCAAACAGAAGAGAACTCTGGTGAACCACTTTCTCCCAGTGTCCCTGAAGCTTTTGCCGACTTTTACGAAAAATTATATTCAGCGCGCGCCCCCTTGCACACGGAAGCTATAAATGAATATCTGGATCGGGCACCCTTGCCCACCCTCCCAACTGATATTGCACTCACATTAGAAGCCCCCATAACAGGAGAGGAAATTGAAGAAGCTATCAAAAGGCTCCCAACGGGGAAAGCCCCAGGAAACGATCGATACACGGCAGGGTTCTATAAAACTTTTAAAGATGCCCTTCTCCCATTCATGGTTGCCCTATTTAACAATATCCTATATTCCGGCGTGGCACCCGACTCCTTCTCTGAGGCGCTGATAACGGTCATCCCCAAGGAGGGCAGGGACCCAAAGTTGTGTGCCTCCTACCGCCCAATATCTCTATTAAACATCGACGCCATCGACTGGAGTCACACATGCCTGCAATAATCCACAACGACCAAGTAGGCTTCGTTTTAGGCAGACAAGGAGCGGATTCCACCCGGAAAACTCTTCACTTAATCCACGAGGCCCAAACTTCGCTGAGCAACCCAGCGCTACTCTCAATTGATGCCGAGAAGGCATTCGATAGAGTCGAATGGCACTTCCTCGAGGCCACATTGCAAAAGATAGGCCTAGGCCCCACACTCCGACGAGGGATCAAAGCAATCTACAAGTCTCCAAGAGCATCGGTCTCGGCGAACGCCCAATTCTCCCGGTGGTTCCCCCTCAGCAGATGTACAAGACAAGGTTGCCCTCTGTCGGCGATACTGTTCGCACTGTCCCTAGAACCTCTCGCCGTGATGCTGCGAGCTGATCCTGCAGTGGAGGGAATCCAGGTGAATGGTAAAGAATATAAGCTAGCCTTATATGCGGACAACATTCTGCTCCACCTGTCAAACCCAACGTCTTCCGTTCCGAGAGCGATCCAGCTGATAGAGGAGTACGGCGCACTGTCGGGATTTAAAATCAACAAATCCAAATCTACTCTTTTTCCACTCCATGAACCATCGTCGGAACACCAGAGCGCCCTTGAGCATCTCGGGCTGATCATCGGAGGCCCGACACTGAGATACCTGGGAATTAACTTAACGCGACATCTCGACGGCCTCTATGAAGCCAACTTTCCCCACCTCCTCGAGGCCTTCAAGACAGATCTCAAGAAATGGAAACCGCTAACAATATCCTGGATGGGATGCTTGAATGCGATCAAAATGGTGTCCCTTCCACGGTTTCTCTACCCCTTTCAGGTCCTGCCTATCACAATTCCGGATCAATTCTTCAAGCAAGTCAGAAAGGCCATCCTACACTTTTTGTGGAATGGGAAGAAACCCAGAATCCCCTACGATGTCTTAATACTACCAAAAGAGCTAGGAGGGGTTGGCCTACCGGACATAGAACGCTATTATCAGGCCACACAGCTCAGAATTTTAATCCCACATCTGCGGGATAAGAAAGACCTCCAATGGGTCCACCTAGACAACAACGTTCTATACAATGCAGAGTGGTTATGGGTCCCCAGATCGAAGCTATCGAAGAAGCTGCGCAACCACCCGATACTAGGCACGTTGTGGAATATATGGAGGAAGGGAAGAGCAATGTCAGGAGTCACCACGTGGCCTTCGCCACTGAGCCATCTTTGGTCCCCTGGAATCAGAGAAGAAATCCCGGAACATGCCAGATACCAATCCTGGTTTGATGCCGGCCTCGAGAGGGTCGGTCAACTTTGGAGAAAGGGGAAATTCATTTCGATAACGGAACTCGAGGAGGCCCTCCAAATCCACCCGATACCAGTCTTCCTGTACCTACGTCTGAAAGGCGTCATATCCAGAAAGGAATGGAAGGATACCACGCAGAGAGAACTAACGCCCTTTGAGACGATCCTAGACACAACTACTACCTCTAAATGCCTCATAGCGAGAATGTACAGAGCCTTAATTACCAAAGACGACGCACCCAACCATCGTCTCAAAGCAAGATGGGAACGAGACTTTGCCAGAGAGTTCGACCAGCAAGCCTGGAATAAAATATGTGAGACACCATCCAAAATATCAATCGCCGCCCAGTATAAATTGCATGCCATAAAATTACTACATAGATGGCAATACGACCCACAAAGACTGTCCAAAATGTTCCAGACCTCCAGCCCGAGATGCTGGCGACATTGTGGGATGAACGCCGATTACTGGCACATGTGGTGGGCCTGCCCCAAGGTCCGCATTTACTGGCAGGAGGTCCTGGGATGGATCAAACAGCTGGAAGGCATAGATAGGGAATTGTCACCCCTCCTGATCCTGTTTGGCCTCGAAGAAGAAGAGGACGAAATGACAAGAGTGAAAGGTCTGATATCTCCCCTCTTACTTGCGGCAAGAGCTGCTCTTGTGATAAAATGGAAAGCCCCTCGCCTACCTAACAAGAGGGACTGGATACAGATCGCTACAAATATTTACACTATGGAGAAAGTAACAGCAATATTACATGACAAAGCTGCGCGACAAGAGGAAGTCTGGTTCGATTTCACTACGAAATACATCTCGCGTTCAACCATGGAAAGCTCGACGCAGCAAGGAAACTGCTCCTGACCCATGCTACCGATCACTGGAAAACTGAAAGACCCCTTGTTGACAACCCTTGCGTGTCACAGAGCACACAGGAGATCAATGATCTTAGGACGATTCATGATGCGCGTCACGCAGCTCACTACGATTCAGAATGTCAATGCCCCGAAGGAAGTGGACATGAGAGATGGGGGTAGGGAGGGGGTAGGGAGGGGGGAGGGGGGTGGGGCTTTTCTTTTCCCTTCTTTATTCCCTTGTTGGTTTCTTTTTTTCTTCTTTTTGCTTGCTCCTGGAATAATGAGCATTAATGTTGATAACTGTTGTTAAGGTGGACTTGGATATTCTAATGAAGCAGCTCGCAATGCATAATGTGTACCCACCTGTATGTTCACATTCCATGTTAAAAATAATAAAAGTCAAATTTAAAAAAAAAAAAGAGCGAGAAAGGAGAAGACAGCTGCAATTATGCCTCTATTGCGGAAACTCGGGGCACTTTCTTCGAGGCTGTCCAGTGAAACCAGCTAAGAAGGCTGTAGGAGCTGCAGTTACCTGTACCACAAATTCTGAGCAGGGAAACGACCTAGCCCGACAAGTGTAGAGGTCCTCTTGCCGAGCGTTAAAATCTGTTCCGTGACCTCGCATTTCGTGGTGCCTATGGTCCTCATTAGCCCTGAACGTCCGGATCGTTTGCAGGCAATTATGTGGACCGTGAAATGGTATCAAGGATGAATCTACCTCTTTGTCCTAAGGCAGTAAAAGACGTCATTACTACAGTGGATGGCACGGAGAGAGCCTCTGGACCAGTAACTCACACCACCCAGGAAGTGACGTTAGTGAGCCAAGATGGACACCGGGAGAAAATCGTGTTGGATATGATCAAGGCCCCTCAGTTCCAGATCATTCTAGGAATTCCTTGGTTAGAGAAGCACAATCCTCAGATCGATTGGCGAGCAAAGACGGTTCAGTTTCCTGAATGTATCCCCACTTGTTATCCTCGGCCCGACGTTTCACTGGCAGCAATCTATTCTGAGGTTCCCCAACTACCTCCTGAATACCAGGAATTCCAAGACGTCTTTCAGAAGGACCAAGCTAACTCCCTGCCTCCTCATAGGTCTTACGACTGTCAAATAGACCTGATACCCGGATCTACTCCTCCTTGCAGTAGGATTTATGCCCTCACCGAGCCAGAGAATCTCCACCTCAGACAATATCTGGACCAATACCTAGCTAACGGGTTTATCCGTCCTTCAAAATCCCCAGCTTCTTCGGCTTTGTTCTTCGTTCCGAAAAAGGAAGGCGACCTTAGAACTTGTATAGATTACCGCGCCATGAAACAAATCACCGTTAAAAACAGATACCCGTTGCCTTTGATCCCTGAACTCCTGGACCAAGTCAAAAACGCATGTATATATACAAAGTTGGATCTCAGAGGAGCCTACCATTTGGTACGAGTAAAAGAGGACGATGAATGGAAGACGGCCTTCCGCACCAAGTATGGGCTGTTTGAATATCAAGTTATGCCCTTTGGACTATGCAACGCTCCGGCCGCCTTCCAGTATTTTATGAATGACGTCCTCAGAGAACTCATAGATGTGTGTGTAGTTGTCTATATTGACGACATCCTCGTCTATTCACCATCTGAAGAGGAACATCGGAAACACCTTAAAGAGGTCCTCGAGAGATTACGTCAACATAACCTTTTTGCTAAGCTTGAAAAATGCGTTTTCAACGTAACTGAAGTTGAATTCCTGGGATTCATACTGTCACCTAACGGAGTCCATATGGATTCAAAAAAGGTTGATGCAATCATCAAGTGGCCTTCACCAACCTCTGTAAAAGGAGTTCAAAGCATGTTAGGCTTCGCTAACTTTTACCGCAGGTTCATTCCCGAATTCTCTCGAATAGTCCAGCCCATCACCGCTCTGTTAAAGAAAAACAAACGTTTTGAGTGGTCTACAGAGGCAGAACAAGCTTTCCAAGACTTAAAAGCTAAATTCATCTCTGCACCTGTTCTGAAACATCCCCGCCCAGAACTCCCCTACATCGTTGAAACAGATGCTTCTAGTCTTGCTATGGGGGCAGTTTTATCACAAAGGGATCCAGTTACACACCAATTACATCCTGTAGCCTTTTGGTCCCGCAAATTCTCGGCTCCCGAGATCAACTATACTATTACAGACAAGGAACTTCTAGCTATCAGATCGGCCTTTAAGGCCTGGCGGCATTCCCTTTTGGGAGCCAGACACACGGTCACAGTAATGACAGATCACCGCAACTTACAATATCTGAAGACGGCCAGAGCTCAGTCTTCCAGGCAGCTCCGCTGGGCTCTGTTTTTGGCTGAGTTTGACTTTAAAATTACTTATCGACCAGGCAGTAAAAATGGAAAAGCAGATGCCCTCTCCCGGATGGGAATAGATGAACACTTGACCAATCCTGAACCAATACCCATAATCCCTGAACAAAGAGTTTTGGGTTTGGTCAGCGCTCAATCACTTGAAGACATCGAGACAACGGTCAAATCACTCCTAACTCCGGCAGAATTACAGGACTGGCAACTCAAGGGGAAGGACTTCTCAGTGGATCAAGACCTACCATATTTCCGAGGACGATTGTACTTGCCCTGTGAGAAAATACAAAAACAGGTAATCTCCTGTTATCATGACTCATTAATGGAGGGTCACCCTGGCATTACCAAAACCATGGAAAAGGTCAAAAGACATTTCTGGTTGCCATCATGGAAGAAGGACATTAGAGGCTTTGTAATCTCCTGCGGTGTGTGTGCTCAGAATAAAAGCCAGAAGGAGAAACCAGCCGGCCTCTTACACCCGCTTGACATCCCTCCCTGTCCATGGCATACCCTGTCCATGGATTTCATCACTGACTTACCTCCGTGCTCAGGGTATAATACCATTTTAGTAGTCGTGAATCTATTCTCCAAGATGGCTCACTTCATTCCCCTAAAGGGCCTACCTTCAGCTTCAGTGTTAGGCCGAGAATTCCTAGAAAACATTGTTCGGTTACACGGTTTCCCCTCGGTTTTGGTCTCCGATAGAGGAAGTCAATTCATCTCCCACTTTTGGCGAAGTTGCTGTCGCTTAGCCCAGATTGATGTGAGACTTTCAACTAGTCACCATCCCCAAACTGACGGACAAACCGAGAGGACAAATCAAACTCTGGAACAATATTTACGTTGCATGCTCCAACAAACTGAAAACCCTTGGAAGGATATCCTTTGGATCGCTGAATATGCTTATAACATGTTCTAGTGGATGGAGAACTTGAGTTCGAAGTAAAGAACATCCTAGACTCCAAAATCTCCAAATCTAAGTTATACTACCTGGTTGATTGGAAAGGATACGGCCCCCAGGAAAGGTCTTGGGAACCCTCAGAACATGTCCATGCACCTCGTCTGGTCAAGAAATTCCATCTAAATCACCCCGACAAGCCAAAACCCCCGGAGAAGACGCGCTTGGGAGGGGCCTTGAGGGGGGTGCTGTCATGATCACTGCTTCCAAGGGGCTAGGACCAGCCCAACTTCCTTGGAAGCAGGCCTCTAACCTTCATCCTAGGCACCAGCCGGTCCCCATTGGGACCTTTTGGACCTTGTCCTGGCGCCGGTGGCACCAGGCTCATCAAAATCACTGGTCCCGGCACTGGAAGCGCCGGGCTCATAACATGTATAAAGATGCTTGGGTGGACTTACCTGCAGCAGACCATGCTGCTTACTTACCAGCCATATGGGAATCCTCTGCGAGCCGGGACTAGTTTCTTACCTGGGTGGGGCAGGCTCCACTCCCTGGATACAACACTGGAACTCTTCTAGAACAGGAACTCTTTTCTTTCCTGGGCGAGGCAGTGGAGGAAGACGCCTCATCACTCCAAGGCTATTTAAACCACACCCGATTGATGCAACGTGCTTCGCATTATTCTGCATCTGCAACAGAACGCTCACCATGTCGGTTCCAGTCTTCTTTCTTCCGATCCTGAACCTGTGAGAACAAAAGCTTACCTTTCTTGTATCCAGCCTTCAGAAGCACCTGCAAAGACAAAGAAACAACAGGTTAGCACAGCAACCTTCACTCGCAGCGCTTTCCTCACCTGATCCATCGGCAGTTACCAACTCTTCGCGCTGCTCCTCCGCCATTATAAAAGCCTGTGAAGACAAAAGCATAATTATTCCTGTGGGGAATTTACTTACCGGCACCCCTCGAATTCCGTTTTTCTTCAACGCTGCATTCCTGCACCTGAAAGAGAAAAGGGGAGACATTAGGCAGGCTATTTACTCACGCGCCATCGCGCCCTCCACAATTAGGCGCCTGCAAATACTCCGGCGTTTTCCAGAGTCTCTTCAGCATCCGAACTCATACCTGCAAAAGAAAAGAGACAGTTGGAGTGCATTTCGAAAACAGGCAACAGGCACTTACTTACGCACTCCCAAGCGCTTCATTCTTATGCGCTGGCTCGAACTCCGGCTCTCTTCAAACCTCCATCTTCCGCCTCAAGAGCCCTGCAAGACAAAAGGCACCATTTGAAAAGAACATTATACAGAGCCCTATTTCATACTAACGTGCCCACGCACCTAAAGACTGTAAGGACATTAAAGGTGCCCGGAAACTCACCGTTCGTGCAGTTAACGACGGTTAGCAATCCTCTGAAGTCAAGAGGCCTACGTTTCAACCCAGTGAAGGAACTGGTAACGGCACCCTGCACCAGACGCAGATGGAGAGTCCAGCATTCACCTATCTAAGGTGAGCACGTTAACCTTGGGGCTCCACGGAAAAGTGAGAGGGGGAGAGAGAGAGACACCCGACAATCCCAGGTCATTAACCCCATATTCTTTCACCTGCAGACATCTTACTCTTCGAGTTAGACACACAGTGCGAAGAGGCCCAGCCCCGGAAGCCAATCGAGTCCTGCACTTCACTTTTCAAGATACAGTTACCACCCTGCCAAGACCAGCGCCTCCGTGGGAATCAGGTGAGCGTTACAACAGCCCTCAGGACAGGACATGGGAGTTTAGGGAGCACGTCCATGTGCCACAACTGGTAAGACGATTTCATCTGAACCATCAGACCAAACCAGGGCCAGATGGAGGAAATACCTTGAGTGGGGCCTTAGGGGGGGAGTGCTGTCACAATCCATGCCCCTGACCCCTTAGGTATAACAGCCCCCTGGCAGCAATGGGGCTAAAGCCCTTCACACTGGCTCCAAGGACCTTAAAACTCCATCAGAAACATACATGGAGTCAGTCATGGTGCCTTTGGCGCCTGGCTCAATATCAAGAATAAAGCAATACCAGTTTTGGACCTTAATCCAACATGGAGGTCTATTACACAGCTCAGTTCTTTAGAATCAAGCCATGCGGTCTAGTGTTTTGGGTGTGGCTGGGCCTGGAACTGCTTGGCCTGGAACTACTTTACCTGGAACTACTTTACCTGGGCTATTTAAACCACAACCAAACAGCAGAACACGCTTCAAGTTATTCTGCACTCCTGCAGCATAACTCTCACTGTGTCCAGCTCCTGCTCATCTGCTTCTCCAGCGGCCTGATCCTGAAGCCCTAGATCCGGATTCCATTAATAACCTGGAAGAACAAGAACAGCATTAGCAAGCAAGAACACTTACCTGTGAAGTAACCGGCCTTGAATCCATCCTGCGCTTCGCTTACCTCGCCCATCTCCGGAGTTCGCCGCAACCTGCAAAGGTAAAGAATAAGGACAGCATTAATAACAATTCTTGCCTGGGCAAACAGCGAGTCCTGGCAGCACCCTGTGCTTCTCTTACCTCGCCCATCTCCGGGTTTCACCACAACCTGCAAGGGAGATGGAACAAGGTTGGCATTAACAAAGCACTTACCTGGGCAAGCAGCACTTCGATCGCTCATCACTCCGGAACATCACCGCAACCTGTTCAAAGAAGAGAAGAGAACACAGGTTAGCAATTAACACCAATAAATAAAGCAGCGCTTTGCGCATCAATAACTCACTGTGGTCTTCGCAATCAGCGCGGCAACTCCGAGATCGCAACCATCCCTGTGACAACAAAAAGGGACATTGTTAGGGAACAGCGTTATGGAGAAGACGCTGAGAAGACAGAGAAAATGGAGGGAAAGAAAGAGACAGAATAAAGACGGAAAAGACATTATAACTCACCTGGAAGACAGCAAGCAGAGTCGGAGTCACAGCCGGTCTGGACCCGACATAAGGGCACACAGACAAGTGAAGCAACTAGGTCCACGGAACGCCCGCACCAACCACGCGCCCCTGCACAGAGACGCAGGACAGAGAGGGGATTTGCACCAGAGGGAGGTGGGAGTCCACCCATCACAGAACCAGTATCTTAACCCTCCATTCTCCTGTTATAGGCGCTACCCAATGTCTGGCACATAACCAAGCAGAGAGGGGTCTGGGATAGCGCTTAGACCTCCATCCAGTATCGTGTGGCGCCCCCGTGGATATCAGGTGAGCGTAGCAGAGGTGACCTAAGGGGAAGGGTCAAAGAGTTCTTTGCAAACAATGGTTCCTACGGAACGGAAGAACTCATTGTATGGGACGCGTTCAAGGCCACTACGAGGGGGGAACGAATCTCTAAGAAATCACAGAGATAGGCAGAGGAACCAGATGCAGAGAGAGCTCAAAGACCTGTTTAAGCAGGCTAAAATGGAGAAGGATAAAACTAATGCAGTTAGGAGAGAATATAGGATTATCAAGGGCCAACTTGAGGTACTCCAAACTAGGAGAGCCGAGCAGTACCTCCTATACCGGCTGCAGCAAAAATATTATATTAAAGCGTATAAGGCCGATAGACTTCTGGCTAGACAGGTGAGGAAGAAGGAAGGGTTCAGGACCATTTTTATTTTTTATAACCTCTGTTTATTGTTTTAAAGAAATAAAATACAGGTCAACAAGCAACAAAAGGTGGCATAGTTGTGGTGCAATGTACAGTTTCTAAAAACAGTTATTGCGGGGGGGGGTGAAAATGTCACAAGCAGGTGAGGGGGGCAGCTATGGCACCCTCAGTCTTAAAGTACGTAGTGGAGCACACCCCTGGCACTGTAGATTCAACGTTCTAGGGACACACACCTGTCCACCTCATTGGCCCAACAGCCTAGGCTTAGTTTGTCTGCAGTTCCCCATGTTGCAGCAGTTAGTTTCTTCCCCATTCCCAGTGTTACAGCTAAAAATGGTTTCTCATGTTTGGTGTATTCCACCACTCCCCATATACCCAGGAACCGAGGACCCCAACACCTCCAAGATCTTACAGATACATTTCCCACAGAGGTTTTGGATTACCTCGCAGCTCCATACCATATGGAAGAAGGTGCCCTCCATCCTTTTGCAGCACAAGCATTCTTTATTATCTGTCCCCCATGTAGAGCCATCATTGCGTGGGAGTTATATGCCCAGTGGAGTATCTTATAATGGATTAATCGCAGCCTGCCCTCTATTCCTATGTCCTGTGGGAACATTATTGCTTCTACCCATTCCTCTGATTCTAGGGAGCCCAAGTCTCTTTCCCATTTTTCTTTTATTCGGGACAGTTCCTGGGCTCCGAAAGCTGTGAGAACGTGGTAGAGTGTAGAGGTGACCTTGACTGGAATTTGGTCTGGGAGAATGTTAGTCTCTAGGGGAGAGGATTTCGGGATCTCTTCTGGGACCGGGAACTGAGCCCTGAGAGCGTGTGTTAGCTGGAGTTGCCTATAATAATCACTGTGCGAGATCCCAAACTTCACCCGCAGAACCTCGAATTCCAGTAGGTGTCCCTGCTGTATTAGCCCTGAGAGCGTGTGTTAGCTGGAGTTGCCTATAATAATCACTGTGCGAGATCCCAAACTTCACCCGCAGAACCGTGAATTCCAGTAGGTGTCCCTGCTGTATTACGTCTGCAAGAGTACATTTCCCCTGTCGCTCCCATGTTGTGAAGTGACACATTTGCAGGACCTCTGGGATGTCTATCTACCAGTCCCAGCAGCAAAGGAGTGTAATTTTGTTGGTGTGTCAGCTATCCCTTTGCCATCCCTATAAAGTATCTGAAATGGTGTGTTTGGTCCCAATCGTCTTGTCTCAACCCCAATATGTGGGAGCCCAACTTTCCCATGAAGCCAATTGTTCACCAACCAATCTGTGTTGCCCAGTAGTAGGTACGTAGACATGGCAGACCAATACCACCCTTCCACACCAAGCGCTGCAGTGTTCTAAGGGCTATATGGGGCTGTTTCCCTCCCCACAGCAGCCCTTGTAGGATATTGTCTATGGATATAAAGATCGTGTTAGGGATGGGGAGTGGAGGATTCTGGAGGATGTATAGAAATCTCGGGAGGGCCAGCATTTTGAATAGGGCTGCTTTGCCCATTAACGTTAGAGGGATGCACTGCCAGTGGGCCACGTCTGTAGAGAATCTGTTTATTACTGGTTGCAAGTTTAGTAAGTTTAGCTGTAAGAACTCACCCAGGTCTGGGCTGATCCAAATGCCAAGGTAATCAAATCCCAAAATCGAGACGGAGTATGGAAACCGTCTCGGAATTGCATGCCCCCCCCACCCCAGAGCGGGAAGAAGACCGTTTTGTGTGTGTTCACTTTGAGTCCCCCAAAGTTTTGGTATTCCGAAAGGATCTGAGACACCGCCGGGCAGGAGATTTAGGGGCTGCTGAGGTATATGGCTGCTGAGGTATATGAGAAGGTTGTCTGCATACAGTGAAACCCGGTCCTCCCCACCCCATGGCCATACGAATCCAGTCCATTCTCTACTCCTAGGTTTTATCACTAGTGGCTCGATGGCAAGGGTAAATGGTAGGGGAGAGAAGGGACAGCCCATCTGGTCCCACGTCCCAGTGTGAATGCCCTGGAAGACACCCCGTTTACCCGCACCACACTCCAGAGAATCATATAGCAGTTTGACCCAGGACATAAGACAGTTCCCAAATCCCATTTGGCCAATTATGTCCCACAGAGCCTCCCACTCAACTGAATCAAAGGCTTTTTCGAAATCCACAGATAAAAGCGCCAGAGGATCCGATGCTGGAGCCTGATCGATAGTAAACTGTACCCTGCATAAGTTCATCCGAGTGGATCTAAGGGGCATGAACCTGCATTGGTCTGGGTGGACCAGGGAGTCTATCACACCCAGTAGTTTGTTGGCAAGGACTTGTGCCAGGACCTTAGATTCCCCATTGATTAGTGATATTGGCCTGTAAGAGGCACAGAGTTCTGGAGGCTTTCCGGGTTTAGGAAGGACTACAATATATGTCTTCCTAAGATCTGTGAGGAGTTGTCCCCACCCTTTGCTCTGTAACAACATACAATGCATGTGTCCCATCACTGTTTCTCCCAGTCGTTTCCAGGTTTTCACTGGAAAGCCGTTGGGTCCTGGGGTCGTACCTGACTGTAACTGAGGCAGTGCGGCTGCAACCTCCTCCTGTGTAATCTAGGTCTCAAGCTCCTTCGCCTGCTGCTCCGAGAGAGTTCAATCGAGTCTTGGAAGCATGAGCCCCCTATCTCAGTTGTCTACTCCTGGGGGTGAGGGTGGCGTACAGTTTTTCATAAAAGGCGGCAAATGCTTCTGCAATATCTAAGTCCTTTGTCAGCGGTTCCGTCCCGTCCACTTCAATGGCCCATGGATGCCTCTTGTTTCTATCCCGCCTTTCCAATCAGGCAAGGGTCTTGCCAGCCTTATCCCCGGTCTCATATATTTGGCTCCGCACTGACCAGTGAGCGACCTTTGCGTTGTCTAGCGCAGCATTCCTAAAGACCTCTTGTGCTGTGATTAGAGCCTCCTGTGAGCTGTGAGGCCTCAGGTCTAGATTTGAGGAACTGTTCCTCTTTCTTTGCCGGTGAGTCGACACCAGAGAGATAGCCTCTCCTCGGAGCACTTCCTTGTAGGCCTTAAAAAGCATAGTTGGGCCCTCCACTGATCCTTCATTCAGTGTGAAATAACTCTGTTTTTTTTTTGTTGCAGAGTCCCTCTGTTATCTCGCTTTGACAGGGGGGTAGTCCTACCCTATATAGTAAAATATTTGCGAAATTATTTCCATGCAAACTTTATTGAAACCCTTGTAGGGTCACATCTATATGGGACCTTGAGCATAGAATCCCATAAGTAAGTTACAAGTGAAAAACACACATGAATATTCAAGTTATGGGTAATCGGCTTTTTATTATTTAGCTGATCCGCTACCTGTTTTGACTTTTTTTGTAAAAGTAATCAATGCAGTACAAAGTTATGCAGTCTGTTATCTCGGGCATTCCCAGGTAATATTTGTTCAGGCGCCAGGTTGTGCAGGGTTTTACTCGCCCACTCTTCAGGGCGATCAGTATCGGGGAGTGATCGGAGATGACCCTGGCCAGAAACGTTGCAGACACCAGCCTATGAGTCTTGCCCTGAGGGACAAAGAAGTAGTCTGTCCTGGAGAGTGATCTGTGGGCATTGGAATAGAATGAGAACCTAGATTCCGTCTCATGCATTGCCCTCCATGTATCTACCAGTCCCAGCAGCAAAGGAGTGTAATTTTGTTGGGGTGTCTGGGTTCCTATTGCTCCTATGTGATCTGTCTCTGCCCACCTCCGTGATCTCGGTGAAATCTCCCCCAGGACATATATTTCTGTCCGTTCAGTAAGCATTATTGCTTGGAGCTCGTCCAGGAATTCCAGCGTAAGTGGTGGGGGTGCATATGCTGCCATAATGTCCCAGCTGTCTCCCCATATTTCCCCAGTCACCACAACAAATCGCCCTTGCGGGTCGGCCTGCGCTTCCTGCAACTGAAATGGTACCCTCTTATGTATAAGGATCAGCGTATCCCTTGCCCCTCTTCAGAATCCTGCGTGATATGCTAGTGCATACTTGGATCTTCTAAAGAATTTGCACTCCGTTCCGACTAGGTGCTTTTCCGTCAGGAGAGCGTTATCGGGTGAATGTCGATTGAGGAGTTGGAGTACCAACCTCTGTTTAATGCTGGAGCCTAGTCCATTGACATTCCACGTCAACAGTGATATTTCCCCGGCACGTGTCATTAATACCCTTGAGGTTTGTTGCGAGTCTTAGGGCCCGTCCCACGATTCTTAATCCCCCCGACCCGCAAATGACCTTGTGCCCAGTATGTCATTGTATTCCTTCCTATTCCAGAGGCTCCGGGTGTTCCCAACCACTATTTGGGGCATAATGTATCCCCCGCCTCTTCTCTACCCTCCCGCTTAAGCAATGCGACCACCAGAACTAAACAGTAAGAACAACAACCCCAGTTTCCCGGTCTTGTGTCCCCTTCTCAGTCTGCAATTTATGTAAATCCAGTGCAACTTCGGGGGCCTCCCTCAGTGAGCTTTAGCACAATGCGGAGTAGGCCACCCCCCCATCTCAGAACTGTAACTAAAAACCACCTCCCACCCCACAATCTTCTGATGACCCTTGAAAGCTATCTCTGCTCTTGGATATCTCCAGCCAGGAGGCCGCTGCCTGAAGAATTCAGAAAGGGTAGCAGACTCGAATCCCGGAAGACCAGACTACCAGACTAGCGGCATCCACAGGTCCATATTCAAACTCGGCATTATTCCTACATCCGTCAGTCCACTTTCCCTTTTCCCCGGGGATTCAACATCCTCCTCTTCAGTGCATATGCTCAATGCCTCTGGCCAGGACAGGATCGTTCCCATAGTGTCCTCCTTATCTGTCTGGTCCTTTGGTGTTCTTGGGCGTGAGCTGGAGAGGATGTGTGTCTCCAACCAGTCCCATCCTTCATTGGGGCTGTGGAACACATGGACCATGTTGTTGTAATACAGCTTGAGTGTGGCAAGTAAAAAGAGTGCATATATAATATTGAGGGATGCAAGCTTTTTCTTCACTGAGTCAAAGGATTGTCGTGATTTCTGTACTTCCCTCGTGTAGTCCGGGAAGAGACCAATTTGGTTACCATTATAGGTGATCGGGCCAGTCGCCTTCGCCATATGTATGAATGTGTCTCTGTCTCTATAATTCATGAGCCGGGCAATCACCATGCGTGGGGGGGGCAGTTATTGGTCTGCCTGTTGGAACTCTGTGTGCCCGCTCAATAGAGAAGAAGTTTGAAAGCTTTTTCGATGCCATGAGGTCCGAGAGCCATTTCTCCAGGAATAGTTCCACGCAGGGTCCTTCCTCTTTCTCCAGGAGACCGAGTATGCAAAGGTTATTACAGCGGGATCTGCCTTCGCTATCTTCTGTTCGGTTCTGTAGGGTGGTTAGTTTTTGAGATATTTTCTCCAGGCGTTCTTCCATCTTTCGTATCGTGTCTTTGCTATTTGATATGCGCTGTTCAGTGAGGTCAAATTCTGCAAGTCCTGTCTCAAGAAGGAGACTTCAGAGGCCAAGCCATCTATTTTGGTTTTCGACCAATGATCTGGAGTCCCCAATGGCTGCCATGATGTCCGTGAGCGATATTGTTTGGCTTGTCTCCACATTTTTCCCTTCATCCACTGGCTTGTCCCATGCCGAGGAGGCCGCTGCCGAAACACTCGTCGTGTAATGATCCATCTTGCTCTGCCCAGACCCTTTGCGGGGCATGTCTTTCACCATAGTCTCCCCCCTGGTATAAAGGTGTTGGGATTTCCTCTGCTGGTTTATTGACCCCTGTCCCCACTGTTGACTGCTCAGAAGGGGAGGGGAGCAAGTGGGAGAGGGGCCCCAGGTAGAATGTTAGGTCCTCCCTTGAGGCCAGGTCCAAGAAGAGTAGGAAGTCGGGCACACCAGGGTACCAAGAGGAGTCCTCTAGTTGTTTCACAAGCCCCCGCCGATGTTTATAGATATTTTGATGCCACGGGCCTGTGCGGGTTTCACTCCATCTTCCCCAGTCTGTGTCACCCAATTGCCAGCATCAGAGGCGGCCCTGTAACCATGCAGCCCAGTGATGCAATTTCTATGCCGCAGGGTTATGAGGGGAGGCTAGTGCCATAAAGCCCTCCCCCAGTAGGCCCCTGTCCACACCTTCACTGTGCGCTTACCACCCTGAGGCCGGTTTGTCCCGCAACATCTGCAAGGCGTGTTGGTCCGTTCTTCTTCAGTAATATTACTGTATCCCGGGGGCGTCCCGGGGCTCCCAGTGGGTTCTACAGTGGTCCGTGGACTAGTGTTGTCCTAAGTTGTGGGGTTGGGGGGAGGGAGTGAGGGGGAGGGGGCCAGGCAGGGTCCCAACTGGCCTCCCGTTCCAGGATTATGCACTCCCTTACTCGTGTGGTCCAGTGCCTCTCACAGAGGGGCAGGTGTAGATCATGGGGTCAGGTGCTTCTTGCAGGGGGGGCGGATATGAGTCTCGGTCTGTTCGCTCATCGGCATCTGCCCTCCCACGCCTGCCGGGCCTCCAAATGTGTTTTGATGGGTCCCGCTTCTCTTCCACTCTGCGCACCTCCCGCCGTGTCTCACTCCATCAGCATCTATCCCACCCCCGGGCATCGGGTGTTTCGTCCCCTTCTGTTACTAAACCGGGTCCGCCCCTTTGTGTGTAGGTGACGGTTGTCTCACCTCTCTCCATGCTAGGGGCCGGTAGGGACTCACCGTCGTTGGCTGTACACCCTCTGGTCCGGGTCCCCCCTTTTTTATCTTTTTTTTTTATAATATCTTTATTTCTCAACTCGATCTACATTTTTAGGTAATTTACATCTCTTTGTGCAAGTTGTGTGTTACATTCCATCGAAAATCTTAAAACTTCAACATCAGTTATCAATAACTTCCCCCCTCACCAGTCCTTACAGGCAGCCCTTCCATTCCTGTTGCTCATTCTTCAGCTCATTACTCTTCCTCTTCTAGGATTCCCAGTGCCTGCAGTCTTTTCAGGATGTATAAACGCACTGTGTCCTTGATTGCATAGTTTATGAAAGGGGACCAAACTTTGCCATATGACCTCAGTGTCCCTGCCCAGTGCCTCAGTTTTTGGTATGCAAAGCGGTCCTCATCCTTTAGACCTATGTCCCCTTTACGGTCTGCAAATGATCGGAATTGAGTCCCTTCATAGAGGTCCCTGACCACCCTTATCCCCCCTTCCATCGATCTCTTGAACCTGCCATATTCTTTGCCCGGTGGGAAGGTGGGGTTTTCAAATACGCATGTGTTCGGCGATGGCCAGGGCAAAGGTTTTAGTCTCTCATTTAGCTTTTCCCAGATCTTAAGGGTATTGCTTGTGATTGGGTTCCCGAGTAGTCCCGTCGGCCTGTCTCTCTTCCTTAATCCTGTCACTTTCCACAATTGCTATCCTGCCACCGCCTGTTCCATGGCTATCCAGTGCTTCTGATTCTCTGCCCTGCCCCACTCTGCAATGCCCTCAGCTGCACCGCCTGATAGTATTTAAATATGTTGGGGCAGGCCACTCCCCCCTGTGACTTACTCCTAAATAGTGTTTTCCCTCCTATCCTCGGCTTTTTCCCTCCCCAAATAAAGCTCATGATACATCCCTAGATATCCTTCATTAATTTCCCGGGCACTGCTAGGAGGACTGCCTGGAAAACGTATGGTAGTCTCGGCAGCACATTCATTTTAACAACTGCCACTCTTCTGAACCACAATATGTATATCCTCCCCATCTTGCTAGGTCTGTTTTAATTTGCTTGATCAGTGGGTGATAGTTGGTTCCCACTATTTGTTTGATAGACGCAGTTAGGTTCACCCCTAAGTATTTGACTGGCCCCGACGCCCATCTAAAGGGATTGCTTCTTTCCAATTGGCTCCCCTATGGACAAGTTCAGGATTTCCAACTTCCCAAAGTTTACTTTAAAGCCTGATACCTCTGAGTATGTTTTTACTCTTCCATTATCACTGATAGCGACTTCGACGGCTCAGTGATCATTAGGATCAAATTGCAAATAGTCCTATTTTATGTTGCACCCCTGCCCATCTGATCCCTCGCATCTCCCCATTTCCCCTTATCTGGTGTGCTAAGGGCTGAATAACTAAGGCAAAGAGGAAAGGCGATAACGGGCATCCCTGTTTTGTCCCCCTCCTTATTGAGAACAGGTCTGTTAGCCGCCCGTTAACTTTCACCATGGCCTGTGGGTGTTGATAGTTTGCCTGTTTCATTCTTAAAAAATGTGGTCCCATTCCCACCTTTTGTAAGGTTTGTTCCATGAAGGCCCAGTTAACACGGTCGAATGCCTTCTCGCCGTCTAGCATCATCAGACATGTGGAGTTTCCCCACCTTTCCCGCCCAGACTATTACATGTAGTACCCTCCTTATGTTGTCAAACTTGTTCCGTCCATGCATGAACCCTGTTTGGTCCTGCGCCACCAGCCCAGGCAGTATCCCTTCTAACCTTGCCGCTAATACCCTTGTGTATACCTTGGCATCTACGTTGATGAGTGCTATAGGCCGGTATGATGAGCACATGTGTGGATTCTTTCCCCGCTTTTGGGATCAGTGTGATATGTGCCATGTTCATGGATTTAGTAACCTCCCCTCCATTTCCAAGGTGGTTGAATAGGTCCATGAGAGTTTTAGCCAGTGAGTCCCTGTATGTTGTATAAAATGCTGCCGTTAGACCATCCTCCCCGGGGCTTTTATTTGCCTTCAATCAGGATATTGTCCTTTGCACCTCTTCTACCCCTATGGGCTCTTCTAACTGATCTTTTTGTTCGGGAGTTAGCCTTGGCCCGTCCCAGCCCATCAGGTATGCCGCTTGTTTCCCTCTATCTGCTGGGCCCTCGCCATAAAGGTCAGCATAGAAGTCCCTTACAATCCTTCCCTTGGCTCCCTCTGCCCCCACTTGCTTGCCATCTTTGTCCTCCAGTGTGTCTATAAATGCCTTCTGCTCTCTAGCCCTTATCTGTCTCGCCAATGCTGTTCCCACTTTATTGCCCTGCTCGTAGAACCTGTGCCTGCTCCTTAAGAGGGTGCTTTCAACCGCTTTGTTTGTCATCTACCTCGACTGTCCTCTCCCATGGGCTAGTTACCTAGCTTTTATTTGTGCCTTTTTCTTATGCCTCTCCTCCATGTCCCATATCTGTTTCTCTAAATCCTCCTCAGTCTTCCTTTGCTCTTCCCGCAATTTCTTTGCGGCCGTTATGAGGCATCTCTTTATGTGCTGTTTTGAATGCATCCCATCTCTCCCCTAGTCTGTCCCCCTTCTCTCCACCCAGTTCGTCAAATTCCCATATCTCATCCTCAATCTGTTGTCTCACCTCACAGTCTCTAATTAAGAATTCCTCCAGTCAACATCCCCCGGCCCGATCCCTCTCCTGGTCTTTTCTCCCTCCCACTCTAATGTGACCGGTGCATGGTCCGACAGTGTCATATTTCCTATTTGTATTCTGCTCGTTGCTTGAACTATCCCTCGTCTTGCCATTACATAGTCTATCCTAGAGTAGGTCTTGTGGACATGGGATTAGTAAGAATAGTCCCTTTTTTGCGGGTGCCGCGCCTGGTTGCTTGAACTATCCCTCGTGTTGCCATCACATAGTCTATCCTAGAGTAGGTCTTGTGGACATGGGAGTAGTAAGAATAGTCCCTTTTTTGCGGGTGCCGTGCCATCCACACGTCGCATACCCCCTCCTCCTGGAACCATCCCAGCAACTGCCTGGACATCATCCCCGTTGCGTGCCCCATTAATCCACCCGATCAATCCCAGAGAGGATCTGCCGGCAAGTTGAAACCGCCCGATATGATCATCTCTCCCTCCCAAACTTGTTTAGCTCTTCAAGGAACCCTTCTAGGAAATCGTCCTGTCCCTGGTTGGAGGCGTAGACTGATGCCCAAGTGTATACCTGGACCCTCATTCTCCCTTTCACCATCACATATCTCCCTCTGTGTCCCGCTTTACCTGGATTCCTTTGATTCTTATACTTTTATGGAACAGGAGTGCCACCCCTGTGTGCTTGGCTCTTGCCATGGCATGGTATTGAAACAGATTGTTCCTACTATGCAGGCGCCCCTCTTCTCCCTTCATTAGATGTGTCTCTTGTAAGCAAACTATTTGAGTCCCCTCCTTATCGATTTCTCTCAAGAGTGCTATCCTCTTGTTCGGGCTGTTCAGCACCTTCACATTCCATATCTTCAGTTTATGTATCCCGCCCTCATTAAATTACCCCTTGTTTCTTCTGGCACTTCCCATTTCTCCTGTGTGATTGAGCCACTGCCCCCTTGTTCATTACCGCCCTTCTGACTGGTTATAAGTTCCCCTCTTGCAATTGTCCCTGGATCTGCGTCAAGGTTCTAGACGTGGTCCGCTGTTGGTGAACTGTGCGGGCATTACTCCCCCCTGCCCACGATTCCCCCCCAATTTCTTACCGAACCATCAGGCTATATTTCAGTGCTTAAGTTCCTCTTGCTGTGAGCATCGGCTCATCTTACGATAGCCTTCTTCCGGTCGGAAAATATGGGGTTGGGCCCATGTATCTGAGATGGGTCCAATTGCTGTACAGTACACCACTAGCTTGAGTTAGGACGGGGGCGACCATCTCAGATCAATGGCAACTCTGTAGGGGTACTAGGCAAGGATGCCCGTGGTCCCTGATGCTGTTTATTTTAGCATTGGAACCCCTGGAAATATATTTGAGGCAACAATATGGAGAGGTGGGGATCAGCACGAAGGGAGGGCAACACCTGATATCAGTGTATGCTGACGATATGCTGTTGTACTTGAGATATCCTGAGGAGAACCTGCAATATATTCTGGAAGTAATGGGGCAATACGCTGTGCTGTCTGGCATAACAGTGAATCCTAAGAAATCATATATATTCCCGTGTAGATATAAAGGGATACCACATGAGGAACTGCCGGTATTACAAATACAATGGGAGACCGAGACCGTCAGATACCTGGGGATTGATTTATACCACTCTGTTGAGGTTGAATACAAACAGAACACAAGGAAGGCGATGGCGAACATTGAAAACAGCATGAGGTTCTGGGCCAAGCTCCCTCTGACCATGATGGGGAGAGTACCACTGTTAAAGATGGTGGTGCTGCCTAGGCTGTTGCACTACTTTGCAAATATATAATGTGTGATACCCAAGCGATTTTATGTTAAACTCCAGGGTATATGTAGAGGGTTCATATGGTACAATACTAGGGTAGAATAGGGCTATGGAAACTGCAAAACACGTATGACCAGGGGGGCATTAAATTGCCCAGTTTTGAGATTTACTATCTGGCCAGCCAACTGCAGTATGTGGCGAGGTGGTTATCAGAGGACTCTACATCAGAGTCCAGATTGTTGAGGGCTAAATGTGTCCCGTTTCTTTTTTTATGGATATGGTTGCTGAAGCCACAACAGGATGGAGGAACAAGAATGTTAGATTTAGGATGGAAGATTTGGCGAAGGGCTTGCTGGGTCATGGAGAACCCGAATCCGTGTTCCCCACAGATGCCACTAGTGGCACTAAATGGAGTGGATGAGCAATTGAGGAAGATAGTCCGGAAGCATTGGGAACCAATAGGTATAGCGACACTGGGGAATGTATGGAAAGATGGGAAGGCGGTGGAGTTTGACACACTAGTAGAAGATACCGGTTTACACCGGGGTCAGTATATCACTTATGCTAGGTTGGTGCGGAAGATAAAAGACACTTAATCAGAAATAGTGCTGGAGGGGCTGCCCGACACGAACAGAGAAACTTTTTACGATGTATGTGACGGAGGCCATGAGGTCTCCCGAATTTACGAATTGCTGATGTCAAAGTTGAGAAGCGAAGTGCTCCAGTTGAGACGAGATTGGGGAGAGGAAGCAGGGGAATCTATGAGTGATGGGTTGTGGGTGAGGGCACAGGGATACCACAAAAAGGTGTCCAGGAACGCAAGGTTGCAACATATCCAGTTATATGTTACCCATAGAGCGTATATGACCCCTCAGAAGATTGCACGGTTGAAGAATGCAGGAACACAAACATGTCCTAAATGAAGGGAGGTGAACGTGGGACTGGTACATATGTTCTGGGCATGCCCGAAAATAAAGAGATTCTGGGGGAAGGTGGTCTATCTTTTGAAGGAGAAGGGGATTAATCTGGAGGTGGAATCTTTGTGGGCGTGTATGGTGGGGGGTTTCCTAGGCCGCGGAAGTTGAAACATGTGAGTAAACTTAAAGACCTGGCCTATATACTTCCTAAGCGCAGGATTGCCAGGGGCTGGAAAGCAAGCAACAGATCAAAAGTAGAAATTTGGTGACATAACCTTCAGAAATGGGCGGATGCAGAAACGTTGGTGTGGAGCGAAGCAGTCAATAGAGGGAGAGGGGAGCTTGCGGAGAAACTGATAGCGTGGAGGCAGTTAGTGGCTATATTTTTATCTGTCTGCCCAGACTTGCCTAGAAGACGATGATTCCTCAGGGGTTGCGGATGGTGGGCGGTCCCCAGATAGAGTAGGGGAAGGTGATGTTGTGGGGTAGGCTCGGGATAGGGGTGGGGGGTAACGGGGAGGCAGTGGACATATTATGAAACTGCACAGGATAATCGGAAACTACAATTGTTGTTCACCGTCTGTTTTATTTTGGTTGTGTTGCTTGTTGAAAAAAATATATATATATTCTTCTGGTCTTCCTCGACTGTTGGGTGGTCCAGCTCTGTGGCCCGGGTCGGGTGCCAACCATTGTTTCTTCCACTTGGATTCCCATATTGTCGGCTCCCGTCGCTGTTGAGGTCAACCCCAGAGCCCTCAGACCATCCTCTACCTGAGCGACCGTCTTTTCTTCGTTGCCCATGCAAAATTGGATCCGCGTTGGAAAGAGCCATCTGTATCGCAGCTTCCTGTTATTCAGTTCCTCTGTGAGAGCTTTGAATGCGTGTCTCCTCGCCAGTGTGACTTGGGTAGGTCTTCGTATATCTGCACTTTGAATCCTCTCACTCGAATCTTCCCTTTTGTCCATGCTGCACCTATCAACTGTGCCTTGTCCTTGTAATTATGCATTTTTACTAATATGTCTCGGGGTCTCACCCCTGGGTCCATTCGTCTGTTGCCCACTCTGTGTGCTCTTTCTATCCCATATTTCGGGCCTCATCTCCTTCCACTAAGTTCTCAAATATTTCCTGTTTGCAGGCTTCCAGATCAGGGCCCTCCGCTCCTTCAGCCAGGTTCTTAATTCGTATGTTGTCCCTTCTCGACCTGTTTTCCAGGTCTTCGCACTTCTCTCCAAGTGCCCTTAATCTCTCCTCCGTTTCCTTTGCTTGTAGCGCCCATTCGGGCCCCTTTGTATCCCACTCCGTTAGGTGCTCTTCCACCACCATCACTCACTCTCCCAGTGAGCCAATGGACCTCATTCCGAGTTGGGCGGTAGCCATGGCGCTATTAGCACCATGACTGCCTCCCATACCAGGTCCGGGTCCGGTCTGGTGGAATGGGGACTTACCGGGACATTCCGACTTAGGCGGACCCGGTAAATCCCCATTCCAAATGCCTTTCCCCATTCCCATTTGAGCCCCCATAGGGCTCAATGGGAAGGGGGAAGGTGCTGATAACGGGCCCGTTAATTGCGGGCCCATTATTAGCTCCAAGGTCCCTTAACGGGTCCCGTAAAGAACGTGTGATCAGACCACACATCCTTTGCGGTTCCCGCTAAGGGACCTCGGAATTGGGCGGTAAGGGATTACCGGCACCGGTCTCCTTAACGGTGCCCGGTATCCCTTACCACCCAACTCGGAATGAGGCCCAATGTCTTTCTGATTGTTCGTAATGGATTGAGACAGTTCTTCTCTTATACTCGCTCCTCCGCCTTGACAGTGTCTGTGAGTTCTCCTTTGAATTTGGCCAACGCTGCAAGCAGGTCTTCTTTGGTGAATGTCATTCTTCTCATCATACACACTGAGCAGATCTTTAGGAAATCTTGGATGAGAGGAGGATCCAGCCCCATGTCCAGATCCCTTGGATCCATTTGAAACTTGGCCAGTTCCAACTGGTGATCCCCGTCTTTCTGTTTTTCTGCCTGCTCTACCTTCAGTTTAGCCATGTGAAATTCAAGCTCCTTCCGCCTAAACAGCCGCTCTTGCTTCTTGAATTCCAGCATGGCCTCAGCATTAGAGCTTGCAGAGGAAACACTGGACATTACATCATCCACATCCTCATGGGCACCATGAATGAGGGCAGCGACAGAACTGTCAGTGGAAGCAGCCCCACCTCCTTCTGCACCTTCATCAGAAGCTATGGCACTGAGTTGCAACTCTTGCCATTCCATGATTCTCTGGATCATTTCCAATTTTAGATCTTGAGCAGGTGAACCCCTCTCAGTACGCATGTTTCTCAAAGTTTCTGATCTAGAAGCATTTAAGGTTATTAAGGTACATGTTTCCATTATATAAGATAGGTATATGGCCTTTTATATTTATCACTACAACAGTCACTGTGTGTCCTGGGTAGGGGTAATCATAAATGCCTTCACTAGCGTGCAACACTGGTACCTTCAGTTCTATCCCAACGCTGTACACCAATTTGTTAAGATGTATTTCTGAATTCTGACCTGGTGGGCAGAAGTTCAGAAGGCCACCCTAGTTTCTTGGAACAGGTTAACCTTCTGGACAAGCCAGACCAATCAAGGTAGCTATGGTGGCGGTCAAGACTAGGTCTCAGGAGTGGTGAGGGTGACTGAAAGACCTCAATGAGCACAGAGAGTAAAGGACACTTACAAATCACTCCCAGTCAGGTGTATATATATCAAAAATACAAATACTTTTATTCCAAGGCCTTTGCAATTCAACACACAGTAAGAAAATCACAGCAATACTATTAAACCAACACAATCCTATCTATACACATATATACAAGACCAATTTGGTCCAAAGGATGAATGCACCTAATGGGTCCACAGGGAAGGAAGCAGGCAATGCAAATAGTCTTTAGGCCCTTCTGTATCAAACACAATCCTAACAGAAAGGCAGTCCAATCCCTAAAATGAGGGGAGCCTAATGCTCAAATGTACTTGCGAAGCTGGCGCACGCGGTTGTTCAAATGGGCAAAACAGGGTCTTTTGTAGGGGCTGTAGCAGCTCAGGAAGGTAAGTGAGGTGATGCAAAATAGGTTCCTCCTATTCGAAGAGGGCCTCCACTTGAGGGAAGAGTCGATTCCAAGAGTTGGGAATAGTTCGATAGTTCACACTAGCAGTGGAAAAGAGAGGGGCCCTCAGGGGCCACTCGTGCGTAAAAATGGATGGATGCTGACCCTCTGCTGGGTGAAACTCTGGGATATTCTGATAGCTGAGAAGGTCACGGCAGCTAAAGCAGGACTGCTTCACTGATTTATGGACATTTGGGCACCGGTGCTGGACTATGATCATAACTTCCCGGCTCTGACATATAAACCACGCCTGATTGCGAGAGCCCTTCACTCGATGGACGATCCGTCGCCGCCGCCGGACCAGGCCGAATGAGACCCGAGAACAGTGCCCACCGAGGAACATAGGGGGTGGGGGGGAGGGGATTTTGTGCCTTTTATGTTTTGAGAAGCTATAAGTAATGTGAGTGTATAAGCTCCTGTGTGTTGATTTATAAATAAACAAATAAAAAATAAAAAAATGGATGGATGCACTAGGGGCCACCATTTAGGGATGCAATTACTCACTGACCCCCGGCGCACTATGGACCAAACTTCAGCCATCAAGTCCACTTCGCTTGCAGGTTCAAATGTGGCAATCTAGCGGATCTGTGGCTTTCAGCGACAAAGTTACAGCGTTGATTCCCCTACGGGACAGTGGCGATTTCTCTGTTCCTGGTGGATGGATCAGGCCAGTTCCACTGTAGCAGGCTTCAAGGCACAGAGGACCACAGCTGCAATGAACTTATAAAGTTTGCCACCACGGTGGGGCGACACAGCACCGCGCAAACTCCGGTTCGGGCGCACTCACTTTACTCCAGACCTGGGAATGCCAAGTGTACGAAATTTGGTGTGAGTGTGCCGTGAACACAGAGCTTGCGATATGCCAAGTTTCATGGGTCTCCTTGAAATGGCGGCGGTATAAGGGAAAAACGACTGCGCAAGCTGGTCAGTCCACTGGCTGGCCCAGGGACACTTCCAAAGAGGCTTACTTGCAGGTTCAGATGAAGGTGTCGAGAATGGTTGGTCCCACTATGCCAATGAGTCGAAGCGTCTTCGCAGACCTTCTAGGATGACCAGATGCAGAGGGGTCCAGCGGTACGACAGCGGGTTCAGGGTGCCAAACCTTTCAGCGGGTCACCAGCGGTTCCTCGACTCTGCTTTGTAGTTTCAGGATACTTGGATCCTATCCTTTGTTCAGTGAGAACTCCAGAGATCGACATGGTATGGGTGTTTGGTGCCCTCTCTTATCCAAAATCTCCTTCGCACCAAAATGAAGAGGACCCAATGGGAGGTCTGCACACATACAGGCTTACTGTCATGGGCGCTACTCCCGAGGGGCCAGGACTGGCCCAGCGCCCTCGGAAGCAGACCCGCCTTCCACTACTCCGGACCCAGCAGACCCCTACAGGGGCCCTTTGGACCGTGTACTGGCGCCTTTGGCGCCAGGCTCATGAAGGGTTTCAGTCCCGGCGCCATAGGCGCCAGGCTCATATGGATAAACAGTGTAATAATGCTTGGGTGGATTTACCTGAGGAAGACCATGCTGCATATTTACCCAGAACAAACCAGTCTGGTTGAAGTCCCCAGCCATCAGGGCTGGGAGGAACTATTCCCTCCATTCAGGAACTCTTTTCTTACCTGGGTGGAACCGGTGGAAGAACACACACTGGAAGCACTTCTCTGCTATTTAAACCACGCCCGATGGAAAACACGTGCTTCGCGTTATTCTGCAGCAGCAGCAGGACGCTCACCGAGTCGGCTCCTGCATTCCAGGTCCAGAGTCATCTTCAGCTTCCGCACAGCAACCTGTGGATGAAGAAAGACACAGAACAATACTTACCAGATCCCGGAATCCAGTCACCGGCAAAACCTGCAAAGAATAAACATAAGGTTAGAAAAGTGCAACTCGCTCGCAGCCGCGCCCGCTTACCTGATCCATCCGTGATTGCAACGGAGCTAACCGCGGCCTTCTCTTCGGCAGCTTCTCTGCACCTGAAAGGCAAAGGACATAATTAAAAAGGGGTTCGGGTGAAGGCAGTCGCATTCATCTTAACTTACCAGTTTTTGCACGCGCAGTAGCGGCCGCATCAACCTCAGCATCCCGGCACCTGAAAAACAGGAAAAAGACATTATTTGAGGTGCCATTAAAAGCGGCCAACGATCATTATACTTACGTGCATCGGCACGTGCAGTGGCAACGGATATAAAGCCCGCAGCATCCCGGCACCTGAAAACTAGGAAAAGGACATTATTAGAGGTGCCATTAAAAGCGGCCAACGATCATTATACTTACGTGCATCGGCACGTGCAGCGGCAACGGATATAAAGCCCGCAGCATCCCGGCACCTGAAAACTAGAAAAAGGACATTATTAGAGGTGCCATTAAAAGCGGCCAACGAACATTATACTTACGTGCTTCGGCACGTGCAGCAGCAACGGAAAACTACGCCCACAGCATCCCGAGGCTTGAAACAAAGGAAAAGGGACATTATTGAGGTGCCCATCTTTTAAAGCCTAAAGACTACAGTATACTTACAGGCATCCGCTCGTGCAGTAACGGCGGCACCGCTCTTCGGCATCCCAGCACCAGTGCCACAACTAAGGCCGCAAAAGACTTGAGCCTCAACACTGAACTCATCCAGTGACGTAACTGGAATCCACGCACCCCTGCACCAGACGCAGGATGGAGAGCTCAGCATTTATACGCCTAAGGTGAGAGCTCGCCGAGACAAGTAGAAAGCTAGGCTGTGGGAGAAACTGGCGATTGGTGGGAGAAGGAATCCCATCAAACGGTGATTAACCCTTTTTCTTCCACCTGCAGAAAACTTACCCTGCAAGTCAGACATTCGATAAGAGGAAGCCCAGTCCTGAGAGTCGTCCGAGCTCTACGCTTCTCAATTGAAGAAACGATAGCAGCCCAGCCGGGATCAGCGCCTCCGTGGGAATCAGGTGAGCGTTACAGAACGCGAAGCCCACCAATAACCTCCTACGCAGGCGCTATGGAAACTACCGACACAGACCAACTGGCCCAGTTATTAGGGGAATTAAGAGCTGAAGTTCATGCTGCCAGCCAGGAAACGAATGCCCTTAGGAGGGAATTGATAATATCAAAAGAACGAACTGATGATCTCGCCAGACAGTTATTACAGACACAAGCGGGGCAAACCCCGCTACCTAATTCAGGAGGGAGCTTCAGCCAATCCTGTTCATATCAACCTACCCGGAAATGTGCCATTGGCACCGCCTGAACGCTTCTCTGGTGACCCTAAAAGGTTTGCGGTGTTTATAAATCAATGCTGATTGCACTTTCTTTGTAGACCTGCAGCCTTTCCGACTGACCAGACTAAGGTAGCCTTTGTGCTTTCGTATCTTAGCGGCAGTGCCGCTGATTGGTCGATCCCTCTGGTTACACAGGATGACCCGATCCTTCGTGATTTCCCGACCTTCCAGGCAAATATGGAAAGACATTTTGCAAGGCATTCCCAGGGGCAGGCCCTGGACAACGAACTGCTTTCCCTACGACAGGGCAATCAAGATCTTTTGGCCTACATTGCATCATTCAATAGGCTAATCGTGGAAACCAGATGGCCTGAGGACAAAAGAATCACGCTTTTTCACCGGGGTTTGCGTGGCGAACTCAAAGACGTTCTTGCCCAGGTAGTGAATCCTCCTCAGGCTTGTTCAGAGTACATTGATTTGGTGGTCCAATTGGATCACAGACTACAAAACAGAAAGGCGGATCGATCCAGGTTTGAAACACGAGTGTTCCCTAAGCCTCAAAGTCACACCAAAGGAGTTGAAGCCGTCGAACCTATGCAAATTGGGGTTGTAAAGGGTCCCCTAACCCAGAAAGAACGCGACAGGAGACGACAAATGCAACTATGTCTCTATTGTCGAAATTCAGGACATTTTCTTCGAGATTGCCCGGTGAAACCACCTAAGAAGACAGTGGGAGCTTCTGATAAGAGTTCTGAAAAGCCTGAGCCGGGAAACGACCTCGCCCGACAAGTGTAGAGGTCCGCTTGCCGAGCGTAAAAACCAGTTCTTTGACCTCACACTTCATAATGCCAATGGTCCTCGTAAACCCAGAGCAACCGGATCGTTTGCATGCAATTAAGGCATAAATTGATAGCGGAGCAGTTGGAAATTATGTGGACCGCGAATTGGCTTCCAGGATGAACTTACCTCTTTGTCCAAAGGTAGTTAAAGACGTCATTACCACGGTGGATGGGACGGAAATCGCCTCCGGACCAGTGACCCATACCACTACTGAAGTGACGATGCTAGGCCAAGACGGGCATCAGGAGGTAATTGTGTTCGACGTGATCAAGGCTCCTCAATTCCAAGTAATTCTAGGGATTCCTTGGTTGGAGAAACACAATCCTCAGATTGATTGGCGAGCAAAGACGATAAAGTTCCCAGAGTGCACACCAACTTGTTATCCACGACCCAACATTGGCCTAGCATCAGTAACGGCTGACGGTCCACAATTACCTCTAGAGTATCGAGAGTTCCAAGATGTTTTTCAAAAGGAACAGGCTAATACCTTGCCACCCCACAGATCATACGATTGTCAGATAGATTTGCTACCCGGTGCAACTCCCCCTTGCAGTAGGATTTACGCCCTTACCGAGCCTGAGAACCTTCATCTGCGACAGTATTTAGACCAGTACCTGGCCAATGGCTTTATCCGTCCGTCGAAGTCCCCTGCATCCTCGGCTCTGTTCTTCGTACCAAAAAAAGGTGACCTCAGAACCTGTATAGATTATCGGGCTCTGAACCAGATAACAGTAAAAAACCGGTACCCCTTACCTCTGATCCCGGAACTCCTTGACCAGGTAAAAAACGCCTGTATTTATACTAAGCTTGATCTCCGGGGAGCTTATCACTTGGTACGGGTCAAGGAAGGAGATGAATGGAAGACGGCCTTTCGCACTAAGTATGGGCTATTTGAATACCAAGTGATGCCCTTTGGACTATGCAATGCACCGGCCGCCTTCCAATATTTTATGAATGATGTCCTCAGAGAGCTCATTGATGTCTGCGTTGTCGTCTACATAGATGACATTCTTGTGTACTCATCTTCAGAAGCTGACCATCGAAAATCATGTTAGGGCGGTCCTTGAAAAACTTCGCCAACATAAACTTTTTGGCAAGCTCGAAAAATGTGTTTTTCATGTCACTGAGGTCGAATTTTTGGGATTTATTCTGACACCCAAAGGAGTCCACATGGACTCGAGAAAAGTAGACGCTATCCTCAAATGGCCGTCTCCTACTTCCGTGAAAGGTGTTCAAAGCATGCTAGGCTTTGCCAATTTTTACCGTAGATTTATTCCAGAGTTTTCACGAGTGGTACAACCCATCACCGCCCTCTTAAGAAAAAATAAACGCTTTGAATGGTCCGCAGAAGCAGAACAAGCCTTCCAAGAGCTAAAGGCTAAATTCACCTCAGCGCCAATACTGAAACACCCACGCCCGGACCTCCCTTACATCGTTGAAACCGACGCCTCCAGCTTAGCAATGGGAGCAGTCCTATCACAAAGAGATCCAGAGTCTAACCAACTGCATCCTGTGGCATTCTGGTCTCAGAAGTTCTCGGCGCCTGAGATCAACTACACCATCACAGACAAAGAGCTTCTAGCGATTAAATCAGCCTTTAAGGCATGGCGGCATTATCTCCTCGGGGCCAGACACACCGTCACAGTGATCACCGATCATCGAAATCTGCAGTATCTGAAAACCGCCAAGGCTCAATCCTCCAGACAGCTTCGCTGGGCTCTATTCTTTGCTGAATTTGACTTTGTGATCACTTATCGCCCCGGCAACAAGAACGGCAAAGCGGATGCTCTTTCCCGAATTGGAATGGGAGATAACGTTGCCAATCCAGAACCTGTACCAATAATTCCTGAACAAAGGATCGTGGGTCTGATTTCTTCACAATCCATTGAGGATATTGAAGAAAAAACTAAACAACTTGTAACCTCACCAGACTTACTGAACTGGTTACAAAAAGGAAAAGATTTCACCCTGAGCAATGACTTGCCTTATTTCCAAGGACGATTGTTCCTACCACACGCCGATTTACAAAGACAGGTAATCTCCTGCTATCATGATTCATTAATTGAGGGTCACCCTGGCATTGCCAAAACCACAGAAAAGGTGAAGAGACACTTCTGGTGGCCTCCGTGGAGAAAAGACATAAAGGAATTTGTGATGTCCTGCGGTGTGTGCGCTCAAAACAAGGGTCAGAAGAAGAGGCCGGCTGGTCTTCTGCAACCATTAGACATCCCACCGTGTCCCTGGCATACCCTTTCCATGGACTTCATCACAGACTTACCCTCCTGTTCCGGGTACAACACCATTCTTGTTATTGTGGAACTGTTTTCTAAAATGGCCCACTTCATTCTGCTAAAAGGCTTACCTTCAGCATCAGTCCTAGCCAAAGTATTTCTTGAAAACATCGTCCGGCTACACGGCTTCCCGTCAGTACTAATCTCAGATAGGGGGAGCCAGTTTATTTCCCACTTTTGGCGTAGCTGTTGTCGATTAGCTCAAATCGATGTAAGACTTTCGACCAGCCATCATCCCCAGACCGACGGGCAAACCGAGAGAACAAACCAGACTCTCGAGCAATATTTACGATGCATGCTACAACAGTCAGAGAGTAACTGGAAGGACATCCTTTGGATAGCTGAATATGCTTACAACAATTCAGTTCATTCGGGTACCGGGAAGAGTCCCTTTTACATCTTGTATGGGATTCATCCTCGAACCTCCAACCTTGATCCACCTCAAGATCTTGCAACACCCGCCGTGGATCAATTGCACACCGTTATTACCCAAGCTTTTAAGGAAGCGACTGCACATCTACAACAAGCTAAAGAGAGGTACAAAAAAGGAGCAGATCAACACCGAAGCAATGCCCCTCAATACCAGGTTGGGGATCAAGTCTGGCTGTCCACCAAACATGTATCGCTTAAAGGGCCTCGCACCTTCAACCCCAAATACCTGGGACCATATCCAATTACGGCCATAATTAATCCAGTGGCCGTTAAATTAGAATTGCCAACCCATATGAGAATACATCCTGTATTTCACGTATCTCTTTTGAAACCCATGCAACCTGGAACCAGATTGACCAATCCTCCAGAGCCCATTCAAGTGAATGGGGAGCCCGAATTTGAAGTAAAAGATATTTTGGACTCTAAAATCATCAGATCAAAGCTATTCTACCTAATCGACTGGAAAGGCTACGGACCTCAGGAAAGGTCATGGGAACCCTATGACCATGTCCATGCTCCTCGTCTAGTCCAGAAATTTCACCGAACCTTTCCCGATAAACCAAAAACCCCGGGGAGGACAAGTTTGGGAGGGGCCTTGAGGAGGGGTGCTCTCATGGGCGCTACTCCCGAGGGGCCAGGACTGGCCCAGCGCCCTCGGAAGCAGACCCGTCTTTCACTACTCCGGACCCAGCAGACCCCTACAGGGGCCCTTTGGCGCCAGGCTCATGAAGGGTTTCAGTCACTGCGCCATAGGCGCCGGGCTCATATTGATAAACAGTGTAATAATGCTTGGGTGGACTTACCTAAGGCAGACCATGCTGCATATTTACCCAGAACAAACCGGTCTGGTTGAAGTCCCCAGCCATCAGGGCTGGGAGGAACTATTCCCTCCATTCAGGAACTCTTTTCTTACCTGGGTGGTACCGGTGGAAGAACACACACTGGAAGCACTTCTCTGCTATTTAAACCACGCCCGATGGAAAACACGTGCTTCGCGTTATTCTGCAGCAGCAGCAGGACGCTCACCGAGTCAGCTCCTGCATTCCAGATCCAGAGTCATCTTCAGCTTCCGCGCAGCAACCTGTGGATGAAGAAAGACACAGAACAATACTTACCAGATCCCGGAATCCAGTCACCGGCAAAACCTGCAAAGAATAAACATAAGGTTAGAAAAGTGCAACTCGCTCGCAGCCGCGCCCGCTTACCTGATCCATCCGTGATTGCAACTGAGCTAACCGCGGCCTTCTCTTCGGCAGCTTCTCTGCACTAGAAAGGCAAAGGACATAATTAAAAAGGGGTTCGGGTGAAGGCAGTCGCATTCATCTTAACTTACCAGTTTTTGCACGCACAGTAGCGGCCGCATCAACCTCATCATCCCAGCACCTGAAAACTAGGAAAAGGACATTATTAGAGGTGCCATTAAAAGCGGCCAACAATCATTATACTTACGTGCATCGGCACATGCAGTGGCAACGGATATAAAGCCCGCAGCATCCCGGCACCTGAAAACTAGAAAAAGGACATTATTAGAGGTGCCATTAAAAGCGGCCAACGAACATTATACTTACGTGCATCGGCACGTGCAGCGGCAACGGAAAACTACGCCCACAGCATCCCGAGGCTTGAAACAAAGGAAAAGGGACATTATTGAGGTGCCCATCTTTTAAAGCCTAAAGTCTACAGTATACTTACAGGCATCCGCTCGTGCAGTAACGGCGGCATCGCTCTTCGGCATCCCAGCACCAGTGCCACAACTAAGGCCGCAAAAGACTTGAGCCTCAACACTGAACTCATCCAGTGACGTAACTGGAATCCACGCACCCCTGCACCAGACGCAGGATGGAGAGCTCAGCATTTATACGCCTAAGGTGAGAGCTCGCCGAGACAAGTAGAAAGCTAGGCTGTGGGAGAAACTGGCGATTGGTGGGAGAAGGAATCCCATCAAACGGTGATTAACCCTTTTTCTTCCACCTGCAGAAAACTTACCCTGCAAGTCAGACATTCGATAAGAGGAAGCCCAGTCCTGAGAGTCGTCCGAGCTCTACGCTTCTCAATTGAAGAAACGATAGCAGCCCAGCCGGGATCAGCGCCTCCGTGCGAATCAGGTGAGCGTTACACTTACCATGAAGTTTGTTTTTACAACGAGGAAACTGTCTCGGTAGGATTAACAAACGATGCAATCGAACACTGCTCATTTCAGATCTCTGAAAAGGCACTGCAGCAATGATGGATTACTACTGGTTCTGTGGCCAGAAAGTGTACTTGCACCTCCCGCCATCATGGAGGTGCTACTTTGCTCTTATAATGCTGCATTCGGCCCCACTCGTAGTACCCGAAGGAAACCACAGATGTAATACCCACCATTTCACCTACAGACTTCTGTATCCTCCCATAGAAGGAGCGCCATGATCCGCTCAGAAGAAAGAAACGATCATCCAACTATTTGTCTCAAGATTTGTCTGATCTGCTTGCACAAATACCGGACGAATATAGACTGTACAACTCTGCAGAGACGTTTTTTGCATCCCTTGTGCCCAGCATCCAGACTAGGGCCAACGCCAAATGGCTCCAGATCATTAGATGGGAACTGATCCAGCTGGCGAACAATACTGAGGAAGGGTTCAACATCATCAAAGTGGAACTAAGAGCCCTCAGACTAATGACAATGCAGAACAGGTACGTCCTCGACCTCCTGACAGCCATGGAGGGTGGGGTTTGCAAAACAGATTGGGAATTCATGTTGCACATTTGTACCTTCTGAATGGGTCTGAATGGGACACTATACCATGTCATTGCAGCAGTACATGAACTTGGGGTAAAAATGAAGAAGGAAGCAGGCATCCAAGAAGACTATTGGGTCGCCATGGCATTCAACTGGTACCATCATGCCTTGGAACAGTGGTGAAGATGTTGGTCCCCATCATCGTGGTTATTTTTTTTTTCAAAATTACTTTTATTAAACATTTCAAATGCCAGAGCAGACAAATATAAATACAACCCATATCTCATCTTGAACCAGAGTCCACTCAAGGTTAGATAGTCAGTATTATACAGCAGTAACAGTTATAAGCCCCCCCACATCCCCCCAACCACCCTTGTGAGACAGTGCGGAGCTCCAGTTAATAAACTCTGTCTTTTGGCTTTAGGGACCCCGGGGGGAGGGTGCAGCCCCATCATTCTCGGGACTCTTATACACCTCCAAAAATGGTGTCCATTCCATCTCTCTACTCGGGGATAGTACGTGAAGGGCCCCTATAATGTTCTCCATTTCATAGAGCTCTCTAGCCTTCCTGGCCCAGGTCTGTTTCATGGGGAGGCATTTCGCTTTCCAACTAATAGTGAGGCAAACTCTAGCAGCAAGCAGCAGGAATCGGGTCATGTGCGGGACTTTCTTCAAACCCTCTTCGTCTTCCTCCAGTCCGAAGAGCACTAGCCCTGGGTTGCGAGACCTGGGGATCCCTTCTATACTCCTTATCCATGCCAGGACCTTGCTCCAAAAAGTCTGAGCTCTGGGGCAGGACCACCACACGTGCCAATAATCTGCAGGACTACTGCATTCCCTCCAACATAAGGGGCTTGCCTGGTGGAACATTTTGGAAAGCCTCAATGGGTCGTACCGCCACCTATGCAACAGCTTGATACCATGCAGTTTGTATTGCACCGAGGTCAAGGTCCTTTGTGCTGCCATACACATCCTCCCCAGAGTTGTTCAGTCATTAGCGGGCCCAGGTGTTTACACCATTTACTCTTAAGGCTCTCACGGTTGTTTCTTTGCTGTGCTATCAGAGCACCGCAGATACGTGCAGTGAGTCCTTTGCTTGAATCGGGCCTCATAAAGTGTTCATTCAAAGGCGGTAAGATTTCTTTGGAGCGTGTCTTTCCATCTTTGAGCAGTTAGAAGGCCTTTTAGTTGCAGGAACATAAAGACATTCAGGGGGGCCTGTTGAAGTCCTGCTTGTAACTCCTGGATCATTATACATCCCCCTTCTTTGATGAGTTGCCCCACTCTTTCTAGTCCACTTTCATACCACTCTTGGTATCTGCTTGGGCTCTATATTTTGTCTCTAATTGGGGGGGGGGGGCAGATACAACACATTGGGGAGGGCCAAGTTGTCAGGCCTTCCATTTCCCTTGATTTCCACCAAAGTTTCATGAGAGGGCCCATTGCTACGTGGCTTAGCACATTTTTGGGGAAGGTTCTTTCTGGCGCACATAGCCCTTCACCAAGGGACGCAGGCCTTAGTCTATAGTTCTCAATGGCCACCCAATGCTTCTGCTTATCGTTTCTCAAGTGTGGGGTGAGGGCATGGTATTGCGCTGGTCGGTAGTAGGTGCATGGGTCTGGCAGGCCAACTCCTTCTCTTTCCTTGGGCTGGATTAGCGTGTCATATGCAATGTGCTGTTTCTTCCCTTGCCAGAGGAATCGCATGAATAAGCCTTGCAGTTTCGTAAAATGGGCTTCAGGAAGAGCAGTGGGCAACATGTGGTAATGGTACAGAATTTTGGGCAAAACCACCATTTTCAAGGCATTCAAGCGGGCCAACCAGGATGCAGTAAGGCTATTCCACCTATCCAGGTCCTTTCTCAGATCGCCAAGCAGCGGCGTCCGGTTGGCTGCGTAGAGGTCTTTGAGATTTTTGGTGATTTTTATCCCCAGGTTCTTCAGATCCCCCTGAGTTGAGGGTATCCCCCCTGACCGAGAGGTCTCAACCCTGCTGCCACCTGGCATTTTATCATGGTTATTTAGATGATTTGCACGTGCCAATTGGGTCTCCGTTGTTGTGCCAAAGCAGTACCTAATAGTGCAATGATGATGGTGACAATTGGGAAGACTACTGGTAAGGTTACTCGCGATACACAGGAAGTAGAAATCCAAACAGAGCAGGATGATGGCCCCAAATACCGCATGGTAGCTTTCCCCATGGGCAACAAAGTAGACACCCTGTACCACACTACCATTGTGCCACCCCCAGACCCAGAAAATTACAAGGAAGTTTGGGTAGATTTAGCAGGGGACGGGGGATGTATATATATGACCTGCACACCAGAAAAATATGCACAATGTCAGGAAAGCCTAACAAGTGTTTGTAGAGCATGGCGGGCAAGAGCCACGTTGAAAGGTTACTGTCATGACCCCTATCCCCGACCCCCTCAGTTGCAACAGCCCCCAGACAACAGTGAGGTTACAGCCCCTTACAGTGACTCCAAGGGGCTTAAGAACCCATCAACAGCAGACCTGGAGACAGTCCTGGTGCCTTTGGCGCCAGGCTCATTATGAAGAATAAGGCAAGCCCACTTTGGGCCTTAATCCAACATGGAGGCCCTTCCTGCAGCTCAGGTCCATGAACTGAAGCATGCAGGCTAGCGTTTTGGGTGTGGTCGAATCTTCAGGTGTGGCTGGCTATATAAGCCACTCCCAAACTGGGAATCACGCTTTGCGTTATTCTGCACTCCTGCAGCGTAATGCTCACCTTATCCAGCTCCAGCTCACCTGCTTCTCCGGCGGCTTGAATCTGCAGCATCACCCCTGGATTCCACCGGCAACCTGCAAGAACAAGAACAGCATTATCAAGAAACACTTACCTGTGAGTAGCAGCTCCAACATCCATCTGCGCATCAGTCCGCGCTCAGTGGCTCACCCATCTGCTTTGCGCTAAACTACTTACCTCAGCCTTAACCATACAGCGCTGCGGCTCCATGACAGCAACAATCTCTGTGAAGACAGAAAGAGACATTCAGAACAAAGAAGGGGAAAAGAACAGGGAAAAGCACAGGGAACGAAAAGAAGACAGGAGAAGGAACAAAGTCTAAAATCACTCACCTGAGCACATTAAACAGGTCGGTGTCACAGCCGGACTGGACCCGACACAAGGGCACAGGGCCAGTGAAGTAACTAGGCCCTCAGAATGCCCTCAACGAACACGCACCCCTGCACTGAGACGCAGGACGGAGAGCTTCACGCACAAGAAAATAAGGTGAGGCATAACCCTAAGGGAAGGGACTTGGTCAGTGGGAGGTGGTAACCCCATCACAGGCTCAGTATCTAAACCCCCATTCTCCTGTCATAGGACCTGTCCACCAGCCAACATACAACCAAGCGGAAAGGGGTCCAGGACAGCGCACCGCCTCCATCCAGCATCGTGTGGCGTCCCCGTGGATATCAGGTGAGCGTAACAGAACGCAAAGCCTCCTTAAAACATCCACCTCGGCGTCATGGAAACATCTGAGACTGATCAACTAGCCCAGTTACTGGGGGAATTACGGGCTGAAGTCCACTCCACCCGGCAAGGAACCAATGCTCTTAGAAGGGAATTGATAGTTGCCAAGGATCGTACTGATGATTTAGCTAAGCAATTACTCCAAACACAGGCTGGTCAGGCCCCATTGCCAGGAACTGTTCCGCTGGTTTCCGCCACATCTGTCAATCCGGTGCAAGTGATCCTCCCTGGGGCGGTTCCTTTGGCCCCACCAGAACGTTTTATTCGGGATTCAAAGAGATATGCAGTGTTCATGAACCAGTGCTGCCTCCATTTTCTTTGCAGACCCGTAGCCTTTCCGAATGATCAGTTATGTGTTGCCTTTGTTCTGTCATATCTGAGTGGCAGTGTCGCAGATTGGTCTGTACCGTTGGTGAAACAGGATGATCGACTCTTGCGAGATTTCGGAGGGTTCCAACAGGAAATGGAAAAGCTGTTCGCCCGACACACCCAGAGTCAAGCTCTGGACAACAAACTTCTGTCTCTTCGCCAGGGCAGCCTAGATCTATTGACATACATTGCCACCTTTAACAGACTCATAGTTGAAACTGGGTGGACGGAGGAGAAAAGAACCAGGTTATTCCATCAAGGGTTACGGGGGGAATTGAAAGACGTCCTAGCCCAGGTAGTAAACCCACCAAGAGACTGTGCTGAATTCATCAACCTCGTTGTGCAGGTCGACCACAGGCTGCAGGATCGAAAGACCGATCGGGCCAGAACAAATAATCATACTTTTTTTTTTTTTTTTAATTTGTAATTTACAGTTTTTTTACAAACTTTTATTACAAAATCCTCAGAAAATCACATCTCCTTGTTAAGTTCATCCTTGTCATCAGTAGTCCAACAATATCAAAAAGAGATAACAAAGGAGTTTACATGAAAAGGAGTTTACATGATTAAACAAACAAGAAGAGCAAAAAAAGCATAACAGAGCAGCCTCCATTCTATTCACTAATCGGCTTCTCTGATGTGGATAGAACACTGTCCAACAGGTTTATAGCTGCACAAATTAGATGGACTGAGTTCCCACTTAGGATTCGCATCCATAAGTCTTCTGGGTTTCCAGTTGAAGGTGCAAACTGGCCCATGAGTAGGGATCTAATTTCCTTTAGTGATTGACATTCCGTTAATAAGTGCTTTACTGTTTCAGTATCAAGCCCACAGAGCCTACAAGCGTTGTCTGTGATATTTTCCATATGTCTCACAAGCAGCATGTTCCGTGACTTGTAGATATTAGTTCGTAGACAGAAAAAGCGGTCTCTATGGAGTCGAGATGGAAATTGACAGAGATATTTTGGTGGATTGTCTAATTTGTTAATTGTCGGCCCCAAGTCCATTGCAGTTGCCAGCTCGTAGTATTTATCTAAATTTTGTATCCATAGCCACTGCCTCAGTTTTTTCCTTGCAATTTGTGGCCACTTCAATAGCATCTCCATTGTAATGTTTGCAGACTGCATATAGATTTTTATTCTTTGAGACCATTCTTTCAATAGGTTTACTTGATTTGTTTTCCCATGCGGAGCAAAGATTTTGTATGCAGGTTCCACATTGTTAAGTTCCATCTTTCTTAGCAACGCCATGGATTTCCAAATAACTATGCCGTACAGAGGCTCCACTGCAAGTTCATGCCGAATTATTGTCATTGATAGGTATTTTGGTAGTTGTAACACACGTTGCCAAAAAATACCTTCAAGTTTTGTCCAGATTTTTAGGTCAATGTTCCAGCCTGCCTCTGCGCCAAATGTGATAGCTGGGATAACTTTTTGGAGATAGAATGTGCGGACTGGAACAAGCGTAAATTTTCCATATAGCATGTGGATTCTTGCTCCTTGTAGTGCCAGGGTTCGCGTTCGCTTGTCAAGTTCATTAACCCTGCTTCGTTCTCTGATTGAAGTGCTTATTGAGATTCCCAGATAACGGATCACATTGACTTCGTCTATTGGAACCTTATTAATATACCACTTAAAGTTCTTGTTTCTTGCTCCCTCTATGTGACCAAATTTCATGATCTTCGTCTTTCCCACGTTGATCCTAAGGTCATTTGCTTCCATGTACCCTTCCAAGGCACTTAGGAGATGCTGTAGGCCGATTGGTGTTCTGTCGGCTAGCACCAAGTCATCGGCATAGATCAAGCAACGTATTTGATGTCCATTTATTTTAGGGGGAAATGAATGTGTGCTAGCTAAGGCTTCCGAGACATCAGCAATGTATAACTTAAATAGGACCGCAGCCAAGGGGCAGCCTTGCTTCACTCCTTTATTTGTTGCGATCGATTCTGAAAGATCACCATTTTCACTAAGCCTTATTCTTATTGTGGTGGATTCATGTAAGGCTTGTATTGGATTTAACAGAGAGAGCGGGCATTTCCATTTCTTTAATTTTGCCCAGAGCATCTCTCGGTTTATGGTATCGAACGCTTGTTGCATATCAATAAAGGCGAAGTACAGGTTTTCCCTCTTCCGAATGGCTTCAAGCTTCAAGATGTTCACTATAACGAGGTTGTTTTCTGTGCCCACTCCTTTCGTGAAGCCGGTTTGTCTGTTATCATCGATTTTGGATCTCCGAGCCCATGCTGTTATTTTTTGTTGTAAGAACATTGCAAATACCTTCCCAATGGTATCTAGTAGAGCGATTGGGCGATAATTGACAGGATCTTCTCTGTCGCCCTTCTTATATATTGGGACAATTATTGCTTCCGAACATGAAGCTGGAATTTTCCTTGTTTTGGCAATCTCCTTAAACAGCTCCGAGATGAAAGCTGACCATTCGTGTTTATGTTGTTTTAGCATCACGTTGGTGATGCAATCCGGGCCGGCTGCTCTTGAGTTTTTTAATTTTGATATTGCACTTGCTATGTCCTCTTCAGATTCGATTATATCCCAGGCAGTTAAACATGGCTCGTTTTTTACTTCCAGCTCAATTGGTTGTGACGTGAGTAGTTGTTCAAAATGCCTCACCCAGTTGGCTTCCGATACACCATTGGCCATAGTACTTGCGTGTTTTATACTGCCTTGGTTCAAGATGTTCCAGATGTCTCTGGTATTATTAGTTTTAATCAGAGCTAGCATTGCCTCACCTCGTTCTTGATCGCGCTGCAGGTTGAAGGCCTTTGACCAATTGCGATAAACTTGTTTCCTATGTTTTATCATAGTAACTGTATTTGTGTTGCTTCCAGACCTCAGCTCTCGTAGGTCTTTTCTTAATTTCAACTTTTCCTTTCTCACGGTACTACTCCAGATATGTAAGTGATCATGTTCTTGATGGTGTTGCCTTTTATTTGTCGAGTTAGTATACGGCAATAAAGCAGTGTAATTTGGTGTTTCCTGGCTGTCTTTGGTTTGTGATTGAAAAACAGCAGTAAGGTTCAGGATTTGATTTGCTTTTATCCTAAGTCTGTTACGTCCGGAATTTACTTCCAGCTCTGTACATGCCGAACCCATTCGTGTCTTACAGCTTGGATGCCAAGACATGATCAGGAGAGAGTGATCACTACTGTTTGAGGGAATTATCGCCAGGTTGTGAATTAGTTTTGTCACATTATTAGACGTCCAAATATAGTCTAAAGTTTTTTCATAACCCATATTTCGCCAGGTGACTTGTGGCGGTATGTCTCCCTTCACGTTTCCGTTGATCATTGTACAGTCTCGTGCCTCCATTGTGTCGTTCCATCTTGTTTGCCTGGAGCTGACTTTACGATCTTCAACTCGGGATACTTCGATTAATTCTTTTTTTCCATTAAACCATGCTAGGTTTAAATCTCCACATACAATGATCCATACATTTTGATGGGACGACTGGTTCTGGTCTATTAATGTTGTTATGGAGCTAATGAATTTGCTACTAGTGATCTTGTTTGGGTTCCAATAGACATTCAGTAGCAATAGCTTTTGAACTTTGTCTTTTTCTCCACTCTTTCTTTCAAGTAGGGTCGCTTGTACATGCTGATTTGGATTAGTTGATTCAGTGACTTCCCAATTTGTTCCTATTTTTATCAGCGTTAAAAGACCAGAAAAAGGACGACCTGTTATGTTTTTATCGGCAGGGTTGATCAATATATGATAACCGTCCTTTACCGGTGATTGCCGGATCCAAGTTTCCTGCAGGCAGATGGCAAAGTTGTTGGTTAGGTCCACTGGGAAGCCGTTGTATAAGTGACTGAATCCCCTGGTATTCCAGGAAATAAGGGTGGCCTCGGCATCCTGTCCGGTTGTGACTAGTTAAAGTCTCCTTTTAGCCTGCAATCGCAGCTCTTCATTTGTCGCAGTTGATGAGTAGGTACTCAAGTGGGATCGTATTTGAGCTCAACGTTGGGTCAGGGATCTTTTTTTTGATTCATTTCTTTCCTCGCGAGCTTCAGCCAACGGTGTTGACATCTCGAGTTGTTCAGAAATCTCGAACCCCAGACGTAGCAGTTCCTCTTTCGCGGTCAATATAGTCTTTCTGACCGCTTGAGAGTTGATGTGTAAGAGAACACTATCAGCTCGTTCTTCTGACGTGTATTCGACAATTCGTATGTCATCAGACTTAAGGATCCTTAGTGTCGGAACTGAGTGAAATAATCGCATTACATTGCCTCGGTTCAAATTTACCTCTGAATCATCATCCAATACGTTGATTATTTTTATTTTTCCTGAGGCACCTGTGCTTTGTCCTGGCCGGGATTTTGACATTTCTTTTCTTGTTTGATTTTGAGCTGACGTATGTTTTGGATTTAGTGCCGTTTCCAGTTTCTCTTTTATGAAACGGTTATCGTTCATGTGTCTGTCAGCCATTTTTGTAGCTGCTGCCTGAGGCAATAACTTTTTGTTGTCTCCCATTTGTTTTGCGACAGCCCTCAAGTATTTTGTGTTGCCTTTCTGCCTACCCTGATGTTTTTGGGTGGAAGCTTCCAGAATGCTCGAACTTTCGGATAAAGAAATGTTGGTTTCATCTTGAGTTTCATCTTCTCCAGAAACATTGGAATATGTGGAGAGGTTGCACAGTTCCTGAATGTCATCGTATAATGAATCACTACTTGTGTCTGAATCGATTCTTATCCGTTTTTTTGGGTTTAATTTAACAGTTTTACGTACCCTTCGGACAGGATGATCTTTAGGACCTGTTTCGGTGTCTTTTTCCTTTTCCTTTTCCAATGTGTCCACATTTACTTCTTTTGAACCATTTACGATCGAAGATTTGTTGGTCATTATTCCCACTGCGTTTTCTTGAACAAATAGCTTTGGTTTCGGGGGTGTGGTTAGGTTTCTGATAAATTTCCTTGAGTTTGAAGTTTGGTTATTGACTGTCATGTGTTTTTTCTTTTCCTTTCGTTTTTTTGGGATAACTGGTGCAGAAGTGCCAGGGACCGCAGACTGTTAAGGATCAAGCATTTTTCCTGATAGGATGTTTTTTGCTAGTCCATGGAAGATCCCAAACGAGGCCTTGACGGTTGAACAGCTCGGCATACCTGACGGAGGCTCCGAAACTTGTATCTTCAAGGTCTCTTCATTTTTCTCTTGGACGTTGATAGAGCGCTTTTCTATTGCCGTTGCAGAAGGGGCTGTGACACTTGCCTCTTGGCAGCTGGGTACAATTTGAGTACTTAGATTTGCGTCTGCCGGATGGAGGATTACGACATTGGAAGCTTTTTGTGACAATATTTCCTCTCCTTTTGGTTCTGAGCCAATAGGAATAGCAATAGTATTGGGCCCATCGTCCATTTTAACTGCACATGAGTTTGCCGAATTTAGATCCGAAAAGGACTTTTTCATAAAGTCTAACAGATCATCCATTTGTTTTCTTCCTTCATTTGTCTGTTTTTCGATTAACTCATAAATCTTTCTAAGGCCATCATCTATCTCCGTGTATTGATTATCTTTTTGTTGTTGTTGTATTTGTACTAGGGTTTCCATTTTTGAAACTTTTTCCACCAAATTGCCCAAGCAAGCTACATTGTTTTGTGTGGCTTCATTCAAGTTATCGTATAATTTTATGAAAGGAATTAGGGCCAAGGAGGTTGCAGCAAGTACATTGTTATGAATCTGGATTGCTGCTGCTACAGATAGATTTGATTTTGCTTCATATTCCTTATCAACGGCATTTGATGATTTTTCTTTGGCTGGTATTTTTGAATCCATGCAGTCGCAGACCAGATGTGAGTCTTGAGGCTTCAGCAAATGCACAGCGGTTACACTTGCACCATGGTTAGTTGGAGTGGAACAGTTTGGTGCATTTCTGTCCCTTTTATTTTGCCATTTCTTCCCGTGTCCGAGTGATTCACTAAGAGAGTTCCCAGGTGTTTCACCAAATGCAAGGATCTGTGGGAGATGATGTACCGGTCTCTCGGTACTCAATTTGGAATCCACTGTGTATTCTTTGTTCAGCTGACAATGTTCTTTACCTTGTAAGTTTGCGCGGCTTGAGTCTGTGTCAGTTACTGACTCTGCAAGTACCGGATTTCTACAGCTATTTTTGTTGTCCTTCATTTTACTCACATAGCTGTCTGATAGTTTCGTTTTAATATTTTCAAAATCGGCTTGTAGTCTCAGGGTAAGTCTTGCCTCTCGACCTGCTAAATCAATGCCACTATAATTTAGACTCTCCGTTGCATTTACTTGTGGAGCCACTTTTCTCTCGCCTTCCATTTTTTTTTCTTTCAACCTCGCTTGTTGTTTCAGAGTCGTGTTTGAATGGCAACTGTATTCAATAGGCAGCGTGAGTCGCAGCGGTTGTATTGAGCTAGTTAAACGTGCGATATCTTCTCGATTACTGCAACATGGTTCCTGTTGGTGGTTGTCGAAGTTAAATATTTTGGGATTTGATGGAGTTTGTGATGTTTCCATGTTTAGTAATTCTGCATCCGTCACGTCGAATGGGGAATAAAACAGGTCTTCGCCTGCTTCAGTTCTTCCTTCTTCTGATTGTAATTGTTGCGCTGCTGGTATTTTCGTATTACCAACTGTTTCGCATGCCATGAGCTCATTTTTCTCATCTTGATTCACTTGTGTTGCAGTCAGCGCCATTGAGTTTGTTTTGCCAAGAAAGTCCATCTGACTGGACGAGACCAACAAGCCTGGTGCCCGTGCAAAACGTGTTTCACTGACATTCTTTGACGATTCAGTTCTTTCGTTTTTACTACACTTGTTTTCTTTATTTTTCATTTCATATAGCCTCTGATTAGATGTTATTATGGACTCTGTGCTGATGGCTATTGTGGGCGCGGGATTGATTTCCATGGCGGCCAGCTGTAATTCACTCATCCGAGACCAAGGCCTTTCTTCCATTGACCTTGCTCCTGTTTGTATAAACAAGGGTTCAGGGAGACAATGGGCAGCCAAGTAAGCGAGCGCTGCAGGACCGTTAATACTTTCAGAGGACGTGTGTGGTCGGGGAGGCATGTGGATGGTAGGAGGAGGTGGCGTGGAATGTTCAAATATGCGCGCGGTAGTGACGTGAGCTGGGGAAACCACAAACTCACCGCGCGGTCGCTCACTCCCCCTCCCCACTTCCTGCTCACATGTTTTGTTTGCTAACAAAGAAATGTCATATAAAGAACTTTCATGCACTCCAAAGACTTTCTGGCGTTTCATTTTTGCACTGGTGCATGCGGTTGAAGCCTGTTTTGCTTTTAAACGTGTTTGAGGACCTGTATCCATGAGTTTAATGGAGTTTTAAAGTCTTACCTTCCTCCTGACGTCCTGCCGCAGACTGCAGCAGACTGAAACTCTGCACAAAACTCTGCGCGCGCTCCGCGCTAGATCAGAGTTTTTAAAGGAAAGTTGGGCTTACTTTCCTTAAAGCCACAGTTCCAGTTCCACAAAAAAAACGGGACAGAACGAGCAAAGCAATAAGTAGCAGCAGCTCCTCTCTCCTCGAGCACTGCAGCAGACTGAAACTCTGCACGAAACTCTGCGCGCGCTCCGCGCTAGATCGGAGTTTTTAAAGGAAAGTTGGGCTTACTTTCCTTAAAGCCACAGTTCCAGTTCCACAAAAAAAACGGGACAGAACGAGCAAAGCAATAAGTAGCAGCAGCTCCTCTCTCCTCGAGCACTGCAGCAGACTAAAACTCTGCACGAAACTCCGCGCGCGCTCTGCGCTAGATCGGAGTTTTTAAAGGAAAGTTGGGCTTACTTTCCTTGAAGCCACAATTCCAGTTCCACCAAAAAACCGGGACAGAACGAGCAAAGCAATAAGTAGCAGCAGCTCCTCTCTCCTCGAGCACTGCAGGAGACTGAAACTCTGCACGAAACTCCGCGCGCGCTCCGCGCTAGATCGGAGTTTTTAAAGGAATGTTGGGCTTACTTTCCTTAAAGCCACAGTTCCAGTTCCACAAAAAAAACGGGACAGAACGAGCAAAGCAATAAGTAGCAGCAGCTCCTCTCTCCTCGAGCACTGCAGCAGACTGAAACTCTGCACGAAACTCCGCTGTGTATGTACGTCCCAAAGAGTATATTCCACGTGCATCAGAAAACACTTCAGAACCCATGCAAATCGGGGGGGTACGGAGCCCATTGAACAAGGCCGAAAGAGATAAAAGGAGGCAACAATAACCATGCCTGTACTGTGGGAAGCCCGGTCATTTCCTCAAGGATTGCCCAGTGAAGCCTCCCAGGAGAATGGTCGGGGCTACTGAAAAGGAAAGAGGAGAACCTGAGTCAGAAAACTTCCAGGCTCGGCAAGCATAGAGGTCCGTTTGTCAAGCGAAAAGGAAGAGCCACAGACCTCACACCTTGCCCTGCCTGTGATTTTGATCAGTCACCAACAACCGTCTCGGATGCATGCCGTGGGGCCTAATATAGACAGCGGAGCCTCTGGTAACTACATAGACCAAGGCCTGGCAACAAGGATGGGGCTTCCCCACCGTCAGAATATGACAAATGAGAAGGTTACCACCGTCGACGGAACAGAGATAGCTTTGGGTCCTGTAACTCAACGCACAGCGGAATTAATCCTTCTGTGCCAGGATGGACATCGAGAAGCCATAGCCTTTGACCCAATCAAGGCCCCTCAGTTCCGGGTGAGTTTGGGGATGCCGTGGTTGGTGGCTCACAATCCTAGCATCGACTGGCGTGCAAAGAAATTGACTTTCTCCAGTGACTGTGTTCATGCCCGCTACCAAGAAGATGTGCCAATGTCAACACCAGCTCAAGGTAAAGAGGCAGTGGTTCTAGGTGTAACGAGTACATTACCAAGCGAATACCAAGACTTCCAAGATGTTTTCCAAAAGGAGCAGGCTAATACCTTACCCCCTCACAGGCCATATGACTGTCAGATCGACCTTGTACCCGGAGCACAAATCCCATGTAGTCTCATTTATGCACTCACGGAACCGGAAAACCTCCATCTGAAATCATACCTGGACCAATATCTGGCAAACGGATTCATCCGCCCGTCTAAATCCCTGGCAGCTTCACTCCTATTCTTCGTACCCAAGAAAGAGGGAGACTTGAGAACGTTCATCGATTACCATGCACTAAACCAAGTAACAGTAACCTGATCCCGGAACTAAATTTACACCAAATTGGACCTCAGGGGTGCATACCATCTCGTAAGGGTAAAGAAAGGAGATGAATGGAAGACCGCCTTTTGTACCAAGTATGGGCTGTACGAATATCAGGTGATGCCCTTCTGGCTTTGCAACGCTCCCGCCGCATTCCAGTACTTCATGAAAGATGTGCTGCGAGAGTTGATCGACATATGTGTCCTAGTGTACATTGACGACATCTTGGTGTATTCCTCTTCCAAACAAGATCATGTTAGGCACGTACGCTCCATCCTTGCAAAACTCTGTTAGCACCAACTATACGCTAAACTTGAGAAATGCTCCTTTCATGTCACCGAAAGTCGAGTTCTTGGGTTTCATCCTCACTCCTAGAGGCGTCGAGATGGATATGCACAAAGTAGATGCCATTCTTAATTGGCCATCCCCGTCTTCAGTGAAAGGTGTCCAGAGTATGCTTGGTTTGGCGAACTTTTACCGCCGATTCATTGCAGGTTTCTCACCGATTGTACACCTGATCACTTCTTTGTTACAAAAGAAAAACAAGCATTTCCAATGGACTGAAGAGGCAGAAAAGGCCTTTCAGGAACTGAAGAGGAGGTTTACCTCAGCCCAGTTTTACGACACCCTCGCCCAGACCACCCGTATATAGTGGAAACAGATGCCTCCAGCATGGCGATGGGGGCAGTTCTTTCCCAAAGAGATCCTGGAACCGGCCAATTACATTCTGTGGGCTTTTGGTCGCATACATTTTCCACACCTGAACTTAATTACGCAATTACGGACAAAGAACTCCTAGCAATTAAAGCAGCCTTTAAGGCTTGGGGACATTACCTCTTGGGCACCAGACATACCATCACTGTAATTGCCGACCATCGGAACCTTCAATACCTCAAGTCGGCCAAGGCTCAATCATCTCGCCAACTCAGGTGGGCTTTATTTTTCGCGGAGTATCATTACATAATCACCTATCGACCCAGAGTTCAGAATGGTAAGGCAGACGCATTATCCCGCCTGGGAGTTGATGAAAATGCCTACTCAACCCCAGACCCTGTAGCCATCATTCTGGGTGACAGACTACTTGGTCTCACCGCCACATTGTTTTTGGACGAACTCCATAAGGAAATTCAGCTCTGTGGGATGTTTTAACAAACTTCTGCTCTGCTATGATGCAGCACTGTGTAATGAGGGTGCCAGAAAACATCAAATGGCTGCAAAACCCTTGTGCGTGCCAAAACCTCTGAAAATTGCGCTTTCCAACGCACAAAAAAGATGGCTGCCCAATTTGCCACGCATGTTGCCAGTGGTGGAACAGAGATCTCACTCCTGAAATATGTCACTGAGCTCCACAACAAGTAAAAATGGAGTACAGAAGGAATAAGCAGGGTTTTGCTAAATAAAACCTAAAATCTTGCTTTAAATCCCCTTTTTCTTTGTTGCTGAAACTGCAGAATGCTGGTACAAAACACCCTAAAACATCCAAAATTCTTGCTTGGTGCTACAATTCACTTAGTTTAAGAAATCATTGTGAATATGCAAGGTACTGAAAAGCTGAAAGCATACGGGATTTCCACAGCAAAAGTGGCCTGTCTGTGGATTTAAAAAATCTCTGTGCAGCAGTGGACTGCTGAGATGACAGCTGTCAAGAGCCTGCCTGATTAAACTTTAAACATGTATAAACTGAAATCAAATGTTTGCAATCTAAGAGGCCTGTAACTGAGAGTAACCATCTTGTAATTGTTTTGATCCCATTGTTTAAAATCTTGAATCAGAATTCTAGCTGCTATTTTGAAATCACAAGTTTGTTTTAAGCTAAGGGAAAATGCAACAGAATTAACAATTAAATCAAGCCTGGCCAAAAGCTACCAAATTGGAATATCAGGTTTCTCCACAGAAGGATGGCCTTTCCCCCCACCAGGAAATCGCACCCAAGCGATAATTATAGGGTATGGAAAGAACTTGGTCCACAGAGGCAAAAAGGAACAATGAACAGCTGCTGCTAAGGACATGCGGGGTGTGAGGACAGATGAAAATGCCTACTCAACCCCAGACCTGTAGCCATCATTCCGGGTGACAGACTACTTGGTCTCACCGCCACATTGTCTTTGGACGAACTCCATAAGGAAATTCAGCTCTGTGGGATGTTTTAACCCACTTCTGCTCTGCTATGATGCAGCACTGTGTTATGAGGGTGCCAGAAAACATCAAATGGCTGCAAAACCCTTGTGCGCGCCAAAACCTCTGAAAATTGCGCTTTGCAACGCACAAAAAAGATGGCTGCCCAATCTGCCATGCATGTTGCCAGTGGTGGAACGGAGATCTCACTCCTGAAATATGTCACTGAGCTCCACAACAAGTAAACATGGAGTACAGAAGGAAAAAGCAGGGTTTTGCTAAATAAAACCTAAAATCTTGCTTTAAATCCCTTTTTTCTTTGTTGCTGAAACTGCAGAATGCTGGTGCAGAACACCCTAAAACATCCAAAATTCTTGCTGGGTGCTACAATTCACTTAGTTTAAGAAATCATTGTGAATTTGCAAGGTCCTGAAAAGCTGAAAGCATACAGGGATTTACACAGCAAAAGTGGCCTGTCTGTGGATTTAAAAAATCTCTGTTCAGCAGTGGACTGCTGAGATGACAGCTGTCAAGAGCCTGCCTGATTAAACTTTAAACATGTATAAACTGAAATCAAATGTTTGCAATCTAAGAGGCCTGTTACTGAGAGTAACCATCTTGTAATTGTTTTGATCCCATGGTTTAAAATCTTGAAACAGAATTCTAGCTGCTATTTTGAAATCACAAGTTTGTTTTAAGCTAAGGGAAAATGCAACAGAATTAACTATTAAATCAAGCCTGGCCAAAAGCTACCAAACTGGAATATCAGGTTTCTCCACAGAAGGATGGCCTTTCCCCCCACCAGGAAATCACACCCAAGCGGTAATTATAGGGTTTGGAAAGAACTTGGTCTACAGAGGCAAAAAGGAACAATGAACAGCTGCTGCTAAGGAAATGTGGGGTGTGAGGACAGTCGTAAATGGCCTCTGCCAAGAGCAAACTGGGAGGAGACTGCTTCTGGATTCCAGGGAGAGACCAAGGGGTGGAGCTAAAACAACCATCTGTGGCTGAACCTTCACAAAGTACATTTTCTTAAAAGTCTTCTAACTTGCCAGTGAACATTGTACAAAACATAAAAATAACAGATTTGTGAGTCTAAATTTTGGCTGCACGTTTAAAGAGGTGGCAAAATCGTGTGATATGTTCTGGAGAGAAAGGGCAAGAAATGTGATTTTACACAAAATGTATTTCTGCTAGAAGTATAAAACTTTATACACTTATGCCCATGTTAAACGCAGCACACTTGTAAAAATTTGCTTAAGGATTGGACATTGTTCCTGATGAAAAGGGCAAGATTCTGTGACACGCTGAGACAAGATCCCACAGCTATGTGGTTTTGAGGGATAGCTGCTATATAAAATATGTAATCTGTATATGTGATTCTTCTAGAGGTTGCACATGTGTAAATATGTATGGTGCCAAAAGTAGATGTTGTGTTGAAGGGGCTAGGGGTGGATTGTCAGCCTCATAAAATCACACCATAAAGGTGACACACTGTTGCTCTCCTCCTATCAAGGCAGAGGAGACTCTGACCCAATCACCTGTCAAAGGGGCGAGCTTAGGATAAACCAGCCCACACACCCCTTTATCATAGAATAAATAGAGACAGCTCACCACTAAAAAAAACACAGACAGATTCACTCACTATCCTGATACTGGTGGAGCACCCTGCTGCTGAACTCTACATCTTCCTTGCTCCAGACTCCAGAAACTTGGCAAAGCAGAAACCCATTGCATAGCTGAACCATTTTCAGCTAGACCTCCAATTCCAGATCCAGAACCCCACAAACCTAAGGGGAAGCATCAAAATACAGCCGGGCTACGCTGTACTGCTTGCCTGCTAAAAGAATTATCATTAGAACCCAGAAGGGCAGATCCAATCCAGTTCTGTGCCATACTGTGACCAGAGTGCATTGCAGATCCAGTCCAGTCCTGTGCCGTGCTGCGACCAGAGCCCCTTGCTGATTCCAGACCCAATCCGAAGGTGAGTCCTTAGCAGGCAGTCATTCTGATCAAGTGGCTGTTTTCCTGTGGGGCATTCGTTTTGTTCATAGTCATCCTCTAGTGTAAGAAATCATTTTGTCATTTTTAAAGTGCTTTCCCGTTTTCCATTCTTGCGCCTATCTCAAAAAAGCAACCTCCACTAAAATGTCCATAACTTCCTCAGTTTTGAAAAAGAAATCAACTTCTGCCTGTAGCTAACATCCACAGCTTTAAATCGCATCTAAAACTGCATCCCAAATCCATACGGTTCTCCCGTTATTGTGATTATCGCGCAGTGAAAAGTTTGCTGCGAATTTGATTTTTTGGGCAATTCTGACACGTGTAAAACCGCTTTGATTGCTTCTGACTTGATTTTTAAGATGTCAAATTGTTTCTTGGTATTAAATCATTGGTTGTGTTTGTGTTCAACTATCCAAAGCGGCTCCCATAATAATTTATAGTAATTTCAGCAATTTAGACCATATTTAGTGTTTTTGCCTAGTCCATTCTAAGATAACTTTAAAAGCCATTCTGACAGCTTGATAGTCAATTCTGTTTTTCTCTTGTGTTTGCTGGGGGAAAGTGGGATTGATATTCTGTGTGAATTTTGCCATTCCTGAAAACCTGTTCTCTCCTCCTATCTCTTTACATTGCCTATTGGGGTATGAGCGGTGTGCAGGGGGAACCTTTAATCACGGTGCTATCCGATCTAAACACACACACACAAAAGTATGGCAAAAGAACACCTACTGCCCAAATTGTTTGTCAGGGGTGAATGGGTAGAGCAGGATGAGAATGTCTGGCTGCAGGAAATCAAACAACAAATCACTGCCATAGAATTGGATACATGGCAGGACCAGGGTCCATTATACCAGCCACTTAGTGAATTGTATATGGACCCAAAAGTAAAAGAAGAGCAATGTAAAATTGCCAAAATAGCGGCTTACCTATACCTCCACATTGGAGTACTACAGGAAAAATATGCTGAAAACCTAGATCTGGTGAAGAGCCAAGTACAATCCCTAGAGAAACCCCAAACTGATTTGGATATGCAGAGCAAAGGCTAAGAATCAGAGAGAGAAACCAGACAGTACCTGACAAAAGTAAAGGAAGATCTGGATCTCCTGCAGCAAGAGAAGATAGAGCAAGACACCAAATTACTGACACTGCAAAAAGAGTGTCCAGAAAGGTTGGATTCTCTACTAGAGAGCCAACAAAAACTGGAACAGCAAGTATATTTTAATAGAGCCTGCGCAGGGCAGATAGTTGCTCTAGAAAATCAGATTGATGAAATGAAGGAGGAAAATAATAAATTGATAGTGAAGGATCTCCACACTCAAACAGATTTTGATGAGGAGCGCCAGAAATTATGTGCCATAAGAAAACAAAGGGATGGCCTGGCTGCACAGAGTGGTACTCTAATTCAGGAAAGGGACGCCTTAGGCCAGGAAGTCAGCCATTTAAAAACCAAGGTGGAAGAAAATCACCTGGCCCTTCAGGGACTGGGTGAACTCAAAATGGACTATGAAAAACTCTTAGAGCACACCAGGAGGGTGGAAGATGCTCTGGCAAAGAATGATCAGGCCAGAAAAGATCAGACTCAGGAGGTGAGCCTCCTGCAGCAAAAATTGGCCATATACTCCCAAAGCAGACTGGAAGCACAGAGACAATGGGGCTCTCTGTGAAAAAAATGACAGGCTCCATAGACAGATAGCCATGCAAGAACAATAGAGACCAGTAATGCCTTAATAGAAGAACAAAAGGGTCAGATTCTTGCATGCCATCAGGGAGTAGGGGCTGAGAGAGATGAGGTCAGATGGGAGAGGGAAACCCCTGAGCATAACCTCAGGAACTCTGTACTCGCCAGAGACTGTAATCCCTTCAATTCCATGGACTCTGCCACCCCCATGTCCACTGGCTCACATGAACCAAGGGCCACGGGGATGGTAGACTTCAACCCAATGGGAAATATGGGGCTAATAAGTCAGCGCCTCCCAGAAATGGATGGGCAGGCATCTCTGTACAGGTTGCCAAGTGCTAGGGCCATCTTCTCTGATCAGGGAGACTCCAGTGAGGGGAGAATCAGAGAAATGGATCCTCAGAAATATAACTTACCAAGAGATCAGGCAGTGAAATTTGGGCGGGAATTCCACAAAACTAGGCCCACTAAGAGCATATTAAAAACCTCTTCCCAGCTAGGACAGTGGGGGGGGATACTCAACCAATCCTGGGAGAAAGAGACTAGGCCCCCACATTCCGCCAGCCATTCCCAAGCTCGCAGAATCCAGGAGTGTCTAGAAGACCAGACAGCCACCTCTGGTAGCAGTGCCTCTGAGTCAGAGGATGAGTGGACCAGGGTGACCAGAACTAAAAAAGGCCAACAAAGTTAAGAGGGCTTTATTCAAGGATCCCCTGAAACAAATAAAAGCTATTAGGAGCGTCATCACGCCCTACCACAAAAATGCCAAATATTCGGTTTGGGAGCACCTTGAATTATTTGAGCAGATGATGGAGACTTTCCATCTGAAGGACAGCCAAAGCTGTATTCAGTATGTAAAGTGGACGTTTTCCCCTGAGTACTCCAGCATCTTTGCGGGGCTGGAGGATCAGAACCATTCCAGATGGTCCACCTATAGAGCGACCATCCTGAAAAGTTTTTCCATTCAAAGAAACCCTCAAGAGGCTTGCAAGGCAGCCTACAACTTACAATGTGGGGATGACCATGCCCCACAAGATTTTGTTCAGGAATTGAAGCGCGCCTTTGCGCAGACCACTAGAAGGGTGCGCACGGACAGTAAGGAATTTGTGAACACCTTCTTTCATGCTCTCCCGAAATACATTAACACCCAGCTAGTGAGGGACTTCCATGAGAAAAGATCACTAGACTGGGTCATTGAACAAGCAACGCGCATCTATGAAGTACAGAAGCCATTGGAAAGTAAAAATAATACCAAGAGCCCTAAACCAACCAACACCCCTGCTGCTGCTAAGGTGGCAGAGATGAAGGTTGCCCCCATTTTAGATCTGGTGATGGGGGGCCTAAAAACCTTCCCACGTGGGAATCCGACCAACCCCAAACCCAGAAGGCCCTCGGGCCAATCCCAAACGGGGAGCCAGGGAGGTAACCCGACAAATGGGACCCCTAACTCCCCTGACTACATCAGCCCACGCTACCAGGGAAATAGACCCATCCTGGGCTATGTGTGGACTCCTCCAGCCCAAGGGGGAGGGGGAGATCCCACCAGACAGCAGGAAACCCAGGAAACTTCCCTCCTCACTTTCCCCAGGAGGGTAGTAATCACCCAAATGCCGGGCCAAATTTCTTTCCCCAGTACCTGCCAAACTTCAACCCCCAAAACAACCCTTATTTCTTTCCCCACTTTCCTGAGCCCAGACAGCCCAATCCGGGAGAGGGGACGCCAAGGGTGGAGGGGTACCCAAACATTCCTAACCAGAGGTAATATGCGAGAAGGGATAGTTACCTTTCCCAGGATCAACCAAGGGTAGACCTGAGGACCCCTTACCAGCCAGAGCGGGTGTCCCAACTAGAGCGCCAGGTCCAGAACATGGCACAGGTTCTGGGTTGCATGCTGAGGGCTCAACAAAACCCTCAGATGAGCATGGTGGCTCAGAACTCCTCAAATCCGGGGTCTGGTGCTCCATAACAATGACGGGGGAAGAACCCCGACAACCCACCGGTTCCCAGGGAGGAGGCACAAGGGGAAGGGGGGTGGAAAGCCTTAGAGGAAGCTTCCTTCCCCACTTGTGAAAAGCCCCAGGAACCAGAACCAAAATCTCTTGCTCCCGAATGTCTGCAACCCAAGGAGCAGAGGGTGGGTAGGAGAAATAAAGAGCCTAAAAAGGCCCATTTTGTGGAGGAGGTGCAAATCTTCCAGCTTGAAGGAGAGGGGTCCTCAGAGGATTCTGGGAAAAGGATCTTCTCCTTCAGGGATGGGGGAACTCCTCCCAAAGAAAAATGGGTCCTAAAGGATCCCAATCCAGACTGGGTAGATGTGGGGACCGAGTTAAAACCACCCATCATCAAACCCCAGAATGACCAGCCCGAAAATCCCCTGGTTCAAACCCATTCTGGTGACTGCCTACAAAAAGGGGGGGGAGCAGTCCAGAATCAGAACCAGGGGAGTCTAAAACTTCCCCCATATCTAGCTGCCACCTTTTTCTTACAGGTTCCCAAGATCCCAGACAGAATCCTGCCCAAATCACCTCTCTGTCAGTATCCAAAGCAAGGAAAATAACCCACCAGTTGGCCAAAAATGTGCATTATCTTTGCCCACTTGAGGAAAAGGAGGGAATATGTTATGTCCAGGTACAAATACAGGGGCAATGTACAATGTTGTGGACACTGGATCCCAAGCCACCCTTCTGTCAGAAAGGGTCTTTTATCAGCTGAATTCGGCAAGGGGGGAGAAATACCAAATCCCTCTCACCCTTCTTCCTGGACAACTTCAGAACTTCGACGGGAAGGAAATTCCTGTTGAGGGGACTGCAGATTTAGACATTAAAATTGGGCGACACAAGGTGAAGCACCTGTTCATAGTTGTGACTCCAGAGGGCACACCTTGTTTACTAGGGAATGACATCCTGCGTAGATTGTCTACCCCCACAGATTGTGTAAACAAGGTCCTCTGGACCCAGACTAACCGACCAATAAAATTAAAACAGAGTGTCAACCATGTTAATTTAAATGGCACATGCCACATGGTTGAACAAAAACCTGACCAAATAGAATTTCACTTCCAGAATAATCAAATCCCAGACGTGACTGTAATTACAGTAGGACAACAAACTGTTGATGTGGAGTCCTCTCTTTTTCTGAAAATCAACCTTCCTTCCAGTCTAAGGTGGCATTCCACACTGGAAGGAAACACTCTGAAATTCTATACAAATTCACAATCAGAAGATCCCACTCCTATAGTCCAAAGAGATGAGAAATCAGCTCAAAGCTTGGCTGATATTCAGAAAATTGGAGAGCAGTTGTTCATCCCTAATCAGTTAAATGAGGGGAAGGACTCTGTTCTCACCCAAGTATGTGTGAACAACGGTAAGAGCTTCATCAGCGAGGCCATGTTCCGCAAACTCCAAAAATATCCAGCCATTCCCACATTTAAACTGTTAGACAAATGGGAAATGGACATGGAACCACCCAATTCCAAACATCTCCTCCCTAGCAGGTGTATGTTCAAAATTTCCATAGGCAACAAGAGTATAGTCCATAATTGTTGGGTCTTGCGAGATGTCCCTGCTGCATTTTATTTAGGCAGCGACATTCTCAATCGCTTTGCCATTAGTTTGGACATAAACTTCAAAGCTTGGTCCAGATTAGCAGGTAATCCCATTCTCCCTGGAAGTAAAAATTAAAAGAGGACAGAAACTGAAAAATCCTGACGCCTATGTCCACCTTAATGCTCAAATCAGACAGCAAGGGTTGGGGGTAAACCCAAAACCACTAGTCAACATAGAACACAACACCATTCCAATAGAGCTGGATAACAGTGACCTAAAGAGTATCACTCTGGGCGCAGGCACCATTATTGGAATGGCGGTTGGTGACCAACATTTTTCCATAGATTTAGGTAATTAACTGTTAGGACCAATCCCCAAGGACTGTTTTGACAGTGATAACGACGATGACACAACACCAGACAGGATCTTCACCCGGCATGGGGGGAATTTCCTGGTGTACTCTTCCTGCCCTTAGGGTAAGGAAGATGTGACCTGTGACTTCAGGAGGGATGAGGTGATATTTCAAGTTCACAAGGACTGCCTTCCCCACCTGAAGCCATCAGTCCAAATCAGCACTCTGATCAGGGACATCTCCACCCAGCTGGAGGAGTCTGCTGAGATAGCCAAACCGGAAGTCTTTCCAGACTTCAGGCAGATGGTTGAAGAGAGAGTCAACCTAATTGATACCTGTGAGACTCTGGAGCAAAAGCAAAGGTTTTCTTAGATTTTCAAGATCTCTTTGCAGTGGACTCGTATGACTGTGGTTGCATCGACATCCACACAACAATTCCCAAGGACCCTGGCATGACTCCAGTGTTTGTGAAGCAATATAGCTTGCCTCTCACATCAATGGAGTCCCTTACTGAAATAATTAAGAACCTTGAGTCCCGTGGGATAATTCGTCCACTCCACAGCACCTTCAATAATCCGGTGCTGGGGATTTTGAAACCTAACGGCCAGTGGAAACTCTGTGCTGACCTAAGGGAGCTCAACAAATGGGTCCATACTTCCCGATGGCCTCTTCCTTACATAGACCAAGGGCTGGCACAGATCCAAGGGTTAAAGGTATTCACTGCCATTGACCTGACCAATGGGTACTGGACTGTACCCAAGAGCAGACCTTTATAAATGCCTCCACAACTCACGAGTATGTTGAGAATCTGAGAAAACACCTTCAACATGCTTTTGCCTATGCTCAGCAGAATCTAGAAAGATCTGCAGACAGTAGGAAGACCCACTATGACCTTAAGAAAGCTAAAAAAGAATACCAAGTAGGAGACCGGGTTTATTTGTACAATTTCCAAAGGAACCAAGCCAAACAGCGCAAATTCCTCCCAACTTGGTGGGTCCTTTTGAAATTGTGGACAGAATCTCAACAGTCGCCTACAAAATCTGCATCCCCAAGGGCAGTTTGGCAGAAGGGGAAGACAAGTGGGTCCAAATAAAACAACTGAAGAGCTGCCATCCCAGGCATACTTTGCGGCAAATAGAGGAGCCAACTGGAAACCCAAAGGGGGACATTCCGGATACCTAGAAGAATCCAACTGTTAAAATCATAAGTAAATACAGGCGGGGAATATTGTCAATTGTATTTCAATGTATGCATCTGCCCCACTACATGAGTAGTAATGGGGAAATGTCCATAACCATGCTCTGTTCTGTCTCATAGCATTGGAACCAAGAATTTCTAATTACCAAATAGGCCCGCTTGTGGACCGGGAGGAAAGACCCAAGGAGCCTGGAGTATCGCTCCATACTACCATCTAGAACCGGCGAGGAGAGCATGTCGATTCAGCATTGATGGGAGAAGCAGATGACTTTCTCCACCTGGAACAAAGAAAGAAAGAACATCCCAATCTCCCGACTTCCCCTTGACGGGCTGTCATACTCAAGTCATGAGGAGGGGCTCTGTGGGATGTTTTAACCCACTTCTGCTCTGCTGCAGCACTGTGTTTTGAGGGTGCCAGAAAACATCAAAATGGCTGCAAAACCCTTGTGCGCGCCAAAATCTCTGAAAATTGCGCTTTGCAACGCACAAGAAAGATAGCTGCCCAATCTGCCACGCATGTTGTCAGTGGTGGAACACAGATCTCACTCCTGAAATATGTTACTGGCTCCACAACAAGTAAAAATGCAGTACAGAAGGAAAAAGCGGGGTTTTGCTAAATGTAACCTAAAATCTTGCTTTAAATCCCTTTTTTTCTTTGTTGCTGAAACTGCAGAATGCCAGTACAAAACACCCTCAAACATCCAAAATTATTGCTGGGTGCTACAATTCACTTAGTTTAAGAAATCATTGTGAACTTGCAAGGTCCTGAAAAGCTTCCACAGCAAAAGTGGCCTGTCTGTGGATTTAAAAAATCTCTGTGCAGCAGTGGACTGCTGAGATGACAGCTGTCAAGAGCCTGCCTGATTAAACTTTAAACATGTATAAACTGAAATCAAATGTTTGCAATCTAAGAGGCCTGTTACTGAGAGTAACCATCTTGTAATTGTTTTGATCCCATGGTTTAAAATCTTGAATCAGAATTCTAGCTGCTATTTTGAAATCACAAGTTTGTTTTAAGCTAAGGGAAAATGCAACAGAATTAACAATTAATTCAAGCCTGGCTAAAAGCTACCAAACTGGAATATCAGGTTTCTTCACAGAAGGATGGCCAGGAAATCACACCCAAGCGGCAATTATAGGGTTTGGAAAGAACTTGGTCTACAGAGGCAAAAGGGAACAATGAACAGCTGCTGCTAAGGAAATGCAGGGTGTGAGGACAGTTGTAAATGGCCTCTGCCAAGAGCAAACAGGGAGGAGACTGCTTCTGGATTCCAGGGAGAGACCAAGGGGTGGAGCTAAAACAACCATCTGTGGCTGAACCTTCACAAACAATATTTTCTTAAAAGACTTATAATTTGCCAGTGAAAATTGTACAAAATATAAAAATAACAGATTTGTGAATCTAAATTTTGGCTGAACGTTTCAAGAGGCGGCAAAATCATGTGACATGTTCCAGAGAGAAAGGGCAAGAAATGTGCTTTTACACAAAATGTATTTCTGCTAGAAGTATGAAACTTTATACACTGATGCCCATGTTAAACACGCACACTTGTAGAAATTTGCTTAAGAATTGGACATTGTGTTCCTGATGAAAAGGGTAAAATTCTGTGAAACGCTGAGACAAGATCCCACAGCTATGGGGTTTTGAGGGATAGGTAGTTTAGTTTAGTTTATTATTTATATAGCACCGCCTGGCCCTGGTGCATCCAAGTGCTTGGCATGGTTACAGAGTAGCCAAAGTATACAGATATGGTCAGTAGGTAAGCATTACAGGTAATATAGACATCATAGAGCAATTACTGATAGTATACACATTATAACGTATTTACAAGGTTTGTAGTTGTGCATATTATACACGCAGTATGAACATTTGTGTGATAATAAGTTGGTGTTTTAGGCTTCTTTGGCCATTAGCTAAGTTTTGGCACTGTGTCTGAATCGGTGAAAGGATGGTTCGGATCTGCTATATAAAATATGTAATCTGTATATGTGATTCTTATAGAGGTTGCACATGTGTAAATATGTATGTTGCCAAAAGTAGACGTTGTGTTGAAGGGGCTAGGGGTGGATTCTCAGCCTCATAAAATCACACTATAAAGGTGACACACTGTTGCTCTCCTCCTATCAAGGCAGATAGGAGACTCTGACCCAATCACCTGTCAAAGGGGCGAGCTTAGGATAAACCAGCCCACACACCCCTTTATCATAGCATAAAGCCACAAATTACGTTTTTTGGGAAATTCTGACACGTGTAAAACAGCTTTGATTGTTTCCAACTTGATTTCTAAGATTTCAAATTGTTTCTTGGTATCAAATCATTGCTTGTGTTTGTGTGCAACTATCCAAAGCGGCTTCCATAAGAATTTATAGTAATTTCAGCAATTTAGACCATATTTAGTGTTTTTGCCCAGTCCATTCTAAGATAACTTTAAATGCCATTCTGACAGCTTGATAGTAATTTCCGTTTTTCTCTTGTGTTTGCTGGGGGAAAGTGGGATTGATATTCTGTGTGAATTTTGCCATTCCTGAAAATATGTTCTCTCCTCATATCTCTTTACATTGCCTATTGGGGGTTGAAGGGTGTGCAGGGGGAACCTTTAACCACAGTGCTATCCGATCTAAACACACACACAAAAGTATTATGCCTGTGCTGAATTGTTTTGCTCACTATTACTCCTCGTGTATTAAAGAGATTATCCAGTGTTACATCACCCCATTGGTGATCATTGTGTACCCATTAAAACATAGTGTGATTAAATTGTAAATACATAAATAAATGTTTTAACTTTGCAGACCAGCCTGATTCCTGGTTCAGTGTGACCGGGGGGGGGAAGGTCCAGGAGAGGGGGGTGATATGAGTGGTATATCGTTCAGAATAAAGAACTTTTAGACAAAAATAAATAAGGATTTCAGTTGTGCATTACACGCTAGGCGTTGACTTGGGTGTGTGCCGGATTGAAATCACTTACGGCTCCTAATGAACACTGAGGCATTACAGGACCGGGCCGCTCAAGGTGAACATCGCACAATCAAGGATCAACTCACGTATTTTTGGGGACATTTATATCTACCAAATAAGGCATTACAAGAACAAGTCATCTCAGGTTATCATGACTCTCTGATGGAAGGGCACCGTGGGATAGCCAAAACTTTAGCCAAAGTGAAAAGACATTATTGGTGGCCAACCTGGCAAAAGGACATTGTACAGTTTATTCTATTGTGTAGCATCTGTGCGCAGAATAAATCCCTAAAGAAAATACCTCTGGGCCTTCTGCAGCCTTTGGAGGTTCCACCAGCACCCTGGCACACTCTCTCTCTCGATTTCATCACCGACCTGCCACCCTGCCAAGGATTCAACACTATTCTAGTGGTAGTGGACCTCTTTTCAAAAATGGACCATTTTATACCACTTAAGGGTCTACCAAATGCATCCAGTCTGGCGAAGGTATTCTTGGAACAAATCGTGCGACTACACAGATTTCCCTCCGTCCTGATTTGAGACCGAGGCAATCAATTTGTGTCTAATTTCTGGAGGAAGAGTTGTGCAATGGCCCAAATTGATATCCGTCTGTCCACCAGTCACCATCCACAAACTGATGGCCAAACAGAACGGACGAATCAGACATTAGAGCAATACCTAAGGTGCATGTTACATCAGGTTGAAGAGGGTTGGAAGGATGTGCTTTGGATAGCCAAATATGCCTACAACAATTCCTTACACTCCAGTACAGGACAGAGTCCGTTCTATACCATGTATGGAAGAAATCCACATACTTCGGGATTGGACGTCCCTACAACCTTGTAAATGCCAGCGGTAAAAACTTTACATACAACTATCACTCAGACTTTCAAGAAGGCGGAAGAACACCTGATTCAAGCCAAAGAAAGACAGAAAAGGTTTGCAGACCAACACTGACGAAGAGCCCCAACCTACCAAGTTGGAGATGCTTTACCATTGAACATGCAGATCCATCCTGTGTTCCACGTCTCACTTCTAAAGCCAGTTCAACCTGGAACATGGATTAAGACACCACCAAATCCAATATTGATTAATGGAGAGCCTGAATTCGAAGTTAAAGACATCCTAGACTCAAAAATCACCAAGTCCAATGTATATTATTTAGTGGACTGGAAAGGGTATAGCCCTCAGGACAGGACATGGGAGACAAGCGAGCATCTCCATGCACCACGCCTGGTTAAACATTTTCATCGGAATCACCCAACCAAACCTGGGCCAGTTGGAAGGGATACCGTGAGAGGGGCCTTAGGGGGAGTGCTGTGATGAGCCCTATCCCTGACCCCCCAGTTGCAACAGCCCCCTGACAGCAGTGAGGTTACAGCCCCCCACAGTGACTCGAAGGGGCTTAAGTACCTATCAACAGCAGACCTGGAGACAGTCCTGGCGCCTTTGGCGCCAGGCTCATTATCAAGAATAAGGCAAGCCCACTTTGGGCCTTAATCCAACATGGAGGCCCCTCCTGCAGCTCAGTTCCATGAACTGAAGCATGCAGGCTAGTGTTTTGGGTGTGGTCGAATCTTCAGGTGTGGCTGGCTATATAAGCCACGCCCAAACTGGGAATCACGCTTTGAGTTATTCTGCACTCCTGCACCGTAACGCTCACCGTGTCCAGCTCCAGCTCATCTGCTTACTGGCGGCTTGAATCGGCAGCATCACCCCTGGATTCAACTGGCAACCTGCAAGAACAAGAACAGCATTATCAAGAAACACTTACCTGTGAGTAGCAGCTCCAACATCCATGCGCGCATCAGTCCGCGCTCAGGGGCTCACCCATCTCCGGAGCGCTCCGCGGCCTGCAAGAACAATAACAGCATTAGCGAGGAACAATTACCAGTGAGTAACAGCTTCTTCATCTGTCCGCGCTCTATGGCTTCACCATCTCCGGAGTGCTCTGCAACCTGCAAAGTAAAGGACAAAATTAACAGCGGGTTCTAACATCGCGCTGCGCTAATCTGCAAAAGTGACTCAAAAAACATGCAAAACACAATTAACCACTTACCTGCATACCCAGTCACCGAACGAACTGCATTCCGGATCATCAGCGCACTGTCTCCTGCGTGAAGGAGAGAAAGGAATATAGGTTAGCAAACTGGCTAACGTTGTGCAGCGCCGCGCTTCGTGCTACACTATTTACCTCAGCCTTAACCATCCGGCGCTGCGGCTCCACGACAGCAACAATCTCTGTGAAGACAGAAAGAGACTTTCAGAGTAAAGAAGGGAAGAAGAACACCGAAAAGCACAGGGAATGAAAAGAAGACAGGAGAAGGAACAAAGACTAAAAACATTCACCTGAGCACATTAAACAGGTCGGTGTCACAACCGGACTGGACCCGACACAAGGGCACAGGACCAGTGAAGTAACTAGGCCCTCAGAACGCCCTCAACTAACACGCGCCCCTGCACTGAGATGCAGGACGGAGAGCTTCACGCACAAGAAAATAAGCTGAGGCATAACCCTAAGGGAAGGGAACCCCCATCACAGGCTCAGTATCTAAACCCCCATTCTTCTGTCATAGGACCTGTCCATCCAGCATCGTGTGGCGTCCCTGTGGATATCAGGTGAGCCTAACATTACAGAGCAATAAGGGGCCAGCTAGACCTGTTGAGAGCCATGAGGCGGAGAGGTGTCTCCTCAACGCGAAGCAGAAATTGGATGTGGGAGGGAACAGGGCGGGCAGCTTCTGCCGATGCAGCTCTAACAGAGGGGAGCGACACAGATAATCCTGAAAATACGGGACGGAGCAGGGAAGACGTTGGTAGACACAGAGGGAATTCTCAGGTGCTTTGAACACTTCTATGGGCATCTCTGTGCCTCAGACGGGCCTCAAGAGAACCTGCAGTTGCATATTTAAACACAATAGCACTTCCAACACTGTTTGGGATGGACAGAGAGGCACTTGAGGGGGATATCACAGAGAAGGAGGTTTGGGTAGCCATCAGGATACTCTCCCCACACAAAGCACCAGGACCAGGTGGCAATACAGCTGCTTAATATAAAAAGTACTGTTCTAGGGGCATGGCTAGCCGAGGACCGAGAAACATGGGCTCTCAGTAAGCTCTGGCACCCATACCGTTCCGGGCCCTCTTATCCTCTTCATAAGACGCCACCGTACACTCTGGGTGAAGTCTTTTGAACCAGAACATTCAGAGAATGTCCCCCGCGAAGGAGAAACCATAAATGACTTGTCCGACGCAGAGCCATTATTGATCCAAGATGATGGGCGGACAATGAATGGAACGCTGGAACATCACACGGTGTGTATTATCCCTGGGGGAGAAAACACACCAGCAATAACCCCAGAAACCGGTAAGCCTGCTTGCAGCGTGAACGCTTGAGGAGCACTGCGAGTAAACGGTGGTCAGAGCAGGGGAGTAATGAGAAGTGTCGGAAAAGCCGACGCGGGAGGTTAGGAATGCGCGCGGGCATAAAGCAGTTAACGCTCCAAAGCTCGGATGCAGCAGAGGCAATAAAAAGCAACAGTGAGGAAGTCCTTTACAAGGGCAACATAATACAATTATGTGAGAGACCCTAACGGGTGCCACACAGAGCGCAGAGCAGGCGAGCAGCCGGCAGACATAACGTAGCAAGCAGCAAGCTGCATATGAGATCCACGAGGCTCACAGCCCCCAGGCATGTCCAAGAGCAGTAGTCTGGAGAGAGCGTGAACAGAGAAGGGGAGGCAAACTGTCACCAGCCAAGCGACCCATAGCTAAATAAAGAGAGTGATCTGCTGCATACCCCCCATGCTGGGGACCATAACTGGGGAATCGTGGATACACATTCTGAGAATCCCCAACCCGAGGGAGGAAGATTAGAATCTCCAGAGAATACAGCAAAGGCAAAAGGGAAGGAAACCCTTAAATAGAACACCGTCAGAGACTGGGACTGGAGTAATCAGTCCCCACTTGAACCTCAGCTTAAGGGGACAGTGGACAGGAGGTGCAGCAGAGCAGACTGAAAAGCAGCAGATAGAACAGGATGAAGGGAGAGGACCAGATCTGAATCTGCTGCAACAAGAGGACAGGCAAGGAGGCTGGTGCAGGTTGATAAAATGGCAAGGAACGCAGGTACGTTGAAAGGCCCTCTCTCAGGAGATATTAAAGCAATGATGCAGGTCCAGGATCCCGCAAAGAAACAAGTCCAGACCGCAGCACAAATTCACTCGCCAACAAGCTCCGACAGGATTGCAGAAAGTGAAGATCCGCTCAGACCTGCAGGACATGTTGGCAGAAATAAAGAGATCAAGGACAGTGCCATCAACCTTGCTAAATCTATCACAGAACTGAACAAGCAGGTGTCAGCAATTGAACACAGAGTGGAAGAAACAGAGACAACGTTATGCGCACAGGTATGTGAACAAGGAGAACTAGCTAACCAAATGGATGTAATGGAACAGCAAATGGACTGGGTAGTAGCCAGACAGGAGGATAGTGAAAATAGATCACAAAGAAATAACATCAGACTTTGCGGCATACCAAAGGCGGTCCAGGACACTGAGCTAAATGAGTATGGCAAAACACTATTTTAACAGGTCTTCGGTGATGCAGAGGGAGATCCAATAATACTGGACAGGACACATAGGGTATATAACGCCTATCAACAAAAGAATTATCTGATCCCGGACATGATTACAAGAGTGCACTTCTTCAGAGTGAAAGAACGGATTATAAGAGCGAAGAGGGGAGCAGACTCAGTCAGATTCCGTGACGCACGTATCGTATTCTACCAGGATATGGCGCAAGCTACATTACAGAGACGAAAGAGGCTTTGAATGGTGACAAGGTGGTTAAAGATGAAAGAAATCCGATATAGATGGACATTCCCCTGTGAGTTACGCTTTGAATATAAAGACAAGGCATATAATATAGTAAAGGAGGAGGGTGACAGACCTGATGTGCAAGGAGGACGCCTCACACCCGATAGACTTCACACAGGAGAAATACCCTGAACTATGTACAGAACGTGTAAACAAGAAAGAAGGGTTGCGACAGGGGTGTCCTTATCCAAAAGGGAGGGGTAGAGGTCTAAGACACAAGGATGATACCTGAAAGAGCATCTGAAGTGGGGTTGTGAACATACACACATGAGAGGGTTCACTTATTTAGGCGGGGAGAACGGGAGGTACTGAATTTGCCCGGAGGAAAGGAATGTGGGACACATGACGGGATGGAGGGGGTGGGGTCGGATAGGAACCCAGTTGGTCTGTACTTATGGACCATATGTTTGAAAGTTTGGAAATACAGGGGACGTATGAGTTGGGGATGTTGGGGGTGTTTAAGTTACTTTATTTAGGGGGACTATGGGGATTTGACATGGCTCAGATCATACAAAGAACTAAAGGGAATGGTAAGGAGCAAGCACAAGATGATGATGGACACATAAATGGTCATGGCTGATATGAATATTGTAACCCTAAACACCCAGGACCTAAACTCACTGATGAAATGCCAGTCTATACTAAAGTGGCTAAGAGATTTGCAGGCATCGATAGTACCCCTGCAGGAGAACCACCTATTACCCATAGATGAGAAAAGGCTGGCAGAACGGGCGTTCCCTAACCAATTTTTCACAACAAGCGGGACCAAAACCAGGGGGTGGCAATTCTCCTGGGAGCTTCACTGAGGTTTAAGTAAAAATGTTGCTATAAAGATCCAGAGGGGAGATACTTGGTCTAAAAGGACATGCTGGGGACACATTTATTTACCCTGGTAGCATTGTATGGCCCAAACGACAAGCAAGATGTCTTCCTGAACGCAGTGTTGCAGAAAATAGGCAGCTGGTGTGAGGGTCAGGTAATAATTGGAGGGGATTTCAATTACGTTATGGACCCTGCTCTGGATAAGACACTACCCCCTACGAGTAATAACCGCAGAAACCAACAGGCCCTGGGTAAGTTCTTTCGGGATCTAAACTTAATAGAAACCTGGAGTTTTTTTCATGATACCGACAGGGAGTACACTCACTATTCAGCGGTGCACAAGTGCTATTCGAGGTTAGATATGGTCTTGGTCTCTGCTACCTTGATCCCCCAAGTGATGTCCATTGATATAGGAACAAAATATCTCACGGACCATGCTCCAGTGATTGTACAAATCGAGGTGCAAGCAGATAGCAAAGTGGGCAAGAAACAATGGAGACTTAGCGAGATGATGCTAAAGGATATCCCCCTTAGAGCTCATATGGAAAAAGTGATAAACACTTATTTCACATAGAATGATACTGGCGAGGTAGATTGGCCGAGTGGTATGGGAAACCACTGGGAAGGCAGTGGTTAGGGGGCACTTATCTCACAGGCAGCGTTCTATGTGAGAGGTAGAGAGGTAGTCGGGATCGAACTGGAAAAAGAGATACAAAGGGCAGAAACGCAGCACAAGACTAAACAATCACAGAAGTCACTACGAACCCTAGGCAAACGGAGGGCCCAAATGGAAGCACATATAGCAGAACGCTTGGCACAAACCTTGCTGAACACCAAGCAATTATACTACACCCAGGGGTGCAAGGCTAATCGACTACTGGCAGAGAAGCTGCGGCAGGTCAAAAACCCTCAACAGAGATAAAAATGGGGCAACTTACAGGTGGGGGAGGAGAATAAAGTCTCAACATAACAGATGGCCAGAGTGAGATTCGGGAACTGAGTAAGGACCACCTGTTAACCTGGGAAGACAAAGAGATAGAATATTTGGGGATAAAATTAAGAAGTAAATACATCAAACTATATGGTGCGAATATCCCGACCTACAGAGGTGGGACGCACAGGAGCTGTCATGGTTTGCCAGAATAGCTGCAGTCAAAATGAAACCATACCCCGACTGTTATACGTCACCAGTCCCCTCCCCATAAACATACCTGCAAAGGCAATTAAAACCCCACAGGACGAGATACTCTTCTTCATTTGGCATAAAAAGAAACCCCGGACTCAGAGAGCGCTACTCCTCTGGCCAATATGGACTGGAGGACTGGGAGCACCATTTGTGAAAAGATACATTTTAGCGGCCCAACTCGCACCCATGTTGAGGTGGTCGAATCAAGAATCACGCAAGGGATGGTGCAAATTGGAGCAAGAAGTAACTACCATTCCCCTGAGTGCCCTACAATCCTTGCGTACTCGGAATAGAATGAAGGGGGGCCCATTGCTCAAGGCAACACTAGACTCACTTCACAAATGGGATGTTGCTCTGAAGTGGGGGAAAATAACCCCGGGACTAGGACCCCACAGTCCAATGTATCATAATGCATAGATAGAGGAGGCCTGCTGGGAAAGATGGGAGGGACGGCACAGCTTGAAATTAGAGGACATTTATCAGGGTGCAAGTTGTTTGCTCCTTGAGGAATGTAAGAGGAAATTCCACATAGGGGTGAGGGAGGGATACACATACATCCAAATTAGAAATTGGATCTCCCAGAGAGAGGTAAAGAGGGAGGGTACAACAGCACCAAGAGGATTGGAGCTAAATATGTGGGGGGGGGGGTAAACCTCTAAGGGGATTTCGAGAATATACAGCCAGCTGGACAAAACCCAGTATACAGACGATCTGCCATACATGACTAGTTAGGCTAAAGACCTGGGGGTCAATATCACAGAGGAGGAATGGGGACAGATTTGGAAGAGAGCCCAGAAAACATCTAAATACACATACACAGCCATAAAGGAATCAGCATACAACATTTGTCATAAGTGATATATGACCACCAAGAGACTGAACGCGATCAATAGGGATTACCCACCCTTGTGTTGGAGGCAGTGTGAGGAATTAGTAACCCTGAGTCATATGTGGTGGACATGCCCCAAAGCCAAAATATGTTTGAAAGAAATCTCAGCACACATAAAAAATATTACTACCCGAATCGCCAACAGTGATACTCATGGGGGCAGAGGTGGAAGGGAGCTATGCAGAAACTGGGGCGACCACAACCCTCATCACACACCTACTATCAGCGGCACACATGACCCTGGCCCAAAACTGGAAAGGAATAGAGGGCCCTATAGTTGCATGCTGGTGGGTTAAAATCTGGGGCGTATTAGCAATGGAGAAGGTATATGCGCTGAGAGCGGGGTCATATCAGAAATTCCTGAAGATTTGGCTCCTCTTCCATGAATATGTCAGGGACAAAGAACACCACTTTCACAAACACAATTACTTAAAAATATGAGTGTAATCTTGTCCGAAAGGGGTCAAGGTGTATGCAACATTGTCAAAGGAAAAGGCGCTGCCGAACAAGCAAAAGAGCTCCGAATCATGCTTAGTTAGGAGTCATGTCATTGGGGGCGGGGGAGGGAAAACGGTTATGCTGTTTCTTTTTATTATTGCAGTTATTAACTAAATAAGTGTATGTCGAACTCTTGATTATATTGTTACCCATAATACAAAAGACTCAGTGCAGCAATGAAGGACAATCCTACAGGACCTCTGGAAGCCCGGACTTGGATAAATGTTATAGCAAATGGTACTTACTAAAATGTACCCCAATCTGTGCTAAGATTGCCTCCAATTCTGTGGGCTGCGCACAAAGTTCTAGTTCCCTCTGTGTGATCTCAGATTTCAGCTCTCTTTCCCTCTTTAATCTAATCCTGTTCCTATGCACCCCCTCTGCTATCAGGACCCCTCGAATTGTAGCTTTTGCGGCCTCCCACACCGTGCTTAATGGCAGTTCACCTGTGTCGTTTGTGGTCAAATAGTCTTTTATGGCATCTGTGAGGGAAGTTTTAAATAGTGGGTCCTTATAGAGGGTATCATTGCAGGTCCATCTACGCTCTGTGCTATGGGACGGCCCGAGATCTAATTCCACTTTGCATCGTTTGTAATCTGACAAGCCCACTATCTCTATGGTAGCACTAAAGATCGAACCCTCATCTTCTGTTTCAACCAACAAATAAATTTGAGAGTATGTCAGATGAGGGGGAGAGTAAAAAGTGAAAGCTCTTTCCCCTCAGTGCACCGTGTGCCAAGTGTCTATTAGGTGGTTTGCTCTCAATTGGCTAGATAATCTTTCCCCAAGGAGCTATTTGTTTTGCATGCGCCCTGCCTCATGGAATCCCAATCCAGAGATGGATCAGCTACAATATTGAAGTCCCCCCCCCCGCATACAAGTGTGCCTTCTCTCCAGCCATCTAGGAAGTCGAAAAAGGGACTCACTGAATTGCATCTGGTTCTGATTAGGGGCGTAGACAGAGCAGAGTGTGACATTGCACGACCTTAACTTTCCCTTCAGGGCCACAAATCTACCCTCATCCTCTCGGTGTATTTGTTCTATCTGAAGGCCTATCAATTTCCTATGCATAATTCCCAATCCCCCTTTCTTGCGGTCTCCTGAGGCCCATATTGTGCCCCCTATTTCCTTGCTTACTATTCTGTATTAATATCCTTGAGCATATTATGTTTCCTGAACAAATAGTACGTCGAATTTTGAAAGTTTAAATTCCTGTGCTAGCATGGAGCGCTTTTGAGGTTAGTTGAGGCCTTTGACATTGAGGGACCCATATATTATTCTTTCAGGTGGTGCCATATTGAGGTATTAAATGTTGCCCAAGAACCCCGCTGAGAGGAGTTATCTTGATGTACACGGTAAATCTGCACTTGAAGTGTTGCTGATGAGGTTCGTAATGCTGTGTTTTTGAAACTGTGTAGGTGTTGACATGTATTTCTCCCTCCTTCTGATGAGTGTCCCCCTCTATCCCCCCGCCCCCCATCCCCTTGAAAAATGCCATCTTGGGCACTTTCCAACAACTGAGACGCCCTTTAACTAGAAGCGCCACAATACAGGGACCCCTCTCCAGGCAAGCCTATGTAGCGGTGTCAAAACTGAAAATGCAACGGCGGAACCATCCCGCAACGTTACTATACTCTTAAAACATTCAACTGCTTTTGGCTTTCCCAAGGCGCTAAACCAGATTTCCATCAACAATGTTACCCGTGATTTCCCCGCCTACGTATGGGGTGAGGTGTCTCCTTTAGTCAGAGAACTTGCCAGGACTTTCAGATGAACTTTGGCTAATGTAGAGAAGAACTAATGAGTGTACTTTCAAGGTGTATTGTACCGTTTATATATTCTAGTTCCTGGGGCTCGGCCTCTTCTCAGCGATGAAGGTAGGACTTTGTGGAGCCCCCCAACCAGGTTTCCTGGATTTATCCCAATCAGTTCCTGATGTGCCTGCTTGCAGGCTCTCCAAGACTCTTCGGGCCTCCTCTTCCAAAGTCACCCCGTAGCTATCTCCTTCATGCTCAAAATTTTGAGAAAAAGGAAACCCCCACCAATAGCGAATCTCGTGCTCCTGCAGCAAGGTGGTCAGGGGGCGACACCTCAGCGTGGCGGCCGGGAGGTCCTGGAAAAGCTTAACATTTGATCCCTCAAATTCTATATGCTCTTTTTCTTTTGCTTTTTGTAATATGTCCTGCCTCTGCTTGTAATAGTGACATTTACGAGAACTGATCTCGGCTGTGAATTCTGTCAAATTCCAACACGGGAACAGTGGTTGAATCAAACAGGGATGCCACTAGAGCTTTCACTCTGCTCTCTAAACCGACACCGGTTTCGCCTTGCTTCTCGCTGAGGCCCATTATGCAAATATTTGTCTGCCGTTCCCTTTTTTCCAGGTCATCAAGCTTCAGTTATATATCTGTCTCTTTTTGTTCCAGGTCTTGGAACCTGGCTTTGCAGTTCATCACTGCCAGGTCGCCTGACAACTGGTTGTTTTCTACGGCCTCGATTTGAGCTTCGATTTCACCATTCTCATCTGCAGGTCTGACACTGGGCCACATTACGAGTCCGGTGGTAGCCGTGCCGGAAAAACCGACAGGCTGCCGCCGGACCGGTAATACCATTCTGTCTCTGTGATTGCCGGAATCACCGGGGCATTACAACCCCGGTGACCAGGTAATTCTGGAGGCGGAATTCTGTAAATCTCCATTCCTATGGAGTCAGGACTCCATGGGGATGGGGACCATGGAAACACTGGTTCCGTCTATGACAGAGCCGGTGTTTCCATGTCCGCTTGCAGGCAGGTGGTGTGACTCCTGCCAGGTCAGACCTGGCGGGAGTGACACCTCCCGCCTGCAGGACTCGGAATCAGCCGGTCCGGAAAAAACGACCGGCTGACTTGTAATGAGGCCCACTGTTTCTGTGAGACTGGACATTATTGAGCAGATTTCAACAAGCAGGAGGCGAATGTCAGATTTGGTGGCGATGTCTCAGTTGTTTCCATTAATTTCTGAGGAGCTTTGCACTTCATCCTGCTCCATGTTTCTTGGAGTGCGGCGGAACCACCTCAACTTTGCTATAGTGCTTGGGTCCAGTTCTCCGAGGGGTGAGGGGATCTGCAAGTAGCTCTACCTCGAGCACCGCACGTGATTACTTGTAAAGCCAAGATCGATGGAAATCTTCTTATCCGCAGTTGGGGGTAGCGGTATCTTCTGCCAGTGAAGGCCTGTGTATCTCCTTTATTGGTTTGTCTGGACGTGTCTTTTTGTCCTCCCAGTGTATTCTTGTATTGCCTTGTGCACTAGCGAGTTCAGGTGCGCATCTGGCGTTATCTTACTAATGGCACCCCATATGAGGGGCTTTTTGTCTGTCTGAGTGTGATGTTTCGCCTTGCGTGGGCTTACTGTTTATTCTGCGCCGGAGCTGTATGACTTCGAGGGCTGCCTTTCCCCAGAAGGGGGTGCTATTCATTGGGCCCCAGGGCTTTGATGTGAGGTTATTCTGCGGGTGAGTCAATAAAGTTGGAGCATCTTCTGTGTTCAGTTGTACACTATGTTACCTCCTTTCATGCTGTTTCCAGTGTGGATTCCCCATTCATGCATCTCTGTGCTACCGCAATGCCTGTCATGTGTGTTCCACCAAGCTCTCTGGGGGCCCAGTAAAGGGGTGGTGAGTGCACATGTGTGAATGGGACTGTGAGAACGGGCCAGTGCTTCCAAGTCGGGATGCTTGCTTAGTTTGATTCAGAGTGTCTCTCCATCGTTCTGTGCCCTCTGTTGGTTCCTGCAAGGGGCTGCACAATTGAAAGTTGAGCTTTGGTATGGTGCGGAAGACAAGAGGAAGGTGCTCCCCGTTCACTGAGCGCTGTGCGTGCACCCTGCACTTTGTAGGTTACCCACGGCTCTGCTTCTAGCGGAGGAGCTCTTTGGCCCTGTGAGACTGCTTCCGGGGTCTTGCGTCTCTCTGCGCTGTCCCGGTGCTGCCTACGTTTCTGTATGCGTTGCTCCAAGCTCTCTGGGGGCTCGGTGAGGGATGGCTGGCGGTGTCATGTGGGAGGGGCCGTCTTAACGGGCCAGCGCTTCCTAGTGGGCTCGCTTGCTGTGTTATATGCAGAGTGCTTATATGTTGCTCCGTGTATCTTCACCCATGATGCTGCTGCGATCGGAGGAGGTCTGTCTCTCCTCGGGAACTCTGTGGGAAACCTGCACCTCCCTGCGTTGTCTGATGCCGATACTGTGACTCTGCTTCTGTGGGTTCACTGCCACCGGAGCCTGGCGCCCACCATCTTGGGCTCACTGTGTCGGGCCGCATGCTCCATTTTCACGTTGAGTTTGCTGGGAAATCAGTAGCGGTTTTATCCCTCACTTCACCATATTACGCCCCACTTCCTTAGCCTTTTAGGCATGTGGTCGGCATTTTATGAGTACTCCTTTTAGCGGGATGGTTCACCCTTTTCTCGTGCTTTGAGAGGGAGACGTAGGTTCAGGCAGCCATTGCATCTGCGCCCCCTCGTGGTCTCCCCCCATCCTGACATATTAATAAAGTTTGTTGAAACTTGATTTTTGTTGTCATTGTCGTCTCTGTTCACTTTGATCAAGTAATAATTTCCATAACAACTTTTCTTTAACTTGGTTTAACAATAAATTCCATGACCATCTTTCTTTAGGTGTTTTGGTAACTTTTGTAGATTGCCTGGCATACTCTCCTACCAGAAATTCGTCATTGGGCTTTTCAGATCGCCTGATGTACTCCCCTGCCAGTTATCTTCCCCACAATATCTGAATTCTTATACAAAAGTCTTATGCAACTCCAGTTGCCTAGTATTTCCGCTTGTGAGGACTTCTTTTGTGAGTTTCTCAGATCCCCTGGTATAATCCCCTAAAAGGTATCTTCCCACAATGTTCAAACTGTATACAACTTGAGGTGCCTGGTATTTCTGCTTGCCAGAACTTTTCTCATGGGCTTCTCAGATCCCCTGGTATACTCCTCTGCCAGGTATCTTCCCATAATATCCAAACTTTACACCACTTCAAATGCCTATTGTTTCTGCTTGCTGTATATTTGAAATATGGTTGGACTTTATCTGCATTCAACCACTTTGGTATATTATTCTTATTCGCAACTTTGTAAAATGCAGTCTCTTGTTCACATGCACGTCGGTACGCCCCAGGGTCTCCAACAACCTCGGGCAGACTCACCGGTCGTTCACTGCATTCTTGACTCCTGGAGTGCCTTCGCAAAGAAGCCTCTTCACTGGTTTGGCTTCCCACACGATGCAGTCATCTCCCCAGCACCTTCTGCAGGTCTGTGGTCACTCGCTGGCTTCCCTCTGTGAATTGGTCCAGAGAACACTGCCTTCCGGCACGACTTCAACCCCAGGAGCTCTGCTGAGGCTTCCAGTTCTTCCGCGGTCCCTCAGGTGTGCCTGCTGTGCCTCTCTTCCTCTCTCACCACGTTGGTAGGTGAACCTTGTGTTCTCGAGCCACTGCCAGGCTTCGGACGTCCTCTTCCTTGACAATTTCTCCTGCACAATGGTTCTCTCGAGTCTCAGTGCCTCTGCCATTTTTAAATATCCTGCGTACCTTCAGGCTTCTCCTGCTCTGCATAGACAGCTTCCTCTTCTTCCTCGTCTCAGTACTTGTGGTTTTATGGGAATTGAAGTCCATAGCAGTTATTGGGCTTTTTGGATGTCAAACGTCTGATAAAAAGCTGCATCAAAACCAAAAAATGTTATACCTGGTTTGTGAATGGCATAGACATGGGTTTAATTAGAGGCATTCAGAAAAAAGGTTTTCTGTCCTTTTCCATAGGAGGGAACTGTTAAGTGACAACAAGCCATTAAAGACTTGGGTATTAGAGGGTTTTCATCAGACGAAAGGGGGAAATACTGAATCACACCAAATGGAGTCACCACCTCCCCCCGGTTATTGTTTCATCCCATGTGATCCTCCCTCAAATAGCCGCCCCCAGGGTCAGGATCAGGTAGCGGGTGCCATCCCCTGGCCACATGGGAGGAGGTCAACAGAGGAGAACCCGTGATAAGACCATCAAATTCATCACAGTACCGTTAGCAGAAATTAACCCGGGTTGGTATTCTACATACTTCCTGGTGCCCAAAAAACCACTTTAACAAGTTTTTCATGAAGGACAAATTAAAGATGGTCACACTTTCACAGATCCTCCAGGCCCTTCAACTCCAGGACTGGGTGGTGTCACTTGATCTTCCGAACGCTTACTTTTAATGTGCCTATCCATCCCAAGTGGTAGGAAGTACCTCAGATTCGTCATTGACAGTGCTCACTATCCGTTTTCGAGTGCTACCTTTTTGGCCATACCTCTGCCCCAAGAGTCTTCACCAAGTGGATGGCGGTAGTGGCAGCAAGCCTAAGGCGAGGAGGGATTCACATCTTTCCTTACCTGGATGATTGCCTGATAAGAGTGCATTCCCCCAGAACAAGCTATGGCCGTTCTAATCATGGTTTTGTTCCAGGCACTGAATCCCTATGTCATGATACCAACGCCACCCCCCCTTATGTAAGCGGATTCAATTCAACACTACAGCTAAGTCAATGCCTAGTCTGGGATGCTGATGGAAACCCTTATTGATATATTTTTATGTCCAGTTCATGTACTCTGGATGACAACCCTTATATCACACCCCTCTCTTAGAATCCCCCTGACCCCACTGAGCCAAGAAGTAGGTTTGTTTCGCAAATTAAAAGGTTTTATTTGGAAAATTAAACAGTATATATATATATATATATCACACTTTTATAATAAATTAATAATTGATATCACACTTATGAATATAATGTTGATCAACAATGGGTAATCTGACACTAGCACACTTCTTTACAATCAATGAGGAGTTGGTATAGGATGGATAAGGCAGCGAAAATACTTTTATGGTTTCAAGGGAAAAGCAATGAGGAATAAAATGCAGTACAGAAATAACTTGATATGATTTTAGCAAAAGATAATATAATCACTTTTTCTCTGGCAATTCACCCCCCCCCCTATGCAATGTAAGAAATGGAAGGAGAGCACACAGTCTTCAAGAATCCCAACAAAATGCAATACGAAACACAGTTCCCCCCTAGCAAGCTTAGAGAAAAACCGGTATGATTTTAAAACACAGGCCCAAAATGCTTTGAATGTGGTGGCAATGAAGTGAAATGATGCTAAAATTGATTTTAATTCCCTGTAGGAGGTTCAGGGTCAGTGGTAGAGACTTTAAGTCAGTTCAGGTCAGCCCTAACAATGATTCAGGCATGGTTATTAGGTTGCAAACAAATTTTAGCAGTTCAAGCAAAAGCGGCTATCTTTTTACAGGTGAAGAAATCAGGCCAAATTGCAAATCGCGGTAATTTTTGCGAGTGCGTAAATCGTGATTGCGGAAAAAGTATAAGGAGTAGGAAGTCGGTTCTAGGTTCGTTGGAAAGCCTAGAATCTCAGCTTTAAGATGAAATTTGCTTCTATCACAAACGGTTCAAGAGATACAGATGATTTCGTGAAGGTAGATTCTCAAAAGAAAAAGTCAAGCTCAGAATGACAGATGACAGTTTTCAGTTTTAAAGATGACAGAATGACACGATTCTAGGAGGCAGTTCTAATAGGCTAAAATAGTTTGGATTAGATTATTTTAAACTAAGAGATTAGTTCTGGCACAGTCCTAGCTGGGTACTCACACTATATTTTGGACAGGAATGCGACTTCGTCATGGATCGGGTCAGGATTGGCTGCGGTCCTCTCGCCACTTGGACTGGTTCTGCGCACAGCACTTCACAGCGATCTGGTCTGGGTCTCTCTGGTTCTGGATACAGCACTGCTTTCTGGATACTGCTACAGATTCTTGCAAAAGTTATTGGCAAAGAATTCAAACAGCTCGCCCAGCTGTTGAATAGTTTGGTTGGTTTTGAGGCCTGCTGAAGAGGATTCAGCTTGTGGATTCGGGCCTCTCTGCTACAAATTCTGGAGTTAATTTCTGGTATCTGGAGATTGATGGATTTGAAGTCTGGATCTCTGGATATGAAGTTTGAAGTCTCCCGGCAAAGCGTCCCGCAAGAAAGTGGAAAGTGAATGTCCCTACCTGGGTTCCAGTGGCTCTTTTATGTGTTTAGAAAGTGGGTGGGTCGGCTAATTCTGCATGCCTAACCCTCTCAACTTATCATTGGCCAGTTCCTCCTCTCTTCCTTGATTGGGGAGCTCGGTTGTGTGTCATCTTTATGGCTTACAGAAAGACACTCCCCTTGTCAATGTGCACACAAATCTATTTCTGATCCAAATACATATTTCCCCGATACACAATTTGTTGAAATTACATGTACATATTACAGATTGCGTATGGTCCATGCTAGTCCGACTCTGATCTTCCTGGGGGCTTGCATTCAAAAATGACAACTTAATTTCGTTTTTAATTGGTTTACCAATGTTAATTCTGTATCAAAAATGACACCAATGTACACCCTCCTTCTACACACATCCCAGTAATTTACTAGGTTTCTAGCATAAACCCGGTGTCTGTAATATCAATAAATAGCGGGGTTTCGCCTCAGAACATGGTACAAAGTTGAATCAAGTCTTGATCGTGGGGACATTTCTTGGATTAAGGTTCTCCAAATTGCACATTTTTGTGAGCTTAATACAATATTTTAGAAGCATTTAACTTAAACATATATTTGCTGCAATAGGAATCCACACTCAAGTCTGGCCCGCCCCTCGAAGCTGGGTGGGTCAGCTCACATGTCCCTGCCTCCAGGCAGAGCTCTGTTTACAGTCCACATCCAAAATTAACATAATCCATTCAACCGCAAGGGGCTATTGTCTCTCTCCTCCAGGCTGAAGGGGAAACCCCCTCCCTCTCACTCAGAAGGGCCATGTAATATCCTGCCTCCTGGGGTGGGCCTCTGGGGTGTTAAGGTTTCCCAGCCTCTTGGCATCTGGGAACAGCAGGTGGCTAAGATTTTTAATTAACCAACAGGCTTTGAAGTCCCTGCCCCTCTTGCAACTCCTAAATACACTTTCCCTGTCAGAGTTTAGACCGCTAGCGCCGGTTTGTCGAAATTGTCGGTACTGCACCTATTTTTTTAGGAGTTGTCTTGAATTTGACAGGAGAATTTTGCTATTGTTTTGATGGGCATCATTACAGTAGAGTGGTGCTGTGGAACACCCGACAAGAGGTTGAATCTTGAGAGTGGTCTTGTGCCCATGATTTCAGCAACTTTTTGACATCAATAAAAACGGATTTTTGAACAAAGGTCTCCTGTATTAGCTATATTGCAATGTTTGAAATGGACATTTTGAGCTTTCACTTCAGAGAAACAGAGGTGATTTCACTGCGCTTTTGATCTAACAGGCCCTGCTAGTCTATTGATTTAGTTTTGTTTTGGGATAGAATGATGGACGGCGACAGCTCATCCCCACATCTACCCAGTCTATCGATTTAGTTTTGTTTTGGGATAGAATGATGGGCGGCGACAGCTCATCCCCACATCTATCCAGTCCAATAATTCGACATGGGTCAAAACCCTTGACAAACCCCCCCCGCCCGACTGCGCTTTGATTTCGAGTCAAGGGGAAGTCGGGTGCAAAGGATGTTTTGATCCATACTCTGGGATGTCCGCATCATCATCTTCCAATTCCGTAGATGGCACAGTTCAGCATCTTTTCCTCCCTCCAGTCGATCAATCAGTTCTCCTTGCCGGTCTTGATGGGAGGATTGGGCGGTACCCCGGGCCCCTCGGATCTTTGCTCCCGGTTCCCGGATCGTTCTCCTTGGTCAGTCTCCATGGTTTCATCTCTCCTAGGATGATAAAGCAAAAGCGGCAATACCTATTCATAGACATTTTTCCACCACTATTGATATAGTGGGGCAGCATATACATTTTATACATCAGGATACATTTTTCAGTCTTATTTTAAAACACGATATAACATGAAACATTTTTTTTCCCAGTCATAATATTTTAGAGACTATATGTGGGACATTTTAGGATGGGAACTGAATTAATCTGGAGCGGTCCCCTCTGGTATTGCAGAGGACTCCTCCAGTTGCTGCAGTGTGTGCCTGGGATGGCAACACTTTAGCTGATTTATATGTACCCACTTGTCTTCCCCTTCCGCCAGACTACCTTTGGGGATGCGGATCTTATAGGCTACAGGGGAGATTTTGTCTATAATTTCAAACGGTCCCTTCCATGTAGGCATTTTCGCTGTTTGGCCTGGTTCCTTTGGAAATGGTATAGATAGACCCGGTCTCCCACAGTATATTCCTTCCTGGTGGTCTTCAGGTCATAGTGGGTTTTCATGCTATCAGCTGATCTTTCTAGATTCCGCTGAGCATAGGCAAAAGCATGCTGAAGGTGTTTCCTTAAATTCTCCACATACTCATGAGTTGTGGAGGCATTTATCAGTGTCTGCTCTTGGGTCCTGTAGAGCAAATTCTGGGGAAGCACCATCTTGCGTCCGGTCATCATCTCAAATGGTGACATTTTAGTTGCAGATGACGGGGTAGATCTGATGGCCATTAGGACCAGAGGTAATCGGATATCCCAACTTGGCCCAGAATCTGCCACAAACTTTTTTAAGATGCTCACAATGGTTCGGTTGTATCTCTCTACTGCCCCAGAGGAAGCTGGCCTGTAAGCAATATGTAGCTTCCTTTTGACCCCCAGTATCTCCCACATCTTTGTCATTACTTCACTGGTAAAGTGGATAGCCCTGTCTGACTCAATCCTTTGAGGTAGACCAAAACGGGAAAAGATGTGGTTAATCATCAGGGCAGCTGATGTTTCTGCCTTGCAATTTGGGGCCGGGAGGCATTCCACCCACTTGGTAAACAAGCATGTGACGGTCAACATGTACTTGTTTCCTCTAGACGAGCGAATTACAGGGCCTACGAAGTCGATTTGCAAATCTGACCATGGCAGTGTCATCCCCCTCTTTTGGAGAGGCGCACGGTGTGTGAGGGATGATGGCTGAAATTGTGCACACACAAGACACCCCTTCAAGTATTGGTCGAGGTCCTGCCCCATGTGTGGCCAGTGTGCAACCTCTCTTAAGATCTCCAGTGTTGTGTGAAACCCCCTATGACCGGCGGTGGCCGCATCATGGGCGTGACTTAACATCAGGCTTCGGAATGAGGGAGGGACCACCCACTGATCATGGCCAGCTTGGGATTTCCTTACCAACAAACCGTCTTGGATTCGGAACCTTTTTGGACATTTCATCAACACTCTTACGGTGTGCGGTGCTCGAGGTAGAGCTACTTAGGTCCTCCTTCCCAATGTAATCGGTATCCGTGAGGGGAAAGTTCTCAGGGTCCTCAATGTGTTGGTAAAACTTACCAATTATTGGATCCCCCTTCTGAGCTGTAATCAAATCAGCATCAGGGGTCTCCTTACTCCATTGTGCAGTTAAAAGATCATTGTGAGCATTTGTCTGGGACCTAGTGATAGCAGTGACCTGGATTTCCCCCAACAGGGACTCTATTTCTATTAGATCCCCTTGGATGGCCCCGGTTTTGGCCAGCTGATCAGCGAAGTCATTTCCAGTTTTGTCTGGTCCCTCTACTTTGGAATGACCCTTGATCTTTTTCCAGTAGATGGTCATCCCATTCGAGGTGACCAGATCATCAATGTTTTGGATTAACTTCCTATGTTTCAAGGGTTTGTTATTAGCACATAACATGCCTCTGGTTTTCCAATTAACCAGGTGCTCCACGAACCCGTTCCGTACATAATCCGAATCTGTGATTATGACCAGTTTGTGGAGTTGATGTTGGACGGCAGTGAGGATGGCCTGATGCACAGCCATCAATTCTGCCACCTGACTACTTCGGGGACCAATTTTGTATCCAGCGGAGGGTTCTGGGGACTCATTCACCCATGCATTCCCTACGCCGGCCACCAGTTCTTTCTCCCCGTTGTTGTCAACATGGTAAGAGCATCCATCCACATAGACAGTGGGCATTCCCTCACACTTGTCTTCTTCAAAGACTTTGTGTGGGGAATTAAGGTATGCCTCCATGTTGTCCTTGATTTTTAGACTTTCGTCCTCGAGACAGTTTTCTCTGGCACAATCATGCAAGTCAGCCAGACCTTGCGCGAGGGGACTCTTCTTGTTTTGGCCATATCTGACCTCCACGCGAAAGCCTTGCATTGACAGAATCCAGGAATTAATTCGGGAATTACTCACATTTCCAGCCCGGATTCTGTCACTTTGGAGATATTGCAGAGGCTGGTGTGGAGTCTCCACTATGATGTGTTCCCCCTGGATAAACGGGCGGTAATTCTTCAATGCCCACACCGTTGCCAGGAGTGCCTTCTCACAATCGTTGAGGATAAAGTTTTGCTCGCATAGGAGATTACTTTATTGACCGTGTCATGCTTTTGGTATAATACTGCCGTCAAGCACGTATTAGAAAACCCTGTCTCCAGGAAGAACTCCTTGTTTCTGACAGGGTAAGCTAGGCAAGGCGCTTGTGAGAGGCTTCTCTTGAGTTGTCTTACTGCCTCGGATTGTTCTGGACTCCATTCCCACTTGACCCCCCCCCTTCAAGAGATGAATCAGGGGTCTAGTGATCTCTGCGTAGCCTTCAATGAACTTTCTGCTGTAATTAGTCAGTCCAAGGAGGCTCCTTAGTTCCCGCAGAGTTGTGGGATCCTTCAGTTTCTGAAGTGCTTCCACTTTCTTTTCTTGGGGACAGAGATCCTGAGGAGTAATCTCATGCCCCAAGAAATTAACACGGGTTCTACACCACTGTGCTTTCTGAAAGGAAAGTTTTGCTCCGGCGGCCCTCAACTGTGTCAGAACATAACAGATCTCCGCTATGTGTTCTTCCACAGATGAACTTTTGATGAGGACATCATCTACATAAGCCAGGTTAGCCCTCGCACCCAGGTCGGGCATGGCCTTATGTAGGAAAATGTTGAATTCATTGCCGGAGTTGAGGTCTCCGAAGGGAGTCCGGGTCCATGTGTACTGCTGGCCCCCAAAGGTAAAAGCCAGTTTGTATTGGTCCTCCTTACTGACAGGCACGGTCCAGTATCCATTGGTCAGGTCTATTGCAGTGAATACCTGTGACCCCTGGATCTGGGCCAGCCCTTGGTCAATGTAGGGCAGAGGCCATCGGGAAGTATGGACCCGTTTGTTGAGCTCCCTAAGGTCGGCGCAGAGTCTCCACTGGCCGTTTGGCTTCAATATTCCCAGCACCGGATTATTGCAGGTGCTGTGTACTGGACGGATTCTGGTTCTTAATTATTTCAGTAAGGGACTCCATGGATGCGAGAGGCAAACGATATTGCTTCACAAACACTGGAGTCATGCCAGGGTCCGTGGGAATTGTTGTTGTGTGGATGTCGGTGCGACCACAGTCATATGAGTCTACCGCAAAGAGATCTTGGAAATACAAGAAAACTTGTTTCAACTTTTTCTTCTGTTCCTGAGTCACGCAGGCATCAGCTAGGTTGGCTCTCTCTTCCACCATCTGCCTGAAGCCTGGAAAGACTTCTGGTTTTGCTATCTCAGCGGCCTCCTCCAGCTGGGTGGAGAAGTCCCTGGTCAGAGTGCTGATTTGAACCGGAGGCTTCAGGTGGGAAAGGCAGCCCTCATGGACCAGGAAAATCACCTCATCCCCTCTGAAGTCACAAGTCACATCTTCCTTACCATAAGGGCAAGAAGTGTACACCAGGAAGTTCCCCCCATGCCGGGTGAAAATCCTGTCTGGTGTTGTATTGTCCTCACTGTCACTGTCAAAACAGTCCTTGGGGATTTGTCTTAACAGTTCATTTCCTAAATCAATGGAGAAATGTTGGTCATCAACCGCCATTCCAATAATGGTGCCTGCGGCTAGAGTAATACTCTGTAAGTCGCTGTTATCCACCTCTATTGGAATGGTGTCATGTTCTATGTTGACTAATGGTGTTGGGTTTACCGCTAACCCTTGTTGTTGGAGAGAAGCATTTAGATGAATATACGCATCAGGGTTTTTCAATTTTTGTCCTCTTTTAACTTTCACTTCCAGGGAGAATTGTCGGGTCCTTTCTGGGATGGTGACTTCCTCTTTAAGCTGAATTTCAACTGCATAAGGTAGCAATTGAGCTGACCTAAATGCTTTTTCTTGATCATCAAAGCCCATGGGATTATCCGCTAATCGGGACCAAGCTTTGAAGTTTATTATGTCCAAACTAATGGCGAAGCGATTGAGAATGTCACTGCCTAAGTAAAAGGCGGCAGTGACGTCTCGCACGACCCAACAATTATGGACTATGCTCTTGTTGCCAATGGAGATTTTGAGCATACACCTGCTTGGCAGGAGATGTTTGGAATTGGGTGTTTCCAGATCCATTTCCCATTTGTTTATCAGTTGAATGTGGGAATGGCTGGATCTTTTGGGAGTTGGCGGAACATGGCTTTGCTGATGAAGCTCTTACCGTTGTTCACACACACTCGAGCGAGAACAGAGTCCTTCCCATCATTTAACTGAACAGGGATGAACAACTGATCTCCAATTTGCTGAATATCAGCCAGGCTCTGGACTATAGGAGTGGGAGTGTCTGATTGTGGATTGGTAAAGAATTTCAGAGTATTTCCTTCCAGTGTGGAATACCACCTTAAACTGGAAGGAAGGTTGATTTTCAGAAATAGAGAGGACCCCCCATCACCAGTCTGTTGTCCTACTGCTATTACTGTCACGTCTGGAATTTGGTTGTTCTGGAAGTGAAATTCTACTTGGTCAGATTTTTGTTCAACCATGTGGCAGGTGCCGTTTAAACTAACATGGTTGACACTCTGTTTTAATTTTATTGGTCGGCTAGTCTGGGTCCAGAGGACCTTGTTTATGCAATCTATTAGAGGTGACAACCTTCTCAGGAGGTCATTCCCTAGTAAACAAGGGGTGCCCTCTGGAGTTACTACTATGACCGGGTGTTTCACCTTGTGTCGCCCAATTTTGATGTTCAAATCTGCAGTCCCCTCGACAGGAATTTCCTTCCCGTCAAAGTTCTGCAGTTGTCCAGGAAGAGAGGTGAGAGGAATACGGTAATTCTCCCCCCTTCCTGCATTTAGTTCATCAAAGGCCCTTTTGGACAGAAGGGTAGCTTGGGATCCAGTGTCCACCAGTGCCAAAATTGTACCCTTGTACCCTGCCCCTGTACTTGTACCAGGGCATAGTATCTTCCCTCCTTCTCCTCAAGGGGGCACAGATAATGCACATTTTTGGACAACTGGTGGGCTAACTTTCTGGTTTTGGACATTGAGAGAGAAGAGATTTGGGCAGAATTCTGTGAAGAGCCTGGGGAATCTGAAAGAAAAAGTTGACAACTGGAAATGGTTTCGGGTTCTGGGCCGCCCCCCCTTTTTGGAGGCAGTCATCAGGATGGGTTTGACCCATGGGATTTTGGTATTGTTGGTTCTGGGATAGAATGATGGGCGGCGACGGCTCAATCCCCACATCTACCCAGTCTGTTGATTCGGTTTTAGGTTCCCCTGGTTCCGGTTCTGGGCCGCCCCTGCCTTTTTGGAGGCAGTCACCAGGATGGGTTTGAACCAGGGAAGTTTGGTTTTGTTGGTTCTGGGATAGGATGATGGGCTGCGACAGCTCAATCCCCACATCTACCCAGTCTGGATTGGAATCTCTTGGGACCCATTTTTCCTTGGGAGGAGTTCCACCATCTCTGAAGGAGAAGATCCTATTCCCAGGATCTTCCGAGGATCCCTCTCCTTCAAATTGGAAGACCTGTACCTCCTCCACAAAGTGGGTCTGTTTGGGTCCTTTGTTTCTCCTACCCCCCCTCTGCTCCTTGGGAGGCAGGCTTTCAGGGGCAGGAGATTTTGTTTCCTGTTCCTGGTTTTCCAGGGGCTGTTTACAAGTTGGGAAGGAAGCTTCCTCCAAGGCTTTACACCCCCCTTCCCCTTGTGCCTCCTCCCTGGGAACCGTTGGGTTATCGGGGTGCTGCCCCGTCATTGTTCTGGAGCACCAGGCCCAGAGTTTGGGGCATTCTGCTGTGGCATGCTCATCTGAGGGTTCTGTTGAGCCCTCAGTATGTGACCCAGATCCCGTGCCATATTTTGTACCTGGCGCTCAAGTTGTGAAACTGTAACGCTCACCTGATTCCCTCGGAGGCGCGGGTCTTGACTGGGCGGTGAAACCGTCTTCAGCGTTAGGCGTAGGATTCGTTTGGCTCCCGGATTAGGCCCCTTCACTGAAAATTTGACCCGAAGGGTGAGGTGTCTGCAAGTAGAAAATCCAGGTATTAGTGGCTGGAAGGTTGGGAGAAGTTCCAAGCCCCCCTCTCCATCTCTCCCCGTGGTGCTGGGTTGTAGTCGCGCTCACCTTAAATAGGTGAATGCCAGGCTCTCCATCCTGCGTCTTGTGCAGGGGCGCTGGGTCCAGTTACTTCACTGGATTCGAGTTCAGCCTCTTGATTGCAGAGGGTGATTTGAGAGCGATGCCGCCGTTTGCTGCACGAGCGTGACTTGTAAGTATTAAAGTTCTTTTTAGATTGCTCTCTTTTAATGTCTACGTCTTTTTCCTTTTCAGTTGCTGCCGGTGCCAAAGAAGATGTCCTCCCGGTTCGTGGCAATGAACGAGGCAAGAAGATGGAGAATAGGATGGCACGTAAGAAGGAAGGCTGCTCTAGGGCTGTAGAATGCACCTTAATGTCTCTTTTTGTCTTTACAGGTGATGGAATGCGGCGCGAGCAGCGTTGGGGCGAGCGTAACGCAGGTAAGTCGTTTTGCAACTAAGCGTTAGTAACCAATGTTCTTTGTCTTTGCAGGCCCGATGCCGGACGAGAAATGCAGAAAAAACGCCTTGGATGCTGCCGATGGATCGGGTAAGTTGAAGCGCCAACCTTGCTTTTGCCTAACCTGTGCCTTTTGTTTTTGCAGGAGTTGCTGAAGACTGCAGATTGGTTCCAGCAGGTAATTTTCTTATTCACAGGATCCGGAGCTGAAGATTCCCTGGAGCTGACACGGTGAGCGTCCTGCTGCAGATGCAGAATAACGCGAAGCACGTTGCACCAATCGGGTGTGGTTTAAATAGCCCACAGGAGTGCTTAGGTGTCTCCTTCCACAGCCTCGCCCAAGAAAAAAAGAGTTCCTGCTTCCAGAAGGGTTCCAGCATCACTGATCCAGGGAGTGGTGCCTGCCCCACCCAGAAGAAAAAGTAGTCCCTGCCAGAAGAGAATGAAACATCATTCTGCTGGTAAGTAAGCAGCATGGTCTGCTGCAGGTAGGTCCACCCAAGCACTTTCACACTTGTTATGAGCCCGGCGCTTCCTGTGCCGGGACTGGTCCATTTTATGAGCCTGGCACCACCGGTGCCAGGACAGGGTCCAAAATGTCCCCATTGGGACTGGCTGGCGCCTATGGTATATGTTATGAGCCTGCTTCCAAGGGTGTTGGGTTGGTCCTGACTCCTTGGAAGCAGTGGTCATGACAGAAACCCGCTCAGGCTGATACGGGGCTCTATTTTCTCCCCTGGGCTGATCCCGGGAAGGGTAGCTATCCCTTCTCTGGTAATACCCCGGATTGGGAAGATTTGGGTACCCCTCCACCCTTGGCCTCCCCTCTCCCGGTTAGGTGGTCTGGGCTCAGGGAATTGGGGAAAGAAGGATGGATGAGTTTGGGGCTGGAAACCTTGTGGATACCTGGGGAAAAAGTTTGGCCCAGGGTTTGGTGAATTTCTGCCCTCCTGTGGGAAGTTTGGAGGGAGGTTCTCTGGGTTAGGTGCTTGACTGGATCCCCCCCTTGGGCTGGAGGGTCCACACATAACCCAGGATGGGACGGTTTCCCTTGTAGCGGGGACTTACATAATCAGGGGAGCGAGGGACCCCATTTGTGGGACTACCTCCTTGACTCCCTGTCTGTGACTGGCCCGAGGGCCTTCTGGGCTGTGAAATATTTGGTGCAGGCAGGTTTTTAGGCCCCCTCCCCATCTCCAAATCTAAAACGGGGGAAACCTTTACCTCTGCCACCTTGGCAGCAGCAGGGGTGCTGTTGGTTTTGGGGTTTTTCTGCGCATTACTTTTATTTTCTATGGGCTTCTGCACCTCATAGATCCGGGTGGCTTGCTCAATGACCCAGTCTAAAGATCTTTTCTCGTGAAAATCTCTCACGAGCTGGGTCATTATGTACTTGGGAAGAGCATGGAAAAATGTGTTGATGAATTCTCTGCTGTCCGTGCGCACCCTTCTGGTGGTCTGCACAAAGGCACGCTTCAATTCTTGCACAAATTCTTGTGGGGCCTGATCCTCCCCACATTGCAAATTGTAGGCTGCCTTGCAAGCCTCTTGGGGATTCCTATGTACAGAAAAATGTTTCAAGATGGCCGCCCTATATGTGGACCATCTTGAATGGTTTTCGTCCTCCAGCCCCGCAAAGAAACTGGAGTATTCAGGGGAGAATGTCCATTTGACGTACTGGATGCAGCTACTGCTGTCCTTCAAATGGAAAGGCTCCATCATTTGCTCATAGAGCTCCAAGTGTTCCCAAACAGAATACTTGGCGTTCTTATGATAAGGCGTGATGACACTCCTGATTGCCTTAATCTGTTTTAAGGGGTCCTTAAGCAAGGTCCTTTTCACCTTATTGGCCTTTTTGGTTCGGGTAACCCTGGTCCATTCATCCTCTGATTCAGAAGCACTGCTCCCAGAGGTGCCCGTCTGATCTTCCAGGTTTTCCCGGATTCTGCGAGCCTGGGAATAACTGGCAGAATGTGGGGACCTGGTCTCCTGTGTCCTGTGACACTCAGAGGAGTCTTCAGGTCCCTCCTTGCTACCAGGATTTGATGGGTACCCCCCAAGTGACCTAACTGGGCAGAGGTTTTTAGGATGCCCTTAGGGGGCCTAATTTCCTGGGGTTCCCCACTAAATTGCACTGTACTTAGGTGCCCATACCCGGGTGCCCGCCCATCCATTCCTGGGAGGTACTAGCCTATGAGCCCCATACTTTTGGCTGGATAGTAATCTGCCATTCCTCTGGCCCTGTGCTCATGCGCGCCAGGGGACATGGGGGTGGCAGAGTCCAGGGACTGAGAGAGATAAAGGCCTCTGGTACTAGGGCTTCTGAGGTTATGCTCAGGTGTTTCCCTTTCCTAGCGAACTTCATCTCTGTCAGCCCCTGCTCCCTGTTGCAATGCAAGAGCCTGCGCTTTCAGTTCCTCAGTTAAGGCCTTACTAGACTCTATCAGTCTCTCCTGCATGGCTACCTGTTGCTGGAGCCTATCATTGTGCTGACAGAGAGCCTCATTTTCTCTCTGTGCCTCCTGATTGGTCCTGGAGTACTGGGCCAGTCTCTGCTGCAGGAGGGTTACCTCCTGAGTCCCATCCCTACTGGCCTGCTCCTTTTGTGCCAGAGCATCTTCCACCCTCCAGGTGTGCTCTAGCAAGTCCTGATGCTCTTTTTGGAGGTCACCCAGCCCCTGGAGGGCCAGGTGATTTTCTTCAATTTTTTCTTTTAATTGGCAGACTTCCTGGCCTAAGGTGTCCCTTTCCTGACTAAGAGCCTGCATCTGTGCCGCCAGGTCGTCCCTCTGCCTTTGGAAAGCACCCGCTTTCTGGCGCTCTTCCTGAAATTCTGTCTGGGTGTCCAGGTCTTTCAGAATCAGTTTATTGCTCTCCTCTTTTTCTCTGTCCAATTGGCTTTGCAGGGTGGCTACCTGCTTTGTGCATGCCCTCCTCTTTTTCTCTGTCCAATTGGCTTTGCAGGGTGGCTACCTGCTTTGTGCATGCTCTGTTGAAATCTATCTGTTGCTCCAGCTTTTTCTGGCTCTGCAGTAAGGAGTCCAAACTGTCTTGGTGCTCCTTCTGCAAAGCCAGAATTCTGGTATCCTGGTCAGCCTTTTCCTGTTGCAGGATATCCATATCCTCCGTCATTTTAATGATGTATTGTCTACTCTCGTTTTCTGACTCCTGACTTCTGTGCAGCCTCTGCTCAGAAGAGACCAGGTCAGATTGGGCCTTTTCTAACGCCATCTGTTGCCTATTTGCCAGTTCTTGGCCTTCAGCACATGTGTCCTGCATGGCTCCCATATGTAAATATAAATATGCCGCTACCCTGGCAATCTTGTTGTGCTCATCCTTGGCCTTAGGGGCCATATATAGTTCACTCAGGGCCAAATGTAAGGGACCCTGATCTCTCCACATATCTGACCCAGTTGTAGTGACCTGTTTTGTGATCGCCTGCAACCATACATTTTGGTCCTGTTCAGACCATTCACCTCTCACAAACAGTTTATGTAAGAGGTGCTCCCTAGCTATCTTCATATCTACCAAGGTCGTCATTCTGGAATTTGAGTTCCTTCCTGACTTACAGCAGTTTGAATTTTATTTTGCAAAACAGACCGTTTCCTTAGAGCGTTCCTTTGAGGAGTGCTTTCACAGTGTAAAACAGTGTGGTGGTCTAACCGGATATGTGTATCCGGTCAGTTGACACACTGTATTAAGCTGCACAAGTGGTAAATCTAATCCAGAATATCCCGGACGAGCCCCCACTTTGTAAGCGGATTCAATTCAACACTACAGCTAAGTCAATGCCTAGTCTGGGATGCTGATGGAAACCCTTATTGATATATTATTATGTCTTAGAATCCCCCTGACCCCACTGAGCCAAGAAGTAGGTTTGTTTTGCAAATTAAAAGTTTTTATTTGGAAAATTAAACAGTATATATATATCACACTTTTATAATAAATTAATAATTGATATCACACTTATGAATATAATGTTGATCAACAATGGGTAATCTGACACTAGCACACTTCTTTACAATCAATGAGGAGTTGGTATAGGATGGATAAGGCAGCGAAAATACTTTTATGGTTTCAAGGAAAAAACAATGAGGAATAAAATGCAGTACAGAAATAACTTGATATGATTTTAAAAAAAGATAATGTAATCACTTTTTCTCTGGCAATTCACCCCCCCCTCATATGCAATGTAAGAAATGGAAGGAGAGCACACAGTCTTCAAGAATCCCAACAAAATGCAATACGAAACGCAGTTCCCCCCTAGCAAGCTTTGAGAAAAACAGGTATGATTTTAAAACACAGGCCCAAAATGCTTTGAATGTGGTGGCAATGAAGTGAAATGACGCTAAAATTGATTTTAATTCCCTATAGGAGGTTCAGGGTGAGTGGTAGACACTTTAAATCAGTTCAGGTCAGCCCTAACAATGATTCAGGGATGGTTATTAGGTTGCAAACGAATTTTAGCTGTTCAAGCAAAAGCGGCTATCTTTTTACAGGTGAAGAAATCAGGCCAAATTGCAAATCGCAGTAATTTTTGTGAGTGCGTAAATCGCGATTGCGGAAAAAGTATAAGGAGTAGGAAGTCGGTTCTAGGTTCTAGCCTAGAATCTCAGCTTTAAGATGAAAGTTAAATTTCGCTACTATCACAAACGGTTCAAGTGATACGGATGATTTCGTGAAGGTAGATTCTCAAAAGAAAAAGTCAAGCTCAGAATGACAGATGACAGTTTTCAGTTTTAAAGATGACAGAATGACACGATTCTAGGAGGCAGTTCTAATAGGCTAAAATAGTTTGGATTAGATTATTTTAAACTAAGAGATTAATTCTGGCACAGTCCTAGCTGGGTACTCACACTATATTTTGGACAGGAATGCGACTTTGTCACGGATCGGGTCAGGATTGGCTGCGGTCCTCTCGCCACTTGGACTGGTTCTGCGCACAGCACTTCACAGTGATCTGGTCTGGGTCTCTCTGGTTCCAGATACAGCACTGCTTTCTGGATACTGCTACAGGTTCTTGCAAAAGTTATTGGCAAAGAATTCAAACAGCTTGCCCGGCTGTTGAATAGTTTGGTTGGTTTTGAGGCCTGCTGAAGAGGATTCAGCTTGTGGATTCAGGTCTCTCTGCTACAAATTCTGGAGTTAATTTCTGGTCTCTGGAGATTGATGGATTTGAAGTCTGGATCTCTGGATGTGAAGTCTGAAGTCTCCCGGCAAAGCGTCCCGCAAGAAAGTGGAAAGTTAATGTCCCTACCTGGGTTCCAATGGCTCTTTTTATGTGTTTAGAAAGTGGGTGGGTTGGCTAATTCTGCATGCCCAACCCTCTCAACTTATCATTAGCCAGTTCCTCCTCTCTTCCTTGATTGGGGAGCTTGGTTGTGTGTCATCTTTATGGCTTACAGAAAGACACTCCCCTTGTCAATGTGCACACAAATCTATTTCTGATCCAAATACATATTTCCCCGATACACAATTTGTTGAAATTACATGTACATATTACAGATTGCTTATGGTCCATGCTTGTCCGATCTTCCGGGGGGCTTGCATAAAAAAATGACAACTTAATTTCGTTTTTAATTGGTTTGACCCCAATGTACACCCTCCTTCTACACACATTCCAGTGATTTACTAGGTTTCTAGCATAAACCCGGTGTCTGTAATATCAATAAATAGCGGGGTTTCGCCTCAGAACATGGTACAAAGTTGAATCAAGTCTTGAATTGTGGGGACATTTCTTGGATTAAGGTTCTCCAAATTGCACATTTTTGTGAGCTTAATACAATATTTTAGAAGCACTTAATTTAAACATATATTTGCTGCAATAGGAATCCACACTCAAGTCTGGCCCGCCCCTCGAAGCTGGGTGGGTCAGCTCACATGTCCCTGCTCCCAGGCAGAGCTCTGTTTACAGTCCACATCCAAAATTAACAGAATCCATTCAACCGCAAGGGGCTCTGGTCTCTCTCCTCCAGGCTGAAGGGGAAACCCCCTCCCTCTCACTCAGAAGGGCCATGTGATATCCTGCCTCCTGGGGTGGGCCTCTGGGGTGTTAAGGTTTCCCAGCCTCTTGGCCTCTGGGAACAGCAGGTGGCTAAGATTTTTTATTAACCAACAGGCTTTGAAGTCCCTCCCCCTCTTGCAACTCCTAAATACAGTTTCCCTGTCAGAGTTTAGACCGCTAGCGATGGTTTGTGGAAATTGTCGGTACTACACCTATTTTTTTAGGAGTTGTCTTGAATTTGACAGGAGAATTTTGCTATTGTTTTGATGGGCATCATTACAGTAGAGTGGTGCTGTGGAACACCCCACAAGAGGTTGAATCTGGAGAGTGGTGCCCATGATTTCAGCAACTTTTTGACATCAATAAAAACTGATTTTTTAACAAGGGTCTCCTGTATTAGCTATCTTGCAATGTTTGAAATGGACATTTTGAGCTTGAGCTTGCACTTCAGAAAAACAGAGGTGATTTCACGGCGCTTTTGATCTAACAGGCCCTGCTAGTCTATTGATTTAGTTTTGTTTTGGGATAGAATGATGGGCGGCGACAGCTCATCCCCACATCTATCCAGTCCAATAATTCGACATGGGTCAAAACCCTTGACACTTACCATCGGGGTGTGTGGCGACTCCCCTGGAGGCTTGGGAAACAGCAAAATCATCCTCTGAGGTACCGCACTACATTACCCAGAACCCCATGCCATGCAGCACTGCAGCTTGTGATGTCCACCACAGGTACCACAAACACACGTCAGGCAGCGTTTGTCATCTCCCCAAGCCGGCATAAGAAGCTACACACCCCACAATACCAGTTCTCCTATACCCTTATGAGCAAATTTGCTGTTTTTGTCTAATCTTGTTGCTTTTTGTGGATATAGACCTTTTGCTACATTACTTCGGACTGCTCTTGTCTGACCCGCTTGATGTTGTTCGCCCGATATAACTGAACTGATCTCCTGTTTACCGGACCTGTATTTATCTTGAAGGCTGTGGTCTACGATTCTCCCTGTACTGTTTTGGTTGCCCTCACTTTGTAAGTGCTTTCCAACGCTTTGCTGGAACATTCCTATTTCTTGGAGTAATATTTGGATTGACCATCAGACTGTGACTGAAGAACTTTGTCTGAAGAACTTTCCTGGATTCCTGCTGGCTTCTTTGGATTTGTGTGTACTCAGACGAACATTATAGATGTACCCTCGTTCTGCCCGGGTACAGTCATTGCAGTGCGTCTTCGTGCTGTCGGGTTCTGTTGTCTGAATTTCCCATCATCTGGATTGGTGACTCTGTTGAAATCATTGAATGTTGGACTCTCTTAGTTGCACAAATGTGGAAGGTAAGTCCTATAGGTTCACTACCATTCATGCATGCATTCCAGGTAGGCTGGGGATATTGGGGAAGTGTTGGATTATTATAACTACTGGTGTCACGAATATACACTTACACGGTTTGTATTTCCTTTTGCAGATTTTGATCATGCTCCTCCTGCCTTTTCACCTGAGACCATAGTCCATCGGTTATTTACATCACGGTGGACTGTGCTCTCAGGAGGAATGTCTCCCTATAGTAGGAGGCCTGGTATCCTCACTATTGTGGGCTTCAGGCTATGATGGAACCCTCATAGTTGTGGGATTCTGACCTCGACAGATTTAGGAGCCTTATTATACACCTACTATGGAGACCTCTGCTGACCCAATGGCTGCATTATTGCAGGCATTTCATGCCCTAAATCCTGATAATGACAGCAGTGCATGAATCACTGCACCAATGTATTGATATTCTGCAGGTCATAGTGCATTGCACTTTCAGAAACCAATGTAAACTACATTTCTTATGCCGACCTTTTTCGGTTCCAAATGCCACTACGAAGGCTGCTTTTGTATTGTCACGTTTAGGTGGCACAGCTGCAGCCTGGGCAAACCCCCTCTTGGAATCTAATGATCCGGCTCTATATGATTTTGAGCCCCTTTTGGGAGGCATGAATATCTTGTTTGATACCAAATACAAGGGACAAGCCTGTGACCTGGAACTCTTTGCCGTAACTGTAAAACCTCTCTATTGTAATATTTGGAACTACCTGACCTGAAAATAAGAAAGTGGCTCTCTTCTATTGTGTCTTCTATTGTGGTTTTTTATCTGATGATTTAAAGGATGCCCTTTCTGTGGTTCCTTCCCTTCCTTCCTCTTTCCTGGATCTTCTCGATTTGGTACGCCAAGTAGATGCTCGTCTAAAAGAGCATAAGGGAGTTGTGATAATGCCATAAACAACCTCTTCTTGAACCAAACTAAGGCAACACTAACCTGGATCCGAGGCAGTAGATAGAAGAATTTGAGGATCTCCCTAGTCACCCTATGTCCCCCTATTAGCGATAGCCAGGACGGAAACAGGACTCCCAGGGAAACCCTCTGGGGAAGAAAACCCTGTTGCTTCCATGTTCCTGGAAGATGAGGAGCCTTTTCTATGCAGTCGGGATTATGCAGAGCAGATCCTATGGCGACTCCCGTTGATCTGATCTGGAGCGAACTGTAGAAGAGACAAAATAAAGAGTGAAAGGGAGTTCATGCACCTAGAGGCCTGGAGGGAGAACCAGCTGAAAGTGTTTACCATTTAATTCCTCCGTGTGAATGCGAAAGGCTGTTATGCACTCTGTGGGCCTCTAGTCGAGAGCGGGCAGGGGGGAAAAAGAAGGAAAGAATGAGGTATTATGTATGTTCAGTGGAGAGAGAGGGACGTGAGCCTGAAAGGCTGAAACCTAGCAGAGAGTGTCTGGGCGGGTGGGCCCACTGGCGTGTAGATATGCAGAAAGCAGCGGTGTCTGCCATTCTAAAAATGAAGACAATGAAAGGAGGAATATAGCTATGGTGGATTCGGGGCTGTCAACAATGGGAGACGTACCGGCAGGGGGAATGGTTACAGCTACGGTGGATCCGAGGCTGTCAGAGACAGGAGACGTTACAGGTGTAACATCGAAATCTGCTTCTCGTCGAAAAATGCTTAGGGTGCTACTGCGCATGCGTAAATTTCAATGGTAAAGCAAGGCAAAGCTAAATCCAACGGTGCATGTAACGTTGGATTTTGCTTACCCGTCAGAAAATGCTTTCTGGCCTATGGGGCAGGGGAAGCGCTATATTAACCTTATGTGCCCCCCCTACATTAACCCTAGGTTTCCACAGGCCAGGAGCGGCGCTTCATTAACCCTGTGTTTCCACAGGGCATATTATCTATTTTAACCCTATGTTGTACGGAGCAGTCAGCATTAACCCTATGTTAGCAATTTGTAACCAATTTCTTTACTAACCCCATGTTATCAATTTTAAACCTGTGTTGTACAGGGCAGTGCAGCATTAACCCTATGGTGGCAATGTTGTACCCTATGTTCCATCATTTATGGTGCGATTGTAAAATTAGATGGCAGCCTAAGCAAATATCTGACGGCACGTAAAATGCCATTTTCTGCTGCCCTGCAAAGCCGTCTGTGAGGAATTGTGCCAATATAACCCTATGGTGACTTGGCACCCTCCTTCCAGGGCAACTGGAGCTGTGCCTCAGCATTTCTAACCCCATGTTGCATCATTTAGGCAGCTTAAGCAAATTCTGACGGCAGCCTAAGCAAATTTTGACGGCAGGTAAAATGCCATATTCTGCTGCCCTGCAAAGCCGCCTCTGAGGAATTGTGCCAACTTAACCCTATGGTGGCTTGGCGCCGCCCTTCCTGGCCAACTCGAGTTGTGCCTCAGTATTTTGAGCGCTATGATTTTATGTTATGTTATGTTTTTTTGCATTTATATAGCGCCTTATATACCATTGGTATGGTCTGAAGGCGCTGGTAGGTTGAACGCCCTTGGGAACCGAAGTTCAGATCAGTAGAGAGAGTAGAGGGAGTGAAAGGTGCATGTGAGCACTGGGTATGTGTGCAGCTCATGCAGTATTCGTGCAATAGCTGCTTCTTAGCTGTAGGTGCGGTGGTTGAGAGGTCAGGAGTATGTGTTCGTTCCGGCAGGGTTTATCCAGACCGGATGTGGCTGCGTTAGGCCTGTGCAGAACGCCTGGCTGGGGGTGTCTAGCCAGCAGTGTTTACTTAGAGTGATGTGGAATGAGCGGCGGATGTTGGTATGAGAACAGTTATACCGAATGGTGTCATAGTATCTCTGTGTTCTAGTTGAATGGTGATGTAAAGGAGAGAGTAAGCGTGGTGGTGAGATATGGTGGGTTATATGCTCTTTCGAACGTTCTCTGCATTCTAAACCATACTATATACGTCTATTTACACAATTCTATGCGTTTGTTTGCTCCAGGCACTCATCTGCTTTATGCCCTCATACGTACTATGCACTCGCCTCCTCTACGCACTCACCCCTTCTACGCACTTGGCTCTTCTACACACTTGGCCCTTCTACGCACTCGCCCCCTCTACGCACTCACCCCCTCTATGCACTCGCCCACTCTACGCACTCACTCCCTCTACGCACTCACCCCTTCTACACACTCATCACCTTTACGCACTCACCCCCTCTACGCACTCACCCCCTCTACGCACTCGTCCGCTCTATGCACTCATCCGCTCTATAAACCCGTCCGCTCTACGCACTCGTCCGCTCTATGCACTCGTCCGCTCTATGCACTCGTCCGCTCTATGCACTCATCCGCTCTATACACTCATCTTCTCCGGTGATCTACATACTCTCCGCACATCCGAATTCATCCGCTATCCACACTCACATGCTTTACTTGCTTCTCCTGCGGATACCTGCAGATACGACATGGAGCTGTCACATGCTCTACATTCTCATCCGCCCCACATATTCACCTGTTCTACACACTCATCCGGATTATGCTCCTCCGTTCTGCACATTCGTCTGTTTTACGCCCTCCTGAGTTCTATTTGTTACTGTATTTACACACTCATCCGCGCTACACGCTAGTCCGCTCTACAAACCCTTCCGCTCTACACACTCATCCGTTCGAGATGTTCATCCATTCTATACACTCATCCAGTTTACTTATTCATTTGATTTCCACACTCATTCGAACTATGTAGTTATCTGTTCTTCTATTCGTGCATTCTTCCACTCAGCGCATTCGTCTGTTCCATCTGCTTCATCGATTCTAACTATCTCATCCATGCCATTCCTTTCGTTCACTCCTCATGTATTCCGTCCATTTCAGCAGTTTAACTCTCTTTACTGTTTCTGTATGATTTATTCTTATTGACCCTTTTACTGCTTTGATCTACTTTATGCTTCTAATTCTGTTTGTCCTTCTAGTTTATATTAGGGGTTATTAGCTGTCAATTTCTCGCATCAGGTAGTTTGTTGGATTGGTGTCATTGAGTTGCTGTTAGACTGTTTGGGTTGGTATGGTACGGGTTGGTTTTATGGGAAGAGCCAGGTTTTTAGCAGTTTGCGGAAAGCCGTTAAAGCCGTTAATGTGATGATGCCTACCCCCAGGCATCCGGACCAAGCCCATCAGCCCCGGGAGCAGGCATCTAGACATTTAATAAAACCTCAGCAGCCCCGGCTAGGGGATATCTGGGTGGCGCCAGGCTCATAGTAGGAATCAGACCTGGCTCATAGTCATTACTTACCTCAGGCAGACCATGCTGCAAATGACTCCAATCCAACATGAAGCCTGAAAGGGACTATTTTTCTACAGGGACTATTTTTTACTCAGGTTTTTACACCCGACCAGCAACACACGCTTCGCGTTATTCTGCATCCAGCAGTGTAACACTCACCGTGCCTGCAGCCTGCATCCAGTCTTCTGCCACGCCCGCCTCGAATCCGGAGCTCCTAAAACAAAGGAAAGAAAGGGACAAGGTTAGAAAACGAACTTATTTCTATTCCACACCTGATTCTGGATCCATCTTGTCTCCGGACCTGTAAAGAACATCAATTCTGCACGCGCCGCACCTCCAGCTGCAGCGCCGCCTCATACTCACCAGTCTTCACAGCATCCTTAGGGTCGGCGCTGACTCCATCATTTCTTCGCCGAACTTCGGCACCTAGGAGACAAAAGAAAACCACAAGGTGAGCCGAGGGAACCAACAAATATAATTCTTACCACCATAGACTTACCCGATTTACCACCGGAGGCATCCTTTTGTGACTCTCCATATTTTCACGTGCCGCATCTGTAAAGAGAGACAAAACAACACGTTTTCCTCGTGCAACATTTACCGGACAGAGCCGGGTAATACAGACTCTTACCTGAGCGCCACCAGCTGCCACAAGAGCATCTTTTCACGAGCCAGCTGCAAGACAAGAAAGGAAGGGGGGAACAAGAGTGAACATCAGACATATTGAACTCTATGAACTTAATACTTACTGGTCCTCACGAGGAACCTCAGAGTCAATACTCTCCAGAACTCTCCCGAGCCTTCAAACCAGTGAAGTAACTAGAATCGACGCGCCCCTGCAAATCCACGCAGGATGGAGAGCTCATCTTTCAAGAATATAAGGTGAGATTGCTGTGAGGGCATTTCGGAGGTGATTAGTTGGGGAGGACTTTGGGGGTGCCATCACTTGAATCCACAAGCGGCTAAATCCATCTCCCCACTTGCAGGAGAATATTCCTACAAGTTAAGCAGACAAGATGAGGAGGGCAGATCCAGTCAGTCATCGCTGCACTACGCATCACGTGGGTGGAGACCGCAGCTGTCCGGGTCCGACCGACGCCCCTGTGGGAGCCAGGTGAGCGTAACAGAACGAGAAGCCTATCTACAAATCCCCACCCAAGCGTTATGGAAAACTCAGAAACCGACCAACTAGCCCTATTGTTAGGGAAACTTAGGGCAGAAGTGCACTCCGCGCGCCAAGAAACTAATGCCCTCAGGAGAGAACTGATTGTGTCAAAGGAGCGCACTCATGATCTTGCTAGACAATTACTGCAAAACCAAGCTGGGCAAACACCATTACCTGGACTTGGGGGGAATCCAACTCCTGTTTCATCGAGCAATCTTGTGCAAGTGGTTCTACCAGGGAGCATTCCTTTAGCTCCACCCGAACGTTTTGCTGGGGACCCAAAAAAGTTTGCCGTGTTTATAAACCAATGCCGCTTGCACTTTTTATGCAGATCTGGAGCTTTTCCGAACGACCAAACCAAAGTAGCCTTTGTACTATCATATCTTAGTGGCAGTGCAGCGGATTGGTCAATTCCATTAGTTAACCAGGATGACCCTCTCCTTCGGGATTTTCAGGGTTTTCAATTGAGCATGGAAAGACTATTTGCCAGACATTCTCAGGGACAGGCCCTGGATAACGTACTTTTATCATTACGACAAGGTAACCAGGATCTACTAACCTATATCGCCAATTTCAATAGGTTGGTGGTGGAAACCGGATGGCCAGAGGTAAAACGAATTACATTATTTCATCGTGGACTTTGGGGTGAACTCAAAGACGTTTTGGCCCAAGTTGTGAACCCACCTCAGGATTGTGCAGAATATATAGACTTAGTGGTCCAGTTAGACCACCGACTTCAGAATAGAAAGGCTGATCAAGCTAAGTTCGAGAATCGGTATTGGTTAAACCCAATGTTACCCTCAAAGGAACAGATGCATCAGAAGCGATGCAGATCGGGGGGGTCAAGGGACCCTTAACTCAAAAGGAAAGAGAAAGAAGACGGCAGATGCAATTGTGTCTGTACTGTGGGGCCACAGGACATTTTCTACGGGATTGCCCTATAAAAACATCTAAAAAAGTAGTCGGAGTTGCTGATAAAAAACAAACAGAGCCTGATTCGGGAAACAACCACGCCCGACAAGCGTAGAGGTCCGCTTGCCGAGCTTGAAGAAGGATACTCAGACCTCGCACTTCATCATACAAATGGTCCTTATAGATCCAAGGCAGCCATCTCGTATGCACGCAGTGAGGGCCTACATTGATAGCGGTCCATAGGAAACTATGTGGACCACGAGTTGGCTTCTAGGATGAATCTATCTCTCTGCAAAAAGACCACTTCGGATGTCATCACCACAGTCAATGGAACTGAAATTGCCTCTGGGCCTGTAACTCATTCCACTGCAGAGATGACACTATTGGGTCAGGATGGGCATCGAGAGACTATTGTGTTTGATTTAATCAAAGCCCCGGAGTTCCAAATAATACTAGGGATACCTTGGTTGGAAACACATAATCCTTGTATTGATTGGCGAGAGAAGAGAATAACCTTCCCGGATTATGAACATACTTGTTACCCAAAAAAATCTTTGAACCAAGGCCTGGCCGCAGTCGCTACTCCAGTCGTGCAGTTACCTCAGAAATATCAAGAATTCCAGGATGTTTTCCAAAAGGAACAGGCAAACACCCTACCACCTCACAGATCATACGATTGTCAAATCGATCTCATACCCGGTGCACAACCTCCATGTAGTAGGATCTACGCCCTTACGGAACCCGAAAACCTTCACCTACGACAATACTTGGACCAATACCTTGCTAATGGCTTCATTCGTCCATCCAAGTCCCCTGCATCTTCAGCTTTGTTCTTCGTGCCTAATAAGGAAGGTGACCTCAGAACGTGCATAGACTACCGCGCATTAAATCAGATCACGGTTAAGAACCGATACCCATTGCCTCTGATCCCCGAATTACTAGACCAAGTAAAGGCTGCTTGCATCTACACTAAATTAGATCTGCGAGGGGCATATCATCTGGTATGTGTAAAGAAAGGCGACGAATGGAAGACTGATTTTCGCACTATGTACGGGTTATTCGAATACCAGGTGATGCTCTTCGGGTTGTGCAATGCACCAGCAGCTTTCCAGTATTTTATGAACGATGTCCTTCATGAACTCATTGACGTCTGTGTCAAATCCGCCTTCAAGGCTTGGCGGCATTATCTGCTCGGTGCCAGGCATACCATTACGTTAATCACCGATCACCGGAACTTGCAGATTTAAAAACAGCCAAGACCCAATCGTCGCGTCAACTTAGATGGGCATTGTTCTTTGCCGAGTTCGATTTCGTGATCACTTATCGACCCATGGGCGTAGGACATGGGGTGGACAGGGGGGACAAATCCCCCCACAATTTTAAGTGGGGGGATGTAATATCATTTATCCCCCCCAGAATATGTGTTTGGTGTGCGGTGCAGGGATCTGTTTTTGAAGTGGGGGGAGGGGCTGCTTACTATATAAGATGCCCTCTCCCCCTGGCCCCAAAGCATGGGGGCAAACAAAAAAAAAGATAATTCTTTTTTTAACATAGTTTTGGGTGGGGTGGGTGCAGGTGGGACCACTAGCCACCAGGGATTTTTGCAAGGGGGGTGGCCCTCTCTCCCCCACCCTAAGTGGAGGGGGGCACCTTATGTAGCCCTCCCTGGGGGCAGATTCCTGCCCCTAGGAAGGGGTACATGAGATGCCCTCCATCTATTTGGGGTGAGGGGAGAGGCCACTGCAAATATTGGCAGAGCAACCCCACCCTCCAAGCCTGGGGCAGTATGTTTTGCCACCCCCTGGGGGCAGATGGTGTAACGCTCACCTGGCTCCCACGGAGGCGCTGACCTGGTCTGGATTGCTGTGACCTCTTCAAGCGTGATGCGCAGGATTCGAAACACCGACTGAACTGGACCCCCAAATCTGGCTTGTCTGGCCCATAGAAAAATCTTTCTGTAGGTGGAGAAAGGGGATTAACTGACTGCAGAGTATTGTGATTGCTTCCCACCTCCCCTTTGCTCTTCTCTGACCACCTCCGAAATCCTCAATCAAGGCTCACCTTAATGTTTGAATGGATGAGCTCTCCATCCTGCTTCTGGTGCAGGGGCGCGTATTTGACCAGTTACTTCACTGGTTTCGGAAGGCAAAATGCCGTAAGTATGCAGTTTAAAAAGTTCCAGAGTAGAGTCTTCTCTTTGTTTGCTTTTCTTAACCTGCGATCTGTCCTTATTTTCAGGTGCAGAGTGGAAGTGATGCTTCGAGGGATATTGCCGGAGATAAACTCAGGTGAGTTCGTGATCAAATGATCCCTTTAAATGTCTTTGAATCCCTCTAGTAATGTCTTTCTTTTTTCCCCTTAGGGGCCGGGGTGCGGTACCAGGCCAAGAAGTGGCGCCGACCCGAAATGAGGAGTGGTTCCGTCAAATATGGCCAGGTAAGTCTTGTGATGGAAAATCAGGCTTTCCTCATTTGTTCCTCCTGCTCAGCTTTTGTCTCTTCTTCTCCCCTGCAGGTGCAGAGATGTGGCGGAATGCCCAGAAGGTCGCGGTGGATAGTGAAGAGCCCACGAGGCAGGTGAGTGATGCGCGGCGCTGCTACAAGTAGCGCAATGCTTTTAAAGAATGTCTATCTTCAGGATCGCTGGCGTGATGATTCCGGAGACAGGTAAGAAATTAGATTACGTTCTTGGTTTTCACCTTTTCTCTTCCCTTCCTTCCTTTCAGGTATCCCAAGATCGAGGCAGGCGTGGCTGGAGGCAAGATGCAGGAGCAGGCATGGTGAGCGTTCAGCTGCTAGATGCAGAGCAACGCGAAGCACGTGTGGCAGTCCGGGCGTGGTTTAAATAGCCTCGGACGAAGTTCCAGGTAAGTATTCTTCCACGGTCCCCAAGTAAAATAGTTCCTTTGAGAAAATAGTCCCTCCTAAGCCTCATTTGGCTTGAGGCTTCATACAGCATGGTCTGCGTCAGGTAAGTGCACCAAACACCCTCTTTTATGAGCCTGGCGCCTATGGCGCCAGGACTGATGTCCAACATGAGCCTGGCGCCAAAGGCGCCAGGACAAAGTCCAAAGAGCCCCTATTAGGGGCCGCTGGGCTTTTACCCGAGGGCATGATGCCTGCTTCCGGGGGTGCTGGGCCTGTCCTGGTGCTCCGGGGGTAGGCATCATGACAGCACCCCCCCCCCAAGGCCCCTCCCAAGGTCCTTCCCTCTGGAGGTTTCGGTTTGTTTGGGAAATCCCGATGGAACTTTTTTACCAGCCGAGGTGCATGTACGTGGTCGCTGGGTTCCCAAGACCTTTCCTGAGGTCCGTACCCTTTCCAATCAATTAGATAGAAAAGTTTTGATTTTGAAATTTTAGAATCCAAAATGTTCTTCACCTCGAATTCAGGCTCCCCATCTATCTGAATTGGTTCTGGTGGCTTTATTAACCTGGTTCCTGATTGCACTGGTTTCAAAAGTGACACATGAAAAACGGGATGAATCCGCATGTTAGCTGGCAGATCGAGCTTGACTGCCACTGGATTAATGATAGCTTTGATCGAATAAGGGCCCAAATACCTTGGATTAAAAGTTTGAGGTCCCTTGAGTAATAAATGTTTGGTAGCCAACCATACTTGGTCTCCTATTTGGTATGAAGGCACCTCCTTCCGATGCAGATCTGCATTTTTCTAGTATTTTTCTTTCGCTTGTTGCAAATGGGCAGTTGCATTCTTAAATGCTTGAGTTATAGTGGAATGCAAATGGTCTACTGCGGGCATTTCAAGGCTCAGAGGAGAGTCCAGGTCTGAAGTACGAGGGTGATGTCCATATAGGGTGTAAAAGGGGCTTTGTCCAGTTCCAGAGTGCACTGAGTTATTGTATGCATATTCGGCCACCCATAACAAATCATTCCAATTACCCTCCGATTGGTGCAACATACACCGTAGGTATTGTTCAAGGGTCTGGTTCGTTCTCTCCGTTATGACCATCGGTCTGTGGGTGATGGCTGGTTGAGAGTCTTACGTCGATTTGTGCCAGTTGACAACACCTTTTCCAAAAATGTGAAATAAACTGGCTTCCCCGGTCGGAGACTAATATGGACGGGAACCCATGCAAGCGGATGATATTTTCGAGGAATTCCCTAGCAAGGACAGAAGCTGAAGGTAATCCGTTCAACGGAATAAAATGAGCCATTTCAGAAAATAGATCCACCACAACCAGAATAGTATTGTATCCATTACAAGGGGGCAGGTCTGTGATAAAATCTAGTGACAAGGTGTGCCAAGGCGCTGGTGGAATGTCTAAAGGCTGAAGAAGACCAGCGGGTTTTGTCTTTTGGCCTTTGTTTTGGGCTCAAACTCCACAGGACATCACGAAAGATTTAATATCCTTTCGCCAGGAGGGCCACCAGAATTGTCGTTTAATTTTTTCCTCAGTTTTGGCAATGCCAGGATGTCCTTCCATCAGGGTATCATGATGACGGGAAATAACCAGTTCTTGTAATTCCTTTTCTGGCAGAAATAAGCGTCCTTGGAAGTAAGGTAGGCCATCGTTGACCGAAAAGTAAGACCCCCCTTTGGATCCAATCCTGCAAGGCGGTAGAGTCCAGGAGTTGTTTTACTCGTGCTTGAATGTCTTCAAAGGTTTGTAAGGAGGTTAATCCCAAAATTCTTTGTTTCGGGAATGATCGGCACAGGTTCTGAATTAGTGTCTATTTCTCCCATTCCTATTCTAGATAGTGCGTCTGCTTTGCCAGCCGGGACGGTAAGTGATTACGAAATCAAACTCAGCAAAGAACAAAGCCCATCGGAGCTGACGTGATGATTGAGCCTTGGCAGTCTTTAAATATTGTAAATTTCAGTGATCAGTGATCACGGTGATGGTGTGCCTGGCGCCAAGAAGATAATGCCGCCAAGCCTTAAGGCGGACTTAATGGCTAATAATTCCTTATCGGTAATTGCATAATTTACCTCAGGGGGTGAGAACTTTCTGGACCAAAATGCTACAGGATGCAGTTGGTTGGTTTCAGAGTCTCTCTGAGACAGGACAGCTCCCATGGCTAAACTGGATGCGTCAGTTTCGACTATGTATGGGAGATCGGGACGCGGGTGCTTCAAAATAGGTGCAGACGTGAATTTAGCTTTCAATTCCTGAAAGGCCTGTTCGGCTTCCTTGGTCCATTCGAAACGTTTATTTTTCCGCAAAAGTGCAGTGATGGGTTGTACTACACGTGAAAATTCCGGAATAAATCTGCGATAAAAATTGGCAAAACCAAGCATGCTTTGGACCCCTTTTACCGAGCTAGGAGATGGCCATTTGAGGATGGCCTCCACTTTCTGCGAGTCCATTGAATCCAAGAAACTCCACCTCGGTGGTATGGAAAACACACTTTTCCAGCTTAGCAAACAGTTTGTGCTGGCGCAATTTCTCAAGGACAGGCCGGACATGCTTTCTGTGATCAGATTCCGAAGAGGAGCACACAAGAATGTCATCGATATATACGACAACACAAACATCGATAAGTTCCCGAAGGACATCGTTCATGAAGAATTGGAAGGCAGCAGGCGCGTTGCACAACCCAACAGGCATCACCTGGTATTCGAATAAACCATATTTTGTACGGAAGGCCGTTTTCCATTTGTCGCCTTCTTTTACTCGCACCAGATGATAAGCCCCCCGGAGATCTAACTTGGTGTATACGCAAGCGTCCTTCACCTGGTCAAGGAGTTCAGAGATCAAAGGCAGAGGGTAACGGTTTTTAACCGTTATCTGGTTCAATGCGCGGTAGTCGATACAAGTTCTAAGGTCGCCTTCTTTTTTGGGCACGAAGAACAAAGCCGAGGATGCCGGGGACTTTGACGGGCGAATGAAACCATTGGCTAGGTATTGATCTAAATATTGTCTCAAATGCCGGTTCTCAGGTTCAGTAAGGGCATAAATCCTGCTACAAGGGGGTTGTGCACCGGGCACCAGATCGATTTGGCAATCCTACGATCTGTGGGGGGGTAACGTGTTGGCCTGTTCCTTTTGGAAGACGTCCTGAAAGTCTTGGTATTCCGGAGGTAGTTGCATGGAGACAGAGGTTACAGATGCTAGACTAATCTTCAGATTTTCTGGGTAGCAGGTTTGTGCACAATCCGGGAAGGTTATTCTCTTTGCTCGCCAATCAATTCTAGGATTATGTGTCTCTAACCAAGGAATTCCAAGAATAACCTGAAACTGTGGGGCCTTGATTACGTCAAACACAACTGCCGCCCGATGGCCGTCCGGACCAATAAGAGTCACCTCAGTAGTGGAATGTGTTACCGGTCCTGAGGCAATTTCAGTTCCATCGACTGTGGTGATGACATCTTTGCTGGTTTTTGGACGCAGAGGGAGGTTAATCCTAGAGACCAGTTCACGATCCACATAGTTTCCTATAGCCCCAGTATCGATGTATGCCTTTATTGCATGCAACCGCTTAGGCTGTTCCGGATCTACGAGAACCATTGGCACAATGAAATTCGAGGTCTGAGAGTTAGTTTTCAAGCTCGGCAAGCGGACCCCTACGCTTGTCAGGCGGAGTCGTTTCCCGAAACAGAGTCTTCATGGTTTTTATCAGCGGCTCCTACCACCTTCTTGGGCGGTTTTGCCGAGCAATCTCGTAGAAAGTGTCCAGAGTTCCCACAATAAAGACATAATTTTAACTGCCGCCTCCTTTCACGTTCCTTTTGGGTTAAAGGTCCTCTAACCCCTCCAATTTGCATAGGCTCGGAGACATCGGCACCCTTGGAAGTGACAAGGGTCTTGACCGACACCTGGATTTCAAACTTGGACCGATCCGCTTTTCGGTTTTGGAGCCTGTGATCCAATTGGACCACTAAGTCTATATATTCTGTGCATTCTTGGGGCGGATTTACGACTTGGGCCAAGACATCTTTAAGTTCTCCGCGTAGACCCCAATAGAATAATGTGATTCTTTTATCCTCTGGCCACCCAGTTTCCACGATTAGTCTGTTAAAGGTTGCTATGTAGGAGAGGAGGTCTTGGTTGCCCTGTCGCAGGGATAGAAGTTCATCATCCAGAGCTTGTCCCTGAGAATGTCGAGCAAATAATCTCTCCATGCTTGCTTGAAATCCTTGGAAATCCCGGAGGATTGGGTCATCTTGAGTAACCAGTGGTACTGACCAATCGGCAGCACAGCCGCTAAGGTATGACAACACAAAAGCTACCTTGGTCTGGTCATTAGGGAAGGCCCCAGGTCTGCATAGGAAATGCAAACGTCATTGATTCATGAATACGGCAAACCGTTTGGGGTCCCCAGCAAAGCGTTCAGGTGGGGCCAGCGGCATATTTCCATGTAGATTGATTTGCACAGGGTTACTTGAAGCCACAGGAACAGAATTCCCCCCCGGAACCAGGTAGAGGGATTTGCCCAGCTTGACCTTGCGATACCTGCCTCGCCAGGTCATCAGTTCGTTCCTTAGATATGATTAGTTCCCTCCTGAGGGCATTAGTCTCTTGACGAGCGGCATGTACTTCGGCCCGTAATTCCCCCAGTAACTGGGCCAACATATCAGTCTCAGAAGTTTCCATAGCGCCTGGGTGGGAATTTGTAGGAAGGCTTTGCGTTATGTAACGCTCACCTGGCTCCCACGGAGGCGCTGACCTGGTCTGGATTGCTGTGAGCTCTTCAAGCGTGATGCGCAGGATTCGAAACACCGACTGAACTGGACCCCCAAATCTGGCTTGTATGGCCCGTAGAAAAATCTTTCTGTAGGTGGAGAAAGGGGATTAACTGACTGCAGAGTATTGTGATTGCTTCCCACCCCCCCTTTGCTCTTCTCTGACCACCTCTGAAATCCCTAATCAAGGCTCACCTTAATGTTTGAATGGATGAGCTCTCCATCCTGCTTCTGGTGCAGGGGCGCGTATTTGACCAGTTACTTCACTGGTTTCGGAAGGCGAAATGCCGTAAGTATGCAGTTTAAAAAGTTCCAGAGTAGAGTCTTCTCTTTGTTTGCTTTTCTTAACCTGCGATCTGTCCTTATTTTCAGGTGCAGAGTGGAAGTGATGCTTCGAGGGATATTGCCGGAGATAAACTCAGGTGAGTTCGTGATAAAATGATCCCTTTAAATGTCTTTGAATCCCTCTAGTAATGTCTTTCTTTTTTCCCCTTAGGGGCCGGGGTGCGGTACCAGGCCAAGAAGTGGCGCCGACCCGAAATGAGGAGTGGTTCCGTCAAATATGGCCAGGTAAGTCTTGTGACGGAAAATCAGGCTTTCCTCATTTGTTCCTCCTGCTCAGATTTTGTCTCTTCTTCTCCCCTGCAGGTGCAGAGATGTGGCGGAATGCCCAGAAGGTTGCGGTGGATAGTGAAGAGCCCACGAGGCTGGTGAGTGATGTGCGGCGCTGCTACAAGTAGCGCGATGCTTTTAAAGAATGTCTATCTTCAGGATCGCTGGCGTGATGATTCCGGAGACAGGTAAGAAATTAGATTAAGTTCTTGGTTTTCACCTTTTCTCTTCCCTTCCTTCCTTTCAGGTATCCCAAGATCGAAGCGGGCGTGGCTGGAGGCAAGATGCAGGAGCAGGCACGGTGAACGTTCAGCTGCTAGATGCAGAGCAACGCGAAGCACGTGTGGCAGTCCGGGCGTGGTTTAAATAGCCTTGGAAGAAGTTCCAGGTAAGTATTCTTCCACGGTCCCCACCCAAGTAAAATAGTTCCTTTGAGAAAATAGTCCCTCCTAAGCCTCATTTGGCTTGAGGCTTCATGCAGCATGATCTGCGTCAGGTAAGTGCACCAAACACTCTCTTTTATGAGCCTGGGGCCTATGGCGCCAGGACTGATGTCCAACATGAGCCTGGCGCCAAAGGCGCCAGGACAAAGTGCAAAGAGCCCCTATTAGGGGCCGCTGGGCTTTTACCCGAGGGCATGATGCCTGCTCCCGGGGATGCTGGGCCTGTCCTGGTGCTCCGGGGGTAGGCATCATGACAGATGGTCACACACAAGTGCCCATCTGCCCCTAGGGAAGGGCAAAACAAAAATATATATTTTAACTTGTTTTGGGTTGGGGGCCCACTAGACCACCAGGATTTTTGTGTTTGAAAGGGGGGGGTGGCTCTCTCCCCCCACCCTAAGTGGATGGGAGCACCTTATATAGCCTACCCTGGGGGCAGATTTCTGCCCCTTAGGAAGCGGTACATGGGATGCCCCATCCATTTGGGGTGAGGGGGAGTCCACTGCAAATATTGGCAGAGCCACCCCGCAAGCCTGGGGCAGTACGTTTCCCCCTCCCAGGGGCAGATGGCCACACACATGTGTCCATCGGCCCCTAAGAAAGGGGCAAAACAAAAATAAAACAAATTATAACTTGTTTTGGGTGGGTGTGGGGGCCACTGAACCACCATGGATGTTTTTAGTGGAAAGGGGGGTGGCCCTCTCCTCCCCACCCCAAATGGATGGGGGGCATCTCATGTAGCCCTCCCTGGGGGCAGATTGCTAGCACAATCTGCCCCTAGGAAAAAGGCAAAACAAAAATAAAAATAAAAAAAAATCATAACTTGTTTTGGGTGGGTGTGGGGGTCACTAAACCACCATAGATGTTTTTAGTGGAAAAGGGGGTGTCCACGGATGTCTTCTTTTCAGAAATGCATGGGGTTCTCTGTTTGCCTTGGTGGCTTCGACACCCTAGGCCCAAATCTGTAGGTTGTCCACATGAGCAAAATCTTTGCCGAAAGGCTTGGGGTTATCAGTGGGTTAGGCTTTTCCCTTTTCGCCGAGGTAGGTGCATCCACACATGTGAGAAACCGTTTTCACCGGGACACCGTTTCGGTGGGTGGGCAGAGGGAAATGTCTCTGAAATTTGGTGGAAAAAAGCACAATTTTCAAACATTTCACTTTGGCCAGCCACTGAAACACGCCACCAACAATACATGTCCTACCATCCTGCATTCCCACAGGTGTCCCGACGAAAACGGTACCTCACATGTGTGGGTGCACCTAACTGGGCGCAAAGGGAAAAGGCTAACCCACTGGTAACCTCACACCTTTCGGCAGAGCAGATTTTGCTCATGTGGTCAACATACAGATTTGGGCCTAGGGTGTTGAAGCCACCAAGGAAAACAGGGAACCCAAGTATTTCCAAAAAGAGGAAACCCATGGGAATCCACAGAGGTCTGACTTGCGCAAATCGCCCCAGAATGTATTACCCACAATCCCCGGCAAAGTCTGAAATTTGGTGAAAAAACGACAATTTTCAGACATTTTCTTCTTGCCACCCACCAAAACACGCAGCCAACACCACATGTCCTACCTTCCCGCGTTCCCACAGGTGTCCCGATGTAAACGGTACCTCACATGTGTGGGTGCACCTACCTGGGCGCAAAGGGAAAAGGCTAAACCACTGGTAACCCCCAAAGGGTTTGGGGAGACAACCTACAGATTTGGGCATAGGGTGTCGAAGCCATGAAGGAAAACAGGGTACCCCATTCATTTCCGAACAGAAGACACCTGTGGGAATCCACAGAGGTCTGACTTGCGTGAATCGCCCCAGAATGTATTACCCACAATCCCAGACAAAGTGAAAATTGTGTTTTTTCCACCAAATGTCAGACTTTGTCAGGGATTGTGAGTCATACATTATGGGGCGATTCGTGCAAGTCAGACCTCTGTGGATTCCCACGGGTGTCTTCCTTTCGGAAATATATGGGGTTCCCTGTTTTCCTTCGTGGCTTCGACACCCTAGGCCCAAATCTGTAGGTTGTCCACATGACCAAAATTCCTTAAAATCTGCTGTGCGAAAAGACTTGGGGTTACCAGTGTTTTAGGCTTTTCCTTTTACACCCAGGTAGGTGCACCCACACTTGTGAGGTACCATTTTCATCGGGAAACCTGTGGGAACACAGGAAGGTAGGCATGTGTTGTTGACTGCGTGTTTCGGTGGGTGACCAGAGTGAAATGTGCGGAAATTGTGTTTTTTTTTCTGTCATTTTCCCGATTTCCCCCAAACTAGGGAATCTTTCCCTACATAGTTGTTGCCTGACCTGCGCAAATCACCCCTTCCTAAACTTGGAATATTGTCTACTTTTCAGAAATGTATGCCTTTCTGGCTTCCCATTCAGTTTTCTTACCATTTTCTTCCATTCCGTCCACGCATGTCCTATTGGACAAAAAACACCAAAATCGCCTACCTCTCACAAAACGGCTGATTAGCACATCAAAATATGTTATTTTGGTTTCCACTCAACCTGTTCTTGAAAGCCTGGAAAATGGCAAATCCAGCACAGCAAACCATGTGTTCCTAGCTCTTACAAGGAAAACACCACAGGCTTCTTTGTACAACATTTTATTGGCATTTTCTGGAGAAAAAAAACAAATGTTTTCCTTTTTGGTCATTTTCTCTCACCTCCCTACAGCAAACTAGGATTCCTGGGTGGCGTTACGACCACCTACATGTGGGAAAAAAGGGGACATCTTTGGCCGAGATATCTCATGTAACAAAGAAGTTACAAGGGATTGAATGGCAACATACCGAAATCACCAAAAAAGGCCTTGGCACTGGGGGGGAAATACCCATGGCAGTTAAGGGGTTAAGACGGTAAAGCCCCAGAGGAGATATCATTTGTAAGGTAGCTCAGTTAGTTAATGCTCCAAATGCAGATTGTGCACAGGAATATGTAACACCTGTGTTAAGCACCTGGCTTAATCTTCCGGTGGGATAATAGGCAGAGGGAATGCATTCAGCTTCCGAAGCAACACAGCATTTTCCAGGTCAATTGGTTCAGAAAAAGTGGTGGAAAACACTATTATTGTCGCTTTTTCTAATTGGCCAGATTTTCTTTCATTTTCTGGGTGGAATTCGGGAGCCGATTGGACACACCACGACCCCTTGTATTTCCCGCTCCGCCATACAAATGTGGCCTTAATGCCAGCATGGATTCTCATGCTGGAAATAAGGAAAGGGATTCCTCTGGGATCTGCTTGGAAATGAAACCTAGTAAAAGCGGGCAGAGTCCAGAGGAAGTCATTGTCAATTTTGCCAGCAATCGCTAATTGCGCAAGGTATTTATACTCTTCCAAAGTGGAAAAGCAATGTGATTTCACCTGCCTTTCATGCTAAAATCTTCCATTTTGTGGCGGAAAAGTAAAAACGTGCGCCAATGGATGTGCTCCACTCCATGCAGTTTACTTTGCGCCTTGATGCTTGGGGGTTTTGCGTGATGCTACACGTGTAATAAATAAATAAATACATTTAACATGATCCCAGATAAATGGCAATTTGTGATCAGAATGAGTGAGCATGGCATGTCGCTGATAAGAGGGAGTCCTGTGCTTCTTGAGTGCGTTGGCAAATGCCCTTAATTGCCATCTCGCGTTAAGCAGGTGCTTAAACTCATCAGTGTGGATTGCACAATAATAAGTCGACAGAGGTATTTCAAATGGCCAATTTTGCTCTTTGGGTGACATTGTAAAAGTGGGAGAATGTTGCCCAGCATGTGCTCTTTCTCTGCAGAGTGAATTGTGCCCGCCCTGAGGAAGAAGTGTGAAAAACCGACAAGGGCACTGTGCCCTGCTCTTTCTGTGTGTGTCTTTCCCACAGGGCGACAGATATGGGTAAGTCTCAGGTGGCAAACCTGTACCCTAGTTGATGTGGTAAAGGTTTCCAGACTTCTGAGGCTGATAACATTAGTAGCATTGAGTTACATGCCACCTGACAGGTATGTGTGATAAAGTTGCAAAGCAGAGCTGTTAGTGAGCTAAAGCAGGAGGCAATGTCTGCCCACCCTCAAGGGGTACGTACAACCAAAAGCAATAGGCCCCTCCCCCCATCATGGCTGTAGGGGCTAGGCTCCAAACCAGGGCAAGAATGCCCTCCAATCATCCATGCCCACGAGTAGGGTACACCTCATGCTGCAGGAACCCTGTTGAGCAACCTCTATGCTTTCCAGGTGATACTAAAGTTATTTAAAGCCAGAAGTCTAAAAGGTAATCGCTTAATTGCTTAATTGCAGCTGGAAAGTAGTTCCTGGTGTGATCAAAATGTCTTAATCAAGTGTGACATCATCCCCTTCATTTATAAGCAATATGTGTGTTCTCGCATTTCTTCTTCCACTGAATTACTGTTAGAAACAAAGGCAAGAGTTGTGTCTCTTGTGTAGGCATTAGAAAGGCAGTTGCCAGCCTCTGGCATAATATGCCCATGTTCTTCCAATATTGGCTAGCTGCCCTCTTATGGCCAGGTAGAACCATTGTGGCAGTGACTGACAAATGCCTTTCCCCTGCAGACAGAAAAGCGGAAATAAGAGGCCAATTCAAGACACGGAACAAATAGAAGTTAAGACAGACTGCAGCTTCCATTGCTGTGTTAGGGAGAATATGTTGAGTGTTCAAGCAAGGAGGTATGTATTAAGCAAGCAGTGAGACAAGGGAGAGGCAAAGAAAGGCCAGAGGGGCTCTTTGAATATGTAACAGGACAGAGGACCCATGCTCTGCCGTCCTAGTAACATATGAGAGAATCAAATAGATCAGGCTTTGCAGCAAATGTTAAACGAGAAAGGAAGAGAGTCCAGCTCTGCATTCAGAATAACAAAGGCAAAGAAAGGCTAGGCTCCAAAGCCAGCATGAGGTGGAATAAGAGGGACCAGACTCATCGTGAGAGGCTGACCCGGCCCTCGCAGGGGCGCTAGAGGGGCAGCCCACATAGCGGGCTGCCCCTCTGGCCACCCCCCTGGGTCCACATACACCCCACCTACTAGGCATCACCGGGTCCGACACATCCGGCCGTGGACCTGGGGAGTGCTTATAAGGGGGTGGGCTTGCGATCTCCCATCCTCCTTGTTTGCTGTACACCCTCCCGGAGGACAGTCAAAGCAGCAACATCACACACCTGGTCCCTCTACTCCCATAACAGGGCTTACTCAGAGGTACAAACAAGATTTCCTCTTTCTTTGAAACCCCCATCCTTCCTTTCCAAGAGACACACACACGCCTCCTTGCCCCACACAAAAAAGTAGCAACTTGCAGTTGGTAGAAAAGGCTGCAACTCTTTTATTTGGCAGGAGTCCACTTACAGATGATCTGCCTCTTAACGAGCTGGCGTCCTAGCTGTGGCCCACTGGAAATAATTTTTATTTCCTCTCTCTTACCATGAGCTCATAGTCAGATGAAAAATCCAGAAATGTAACATACAAAGACATGTTCTTTGCTGCTGCATCCTTACATTTTCTTAGGTTTTCTTTTCTTCTTTTCTCTTGTTTTATACAGTGATATTTGTAATTTAATACGTACTGCTATTTTAATTCTAATTTTGTGAAAAGTCGAGTTCTTTGACTAAAACACAATAAATAAATAAAGCAAAGTCCCCAAGATGTCCCTTGTCCCCCCCCAGATTTTATGTGTCTCCTACGCCCCTGTCTTCCCCTCTAGAAATCTCATGGCCGAGGTACTGCAAATGGGGTTGACACAACTGTAACTTGTCTTAAGCTGCCTTGTGGCCTTTTTCAGCTAGCACTTTCAAAAGGCCTGGCGTTAAGGCTACTGTCTCATTCGATCTCTGCCGGTGGGGATGACCAACTTGGTCCCAGTTATATTCCTCACTTCAGCCCGACATCGCAAACGGACTGCACCCTGGCAGTATTCCATCACAGCCATTTCAACATGGCTGCTGCACTACAGTGCACTAGAAACATCCACAAGCGTGCACCTGAAATGCAGTATGCTGATTGGCCACTGTGCTGCTCAGGGAAGCTGGCCCATACTAACCAGAAGGCGCAGCTGGCTCTAGGTAAAGGCCCGGCATTATGGCTACTGTCTCATTCGATCTCAACCGGTCTCTGCCGGCAATGCCCCCTGTATGATTGTGTGAGGCTTTCCCGGACTGTGCTCCCACACCGATTTTGACTTTTTGCCTACCTGTATTCCGACGTTGCCCCCTGTACCACAGGGTGAGGATTTTCCAGATTTTGCCTTACAACCAATCCCTTATTCTGTAATATTCTGTAACCTCATGCCTTGTCCCATATTTTGTAGACTGGGTTTATGCACTTTTAACTGTAACTAGCACCTAGATGCTTCAGGGCTTTGTGCACTGCTATAAATAAAAAAAATTAATAAAGAACAAGTGAGTATTCCTCATAGAATCTGAATACCCACCTCTTCACCGCTTCCTAGTCTTCGCCCAGCTCTTCTCTGATTTAGGTTCTCTGATTGTATCTGATTGTATGTTTTGTTTTTTGTCTTTATGTGCGCCGTGAGGCCTGCGAGCGATTTAGCGCTCTATCAAGAATTAAAATGAATACGCCTTCAAGGACAGGGAGGGTAGTAGCAGATCGTCTACATACTGCACCAGCGTCGAGCCTCCTGGAACCTGTACTGAATCAGGATCTTTCTTGAAACATTTTGGAAATAGGGTAGGGCTCTCTACTTATCCCATTGGAAGCCTAGTGAAAGTATACTGCATTGATGTATGGGTAAATGCAAATAAGTACTGACTGTCAATATGTATGGAGAAAAAAGTCAAACATAAATCTAGTACAGTGAAATATTTGGCTGTATAGGGCATACATGACAAAATTGTAGCTGGATTGGGTACAACCGGAAAAGATGGTAACACTGCTGCTTTAACTGCACACAAATCCAGAATAAAATGATAAACCTCTTTACCTGGTTTCTTAGTAGGCAAAATAGGTATTACAGGCACAACGGGTTGGTACAATAATGCATTTTTACAGAAGGGGTTCTATCACAGAACGGATACCTTCTTCAGCCTGTCAGGAAATAGGATACTGAGGTACAACACGTGGCAAGGACTTGTCAGCATTCAAAGTGATTGAAACTGGTTCAGTATTAACCATATATCCAGTAGCAGTTACATGGGTTTACCATAATTTGACTAGGACTCAGGCCAACATCCCCTGCCATGGACAGGGATTGTCAGCTCAGTCCCCAGACTTCAAATGGGTAATTTCATTTCTGTAATACTGCCAGCACCTCATGCTCTCTGTAAGCGGGAATATCAAGATATACACAATCAGGGGAAAAGTAAATGAAGCAACTGAGTTTTCACAATAAATCTACTCCAAACAGATTCACAGGGGAACCAAGGGCTCAGCAAAAAAGCATGTTGGTTAGTAATCTGAACTATCATGACCATAAACTGAGTGGAGTATCCTCTATACCTACAGCATTTACTAAAGCATCAGAATTCTTTGTCAGGGGAAACTCAGAGGCTTTTAGCATGGAGTGTGATGCTCCAGTGTCAACCAAACATTAAATTGTTTTTCTTCTTTTAAACTGTTTATTTATTGCACTTGGAATATATCATCAACATTACCACATATTGAGTTGAGAAACACAAACAAACCTTAATAGAATCTTGTAAAGTTCACACATTGTGTGGATGCGCCTCGGCGCCCGCAGGGGGTGTTGGGCGCGTCGGTGATCGGGTCCCTGAGAACCGAGGCAGCGGGTCGGCCCCTTCACTCTCGGCTGTCATAGGCGCCGAGAGCGAGGGAACGCGAGCCGCTGCTCAGAAACGCGAGCCGCTGCTCGGAAACGCGGTGCATCACAGCTGCGCTCACCTGACAGGAAACCCGATCCCGAAGGGGGGGGACAAAGGCGCAGGCACTCCATGGCGGTGTGGGGTGGGGGCGACCGGCCCTTCAGCATGGCGTGCCCCACGGCGGCCCCAGAGCAGGTCGCGGCTGGAAGGCACCCAGAGCCCGCCCATACCCAACGCAATCACGGTCACGATCACGTGATCGCCTCCAACGTTCCCCAGGACTCCGGAAGCAGGAAATGGTGCACGCTAGCACGGCAGCCTTTAAGGGAGGTAGGACAACCCCTCAGCAGCCAATAAGGTGTAAGCCAGACAAGGCTGATGCCGATTGGTGGGGACTTGAAACTAGGGAAGCTTATAAAAGGGCACCAAATGAAACTGACGAGGTTCTCTCATTTTCCAGGAAAGAGAAGAGGACGAGGAACAAAGACTGGAGTGGTGGGCCTATCTGGACACCACGAGATAGGACAAGGTTGGGGACTGCCTCAATCTACTCTGGAAGGGCCAAACACTGGTGAAGGAAACCAGAAGACTATATACTTTGTTTTGCTAAGGACCCTTTACCCATTAGAATAAATATTGTTTCAGCATCCGCCTGTCTCCTGGAGTCTCCTTATCGCACACATATAAACATGAATCATATCAGTTGGGGATATTGATAGGGTGGTAGGTCAACCACGGCTAGGTACGCCCAGAAGTCAGACCATATATCCTTTTTTAAAAATAACAATTGTTATTAGTTTTTCAAACAAAAGAACAGACTTTATGAATCACTTTTGATGTTACATGACATCATTCGCCTGTTCAACACTCCTACCCGCCCAGCCTGTTCCACTACTGTGCCTACTTATAATGTGTATTAAACTGTTCACTGTATCTCTAACCCACAGATAGTGATGGTGCAGGTATCTGAGTTGAGTGAAATCTCGTGTAGGGGGAGTAAGGATCCTGTATCAAATGTTTCCAGGTCACTAGATCTATGCTTTGCTCCTCTTGGCCTCGACAGGATGCTTCTTGCCACACCGCAGTTTCTGCAAGTGCCCATTTCTTGAGCTCCCTCAACCACACGCTTGTCCCTGGACCTCGACGTGCCTTCCACCCCATAGCTATTCAGCGCTTCGCCAGGATGTACGCTAAATCTCTTAATTTACTAACATGTCTGGCTTGCTGTGGTCTCGGAAAAATTCCCAACAAGCACGCTTTGAGAGAACGAGTCTGACGACAATCCCACCGTACTCAGGGTCTTGTCCACTTCCACCCAAAATTGCTGTATTTCAACGCAGGTCCAGAACATATGTATCAGGTCTGCGCTGATCAGGCCACATTTCGGGAAAGCTTGTTCTGTTGCGTTACCAAATTGTGCCACTTTTTTCGGAGTTAAATATGCTCTGGGAGTGACATATAGATGGATTAGTTGTAATTTCGCATTTCTGGACACTTTCTCATGGTTCCCCATGGTTCTACTCTAAGATGCATCCGACAGCTGCTCCTGCAGATCTACTTCCCAACTTTACCCAGTCTGTATCAGATTGCTTCCGGGTCTCGCCATCAGTATCTCGTATAATCCTGATACTGTGTGTTCCCCTATGGAGATATCATAGAGTGTTTCTATTGTTTCATCTTCCACCAATACTCCCTCTGATCCTGGCCACTATGGACAAGTGAGGCATAGGTTATGTGTTGCCCCTCACCCACCCCTGATTCTGAAACTACTTCACCGAAGGTCATCAGTTGACCCTTCTTCAGTAAATCCCAAGAGTCACCACCCCACTAGTCTCCCAGTATTTCCTAGCATTCAGCCTAAACTGCACATTTGCTCTTTTTAGCGTAACCAGTGGGATCTGGGGTGAGTAGGGTGTTTCCTCACCCAGAAAGCGGCAGGCTCTTGGCCACACCGTCATGCCTAGCTTCAGCAACAGCAGGGGCTTAGGCTCACATGGTACTGTGGTCCACATCATCTCTTTAAAAAAAGAGTGGGGTGCAAGCCGGTTGTAGTAATCCGCTGTCTTGGGACTGGTCGTCCAACAGCCTGTACATAACAAACTGTAATTGGCTCGTCACAAAGTACCCCTCAAAGTCTGGCACTCTCATCCCTCCTTGCTCATATGGTCTCTGCAATTTCTCCAGCAACATCCTACACCTTGAGTTATGCCATAGGAAGCTGCGACAAATAGTGTTCAATGTCTTAAAAAGAAGGCTTTAGGAATATTAAATGGAACATTCGTAAAGTAATGTAGCAGCCTTGGAAGCACTACCATTTTCAAGAGTGCGGCCCTTCCCATTAACGAAAGCGGCAGCTTGGCCGAAACCTTAGTGGAGTTCTTTATTTTAGTCACCGCCTTTAATGTGTTCTGCGCATGCTCTACTTTAGGGTTGTGGAAGATATCTACACCAAGGTATCTGAATGTGTCAACTTCCCATTTAATCGGTAACGCTGGTAACCTGCTACCGGTTCCTTCTTGTACCCTGCTAGGGGGAACAAACTTGATTTCTGTGTGTTTATTGTGATCCCAGAAAGGTCTGCATAGCACTCAAACACCTCTAATATATATTCTAAATTGGTCGCCGGCTGTTGTAGGTAGAGAAGCATATCGTCCGCATACAGTGAGATCAGGTGTGTGCTGCCTAGTATTCATGATATTCTTTCCGTAAATATACCGCCAGCGGCTCCAAGGCCAGTATAAATAACATTGGGGACCAGGGCATCCCTGTCTAGTGCCTTTGCTTAGCCTCCATTGCTCTGATATAATGGAGCCTGTCTTGACTCCCGCCACTGGGTTGCTGTATAGTAGCTTTACCCATCTGATATATGTGGGACCCATTCCGAAACCTTTCAACACCGCTAGTAGCTAAGCCCACCTGACCGAGTCAAATGCCTTGACCGCATCCAGCAAGATTACCGCCATAAGCTTGGTGCTGTCTTGGGTCTGATCTATGACATGGTGCAGGCGTCTTAGATTACATGTGATGTTCCTCTTTGGGAAGTAACCCAATTGATCTGGATCTATGAGTTTGTGGATTACAGGTTTTAATCTGTAAGTCTTCAGAGCCGTCAGTATCGTTCTGTCTTGTTTGAGCAGCGAGAGGGCTTCAGTAATGGGACTATAATTGACTCACTTAATGACTGCAGCAAAATGCCCTTCTCTAATGCTTCATTCAGCATTGCCAACAATGAGGGCATGATCTTTGCAATTAATTGTTTGCAGAACTCACTTGGTAGCCTGCCCGCCCCTGGAGCCTTTCCTGATGGCAACCCCCTTATGGTGTGTTCCAACTCTTCTTTGGTTGTAGGGGCTTCCTGTCTGACCACCTCTTCTGCATCTAACTTTGGAAGATCTATCAACTCTAGGGCTTCTTCTATCTCTGACTCTTGGATTTCCGATGTCTCCTCATATAGTGTCTTATACAAATTATAAAAACATGTGTTTATGTCCTGTTGTGTGTCACAAATCTCACCATTCTTGGCTGTGACTGCCCCAATTGCGCTATGCTCCGTTTCGCTTTTGTACAACCAGGCTAGCAAGCGTCCCGGTTTGTCCCCTTCGGCATGCTGCCTTTCCATGTATTTTCTATATCTCAGCTTACCCAATCTGTTCCAGTGCACTAAACACTCCTGCTGGAGGGCAACAGCCGCTTTGGCACTCTCAGTGGATAAATTACACTGACCGTTAATGGGTTCTAATTTTAATTCCACCATACGTAGATCATTCTGTATTGCAGCTTGGACCCTGTTTGCTTTAGCAATCACTGGTCCCCCGATCACCACTTTAAAAGCCTCCCATAAAGCACCTCCTGATTCCACACTACCGATGTTATGCGTGAAGTAATCCTGCACCCCTTCCCTTAAGTGTTCCCTTAATGCTTCGTCCTTCAGGCACTCACTCCTAAGTTTCCATGTCGTGATACGTGCTCTCGGGGGGGAAACCCGCCATGTAACAAGCAGCGGAGCATGATCCGACAGCACCCTTGCTTTATATTCTGCTTCAACGAAATTCCCCCAGAGTGTTGTCTCCCATAAAGATGTAATCCAACCTGGTATGCAGGTCTTGGAGCGCTGTGTAGTGCAAGGATCCTCGGGCCTTTGGGTGAAGAGTCCATATGTCTGCGAGTTTAAATGCTTGCAACAATGTGGACAGAGCTTTAGCGGTGGAGTGTGGGGTCCCTGAACTTGTCATCTGACCTGTCCAAACTACGGTTTACCATACAATTAAGGTCTCCACCGCATATCAGTGTACCATCTATGTGTGGACTTATCAGTGGGTATAACGTGCAGAAATAAGCCGCTGTATCTTGGTTTGGGGCATACGTGTTAATAATACAAATGCATCTATGTTCAACCTGCCCTCGTAATACCAACATCCTGCCCTCTTTATCTCAGCAAATCTCAAGCACCCTCAGAGGTACCACTGGTGCCATCCATATTATGACTCCCCGAGTGTAAGCAGAGTATGATGAGCCTAGCTTCGTACCTAACCATTTTTTAGCAAGTGCACTTTGTTTCTCTTTTGTAAGGTGAGTTTCTTGCAGGAGCGCAATGTCTATTTTCAGCCGCCTTAAGTAAGGCATAACCCTATTACGTTTAATGTAACTGTTGAGGCCCCTGACATTCCAGGATATTATTCTAAGTTCCCCCATCACACTTAAAGTTTCTAACATGCATCAGAGATTCAGTGTTCAAACATACAGTGTGGATTCATAGGCTAACTCGCAACTAACTAACCCAACTCCTGTACCCTCCCCCTTCCCAACAATTGCCCAGCTCAATTCTTTACATCCCCACTTCTCACCTCCGTTCCTGGGTCTTGTTTTGGCACATGGGGCACAGTAGGCAGATATGCAGGGTTGTCAAAGAAAATAGTGCAACCTTTGTGAATGACTTTCAGTTTAGCCGAGTATAGCAACATGTACTTCAGATTGGTCACTTGCAATCTTTTTTTTACTGATATGTAATTCATCTTCTGCTTCTGCAAGTGTAGGGTGTAATCCGGGTATGCAGTTATTGTGGCAGATGCACGTTGAATCGTCCTTCCTTTGCAGAAGTATTCCAGGATCTTTTCCCTATCTCGCTATTTTAATATCGGGGCTATTATTGGCCTAGGTGAGGCTCCTGGCGGTGGTTTCCTAATCAGCAACCTGTGCACCCTTTCAACAGTGAAGCCTTGAGTGAGGGCGCCTGGACCGATTACCTGGTGTAGCAGAGTCTTTATGTAGTCCGTCAGGTTCGTTCCTTCTTCTCCTGCCGGGAGTCCAATAATGTTTACATTATTGCATCTAGCTCTGCCTTCCTTGTCCTCGGCTCTGTCTTCCAGGTTGCGCACCTGTTGTTACAGTACCCTGATTTCTTCTGAGGTGTCCTTTAGGCCACATGTATTCTCCATCACTGTTTTTTCAATTGTTCCCATGTGTTCAGCCAGTGCCCTCACATCTTGTCGTAACAGGTTCACATCGAGATTGATGGCGTCTATTTTGGCCTCAAGGGACATCTTCAGAGATGCTATGGCTTCAAGGATCTTTTGTTCTCCTTTATCAAGCCCCTGCTCTTTTGGAGGTGGTGGGGTTGCCTGGGCAGGGTTTTCTATTGGGAGCGCAGTTTTTGTGCAAGCCTCCAAGGTTAGCTGCATCCCTTTGCCTTTTTGAGTTGTAGACACCATGGTTCGTTGTAGGTACGTTACTCAGCCCCTTTGCTGCTGGTCACAACACCAAGACCTGTTTATTCCTCTGCTTGTCCGTCAGGCCCTGCAGGTGGTCGTTGCCACTATCCCATCGATTGCACATCGGAGTGTACCGGCTTATTTTACATGTATGGTACACTGTGTTTACCCCGTAAGGACTTGGATCTTGTTAAGTGGGTCTGCCCCAGTTCAATCCATTCCGCTTTGGATTGGTGGGCTGCCCGCTAGGCATATTGTTGCTCTCGGAGTTCTACTACAGTGGTGCAGTGGTGTGACCAGCACCCTGTTGATGAACTGACCATCCAGAGATTCCTACAGTTCTTTGGTGTCTGGTGTGTCTTGTACAGGGCCCTTCTGAGTGTACGATATGCACGCTCACTGATGCGAGGCTGAGTGTCTACTGTCAGGAACCCAAAATGTTACTTCCTGGGGTCCATGGCCAGGGGGTGTGTGGGCACTTGTAATTATATTGCTTTTGTATCTAGATCGTGCCTCTAGTCGCTTCTCCTATCCCTGCGTATGTCCTTAACTGCAAGTGAAGTGGTCACCAGACTTGTGATTGCACTTCTTCCGATGTTGAGAATAGCCAGGGCTGGAGTATGTTTTAGCACATTTTGTCTAGTCCATACAGGCCGGACCCTTAATGGTGTCTTCTACGTGCATTTTCTTGCCATTGAGCAGGCCTCTGCACCAAACTTTGCCTATCGATCATTATCATGTCTGGCCTTTGGGGTTGTGCACCCCCTTGCAAGCATAATGTACTTGGGTATTGTGTTTCCAGCTTTATTGCTATTATTATAGTAATCCTTGTGTTATATGGCAACCATGACTGCTCAGCTGTGTCAGCAGTTAATTTGTATTTACTTAGCTGGCGTCCCCGGCTCTATTCGTGCTTCCCAACCTGCGTTCCAAGTATAGTTGTGCAGGCCTGCTCCCCCTCTGGTGCGCCCTCACTCTGCGGCTGGGGTCAGCTACATCTACAATTCACCCCCACTAGTAATATTAACTAGTGTTATGCGCGCTCTATCGGTCATGTCCAATGTATAATAGGGGCGACGGGTTCCTTTGAGGGATCGCGCTCTTTACCGTGTTCCCAAATCACTGGCTCTTTGCCCCCGCCTCGTACTCCTTACCGTGGGCTCATGCTGACTTGACTCATAGCGTTCCACCAAACAAAGACGACTGCTGCACTGCAGTGCTCAGCCCAAAGCAGCGCTCTGGGCCTCCAATAGGAGGGTGCAGTGTGCCACATACACCACGCGGGCAGATGGATCCTGCTGTACCCCGATGCCGTCTTCAACTGCGTCGGTCTTGATCTAGACCTGCCTCGGCTTTAAAGCTTCCCCAGCTCTTCCTGGTGTGTGTCTGCTACTGTAGCGGCCACGAGGGGCCGCTCAGCGATGCTTCCAACCGGGCGTATTCCAGCACCATAAGTGTTGCTGCAACTGCGGTGCAAGTGGCCGTACCGATCTATGCCCGACTGGATCCGCGGGCAGCCTGCTCTGGCTCCTGAGTCAATGTGCCCTCCCGATCCTGGTCCTCATCCGCACACAGCCACCTGCAATGCACAGCTGGGCAGGCAAGGGTTACTATCATCCCACGCAGCTGCCTTCTTGCATCCCGGCTCCTTTCACTCACCAAGTCCTTTGTCCCTGGGATGCCACCATCTGGTATCCGTGTTTGCAGACTGGTTCGTAGGCTTCGGCTGGCCAGATCTCTGTATCAGTCTCCTACGCAGTGATGAAAATGGCGCTTGGCTGCTCACAACACTTTTATGTTGCCTATGTTGCCTCAGCTAGCATCTACAAACGTAGCCACCATAATAACCAGGATCACTTGCGGAGCAGCAGGAGCAGCAGGAGCAGCAGGAAATGCGACCTACTGCATGGCCGCTTAGCCACACACCACCATATAGCCTTAGGTCTGTTGACACTTGGCAGTAAGGTTATACATAGTTTCTCTGTGTCATTTGCCCAGACAACATCCCATATCTCTTTTGTAGGAGGTTGTTTATGTGTCCATCACATAAGGATAGCCCTCTTGGTCAGCAGTAAACCCAAGTTCAAGATTCTGCATTGGGTTACACCCATTTAGCCAGTATAGCTGAGTATACAATCACATGCCGATAGGTCCAGCTGCCCCCCCCCCGCCCCAACCAACACAACAGACAGTGTACGTAAACAGCATTCCAGTATTAAAACATGAAATATTTTGACCAGCAACAATACAGTTAACATAAGGTGCAGTGGGATCAATGGATACAAGCAGTGTAAGAGGCTCATAGACCCCTTGGCAATCCTAAACATCGGTCGGCAGAAATAGCGATGGGGGAGGAGAGCCTGCCATTGCGCTCAACACGGTTGGATGTCCACCTCAACTGTCATAGTGAGGCTGGTGTTGACCTGAATGCTCAGTGTCACATCAAAGGGATCCTCCAAATCTGAATAATTCCCCACCTCCTTCTCCTCACCCGAGTCCTCCGTAAACCACCCACGCCTCTTGTCTTTCTTCCGTCGGAAGGTTTTCTTCTTATAGAGAAATGGCCTCCCTCGGATGGAAGCCACTGTGTCGCTGTATAAAAAACGGTGAACACAGGACCTGCTTCCGCGAGCGCCTGAACAAGAGGAAAAAAGCTGATGGCTCAAAAAAAACCTCTTGAAAGAATCCAATCGATATAGTAGCAGGAGCTGTAGTGTGCTAAGGACCTTCCTGGTGTAAATGCGGAAAACAGTCCATCAGGAACGAAGGCAAAGCAAGCCAGGTCTCAAGGAGACCGGCACCGGTAAACCGGCAGCCAAAAATCCACAAAGGAAGCAGGTAAGTAGCTGGTCAAAGAGGAGGAGGGAGGTAGAACAAAAGTGCCGGAACGGGGAAAGAGAAAGAAAGACCGCAGGAAGACGGTACGTAAAGAAGGAAAAAGGTAACAGAATAAGCAAGGGGCACGGAAAGGACCGTGGAGAGACGAAGAGGGACAAGCAGCAGGAGACACGGAAAACAAGTTAGACAGCAGTAAAAAGGCGGCGGAAGGCGCACAGACACAGCACGGAAAAAACAAGGGCAGGAGAAGCAAGAAAGCAGAAGGCAGCGGTGGCTGCAAGAGGAAATTACAAGAGAGCGTATAACCCAAAGTGAAAGCAAAGCTCCAAAGGGGTTGCAACGTGAAGCGGAAACCGGAGGCGGGGCTAAAGTAGGAAACAGGGTAATTCAATGGCAGTGTAAACGCCAGGTATGCCACAACCACCAGGATGGCAGGCGCGTGACAGTATGCCCCCTTCCAAGTGCTGGTCCACCCGGTTTGCCAGGATTTGATCGATGGAAGGACCGAACCAGGACCGGGGCAGGGACTTGAGATATGGGTTCCCAGGAGTCCTCCATATGTGAGTAGCCCTTCCAGTGGATCAAATATTCCAAACATCCTTTCCTATTCCTTGAGCCCATAATTCTTTGTACTTCATACACCTCTGGAGTATCGTCAGCTAGAGGTCTTAGAGACAGTGTGGTCCTTTGGTAAGGATCTTCTTGCTCTTCTTTTAACAGTGAGGTGTGGAAGACCGGATGTATCTTCTTCATGCTGTTGGGTAACTTCAATTTATAGCGAGGTGACAGTTTAGATGGGTGCAACCATCGAGGGAGATATTTGGTGGAAAGCCACACCCGAGTACCTGGAGACCATACAGGAGCTGGACGATGGTGTGGATTGGCTTGTTCTTGGTACGGTAATCGACTCTCATGTAGCCTTTCACTGGCAATACTATGAGATTCGGCTATATTGGCCAAAATGCAATCGACCAAAGGAACCGCAGTAGGACGTAGGTAAGAAGAGAGTACATCCAGCGGGTGGAAACCATAATTGCAAAAGAAAGGGCTGATCTTGGTAGCCGAGTGTTTGGCATTGTTATATGAAAACTCGGCTGTGGGAAGTAGGGATACCCAATTGTCCTGCATGTGGTTGATGAAGCATCTGAGGTATTGTTCGAGTGAGGCATTAAGGCGCTCAGTCTGGCCGTCGAAGCCAGAAGACAAAGCCCTATTGATTCCCAATTTGTCACATAATGCCTTCCAAAAGCGAGATGTATATTGGCTGCCACGATCAGAGACAATCTTTTCAGGTAAGCCATGGAGACGGAATACGTCTCTGGCGAAAACCGAGGCCATACCAGCAGCGGTGGGAATCTTGGGAAGAGGGGAAAAATTAGCCATCCGAGAGAATGTGTCGACAGTGACCATTATACACGTACACCCTTCGGAAGGGGGCAGATCCACTATGAAGTCTGTGGACAGGGGACTCCAGGGTTTCATAGGAACGGAACTTTGTTGGAGAAAACCAAGCAGCCTTTGTGTGTCGTACTTGGCCCGGCAACAGACAGGGCATGAAGCGATATACTTCTTAATGTCGGTGGCTAGACCCGGCCACCAGAACGGTCGTTGAAGTAGATCTGTAGTGGAAGCAACACCTCTGTGTCCTGCCAGTCGGTTATTGTGGCACCATTCGAGTGCTTTCTGTCTGAGAGAGGAGGTTGGCAAAAACAATCGGTTGTTGACAAACACAAAACCTTTACGTCAATGTAATTCATCTTGAGGCTTGATCGTAGGGTCATGCTGCAGAAGGACCGAGGCGTTCTTGACTTCTTGAAGGAAAGCTGAGATAGAGTTTACGATCTTATTCTTGGGTAATATAGATTCGACTTCTAGTTTCCCAGAGAGACCGGGATAAGGGAACATAGACAAAGAATCAGCCAAGATGTTCTTGCTGCCAGGAAGATAAGTGACCATGAAATCAAATTGTGTGAAAAAATTGGCCCATCTAGCCTGTCGGGAATTTACGCATTCCATTTTTTGGATAACCTTAAGGTTTTTGTGGTCAGTTCTGATTATGAAGGGGTGCGATGCACCTTGGAGTAGATGATGCCATTCCTCACAGGCGGTTTTCATGGCCAACAGTTCCTTTTCAAACACTGAGTAGTTGATTTGGCTGGGACCAAGAGTCCTCGATAGGTAAGCGACTGGGTGTTCAATGCCCTTGTGCTCCTATAGGAGAGCACCCGCTAAAGCTGCAGCCGAGGCGTCAACCTCAATGATGAAAGGGAGTGACTGATCGGGATGGCGGAGAACAGGAGCCGTACAGAAAGCCCTTTTAACAAGTCCAAAAGCCTCTTCTGCCGCAAGAGACCATTTAAAGGGAAGTGATGATTTCTTCAAACGGGAAGTTATAGGCAACACCGTCTCAGAAAACCGTGGTATGAAATGGTGGTAGAAATTTGCCAAAACCCAGGAACCGTTGCACATCGACGATGGTGAGGGCCAGTTGAGCACCGCCGAGAGTTTTCTAGGGTCCATTTCGACTCCTTGTTCAGTGAAAATGAAACACAGATAGGACACTGAGGATACTTCGAAAACACATTTGTCAGGATTGACCAATAGGTAGTGTTCTTGGAGACGCTGTAGTACCTGTTGAAGGTGGGCTTGATGGGCTTGTCTAGAAGAAGAGTAAACCAGGATGTCATCCAGGTAGACTATGGCGTGATGTCACAAGAGGTCGGAGAAAATGCGATCTATAAACCTTTGGAAAATTGCCAGAGCATTGACCAGTCCGAAGGGCATAACCCTATATTCGTAATGGCCAAACTGTGTGCGGAAGGCTGTCTTCCATTCATCCCCTTCTCGAACACGTAGCAGGTGGTAGGTCCGTCGGAGGTCTAGCTTAGAGAAAACCACGGCAGCTTGTACAGCTCTGAGAATGTCTCGAGAATGTAAGGTATCAGTCTCTGATGGTTACTCGATTAAGACCTCAACAGTTAATGCAGGGCCGCAACTCGTCCGTGTCCTTTTTAGGAACAGAAAACAGAGAAGCGCCTGCGGGGGAACGGGAAGGCTGACTAAGACCGTTCTTGAGATTGGAATCCAGATACTTTCTAAATTCTGCCTTTTCTCTCAAGGAGAGAGAGAACATCCGCCCAAAGGGAACAAGGGCGTCCGGCTGCAGATCGATGCAGCAATCTTCAGGACAATGAGGTGGTAGTTCTTGAGGATCCTTCTCAGCAAACACGGTCTCGAAGCCTTGTAGGGTGGTAGGTATGAAGTTAACACCAAGAGATGGTGAAGGGGATGGTCCATGCATCAGCACCTTAAAGGGTTCATGTGTCTTCCTTGTGGAGCACGACTTGCGGCAATAATCAGAATTGAAGGTGATAGAGTTGTTTGACCAGTCTATGGTGGGGTTGTGCCAAGATACCCCGAGGATGACTGGAAAGTGTGCGGCCTGGATAAGATCAAACTGTATTGCCTCTTGATGTTGCTGTATGGTCATCGCCAAAAGAAGGGTAGCATGGGTTATCAAGCCAGAGCTGAGAGGAGTACCATCAACCCTTTCAACCTTCTGAGCTTCTTCTTTGGCTACTTGCTCAATTCCTATCTGTTTAGCCCAAATGATGTCCATGAAGGTGCCTGCAGCACCGCAGTCCAGGAGTGCAAGCGTTTCTACTGGACTGTCCTTGATCATCAGTGATAAGGGGTTCACCATGGCCTGTTGTCCTCTAAATGAACTGTAGATCAGACTGTAACAGAAACATAGGGACTTTCTTGCCTTCCTTGGAAACCCGTCCCATTCAGTTCCGAGATCTTTTGTTTCCCGAACGGCGGAGTGGTACCTCTGGGCAATCCCTCAGGGGGTAGTTGTCAGAACTGCAGTACATACAAAGGTTCTTGTCCTTGCGTCTCTTGCGTTCTTCAGGGGTCAAGGGACCTCTCGTTGTACCGGATAGGTTCCACTTTGGGTAAATGAGGAGCAGGTAAGGAGGAGGATGGTAGGTCGAAATACATTGTGGACGGTCATCCCTTCTTCTTTTCGGTCTTTCGTTCAGAAAGCCGGAAATCAATCTGTACAATAGCTGTTAAGAGATCAGCAAACGTAGAGGGCCGAGGTGAACGAGGGAGCTTGTCCTTTAATTCTTCACGGAGGCCTCTCCTAAAGATGGTGTATTGAGCAGCTTCAGGCCATCCTGCTTTGGCTGCAACCTTCTTGAACTGCATAATATAGGTGAGTAATTCGTTGGCACCCTGTCGGATATCCAGCAGTTCTTCACTGGCCACTTGTGATGTTTCTTGACTCTCAAACTTCTGTTTGAACTGTGCCATGAATGCCCCATAATCCTGTAAAAGAGGACTGGCACTTGTCACTAATGGGGAAGCCCAGGCCAAGGCATTGCTGTTAAATTGGACACCAAAACCCTGATCCGTGATTGATCGGATGCATAGGTGTGCGGACAGAAAGTAAAGTGAATTATGCAGGTCTCCATGAAATCCTTAAACTGTCTGGGATTCCCATCGTACTTCCCAGAGGCCAATGGCATGGGGGGTAGTTCCGTGCGAGATTGTTCGCGGGCGGAAACCATTTGTCGTAGATTGTCATTATCTGCCTTGAGGGTACGGAGCTCTTGAGAGAGACCCTGCACAGCACTCACCAACTCCTTCATCTGTTCAGGAGTAGACATTGCGGATTTCAGTTGGTGTTGCAAACTGTCCTGTCACATCAAAGGGATCCTCCAAATCCGAATAATCCCCCACCTCCTTCTCCTCACCTGAGTCCTTCGTAGAACACCCACGCCTCCTGTCTTTCTTCCGTCTAAAGGTTTTCTTCTTCTTAAAGAGAAATGGCTTCCCTCGGATGGAAGCCACTGTGTCGCTGTATAAAAAACGGTGAACACAGGACCTCCTTCCGCGAGCGCCTGAACAAGAGGAAAAAAGCCGGTGGCTCGAAGAAAACCTATTGAAAGAATCCAATTGATATAGTAGCAGGAGCTGTAGTGTGCTAAGGACCTTCCTGGTGTAAATGCGGAAAACAGTTCAGCAGGAACGAAGGCAAAGCAAGCCAGGTCTCAAGGAGACTGGCATCGGTAAACCGGAAGACAAAAATCCACAAAGCAAGCAGGTAAGTAGCTGGTCAAAGAGGAGGAGGGGGGTAGAACAAAAGTGTCGGAACGGGGAAAGAGAAACAAAGACCGCAAGAAGACAGTACATAAGGAAGGAAAAAGGTAACAGAATGAGCAAGGGGCGCGGAAAGAGACAAAGAGGGACGAGCAGCAGGAGACACGGAAAACAAGTCAGACTGCAGTAAAAAGGCAGAGGAAGGCGCACAGACAGCACGGAAAAAACAAGGGCAAGGGAAGCAAGAAAGCAGAAGGCACCGGCGGCTGCAAGAGGAAATTACCAGGAAGCATATAACCCAAAGTGAAAGCAAAGCTCCAAAGGGGTTGCAACATGAAGCGGAAACCGGAGGCAGGGCTAAAGTAGAAAACAGGAAGATATGGCCAGAAAGACTAGACCGTCACAGGGAAGAACGTGAAGAATGTAAAGGGTAATTCAATGGCAGTGTAAACGCCAGGCATGCCACAAGCACCAGGATGGTAGGCCCGTGACAGGTGTGGACACTCGGCTTTCATGTGGCCAAACTCTTCACAGTAGTTAAACTGATCACTGTATGCAGGCATCCAGATAAGGGTCGTACCAAGTCTTTTTATGCATTCAAATCTTGTAAATATGACCCCTTTTATCTTTAATGTGCACCATTTACGCAGTTTGAGAGCAGAGGTCAGTGCAAAGGGCAGGTGATTTGATAGAAACCAGAAGACCTCTTTGAGGGGTATGAAAACAGATATTTATTCTCTGAGCTGTGTGTACTGTGTCAGAAAGAAACACAATGCGAGGAAAGGAATGGTTTCTTTCTGTTCAACTTCTGCTGTTTTGTGTCTGTAAATGTTCATGGAGAGGAGCAAAAACCAACAAGTTTTGTCTCCACAGGTTATAAAGGAACGGTGATGTGGTATATTTGTTACCTATGCTCACCTTGTTTTCTCTGGCCTAAAAGATTACTGAAAATTAGTGCAGAAAAAAAACAATGAAATCGTGAAACTGAAAAAATAATAAAGAAAAAAGTAGGAAACGTCTACTGGGAAACTAGTCGAAAAGTAGACAAATCCGATCACACACTAAAAGTTGTAGAGCTAGGGAACCCTAAATGAGATTTAGTACCCTAGGTCTATGTACAACCCTAAAGTCAGCTTGAGCTGACAAAAAGTATATATACTGAAGGGTACATCCCCTACTCTGTGGGAGACTGGGGAATTTCAACAAAAACCAACAAGTTTTGTCTCCACAGGTTATCAAGGAACGGTGATGTGGTATATTTATTACCTATGCTCACCTCTTTTTCTCTGGTCTATGGAGAGGAGCACACACACATGAATATTTAGTTTTTTACCATTTTAGGATAAGATGGAAAACTTAGTTACAATTGGCTTTTTGCAGTGAATGTATACTTGCATTGCGCAAATATATTTTTCAGCTTTCCAGTGTAGTGTGCATTTATTATCAAGATGCATCTATATGGTGTGTTTATACATATCAATGGCAAATCATTTTACCCTTACAATTTAATGTGCACTCTAATCATAAAAACAGTGTGTCAAAATACTTCTCAAAACCTCATCTGGAGGCAAGGATGAGTTTGCAATATTGAGTTTAAACATTCATTTAGCCTTAACTTGGAGTGTAGTCGATGTGTAAATCTTTCAAATCTTCAAAACTGCAATTCAAACATTCACAACCCGACTCTCGAGCCAGTGCAAGTGCTATTAAAAAAAACCCAAAAATAAATGGTTTACATTTACAACTGAAACAGAAACACTGCCAAACATACCCCTGTAGTGGTAATCCAGATACACATTTAACCTTTTTCATGTAGCACTGCAGGTCACAGGTTCATATCCCGGCAAAGTTGGCTCAGCCTTTCATCCTTCTAAGGTTGATACAGGTCTACGGTCGATAAAGTGAGTACCAATTTGGATTGCATAATGATGATAATAATAATGTATGTAAATATGTGTGTGCTATGTAAAGCACTTTGTATGAAAGCACTATATAAATATCAAATTATTAATACTCATTATTACCTTTAACGGATAGCTAGTTTGCCAGCCTCTGAAGGGTGTAAGGTTTACGCGGTCCAGCCAACATTTGATCATGACATTAGATATAGATTTTAGCATTGCACACTGACCTCTGCACTTTTGTATTATAACAGGGGCATACCATGAAGTAGCACTAGTTCTGCAAAATGAGGACATTTTCCTTATTCATAAAAAACAATTTCTTTTTTTAAATTTAATTGTATTTGGTTAACTTAACCTTTTACAATCTTACAAACATTCCACTTAAACATAACATACCATAAAAGACCAAAACACAATTCATTAAATCATTACACTTAACAGAAGACATACATAACATTACTGCCAATTAAGAAATAAACTATTAAGCACAATTCAACAATCCCATTGCTAAAACATTTAAACAACCTACCCAGCAAAACTTCCTAATTGCCTTCAATTACTGGGTACAAAGGCCTACCTTGTCCTAATTCATCCCACTTCTCTCCCACATATAGTTCTGATCAGAGTATGGAGGTGATAGGCCAGGTATCAGTTCTTCCAGTATTAGCTTTGACTCCCCACCTCAACAGTTATAGCACATCTCACATCTTTCTAGCATTTGGATCACAGCTATTGTTTTATGCTGCGAGTAACCTTCGGTCAAACTTTCCCAGAATGTTTCTTGCATACAATATGTTGATTCAGGGATAAACCTATTACAGAAAACCAGTCTGGCATTCCTTGTGCCATCACAGGACATTAACAGATGTTTAATAGACTGGGCTTCCGGGTTTTTACAAATTTGACATAATTTTAGGGCAGTTTCCCCCTGCCCTCTTTGTGCCAGTACTTCGCCTGTATGGATGACATTTAGCCTTAATCTTAGGAATTTGTTTCTAATTCTCCAATCGGGAAACTTTATCAGATATTTGCCCTGGAAACCCAATTTCCTATCAGCTGTCTGCAATGGGTTGGGACAAGCCCCCGAGCGAACACCCACAATTGTGCGTATCCAATCCCTTTCATCCCATTTCTTTTTCGCCTTCACAGGATTCTCTGTTAAAGTTGTTCTCTCTACATCAGCATCAAGTAATAGTTTTTCCACCTGAGCACTTAGAATTGAGAACATTTTCGATTTATTTGTCTCCAAGTGTGCTTTTATATCAGCATATAGAAAGTCATCCTGTGCTATACTTATCCACTGAAACAATGATATTACTTTCCAACCTGCATCGGCTTCCAGGGATCTTAGACCCAATGTATACCTGATGTTAACCATCGAAAGACACATTGGTAACCCTAGGGCATGTTTCCACAAGAGACCCTCCCATTTTTGCCATGTGGTGTTCCATAGTATTGGTTTGGCTTCCAGACTATACAGCAAAACTGGGATCACTTTAGCTTGGTAAAATTTTAGGACTGGGATTATAGAGAATCTACTATATCTCATCAGGATTTTCTTCATTTGGGCTGATAAAAAGTTTATTTTCATTGCAATATCTTGCTCTACTTTACACACTGCCGGGAGGGCATATATTTTATATCCAAGATAAACCAGCTCTTCCACCTTTGGTATCTTTTCACCTCCAATTTCCCATTGTTCAAATGCAACTTTTTTATTTTTCTATCTGAAAACCAGAATTTTTCATTTAGTTGGGTTTATAGCAAGACCATTTTCAGTTGCATAGCAGTATAGGCCATTCAAGAGATGTTGCAGTCCGATAGCTGTTTTATCCAAGACTACAAAGTCATCTATGTAGGCAAGCCAATGGAGTTTTACTCCATTCAGCACTGGGCTTGCCAACGCAAATGGAGCTAGATATTTGACCATATTTGCTGTGTAGAGATTGAAAGACATTGGTTCCCCTAGACACCCCTGTCAGACTCCCCAATTTACTATGACTGGTTCAGACAGATGACCTTCCTCGTCCAAGCACACTCATAAGCATCCCCAGGATTCCTTCCAGGATTCCTTTTGCCCTCAACTTCTGCCAAAGCCTTTTCCTGTCCACCATGTCCAAGGTCTTGGAAAAGTCGACCCAAGCCCCATACAATTGCTGACCCCCGCTTTTGCTTGCATTCTCACTTAGCAAATTTAACACCATGCCATTTACAGCAGTGGAAAAACCCCTCCTGAAGCAAGTTTGACACTTAGATAAGAACTTTACCTCTCCTACCCAATTCTCCATTTCCCCCAACAATATCTCTATAAAAATGTTACTGTCTATGTCCAGGAGGGCAATAGGATGGTAGTTCGCTGGGTGGTTTCCCAAAGACCGATTTCAGATGACTAATCCAGTCTCTTTCTAACACTCGGTTACAAAGATGGTTTCCCAATTTTCCTTCCAATTGATAGAGGACTGACCATTTTCTCAATTAACTCCAGCATTCGTTCCCCATCCTGATGAAGTCTTTCTATTTTCCTAGAAACCGACCATGTTTTATAGTTCCTAATCAAGGACCTTTCATAGTCTCTCCTTAGCTCTCCATTTCCATTCATTTTTTTAATGGCTCCTAAATTCTTGTTTAATTCCCTTTTCCTGTTCATGGTTTCTTCATCAAAAGCATGTTGGTGACTTTGACTAGAGCCACCTCCATTCCCATTCGGAGGGTAAATGGGCCAAACAAACTTTATTAACCCTCCTGGGGAGCATTTGTTCCATTGTACATATTCTGGTCGGGCCGCTAACCTATCATTCCGTTTTTTCCCTTCTAATTTATATTTAAGTAGACAAGCTCTACCTTTCCTACAATCAATTACTTGATTGTCTCTTTCCTGTCAGTCCAGTAATATATTGGGGAAAAGAAGCTGGAGCCGGAGATGGTCACTACCTCCCCCCTCTCGAATATTTAGCATCGCCTTTTGTTCAAACAGAGTATTAGATAGGAACAGATAATCCAGGGTTGAGACTGAATTACCCTGAATTCTATTTGGTCTTGATGGGGTATCCGCGGGAGAATTCCGTTAGCCATTTTTAGTTTCCAATCATTTAGGAACTCCGCCCATAAACGTCCATTTTCCATAATTCTACGGTTCCTTTTCTTTGATCTTTTGTCAAATGTATGCATTGGGAGTTCAGATCCCCTCTCAATATTATTTCTGTACCTGTACACAAATTTCAAATTTTTCCCAATGATAATGCTACAGCATCCAAAAAGAGCCTGAGCTCCGAACAAATGGGATTCCAATAGATGTTATAAAAAAGCACGTCCAAGACCCCATTTTTTTGTCTCAGGGATGCTTAACAGATTTGCAGACCCTGAGTCTTTATCTTGTTTTTGTTTGTAATGAGGGTAAGCCAAATAATTGGCATGGCGAATAATGCACACCTGGGGTTCATCCACACATCTGCTTGCCATTGGCAGCTCATCTATTTTGGTGGTCTTCCCTAAACGATTACTAAACGCCCCAATCATTCTATGTTTGCCCTCACCCGTTCTGCTTTCATCTGCACTCGCTAGGTCTTTTTGTTTTCCTTGTACCCCTTACAGGAATATTGGGGCAATCTTCTGATTCGTTCTCAGTTCTCTGGAGGCTTCACCCACAGATGTTGGTTTTGCCGCTCCATTCTTTTGCTTAGTCCTCAGAAATATCGGGGCTATCGGCAACACCTCTCTTACCCTTAATGGTTCATTGACTACCCTCAATGGGCCATGATGTTCACCTATGTGGACAGATTCAGTTCCATTAATTGTTTGCGCTACAGCCTCCGTAACACCTGCCTTGGCACCCTCTGTTTGTGATCCTGTTGATGACATTGTTGGACTATTTTTCTTTTTAGGAGTGCTAACCTTCTCTGTTCCCATCTGACATTTATTGTGATTTTCCCCCTGCCCTTTTCCCTTCCTGGTCGGATTTTCTCTACCCAGGTTATTTGCCAGGGAAACTATCTCTATCACAACCTGATCGCCCCCCCCCTCCCCCATTGGCATGGTGGAGGCATTAGCAATTTTCTTCAGAAATGTATTTGTCTCAGAGGATTTATATTTAAGCTTTTTCTGATTCTTCAATTTCTTTCTCTCTTTTTTTTGAGCTGCAGTCTCTTTCAGTCTTCTTTGTCTCTGTAGTTCACGTCTTCTTTCTCTTCTACCTCCCTTTCCAATCTGCTGATTGTGTGTTTCTTCTTCTTCAATTGATGTAACTCATTCTTGGTTTAAATGGCTGATCGCTACAGGTGTTACCAATGCTTCTTCCTCCTGAAGTCCATCTCCTACATTTGCCAGCCATCTAAATTCTTCTAACACAGATTCTGAGAGTAGGTTATCGTCCATCTGAGAGTTATGTTCTTCCATGTGCTCCAAACCGTTTAGGTCCGACTTTCTTTGGTTTAGGATTTGAAGTTGTAGTAGTATATCCTGCTTGACACTAAGGTCCAAATCTTCATCCTTTTTTCGCCTGCCAGCAATTGTTGGATAGCTGACAAGTCTAAGCCTTGTTTGATGGTCTCCACTTTCAAATCCAGCAGCCTCTGCAATACAGTGGTGTTTAAAACATTACAGCACCCCCACCACTGCCCCATCTAATGTAGCCATTTAATTTGTCATTTCTAACAGTGTACCTGTTTGAGACTTGTTACGCTCACCTGGTATCCACAGGGATGCCACCCAGCCATAGGGACTCTGGTATTCTTCTCTGCGGTTACCAGGTGTGACCAGCGGGGGAGTTCTGCCTGTAATGCAGGAGGGCTATGTTCAAGACTGGCCAACTGGGGTAATCAGCCCCCCCCGCCGCCCCGTATGCCTGCAGCCCCTCTGGGCCTCTCCTCACCTTATTGTTAGTTCAGATGTGCTCTCCGTCCTGCCTTCTTGGCAGGGGCGCGTTGTCCTTTGTGGGTGATGCGATCTAGTTACTTCACTGATGCCGGCCCGTTTGGAGTCTTTCAGGTAGGTCTTAATGCTGTTGTATATTGTTGTTATTCTTGCATGCCTTTCTTGGTTTAATAAATGTCTCTTTCTCTTCCTTAGGTGTGTGGAAGTCCAGTGTGATGCATTGGCTGAATTGGGTCTCGCCGGTAAATGATTGCATGTAAAGAGTGCTATGATGTGGTAAGTAGGCGCAATGCGCAGCGCTGTGATGCCTTGCCTTTGCTAACCTGTTTTTTCTTTCCCATAGATCGCAGAGCTCACCCGGAGTGTGGAATTCCAAGGCGATGCTGGTTGAGGGGCGACTTGCAAGGTAAGCCTTTCGGCACAGTTCGTTATGTCGTACGTCTCTAATATCTTGCTCTCCTTCCTTTTTTGCAGATCCGTCGGTCCGGGAGACGCGCTGATCCTAGGAAGCTGTTTGCAGGAGCTGTGAGCAGCTAACGATGAAAATTACAGTTAAGCTGCTGCTGCTGCTAACAATGTCCTTTGTCTCCTTACAGATGCTGTTCTTCCGAGGTTCGTGGGTACAGCTGAACATGGTGAACGTCACGTTGCAGGATTGCAAAGTAACACGAAGCGTGTTATCCAAGTCGGGTGTGGTTTAAATAGCTTCAAGAAAGTAGTCCAGGTAAAGTAATTCCTAGGCTACCACACCCAAAACACTATACTGCATAGCTCGGTTCCTAGGAGCCACGCTATGTGGATGCCTCCATATGTTGGCGGGCACTTGAAATAAAGTAGTTCCCTAAACACATGTCTTTATTAAGTAGAAGCCTGGCGCCAAAGACGCCAGGACCGGCCCCAAGAGGACTTTTACTTCTTCTCTTCCCAAAGTGATCATGTATTTTTTTTGTTGTTGTTACTGTGAATTGGAGACCTCTTCTCCTGATCTCTGCTGTTGTATTTTCCTCAACAGAACACTTAAGGAGAGGTAAGAGGAATATGAGCCTTCTTCTTGGCACAACCTCTATATTTTTAGGAAAAACCTAAATCCGTAAACAAAACAGTGCCAAGGAGCTTAAGTTGGTCCCTTTTCAATTTGTGTCCCAATACCTGCAGCGTTAGTCACCCATTATTAATTGGATTCCAAACATGTTTATGAAAAAAATATATCTCATTTATTAATTGACATCATTAAAAAAACATTGAATTACTTCATAGTCATCATTAAAAACAAAAACCAGAAAACTGGTAGAAAGTGCAAGTGCTAGTAACATGTACCTCTTCACAGAATGGAGGTAAAACAGCAGAACAGATAGAAAAAATATATATAGAGTAATCACCAAAGATACCAAAAATTAATAGTAATAAACCAAGTGAAAACCAGGAGTAAATAAAGAGTGGGGTCACTCCGGGGTAGTGTTGTGTAAATGTCACTCAAATCAACCTAATCGCTGACTACATTCATTCTAATTCAAATTCAGACATTCTCATTCATACATTCATCATTTTCCCAACATGTTTCTTTCTGAACGTGTGTGTAAACAAAAAATAAACAGAAATTCTTCAGGGGTAGTCTGTCGTCTACCAGAACCAAAAACAACAATTACTAATGTTGGTGAGGATACATAACATGAGTTAATCCTTAAACTCAGAACAATACGACTACCAGCATGGAAAAAACACAGTAACAAATGCAGTAGCTATAAGCACATGTACAAGTGTATTGGTAATCCAAAAAACTCTTCTTGTCCGATAAATGATCCAAAAAGGAGTTTGGGACTCAACAGCAGGGAAGGGACTCCATATCTGAAAAGGGAACAAATCAGGGTTGAGGGTAAGTAATGCCCTGTTTATTCATTCTCTATTTAATGGAAAGAAATGAACATTAGAGTTTGACCCAATTGCTACATAGTGGTCAACAAATGATAAACTGTCTAAACTGGCAATTTTATCACTAGACGTGGTCTAAAAAGGAACAAGAAGACGGTAACACTAGATAGGTGTCAGCACATACAGTCTGACAGCATTGCAGAGGATGGATAGGAAACACTATTCAAAGTGCTACCTAGAACAAGATTAGGGAATGGAAACCTCTTTACGCAACACTTGTATGCAGTATGGTATTCAATCTGCTACATTACTCCAAAGAAAAACACCCCAAAGCGGGAGTAGGTACAAAGACACCGCTGTTAGCGGTGCAAATTTACACTATAATGTTGAATTCTCGCATCAAAATCATCACTTACATCAAGAAATGGAGTTTCACAACGGTGTGTAGAACAAATCATCCAAGTTGGTAGTTATTGGACTCTGTGTAATGACAGTCACAAGTTGCGAGGGACACCCTTGATTATTCTGCAGTAGAGGGACAAGGGGGAGACAGAATATGTCTCTGTCAATATATTCTGCAGCCGTAGGAAACATTCGTAATCATGATGGAGTAGACTGCTTACCACTCTTTTTTTATAGTCACGTGGGGAAGAGAGTCCTCTCCTGTCAATTCCCGTCATATTGAGAGCATTGGGGCTTACATCGGGCGGGCCCAGGACAGCTGGTCAATAGCTTTTCCTGTATTCGCAAGTCGCCAAAATGCTGCCAATGCCGTTTGTTGGTCTGTAAATAATATCAGCACGAGGAGCAATTAATGCCCGCAAATGGTAAAAAGAAAACCACTCTCCTAAACATCTCTGCTGATGGAAACTTTAACGTGGCTTCAGCTGCCATAAGTGGGAGTTTAAAACCCCTTGCACTATACACGCATGAGAGGGAAACTGACAGCGGTAGTGGCTCATCAACTACGCACTCCATCAGACTAGGTGAACGTCCGTGTTTGGCTCGCTTAAGAGTTGCAGGCTTTGCATTAGGCTAACTAATATAGCCGTGCTCTAGGTCTTACCGTTTCATGTACTGCCACCGGTGATTCTCCGTCTGTGCTCACGGTGCCATTGCCAAAGTATGTAATGAATCACGTGATAAATATACCTAGAAAGACGTGTCTTTGAACGTCTCTCGTGTCACGTGATTTGAGCGGCCGCGTGAAGTATGGAGATGACGTATCACGCTAGTACCAATAGTTGGATAGGTAGTCATTAAGATAGGAAATGCTCCTCCTTTCTCACGGAAAACCACACTCGCCCGTGCCATCTCTGTACTTGTGGGACGATCCTCATTAAGAAATAGAAATCCGTCAGCCATTCGCACACTAGCGATCAGTCACGGTATGATTTAGACTCTAATGTTTCTAATTTGTTTCTGATGCAGTAGTTTACAGATTCCAATCGGTTTTCTCATTGAGCCCAGTCCTCGAACTATTAGTTAAAAAAATGAGTTGTTCTTTTTTTAAAAGGATCGTTTTGTCTCCGTTGGGATCCATACTAAGGGTCAATTTATAGAGCATTGTCCATTTCAGATCTTTTAATGTGTGTTGGTATTCTATCCAATGTTCGACCATGGGTGCATTCCTAGTTCGGTTTTTTAGGCAGCTTTTGTGTTCGCCAATGCAGAGCTTCACCTTCCGGTCCGTTTTCCCCACGTAGATTTTTTCACATGGGCACCAAACGGCATACACCACCAAACTGGAATTACAATTCGTATACGCTTTCTGTTGCCATTTGGATTTCAACCCTATATCAACTTCTGTACTTTTTGTGGTATGTTTACAATAAACGCACTGTCCACATGGATAATGGCCCATGATTTTCGGAAGGCCCCATAACTGGGACAGGCTCGTTGTAGATTTGGGTCTTAGTAGTACATCATTCCTGGTCACCTGCTCTTTCAAATTTTTACTGCGTTTGAATGCAACAACAGGACTAGGTACCGGTGTCTCTCCTTTTTCCAAAATTGACCAATTTTTCAAAACTAACTTCTTGATGTCATTTGACAAATTTCTGAAGGTGTTAACAAAGATTATTTCTTGGTGGCGGAATGTTCTTTATATTCCAATAATGACTCCCGATTGTTGTTGTTAGCTCTTTTGAGGGCCTTTTTAACTATCTTTTGTGGATAGCATCTTTGGTGTAGCTTATTCTGCATCTTGACAGCTTCTTCGTTGAAATCATCCTTCTTGGAACTGTTCCTTTTGAGCCTCAAAAATTGGCCCAAAGGGAGGTTATCCCTTACATGTTTGGGATGAGAGCTGCTATAGTGCAGCAACGAGTTTCTGTCTGTTGACTTGTTGTAGGGTTTGACAAAAAACACAGTTCTTGATGGGATCTACCGTAATGGTAATGTCTAGGAATATAAGCTCACGAGGACTATGATTGGATGTGAATTTTAGGTATCTGTTTTGGCTGTTGATCCATACAAGAAACTCTTCAAGAGTTGTTTTTATGGCCAGACCAGATAACAAGGATATCGTCGATATACCTTCGCCAGATACGTATGTGTTTAAAGAAGGGATTTGTGGCTTTCATGACGTTGTTAGTTTCGAAAGCTTCCATAAACAGGTTAGCTACACTGGGAGCTAGGGCAGCTCCCATGGCCATGCCATGTATTTGCTGAAATAATTCACCTTGAAGTGGAAGTAGTTTTCAACTAAGCTCATTTCAGCACACCAAAGGATAAAGGAGATGGGTGTAGAACCAACTTCATGATCAGAAAAGAGTTTCTCTTCCAGCATTTCAATGGATATCCTCTGTGGGATGCTGGTGTAGAGTGCTACCACATCTAGCCCTAGCAGGATTTCAGTATTGGGATCTAAGGGTAGTCCTTCCATTTCTTTTATTATTTGTGTGGTGTCTTGAACGTAAGATGCCATTTTACGAACCATTGGTTGGAGAAAAGTATCTGCAAATTTAGATAGGGGTTCTAATACTGAATTGACCCCGGAAACTATTGGACGCCCTGGCAGTTTTGCCATGGATTTATGAATTTTAGGAAGTGTATAGAATTGGGGTATGCGCGGTTTATCCTTTTTGAGGAAATCTGCCTCTTTTTTGGTGATCCATCCTCTTTGCTTATATTTTCCTCTTCATGTGGTTCATTCCGCCTCATCAGCATATGAGATATATCTTCAGAGTGAATTTGGGCTTGGATACTTTGTGTTCCCACAAATTGGAGCGACTCTGTCCCATCCAATTGTCTGCTGGCACCAGTAAAACTTCCCATTGTTGGCTCGTCCCATTCAGGAGCTCTCCTGTCCTCCTGCACTGGGTTACTCCATAATTTCATTTTACAGGTGTCCTGAAGCTGTCCCTTTCCCAAACTGGTCTTTAATTACACTCTTCTTAGCTTTACTTTGTATTTCCGTGGGTTAAATAAACATTCATCTTGCTGGGCAACTTGAATAATTTACTTGTCTTTTCTTTTTCTAATGCACTTAATTTAAAGGCAGGTATCTAACCTAAATTCCACCTGCCCGTTCCTTGAGCATAGCTGAAGATCAATTGCAAGGTGAGTGATAGACTAACTGCGAGTCCGCAGTTTCATTTGGCTCTGAGCAACTTTTCACGTTCTTTCTAGGTAATTGGCGGGATCAAAGGAAATGACTTCCTGCAGTCTCCCGACCGATAATGCCTTCAGCAAAAATGTGCTCTGGTTGTTAAATGCATGTTCAGGCACGACACGATGTCAGCTACCAGCTGCTGTATCCTGCCACTACTAGATAATGCGCGAGTACTAACATTCCGTACTGAATAATGCCGCCCACTTCTGCGAGCCCTTTATGTTGGCTTCAAAGTAATAAGTTCCAGAGAGACTCTTTCAGTTCTTTGGGGCCCACTTGGATACGGTTGTGTACCGCCCTAAAATTAGCAGTTTAGCAGTGTTCAGTCAATCACGCTGATGTGGCAACGCTGGTAAGCACCCGCTACGTAATCCTTGTTACTTTCGTTTTCGTTATTCGAGTTCAACGCGTCTTGCTGCGTGTCTAAATATTATTGAGCCACTTACCCAGAGAGGTCACGGTCATCGTGAGATCACTTTTGCCTGACTGGATCCCCCAGACGATGTACGCCTCATGTCTTCACCGGTCCCCACCAGACCACAACAGACCACTTTCTCCACTACTTCCTCACCGCGCTCGCTCCACGCTGTGAATGATGTTTTATGCCTGACTCTGACACAGGCTCTGGGTATCTCCTCCTCCAGGAATGGACACTGAAAAAACACCAAGTCCAGTATAGTAGCCCACAACAGATCACTTTCTCCACCACTTCCTCACCGAACAATTCAGATGTCAGACCGTAAAACACATAATGCAAGTGATGTTTGCTTTACCATGTAATTGACCAGATTTGTTTGGGTCTTAAAAATGTAAATATATACAGAAGAAGTCAAAGGGCAGATCTTTGTAAAAATAATAATGAAAGACATATTGAGGGACCTATCCCTCCAATAAAATAATAAGTTCCCCTTCTGTAATGTGGTTTACGAAATAAAGCAGCTGTAGAGTGGCTAGGAATTGGTACTGTGACAAATCGCGGGATTCAGTCACTTGTCCTAGGGGACGAGGGGGGCCTTTCCCTGTGAGGCTAGGGAGGTGAGCTGGGACCTCACCATGAGAGACTCCCCCCATGGGGACAAGGACTCCCATTCCGAGGAGGAACTCCCTTTCCACCTCACTCAACAACTCATGACAGTACAAGAAAATGGATTACCGAGATGTAAACGAATCCGAAATGTTCGAAGGAGAAAAAAACAAAAGTTATTTTACTGAAAATGACTTTCGGTTTTCTCTCCACCAAACATTTCGGCATTTCGGACTATCCCTTTGCCCCCCACCCCCTTACTTACCACTTACGTGTATGGGAACCAGCACCGCAGGGTCCTCTTTTCTTTTTGAGACAGTAGCGGTGGAAACCCTTGCAACCCCACTCACATTACAGTGAACAAGGGTACGGGGGACACCGCTGCAACCCTTGTTCACTGTAATGCAAGCAATTTAGAGACTTGGTTGAAATTTTCAGCCGTACGCAATTTGCGTATGCCCGCAATTTGGTCAACTCTCCCATTCGTTTTCTTTTTCTCGATATTTGTACGGATTCCCAAGGCAAATCCTTATATATTTGTTACTGTGATGTTTCATCTAAGAACAAGTACCTGCCTGTTACTGTGGCAAATAAACCCAAAGGAGTTATAATGAGTAGAACTCAAACACAGAAGAAAGACTTCCACGAGATGCTGGGGAAGCCCCAGAGCAGCGTCATAAGAAGGGGAGGAGAGAGAGAGAGAGAGAGAGAGAGAGAAAAAGAGAGAAAGTACAGGAGTTTCAAACCAGCTCCAGGGGGGAGGCTTGTGAAACGGAGAGAATGCTAACACCCAGAGAGGGAAGAAGCACGGAAGAACAGGTGCCCAGACGGCACCTTTCCAAAGACAGCCTACCGAGAGGCTGCGGAGCAGATGGCCGTCCCAGGAGGAACATGCCATTGAGGAGTGTTGGCGAGAGAAGGGGAGAGAGAAAACCCCTCTCCATACCGATACCACTTACCAGGAAGCGTACCGAGGTTTGTTCGAGATGGAGCCAAGAGTTGTCATAAGGAAGGGGGTACCGTGCCTCACCAGTCAGTGTCCCACTTCCACTCCCCGAAGACCCCTCACCTAGATGATCCTCCAGCATTGGTCCACCCCAAGGAACTGGATCCTCAGGTGTGTGTTAACCTGAATTGCCTGACTAGAATGAACCCAATTAGTGGGACATGCCTGACCTTCAGTTCTGCATGCTCTTACACCTCTCTTCTTCGCCTCAGTACTAGAGTGGTGTTGGTCATAGGAAGTGTGCATTGTTCCTAGTTGCCTCTTCCTCTTCTCAGTACTTGGCGGGCATTTACAAGGAGAGATAGGGCATGAGTGAACATAGCCCATGAAGGCTGAGGGAAGGAAAGGGGAGTCTATATTAGGAAAGGGGGGATACCATGTCTCACCATCCATCACTGTCTCTCCAATCCCAAAGGACCCTCCACTCAGGTGATCAACCCTTGCTTGCCCACCCCCAGAGTCAGGATCCAAGAGTGATGGACTTTCCCTGGCCTCCCTGCACAGAGGATCCATGGGGAATGGGAGGGAAAATACCCTCAGATTTCTCACAACGGGGAGAGCTGGAGGCCCGGGGTGCGAGGCAGTCATAACAATTGGCATAATCCTAGTTGGCCAGGTACTGAAAACAAAAATAACGATTGGAACAATCATACTCATCCCAGTGGTACCGAGAATAAGAAGAGTGAGAATAAGTACTGGGTTCAGTATACTCATCCAAGTGACACAGAGAGTAACACGAAGAGTGAGAATAACTACTGGACTCTTCATACTCATCCTAGTAGTTGTGAGAAACCGAAGGTGTCTCCCTGACTGGTCCCCGGGGATCTGTCATCCAGGTGGCCAGGACACGACTATCACTAATGGATCCAGTTCCTGGGGGTGGACCAGTGAGGGAGGATCGCTTGGATGGGGGGTCCTCAGGAAGTGGAAGCGGAACACCGACAGCTGAGACGTGGTATCCACCTACTTATACCTTTTCCCCATCCTACCTTGTAGGATACTTAAATATTCGAACCCCCGCCCCCTTTTCCGACAGGAACACTTTCATACATTGTGAAAGACGACAGACAAACACCAATGCCATTTACTTGACATGTCCCAACGCCAGAGTCAGGCAAAATCAGGCAACTGACCAGAATCACACACACCTGACGGCTGTTTCCCTCCCCCACAGGGATAAAAGGTGGAGCACGAGAGCACAATACGAGCAAGGCAGACCGCATGACGAGAGAGCCAACTCATCACGGCAGTTCAAGAGGAGGAGAAAGACGGCATGAACTAAGAGGGTGACAAGGAGAGACGCGACCTTGCCCTTTCCGAGCCAGGCCTGTGAAACCTCCACAGAAGGAATCATAAGGCCGCGAACAATAGCCAGTGTGTGTTGCAGCAAATGTCAACGGTACACAAGGCCCTCCTCCGCTGATAACCAAGCCGAGGGGAGACGCTTGCCACTGTGCCTCGACTCCAGAGACAAGAAAAAGCCAAGCGGTTCATCACAGCCGGTGAGTCGAGGGGAAGCCAATTAGAAACTGAACTGTGTTTGAACAAAAGTAGCAATACGGCTAATTGAAGAAAGTACAAAGAACTGTTTGTTAAATACGAGAGGGGAAATCCACCTACAGAGGAGTCAGACACCACGTGGGTGTTCACTTGAGAAACTCTGGCCAATTACCCTAAGGTTGAAACTACTGTAGAAGGCCTTGGGAACGGCACGAGAAGAGGGTCAAAGTGGTCATATGGGGGTCTAGTAAAATCTGCTTTACTGACAAAAGTCTTTGACCGACAAATGAAGGTAAAACTAAGGGAAGTGAATCCTGCATCAGAAGAACTGTATGAATTACAAAAGTAAGCATAAGTGAACCCGACGCAGGGATGCCGATAAACAGGGGGCAAAGTCTAAAGTCCCAATGTACAGTGTGTTGACCAGAGTGAACCAGGCAGAGGGTTGTCCACAGTGAACTGTTTAAAGGACATTAAGATTTGTGAATGGCACAGAGAAGATTGTGTTAAAAGCCATAGTGAACCCAATAGAGGGAGGCTGACATTTGAGAGGGATCTGAGCACGTAAGAGGGGGATCCAGGGGTGAAAAGGCATCACGTAACGTGCAAGTAGAAAGGAACTTTTGTTTGTTATTTTGGAACACATCAAATCCTCTGAGGTAAGAGACTTTTAGTAGAAAAGAGACTTTACCACGGAAGGCTCTGATAGTTGAGAGCGAAACTGTTAGCTTGTGCCTGGAAAGCTCAAGCATGTGCTGTGCTCCAGAGTCCTACCTTGTCCCGTGCTCAAAACGTGGGGAAGGGACACCCCGACTACCGCATCCTGACTTATTATTTGTGAACACTTCTTTCTTTCCTGTGCACCGTATCCCACACTCTTTGTTTGTATTTAGCGTAAGGATTGGCAATAGGTTTCTTTTAGTATAGGCCCTTTTATTTTGACAAGACACCACTAGGACTGTCTTATTGTTATTTGATGGTCGTAGCTTGCTCCCATCTTAGATTTAGGTTTAGATTAGGCGTTTTTCCAACCCACATATACAGTTTAATAAACACCCTTGAACTGTGATCACTTGTGTCTGTCTTTACTGTTGCGACCATGAGTTCCTTACATAGTACAGAGTAAGAAGAAGAGTGAGAATAAGTACTGGGTTCAGCTTCTTCATCCCAGTGAAATACATTACCCTGAAGTGAGTGAGAATCTTTACTGGAGTCATCTTACTTGTCACAGTGAAAGAATCAATAACAAGGGGGGTGAACATAGTCATTGGGCATATACTACCCATCCGTGTGAAAAAACAAGAGAACAGAAGATTAATATTGGCAGTGAGGAAAAGAGTGGTTGTAATCTTCACATCCTAAATTGGACACCAGAGAGAGAGAATTTTGACTTAGCTTAAACAGAATATAGTGAAGGAATCTCCAAGTGACGGAGCACCTACACAGAGAGAATTGAATGGTGAATGGAAAGGGAATCCAGGAGGGTGGAAAACTCCCTTAATTGAACTAAAAGAATTGGTTCAAGAGATAGCCACGTACCATATGAAGAGCTATGTTTAACATAGACTGTATGTGAAAGCATCCCAGGAGAAGGACTTTAGTTGTTTATCATTAGTGGTAGGGTCAGAGCAGCTTAGTTTGGCATGTAGGACAGACTTCTTGCTTTGGACTTTTCGCTTGATGATGAGCACCCTAGTTCCCATAGTTTAGGGAAAGCTGGTCCTTTTCTTATTGTTTAAATAAAACTTCTTTAAAATGGCATCTTCTAGTCTGTCTCCTCCTTCTGACTCGCCACAGTACCCAAATAATGTATTGTTCTAATGTTGAATACCTTTTTTGGTTTGCATTTCAACAACCAAAAAAGAAGAAACTGGCAGTACATTGAGATACATGTCATATATGGTGTACAGTAAAATTGACATTTCCACAGCTGCAATCCATGCCTTCATTCTAGCATGCATCCCCACCCACAGTGTACCAAGCAGGTGCATGCATCGAGGGTGCACCCAGGACCAATCGCTGTCCCGTATGCCACTTGTACATGCCTAGCCTGGTCCGAAGACCACACAAAAACAGGATACCAATCCCTGCAACCATGCCCTAGTCCAGTCTGCTTCCTTCCCCGCTATCCCATCCATCCCACCTGTGCCCAACCCAGATCTCTATCTTGTACGGTTAACCAATACCACCCCCCAACAGAGTCAAGGGGGCTTATTATTCGAGGGTGCTTGAGTCCATATATTCCATGCGGTCACATCCCCACTGACTTCCCTCTACCCTTTGTACACAGCTCAATGATAAACCACTGTCTCAGCCTCCGCCCATCTCTTCAGATTCCCCCACCACATTTCTATCCTAGGGCCTTCAATTGTCTTCCACGACACTGCGATCCTGCGATTATCCAAGATACATATAAGATCCTTCATTTTGTTAAGGTGAGCATCCACTCATCTGCGGGGGAACATAACTAGCAGGCTGGCTTCTGGTGTACAATCATGCATGGTTATCTCCCCTTTTTGCACTCGGTCTGCAAGCTCCCTCCAGAAACCCTTATCACTGGGCATGTCCAAAACATATGCAGCATGTCCGCAGTGCACTAGCACATCTGGGGCATTTCCGTCCCACTGCTCCTGGGAACCGCAAAATCGCTTGCAGGTTCAAATACGCCCGGTGCGCGACATATAGTTGTATCAACTTCAGTGTAGCGTTCCTGGAGACCCGCTGCGTATTTATCAACGCTCTTGCCCACTCCCCATTTGTCCAATCTCCTCTTCCCACTTAGCCCTTACCCTAAGTTCCGATGTTGCAAGTGTATCCAACAACATTTCGTAGAGCTTAAATACCACATGGCCCCCATCAGACAAGTCATAAAAGGTGTCCAGGATCCCATTCCCCTCCACACCCTGCCTAAATTCTGCCCCCCTATCCTCAGCCTCCTTGAGTAGCCTATGATATGTTAGAAACTGACCCACAGGGATATAGTATCATTCCATCAAGTAAGGGAAACCCAACAGCGCTTATTCTGCGAACAAGTCCCCCAGGGGGACCATCCCCCATCCCATTCGGTTCCGAGTGTTGTCTAAAGCTATCAACCGTGCCCTTGCTCCTCCCACCTGTTGCTGTCAACGGTATACTGTTGGAGTATGGGTTCTGTCTGCCCACCCGTTTTGACATTCTGTGCCACAGCTTCTGCCCCAGTGTTAGCAACGTGGACCCTTCCTTTGAGATTCACTGCTCTAACCCAAAGAATCTCCTTCAGATAATACGGACGAGCTTCTTCCTGCAGTAGGGCAGGGTCCAGCACAGCCTCATATGCAAGCCAGGTTGCTACAAACTGCAACTCGAGGTTTGCCAGGTGGTTCCGTTGCAGTTCCACCATACTCGCCAAGAGGAACAGCCTCGATTTGTCTTTACTGATGGTTATGCCCGACATTCGTGCAAAACCTTCTAAGACCTCAAGCATGTATGGTAGATTAATCTCTGGGTTCTGCAGATAAAGCAACATATAGTCTGCATACAGTGAAACTATATGTGTACTTCTCCCCACCGATATGCTTGTGTTTATGAAATCTGTCGTAATGAGCCACCAAAGGCTTCAATGCCAGGATAAATAGCATGGGAGAGAGCAGGCATCCCTGCTTAGTCCCCTTATACAGTCTCCAACTGTCCGGGATATACTTCCCATTCCTTACCCTGGTCATTGGCTCCGTATATATCAACCGGACCCATCGCAAAAATCTTGGCCCAATCCCAAACAATCCCTCTGCTTTGAATCAAACACTTTTATAGCATCTAGAGAAGCCACGACACAATCCACCGCAGCCCCTCTGGTCTTATCTATTAAGTGGTGTCATCTACGCAGGTAACAGGATGTGTTTCTACCCAGAACATATCCCGTCTGGTCTGGATGTATTATTGTACTAATCACCGTACGCAGTCTACCCACCAGGAGTGCCGTAAGAATCTTGCAGTTCCGATTGATCATTGAAAGCGGCCTGTAGGAGCCATACTATAGCAGCGATTTACTAGGCTTAATATTAGGTATAATAATAGACTCTCTTAAGGTAGCCGGTAAACAAACCTCTCTGAAATGACTCCACCAGCATCTGCAAGAGCTGAACCATGAGTACTCCTGTGTATTCCTTATAAAATTCTGCCAGAAGGCAGCTTGCGCTGGCATCTTACCTGCACGCAGCGAATGCACAGATTCTATCACTTCTTCTACAGTAAGCAGAGCATCCAGCATATAAAGCTGTTCTCGTTCCGAGCGGAGCAACGTGGTCTGTGACAGGGCATCCTGTATATCCTCCTGCTGTCCTCCTTATGTGTGCCATATAACTGCTGGTAGAACCTGCTAAAAATTGTGTTTATTTTGCTGTGTGCTCGCCATTCCTCCACGCATTCATCCTTAATGGAACCAATAGTTTCCCTCCTCCCCTCTGCCTTGCACAACCAAGCCTTGCCGGGCCGAGTTCCCAATGTCTTCGCCGTTGGAGCCGGCTTACTGTGATTAGCATCCGACCTGTCCAACCCAGGGCCAAGAGTGCAATTAAAATCCCCTTGCCATACCCAGACCGATATGGTGCCAGTCTAGGGTACAGGGACCTGGAAAAGATGTGGCATAATTATTTGGGGTATAGGTGTTAATCCTGTCCTCATTGTCTCGCTTGAGTTCAACCACCTTTAATGAAGGCGAATGGGCCACCCACAGAAATACACCTTTGGCATATGCAGAGTAGACAGACCCGTAAACCTGTCCTCCCCAATTCTCAATAAGCGTTGCTTGCCTAATCTCTGTAAAATGGGTCTCCTGTAGGAGTGCTATGTGTACTCCCTTACTTCTCATGTATGTTTGCACCCTATTGCGCTTTATGAAGCTGTTAAGCCCTCTAACGTTCCAAGAAATAATCTTAATATCAAACATCAGGACATCATAACTACTACGAGCCCAGGCATCCCACTTGCCATTCCACAAACCTCCCTACCGTTACCAGGAAGTAGTGCCACCGACTATCCACCGGCCCCCAACCATCGTAGGAGCGCCAACCCCTCATTGACCAACGTTTCCCGCAGTCAGACCCCAAAGGACCCTCAGAGTGTATAGGCACCGACCAGCAGGGCACTAGGCAGGGAGACTGAACAAAACAGCATGCATTTGAAATCAACCCAAAACTCATCCAACCCCCCCAAAATCCCCCAGAACTGCCCACCGATAATCTAGTTGTTCAGACGAGCCGTGTCTCCCACTCTACCGGGTTCTCTCAGCTGCAGTCTCCGGTGCGATGAGCAGCAGCTAGGTACTAGGGTCTAGTACCCAAGAAAGAAAGTCAGAGGAAGAGGGGTACGAAGCCAACAGCTGCGCTATCCACAGTGTCGCCACCGGGGTAGGCCAATTCTGCACCAGTCTCCCTGTACAGCTGCCCACCCTCTCCCTCATCATAATGCAATCTCCTTGGTACCTCCTACATGACTCTCCGCAGCTAAGCATGCCACCTTTTTCATCATCCATCAGTTCGCTGCATCAGGTTGCACCGGGAGCTAAGCGACCCCCACCAAATCCATCCATGCATGTGTGCCACCTGTGGTCTCAAAGAAGTGAGAAGTCCTGTTGTGAAGGACCTTCAATCTAGCTGGATAAATCAGCATACACTTCAGCCCTGCACGTCATAGCAGCTCCTTTGTGGGGCCAAACGCCACCCTTTGCTTCTGCAGTTTAAGTGTGTATTCTCGGTATATTGCATCTTTAGTGATTGCCTCTTAATGATCCCTCCTTTCCTTGAGGACGGCAGGATTGTTTCCCTATCCTGGTAGTTCTGAATCCTCGCAATCAATGGCCTTGGCGACACTCCAGGTGGGGGCTTTCTAGGCATGCTCCACTGTGAAGCCCTGTGACAAGGCTACCGGTCCCACCTCGTGCAGCAACATATTTTCCACATAAGCTGTAAGGTCACTGCCCTCCGCCCCCTCCGGTAGACCAGTAGACGTACGTTGTTCCGTCGCACGCTTCCCTCAGCTCTATTTTCCAAAGCTGTCACCTTCCTTGTTAATTCTCTTACTTCTGTCAAGGCACTGGTGATATTTTGCTTATTTTCATCCGCTTGGGTCTCTACCGTCTGCACTCTGCAAGAGCATAGACATCCTGCCGTAAAAGACCAACATCTATTATGACCTCAACAATTTTCCTTTCTAATGTTGTTTAGAGCACAGCAATTGCTTTTAGGATCTGGTTCTCCTCTGTGTGCACTACCGGAGGTGAGAAACCCTGTGCATCAGTGCCGTCCTCAGGGGGCATACCACTTCCGTTGCTCTTGTGCGTGAATGTGTCCATCTTGATCTGCCTGTCCTTCCCTTTTTGTGGCTTGTCCGGCATGTGTGCAGTGTTGCGCCCATTGAGGCTGTGATTGGTGGCAACTGCGTGCTCAGTGGCCCAATCGCCCTCCAGTTCACCAGACTCTGAGCGTAGTGCCTAGCTGGCTGGGAGCGTTGTCTGCCAGACAGACTGATGCTAGCTGGTGCTACCTCTTGCGTGAATGCCTTCCTTGCAGTGGCCCCACAAACAAAACAAGTACCTTGTGCATTAATCACTCCGCTCATTGGGGGATCCGCTCCCATGCCCCCTCAGTAGATCCAAAAATGATGACCAGCAATGGTCCACAGCCCTCCTTGGGGTGGCAATCGGGGGACAGATGTCAGCCACTCTGTGTTCAGTTGCTCAAGAGCCAGCAGATGTAGGCAGCACACCCCCAAGGAGCCCTGCACTCATCGGTGGGCTGGTGTCGTCTCACGATTCCCTCAAGGGCACCTATGCCTTATCTTACACCTTTATTGGAATCCAATCTAGGTGGATGTTCATGTGTTCAGTACTGAGCCAAGTGCCCCCTCCCGTCTCACAGGCCCCCTGTGCTGCAGATCGAGATGCACGTGTCTCCAGAAGAAGCTGTGCCACGTTGCTGCAGGGGATGAGGGGGTCATGAAACACCTGTTGCCCTCGGCCATACTACAAATTTGCAACACAACTATGACCCGGGTGTGCGCGCCAGGGCATCTAGGCACACCCCTCACATATGATCAAGGGGGGCTGCACCACGGACTATCTCACCCGCACTCAGGAGGCGCCTAAATACAACCTTCTCGCAGGGTCCAGGGATCCTCGCCAGCCCCAACAGTGATCAAGTCCAGGCCCCCTCTGTGGGCGAGGGGCCGCAGGTCTGTGCCGCGCAGCCCAGGCCCATCGCTCACGCGCACCCACCTGCTCTCCGGACCGCCAGATCACCTCCACAGTGGGGTTGAGCCCACTCCGCTGGGCCCGGCAGTCACCACTTCTGGTCCCGATGTCCGGCGGTGCCCCGCCCCAGCCCAGCTCCAGCACCGTAGCGGGCCTCTGTTGGTGATTCTTCTCACTGCGTCCTCAATCACCAACGGATGACGGCCATGTTGTCCCAGCATCACGCCTCCGGGCCATGACCCCCCCCCCCCAAGGCCCTTGCAATGTGTGCACCGCCACAGGAGGCTTTCGTGCAGCACTCCTCCGATCTACGCTGTTTTCATCAGGCAACACCCCTCCATGACAGCCCCCAGTCAGGCTCCAGCACCCTCCGTGCCTCCACAAGTGTCTCCGCCGTCAGGCCGCCAACGTGGTCCTGGCAGGTCGTTGCTCCACGTCGGGTTGCTGCACTCAGTCCCTCCATGCTATTAACTGCTCTCAACAATCCCCACAGGTTCTTGTGACAGCGTGCAGTGCCATTGTGCTTTTAATGCTAAATGTTATATCCGCCCTACGTCCCGCAGCGCGGTGACGTAGGGCAGCTAAATAAAAGCCCCGCCCCCTGGAGTGGGAGGCAGTTCCGGGCGAATGTGAACCAGCGTGTGTATGTTTTCATTTAGCGCTTCTGCCTAGGCCGCGCTCAAGGCCACGCGGCCTCCTGGACCGGAGCCAGCCCCTCGTGCTAGGCCTCCGGGAAACAAGCATCTAACAATGGCGACGAGGAAGTGAGCGAGCATCCACGCGCTCCACCACGATTTCGCACGCGGATGCCACACGGACGCTCCATGTAACTTTTTGGACACCCGGTGGGGGCCCCCACGATCACGTGACCCCCACCCCCAAAAAAAAAAAAAAAACAATTTTTTTTTTCATTTCATTCCCCTCCCACACCTCATCCTCAGGGGGTGAAATTTTTTTTTTCTCTTCTCGTGTCATCCCGGGCATCACCTGCACGACGTCTCCTGCATGGCACACAGGCCACGAAGCGCCAATCCATCGGAGCACAAGTGCCGGTGGGACACTGCCTCACCACAGGGCGCGGACGAACCCAGAGGGCGGAGAATCGTTGACCAAGCGCACGCAACACCATGGCGACTGGGTCATCTACCCCTGGACCCTCAACACCGTCCAGGATGGCGGCAAACCTGTCTATGGCGTCACCACTGCCTCGCACGCAGGGGAGTTCGTCGACGTTGATCCAACCATTCGACCCATTCACAGACCCATCGTCCAGTGGGCCCAGATGGCAGCAATGGCTACAGAAGTTTGAGATGGCCATGGAATGTAAGAACGTCACGTCATCCAGAAAGATGAAAGCTCATCTACTCCTCAGTGTGGGCGACGAGGTGCTGCGCATCTTCAACTCCCTGGATGGGGATGACGGCCAAGACGCATACCGGAGTGCAAAGGACGCTCTAACAGCACATTTTCTCCCGCAACTAAATCCAGACTATGAAACTTTTATCTTTTGCACGACCATCCAGGCCACCGATGAGACTCTCGACGCCTACCACACGAGGCTGAGGAAGCTGGCCATGTCGTGTGAGTTTACGAACACTGAAAGGGAGATTAGGAGGCAAATCATAAATGGAATTCACTCGGAGAAGCTGAGGCGTCTCGTGCTCAGCGAAAAGGGCATCCCTCTACAACGCATCCTGGAACTGGGTCGACAGAGGGAGCTTGCCCACTCCAGGGCCGCTAACATGGAAGTGACCCTACAAAAACTCCAGCCGTCTCTCTCCACGGCGATGGTTGCTCAAATCTCGGACAGACAATCAACGAGAAGCGAAAGTGGCAGCGGTTACACCCAGAACAGGCGGCAGCCTCGAGCACCAGGACCAACCGAATGTGGATGGTGTGGTGGTCAAAGGCACGGAAGGCGAAACTGCCCGGCGCAAGGCACCACGTGCGGAGCATGTGGCAGGAAGGATCACTACGCGAAAGTGTGCAGATCAGTGAACACGCCACTACAGCCTCCGCAAGGATCCCAGGAAAAAGGGTCATCGAAAAAAAAGAAACAAGCCAGCGCGAGGAGGGTAGCGGTAGTCAACTCCTCGACGGAAGAAGAAGGAGATGACCTCTCAGCCCTACGACAAACAGCAGGCACGGAGAACGAAGGAAAGGGCCGAAAGGTGTACTTAGTATCGACACTAAACCAAGGGCCAGCACCGTCGAAAAGAACCGCCAGGCGACGAAAATGCATGGTCAACATACAAGGCCAGGACATACAGATGACCATTGACATGGGGGCCTCGGTAAACGTCATGCCAACCACCGTGTTCCAAACCCTCGCACCACGGCCCGAGCTAAAATCCACAGACACTCGGCTGTTTGCCTACGGCAGTCGGAAACCTCTACCAGTCATCGGGAGGTTCCGCACCACTCTTGAGCATGGCGAACAGAAGTTGTGGTCGAAGATCTATGTTGTCAAGGCAGGAATTGAAAGCCTGCTGAGCGGAGATGCGGCTGAAGACCTGGGCGTGGTCAAATTCATATGCCACATTGACGACACGTCCGAGGTCGAGAACTTCCTCAGGCAACACTCCAAGCTACAGAAGGGGATAGGCTGTCTCAAGGGAAAGACCATCAAACTCCATATTGATCAATCAGTGCAACCACGCGCGGTAAGACACCGAAGGACACCGTTCCACATGAGGGAACAAGTTGAGAAGGAGTTAAGGTCACTCGAAGCCGCTGGCATTATTGAAGAAGTCACGGGACCAACACCGTGGGTTTCCCCGATGGTGGTCACCCGGAAGCCCAAACAGCCAGGAAAAGTTTGGATCTGCATTGACATGCGCCTGCCCAATGCAGCCATAAAAAGAGAGCGACACATAACACCTACAATTGATGAAATCATCACTGGCCTCACTGGATCGTGTGTGTTCTCGAAGGTAGACCTAAAGGCGGGGTACCACCAGCTGAAGCTCCACAGAGAGTCGCGCTATATCACCACGTTCTCAACCCACCTAGGTCTGAGGAGGTACAAGCGCCTGAGTTTCGGCATATCATCGGCCCGGAGGTTTTTCAACAGACCATCCAGGAGGTCATCAGAGGCATACCAGGGGTATTGAACGTGAGCGATGACATCCTAATACACGCACCGGACACCAAGGAACACATCAGGAGACTCAAGACACTACTGGGCAGGCTGGAAAACGCTGGACTCACAATTCATCGAGAGAAGAGCGAATTCCTAAAACCAGAAATAACTTTTTTTGGATACAGGTTCGACCGCACCGGTATATCACCTGATCCCCAGAAAGTGGCGGATATCCAAGCTGCCAGCCCCCCGACGACTCCCACCGAGGTGCGCAGTTTCCTGGGAATGGCCACCTACTGTGGCAGATTCATTCGGAACCTAGCAACCCTATCCGAACCGCTGCGGGAGCTAACAAAGGCCAGCACCAAGTGGGACTGGGGGCCTGAATGCCAGGAAGCATTTGAGAGCATAAAAGACTCCCTGTCAACTGATACCAAGATGGCCTACTATGACACGGACCTCCCGACAGAACTATTTGTGGATGCCAGCCCAGTCGGACTTGGAGCAATCCTGATGCAGGTCACAAAAGAGGGCACAAAAAGGTCGATTGCATATGCATCCAGGGGCTCACAGCAACGGAACAAAGGTACTCCCATATAGAAAAGGAGGCAATCGCCTTTCTATGGGGGTGTCGACACTTCCACATGTACCTATATGGGCGCAAGTTCATGGCGGTCACCGACCACAAGCCCCTACTACCAATCTTCATTGGGTCATCGGCACACCCACCAGCCAGAATCACCAAGTGGCTGCTACACCTCCAGCAATATGATTTCGAACTTGTCTACCAACCGGGCAGCGGCAACCCTGCGGACTTCCTGTCGAGACACCCACGACCAGCCACCCAGCAGGAAGTGCTAGTCGCCGAAGAAACGGAGGAGCACATTTGTCAAGTAGTCCACACCATGAGGCCCAAAGCGATAAACATTGAGGACATTGCAACAGAAACCCAGAATGACCCCTACTGCGATCTGGTAAAAGATGCCATCATGTCAGGCAACTGGAAAGAATTCATGTCGCACACGCAACAGAACCAAGGGGGCCAAGGAGTTCCTAGCAGGCATGTTCACGGTTCGACAAGACCTCTCAATCACTGAGGGAGGGCTCCTGCTAAGGGGTGACCGCATCATCATACCCCCAAGGTTGCAAGACAGGATAGTTGCCCTAGCGCATGAAGGACACCAAGTGCTTGCAAGAACATAGGCCCGGGTCAGACACAGGGTATGGTTCCCTCACATCGACGATCGTGTCGAGGACCTAGTGAACACATGTCTACCCTGCCAAATAACGAGTGGGCCACCAGACCCAGAACCAATCCTATCGGCCGAGCGTGGCCGGGCACGATGGGAAGCGATTAGCATTGACTTTTGCAAAATCAGAGAGGGTCTACATCTACTGGTGGCAATCGATGATCACTCACGCTATCCAGAGGTCGAGATACTGGAGTCCACCGCAGCAGAAGTGGTCATCCCGGTGATAGAAAAGATGTTTGCCACCCACGGTCTGCCCACGACCATTAAGAGTGACAATGGACCCCCGTTCACAGGGGAGGAATTCAGGTCATACCTACAGGAACTGGGCATTAAATACCACCACATCATGCCAAGGTGGCCACAGGCCAATGGGGATGTCGAGCGATTCATGAGGACCATCAACAAGGTACTCAGAGTATGAAAGGCAAACGCCAGCCCGTGGAGGATCGACCTATTCCGGTTCCTAAGGAACTATCGGGTCACCCCCCACAGCACCACGGGCATACTACCTGCTGACCTTATGTTCGGAACTATCATCAACTCGTCGATTCCCCATCATCCAAGCAGGGCCCCTGACGACGTCGACCATGCACGCGTGGAAACGAGGAGAACACGTGCCAAAGCTCACATGAGCGACAAGAGAAGAGCAAGGCCCTCAAACCACAGAGTGGGCGACCAAGTCATCATGTTGCGAAACCCCACGAAATCCAAGCTAGACACCAGGTACGAGGAACTGCCATGGACTATCAGCAACCGGCGTGGGACCATGATAACTGTCACCCGGGGAGGTCGGGAAGTAACGCCTCCTGGTTCAAGCCCGTGCCCCAGCACCTCTGGACGGATTGCGAGGGGCCTCACGACGACAACGAGCAACAAAGCAGCGACGTGCCGGCGCAAGACCCCGAGGAGGAATCCGCAGGGGATCGCAGCTGGCAATCACCGAGACTGCCCAGCAGTGAGGACACATGCAGCGAAGGTGAGCAGACTTACGAACCGAGCGGGGACAGCCCCCACGCGAAGCGATACAGTCTGAGAAAGACCACGAGACCGCCTGCGAGGCTGAATGACTATGTATGCTAATCCAACAGCAGGTGCAGGAGTTTATAGTTGAGCATGTTGTTTATGTTGTTTTGTTAGGTTATTTTGAAATAAAGGAGGAATGTTATATCCGCCCTACGTCCCGCAGCGCGGTGACGTAGGGCAGCTAAATAAAAGCCCCGCCCCCTGGAGTGGGAGGCAGTTCCGGGCAAATGTGAACCAGCGTGTGTGTGTTTTCATTTAGCGCTTCTGCCTAGGCCGCGCTCAAGGCCACGCGGCCTCCTGGACCGGAGCCAGCCCCTCGTGCTAGGCCTCCGGGAAACAAGCATCTAACACTAACAAAAGTCAAGCCAGGCTTATCATTTAGTCGGATCATACGGGAGCCCTCAGTCAGTGCATCCTCACAGCATGGCTGCTGGTTATGGTGTTCCTATTATTTGTGAGAGAACCTTCGATAGCTGAGACCCCTGCTGGGCATGTTCTTTGTGATGAGAAATTGGATTGTCAACGCCTTTATTAACATGTTCAGTGTGGTGGTGCTTGCCCTGCTCCATCCCATGCAGTTTGTTATTTATGTAAGGGGAACTACAACGGTTGTTGTTAGGAACGCAACGTTACGGCATGGGCGGGTCCTCTCTCCCCCACGCCCACACTTCCCCAACCCTTCATGCCTCACTGTTCTCATGGGGGAAGATCTGCACATCGGAGATACCGGGTGCACAGAGAGGTGCAGGACTAGCATCTGCCCTCAAGAGGGTGGCACCAAGGTGCTAGTCAGGCACAGCAATGAAAGCGAAACAGAGGTGGTAAAGACCACTTCTGGTTCACTGCTACATAAAACGTACAGAGAGGTGTATTCGGCGTACTTCCAGGAGGTGTGTAGAGGCAATACACACCACTCAACTGTGCTATCACTGTAAGTTATTTTAGTTTTAGGGCAATTTAGGAAAACGGTAGATTTTCATAGTTAGGTACTTCGTATTTCATTCAAGTTTTGTATGATTGCCAATACAAACTATTGGGTGGGGAGAGCCAGATACAGGATGTAGTGCTTCTGCTCAGAGACAGAAATCTGGGGTAACACGCTGTTTTATTACTTTCTATGACCCTGCCTTCATCACCTTTCAACTTTACACTCGGGTCTGCCTTCAACAATGGTAAGACATATATATATATTTTTCCCCTTCTCTGTATGCTTCCGTGATTCCCTACAGACCACTCACCCTTACCTTTCTTCCCCCAGCCTGGTGTTGAATCCCAACTACCTCCACACATCTGTACTACCTCCACACATCTGTATGGTACCCAAGACATTTCTCAAAATCCTAATCCATCAACCTTTTTCCGGGCAAGCTACCGGGTTCCGTTAGTGATCCCCTCTTTCCCATATTCGTAGGAATCACTAGCATATCCCGGTAGTCTGTTCATCCTCACCAGTACCGACCCTGCGGAAGCCTCTGGTTTCGGGTACTAGCAGACTGCAAACACCTATTGTGGTCCCTGCTGGTCAGGGTGGAACAGGCAGTCATAGACATAGCCTTGTCCATGAAAACCCTACAAACTGTAATGGCTGCATATATATCAGACAATGTGATCATTGCCAACAAGGTGATGGAACTCCAAAACACTCTCACTGATCTCCAGTCCCAAATTCAATCAGGCCTTCCCTCTTGGTTCGACGGGGGTGGAGGACCGTCAGACTCTGGAAAAATCAGAACCCTTAGACCTGCTACCTTTCAGTTCTCCTATGGAACAGCTCAGAACCATAGGGAGAGCGGGGATTGGGAACAGGCATCCTGAGAACCAGGTGTAGGGGCACATATTCCCTCCCCGCCCATGCCAATAAGGTTCATTGGGTCACCAAACAATTTCTCTAAATTTATGACACAATGCATATTACACTTCATGAATCAAACCCAGTTGTATAACACCGGCACCACTAAGGTAGCCTTTATTCTCATGAATCTGGATGGTCATGCCCTTACCTGAGCCTCCCGATGGATTAACAACCGTGACCAATCCTAGATGACTATGATCAATTCCTTGTCGGGTTTTGGCAGATGTTTGAGAGGTTCCATGTCTTAAAATCGCAGCATAAATGGCCATGAATCCAAAATATTGCGGCAAAAATGCTGTGGTTTTGCCGCCACAATCATGTAAAATATGCGGGGGACACCCCCGCAAATCCCGGACCCATTATACCATTTAAGGGTAGTGGGGGGACATCCCCACTCTCCTTAAATGGTATAATGGGGTACACCTTTACCGGGTCAAACCACAGCATTTTTGCCGCAATTTTTTTAACCAGCAACATTTTTGCCACGATTTTATTACCCAATACTGCTTGAGAGATGAATATATGAGAGATCTGTCCAAAACGAACTGATGGATATCAAACAGGGTTCAAGAGACTTCATAGCTTATCTTGCCCAGATCAAGTATGTTATGGCTGAAACAGCATGGGCTGAAGATATTCAGGCTACCATATACTGTAGGGGGCTCAAAGACGATATTAAAGATGCAGTATCTCAAAAACTGCCTGCCCCTGCTACTTTAGCAGAACTAATATACGTGGCATTACACATCGAACAAAGGCAGGGAGAAAGACGAGGGGAACAGAAACGTTTTTGAACTATGTTGATTCCCGAGTCATACTCCAATCATTGTTTCTTCAGGAGTTCCCTTACCTGAACCCATGCAAGTGGGTGGAGTACGGGGTCCTGTTAGTAAGGAAGAACGAGAACACTGTGGACTTAACATCTGTGTTTCTATTGTGGTCCCAGGACAACAACTATTTTTGGGAAAGACAAGTCTCAGAAGATGGAGCACGTGAAACTGAAAGTAAGTTACATGGCGACACAGATGAGATCTTGGAATTCCATGCAGGGGCACTTACATCTAAGATGTTTAAATAAAATTCAGCAGTATGGACTGGAAAGGGTTTCTCAGACGACACGGCAAGAGGAGAACCCTACCATAAAAGTGGCCTTACTGAATGCACGCTCAGCAGTGGCACACGCTGTAGAGGTAGGAGAACTCATCCATGAGTTAGACCTGGAGCTACTATGTTTGACTGAAACATGGTTCACTGAAGGGTCTCAAACCATTTTCACAAACTGGTTCCAGAGAAGTACACCATTCAGTTTATCAACAGAGAGGAGGGGGTATTGCTATAATATATAAGTCATGCATGACCATCTCACATTTGGAGAAATTGGACTGGAATGACAATACCCAGTTTGGGGAATTTTCCATCTCTGTGTCACATACTCAAGCAATTAAAGTATTGCTGGGCTATAGACCACCTGGACCCCTACAGAACTTTCTGGAAACATTAGATGCTCACCTTACACTACTGGGGAGCAAATACAAAGACATATTATGTGTAGGAGATTGGAATATCTGGTTCGAGAAGGATAATCCTCATCCTTACCACGCTGCCCTGATGGAACTCCTAGATAACCATGATCTGGAGCTCATTACTAGGGAACCTTCCCATAAGAAAGGTCACTGCTTAGATCTCCTAGCAGCAAGAGGGGGAGCTGTCCAATTCGGTGAGACGATTTCCCTTCTGTGGTCGGATCACTGTTTACAACTAGCTACGGTTAGGGGAACGGGACACCAGAGGGGGGAAAGGACAGGAGACCACACATTTGGTGTCGGAAGGCGTCCGTTTTAGAAAAGATCCCTGGGGAGGAAGTTGAAAATCGACTGGCATGCCTGGATATTAATCTGACATGTGAAGAATATTTCAGTAAGGGGGCAGATCTGTTAAAGGAAATCTGTTACAAATACGCACCGCTTAGACTTAAGATAACCAAAAAATCCAAATCCTGGTTTAGTCCAGCACTGGGCCTGATGCGCAAACAGGTACGCCAGGCTAACAAACTTTGGAGATCCTCCAAACTAGATAAAGATGCAGAGAAGGCAAGAGTCCACCTAAAGGAATATAAAAATGCCCTCTTTGTGGCAAAAAAGGACTTCCTCCAAGGAGAAATTAAGCTAGCAGGCAATCAGGCTAAAGCTTTATTTGACGTAGTGACAAGGTTTACGAACCCTAAATGTATGGCAGCACCCACCGCCGACTCACAGGAGCAGGCTAATAAGTTTAATGGTTTTTTGTAACAAAAAATCGTGGACATTCAGAAGAGTATTAACGAAGTGATGATTGCGGAAGAGTGTGAAGAATCTAGAGAAGAGGTACAAGTAGTAGAAAACCAGGAAAATGAGGAGAGTTTCTGCTTCCAATCTATTAATAAGGAAGCAGTACAAGCACTAATACTCCAACTAAAACCCACAAAGGATTTGGCCTTTCCTATGGCAGCATGTACTGCCATTCGTCTGGCAGCTAACCTTATCCCATTTATAACCACCTTTGTTAACAAATCTTTAACAGAGGGTTATGTCCCACGCTCACTCAAGGGAGCGTTGGTAAAACCTCTATTGAAAAAGCCCAACTTGGACCCTTTGGTGTTGAAAAACTACCGCCCTGTGGCCAACTTATGCTGGCCCACTAAAATCTTGGAAAGAATTGTCTGCAATCAATTCCAGCAGTTTGTTGACAGTAAAGACATATTAGATGAACATCAATCGGGGTTCCGCCCGAATCATGGGACAGAGACTGCCTTATTGGAAATCCAGGATGATTTGCTGGAAGCTGCAGACAGGGGAAGCTATACGATATTATTGATGCTCGACCTGTCAGCGGCGTTCGACACAATTAAGCATAAGATCATCCTTCAACGTATTGGAAAAATAGGAAGAGCCGCTAAAGTAGTGGTGGACTGGTTTGACTCCTTCCTACAGGACAGAACCCAGCAGGTGATATTGGGAGTCTTCCTCTCACCTCTGATCTTTAATCTGTATATTCGACCGCTGTTTGATATCCTGAGGAAACACGGCCTACGATTCCATTCATATGCTGACGACACGCAGATCTACGTGGAGACAGACAATCTGTCTGAGGCATTTGAAGGGATCGACCGGTGCATGCAAGACATAAAAAAATGGATGGCATGCAACCAGCTACAGCTTAATTTTGCCAAAACAGAAGTAATATTATTTAGATCAGAGAAAAAAACAGAAAGGGAGAAATAAACATAACTCCACAGATCCTAGGTGTAGCCATTCCGTTTTCAAAGAGTGAAAAACCTCAGGTGTATCTGGCAAGAAAGTCTGGCCAGTGAAGCCCAGGTAGGGGCCAAAGTAAAAGCAGTGTATTACTCCCTGCGTATGCATAGGAATGTACTCCCTTTAACACCTCAAGATCATCCAGTGGTTGTAGGAGCTCTGGTAAACTCCCACCTCGACCACTGCAATAGTCTCATGACAGGGTTCCCTGTGAGACAAATGTCGAGACTCCAGAGGGCCCAGAATGCGGCAGTCAGGTTAACTGCCCATCTAGGAAAAAGAGACCAGGTTTCCACATCTCGGAAAGCACTCCACTGGCTTATGGTGGAGGACCGTATCAAATTGAAGGTGGCGTGTCTTGTGTACAAGTGTTTTCACAAACTCGCATCTAGATATCTGAATACTAGAATCCACCAGTATCATCCAACTAGAGACCTCCGATCAGGAGACAAACTCTTGATATACGTCCCCCGGACAAAACGCACCTCTAAGGGTGACAGGAGGTTCTCTGTGTATGGACCAAAGTTGTGGAATCAGCTACCTATTGGTATACAATCGTGCACCACATTGGTAAGGTTCAGAAAATAACTGAAAACCTTCCTATTTAAATAAATCTAAGTATTCAGGGCATCTACTGGCCATCACAGCTAAAACTCGATCTCTAGTTAACATCTGCGCCTGAATGCAGTTTTCCTGTCTGGTGCACGTAAGAAATAAACAAATAGACACCAAGTGCATGAATGCCCTAAATGGATGAGAAAAGCTTTGGGTCCTCTGTAAAGAGGGGTGGACTGACAGACCAGAGACCATTCCAAACAGCCATAGACACCCTGTGCCTATTATTATCGCTTATGTCTGCAGTTAACCACATTTATCTTGGCATCACCATTCAACGTAAAGGACTTCCATTAATTAATACCAGAGCCCTAATTGATTGTATAGCTACGGGTAACTTTGTTGATACTCAGATTGATCGTAAAAATCATTTTACCCTTTTGGAAAAATAATGTGAAGAAAACATACACTCTAAAAATGGTTCCCTGCTCACATCAGGACCCATAACTAAACAGACAAGTGTTTTCCATATGACATGTAGAGTATTCCACCACAAGCATATAGGATTTAATATTGATGCACCACACTTCCAAATCGTACTTGGCATGCCGTGGTTAGCTCTTCAAAACCCTTATATTGACTGGACAAAAGTGGTAGTCCGCTTCAAATCTGATTATTGTGCTGATTCATGTCACTTTGAATCCTTTATGAGTACCATAGAACCCTCCATGCAACCTTCAGAAAACGTTCTGATCAAGGAAATCGCAGCCACAGAGGAACTCCCCAAAGAATATCAAACATTCCAGGACGTTTTCGATCCAAATAAAGCAGAAGCACTATCGCCCTACCGGTCATATGACTTTAAGATCAACTTGATTCCAGGTGCTGTCATCCCATATGGCAAGATGTATGCGTTAAAGGTCCAAGAGACCTTTCTACTTAAAGAGTACATCAAATATAACCTTGCAAAGGGATTCATCTGACATTCTTCATCCCATGCTGGAGCACCAATCTTTTTTATCTCTAAAAAAGACTGGTGTTCAGAATTACGCTCTTGTATAGATTGCAGGCAGATGAATGACATTACAGTGAAAAAAAATAGTTTCTCTAATACAATCCGTGAAAGATCTAGTACAAGGGGCCAAGATATAAACTAAGCTTGATCATAGAGGTGCTTACAACCTGATCCGAGTCCATCCGGGAGACTAGTGGAAAACTGCATTCTGGACAAGGGAAGGGCATTACGAATACCTCATTATGCCATTCGGTTTGTGCAATGCACGGGCTGCATTCCACTACTTCGTCAATGAGATATTCCGTCCTTACCTTGATCAGTACGTAGTCGTCTACATAGACGATAATCTGATATTCTCTGATTCCTTGGCTCTCCATGAGATGCACATCAACAAATATTGAAACTGCTACGACAACATAACCTCTATGCCAAATTGGGCAAATGTTCCTTCCATCAGACAACGATTGCCTTCCTGGGCTACATTTTGTCTCCAGATGGAGTCAGTATGGATCCCCAAAAAATACAAGCAGTTCAAGAATGGCCTACACCAAAGAACGTCAATGAACTCCAAAGGTTTCTTGGCTTTGCCAACCATTATCGATGTTTAATTTCTCATTGTTCGCAAATGACACATACCCTGCAGCTTTATTGAAGAAAAATGTTCCTTACCAATGGACTCTAGCAGCCGAAACGGCCTTTCAATCCTTAAAGGATTCTTTCACCACAGCCCTGATCCTTCAATTATCTATACTGGATGCATCTTTTACAGTAAAAACCAATGCCTCTAACATAGCAATAGGTGCTGTTTTATCCCAACATCCCACACCAGATGAACCAATGCATCCAGTGGCGTTTTTCTTGAGGAAACATACCGCCGAAGAAATGAATTGCACCATCTTCGATAAGGAACACATCGCAATTTGAGAAGCTTTTAAAGAGTGGAGGCACTATCTTGAAGGAGCCCCCTTTCCATTTAGAATCCAAACAGATCTTCGGAACCTAGGATATCTAACAACTGCTAGCAGTACAAACCAATGGCAATCAAGATGGGTGCACTTCTTTAGCAGGTTCGACTTCACAATCGCCTTTAACCCCAGTTCACTAAACACCAAAGGCGATGCCTTGTCCAGAAGATACAACACTGATTAAATGCCTGAAGAGGGTATGCCATTTTCTTCCTGTAGAAAATAGTGATGGAGTTACCGCCTTCGATCGATGATTTCCTATACCAGGTTTGTGAGTCCTACACTTCTGAGATGATTTTCTCATTTCTCAAGAATACAAAAACTACGATATCGCTGGTCTGTTATTTCATGACAAAGTGTTATGGATGCCACAGAATAAACAACAGAAACACATAATGGAGTGGTGTCATGACCATCCACTTGCAGGACATTATGGTCAACGAAAAACCCTTGATCTAGTGAGAAGGCATACTTGGTGGACAACCCGGTCCGAGATATCAACCACATCAAAAGATATGATGTGTGCGTTTGTGCCAAAAATCTCTGACAAGCCCCAATAGGACTTCTAATGCCTTTACCAGTCCCGTCCTATCCCTGGCATACTATCAGTATGGACTTTATTACTGATTTACCCGTCACCAAAGAAGGATAGAACACCATTCTTACTGTAGTTGACTCTTTTACAAAGATGGGAAATTTCGAACCCTTGAAAAAGATACCAACTGCAGCAGGAATGGCCCAAATATTCCTTACCATCGTGATACACCACATACAGAGGACCCCAATTCGTATTCCGCTTCTGGAAGATTCTACAAAAACATCTAGGAATTGAAGCTCATCTATCCACAGCATATCACCCACCCTCAGAGTGATGGACAAACGAAAAGGTTACATCAAAACTTTGAACAGTACTTCAGGTGTTATTGTGCATAATGTGAAACCGATTGGATTGTTTTTATACCTCTAGCTGAATTTGCATACAACACCACACTGCACACAGCCACGAAAACCTCACCGTTCTATGGAAACACCGGTAGACATCCCAAGATAATGCCAATAACGCCTGTAACCCCAACCTTAATTCCCACTGCCGACAAATGGTTTGCAACAATCCATCAAGAGCAACAAACTATCATGCAACATCTACTGATTAGTAAAGAGAATGCCAAATGATTTGCTGATGTACATAGGAAGAAATAACCATTGTACCAAACCGGAGATCAAGTCTGGTTATGTACAAAAACATCTCACACTTCAAGGAACCACTCGAAAATGTAAGCACAAATACACCGGACCCTATACTATTGACAAGGTCATAGGCAATGAAACGGAACATGCATGTCCATACTGTCTTTCATGTCTCTCTTCTCCAAGCTTGTAACCGTCTCCAACAAACCCCATAAGAAAATTGTGAACCAGTTGTGGCGGTCGATCCTGAAGAGGAATTTGTCATTTCCAGAATGTTGGACTGCGTGGAATCATTCAACACTCCAATATCTAATGGAATGGGAGGGTTATGGTCCCGAACGTGGGAAACAATATCCAACATCCACGCACCACAACTCCTTAGGGCTTTTCACCAGGAATTCCCATATAAACCCAGGCCACAGAAGGGGGCTACGAGGGGTTATACTGTTAGGAACACTACGTTACGGTATGGGCGGGTCTTCTCCCCCCTGTACTACCCACACTTCCCAACACTCCATGCCTTACCGCCGGGTGCTAATCAGGCACTGCAATGAAAGTGAACTGGAAGTGCTAAAGACCACTTCAGGTTCACTGCTACATAAGAGGCCCAGCGAGGCTTCTTCAGCGTCTTTGCAACGGATGACATTCAGGGGGTGTGTAGAGGTGATACACACCACTCCATTGTGCTATGAAAGTAAGTTATTTTAGTTTTAGGGCAATTTAGGAAAACACCAGGTTTTTATAGTTAGGTACTTGTTATTTCATTCAAGTTTTGTATGATTGCTAATACAAACAATTGGTTGGGGAGAGCCAGATACAGGATGTAGTGATTCTGCCCAGAGCCAGCAATCTGGGGTAACACGCCCTCTTATTACTTTCTATGACCCTGCCTTCATCACCTTTCAACTTTACAATCTGGTCTGCCTTCAACAAAGGTTCCCTTCAGACCGCTCACCCTTACCTTTCTTCCCCGGCCTGGTGTCAAATCCTACCTAATGCCACACATATGTATGGTACCGAAGACATCTCCCAAGATCCTGATCCATCAACCTTTTCCAGGCAGGCATACCGGGTTCCGTTAGTGATCCCTGCTTTCCCATATTCGCAGGAATCAATAGCATATCCCGGTAGTCTGTTCATCCTCACCAGTACCGACACTGCAAGGGAAGCCTCTGGATTCAGGTACTAGAAGTTGTGACCCACAACATATATGTTGTATATGTGGTAATCTTGCACTGTTGAGACATACATACCTGTTCTTTGTGAGGAAAGTATGATGTACTGAGGGTCATGGCATAGGTTTGTCATATTAGGAGGGGAGTGTGCACTCCTGAAACCTATATTACAGCTGTTCTATGTGAGGGAGCTTCTACTGCAGGGACTCATTTCTTATCTATTCTACTTGTGGAAATCTTCTAGCCATGATTTACCTGGCACTCATCCGCTCTACTTGTTCTACATGATGAAAGCTTGCATTGCTGTTGTCTTGATTCGCCTTTTCGGTTTGTGTGAGGGAATGCTGCATGGCACATACTCAAGCTAACTTGTTTTGTGTGCCCGAAGCGGTAAAAAGCGTATGCTGCTTTGTGCCTACTTTAAAAAAAATAACTTAATTTAAAAGAATCTGATCCAAATACCCAAACCTGTATTTCTCCATAATATCACATTTATAACACGCGGAGACCCCCTTGAACCCTCCGCAGGCACCTCCCCTTTGCCCCTCCCACCCCACCTCAACTTTCCCTACTACACCCTCTAACATAGTCCCCTGGAGTGAGCCACGGTTGCTAATCATTCCCAAGGCCCGAGGACTGGGCCGTGGGTCAGCTTTAACCCCAAGGTGGCTTGCGGGGTATCCTAGTACCCCCATCTGTTACCTGAACAGATTGATCGCAAGATGATGTGTTCCACGACCCCGGCGCAAAATGGGCTTCTTATCCAGTTACAGGCAGATTTCGTATCTGCTTCCCCGATTATGTACCCCTTCATTCTGTCAGTTCCATTGGTGGTTTAGGAACGGGGCCTCGAAGTCGGGGTTTCCAGTCTTTTAGTTGTTGCACCCTGTCCTTTTTTCCTCCCTACGAGTTGCCATCGACCATTCCCACAGTTTGTTCTGTTGAGAGGTACGTTTTCCCTTTGCCTCTGGAGCAACTTCCAATTCTTGATCTTCGATTTGAAGTAAAGCCATCCCAGCTTCTCAAGAGGTTATTCTGTATTGTCTGTCCTGCATAGTAAAAACCAGGCTGAATGGAAATGTCCACTTATATTTAATTCCGCTAGATTGGAGCATTTTTACCACTGGCTGCATCTCACGTTGCTTTTGGAGGGTTATTTGTGACAGGTCTTGAAATAATTGGATCTCAGTTCCATTATACGTAATAGAGGACATTTCTCATGCTTTTCTGAGGATCAACTTCTTTTTTAGGATGAGAAGAGCATGCAGCCAGGATGTCCCACAGGCTTGCCCCTGGATCAGATCTTCTGGGACCTGTTCTGTGGAGGCGGTCTAACAAAACCACAGGCGTGTCACCTTCTGCCAGCAGGTCTGTGAAGATGTGAGTTACCAATTTTCTTAGGTCCGCTTCTGTGATGAATTCCGGCAAATTTCTAATACGTATGTTAGAGCGGCATGATCTGTTTTCCAAATCTTCACACTGCACCTCAAGGTTGTGTGTCACCCTGGTGAGCTCTTCCAAAGTGATGTCAGATTGAGATGACTCCCGCGACAGTTCCTGGATTGTCCTTTCAATGCTATCGACACGTTCCCCTAAAGAGACAATCTCTTTGCCAAACTCTGAAAGTGACTGTCTGATCTCTGTGGTGAAGGAGGTGAACTGTTGCTAAAAAGAGGCCAAAAATCTATCCTGGAACTCCCGGAAGTTTGTAGCAAAGCCATCTTTTGACGCAGCCATCTTCATGTCAAGGTTATGGGCCTCTGCTGGAGGAGAGCGTGTCAGAGTATTTCCTGCCAGAGTTCGAGTCTGGCCAGATGCCTAAAGTTTCTGTAGGGGATTCAATTTAGATTGTGTGCCTTAAGAAAGCCCCGCTTGGGAATGCTTCTTTTTCCCCCTCAGCATATGATATTGCACAAGCTGACTAAATGTCTAATATACCGTCTGATGAAATTCAGCCAACCTAGAGGGCAGATGCCTCGCTCACTTGGTTAATTGCGCAGCAATTTGCAAACTGGTGCTTAGTATTTGAAATGATGTTACTGGGAGTGACCCAAATGCACATGCCCTCTGCTTGCAAAGTCCTGCTAGGTTATGTACGGCCCATACATCAGGAAAGAGTATGAAGATGCAGTAGTAACTCCCAAACAATGTTGAGGACACCAAGTTGTTATAGCCGGCCTGTTATTCATTGCAGTGCAGAAAATGTCTAACTCCCTGTGTGAGGTGCCAATATAGCCCTTATGAGTGACACTGGGGTCGAGGACTATAGCTCCTTAATAGGGGAGGAGGGAGACCAACCTTATATGAGGCTGCGTCGTGGCTGCGGGCGTTCTACATGCAGCGGGTAAGCTAGAGCGATAGTGAGCCTCCAGGCCACGCCCCTCAGGTATAAATACTCTGGTCCGCCCGGTCCTATGCTCCTGACTACGGGCACTTATCAAAGGAACTCCTGCCGGTGTAGTTCTTCCGACCGAGGGGGCGCGATCCAGCTGTCCCTCAATCCACCGCGGGAGACATTCTGCAAATCTGCGTCTGCTGAGCCATGCCCCGTTCACAACGTGGTGTTGGCGTTCTCTCGATCGGATGAAACACTGGAATCCACTTTAGCTTCTTTCCGTTCCCTATAGCTCTGGGGTTCAGATGATCATGTTCTGCCAGGCCGTCAGTTTACAGGACTGGATCAGTGTTGTTACTATTCAGGGCTCATCGGAGCACGCTGCGCGCACCTCTTCATGGTGCAGCGGCCATCTTGGAATCAACCACCGCCATTTTTTTTAACACATTTTTATTATTTTCCAAATTTACAAACAACACAGCACACCCGACAGTGAAAGTTATAAATGTACAAACATCATATGCATCAACGTATATTTACCACTGCCATCACATTCCCTCCCCCCATAACTCAAGCTTATTCCATTGCACTTCTAGTCTTGCTCCTCTATGGGCGCCCCTCCTTCGATACTCCCGGAGGTATCGTGTTCGCTTGGTCTGGCTCTGGTGGGCTCAGTTAATGAGGCCACTAGCTGTCTCCAGGCCATCAACGTTCCCACTTCATCATCCTCTCCCCTGCAGGCCGCTTCATACCATGCTGTTGTTTCCGCTTCTGCCCATTTCAGGAGGTCATGCCACCACACTTCTATCCTGGGTCTCTGACCCGCTTTCCACCCCATGGCTATTCTACGTTTGGCCAAAATATAAGCCAAGTCCTTAAGTTTGCAGACATGCTTCATTTTATGTGGTCTGGTACATACTCCCATCATGCACACCCACACCGATTCTATGTCTAACTTGATCCCTTTCTCAGAGAGGCAGTGATTGACCTCCCCCCAAAATTTCTTTCTTTTTTTTAAACACTTTATTAAGTTTGCAATGAACAACAACAACTACCAATAAAGTAAACAATGTCTCACAGTAAAGCGTCACAACTTAATTTACAGAACACTATAAGCATCATACATCTTCAATCTGTCATAATAGCGTTATCCTGCGAAACATAACAGCAAACTGACAAATATACACAGAACACAAGAGACAACACAAGTGGGGCGAAGACAAAAAAAAAACACCATCACCTCTGCCTTATCCCCCTTTCCTCCTCAGATGACATATCCACCAGATCAGCTCCACTGTCAACGTGCATTCTCTCCCCCCAAAATTTCTGAATCTCAGGACATGCCCAAAACATATGCATCATCCCCGCGCTTATTTCCCCACATTTGGGGCACATTTGTGTTTCTGTGCTCTTGAATCGGGCTATCTTTTGAGGGGTCATGTTCACCCTGTGAGTTCCATATAGCTGGATCTGTTGTAATCTCACGTTTTTGGACACCCTCTTGTGGTACCCCTGTGCTCTTTCCCATTGCCCATCCTGCATGGGTTCTCCCTCATCCTCTTTCCACTCCCGTCTTTACTGGGTCACCTCCTTCCCCACCCTGGACATTACCAGTTCATAAATCCGGGATACCTCATGCCCTCCCTCCGAGATGTCATATATTGTCTCTATGGCCGAGTCTGGTTGGTCTTCTAGTACTATTTCTGACCATGTGGCTCTTATCTGCCGAACCGCCTAGTGTAGGTAATGTACTGCCCAGGGTGTACTCCAGTTTCTTCCATTAGTGTTGTAAATTCCAGTGCCCTCCCATCCCGCCACACATTTCCCAGTGTTGCCATGCCAACCGGTTCCCAGTATCTGCGTATTGTCTTTCTTAGTTGTGCATCCACTCCCTTCAGCGCCACTAGCGGCACTTGGGGGGGGGGGGGGGTCGGGGGGAGACACGGAGTCAGGTTCCCCATGGCCTGGCATGCCTTGCGCCATGTCCTCCACCCCAATTCTAACAGCTTTGATCGTCCTTTGAGCTCTGATTTGGGCGGACATATCAATTCTTTCAGAAAGAAGGGTGCGTATTCTGACCTCAGCAGTCTGGACTCTGTTGTTGTGTCTTCAGCTAACCATTTGGCCATGTACTGTAGTTGCCCGGCCAGATGGTACATCTCGAAGTTAGGCATTTTTATACCCCCTCTCTCATACGCATTTTGTAACTTCCATAGGGCAATCCTATTTCTAGTATTATGCCAGATGAAACCTCTACACAGGCTCTGTAGTTTACTAAAAAAGCGTTTGGGCAGCATGCATGGGATATTCACAAAAAAAATGTAACAGCCTAGGCAATACAACCATTTTCAACAGTGCCGCCCTTCCCATCATAGCCAAGGGGAGTTTAGACCTGAACTTCATACTGTTTTCAATATTAATTACTGCTTTCTCCGTGTTATGTTTATGTTCCTCTTCTATCTCGTGGTAAATATAAATCCCCAGGTATCTGAACATGCTTGTCTCCCAGGGTATTTGTAGTACTGGTAGGTTATCCTGTGCAATACCTTTATATCTCCCTAAGGGGAATATGCACAACTTCTTGGGGTTAACCGCAATGCTAGAGAATGACGCAAATCGTTCCATTACTTCGAGGATGTATTGCAGGTTTTGTTCTGGATACCTCAGATACAACAGCATGCCATCTGCGTACAGTGATATTAGGTGCGGCCCTTCCCTAGTGTGCACTCCTATCTATTCATATTGTTGCCTCAAATATATCGCTGACACGGAGTCAGGTTCCCCATGGCCTGGCATGCCTTGCGCCATGTCCTCCACCCCAATTCTAACAGCTTTGATCGTCCTTTGAGCTCTGATTTGGGCAGACATATCAATTCTTTCAGAAAGAAGGGTGCGTATTCTGACCTCAGCAGTCTGGACTCTGTTGTTGTGTCTTCAGCTAACCATTTGGCCATGTACTGTAGTTGCCCGGCCAGATGGTACATCTCGAAGTTAGGCATTTTTATACCCCCTCTCTCATACGCATTTTGTAACTTCCATAGGGCAATCCTATTTCTAGTATTATGCCAGATGAAACCTCTACACAGGCTCTGTAGTTTACTAAAAAAGCGTTTGGGCAGCATGCATGGGATATTCACAAAAAAAATGTAACAGCCTAGGCAATACAACCATTTTCAACAGTGCCGCCCTTCCCATCATAGCCAAGGGGAGTTTAGACCTGAACTTCATACTGTTTTCAATATTAATTACTGCTTTCTCCGTGTTATGTTTATGTTCCTCTTCTATCTCGTGGTAAATATAAATCCCCAGGTATCTGAACATGCTTGTCTCCCAGGGTATTTGTAGTACTGGTAGGTTATCCTGTGCAATACCTTTATATCTCCCTAAGGGGAATATGCACAACTTCTTGGGGTTAACCGCAATGCTAGAGAATGACGCAAATCGTTCCATTACTTCGAGGATGTATTGCAGGTTTTGTTCTGGATACCTCAGATACAACAGCATGCCATCTGCGTACAGTGATATTAGGTGCGGCCCTTCCCTAGTGTGCACTCCTATCTATTCATATTGTTGCCTCAAATATATCGCTAGGGGTTCCAATGCGATAATATACAGCATCGGAGACCATGGGCAGCCCTGTCTGGTGCCCCTACTGAGCTGCCATTTGTCCAAGATGATCGCTCCCGTTTTGACTCTAGCAAGAGGCAAGCTGTATAACAGCTTCACCCACCTCAAGTACCCAGGCCCCATTCCATATTGCTTCAGGGCCGTCATCAGCCATGGCCATCTTACTGAATCGTAGGCTTTCACTACGTATAGTGAGACAATTGCGACCTCGTTCATCTCTTTCAGTCTGTTCCATGACGTGATGAAGCCGTCTGTGGTTATCAGCTATACTCCTACACGGAATATATCCTGATCATGATGTATCAGTTTGCTTATAACCTTTCTAAGTCTGTTTGCTAGCACAGCTGTGAGTTTTTTACTATATTGGTTCAACATGGACAGCGGTCTCTACGACCCACAATCTATGCTAGGCTTATTTGGTTTGAGAAGCGGGATGATTATTGCCTCTCTCAAGGATTACGGTAGTTTCCCTATCTCAAAGGCCTCGTTTAACATTGCCAGCAGTGGGGTGAGCACTTCCGCCCTATATGTTTTATAAAACTCACTAGGGAGCCCATCAGTTGCTGGGGGATTTCCAGTGGGTAATTGTCTGACCACCATTTCTAGCTCTTCGAATTTAATAGGGGCGTCCAGGCTCTCTTTCTCTTCAGCAGTCAGTTTGGGTAACCCGATGTCCTCCAGTATCTCCCTCATTCCGTTATCATCTGCTCCTCCTGCATCTTCATATAGGTGTTGATAGACTTGAAGGAATCCCTCATTTACGCTCTCTTGGGTATTCACTATTTGACCACTCACTCCGCTTATCTCACTTATCACTGTTCTAGGCGTCTCCTTTTTGTATAGCCATGCCAACAGCCTACCCGGCTCATCTCCTCCAACGTGTTGTCTTTCTACGTATTTCTTGTAGTTTAAGTTGCATAGTATCTCCCATTGTTCCCCGCATTCTTGTTGCAATTGGCTCATAGCTTCAGCATCTTCCTGCGAGGTGCCCCCTTTACTCAAATTTTCTTCTAATTTCCTTTCTGTTTTATCCAGCTCTTTCATTAGGCCCCCCTGGAGCCCTTTGGATTTTGATATTGCTGCCCCTCTCACCACTACCTTAAATGCCTCCCACAAGGTGCTTTCGGAGTTTATGCTGCCGGTGTTCTTTTCAAAATATTCTAGGTTGGGATCCTGGCTCTGGGAGGCTGGTGTTGCCACGTTAAGATCAAGAGTGAGTGGTCTGGTAAGACCCTTGATTTATATTCCGAGCTCACTATCTCCCCGGTAAGTTCCGGGTTGGCAAACACGTAATCTAGTTGGGTGGGCTGGAGTAATGAGTAATGCCTATCCTCTGGGTGGTGTTGCCTCCATATATCTACTATCTGAAGATCGCCGAGCAGGGTTCTCAGGGTTTTGGCTGCCGGGGTGGGCCTGTCTAGTTTCCTATCGGATCTGTCCATTCTGGGGTCTAGCTTGCAGTTGAAATCCCCTCCCCATATGATCGTGCCGCCTATGTACTGATTAACTTTACCGTACAGGGTCTTGAAGTAGGCCACTGTATCCTGGTTTGGGGCATATGTGTTGATAATACACAATTCTCTATTCTCCAGAATTCCACGTATCGCTAACATTCTGCCATCTGGGTCCACTGTGGACTGCATTAACTGAAAGGGCGCGTGTGGCATGACCCAAATGACCACCCCTCTGGCATAAACCGAATACGTTGCTCCAACAGTGGTCCCCTTCCATTTCTTCTCTATCGTCCCTTGCTTTTCTCTTGTGAGGTGGGTTTCTTGCAATAAAGCTATGTCTATTTTTTGCCACTTGAGATATAACATGATCTTATTTCTCTTCAGGTAGCTGTTGAGTCCCCTGACATTCCAGGTTATTATCTTGAGGTCTTCCATGCCCCGTCCCGCCTCTGTCCTCCCTTGTCCACTGTAGAAGTCGCTTCAGCGCTTGGGTGTAAGCTCGTGCCCCAAAAAACACCACTACAAACTCCCCAACTTTTCCCTCTCCCCCTGCTCAACCCGTCTCCAATTGTCCCCCCTTCCCCTAATCCCCAACTGATGCCCAGCTTCTTCCCCAGATCTCAGGCTATCCCGCATCTTGCTCCTTTCTTGGCTACTGCCGATACTACGTGCACAGCGGGGGGTTATCGCCCTACTGGTGATCCGACTACTCTAACTATTGGGGGTAGATCATGCTCCAAATGTGATGCTCCCTGTAAACAATAGCTCATTGTGCATTAGACGTACTTAGTTGAAGGTTTAAGCCACTATATTCCAGTCCATACAAGTCCTTTTGTTGAAATTTTATATCTCTAGTGCCTACACATTATTGACAGACCCATGTGGCTACATTACATTTCCCGTTACCATCCTCCTTAAGGCTAGAGTTACTGGTATAGCGTAGGTTCACTTATCCTGTCTGCCTCGCTCCGACCCCTTCTTGTCGTCCGGGCAACCCAGGTTATTCAGCCAGTTTGTCGCCTCTTCTGGGTCATCGAAGAAGTGTGCTTTGCCCTTGTGTAAGATCTTTAGCTTTGCGGGATATAACAGCATGTATTTAAATCCTGCTGCCCTTAGTCGCCTCTTCACTGCAACATAGCTAAAGCATCGTCTCTGCACCAGCATGGTATAGTCAGGATACACTGCGACAATCGCTGACACTCGGGTTATTGTTCTGCCCTTTCGAAAAAATTCCAGGATCTTCTCCCCGTCTCTAGAATTTAAAATCTTTGCAATGATCGCACGTGGGGGGGCTCCCGGTTGCGGTCTCCTTGTTAGGGCTCTGTGCGCACGTTCGACCACAAACCCTTGGGAGAGCTTGCCAGCCCCAATTTCTTGGATCAGCATATTTTCGACATAGGCAGTGGGGTCTGGTCGTCCTCCTCCTTCTGGCAGTCCTACCACGTGGAAGTTGTTGCGTCTCGCACGCCCTTCTGCCTCTTCCGCTCGGTCCTCCAAATTGTGTACTTGTAGTTTCAGTATGTGGACCTCCTCAGTATTGGTAGTGCTGACTTCTGTGTTGTTCTTCACCAAGCTCTCAAGAGTACTTGTGCGCGCCGCCAGCTTCCTGACGTCTTGTCGCAAAAAGTTAACATCCACGCCCAGTGCACCGATCTTGAATTCCTGTGCCGCTTTGAGATCTGCTATCGTAGTGGTCCACGAGGATATCATGTCCGTGATGGCCTGCAGGATCAACCGATCCTCCCGCGGCGGGGCCGACATGTACTGTGGGTCACCTTTCGCTTGTGCTGTCGTGGCCGGGGATTGTGATGGTTTAGTGAAGATATCCTCCATTGTTGGTTGCTTTACCTTGGTCTTGCCACTCTTTTGCGCCATAGTCTCTGATGTCTGCCTGTTGGCTTGTACCTCAGAGTCTTATGTCCTTATTGCGCTGCTATTCTTCTGGTGGACTGTAGACCCCTTATTGCTGGTGTTCGAGGCTTCCGGTGGGACAGTTCCTGGTTGCCTATTCTCTCCCCCTGCTGGGGGGAGCATGGGGTTGTTCCTCCGTATGTGACGGTCTGCTGCCTTATTTCCGCTGGCCTGCTTGCCCGTGCAGCCTTTTGAAGGATCCCGACACCTCTGCTCCTGTACTGTTTTTGTTTGGGCGGCCCAGTATTTCAGTGAGATACCCATGTATCCAAGTTCTCCTTGTCACCACATCCTCTGTGATTCACCTGTCTTTTTATATATTACAGGCCATTCCATGTGCGCTTTCAGTCCGGATCAATACAGGGTCCTTCTACATGGCCTTGTAGCCACGCCTCCCCCTCTGCCAGCCAAAGTTCGCCTTTTTGTGTTTATGTGGTTTGCTGCTTATGTGGCAGACTCCCTCCGGTTACCCCTCACATTCCCACAGTCTCAAGCCTCCAGGAAAGCCCCACGCCTCCAACTATGCACATTGATTGCAGCCCTTAAGATTATGGCTCCGTACCGTGTCTCCTGGTGTTTCTCTCCACTTCGTGTGTCCTTAAATTAAGACCTTGCTTCTTTGGCTTTTGTGACTGATATGCCGTGTGGCCAGTCTGCTTACTTTTTATCGTAGGCGTCTCCTATTTGTACACCGCACCTAGTGCGCTCTGTACGCCTGCTTCCCTGTTTGCGAGTGATTTTTTGGTTCGTTTACAGGCTCTGTATGATTATCCCAGCGCGGCACTGCTCAGGCCACTTTTATTCTTCCTGTGGGGCTTACTTCTATGGGCGTAGTGCGGGGGTCCGGACCGCTCTATATCCCATCATGTACCGAATGCTTCATCAGTGCTTCTGCTGCCTCTTGATTCCGGTAGTGCCCGTATGTCCTGGGCCGTTGATCTTACTCAGCTGTGCAAATTTTCGCCGTGCTTGGGTTTCACAGAGCTTAATTCAGGCATGAGACGCTCTGTCTCTCGGGTGTGTTGTTTGGCCCCCAGTGCCCACTGCGGTTCGTTCAACATACAATTACGTCGCAGCTGCTTTGCTCGCTGAGGACATTCCGTATGTCCTCAGACCCTCGAGCCACCTGGTTCTGCTGCTCCCGATCGTCTTATGAAGCTGCCACTTAGGCACATTTGTTTCCCTTGGTGTTCACCGTCACTGTGGACCAGGCTTCGAGGGTCCGCCTTCCAGATGACCCGCACTGTTCTTGTGGGCGGTTTCACGCATCGCTCCCCTTATGTCCGCAGTGCCATCCGACCCTTCTGCAATCACCTCGCAGGGGGTTCTCCGTCCGGATCCAATGTCACCGTCCACTTGCTGGAGCCTCTCTCACGTGGGGGGCTCCAGTCTTGCACTGCTTACTGAGCTCAGCTGTCTCTCTCGGGCAACCACAAATACGTTGGGTCCCACTTGAAACTGCGAGTGTCTGGTTCTCTTCAGTAACAGACCGGCTCCCGGGTGACTGCTGGAGCGCGCGCAGTCACCAGCTGACCCCTCCTCGCCACTTGCAGTTACTGTACAGTCCTTTGTTCCGACGTGCCGGCCATCTTGTTTCAATGTCACGATCTGGATACAAACTTGCCGTCTACCTGCAACATTGTATGTTCTTGGTCTTCAGCTTCCAACCCACTCATGGACGTGCACCGCTCCTTCTTGTGTCAGTCCTTTCGTTTAAGAGCCAAAAAGCTCATTTCTGGTACTGTTACAGTGCAGGATCTTTACAGATCAGCAGCAGCAATGGAGGAAACATGTCCTACTCCATAGCCTTTTAGCCACGCCCCGACCACCGCTATTTTTAACAAGGGTAGTCTACCATATAGGGAGATCGGAATCTAGCCCACATGGCCAATTTAACCGCCAGAGCATTCAGGTACGCTTCACGATTGTCTTCGTAGAGGGTTCATTGTGTGCGAGAGACCTTTACACCCACATATATGAAGGAGGTTGGAGCCCATCGGAATCCTCTAAGGTCAACTGGTGTTATATTGTTGCCCGTAAATGGGTACAATTTGGGTTTTAGAGATATTGATCTTGTATCCTGAGTGATTTGTGAATCTGGCCACTTCTATGATTGGACCCATGTTTTCATCTGGATTCCATATATAAAACAAAGTATCATCTACATATAGTGATATGACTTGTTGGGGTCGAGCTATGTGTATTTGTGTGTGCACGTTGATCCCTAATTAGTTGTGCTAGTGGTTCTATCGTCCGTGCAAACAGCAATGGGAAAAGGGACAGCCTTGATGTGTACCCCAGGCCAACAAGAACACCTGGGACATTGTGCCGTTTGTACAGACCCAGACTACCGGGTTCACGTACAACAGTCTCACATACCCAATAAAATGATGACCCATCCCAAAGTGTTTGAGCATCCCAAACAAATAGTTCCATGATGCGGAGTCAAAAGCCTTTTCGAAATCTAATGATGCTGCCACTGCTTGGGTCTGTGTGTTTATTTGCAATATAATGCCAAAAAGGCGACATAGATTAAGGGCTGTGGATCCTGTGGGAATAAAGCCCAATTGGTCCAGGTACACCAGAAATCATGTATGGTAGGAGTCTGTTCGCCAGTACTTTGCAAAAATCTTGGCATCAAAGTTAATGAGAACAGGCAGTAGGAAGCGACTTCCCTCGATGGTCTACCTGCTTTTGGCAACACTGATATTACAGCCTCGGTAAGCGTGGGTGGGAATCGCCCAACTCTCAGTTATTCCTCCCAAACCCTGAGTAGGTGCAGTGCCAATGTGGCACTATATGTCTTGTACAGTTCCATCCCCAATCCATCAGGACCGGGGGCCTTACCGGACGAAAGCGAACCAATGGCTTCCGCATCAGAAGTGATCGGGGCATCCAATGCTTCACATATTTCCCAGGGAGACTTGGTAGTGGTATCCCATTTTTTTTTTGTAGTAAACTCTTTTTATTGATTTTCACAAAATAACAAGCAAACAATCCCCTTCCCCCCCCCTCCCCATGTCCCCCCTCTCGGCAACAAGTTAGTCCCCTTCATCCATCGACCGTTTTAGAAGAAGAAAAAACCACAGTCATTGCAAATCCAGAAGCCTCAATCGCTGTGGGCACCACATCACCTTATAATCGTCATTAAGAACTTGCAGTAGTTCCCCCCCCCCAGTCTGCCGCGAAGCTCTGGGCCTTGTTGTCCATGGCATAAGTCGCCCATTCCAGAGCCACTATCTCCCACAGTTTTCGGAACCAGTCCTGTATCTTAGGAACTTCAGAGCCTTTCCATCTCTGGGCTATTAGCTGCATAGCGGCAAGAGTCGTAATAACAATAGCTTTTTCTCTTCCTCTAGGTTCATCTGCCTCAGAATCCACCCAGCCCCCCAAAAGAATGTGCACTGGAGTCCTCCCGTCCCTCAGCCCAAAGGCCAGTCCCTGTGCCTCCCTCACCTCCCCCCAGAACGATTTTAGCTTGGGGCAGTCCCACCAAATGTGCTCCGCGGAGCCCGCCATCCCGCAACCCCTCCAGCACAACCTCGACACAGTAGGAAAAAATCTATTAAGCCGGACAGGGGTATAATGCCACCTAAACATGATCTTATACCACGTCTCTTGTAGTTGGGGCGCCCTGGCCAGTTTAGGAATTCTCCTCCACAACTTCCCCCAGTCCGTCCGGCAGATCCAGCGTCCGAGAGCCCCCTCCCACTCTCGCATGTATGCCCATTGGACCCCCCCCTCATTAGCGCCAGCCAGAGTCTTATAGATGTTGGAGATGAGGCCTCTCGCCCCGTCATTCGTGAGCAGGAGTCTTTCAAAGGGCGTCAGATCCCTTGTCGCCGCTTTCCTGATCCCTGGGTAGAGAACCCAATGGCGGATCTGAGCATACCCCAACCTCTCTCTTTCTTGTACTGCAAAGTGCTTCTTACAGTCGTTAAACGATGACACTTCCCCTCCAGAAAACATATTGCACAATTTCCGACAGCCCCCTTCCTGCCAATTCGCAAAGGCTCCTTTCTCCACTCCCGGGGAAAAGTCCCTGTTGCCGAATATGGGGGTGAAGGGAGACGGGAATGTGGTAATCCCTTCCAATTTTACTAGCCTATCCGAAGTGTCTGCCATCAGTTTGGTGATGGTGCTCTCGTAAAGATGACCCGGTCTGTGTTGTTTCTGGAGCCACATTACTTCTGCTAGGTTTCGGTGAACTACAGCCCTATCCATCCTCACCCACAATTTGTCCCGCATTCCTTCCTCCCCCTTCAACCATTCCCTAATAATTCGCAGCTGGGATGCCTCGTAATAGCGTCTAAAATTCGGCAATGCTAGACCTCCCTCATTCTTCGATGCCATCATAATTTGGATTCCCCACCCTAGGCCTTTTGCCTTCCCAAATGAATTCCTTGGTCAGGGTTTCCAGCTCCTTGAAATAGCTTGCCGGCACAGGCAGCGGGACAGCTTGGAATAGGTACAAGATCCGAGGAAGTGTAACCATTTTAACCGCGGCTATCCGCCCCAACCATGAAACCCTCAACTCTCTCCACTTCAGAAAATCCCTCTTAATAGCCTTAAGAAGCGGAGGGAAATTAGCCCGGAACCATCCAGCCAGGGTAGCCGTAATTCTCACCCCTAGGTAACAAATCCCTCCCGGGCTCCACAGAAAGCCAGTAGCTGCCCGCAGATTCTCCCTTTCCGCTGGTCCGAGCGTTAAGTTCAGGACCTCGGATTTGTTGGCATTAATTTTCAGACCCGAGGCCGACCCAAAAGTCTCTAAAAGGGCCACACTAGCCGGCAATGAATTCCGCGGGGCTGTGAGCATGAGCAGCAGGTCATCAGCAAAGGCTGCTACCCTATTCTGCTCCCCTCCGAATGGGATCCCCTGGATATCCCTTGCCTCCCGAATGGCCTGGAGGAGTGGCTCCAAATAGAGCGCAAATAGTATTGGGGAAAGGGGACAACCCTGTTTTGTCCCCCTCTGCAGAGATATTTTCCTAGAGGCACTCCCGTTCACCATTACTCTGATGGAGGGCGCTTGATAATTAGCCTTGACCAATGTCAAAAAGTCCCCACCAAACCCCATTTTTCCCTTTGTCCGAAAAAGGAAGGACCACTCAACGCGGTCAAAAGCCTTCTCCGCGTCCAGAGCTACCAGGACTGCGGGGGTGTGCGTTTTCTGGACTTTCTCAACTACATGGGCCACCCGACGAATGTTGTCTGCGGTTTGTCTGCCCTTGATAAACCCAGCTTGATCTGGGTGTATCAGTGTCATGATCACTGCTTCCAAGGAGCCAGGACCAGCCCAACGTCCTTGGAAGCAGGCCCCTAACCTTAATCCTAGGCACCAGCCGGTCCCCACTGGGACCTTTTGGACCTTGTCCTGGCGCTGGTGGCGGCAGGCTCATCAATGCCATCGGTCCCGGCACTGGAAGCGCCGGGCTCATAATATATATGAAGATGCTTGGGTGGACTTACCAGCTGCATAGGAATCCTCAGTAAGCCGGAACTACTTTCTTACCTGGGTGGGGCAAGCTCCACTCCCTGGATACAACACTGGAACTCTTCTGGAACAGGAACTCTTTTCTTACCTAGGCGGGGCCGTGGAGGAAGACGCCTCATCACTCCAAGGCTATTTAAACCACACCCGATTGATGAAACGTGCTTCGCGTTATTCTGCATCTGCAGCAGAACGCTCACCGAGTCTGTTCCAGCTTCTCTTCCTCCGATCCTGAACCGGCAAGAACAATACTTACCATTCCTGTATCCAGTCTTCAGCAGAACCTGCAAGAACAATACTTACCATTCCTGAATCCAGTCTTCAGCAGCACCTGTAAAGATAAGAAACAACAGGTTAGCACGGCAACCTTCACATGCGGCGCATTCCTCACCTGATTCATCGGCAGCGACCATTTCTTCACGCTGCATCTCCGCCTGTGGAAACAAAAGCATAGTTATTACTTACCAGCACTCCGTTCATTCCGGATGTTTTCAACGCTGCGACCCAGCATCTGAAATACAAAAGAAAAGACATTAGACAGGTATTTACTTACGCCCATCACACTCGCCACAATAGAACGCCTGCAAATACTCTGGCGTTTTCCAGCAACTCTTCAGCACGAACTCAGCTGCAAGAGAAAAGAGACAGTTAGAGCGCTTGCAATTACTTACGCATTTCCAAGCGCTTCGTCCCAAGGCTCTGGCTCCAGCTTCGGCTCTCTTCACACCATCTTCTATTCCAAGAGCCCTGCAAAACAAATAGGAGAAAGCATCATATCAAGCCCTGTTCTATATTACGTGCCCACGCACCTAAAGACTATAAGGACTAAAAAGGTGTCCGGAAACTCACCGCTCGTGCAGTTAACGGTGGTAGCGATCCTCTGATGTCAGGAGGCCTACGTTTCACCCAGTGAAGGAACTGGCAACGGCACCCTGCACCAGACGCAGATGGAGAGTCCAGCATTCACCTATCTAAGGTGAGCACGTTGACCTGGGGGCTCTACGGAGAAGCTAGGAAGAGAGAGGGAGAGAGGGACACTCAACAGCCCAGATCATTAACCCCCATATTCTTTCACCTGCAGAAATCTCACCCTTCGAGTTCGACACACAGTGCGAAGAGGCTCAGCCCCAGAAGCCAATCGAGTCCTGCACATCACTTTGAGTCACAGACACCTTCCTGCCTAGACCAGCGCCTCTGTGGGAATCAGGTGAGCGTTACAGAACGCGAAGCCCACCACAAAACTCCTACCCAGGCGCAATGGAAACCTCGGACACTGATCAATTGGCCCAATTGCTTGGGGAACTCAGAGCAGAAGTACATGCGGCTCGTCAGGAAACAAACTCTCTAAGAAGAGAGCTGATAATATCCAAGGAGCGAACAGACGACCTCGCTAGGCAATTGCTACAAACGCAGGCAGGACAGACACCTTTGCCCGCTCCAGGAGGAAGTTATCCTTCAGCATCCTCAAATCCAGTGCAAATCAATCTACCTGGTAATGTGCCTTTGGCTCCGCCCGAACGCTTTTCTGGTGACCCAAAGAAATTTGCAGTGTTTACTAACCAGTGCCACCTACACTTCTTATGTCGACCAGCTGCCTTCCCAACAGATCAGACCAAGGTGGCTTTCGTGCTTTCGTATCTCAGTGGCAGTGCCGCAGATTGGTCGATCCCTTTAGTTACTCAGGACGATCCGGTTCTTCATGATTTCCAGGCCTTCCAGTCCAGCATGGAGAAACTGTTCGCAAGACATGCACAAGGGCAGGCCTTGGACAATGAACTCCTTTCGTTACGACAGGGTAATCAAGACCTCTTGACTTATATTGCTTCTTTCAACAGACTTATAGTGGAAACTCAATGGCCTGAGGATAAAAGAATAACGCTTTTCTACAGAGGCCTGCGTGGGGAGCTCAAGGATGTTTTAGCTCAAGTTGTGAATCCTCCACAAGAATGCTCAGACTATATTGACTTATCAACTACTGAAACTGAGTTTTTAAAGTATGTTTCCTCCATGGGTTGTTTCCATATAGGTTGTTGATTATTACTCTTAGGATTGCAGCCCCAAAGGTTATTTAGATGACTGCCTAATCGTTTATCACTGGGTGCAGCCTCTTTGTCAATTATTTGCATTGGCTGTGGATTTACTGCCTGACAACCCACTTCGGTTGTTTTTATTACAGCAGAGCCCGGCACATTGGGGGTCTTCTGAACCTGGGACAACAGGAATTTCTCAAGCTCTTCACATTGCAATCCTATTACTGAGGGTATTCTTTATGGAGCCCCCAAATTTGCCGTTTTCTCCTAAACCAAAGTAGTTTTAGGCTTGTCATGCCAAATCAGCCATTATTTCTCTCAGCACCTGCCTTACTATTTTTTTCCATAACGGCGTCACCCCCTGTTAGTTTCTCCTTGTGTTCTAAGGTCCCAAATGAGTCACTTGTCGTAGATAGGGATCCTGTTACAGTACTAGCTGTAGAAAACAAAGGCCCTTGACTAATTTTGGCCCTAGAAAAGTGCAGTGATGATGATGTGCCAATTCCTGGCTTAGCGACCTGGCTAGCCGGTGGCATACGTATTGCAAGAGACATATCACTTACGTCCACGAATTTCAAGGGTGTTACTTTGGTGACAGAGGCCACCTTACTAGGCACTGTGTTGGAAGTGGACTCACCTATTGTTATTTTATCCAGACTTTTCCCTCTCACTATGTCTAGTTTTCCCATAAGCGATACACTAGACAAAACAGAATGATGAGCTGGAATGTTCATCAACTTTCGCGACTGCTTTTTTTAGAAGAGAACTTTAACAAGTCACCCTCCGATTGCCCAATACTTTTAACAAAGGGAAGTCCTTTAATTAAAGCTCTTTGATTTTTGTTTTTATTTGTTTTTTTTTCTTTTTCATATTATCTGTGATAGTATCTGAAGCTAGAATGCCGCAGTCCCGATCACATGAGGCCTCTCCATCCCAGAGGTGTCTAAATAAGACATTTTCTCTGGCCCCATCATATCACTTTTTATCAAATTACGCCAGTAGTTCCTGGAGGACTTATTTTGGCCTCTACCACCAAAACGTTTACTATTTTTCCTTTTTACTACAGGAAACTTGGCTTTTAAAAGCGGAAGAGCATTCGGGGATGTTACTATGAGTCAGCGGGCTGATGGATATGACAGCATCTTTGCCGATTGACTCGCTCACGGCTGCCGTTAATATAGAAGCTTGCAGGAACTTACTGGAGCGGTCCATGGAAATAGCCAACTGGCCCGTTTGGGTCCCTATATTGTAATACTTCTCTGTTGGGCCGGACCCATCTATGCTTCTATACGATAGTATTGCCATAATAAGTTTATTTAGTAAAGTTGTGTGGAGTTTTAGTTCTAATAGAATTTTCCCATGGATTGATTCTTCCAAACCCCTCCCCAAACTCCCAGACCCACCCTGATCCTCTCTCTGTCCCGATGAAAGCTCCCATACACTCTCCTGGCTCAAAGGATATTGGGCAAGAGCCAGAAGAGAACTATCAAGATGATCAGCGACGTTCGGGACGAGACAAAACCTTCCCTACCCCCGCTACTGGAACTCTCAATATAGTACAAGGATAGTCAGTGCCTGGTTCCCTAGGGCTTGGTACCGAAACTACAGACTCAATTAACAAAATAGAACATTCACCTTCCATGGCAGCCTTTAAAGCCGTTTCCGTTGGTGTCGGTGGGGAGGGGAGGGAGGTAACGGCAGCACCAAAGCCATTTTCATAGTGCCTTTCACTAGCGTAAACACCAAAGGTGCTGCCAATTTGTCCTCATATTGCCGTACACCCACCATACTTTCTTTCCTAGTCAATGGCCCTGTACAGATATAGGTGTATTTTTCGGTCTTCCGATTAGTACGAACACTACCGGATTTTGAAAGGGACATGTGTATTCAAAACGTACCCAAAAATTAACCCAGCCTGAAATAAAGAAGTTCGAGCCTGTTAACCTGCAAAGACGGCAAACAGGCTTCTTGCAGGGACTGATCAAGGCACTTCACAGGGGCGCGTGCCCAAGCCTTTTATGCAGCAGCTGACTCAAATAGGGGGAGGAGTCACAACGACCTAACAAACAAAAAGAAATATATTAAAGTAGATGTCTGATTATTTCTATTGGACTCAGTCCAAATCCAAATCAAAATCTTCACCAAGTCAAAGTGTTCACAAAGTCAAAGTCTTCACCAAAACTAAACCAAAGTCCGGACACGACAGATTCAAGTAGATGCATGGGAAAAATAGTCACAAAAACCAATGTCCGTTGGCAAACCTACCATTCAAGGGAAAACTTTTCAAAATGGCGCGATTTTGCAGAAACAGCTTACACAGGCAGGAAATGGCAAGAAAATGCAGTGCTTCTTGCAGGCACTTGTCAAGGCACTTCACATGTATCAAGCCTACATTCTCTTCCTTACATTTGGGACATGCCTGCTTGCCCGCCCCTTTAAATTTTGCTATTGCAGCTGGCGTTAGATATGCCCTTTGTGTAATGTAGAGTTGAATGAGCTGCAGCCTGGCTTTTCTAGAAACCTTTTTGTGATGTAGGACTATACTTTGCCACTCTTTGTCTTCAAATGTTTTCCCCAATTCTTCTTCCCATCATCCCCTGCATTTCAATTCAACTCTGGAGTTGCGATCTATCAGAACCTCAGCAATTCTGGAAATAGTGTGCCCTTCCTCTGAGATGTTTATTAATGCTTCTGTGTTTTCACACCCTATAGTTTCTTCCGTAACAGCTGGCCACCTGCCCTTTATTGTACTGGTCCTGTGCAGTAGGAATTGACCCTTATGTATATCAGTTGCATCCGGCAGTTCCGTAAAGTGCTGCAGCCTATTTTCATTCCTCAGATCCCCTGTCGTTGCAGTTCCACAAGACTCCCACTGTGCCCTAACTAATGATCTATATTCGTGTATATCTGCTATTACTGCTGCTAAGGGGGTCTGTGGAGATATTGGATCTCCAAGCCCCATGGTCCTGCAGGTCCTTCGCAATATTTGTATACCTAACTTCACTAATTGGGGAGGACTATACTGTTCCCGCTGGGGAGTCCAGATCAAGTCTCTGAGGAATAGTCTTAATTGTTGGTTGTAGGAGAGCTGATTCCTCCGTAGGGTCATCAGCCATCCATTGCACTACATACTGCAACTGGCACGTCAGGAAGTACAATTAAAAATTGGGGATCTTCAATCCTTCTTGCGCATAGGGCCTTTGCAATACATTAAGTGCAACTCTATGCCTTCCTCTCTGATAAAGGAAGCCCCTGCATATTTTATCCAGTTCCAGAAAGTTTTTCAGAATATTGTATGGGACATTCCAAAAACAGTACATAAGCCTCGGTAATGCCACCATCTTTAATTGCGCCACTCTTCCTTCCACCGACAGGGGAAGCTTGCTCCAAAACTCCATCTATTTAACCAAACGCTCTTTAGCCTTTATTGTGTTGGATTTGTGTTCTAGCTTGGGATCATGGTGTATGTTCAGCCCCAGTTATCTGAAGGAGCTCCCAACTCCATGGTAGGGGGAAGGACCGGTAAGTCTGCTACTCTAAAAGTCGCTGTCTCTGTCAGTGGGACGAGAAAAGACTTGCCTTTATGGCAAATTCACCTCAGGGTTACTCGGGTATAGTAACATATCTGCATACATTGACACTATGTGCCTAACCCAGTCTATTTCTATTCCAGCATCACTATATTCCTGTCTCAGGAAGGCCGCAATGGGTTCTGCTGCGATTATGTACAGCATTGGGGACAGAGGGCACCCTTGTCTTGTACCCTTTTGTAGCTCCCATTTGTCTGGAAATGTGGCACCAGTCCTGAGCCTAGCCATCAGTTGAGTATATATTAACATTTTTATGTTTCTGTCTCAGAAAGCCAATTTGCGCATAGTACATCCTACAATCCTCCCAACACTGTCTGCTTTTAAATTTCCATTCAACTCCACATTTCCTGATCCCCCCTACCTCTAACCCTCCCCTAAAATCCCAAAGTGCCCTCCTCCCCTCTCCCTCACCATCTTCTCCAACTCAATGGTGTTTCCCTTGAACAACCATGGAACTTTCCCGGGGACCGCCTTGAGCAGTCGCCGCTTGCAACGGCCAGTTCTACTGTTGTGTGCCCCGGCTTTAATGAACAATTTAACATGTCAGAGTCAAATATTGTTATCATGAGATCATGTGTTGGCTGCTTCTTCAGTCTCCCCCATCGTTCCTGGCAGCTTCTGCCTCAGGACTATGACTTTGATTCCGCTGGTCGCGGGGTGGGATCATCGACTCAACATAGGCTAGGACCGCTGAAGGATTTTCAAAGAAATGTGCCCTGCCACTGTGTTGAATACGTAGTTTCGCAGGGGAACATTAGGACGTATGGGACCCTTCACAGGGCCATACGATCACCTCAGGACCTATACTCCAGCGGCAAAATCAGGGTAGATGTGGATGCTGTTGGATTCACATCCGAGTGTCCCTTGTTCCCTGGAACGTTTCAGGATGAGGTCCCAGTCTCTAATCGAGTAGCCACACTATGATCGTTCACAGAGGGGCCCCAGGTCTAGGGAAGGGGGCAAGAGTGCGGTGGACACGTTCAACCAAGAAGTGTGGGGAGAATTTGGTTGATCCAAACATGGTTATAAGTAGACTTCGACAAACGGCTCCATGGGCCCCTTGCATGCCGCCTCGGGTATACTGACGATGCGTCTGTTCTATCTCAAGCGCGACTCGAGATCATTGCACTTGCCACGTACTTTATCGAGCTCTGTCCTAAGTTCCGCAATGCCGCCATCAGGACGGCTCAACGTGTCTTCCATCTCGCCAATTCTGGTTTCTACTTCATTAATACAGGCCTTCTCCAGTTTGGATTTCAGGGACCCAATCGTTGCCGCAATGTCGTGCAGTTAACATTAATGGACATGAAGCCACTCTGCATTGCTATCATCAGCTGGTCTTTGCGTGCCTACCCAGGTGCATTGCTCTAGCTCTCTCCCTGCGTCTGGTTTACAGGTTGTGGGGCCACTGGTAAACAAATCCATTGGGCCTTTTTTCTTCCCAGCCCCTTTGGGCATAATGACTTTTGGGACCCAGATCCTCTCTGCCGCTTTGTGAATTGATAAGTTTCTCATTCTAGCAGGGTTCTGTCCATTATGTTGCTATCATGGGCCTGCGGATCTGGTGGCATCACACTAAGTTTGCGGCTGGCGGTGCCAGGATGTTTCTCTCTCCGTCTTTTCAGGTGAGTTTGGGTCTACAATCTATTGTTGCCCCCTAAAGATAATGGGCTCAGGAGCTCAGGCACACTGTAGGGGGCGAGGCTTTTAGCAGTTGGTGTGGAGGTCGCCGTATTTCGTATGTCCTTTGATGGTCAGCACTATCAGGCACAATCGTACACCTTCTAGCGTGTGGGGTGACTGTGTAGTTTCAAGTTAGGGAAGATGGCGGTGGCTCAGCTCGCAGTGTGCCTCCCCCTCCCCCAATTGTACAATCCTGGGTTATCTTATTATTGTTGCCCTAATGGGTGGTGATCCCATAGTCAGAAGGGAGGGGGTCGAGTGCATGATCCGTGTAACTGAGATGGATGCAACCGTTGAAAGAGAAGCCGTCTCAGCAGAGGGAGCGCCTCCCTCAGGGTCCCTCCCGTGTGCGTCCCTCCTCATTTACTTCTCCCTGATGTCGTCAAGGTTTCCGATGGGATCTGCAGGCCTGGTCACGGATTACATGTGCACACAGTAGCAGCCGCAGCTTGTCAGTCTGTTTGGTTTCCGTACCGCAGAGCATCAATGCAGGGAGGGTTGCTGGCTTTCTCTGCTCCTCCCCCAATCAGGCCGACAGCTCTGCAGTGTAAGATAGCTTTGCCACCAGCTCTCCGGTGTGTACTCGTTGGATCAGGCCAGACAGCTGCACTTCCGGATCTATAAATGGTCTGTTCTCCCCCTCCTACTAACGGATCGGGTCAGCCTTGGATGGGGCACGCTCTGCAGTCGCGCTCCTCCGGCGGCTTTTATGTAGTTACAGCTCTGACATTGAGAGGATATTACAGCCGTCAGGATATTGCCGGGCCGGTGTTCTTTCTTAGACCACCATTACCTATGGCTGCTTAGTAGCACCCCCTCTCCTCTGCCCCCGCCTTGTACCTACTCTTTGCATGCAAGAGAAGCTCAGTGTCAGGGCTCATTGTTTCCATATGCAGGAGGATGCTTGTTTTACAGTGCACCGTGCTTTATCTGTTAATTGTGAGAAACTACTTTTTGATTAGAAAGAGGACCACTGCGGCTTGATAATGATTTAAAATAGTTTTTACTTTTTTCCCCCCACGCTGGCTGGATGTCACATACTTTTTACTCTCTGCCAAAGGAAAAAACGCACTCCCTTGAAATGGCATTTGCTCTCAACCTTTCAAATTAGGAGTAAAATGCTCCGACCTCAAAAAAAGTATCTGGAGGACTGACTATGTGTCAGTGACGGGAGGATAGCTCAGGGGCAACACGCTCGCCTTGGAAGCAAGTTGACGCAGAGCAACACAGGTTCGACCCCCGGGTCCGCCCTTAGAAACCTCTGGGTATTAAGCGGATTATAAATAACCAATTCTAATTACCTTTCAGCAGCTTCACCTGGCTAAAATGACTGAGGGTGCTCCTCTCCCCCTTTCCCTTCCGCCTGGAATGGGATGGAACCCTCCCTTTCCCTGGAGAGGTTGAAAACTATTTGCAACGCCATAAGCTTGGCTTCTGTGGTTTCTTTTTGCTGCTCTACTTTCTCATGAAAGTGCTGTGCAGCCAATCTTTCTTAAACCAAACCCGTTCCATCCCATTCTATCAGTACTGCCCTAATTCCGGTTTCAAACGTTCGAGGTATTCCACAGGATTTTCACCTTTGGTCTAAGATTAATGCATGTAAACAAGCCAATCAGTCTTTCGAGGACACGTTTCTATAATAGTTTGTACCAGTCCATCAGTGAACATTTTGAAATCCCTAGCAGTAGCAGGTTCTTCTGCTGACCAATCTGCACACAACTTGAGCAAAGTAAATGTATCTGTGGGTAGTACCACTAGCAATAACAGATTCAAATCAACACAAGTGGGGTGATAGCAGTCAATGACGACCTTAAGTTTCAGAACTATTCTTGTATCTTTGGGAATCTATGGACAATATTAAACAAATCAGTAGCGCTCCATGTGGCATATACAGTCACTAGGATATCGCCACCTCCACGAAGTTGTCTGAGTCAAACGTGCCGGAGGATGGCAAAGAGTTTAGAAATCTAAGCTTGTATTTCAGGAGTGAACGGACCGACCATAGGATTGGAGTGGACAGATAAACTGGCAGTTGAGTTAGAGTCTGGGCTAGCTGGTCGTTGATCGGATAGAACATTTAAAATGGGCGGGTTATAAGTATCAGAAATATCTTCCAAACTTTCTTTTAACGGGGGCTCCCCTTGGATTACAGCAGGGGTCATAATTCAGAATCAAGAAACAGGAACTGAAAGTATCTCTTGGATGTCGAGGAATTTACTCTGACCAGGATTTATTCACCCGACCCAGGAGCTATTAAAGTCTCATAAGTGTTTTCTTAAGATTGTTTATGCATACACTCTTAAGTTAAAGGTATGGAGTAGCTCAAAAGAAAGCACTCTGAAAAACAGCTTTACAGATATAGGATGTCCCTCTATTCTCTCTGGAGTGGCTGAAAAACGGTGCAATTTGCTTTTATTTACAATCTGTGATAAGCACCCAAAAATGCATCCACTGCACTTTCCCCTCTTTCTGTTGCGATGTTGCTTTGTATTGCACTCTTATTACTGATTGTATCTTTTAATTATGGTCTCATGCCAAGTTGCTTCATATTTCGTCCTCTCTCTCCGTTGCCATCGCCTCACTTGGTCATTACATAGGTCTCTGGCTAAACCCATCACTAGATCAGTTTCTCTTGCTTTTGCTATTCCATCAGTGTGACTGGCACATGTTCCTTTGTGCCACTGCCCCCTTCTCCGCTACCACCTTGTTCTCTCGCCTGCTGCAGTCTTTTTTTCCCCAGGTGAACATGTAGGACAAGGTTTAAAAAGTAACTCTGGTTGCTATGTTGGATAAGACTAGGAAATTAGTTTATGGTGCAGGAGTTGAATATACTACATGCCAAGATATTTGGTACAGGCGCTACATGACTGAAGCAGGGGTTAGTCAACCAACTAAATAAGGGTTCATATTTTAAGGATCTCAGGGGAATTAATGGCGAGTTATACCTGCTAGGATTCCAACCTGAGATACATGGATTATACAGTCATCTGCATCAGGTGCATTAACTCACTAAGAACTTTCACTAGCTAACGAAATATGTGCAAATTGGTGGCTATCCCTGCATGTAGCTGCATAGCAAACGGTACCAAGACATTAGTGGACTTATTTAGAAAAGGCAACTCTGCCACTGTATTATGTGTTTTTTTTTTCTTTTTTACAAGGGGCAAGATACAGCATGCTTGTGTGGGGGATGCATTTGTAGCACAGGTATTGCCCTAAATGCTGTTCCCACTTGACATGTATTAGACTGAATGCATATTTCAGTGAGTCACAGAAGGAAAATTGCCAGACATGTGTTGGCTAAATGTGCTTTACAGCAGCTGGAATTTTTTTTCAGAATAGAACACTCCTCTTCACACAATGACAGAGGTTAGACAACTTCATTACTAACCAGTCTAATGTTACAGTGAAAGAATGTCACGGGAGGATAGCTCATGGCCAAAGCGCTCGTCTTGTCAGCAAGACAACACGGAGCAATACCGGTTCGATCCCTGGGTCCGCGCTAAGAAACATCTGGGTATTAAGCGCGTTATAAATAACCCATTACAATTACAACTCATTAAGGAAACTGTCCAGCTTTAAATGCAGTCATAATTTGTAACTGGTTTGCAAATGGCATGATTTTTTACTTACGGTGCATTAAAATGTAAAAGGCAATGTGTAAGAGGAGAGATTTGCACCTACATTGGTACTTCATTAATCTGTATTATCAATTTAGAGCTATAGTCCGCTCCAACTTTAACAAAGAAACACAGTAAGGTTTCCTGCATCATTTATTTGTATTGCCTTGTGTAGCAGTTCAGGATATAAATTTAGAGCGTTAACATGTTGCAAGAAAATATGTTATTATAGAAAGGGACTTCAAGAAATAGTACCAACACCACTTTCCTGTAAGAAAATTAGCGAAACTGACTCAGCTTTAAAAAGCAGGCTGAAGAAAAAACACTTTGAAATTGTACACTTTAAAATGCTAGAAAGGGCCAACTGTCACTTGTGCAGAACCTGTTTTTTGCAATTTATATATTTTCTTGGTGTGATGCTTTTAAGAAGGGGGTTCTGGTGGCACACACTTGCTCTCTTTTAGTCAGAAGTAACCTTTGTCATAGCTCACGGATGAAGCCGACAGGGATGATTTATGCATGTTCCCAAGAGGCTTATCTAGTAGGAGCTGAAACCAGCGCCGGCCATGAACTTTCAAAAGCTGTTACCAGGAGCTAAACGGCGTCGGGCACCCCTCAATTTCGGTCCCTGTTACAGCATGTAATCGTTTGTACCCGACTTTAAGGGAGTATTCATTCTGGGATTTTACTTGCTCCCGGAGCTTATCTGGAGTGTCTTTCAATGCCCAGGTGTTGGATTCAAGTCTGTCTCTTAACTTCAATATACCATTTGAGATAACTATCCCATTGACATAGGAGTACACACGAGCCTTTTTTCGCCCTAATGCCTTACGTAAATGAGTTATTCTGTCCAAGTCGAACGTGCCTTCCTGAGGAAAACGTTTAGTTGACTCCCTTCTGTGTATATTCGTGCCATGCTTTTGGTGAGTAGCGAGTAAACCTGAAGTGTGCTTGACTTCCTTTAGGAGGATGTGGCACTGGTCTATACTGACCTGAACGCAATCTCAAAGGGGTAAGACAAGGTATGACTTACTACAGATCCAGGTCTGTTCCCAACTCCGATGGCTGGCGGTGTGGGTAGGGTCATTAGCTTAAACGCTCTGCTACGTCTCTCCGGAGGCTCAGGTATCACCACCCAGCCACCGGTCCGCCCAGTTACAGAATTTTCAGGAACACTCAAAGGCGTTAGTCAGATTCAGATGACTGCTGGTTCACAGCCTATATCCTCCATTATGCTACAGACATCGCTAGGTAAAGGGTCAAAGACAAGACACACAATAGTTAGAAACAAAGCCCATTACAGCTCCTGTACTACCATTTGACATTGTGGTGGTTTCGAAAATACCTAGGACCTTGATATTATTCCTCCTGAAGCATTATTTTAATTAATCTTTATTTTAATTGAAATCACCTTCAGCAGATTTCAGTTCTGCTACCACCTTAGTCATGGTCACATTAAAATTCTCCAACGAAGAGATGCACTATCCCACATCTCCCTGGGGTTTCCCCATGCTGGTTAAGTCTCCCTTGCATAAAGTCCACTTTGCACAAAGTGAACCTATTTTACTGCCCTACTTATCTAGACTTCAATTCCATAAACCTCCTCCTCACATCCTACTCTGGGACTCCTTAGCAGCCTCTACAGGTGGGACAACGTTACGATACGAGAAGGTAGCATAGCTGGCTTCTTAGCGCCAGATACAAATGGCAGCTTTTGCTGATTTGTAGCTGCCTTGCCCATCTTGGCTACTAACAAGGACTGCAGGAGCAGCCTTAAGACACAAACCTCTTCAGATACTGATCAGCAGCCGCTCCAGTTCATGCTGCACCCTAATCACCCACTCTGTTCACTTACCCATTTACCACCAGGTCTTTAGACATTGCACTGCCCACTTCTCTCCCCTAGGCTGTTAACAATCCTCACCCGATTCAACTTGATAGGGCCGCTCCAGCCGATGCCTCTGCTGACACACCATGGCCTGCCTTGATTCAGTCCACACTGTAATCAAGGTCTTCACAAGCCCACCGTCTGGACTTATGCGAGGTGGGTTTGCATGAGGGATTGCAGCTTGAAGCCCCCCGCACCCCAACTTGATGCCCATGTATTGGGCACTTTACCCATTACATTTGTTGTACCCAAGCTGTTTGTCTGGCCAGTGGCATGGGTGTGAGTTAGAATTGCAGTCTGCCAGTGTGCAGTCCCAGAAAACCTAAGAGTTTCCGGGGCTATTGTCTCTTAACTACAGGAGAAGCCTTGCAGTGCACCACGCTGACCAATTCAAAATCTGTGGATGTGTACTCCCACTAACTTCACATGCACCCGGGGAACAATAATGTCAACTACAGAGATTGGTGCCTCACGAGTAATATTTACCATTATTTTCACATTAAATTGTCAATGGGGCTGTACAAGAGACAAATGTGTAAATATTTATTAATAATATATTGAAAACCCACATTAGAAAAATATAAAAGACAGTTCTACAAAGAAACAATTCACATCTCATAAAATTCATTAAAAAAGTGCAAAAATCAAACATAGGGGCTCATTAGGAGTTTGCCGGTAACCCGCTCGTGCTACTGGCGGGTTGCCTCTGCACTCGTAACCTCATTCCGCCACCTGAGATCCTGGTGCCATTGGAACATCACAAGTCCCGGCAGCCCGAGATGTCAGGCGGCGGAAGGTTTAAGTCCCCATTGTCGTGGGAATGGGCAGACGGAAGCACCAGCACAGTTGCTAGCGGTGCCAGTGCTTCCATGAAAACCATGCCTGCAGAGGCCAGTGCCACCGGCAGGTCAGACCTGCCAGGAGCAGGCATACTTGCAGTCGGTCTGTATGGAAAGACGGCCGGTATGCTGCTACCGGCACTCTTATCTCCGGACAGCCAGGCTTGATAAGAGGCTCATTGTGCAAAAGAAAAACATGGATTGCGCAATTATGCAAGTTTTTTCCTTTTGCCACAAAAGCAACCACAATCTATATAAACAAACTTCAAATTGCTCAATGTTTATCATAATACACATGCATTGTAACAAAAATCACCATATACAAAGATTCAAAATATAATCTTGAATCTTAAAGTGCAAAGCCATCTCTCTGAACAGTTGTCTACTAGAGGTAATTAAGTGGAACAAAAAAAAAAAAAAAGCTCCTCATTGCATAATGTGGATCTTCCCTTTTCCCAGTTTTGATGGAAAAAACCATCTAGATCAGTGGTCTTCAAACTTTTTAGGCCTAGGCCTGCCCCCCCCACTCCCCGAGCAAAATGTGGGCAGGCCCCCTCACCCCCCAAAAATGCCAAATCGACAGTAAGTCCAAATGGCTATGAATTATTGCATGCCGTCACTGCACTCTACTCCCAGTATAGTTATAGTTCCTGGGCCCCCCCACCTGCTCTCATCAGTCTCTGGCCTCCCTCATCCCCACTCCCTGTGCTCTCCACACCCCAGCACAGACCCTGGACTCTCCAAACCACTATCGCACCACTATCTCATGGTTCCCACCCATTCTGCTCCCACCACAGTCCCCAGGCAAACCCACCCTGCTCCCAGCACAGAGTGGTGGCTCATGAATATTTTAATTGGAGGGGCTTAACTATTTCCCCCAGATATGCCATAGCGACTAAGCACAGTGAGGGAGCCCGGATCAAAGGGGGTTCCCTCCCCGCCCCCACCATGAATTTCTTTTAAATAATTGGATAAAATGTTGCATTTTAGAGCATACTTTAAAAAACAAAAATGGGTAAAAAGCCAAACAGTTTGCAATTGGCGCCAGGGGGCAGGCATGATATGTTTTACTGGACATCTATGATAGCTGTCCAGTAAAAACATACTATCCCTAACCCATGGGCCGCACAGTGCCCAACACAATCAACATGATTATGTGTGTATGCATGGCGTTGGGGGGCTGGTATTTTTGACTGGACATCTATGATAGATAGCCAGTAAAGAAATAGCATCCCCGTCCCCAAAAATAAATAACATTTGTCCCCTGGGCTCCACAGCGCCTCAGAAGGACAGCTGATTTTGGCAGGTGGGTAGGGGAATTGTGCAACAATGTTGTACAACCTTCCTTCCCCACTCTACCACCCACTCATCAAAATCAGCTCAACGGACCAAAACAAACACATTCACACAGCAATCACTCCATCATTCACTGACTCATAACACAGGCATACAAGCATCCATACACATTTAAATTTAAAAATATTAATGGACATAAGCGGACCTTTTGCCGGGGCCTGCGCGTGGGTGCTTAAACGCCCAGCTCCAGGCTGCTCTGTCCATATGTGCAGTGCCCCAGCCAGCATTTCCAATGAGCTATGCAAGACTGGCGAAACAAAACACCCCCAGCCTTGCATGGCTCAGTGAGCATGTGCGGCTGGGGAACTGAACTGTCAAAGGAAAACGCTGTTTCCCTTTGACAGTTCAGCCAGCCCAAGAACACTCCCTCAGCTGGAAAGAGCAGCTGAGTGAGTGCTCGGTGTTTCACTGAGCTGGCTCCTTGGCATCTCCATAATGGGTGAAAGGGCCACTGGGTGGATGCCCCCTCGCCCATTATGGATGAGCCGCCAAGCTTGGACTGGCCTATAGGGCAATGCCTGTACCAAAAATGCAAAACACTAGTGTGGGCCAGTCAAAATGGGCCACTTTTTGGCCAATTTGGGCCAGTTTGATGAGTTACTTCACTATGCAGCTAGTAGTTTTGACCGTTGTTGCTGTATAAATATACTTTAAATATCACAATTTGCTTACATTTTAACAAAAAACACCCCCTTGGCTACTATTCAAACATTCTGTGACTAAAGGAATGAATATCATTTGCAACTGCGGGAAACTTTTGCATTGCTGCCTGAGAGGGTTTTATGCTCCAGTCCGACCATTTGAGCCACCCTGCCCATTTCCTCCAATCTGAGAAAAAAAAGAAAAAAAACTTCATGCTGGGCTCTCTGCACCAAAGACCCCCCCCTCCCCTCCACCCGGGATGCGGCCGCTCCCCACTGTTTGAATGCCTTTGATCTAGATCAATGCTAGAACTGATGTCCATCTTCTTCAGGACCTGACTATCAATGGATGATCCCAATTATGTTTCTAATTCTCAGACCATCCCAGATAGTCTGTCATAAATTCTATAAAGACATAAAATACATATGCATTACGTTAAAACCGTTAAAACAACTGTCTGCCCAACATCCATTGTACTATATAACAACTCCCCTCCATGTATAAAGAAAGCATTTACCATAAACTCTCACTTAATTTCATGATGGGAAAACTCCTCCATCTTTAATAGGTTTGCAGGAAACCATATCCTGCACAAACTAAAACGAGCAATTAGGGTCGATGGCCTCCAATTCTCGTCAACAGTGATTCAAATTCATGAACTCCTCAATCAAGCAAAGGCAGACGACACCTACCTCAACCGCATGAAAAATTCTTATGGCGATGGAACAATCTCAATAAATGTTTTTTTTTTCTTTCACCTATTTGCTCTTCAAATAATAGCAGCAGACTACTGTATTTTATCTGCACAAGCTTTATACATCTGGAATTACAATAAAAATGATTTTTGGGTGTTTTTGCCTTTTCTTTTTGGGCTAAATAAATGTGCCCATTGTAATCCTGCATGCACTCATAAGTGTGTACACTTGCCATTGTTAACTAAATCTCACATTGAAAAATAATATTATTACCTTCAGGCTAAATAAATGTGCCCATTTGTAGTCATTGATTCACTCCTATGTGTATGCAGTCAGCCACTTCATCTAAATCTCACAGTAAGAAATGTGTATTCAATGCTTCTCTTTGGGTCAGGTAAATTACAATGTCAATTTTAAAGCATTTACCCAATCATAAGCCTGCATATTTGCCATTATCACCCAGTTTGCACACTTACCAAAGTTATGCTCTTAACCCCTTAACTGCCATGGGTTTTCCCACCCAGTGCCAAGGCCTTTTTTGTTGATTTCGGTATGTCGTCATTCAATGGCTTGTAACTTTTTTGTTACATGAGATATCTCGGCCAAATTCAGCCCCTTTTTTTCCCCCCACATGTAGGCGGTCGTAACACCAGGAATCCTAGTTTGCTGTAGGGGGAGTGAGAGATGATAACCAAAATGGGAGAAAATGTTGGGCTTTAAAAATAAATGCCAATAAAATTATGTACAAAGAAGCCTGTGGTTTTTTCCTTGTAAGAGCTACGAACAAATGGTTTGCTATGCTGTATCCCCCATTTTCCTGGCATTCAAGAACAGGGTGAGAGGAAACCATTTTTTTTTATATGGTTATCAACCGTTTTGTGAGAGGTAGGCGATTTTGGCCTTTTTTTCCAATAGGACATGCGTGGACGGAATGGAAGAAAAGGGTAGGAAAGCTAAATGGGAGGACAGAAAGGCATACATTTCTGAAAGGTAGACAAAATTCCAAGTTTAGGAAGGGGTGATTTGTGCAGGTCAGGCAACAACTATGTAAGGAAAAATTCTATAGTTTGGGGAAAAAGCAGGAAAATGACCGAAAAAAAAGGTATGTGGTGGACATGGTTGGCCTGGTACAGCAATGGCTTCTATGAATTTTGAGAAAAACAATGCTCCGCTACCTACCCTCCCAACCACCCCCCCTCCGACTCTTGCAGTTAGGAAATCACACATTTTTTGTAATGTTTCACAAAACAAGCAATACCGCAAGCCAAAAACTGAGCCATGGTACACAGGAGTTTTATGCCCCCAGGGAGGGCTACAAGGGGTGCCCCCTTCCACTTAGGGTGGGGGGGGTAGTGGGACAGCCCCTTTCATGGGAAAAAAATACCTGGTGGCTAGTGGCCCCCCACCCAAATCTCATCTAACGACTTACACTTCCTGGCCATTACGGAAACCTGGTTACATCAGGCAGCAGGCCCGGCACTATCATTAGCCATACCAGACAGCTATTCAATAACAAGGACAGATAGACACACTGGTAAAGGAGGCATAGTAGCATTCATAGCCAAAGCCTCCTTAGGCCTTAGAGCCACCACGCCTGCTAGCCTCCCATCCTGTGAACTTCTAACAGTTAGGATCCCACTCTGCGCCCCAAACAATCCTTATGCACCTTATATACAGACTTCCAGGTCATATCTCCTCCTTCGAGGAAGACATTTCTGACCTAACTAATAACACCAAACCAGGATCTCAAATCATCATGCTGGGTGACCTTAACTTAGGTTTCAGCGATCCCAATGACCCAAATGCCTTATCTCTGGAAAACACAATCACCCAACTTGGTTTCAACCACTGCGTCACAGCACCGACACACGATAAAGGCAGAAAGTTGGATTGGCTGATGAACCACAATTGTGAAACCACCATCCTACAAAACGAACAAACTGCTTGGTCCGACCACCATGTCATCTCCTCCTCTATCCAAGGGAATGCTCCAACCAACACCTCCCCAACCACAGCTCCTCAAACACTTGCCAGGAACAACCGTAACATAACGTTACAAAGCCTATGCCCTCTCATCCATAATATCACTGTCCCTGCAAACTAGACAGACCTAGATGCAAATAAATTAGTTCACCTCTGCAACAAAACGCTCGAGACAGTATTAGATAGCATCCCTCCCATTAAACTTATCAAAGCTAAACTAGTAGCCCACTTCAACAAATGGTTTACTCCTGAATTGAAAATCTTTAGGAACGCCAAAAGAGTGGCCGAATCTATCTGGATAAAAACCCAACTCCTCTAACATCTCTGCCGCAGCCTCCACTTACAAAACAGCCATCCTCACAGCGAAACAAGAAACCTATGATAACAGAATCATCAATGCCAAATCCAGAACAAAAGAACTCTTCAATATCCTTTGGGAACTTGAGTCACTGGCCACACTGGTGGAATCCTGTATGAAAGACGCAGACTGGTGCGCTAAAATTCGAAAGGATCTGATAGACAAAATTGCCCTGCTTCAATCCAGAATTGAGCAAAAAAAAGAATACCTTGGCAAAAAACTCCAAAACTCCCGCCCAACAATACCCCTACCAGCCGACCCTTTTCCTCCATCAAAGGCCTCAAACCGTCCAGGTGTCAAAGGGATCTATGCCCAGCCGCTATCATTGAGGAAGGCGCCAACGACCTAGCCCCCTTCATAACAGCTATAACCAACTACTCCTTCAAAACTAACTCAGTACCGAATAGCCTTAAAGAGGCTTGGGTTATGCCCCTCTTTAAAAAAAAAAAACGACCTTAGACCCCAACAATCCTTCGAACTACAGGCCTATCGCAACCGTGCCCTACATGCTAAAGATCTTACATAGAGTAGCCTATTTACAAATTCTGAAACATCTGGAGGACAACAACGTACTGGGCCTCAGAATTGAGCTTTAGGCCAAGGCATGGAACCGAAACAGCCCTCCTGTACCTTAAAATCCAGATGGATGAAGCAAAGGATAACGGCAAGCTAGCCATTCTCCTGCTGCTTGATCTCTCGGCAGCCTTCGACCTGGTTGACCACCAATTCCTTACCTAACACCTGGCGTCAGCATCTGCCTTCTCTAGCGAAGCCTCCGCTTGGGTACAATCCTTCCTTGCCAATCACACTACGAGGGTCTTCTCACCCTCGGCATCAGCTGACAGTATCCCGATCTATTGCGGCGTCCCCCAAGGATCATGCGTATTGCCAACCCTATACAATATCTTTACGAAGCTCCTGTTTGACCGTCTCGACAACCTGGGTGTCATATACACGAACTATGCTGATGACACCCAGGTTCTCATCACGTTATCAGGATGCTACGAAGGACACTAAATTGATTAATGGCTTATACCTGGAGATGCAGGTGTGGATGGCAGACCACAGCTTACGTCTTAATGACAAGAAAACCGAGCTTCTGCTTGTCGGCTCCCAACAACGACTAAACAAATTAGACCCACGATATGCATCCATCGTCATTGATGGAAACCTAATCAAAGTTGCCAAAGAAATTAAAACCTTAGGGGTATACTTGGACTCTACTCTCTGGCTAAAAAAGCAAGTGACGTCACTGCATCGTCTACAGCCTACACAAATAAGCTGCTCAATGCATGCAAGCATGTCCTCTCACCCAGTAGCTGCATCACCTTGGGCAGACCGCTGGTGCTTTCCAAAATCGACTACTGCGACACCCTCTTCCTTGGTACCTGAGCGTGACCTAAACAAACTTCAGGTTCTCCAGAACAATGCCTTAAGAGCAGCACTGAGCATTCCTCGCTCCTCCTACATCTCTAGCTTCAGACAGAATGCCCGTTGGCTCCCAGTACAAGTCACAATAACCCTTGGATCCCTGGTCATCATCCATAAGTGTATCGAACACAGCGCCCATTACCTGGCTGTTAAATTTAACAAACGCCAACCAGAGACCAACCAGAACCTTATACTCACACTGCCTCTCCATTTCCAGATTCAATTTAAAAAAAGCGGGCGGCTCTAGCTTCCCGGTCTTAGCTGCCATAGAACGGAACCCTCATTCTGGACCTTCAGAGCCAATATTAAGTCCTGGCTGGCTAACAAGAATTGCTTAACTTATGTCTCTACTTGTACTGTACCTCATTATGTATCAACCTTTGACCACTATGTAACCCTGGTCACACGCACTTAGTATTTTCTGCCTGCCATTGTCCCCGTTTACTATGAATATGCCTGTAACCGATTGAACATGTTATAAGTCTTTGGCGCCCAGTTACCTCAGGGTTCGGCGCACGGTGTAAATAAAGAAACTAAACAAATCACAGTTCCCTTTCGTTTTTTTTTTTTATCATCCACTTCCCTGGGGGCAGATGATCACCCATCTGCCCCCAGAGGTGTGGGCCCATGCTTTGGGGCCTCAGGGGCTGCCACCCCATTATCAAAGATGGATCCCTGGTGGTCCAGTGATATTGCTGAACACGGATTGAGCACTCTGCACACGATCCGCGCCCAGCAATGCTTTGAAAAAGGTGTCGTTGGAAAGCGGAGAGTCTCCCCTTTCCAACAACATCTCCCTCAATAATTATCAATTAAGGTTAAGCTGCAGCTACAATATAAGACTGCATTTAATCTTCAAAAGACACCAAAGCTATTTCCCACGATAATATCAGACCTCATTCAAAGCTGACGTCATGGAATAACTACATATTGAATAGAAGCGTGTAAAACTGTGCCACTTACCCATCTTGACTAATGCTAATATGGGAAGAGCCGCCTTGTTACTATAACGACAGGCGCTGTGTTATTTACCCATCTTGAGTAACACTGATGTGAAAAATGCTACCTTGTTGCTACAACAGGCGCCATGTTATAATCTTTCCAAAATTGCATCTTGCAAATTACTCCCATTTATAGTTATCAAAACGATTTCAATGCAAGGCTATAATCAACCTTGTTTAAACACTGAAATGCAGTTTATACTGTATTCCCTCACTCATGTTAACATCAGGCCCACAATAATCTAGAAACATACATGGTGGAAAATTGATAATACTATTGCACAAAAACGACTTTAACATTATAACGGTGACTGTTATTGCACTTTTGGTATGACTAACCGCAAGATCTGCACTCCAATTACTTTGCCAAATAAAGACCCCATATTAGAACTGGGAATAGCATTTTCATGCTCATATTGTATATTCCAAGATCAAAAATGGTGTACTGCACCAATAGCAACACAATCCCCCCCAAAAAGGGTATGTGAAAACAATGAGCTATTGCCAGAAAATGTGTTTATCCACTGCACCAGATCACGTGGCGCTCACATGACACTCGTATTTAAATTCTCTTAATTATGTTACCAAGTTCCAGATTAAAGGTTCTTTTGTAAACTGGTTACATTCTTCTTGATTATTAAGGCCATTCATATAGCTCTGCATGTGATAAAGCCACCATTGCGCTCATCGTGAAAGTTTAATTGAAATATTCTTACCATCATTCACAAACACCCTTTCTATGGCCCGCCATTTGAAGTCCTCATGGCCATGTTTTTCTGTGAGAAAATACATAACCAATGGCGATGTGAGACTGTGTCCGTATCCTAGACTTGGGTTGTGATCCTCTCGATATTTTACCGATATAGGTCTATAGGTCTAATTACCCAGACATGTAATTGAAAAATGTACCATTACATGTAGTGTGACTTCTTAAAGTCCATGTTTCTGGTTAACTACAATGAAACTACATGGAGATGCGGAGCCGCAATTGCTACAACTCCCAACTTTCAATATATTATTAATAAAGGAATAATATGTACACCTGTCTGAACTGATCCATTGCCTCTTTTACAGTCCCCATTGACAATTTAATTTGAAAATAATTTTAAATATTACTCGTGAGGCACCAATTTCTGTAGTTATTGTCATGCTGATCAATTGACATTAATAAAAATGAAGACCTTCCTTGTAGAAAGACATCTGCCCATTGCCAACAAAAACAGCTTGGGCGACGATTTATTATCGAGTACATTTCAGACACTCAAAAGTAGATGGGGCCGTCTCACAATGCGGGTGGATGGGAAACAAGATAGCTATAGTATTGGATGTGACTGACTGGCACTGACCAGTCTCAGCCTTATTTGGACTACAATGTTTCTGAATGCTGATCACACTACTTGTCTAAAGTTCCCCTATTATTTCAATGATTGAAGCAACCCACTATGGTTCACAGCCTCTTTCAATTGGGCACCGACCACTCACTATTGTTTTCAGGGTCTTTCACAAGGTGCAGCCCCCAATAAAGCTCTCAAATAAAGGGTTACCTAAAGTTCTCCAGCTCTCCCATAGGCCACTGTCATGGGAGGAGAGACCCGACCCCATGCCTGCATCACACCCCTCTTCACGTGTCCACGCAGGAGGGAACAGTGGCAGAGATTCATATACCTCCTCAGGCTGTGCATCAAATCCCCTCCTCCCCACTAACGAGGTGCTTGCAATAAAGGCAGTAGTTTCCTCAATGCTTCATTATGTAGCCCAGCGGGTGCTGCCTAAAGCAGAGTGCTGCTGGTGGTACAACTCCCCAAATGCATTTTGGAGCAATACCATAAACAAGGGACTGCTGCTTGCCACAGATGCCTATGCCACTGCGTAGATTGGGCAGGCTGTGTGGGTTTGGGGTTTTGTGCAGGGCATACCCACTGTCACAGGCAAGCTATACACCAGTCTTGGGACACTCTAGGACCCTCTTCCTTCTCCTCTGGAAAATATGTTGGTGGCTGCATGGACAGTAGTGGCCTCAGTGGCGACAAGAGTACTCATGCAAGTGTTACGCTCACCTGGTCTCTGCGGGGGCATGGTTGCAGCCCTCCCTGAACTTGAATCACCCCCTTCAAGCCTCTCCCTCAGTAGAAAAGCTTAAGCGGGCGTACGTGGTGATACTGCTCCTGCATGGAGATAAGAGTGTGTGAGTGTGCCAATCTGGTGGTTGTACTTCTCAAACCCTTCAACCCAAAGTACGACTTCTGTGAGCATACGCCGGCCCATAAAGCTCACCCGTGAATTATGGAAGAAGCTCTCCATCCTGCTACTTCTGGCAGGGGCGCATCAAATGGGATCTAGTTCCTTCATTGATCCCTGATAAGGATTAGTCCACAGTCCAGCTGCGACTATGCTTCTCCTTATGATTGGCAAGTCTTTCTTGAGCTCTTGTGATGCTGTTCGTTCTGTTTAATGTCTTTATATGTTGCTCCTATTTATGCCCACAATAATGTCTCTTCCGTTTTCTTCCCTTAGATGGAAATGCGGCCTCAATGCAGCTGTGAGACGCGAGACGCGGCCGGAAGGAAGATGGATGCTACCGCAATGTTCGACAGCAGGTAAGTGATGGTTCAAGGAAAAGCGTGAAGTATGGCGAAGCACAACCTTAAACTGACTGTTTTTTAGATATCCAACCTGGTCGTCTGCTTTTCCTTGCAGGCGCTGCTGTCGACGATGGAGTGTGTTGTGCTGCGGTGCCAAGATGAAGATATCGGCATTCCGGAAAGTGTAAAGATGAATACTTGGTTCGCCGAAGAGATATACAGGTAAGAACAGCTTCCCCAGTTGGTAAGTAAGCTGGCAGGATGTCCAGGAAGCAGGATCTTCAAAAGGGAAGTCTGACCTCAGGCGAAGGTGAGTGTTACGCTGCATGCAAGTGAAGAATAATGCGAAGCGTCTGTCTTGAGGTTCAGGTCAGCTTATATAGCACACCCATTAGGGCCGGTTTACCACCCACACCCTGCCACTCCTAGAGAGCGAGAATGTGCAAAGGCAATCCATTAGCAGCCACACTCAAGAATACACTTGGGGCTGCTTAATGGATGGAATGTTCAAGGTTAATGCATCTGAAGTGCTATGTCCATACTAAAAGCTTTTTGGTGTTAAATGGATGTTCTGGTTTACTTTTGTTCATGAGCCTGGCGACAGTGTCCACCAAGGTCTCCTGTGCATGCGACCTCTGCATGCCTGTGCCCCTGACTCCATGACCATGACAGCACGTTATACAACTACCTGTGCCCCGGAGAAAGTGCCTCTTCGTGGCCATCCTCCCCCTGGCTCTGCCCTTACCCACTGGAATAAGCTTTTAGCAACTGGTACAAGCAGCCAAATTCCAGAGGAATTCAACGAAACGCCTCTTGCCAAGCAAATAAATGGCAGAGGGCGTTTAAATTGCACTGAAACTCTGGTTCACCTGAATGTCCATGCTTTTCGTGGTCCAAGCAATCCAGATTGCAAGGGCGGTAACTGCTAGCATGCCAGTGGGACAGCAGTTCTCCCTCTGCAATTAGCAGATGAAAGAAAATGACCCCCTTCACACCGGAGTAGGCATGGTACATTGCCCTCAGTAACATTTGCATATACTTTTGGATGATCAGGTTTGAAGCCAACTTACATCCAGAAGTTTGCTGAGGAACTCATTAGGATTATCAGGTTTAATTCTAAGTTGTACACCACCAATGAGCTCATGGTTTCATTTGTGCAGCTACCCCGAGTCCCTTAGCAGGGTTTAATGGGGATGACTTTTCTCTTTAAGCACCCATAGTTATTCATTAAGGATTAGCTATCTTTCTGACCCTGCTTTCCTTCAACGCCTGCTAACAACATGTATACATTACAATATTGGTGCCAAAGCAGGGTAAAATTAGTCTGTCATGATATACATCTTTGAGAGAGGACTGCATTACGTTGACAGAATCAAATGTCAAGCAAATTACTTAAACGTACACCATTATACTGAGTTAATGGTGTGAATCGCAGGTTGAAATGTTTTAGTGTGCCAGGGTCCTAAGGCCCAAGATCAGAAAAAAAAGCAGTTTACACGGTATGAAAAGATGAATGGAGCAGGTTTAAGTGTGGGGGGGGGGAGAGACACAAAAAGTGAAACAAATAGAAGGTAAGATAAAAGAGCAAGAGACACCTATAAGTTATGTGATTGGCTGGGCAGGGAAAAGGGGAATATTTTAAAGCACTGCCCAAAGGCCTTAAAGATGTTGATGCTGAAATGGGGTGAAACGTGGCTGGACTTATTTAAAATGAAGTGAACTCTTCTACCATGGTGCAGTGCCGAGACAAGGGCCTACAGTTTGGATCCAGCAATTATTGTCAGCACATTCCTGCTCCTATTCACAATCCTGCAGAAAATTCTGCAAGAGGGGTCCACAGAACCCCTGGTCACCTCTGAATGCAGTTTTTGTTGCTCAAACACCCAAAATCAGACCCCGTTGTCCTTTCCTGACCACCTTACGGAGGCCTCTGTGTTAATCGCAAAGGACAGCCTGAAAAGGCTTCAGTTAGTGAGTGGATTGGTACTTTAAGGACAGGGGCTCAAGAATCTGAATATTTGCCTCCACTGTAAATTCAGTCCAGAAATCTTGCAATCCAGTGATCATAGGGGCATAGTCCTATCACTGGGTCTTGTACAGATTTTGGTGCACTTTTAGGAATTTGGATTCTGCGACTAGTAGCCATTGGCGAATACTTAATGTTTGGCAGTACTTAGCCTGAATTCATAACGGGAAACCAGAAACGCCTTTCAATAACCTACTTCCTGTCACCGAGTTGTCGCCATATTTAAAAAAAAATATTTAGACTGAGTTTATTGCAAACCTTTAACACAAGTAAAACAATCAATGTCCATAGCTCATTGTACGAGTCATATCTAAGAAAAAAAGGAACCATCCGTGGTGCCACTCAGTTAACAATTTGCTAGTGGATTTGGAAAACTGTCAATATCATCACACAGAATATCGATGAATTGTCTTCTAGTACCTGTCCCGGCTATGACAGATAGGAAACACGGTGCCGACAAATTGCCACCCTTCCATACCAAAACGAGTAAGCAGCACAATCGCAGATTTGGAATTTTGACAGATGAGCAAATTCTCACCACATTCCAACACGGGTAATTAAATAATGACAGATTGCTACAAAATGATTGATACGGGTTGCTACTGCACAATATTTGAACGAGGGAAAATATAAGAGGTGGCAAATAAAGAAATCATTTAAAATACACAGCATGCTTGGCTGTTTGTAACCTGTCAAGACAAACGCAGATCCTCTCACAAAAATAGGTTTACAAACTTATGGAGGTTGAACGGAAGGCACAAATGCAATTTGTTCATGCAGTTGAATTTGTGATAATCTCGGCATTGCCTGTTGCCAAGGCGACGCACCATACCCCAAGGCCTGAAGTCAGAACGATAAAACAAGAAGTGTTAAAAAGTTCACATTAGCACTACCAACTTTGTAAACAAAAACACAAAAATACAATCTTTAGGTTTACTTCAACAAGAATTTTAAATTAACATTCCATTAACAGTTAACGGTTTAACAGCCTTCTCGTGGCAGCTCTGTCAGAGTCATAAACGGGATCGTGTGTCAGTCTCTACTAGCTAAAAGTAAACTCTAACACGGGAAGAAGGGGTGCACACCTAAACAGAGGCCAACGACACCAATCAGTGGGCAGCCTTGCAGGGTCTTTCATACCGACTAAACGGAGGCACGCGCAGGGGCGGGGAAAGTCTCCTGCAACGGGGCCGCAGGCCAGCAGGCGGTGCAGTGAGCTCCTCCTGCTGCCAGCTCCAACGGGCTCAGGGAACCGGAAGGAGCGGCCGCGAAGGGGGAAGTGGGAGGCGGCGCAGGGAAGCAAAATCTTCCAGGAGACCACGATGACTATCAACTGCATTACCGCTGCAACAGCGACCGCACTCTAATAGTTCTACCTAGGTGAACTGGCCTTGGCGGCCAGAAGGTAAGCACCGGATGGGGGTTGGGTGCAGGTGCAGTGATGAGTGGGCGGGGTGCATCGCACGCATGCATGCACGTGGGCTGCTGCGGCATACGGAAGGGGCGTGGGCGCTGAGACCGCACGTACCCCTTATGATGTTTCATGCAACACATTAGGGTGCATGCCTCTTTCTGTTCTGCGCCACAATGCATATTGCCAAACTGATTGCCCTAAGCGTTCAGCGGCTGTTGTAAAAGTGCGCGAGGTGCCGCCATCTTCGCCAACCAATGAAATGCTGTAGACAGGGGAGGGGCGGGGAGTATGGGCGACATGGCGGCTGGCTCCTCCCACAATATGTCCGTCTCCGATGTGCTCTCATTATTTCCCGCGAGAGTTGTGCTTCCTGGTCTACTCGGGTAGTCGGAGTTGGCATCTCAGTGGGAAGAAAAATCAGTTTATGACCCGCCTACCGGTTTGTAGTGAGGTGAGAGACTCCCCGGGAGGGTGCAGGCGTCTAACCTCTGACCTTAAAGCGCATGGGTTGCTGGGAGTACAACAGTTGTACCTGTTTATATTACACCGTACTCTGCTCATGTAACATTGGTCCTGCGGTTGTGTCCCAACCACTAACGTTGTACCCATCAGTTCTCTATCAATTACAACACGGACCACTTATGTGTCCTAATGTGAACTGAAAAACATTTGAAAATACTGAATTTAAGAGTATCTCCTGTATAATAAACATCACAGTTTTAACTACATTATAAATAACACTTGAAGTGATAGTTTGCAAAGGGGATGCTTAAATCATGTACACGCACTCCAAAGTGACTTGTGTTAACGGTGTAGTTTGCGGAATTCTACGTTGTCAGCAATAGAATGCAGTGGTTTGCGTTGTCCATTTCATAATTAGAAGTCTACAACGCTTTGGCTGTTTCTATTGATTATTCCATTGTGTTTACTAATGTTGTTGCCTTCTTGTATTTTTGTATTGGAAACGAATGCATATAATCTCTCTGGTTAACAAATCCCCCCCAAATCATTCACCACACATTCTTTTTTTTTTGCAGTACCTTAATATATTTTTGGTTGCTTGTTTTAATTGTGGCAATCCTTTTATTAGCAATTCTGGTGAGGCATTAAAGGGTCATTTGTCCTTCAACAATTACAGTCTTGATATCCTTGGGTATAGATTAACTGGCGTCAGATTTATGTAAGTGTTGTTTGCAGAGCTAGACAGCTTGCATTTTGTTAAATAGCTTTATTTTGCTATCGTTTTTTATAAAGATGCTGCTGCCCCATGAAGACACTTGTGAAACTCCCCTTTCCGTAGTTTCACCGCCTTCTTGCTCACTAAACATGGATCATGCGGGAATTGTATTTATCCGTGTTACCCTGGAAACTTACAACTTCTTTTTATATTGATTCAAATCCTTTTTGAACTCCATCAGTGGTTAGGGACGAGTGCATATTTTGCACACTGCTAAAACTATTGTTATACAATGTAGAGGGCATGAGATTGCTTTCCATGGACTTCTCCACATTCCTGCCATTGCCATTTGTTGCTAGCTGTGTGGACGTTTTGATTGGCTGCCGTTGCAGTCGGTCTGAAACAAAGAAGTTGTCTTAAACCTCCAAAGATCATCTCGCTCTTGTCACTTTACATTTATTTGAGGTTGGAAATGGTACACGCAGTTTGGCTCTTGCAACAACTTTAAATCTATCTCAAACGAAAATACTGGGGAAAAAACTAAATGGTATTGAATGGAAAATATGCACATGCAATGCTGTGAGGTGGGAAATTACACTGCTGTCTCTTATGAATTATAAGGCACGGTGCATTTTTAAAGTTGGTGCTTTATTGACATTTCTAGTGTTAGTGTTTTTACTACTTGACATAACCTTTAATCTACACAAGTTTAATTTAAGTTTATTTAAAACATTTTTTTTAATCCGGTTATTGTATACATTTTGAGGTGTTGTAGTTATATGCAATGTATATAATTGTATGCACAGTACATGACCTCAAAATTAGCACTAGCGAGTGATAAATTAATTCTTGGTGAGTATGCTGTGTTTATATGCTTGCTGGGGGGCAGTGACTTAATATTCTTGTGTGGTAGCTTGCAACTTGAAAGCGTTAACCCAGGCAACACATAAATAACCCGTTTGAAATGTGTATATTGACCTCTTTTCTTGTTTCTACGAAATGTTTAATAGGTACGATATATGTCATTTATAACGTGCCTGTACACAAGTGTTTCTAGTTGGGACAAGACAAGGAAGGGAGGACAACACCACGATCTTACTAGGCCTGGTCATTCAGATTGTGGAAGTGCCATGTGGGGGGAAGGGCAGGTAGCTCATAAGTGCTGCCAGTAAGTGGCTCATAAGTGCAGTGAATATGGAGACTGTAGGGTTGCAGATACAGGCCTGCAAGTGCAGGGAGGCCCGGAGACAGTGCAAGGGCAACTGGACATGCAGGAGCCTGGACCTGAAATTCGGTGGGTGGCCAGGTGACCATTGTGTGGAGCAGTCAGGGAATCGGCGAGGGAGAGAGAAAGCGGAAGCTTAAAGGAAGGTCTTGAGTTGCTTCCGGAACCAGAGGTGGTCCTGCTCAAGTTTGAGAGGGACTGGGAGGCCGTTGAGGCCCCAGCCGAGGAAAGAGATCTACCCCCCACTCTGCCCGGAGAAGCGTCTGACCCTCAGAGTTGGAGGTGGATGAGCAGAGGGCTCGAGAAGGAAGATGCTTAGGACGAGAAATTTGGATGTAGCCTGGTCCCTGGCACCAGAAAGCCTTGTGGACGATGCAAAGTATCTTGATCTTGATCCTTGCAGCCACAGGGAGTCAGTGGAGTGATTTCAGAGCTGGAGAGATACTGGGCTTGAGGCCAGGACGAGTCTTGCAGTCCTGTTCTGGATAAGTTGTAGAGGGCGAAAAGTAGGGGCAGGTAGATTTAGAAACCAGCGGTTATAGTAGTCCAGCATAGAAAAAGGACCAGGGCTCTGGAGACAGTGAGCTTCTGGGGAAAGTGCGAAAAGGAGAAATACCTCTGAGGAGGTGCAGTTGATAGTGTGGCTTCTTAGAGACATCAGAAATGTGAGGAGAGAAGGAGAGGGTGGAATTTGAATATGACCCCAAGGTACTTAGCCTTAAAGGAAGGAGCAACAAGAGGGCCCAGGGTGGGCGGGCAGAGCGAGAGAGGAAAGGAGGGAGCAGATGTCCCAATGAGGAGGATCTCAGTCTTATTGGATATTATTACTTAATTTATTCACTTAAAATTCTTCAGTGGGCTTTCAACATGCAGCATTACTTTCAAGGCAAACATATTGCATGCACCCTGTTATTCTGGTACCAAGTCCTTACCGTTTACGGAAAGCTATCATGTTTTCAGGGGGCACAAAATGCCATTATTCAAAACCCAAGTGGCACCCTCTTAATAAAAATATTTTCTGGAACCTCCCCTCCACCCCAACTATTTTCATTGAACTGGATTAAAGGAATGGTTTGGTCAAACGGGTCGGCCATGTGTTTTTAAGCCTAAATCGCACGATTTTAGAAAAATTTCCTATGGACCTTACCCGAGTTTTCGTCCATTAAACGCACGCGAAAGCAGGCACCAGGGCGCTGCCATGTTGTGATAATCCTATCACTTGCCCCATCGCCCTGGCTGACCTGCTTTTGCGGCACTAAATCATATCCCCCGCCCCCGAGCGTGACATTATCAAAACATTCATATTCCCCGCGTCACGGAGAGACGCGTAGGCAAATGCGCCCAGTCGTCTTCTACGCGACTTCACACAGAACCCAGAAACCAACACAGATCAACTCACAACACAGCGCGCCACAATTCGGAATATGAAACTGTACTTTAAAATGAAACAGCAACACGGTACATTTGGTAAAGTACATTTATTTGACATTAAATGTTTATAGAATATTCATCAATTGGCATATTAAATCGGAATGTGATTTTCTTTTTCTTTTTTTCTTTTTTTTTCTTTCTCTCTATCCGCAAATGGTGTTCCGTTTTATCGTGAGTCACGCTCTGTTCCTTTATGGTACACAGGGTGTTGGTTTTCATTAAAAGAAGCACTTTGGTCGCACAGTGAACCGCAAGGCTGTTACATCAACTAGGCACTAAGCCAGCGTAAAGGTTGATATGTTGCTTCTAGCCGCTAGTACCGTGTAAGGGCATATGGGCCCTTGGCGATCGTCCCATAAGATCGGCAAAGTGGTGCAGTTGTTTACGAGAAGCTGCAGCTGGCGGTTGAAAAAACCATCTGCCGGGGTCTGGAACTGATGGCAGTAGCAGGAGGGTAGGATATACCTGTTTTGAAAACATAAAAATTATAAATAGTCTCGCCAGCTGATCTTTATTACTATTAATCATTTTATTTATTATGGCCGATCAGAAACTATTTGCTTGCAAGGATAGTGCAATGGTGAATGTTCGGCTCTAAAAATCAATGCGAAAACTAACTAAATAAATCGAGGTTAACACACAATGAGAAATGACTGTTTGTCTACATGTGTGTGGACATGCATGCCCATGTGCCCGGTACAAAGACGATCCCACAAACGTTTTACTTGCCATCCATTCATTCATCCATTCATTAATTCTTCATTACGGTATAATAGCGTCTAAAGAGTTACTTCCATTATATGTGCAATTTCCATTATGTCCCCTCGTAATGCAGTCCGTAAATCCCACTCTGCTCGTGACAACGATTTTTTGTATACTGAAGTAACATGAAACTCGGCATAGTTTCTGAATTTTCTGCCTTATCGTCTTACGTTATTGCCCACCTCCTTCAAATGAAGTCCTTTCGGCATGGTCCCTGTCTCTCAAGGTCAAAAAACAATAGAACGTTATACTGCCAGTGCGAGTTGTGGGCCTCTTCAGGCCGCGAGCTGAAAATCAAAGCCGCTGACCTTCACTCGAAATGAGCATACATTCTTACTTTGCAACATCCCGTAGTAAAGCCATCTGTGAGAACTAGAATTTTCGAATCCATCTATATACTGGGCCTCAATGTGCAAATGAAAACTGGCTTCTCTCCCATCTGCAACGGCTTGCTTGGCGCGTTCTAAGGCCCCCAATTTTGTCCTCGTTGTCCGCGTGCTTTGCAGCCCTACAGAACCATAACTATGGGGATATTGACTTTTTGGCGGAAGGTCAGTTAAAGTATAAAGTACCCGAGGATTTGAGTTCAAAGTGAGATTTGTTTGTTTTTATTATTTGCAATACGCAAGCCTCCCCTCGGTTAACAGTGCGCAGCATTTACATGAGATTGCGAAACTTAGTTACATCAACAAAAATATATACATGCACATATTGACAAGGTCAGCGATATGAGGTGAATAGAGAGAGAAGTCAAAGATGACACCCAGGTTGTTCGCCACCCAGGATGGTGAAGGTAGGGGTTAGGGTTTGCATACTTTGTATGTACACTGTACAATAATATTTTGTTACAAAAAGACAACCAGATTATGATTTCAACCAGGATTTGTACTTCTCAACGAGTTCTTCTTTGGGTGGACACTGCACAGTGGCAATGTTTGGTGACAATGCATCAGTGCTCTGCACAGAAACGCTCAAAATTCCATATCTGTGCTTCTCGAGTACAGCAACAATAAGGCCTTTAACAAAGTCGAACTCCATTTCCTCATAGACTGGTTTGATCACCCATTGCTTACTTCTTTTTGCAAAGGCCGTAGTGTAGCGAAGCATCCCTACATTACCTGTAGTTCTAGATTGTTCACGGCACACATTCTCGTTATGGGCCAAGACCGCAAGTAGAGTCCTATATTTCATGCCCTGCATGCTGAAATGCCAGCGCTTTGGCCTGTACTTTAGGCACATATTGTGCAACACTTCCAAACCTCCTGTGTGACAGAATTCTGTCAGCCCCCTCAAATCTCTTGATAGAGTTTTATAGAAAACAATTTTCTCAATGGCTTTGTGTGTGGGTGAAGATGGAACCAACCAATTCTTCTTCCGTGCCTCCGCTGGGGACAAAGGGCCATGTTCACATTGGTGGAAATGTACGTTTTCTGTCCAGCGGTGAACGTTGGTACAGTGGTGCATCAGTGACCGCCATTTTTCAAGTAGGATTTCCACTGACCCTTCACAAGTTTTGGAGCTCCACCAAAGATGGTTGCTGATAGACTGGGACCACTGTGAAATAATTACCAAACCTTTTTTTTTTTTTACCTGCAGCAAAGATTTTCCTATTGATTGATTTAGCAAGATGCCATACATCAAATTGATGTTTAATATGTGGGAACTGCTCTCTCATTGTCTTGGCAATTGAAACGTGTCTGTCCGTGGCTATGAGGTCGATGTGCATTCCCCTCGATTGTAGATATTCCACTGATTTTATAAAGCCTAGTTTCTCCATGGCCACTAAGGATTTACATTGGGACACCTTCACAACCACCAAACTCACAATTTTCTTACTATCCATGTCCTGAAAGTGGTAGGTGCAGTACTTGGCAGAAAATCCAGGGCTGTTGCACTGTCCCTCGCTGGCTAGCCTGAATCGTTTGCCTTCGAATGTACTTGCTAGAGACAATTGTTCAATTTTCCAAGCATCACTAACGGCCGGAAATAGATAATCACGTTGGTATCTGTAGTACTGCGTTTTAGAAATGAAATGGAGCCCCACAAACTGAAAGAAAGACTTGAACGTTCTAAAACTGGAGCCACTAAAAAGTGATGCAGCTGCAGACAGTAGATTGCCTGCTGGCAGTTTCCCCAGCATCGGTTGTGCAGGCCATGAGAACGTATGATTTAATCTACAGGCGGCATGTATTGTGATGTTACTGCCTTGTTTTTGACGAGTCACATGAATCAATGGCTTTCGACATACTTTCCCTCTGACGGAATGCCCACATTTCAGCATACTTCATCAAACAACTGTCGAATACTATGTATTTGCCCTCTTTCATTAGACTGTCATCCGGCATCACACTTGTTTCGGACTGCATCGTTGAGGCCATATCAGCAGCATTGAAAGCAATATCGCCGATATCAGGTTCTGATGCGTTGGTGAATGCTGCTGCTGGTTCATTCTGTCATTTCAACATCTGTTACTTCAACATTGATGGGAGAACACAAGAATGTCGACAGCTTTTTTGGTGACAATTTTTTGGCGGGTGTAGATTGTGTGAATTGATCTGCGACTACTTCAGAGCTATCTTCAATACATTCAGTATCATCTTCTTGTGGTGTTGCAGTCGCACTGTAGCAATGGTCCATTACAACGTTACTGGATTCTCCGGACACATTCATTTCATGTTCTGGCCATTGGACATGAGCATCTCTAGTCTCAACACGCGGCGTCTGAATTAATAGTTCCTCCATAGTGTGGCAAGCAACATCTCTCATTCGCTTCACTGTCTGTGTATGTATAGTTCGTACACCCACGGGTAACTAGAGGACAGATTGGAAAAGGGATGTTCAGTTTAAACACAAGATAAAGTATAGTACAATTGACTGGAAAAAAACATAAAATAGTCCCCAGCACAAAAAGAATTCTAAAGTTATGAACTGATTGTAACTAACCTTATTTTTGTTTCCTTTCTTTGCAACTTTTTTGACTCGACCTTCAACATCTGCATGCTGTAGCTCTGATTCGTTTCCGCATCTCTTCCCTTCCTGTTGCGCTGCAAGACTATATTTTCTGTATCCGCATAGACAGCACGGATTGAGGCTCCATCGACTCCCTGAAACACAGTACTTTCATTACTATGTATCACAATATTGTTAGCATAAAACACACGTGAGGACGAACACACAGGTACATCTCAATAGCTAAACACGATTTAAACATTGTGTAGAACAATCAAACGACAAGTATTCGAGCTCTGATGACCTAGTTCGATGGAACTGTCAGTATCCATACCTCTGGCTCTGCATGGACTGCCATGAATGATTGTATTGGAGAGGATGCATCAGCAACTCCATGAAACACAGTACTTGCGTTAGTATGGTTTTCAATATTGTAAACATACACACACTTGGGGTCGACGGCACAGGTACATATAAAGAGATGACCACAAATGATGCTTTGTCTAAAAGAATCAAGGAATATTTAAATATGATCCGATTTAATCGACTTATTTCTCCGATTTCTTTACATTTGCATCATCTAAATGGGATGTTGTGATTGTAGTGGAAGCTCCATCGTCTCCCTAAAACACAGTACTTGCGTTAATAGGGAAGAAAGTATAGCAAATGGAATCCCGTTATATGATCACGCTCGATGGAGCTGTCCGTATCCATACCTCGTGCTGCTGAAGAATATCTAGGGATGTTGTAAATGTAGTGCGCACTTCCGAAAGCTGTTGCGCCGATTCGTATCCGCATGGTCCCGCTTCCACTTCCCCTGGAATTACTTGAATGTCAGGCTCCGCATCAAGTGTGGGGGTTGACGCTTCAACTGCCTGAAACATAGTATTTGCATTAGCAAGGATTACAATATTGAAAACATAACACACACTTGGGGTCGACCGCATAGGTACATATCATTGGCTAATCACGAATGAAACATGGTGTAGCACAAACGACAAGTGTTCCAGTCCTGATGATCACGGTCGATGGAGCTGTCAGTATCCATACCTCGTGCTGCTGAAGAACATCTAGGGCTGTTGTCAATGTGGTGGACGCTTCAGCATCTCCCTGAAAGACAGTACTTGCATTAGTATGGATAACACTCATTATAACTGAAAACAAACCCCAGGGGACGACAACCAAGCTGTATATCAATTGGAAAGCACTAACCAAACAATTGGTAAACTAATCACACAATACATAAAAACTGTTACTTGACATGCATAAAACAAGTCTGTAGCGGAATAGCCAAGTAAGATTACCTGATACGCGCTAGAAGTGGTTAACTGCGAGCACGTCACAGAAGTAGAATGTTCTTGCTTCAGATTCAAGGGATAGTCGAGCAGTTGTAAAGGTAAATTATTGTTTGATAATAAAATGCCAATATTTAAAATTGCCATGTAAGGAGACAGAATACTTGAGTAATGCATTTGAAAATGCGCAATATAGCACAGTTCCCTGTGCCCATATATAGATTTCGTCTGTGTGTTATGAAATCTAAAAATAATATATTGATAAATGTCATTATTCAAAAAGCTATACACTCATATCAATGTCGAAAGTATTACAAATTGGAAACAACACCTAAAATATCAATGAATCCATTCGGCTACCTACACACTACCGCAAGGCCTAAAGCTAAAAACGGACACTTGACTCACCAGTGGCGGAATGTGGACGAATAGAGTGGAAATAGCGTTTGCGAGCAATTTTCGTGTCCTTCGCCGTTTATTCTTCTATGTTACCCAAGATGTGGCGTACATGTTCGAGGGAAAGTGCCGGCTGCAGATGCGGTATCGATCACCCTTCTTGTCCTCAAAGACTTGTTGGACTCTACTTTCAAGCTCATGCAGTGGATATCCGCAATGTCTGACCCATTCTCTTATTCGATCAACAGTTTTCGGGAATACATGCATTGTAGTGCCTTCAGATTTAGCATGGGTCTTCGAAGGGCAACCGCTAATCGAACAGGCAGGCATTGTTGAAAATTCTGAAAAGTAAATATCCACATTATTAAGCAATCTTGATGAATAAAAATGTGATACAAAAGTTAATGAACCATACAATGTTCAATGCAAAGTTTGTTTTACTCGCCGGAACTATACCAGTTCATTATGTGCGGCTTAGTGTTTGCATAAATTGCAGAAATTTGTAAATGATGTGACTAAACTCTGAACATGTGACTCGTCCCTTGGATGTTCTGTCTTGCACGAGAAGGAAACATGCTTACATTATAGACTGGACCCCCGAAGGATGCAATTCGATGACAATTGACACAGATGAAAATAAATAGATCTATCGATAGCATAAAAATTGAAACTCAAGTCAATAGCAATGAGCCAAATGAACATACCACTATTGGGTACTTTAATCGCAAATAGATAGAAATTTAAAAATGACCGAAATATGACTAGGATACATGGCCTTGCCTTGACCAACAAACAGTTGGATTCAGCAGGCCGAGCAGTATGTTGCAGGAGAACAGGTAAATGGCCACAGGTAGCACACTGACGAGTTTGCTCGAAGCGGTCACAGATGGCACGACAACGAGCAGATTAGCATAGATCTCAGTGCTTCTCAGGTAGAACGTTCAGGAGTGGACTTGCAAAGCACAAAAATGTTCTCATGAGACATATCAAGTGGTTTATAAAGTATTAGAAACGGGTGTGTTTGTGAATGAATGACGTGTGTATGTCGTATTATGTGGCTTGCAGGGGGGCGGCCAGCGTCAGGGGAGGCCTGCCTGGAGACATGGGGTCTGAGGAGGCCATGTGAGCGATTGCCCCTTTAGCGTGGGATACCTTTTGAAGTGTACATGGTGTTTGGGACCTTGGCAGTTATTGTCCCTGACAGCACACCATGGCAGCACTCATCCACGGGTGCAAAATGCCTTTGATAGGGGAGGGGTGTGGATGGATGGGCCAGCGGGCGTGCAGACAAGGCACAGGAAGACTGCTGAATGGAGACACACTTATCAGGGGGGAGGCCTGCCTCAGGGGAGGCCTGCCTGGAGACACAGGGTCTGAGGAGGCCATGTTTGCGATTGCCCCTTTGACGTGGGATACCTTTTGAAGTGTACATGGTGTTTGGCACCTTGGCCGTTATCGCCCCTGACAGCGCACCATGGCAGTGCTCATCCACGGGTGCGAAATGCCTTTTGATAGGGGAGGGGGGTGGATGGATGGGCGGTGGGCGTGCAGGCAAGTGTGTGAGAGGGAGGGGCCATCAGGCCCCTCTCATCCTTTACTTCTCAGTAGAAACTCAGACCAAGTGCCTCCAGTAGTGTGTTCGCCCCTTGCCCTTATGTGATGTTAACTTTGGTTGACATTCGCGTAGATGGGACTACTGAGCGGGACACTGGGCATCCATTTTTGTACCCCCTTTCGACTCCATCTTGATGACCAGGCCTCACTGCGATAGTACAGCGCGCAGAGCACATGGCCCTCACCCTCGTTCCCACTCTGACTGGAAAACTCTGGAGGTATTTACAACAGCTAATAAATGTAACACATCAATCTTCCTCTGAGATGACCGTCCTGCATGTGAACCAGTAACAAAAGCTCAATTGCCCCTCTTTTTGTCCGCCTTGCAATGGGATCAGGAACCCAGGGATTTTTTGATAGATATCTTTCTTATCTATCTAGGAGTCGCATAAAGACATATCATTGTCCAGAGAGCGTTCAGAGTAAAAAACACAATATTTTAATAGGTTAGATTACACACTTCTATAAATGGTCGGTGCTTTCCACAAGGCACCTCCAGACTTTAGAAACAAATTAGAACACATAAAATTAAAAAGTCCAGCATAAACACACACACATATTCTATTCGTGGTGTCTAGGGTTAGTAAAGTGACAGTTCTTATGAAACACCTTTCAAAATCAATTGTTTATATTTCTGATTCTGTTTGGGGAAACCAAAACATTAAATGCGCAGCAAGAGAATTTTAGCGCTGCAAAAAAGGCACATCTATTTTTGTGTCAGGATGTCTACATATGTTTCGGCAACAATTTGCATCAACACCATCCCTGGTGTTCTGCTGCTCCAGTTGTATCCCTCTTCAGGACAGGAAACTGTTTTTTAGGTTGATATAAATTCATGGGACCGGCCCTCATGCCCCACCCCTGCACCGGGACGTGCTCAGGATTTAAAACAGAAACATTTCATTGTGCAGTTCTCGGATCCAATCTCTTTGTTCCTGCAATTCGCCACGAAGCTTGAAACAACCGGGGCCCTGGGTGGGCGTGGCCCCTTCATATATATGGGTCGACCAGTTCCCAGAATCTATTGCCCCTTGCGCAGGAGCGAACTGCAAGTCTCTTGTAGGCCGCACGCTTAAGTCTACATGCCTTGGAGAGCGCAGCTTGCCATTCATTAATGGGTGGTGGGGCTGTTGATTTCCAATGCGCAAGGAGCAGTTTGCGCGCTGTGAACAGGATAAAGTGCATAACCTTGCGTGCTAGCATGTCTGCGTGCCACTCTGTATTGTCCGTACCCAGGAGCATGGCCAAGGGAGTAAATGTAATGTCCGCCCCCTCAATCTCCATATGTCGTTGGTGGATTTTTGCGCCAGTATTGTGTGATCTTGGGGCAGGACCATAGCATGTGACCCATCATTCCCATACCCAAGCAACCCCTCCAGTACGCCCCCGAACGTTGAAGGCCCATTTTGTATACTTTGATCTGTGTATAGTATACTCTATGAATGATGTTGAATTGTATCTCCCTGTTCCTGAGGCATACCGAGACTGCCGAGATTGCTGCATAGCTATTCAGTATATCTTAGCTATTTATTGACCAAAGCTTGGGTACGACTTTTATTATCTGGTATGGACATGGTGTATTCGGTTTTGCGAATGTTTCCTGGCTCAGTTTCATTTTCTTCTTGCATGGTGCGGGCCGCTGTGAGTGTGGGCCGCTTGTTGTGCATTTGAGTACTATAGCCTGCATGGTGTGATAGCAGAGGCAGTCTCCCTCCCCCCCCGACCTAGGATATTGCGTGCGTCATGGAAACTCATCAATTCGTGATTGTCCTCCATGATATCTATGATCCTTATGTTAGCCCACCTGTTACCATGATTCTGATGGATGATGTGTGGTGCCCCATACGTTAATACTGATCGTACGCTAGCCCACGTCGGTGATACTTTGTTGGAGGCCCCCGTTAGGGAGAATTCTCTTAAAAGGCTAATTTCCCTTACCTATAGAGTCCCCCAACAGCTTTGCTGGATTTGAAGGGTTTATTTGTTTCTCCTGCTAAGAGTGAGACTCTTTTTTCCACTCTTAGTGGTATTTTGCTATGTGTTAGGCTATTTTTTGTGCTTATGGTCTATGGGGTTTTCTCACCCTCCATAGACCATAAGCACATAAGATAACACACATGTATCATCTTGTTACATGTGTGTTACACAGCACCCTCAGTGCAGTAACACAGGGGTGTCATAGTGACCCCCAAACATAGACTCCATACCCTTGGTCTGACTACTGTCTCCCAGGGCATGTAAAGTCCCCATTGACTTTACTAGTCAATAATTATGAACAAAACCAGTACAACCCATCTTACTATGGAAGTACTGGAAAGGGTTAATAGTTTTTCATGGTGTTCATTTTCGAGAGGGTACTGTCCAGTCCCTCTCTCCAAGGTTTCTGGCTGGTGACAGTGGTTACTACCATTAATATTCGACCCCATATATTTTCCAGTGGGATTTTCCCATTGTTCGAGGTACCACTTTTACTGACAGCCTCTAACAAACTACCGGTTTATTTTTTTTATTAACTTTAATCAGTGTTTTTTCTTGCAAGATCTTTGATAATATTTCTTTCTCGTGTCTTTCTCTGAAATCCTAACCCAGGTCGGGGATCCTTTGTTTGTCCTTTTGGCGGGCTGCTGCGCAGAAGCCCCCCTTTCGGCGCCACTGAGTCTGGGGTAGCCAGGATGTGTGGGTGGGGGAATGGGCACCCTGGACAGGGTTACCTAGGCAACCCAAGTCGCACTCTGCCCTAATAGGCTGGGGGGTTATCCTGCCAGGATAGCTACCGCACTCTGTGAGTGACAGCTAGGCTGTATTAATGGGGTTTTTTTCTGCATAAAAGCAGGGCTCTGAGGACTGGAGGACAAGACGTCGCCACTGGAACTAAGAAACCAGAAGAGGAGAGAAGCTGAAGACCTCTGCAACGACTGAACCTCACCACTTTTCTCCAACAACCCGAGAAGATCTTCACCTGCAAGAGTCTTCTTCCCTTGAGCTGGGGGGGGGGGGCAACCAGTTTGCCATTCGCCTTCCAGGACCTGCCTTGGTTGAATCGCCAGTGCCCAGCACTAGGAGACCGGATAGCCAGGCACCTGTCCACCACCATTTAGGAGCATACCTTTTTTATTTTCGTTTTGGCATCACCGCGGCTGGCTTCATCCCTGGGCAGTGCAGTGACTCGAACCTTCCTCCACGACGAGAGCCTCTCTTTCTCTGCTGGATCTCCCGAACTGCAGGAACTGCCAGGAACTACCGCCACCACAGGAGCCGCTTCCACTTTCAAGGTACATTGTTCCGCCAGGCCTCCAGTTTCGTGGGGTACTGCTAAAGGTGTTTGAAATCCTTTACTTACCTCCTGGGTTGACCGCCCCTATTGTCTAACATTGTCTTTTACCTTCTGCACCCTCCTTTTCAACCGTTAAACAAAGACTTGACTGCAGCTACTGGAACAGTTTGTTCCTGGGCACTTTTGCCTTGTACCACTAACACTGGCGCAGGCCTATTGACTTTGGCTAAATCTGTTACAACTGCCTTCTCTAGATTGCTTTTCATCAAGAAATGTGTTGGTGCACCTAAAACTCGTATAACCACCTTTCCTTCCCTTTTTAAACATTGTGAAGTGCCATTGTGCTCGGTTTTCAAGTATTGCTTATGCTAAAGTATTGCCTTGCCTAACCTGTTCACAATCCATTTGGGAAGTGTTGCTGGTGTGTTTAGGAGTCTAACCCTGTCTAACATGACCTTTCCCCCCCCTTTTGAAAAATTGTTAGAGTGCCATTTCTGCTTAGTTTACACTGTGCCGTTTTGCTCAGTTTTCACTCTTGCTCAAACTTGTCTACAATTTAAATAGGGAGTTGTGTATACTTTTCCGGACTGTTTTAACTTGCGTCTATGATGGTGATTTGTGTGATTTAAGAATGTGTAAAATAAATATATATATTCTTTTTGATACAAAGCTTTGGTCAGTGTTTCCTTGTTCCATAGTACTATGGTCCTATTGTGTAAACCCAGAATACTGCTCATCTCCCTCTTGTGATGGGTCTGACTGCTCAGCCACAGCTACCAACTAAATCTGTGTAGTACAGACCGATACCAAAGGGGATTTATTGCATATACCTGTAGTCCTAATCTTCTATAGTGCTCCCAAAGGGAACTGCATAGGATTTTGACTAACAGCCCACTGCTTGGCTCTGAATGTGTGCCATTGTAGGAGTGTCGGGCCAATAGTCTGATTCGCCCTAAGGCTCAGTGGGATTCCATGTGGTGTAGTGGTCATTATTTCTACCGGATTAAGCGGAGCCATCTCCGCTACTTCCATCGCCCACCAGCTGGAGTCCTCGTTAACATTTAGCCAGCGCTGATGGGGCCACTTGAATTAGGCCATCAGTGAGAGGGCGGCGAGTCCCCCATTGATTTTGGCCGCTTGCAGGATTGGGAGACAGAGGCAGGCTTTCTTCCCCGGCCAGATACATTTCGTGACCGCTGTGTCTAGCTCTTTTCGGATTTTAGGAGCAGCGCAGATTAGAAGCAGCATGGCAATATATATTAGCTTGGGATGGGAGTTCATTTTAAGGGCGTTTATTCTCCCGGTCAGGGAGAGCGTCGGCATACTCCCCTCTCCACATCCGTGATGATGTTGCGAAGAGCTAGAGGAGAGGATAATTTAGGTCATGAAGATCGGCGGTCAATGCGCTTATATGTATTAAAGGACTGGAGCTGGAGGGCAAACAAGACTACTCCCCCCACCCCCCCCCACCCCCCCGGATCCCAGGGTCCGTCTACTCTCTAGAGGCAGCCCCTCTGACTTGTTCCAGTTTACCTTATAGCCCACCATTGGGCCAATGTCCTGGAGCAGTGATTGAACGTAGGGCAGTGTATCCTGGGTTTTACTGATATATAAAAGGTCATCCGTGTATAGCGACACTCTGTGTTCCTCAGGTCCCTGTGTTGTGCCCTCCCATTTTGGGTCTATGCGCAATCTAATTGCTAGAGGTTCGATCGATCGGGCGTACAACATGAATGAGAGCGGGCAGCTCTGCCGGATTCCGGTGATGCTACCCCGTTTGTAACTACTGAGGCTCCTGGCCCGTGTAAAGTAGTCTGATAAGTTGGACTAAGTTTGGGGGGGAACCCGTATCTGGGTAGAACTCGAAACATAAACTCCCATTGGACCTTATCAAATGCCTTTTCCGCATCTATGGTTAAAATGGCATCCTGTTTGTCTCTAACGCCGGCTATTATATGCAGTAGTCTGCAGATATTGTCACTGGAGTGTCTACCTTTTATGAATCCAGTTTGATCTTTGGGGATAACGTGGGGCAGGGAACTTTCTATTCTTTGGGCCAGACACTTCGACCAGAATCTTAGCATCTGAATTAATTGGGGAAATCGGTCGGTATGAACTGATAGGTCAGGGTCCCTCCCGCACTTATGAAATATTATGATATTGGCCGCTAACATGGATTTTGGGAGCCATTCTTGGATGAGTGCTTCTCGGAACACTGCTTCTAGTTTCAGGGCACCCTCCGCTACCACCTGCTTGTATAAATCGATAGGTATTCCATCGGGGCCGGCTGCCTTACCGTGGGATAATGCGAGTATCGTTTGCGAGATTTCCGCTGCTGTAATGTGGGAGTTTAGCCCCTTGTATGTGCCATCCCGGCATTCTGAGTATGGGTACTGAATTGAATCTGTGAATTGCCTGGGTGGAATAAGTGTCGGGCGGTGTATAATGTTCACAATAAAACTCAGCAAATCTAGCTTTTATTTGCTCATCGCCTACTATTGATCTGTTAGCGTTATCCCTAATGGCGGTGATCATTTGGGTGGCCTGTCGCTGTTTGAGCGCTTGTGCCATCATGTGGAGTGGTCCATCCTTTTGGTAGTAGTATTGCTGTGACCAATTTGTGTAGGATTTTCTAGCTCCATCTGTGGAGCTCATTTCTATATTTCTGGATCCGTGGTTGAAGTCAGCAATTGTCTTATTTATTTTTTTATGTTGTGCTTGTATGCACTTAAGCTCCTCTGTTAGCCGGGTCAGCTCTGCCCCCCCCATTCTGTTAGTTTAAATGTCCACCGTGTGATGCACTGCCCCCTGAGAAAAGCCTTAAATGTGTCCCAGCCCCTATATGGTGTAAATTCCTGGTTTTCGTTGTTCTCACAAAACTGCTTCATGTCGTCCCATATTCTCTCTAAGAAGTGAGGATATTGAAGGGAGCTAAGGTTCATACGCCAGACTGGGGATTTACGGGGCATGTCAGTGATTGAGATGCGCATCGTCACCGGAGCATGGTCTGAGATGGTAATGGGCTGGATATCGCATTCCAGGACCAAGTGTGTCTTATTGTCTGGCAGCAGCCAATAGTCCAGTCTAGAGTAGCTTTCGTGATGATGGGAATAGTGTGTGAAATTCGTTTGGTTAGGGTGTAGGTCGTGCCATATGTCCACCCAGTGCAGATCGGTCATGAGTGCACGGAGGGCGGTTCTCTTATTTGGGGTAGGGGTACAATCGAGTGCTTTCCAGCGACGGTCAAGGTTAGGGTTCAGGATTAGATTTGGGTCCCCCCTATTAGGGTGATGTTCTGCATATATTTGGCGAGAGTACGTGTAAAGAAGGCGGGCGTGTTTGAGGTGGGGGCATAGATGTACAGCAGGGTAATTGGTGGTTGTTGTATCTGGCCTTGTAGCAGCACGAATCATCCCTTGCTATCACTGCAAATATGTTGAATTAAAAGTGAGACTCGCTTGTATACCAGGATCAAGATCCCCCCTCACCCCCCGCTTCCCATGGCTAGGTGATTGTGCTGCGATGCCAACCCACCCTCGAGATAATTTGTTGGATTCAGTTCTATTGAGGTGTGTGTCTTGCAAGAAGACCAATATCCCCATGTGGATCTCTTATGCGATTGACCATGCGTCTGCATTTAATGGGGTGGCCTAGTCCCTGGATGTTAACGGTTATGCAGCTTAGTTTCAACATTTCTCAAGCGTGAGTATGGCGCTGGGATCTAAAACCATCAAATCTGCACTATCTTGCTTAGTCAGTTTGCCTCTTAGTCCTGAGCATGCCCCGTCCCATTAACAATCTCAACCAACTCATGGGTCTTTGACCCCAGAAACATAGGCCCATTGGAAACCAAACAGTAAAACATTGGGTAAGCCTGTCCATCGGTTTTTGCCCAATACAAGGCTTTAGAGCCCATACACAGGGTTGATGAGAGAAAGGCGAAGGCTCGCTGCTTCTTCGCATGTACTCTCCTCGACTCCTCCCATGAGGGGGATGGCGGATGCGCGGGAGGTCACCCTCATTGTGATAGAGATGTCCTCACAAGGTGTGTTCGGGGGGAATCTGGGGGACCCGGATGAAATAACCTCATAACATTTTTCTTGGGTCAGAATTGTCACTTGCGGTGTACCGTTTTAGCTTCCAGTAGACCAGTTTAGGGCATGAGTGGGTCGTTCATCTGCCCGGTTCAGGACCCGGTCTGTTTCAAGATCTGCCAGAGCATTTTCGTTGTTCTATGTCCCACCCGTGGGGTCCTCTGCCCGCTTTGTGCTACTTACCCCTGGCCGGTGACCTCTCCTGTCGGGGCCGAGGGGGGTGTGCAGTATTTGCTTTCTCTGCTGGCGCGCTGTCAAAGTCCGTCGTTGGTAAGTTCTTTTTCTGGAGGAAGCGCCAGGCAGTTTCAGGGTCCTCAAATAATATTGTTTATCGATCTGAATGCACCATACTGCGGGGAAGGAGGTAGTGCCTATGGTCAGAGCCATTGAGTGCCTCAAATATTGGGTTGAAGCCTCTTCTCCTTTGTGAAACATCCACAGAATAGTGATTGAATATTCTAATTTCGGCACCATCCAGGCGTATCGGGGAGGCGGCTCTGTAAGCCCTTTGTATGGCCACTTTGTGCTGAAAATTTAGCAGTCTCATAGTTATGTCTCTTGGACGTTAAGTAGGTGCTGGCTTTGGGATTGTTGCGCGATGTGCCCGCTCAATGAGGTCCCTAGCATTGGGCATATGGAGTGAGTTATGTAGAAGGCCATAAATAAATGATTCCATGTCCTGTCCTTCCATATTTTCAGGGACTCCGACCACGCGCAGGTTGTTTCTGCGCGATATGTTTCACTGATCCTCCATTTTTTCACCAAGCCTCTGGACTTCCTGTATTACACCCTCAAGATCTGTCTCTGTGGAGGTCTGATTGTCCTCTAGGGCACTTATATGCTGTTCGTTCTATGTTGTTCTCTCCGCGATTTTGCACTTCTTGCACGTCGCGTTTGATTCCAAGCACCACTGTGTTTGTTTCCTGCATGCCTTGCCCTATAAGTTTCATCTCAGAGAGTATGGCTTGCAATTGGGTATGGACCTCCATGTCGGGCTTGTTCCTCCCTGACCGCCTTGGTAATCCACCTGACGGCAAGGAGTCTGAGGTGTCCGTGGTTTCTGTGGTGCGTGTTCGCTGGAGCGGTCTGTGTGATTTCTCTAGGTGCGTGGTGGGTGCAGCTGTTGGCTCTATGGATCGGCTGCCTGGGGTGGTATCCCCTGCCAAGAATCCCTGGTCTTTGTTTGCGCGTTGGTTGTGGTATGGCCTGGGAACGTGCTCGTCGTCGCCTTCCAGCGTGGCTTAGGCCTATGAGCAGGCGGAGGCGCACCCCCCCCCCCCCGCTGGAATTCCACTGGCCAATCTGCGTATCTTGTACCTGTTACTTCTAGGGTGGACCCCCTTTTCGCTATGTAAATCTTGTCCATGGTCCGCCTTGTCCAAGAATAGTAGTCTTGAATAGTGGGCTCATCTCGCTAGTGGAAATGGGCGGGGGGGGTAGCTCCCCCTTAGGAAGAAGGGATTTGTATTTTTTAAATGTAGCACTTGAAAATGGTTGAAGTAAAGTATTTTCAAGTGCCACATCTTGCCACTTTTGGTCTACTTGGTGGATCGTCTGTGTATTTATGGCCCTTTTTGGCAGGGCATAAAAACCTGTTCTTCTGAAGTAATCCACTCCGTTTTGACTTATGATCCCTTATCAAGTCGATGCACCTTCCAGTGCCAATATATAATGAGAGAGATGCTTGTAATGCGAAAGGCTGTAATGGATAGAACACAACAGACAGTATTGCAGTCTTTTATAAAGTGTCACATTCTTCCAGTGGCAATTGAGAATGGGTGTGACGCTTGTAATAGGAAGGACATAACACAGTACAGTTTCAAGCCCTTCCAATGCATATAATAATGAGAAAAGAAATTCAGTAGTTAACAAAATGCTGCCGAATAGCACCTTGTTCTTTGCTTTGGGCAAGCATTGTTATGGCTTTGGGGGTCACACTCTTATTGACCTTCTTAGACCTCTTACATCTCATGGCTGAGTGGGGCGAATCCTAACATAGGGTAATCTGTCGAGGCGAGCTTGCGCGATAAGGTCCGCCCTTGCCCTACTAGAACGTATTGCACTCTGCTTAGAGATGGGTGCTGCTGATCTGCAAATACGGTGTTGAGAAAGGAGCCAGCAGCAAAGTACTTTTACCAATCTAGCTCTACCTCTATTTTAAGCACTGCACAGGCCATGGTAACATGAGCAGAAGTTCAAGACAAATACAGTTCCTAGTCCCTCTATGCTATGGCAGTGGTTCGTCCTGAGTGGACAGATTCACCCTCGCCCTTTGGTGCCAAATTCTCCCTCATAAGCCTACAGCTGTCCTTTGTGATTGGCACTCGGCACTCAGTGAGAATGTGTGAGGAAAGGGTGTTGGTGATTAAAAGTATGTAAACACACATCCATCGCAATAAAACCATAAACATCTTGTGTGTTTGCTCATTTGATTAGGCACGCACACCACGTTCGAATCCCGGTCTTCAATCTAGTACGAATATACAAAGTAGGCATTGTGGAGTGTCATCAAGTAGGTTTGATGCGTCAAACACAGAGCTGTTGGGTGTGAACAACTGGCCAGCTGTTTTTAAACAAGTCGCAGCAGTGGGGTAAAGAGGGTTAATGGAAAAAAAGTGGTTTTCATCTGTGTTCCAACATGGCATGCATCCCAAAATGGCTCAGCAAGCTTACAAGACATGCTTGTTGTGTGTAGTACACACAATAGTCTCCTTTCGTTCTGTGACATATAGTTCTGTAATGGTTAAAGAAAATTCAGCTACGAGAGTCTAGCTCCTAAGAACAATTAATAGTAAACACACTAAAAATACTTTTAAGTATGTTTATGCATGGCATAAATGAAAACCATGTATAATAAATACTGTACACATTAATCTGCATCACACAGCCAAAGAGTACTGTGTGAAAACGCATCCATTAAAATGCAGGGCATAAGTCAGAAAATAAATAATTGAAAATAACGGTATATCAGATTGAAACTACAGTCCCAGTTGATTTAAGGGCCACCCAATTGAGAAGGTGTTCACCCAATTGATGAGTCGCACACAAGGACCCCAATGTTTTGTGGGTGCTTCAGCTTTACGCTCAACCACGCAACCAAAAGCTCTTAAATAATGCCCAGGTGCTTTAATGGACTGCCAGCACATGACGTTGCTAGAGCTTTGCCCCCTTTTAATGAACAAGGAGCTACCTATTGGTGGAATGATTAATGACGCCTAGAACCGGCTGTAAATTGGGGCCAAATTATCACCAAGATGTATTGGAGAAGTGGCCAATTTACTTTTAAATATGATCTGTACAAATGCTTCTCTAGAGTACGCTACACGATATCGGTCTTGCATTAATGAGCTTTTCTAGACTTGTTAAGCAGTTGCCAAATGCAAAAACCCATTCGGCTACACTAGTGAAGGGAGCAAAATGAGTTGCATGTTTTGCTTTAATAAATGAACTGATATGGATGATTTTGTTGGTCTCTGTGCTATGCTACCTGTATTTCTTTTTATGTTTTACAGTGACATTAGCTTAACCCTATATCATCAAACTGAATGAACATGGAAAAATTCAAGTTTGTGTAGCATTCTGCTGTAGGTTACAGGAAGAATGAGGGACACAGCTGGTATTGAATTGGTGGCTGAATATTTGGATATTGGTGTAAGACTATTTTCACTTGGTACTGTATGATACGTTATTTATGACGCACGTAATACCCAGAGGTTTCTAAGCATGGTCCCGGTGATCAAAAATTGTGTTGCTCAATGTCGTCTTGCTTCTAAGGCAAACACGTTGCCGCCGAGTTATCCTCCCTTGGAGAAAATTCGACCGTCGGACTACAGCGACGGATTTCGGCCTCAGAAGGCCTCTGGCCTCGGCCCGGGCCTCGGAAGTCCTCTGGACTCGGCCCTGCAAGTAGGGAGAGTGGGGGGTGGCACATATCCTACACTCTGATTAATATAGGTACATTACTTATATTCCTACACTCCCATCCCGCTGCCACAGGATGCGTATGAAGGGTACCCCTTTTAAATTTTGCCCCGAGTGCAACCGCAAGTATCCTTGGGTTGACAGACACGCCACGTGTAACCTCTGCTTGCCGAGGGACCACCCTGAGGCGAATTGCAGAGCGTGCAGTCGGTTTAAACCGAAGACCCTTAAGGACCGTTCGACAAAGCGTTGGGCCCACCACGCCGGGCGACAAGAGGCCATGGCCACGGAGGGTGCCTTCAGCGATGGCAGCGACGCCGTACTTTCGGACGGCGAGGGCAATGTGGCGTTGATGGACAGCCAAGCGCAAGTCCCCGACCTCGGAAGGTTGTCCGGCAGGGCAGCTATGGGGAAGACCCCCGGCGACACGAGCGCTACCCACACCACTTCCAGCAAACAAAGGTCCAACCGAGACTCGACGCGCACGGAAAGAGGCACGTAGAGAACAGTCCACCGAGTCAGTGTCCTCTGGGCGTTCGCGTTCGAGATCACCTCATGACACCAGGCAACCCTCCACTGTTGCTAAGAGTGCCTCGCTCCCCTTAGTGACTGAGGTTCGGTCGTCGGAAGACGACGCCGACCTCTACCCCCCGGCCGCACTCCAGGAGTCGGCGTCTGCAGACAGCGCGAAGGCTGCTAACGAATCCCATACACTCTCCAGAGACAGGGAGGGACTCTACCCCTGAATTTTGACGCCAGGCATCGAAAAGCGCTGATAGGGCCCAAAAATCGGGGAAACACTCTTCCACCTGCGGGGAGGGGGGAAAACAACGAAGTAAGCAGTCCCAGCCTACTTCCACTCCTAAACTACATTCTACTCCACCTAAACAGACGGACAAGTCTCAGTCTCTTGTCCCTAAGGCCCCTGTTCAGGCCAGTAGGTCTAGTCAAGACAAATCTCAGTCCGTTGTCCCTAAGACCCCTGTTCAAACAAGTAGGTCTAGTCAGGATATAACAGGGAAACCACTCCAGGAAAGAGTTATTCCCAGTTCAAGGGAATGTTCCAGTGATGAAATAGACAGAGTAATGTCAAGGATGTCATCATTGGCAGATTTCTACGCCAAAAACCCAGAACGCTTTCTCTCTTATACCCCAGAAGGGTCAACTCCCTCAAGCTCTAAGGATCCAATACCCCCAAGTAAGAAGTCCCAGGGTGAAGCACCAACTCAGTCTTCAGACCCCTTCTATACACAGTCCTATTCTCAATATCGGGAAGATCCATCCTTTGGTGAGGATCCAGACGTGGGCATGTTCGAAGAACAAACTGGGAAAGGCTATTATGGGGATGATGAGGACCAAGAGGAGGAGGACGACGACCCAGATACATACAGGGTAAATTCCCCCGTAGAGAAAGAGCCCGCGGTTACCAACTCCCCTGTCGACAACCATCTTCTCCTGAATGAGGTCCTGTCCAGAGCGGCACAGCACTTCCACATTGACACCCAAGGTGCTCAGGAAGAGAGGGACTTTGCAGAGGAATTGGTGGGAGAAAAGAGACCTGTTGCTCAGGCCATCCCTATCCTTAAGTCAATACAAAGGAGGATAGACTCTTCCCTTGTTAACCCCAATCTCACTAGAGCAGTAAACCCCAGAATTGAAAAGCTTTTCAAGGCAGCCCAGTCTGACCCACTGTACATAAGGGGACATCTCAAACCGGACTCCCTGGTTGTTACAAACACCCGTAACAGGGCGGGAACACCCTTGTCATCGTCCGAAGCTCCCCCGACAAGGAGAGCAAGAAGATTTATGGCTTGGGCAGGAAAGTAGCCTCCACTTTCGCCTACCAGGCAAGGATTGCCAACTCCACTACCCTGCTGGCTAGTTACAACTGCCACCAGTGGGAAGAAGTCGCGGCTCTCATAGACTCCCCCAGAACCCTTAAAGAGCCAATTGGCACGAGTTTCGGCAGAGGGGAGAGCCGTGTCAGGTTGCATTTTAAAAGCAACCTTTGATGCTGCGGAGAACGCCGGCAGATTAATTGCTGAAAGCACGGTCATCAAGAGACATGCTTGGCTACGGCAGTCTGGTTTCAAAGCCGAGACCCAAGCATCGCTGATAGATAAGCCGGTGGAGCCGGATCTATTGTTTGGAAAGGTGGTCGAGGACGCGCTGAAGAATGCCAAGGACGAGTACGAGACACTCAAGTCCCTAGGGCAACTAACCAACAAACCCCCTAACCAGAGAGGGAATGGCAATTATCGTCGGCCTCGCGGACAAAACTCCCAAAGAGGCTCAAACTATTCCCAAGGCCAGGGTACTACATGGAACACTAACCAGCAGTCTACCCAGAGGTATGGCAGGGGTAACGAGAGGTCGTAGTAGGGGTAGAGGCAGTCCCAATAAAGGAGGGGGCACGCCTCCACCAAAACAGTGACGTTCCGTTCAGGGTCCCTTCTCACGCATCCCCAGTAGGGGGATGCATTTCCATCTTCACCCAAGCTTGGGAAGGGATCACATCATACAGATGGGTGCTGTCCACAGTGTCCGCAGGATACTGCATAGAACTCCTAGAGCGTCCCCGAAACCACCCTTCACGACAGAGAATACACTCCTTGGATCACCAGAAGATCCTACTCGAAGAGATCGAAAACCTTCTCGCAAAGGACGCGATAGAACTCGTCCCGGGTCACTAGGTAAACAAGGGTATTTATTCAACTTACTTCCTTGTGCCAAAAGAAAAGATTTGACAATGCGCCCAGTATTGGACTTACGGCTTGCAAACAAGTATGTCAAGCCCCAAAACCTTCGCATGACTACTCTCCAAGAGGTAATTCCCCTCCTAAAAAAGGGGGATTACATGGCAACATTGGATATGAAAGATGCCTATATACATATTTCCATGTTCCCAGCGAACAGAAAATATCTGCGCTTCAAGGTGGACAGTCAGCACTACCAGTTCAAGGTACTGCCCTTCGGGATAGCCTCGGCTCCAAGGGTATTCACCAAGGTACTGGCGGTGGCGGCGGCACACCTACGCATGGAGGCAATCCCAGTGTACCCTTATCTGGACGACTGGCTCATCACGGGGGAGACCCCAGTAATTTGCAGGACAAACATTCAAAGAACTATTGACCACCTCTTCGAATTGGGCTTCTCCATAAACGAGAAAAAATCAAGTCTGGTCCCCAGCACCTCCAAGCAGTTCCTAGGAGCTGTTCTAAATAATCAAGAGGGGTTGGCTTTTCCTTCAGAGGAAAGACTCCGAAATATACTACTGCAAATTCCGCAATATCAGTCCGGTCGCCAGATAACAGTACGCAAAGCAATGCTTTTGCTGGGCATGATGGCGTCATGTATTTACCTGGTCCCCCACGCGCGCCTGCGTCCCATGCAAGAATGGTTGGCGAAACTGTGGTCTCAGGCAAGTGGTCAGTGGGACAATCTAGTGGTCGTTTCGCCAACACTTGTACAAAGCCTCCACTGGTGGACAAGAGACAATCTATCCAAGGGGAAACCCTTTTACGATCCCGAGATGCAGGCGGTAGTCACGATGGACGCATGCCTGACAGGATGGGGAGCTCACCATCTCCACCACACAGCTCAGGGTCTCTGGTCTCACACAGTGGCCAAGAATCACATCAACCTGCTAGAGCTTCTGGCAGTTTTCAGAGCACTACAAGCGTTCGAGCCCCACCTACTGAACCTGTCGGTGCAGATCCGGACGGACAGCACAACAGCCATGTTCTACCTGAACAAGCAAGGAGGGACTTGTTCGCCAAATCTGTCCAGACTTGCCCAGAAAATTTGGATATGGGCACTCAGACGGAACATCTTTCTGTCATCTCAACATGTTCCAGGGGATCTCAATTCTCTAGCGGACGCTTTGAGCAGAGATCCCCTTCCGGAGGAACACGAATGGTGTCTACACAGAGAAATCGTAGAAGATCTCTTCTCTCAGTGGGGTTTCCCCACTATAGACCTATTCGCCACAAGCGAAAACGGACAGTGCCCAGGATTCGCATCCAGGTTTCCCCAACCAGACTCCCTTTGGATGAACTGGCCAGGGATGTTTGCGTACGCTTTTCCACCAACTCCTCTCATCAGGAAGGTGGTGAACAAGATGAACAGAGAGTCGATGACGCTCGTCCTAGTTGCTCCCATGTGGGCGAGACAACCGTGGTTTCCACACCTACGCAGACATTCGGTGTGCGATCCCATCAAACTCCCGGGCTGGTACAATCTTTTGTCCCAGCACCAAGGTCAGAAGGTGCATCCTCTACCCAACTCCATGAACCTAGCAGCATGGCTCCTGAGGTCATAGAGTTCGGACATCTCAATTTACCACAGAGGTGTATGGACATCCTAAAAGAGTCTAGGAAACCGAACACGAGGCATTGCTACTTCGACAAATGGAAGAGATTTGTTATCTGGTGCCAGAATAAACAAATCAACCCAGTTGATTGCACTCCTTCCACAATCGTGACATACATGCTCCACCTGCTGGACGCAGGGTTGGTTTTCAACTCACTAAAGGTACACCTGGCAGCACTGTCAGCGTACACCACCTCACATAGCAAGGTGTCGTGGTGGAAGGTACCCGTGGTTAAAGCCTTCATGGAGGGAGTAAAGAGACTTCATCCTCCTATATCTAACCCACCACCAGGATGGGACCTGAACGTGGTGCTATCTAAACTCATGGGCCCCCCCATTCGAGCCCATGCATAAAACAAGTCTCAAACACCTGACCTATAAGACTTTCCTCTTAGTAGCCATTACATCCATAAGAAGGGCCAGTGAAATTCAGGCTCTGTCAGTGCAGGATACTTTCTTTACTATTCATAAGGATACTGTCATGATCACTGCTTCCAAGGAGCCAGGACCAGCCCAACGTCCTTGGAAGCAGGCCCCTACCCTAATCCTAGGCACCAGCCAGTCCCCACTGGGACCTTTTGGACCTTGTCCTGGCGCCGGTGGCACCAGGCTCATCTAAACCATCGGTCCCGGCACTGGAAGCGCCGGGCTCATAATAGGTGTGAAGATGCTTGGGTGGACTTACCTGCAGCAGACCATGCTGCTTACTTACCAGCCACTTAGAAGCCACCTGTGAACAGGAACTACTTTCCTACCTGGGTGGGGCAGCTCTACTCCCTGGATACAGCACTGGAACTCTTCTGGAAACTGGAACTCTTTTCTTACCTAGGCGGGGCCGTGGAAGAAGATGCCTCATCACTCCAAGGCTATTTAAACCACACCCGATAGATGAAGTGTGCTTCGCGTTATTCTGCATCTGCAGCAGAACGCTCACCGAGTCTGCTCCGGCCTTTCTTCTTCCGATCCTGAACCTGCAAGAATCCTACTTACCATTTCTGCATCCAGACAACATCAGCACCTGCAAAGACAAGAAACAACAGGTTAGCAAGGCGAACTTTACACGCAGTGCTTACTCACCTGATCCATCGGCTGCGGCCGTTTCATCATGCCGCATCTCCACCTGCAAAGACAAAAGCATTGCCATACTTACCGGCCCGCTGTGAATTCCGGAATCCTTCATTCTGCATCGCCGCCTGTGAAAACAAAAGCATTGTACTTACTTACTGGCATTCCGCGAACTCCGGCGCTGCTGTCTAGCATCTGAAAGACAAAAGAGGAGACAAAGACAGGTATTTACTTACGCGCCCTGCGCGCTCGTCGCAATAGAACGCCTGCGGATACTCCGGCGTCTCTTCAGCACGAACAAGGCTGCAAGGAAAAAGACCATTAGAGCGCTTGCCTTACTTACGAAGTTCCAGGCGCTTCACTCCATCTTCCATCTCGAGAGTCCTGCAAGACAAAAGGGGAAAAGTATTATACGAGTCTTATTTGATATTAAAGTGCCACGCACCAAAAGACTATAAAGACTAGTAGAGAGAGAGAGAGAGAGAGAGAGAGAGAGAGAGACTCCCATATTCTTTCACCTGCAGAAACCTCACTCTTCGAGTCCGACACACAGTGCGAAGAGGTTCGACCCCAGAAGCCAATCGAGTCCTGCACATCACTTTTCGAGTCACAGACACCTTCCTGCCAAGACCCGCGCCTTCGTGGGAAGCGGGTGAGCGTTACAGATAAGCTGGTTTTACGGACACACCCTAGGTTCTCACCTAAGTTTATTTCTAAATTCCATGTAATCCAGTCCATTGAGCTTCCGGCTTTCTTCCAAAACCCACAAAGCTCGGCTGAGGTTAAACTACACATCCTAGATGTGCGTAGGGCGGTCCTTTACTACGTAAACAAGACCAGACCGCTTAGGAAAACAGATCAACTGTTTGTCTACGTAGCCACAGGCAAAGAGGGAGATCGCGTCTCTAAGGGTGCCATCTCCAAGTGGATTGTCAACTGTATCCAGTTGTGTTACTCTCTTTCATACAAAACTTTGCCTTTTACGCCCAGAGCCCACCCGACAAGAGGCATTGGGGCCACTCTGGTTTTCATTGCAAATGTTCCCCTTGACACAATTTGCAAAGCAGCTACTTGGAGCTCTATTCACACTTTTACTCAGCACTACTGCATTGACATCCATTCCAAGACAGATACTCAAGTGGGACAAGCGGTTCTAAGACATTTATTTGCTCATGACCCTTCTCAAATCCCACCTCCTTCTAACACTGCTCGCTAATTTATGCACAGCATGTGATCTAAGCAGATTCCACAAGCCTCAGAAGGGATACATTACTCACCGTAATCGTATTTCTGATGCTTGTATCTGCTTAGATTCAATTGCGACCCACCCTTCCTCCCCTCTGAGAGAAGGCGCATGGATGCTTGTAGTCTTATTTTATCTATTTTCTATCTGCTTGGATCATCTGTACTCACGCCTCATGCTACCTCGTGTCAGGAAAAATACAATCTGAGGGTCCTAGACGCGTGAGGGATCATGGGTACAGTGGACGTCACACTAGGGATAGTATTACTGGCACGCCCTGTGTCGACGCCCATTTTTGAGTTTCGAAAAACAAACTATAATACTCCGCAGCTTCCACTAGATGTCGGCCTATGCACAGCATGTGACACTCGTCAAATAAGAAAGCACTGCCACATTTGCAAAACCATGCTTTTAGATCCTTGCCAATGCACCACGCAAGTTTGCTGGAAATCCAAGCACGTTTTATTTGTTCAGAACTGTCAAATTAATGCACATACAATCGTCATATAAGCTTTGCACAAAATCCTACCAAGCTTTGTAAACTCATTCAAAATCACGTCAGAAATATCCCACCCATCGTCATCGCCTCTCACCTCCCCAGACATTATTTCATAAGTTTGACAAGTGTAATGCTCAGAAAATATTTTTGTCCCGAGGGTTCGGCCATGTATTTTTATACATGCGTTGATCTATCGCAAACATTTCCAATTCACCTTACCTCACTTTTCCTCTTTTGAAAACATACGAAATCTGGCAGCAGGGCGCGTCCATCTTGTGCTATTCTTATCCATTGCTGCATCTGCCTAAGGTAAACGGCCCTGATGTCACTAAATCATATGCCCCGCCCCTGACCCTCACATCGCCAACCATAGTGATATTCTACACCTTTCTCGGTGACGTTCCTCTTCAGCGTAGCCAAACGCACCCATAATCACCTACGTCACGTGACGCAGACCCCGAAAATCAACACACATCGACTAACAACACAGCACGTCACAATTCGAAATATTAAACCCTACTAACACTGTACAATTTGTAAAGTACCTTTATTTCACAATAAACACTCCGAGAACATCCGACTATTGCCATATTCAATCAAATCGCAAATTTGTTTCTTCGTCATGATCCAAATTGTTTATCGTGAGGCACATGTTGTTCTTTTCGCGTACACAAGGTGTTTGTTTTCGATAAAAGAACCGCTTGGGTCGCACAGTGAATTCCAGGGCTTCTGCATCAACTTGGGCCTAGACCACCATAAATGATATTATGTTAATCCTAATCGCCAGTACAGCGTACAGGCACATGGGCTCTGGGCGATAGTCCCAAAAAACAGTCACTGTGATCCAGGCATTGACAACTATGTTCAGCTGCCGAATAAAGAAGCCGTCAGTTTGCATCTGGAATCTATGACAGTCGCAGAAAGGAGAATCTATCTGTTTCGAAAACAACAGAAAATGTGTCTCAATACCCGAACTTTATTACAATGTATCTATTGACTTTTTAATGCGGCATAGAGTTTAAACTAACGATTAGCACACACATCAAACAATCTCAACAAAGAGAAAACAACATGGAAACTGATACACAATTTGATATGGTCCTACATGACATTTTAATGAAATATTAGCGTTGAACCTGGGTGAACCTAGTGATGGTCTAGATGCACCTCGATGCTGCACTCCCCAGAACCACGTAAAAAAGACAACTAAATACAAAGATAGTACTTGCGTTACATTGCAATGAGCAACACAGAACAAACGAATAGAATATAACCCAAAATTAATCTTCAGATAATAAGTTAATGCTCGTTCCGGTATACAATCGTCAAAATCAAACTTGCATTATATTCACCATTTTCATTCTCTTGGCGTAAGTCAGACCGTAACGCTCACTGCGTTCGCACCAAAGATTGTTCATGAACTGAATTTACATGTTCCTTACACACCTTTGGAATGCATAACCTTATCAAATGTTCATTATTACAAACCTCCTCTCATTGCATTCCTTACGGAATGGTCCCTTTCTCTCAAGGTCAAAAAACAATTGAACCTTATACTGTGTGTCCCATGCGTGGGCTTCCTTAGCTCGCAACCAAAAATTCAAAGCTGGTGACCTTCAATACGAATCTAAATACATTCTCACTTCGCAAAAACTTTCCTCACCGACGCCATGAGAACTGTTATTCTCACACACGTGCAGGGCCGCTCTTTGCATCAGACACTGCAGGTGGCTGCCTCAAATGCCAGACTCTAGGGGGCGGCAGTCTGATCCCATTATTATTTTTAATTCATTTTAACACAGACCCATTAGTCCTTCGCCTGTACTTTACGCATATTATATTGTGGAACACCTCCAGATGTGCCGTATAACTTTCGTGACAAAAAACACAAGTTTTTTGCTTCTTGCTGCCCATCCTCATCAACTCTCACCTCCCCACACAGTATCTGATAAGTTTAACAAATGCAATGTTGTGTTTTTTAATATGTTTTTGCGCGATGTCCGCGGACACCAAAACATGGATCCAAGATGGCGGGCGCATCGGAACAATCTGACGCTCTTCACCATCCAATCATCGAACGCGTCACATGTCCGCGAACATGACGTGACCGATTAGCCAATCGATATCTTGCCCGCGGAGTGAACAGGGAAGTGTGTCCGCAGAGCCGACATAGATATCACTAATTTTTTTAGACCTACTTTTTGATGGTTTTAAAAAAATAAACTACTGGATGGATTTTCACCCAATTTACAAAAGCATGTTTTCGGGACCAAGCCGCTGCTCCTGCCTCAAATTTGGTGAAAATCCGTCCAGCGGTTTGGGCTGTAGGCCTGCGCAAAGTCTTTCCATATACTTTTTTTGTGCAAAGTTTGGTGTGCATTCGTCCAGGGGGAGCGAATTTATAAGCTGCCCAAAAAGTTCTCTTCGTATGGGATGAGCAACTTAACCATAACTACACGGCCGCTACAGAGGCTGTGTAATATATTTTCTACCTCTATGCCATCATCCATGGAGCGTTCCAATGCTATCGGAACGCGAGTGACGGCAACCTTCATTACTGGGTTGGTAACCCAATGTTGAAGCTGGATGTATCTGTACCTTTCCCTTTTGCCTATGTGGAAGGTGGCATTGCAGGCAAAGGAGGCTGGAGGTAAACCATCTTTATCAAGCGGGTGTAATATAAGTACACCCTGAATCCAGAGGGAAAAGTGTTGGCTCCCCAAACCTGCTGCAAATGGTGTTTCCCACTATTGGAGACATGGTCCCGAGGCCAGGCTGCGTGCTGTGGTTCATAACTGGTCTCCTCCGGTAAAGCAAGGTGGTTTGGGTAGAGGCAAGGAGAGAGACCTGGGAGGTGAGCGGACTCAAGTCAGTTAAGGGCAGTTGGGATAGTGGGATGTGGGACATGGCTTGCTCGATTAAAGACCCACGTGGGAGGATGGACAGGCTCCTGCCGGGAACATATGTGTGAAATTAGGGTGACCGTGTTATGTCTGATCAGGTCTTGGGCACCCACCCGCCCCTTGTTTAACATTACACATCCGGTGCTGAAGTTTTGCAAATCGGATCTTAACCGGAAGAGACAGACATGCATAGAGGAATCTGTGCACAAGATTCATCTTGACGGCGGTGATACACACCCCATCAGTGAGATCTCTTGTTTGCCCCATTTCTCAAGTCCTTTATCAAATCTTTCAAGAGTTTGGTTAAAATGCGGACATATGCCTTGATGAACAGTCAGATCCTCCTCTTGAGATAGAAACCCATAGGCTGCTAGATTTGAGGTAATTGACTGACAAACTAGAGACAAGTTTGAAGCGCTCCAGCTCAGACATAATGGCATTGAGATAGTACTGGGTTTGTGAGGGTGAGCGTGAAGGTGCCTGCATAGAGCAAAATTGTATAGGGGACTCCTATGACAACTTTCAGGTGGTCCCTGATTCTCCTTGCAAATGGTTGCATAGCCAGGGCAAAGGTTAGCAGGGATAGGGGTCACTCCGGTCTTGTGCCCCACAAGATTGTGATGGGACTAGTGAGTTTATGATTATTCCACATTCTAGTAATTAAAGAGCAGTAAGTAGCAAGGATAATTTGTTGAAACGCAGGACCAAAATTAAATGACCAGCCTAGCCTGTCAAAGGCCTTGGTGGCTTCTAAGGCAAGAACCCTCAGCTTCAGTTAGTTTTTTTTTTTCTTTGCTATCTCTATAGGGTGAAAGGCATGTCTTCTATTATCGTGAATGCATCTACCTGGGATGAATCTGTCTGGTCCGAATACATTAAAGCAGATAGCAGTCTGGAAAGTCTGTTTGCTTGGATTTTCAAATAGTTTTGCATCCGTGTTTAATAAGGTGATTGGTCTGTATGTAGAACGCAGGTGAGGGTCCTTCGCGGGTTTCAGGATTAATTTCGTGGAGGTCTTCTTCATGGCGGGTGCAATGCGGGCAGTAGCCATAAGAGAGGTGAACATTTTATTTGGTGGTTTAATGGTTTTATAAAAGAGTGGACTGTACCCGTCTGGGCCAGGGGTTTTGTGTTTGAGTGATTTCATTGTGGGCTTTATCTTGTCTGCAGTGATGAGGATATCTAATGCTTCCCGATCCGAGAATGCCAGTTACTGATTTTAAGCTTGCGGACACGGCACTTGTTGCCCTTCGCATAATAAGACTGTCTGTCTAGTTTTGACAATCGATCACGCTGTGTGGTCGGCAAGATGTGCTTCAAGTTCGTTGCATGCTATTCTCAGGTCTTTGTGTTTTGCGGGAGCATTTCTGTTTGTGCCTTCTTGTATTCGTGGACCCTCCCTAGTTCCTCCCTGTTTTTCGCTTCTCCCTTTTATATAACCAGAGGTGAGTTTGTAGTTTAACGTTTCCAACAGTGCATGATTTTCCTGAATTGCATGGATTTAATTTTCAGATTTTACAAACTAACCATGTTTACAAGAGTGGTTTCCAAAGATTGAAAGCGTTGTCTGGGTGTTGCAGCTTTGTGACCTAGTTCTGTTTGTGCCCTCTGTCTTGATGTTTGAGCTTTGTGGCTTTCAGGATTTGCACCACATACCATTGTAGATGTAAGGATTGCTGAAGTGCCTTAGCAATTGAACTAGTATTTAATTTGAAGAATTGGGAAAAAAAATGACCATTGGTTCTTCCTTCCGTTTTCATTTTTAAAGCCTTTCCATAATGCTCAATGTCTGATTGTTTCTCCTCATGCTCTGTTGTCCTGCCACAACCAGATCACTGATTCAAGGTCCCTGAGAGATTACATTCTGCTTTGTTAGTTCATTCCTTTTGGATCTAGTTGTCTTGCACTTTTAAATTTGAGAAAAGTACATTTTCCTATTTAAGAAAGCGACTTAACAGTTATATGCACACCAATTTGTAATGACTTTGCTTCACAGCCTTTGTACTAGGTGACTTTGCTGAATGGATTTATGTGAAGCAACCTTTTGTATATTGTTATTACTCATTTATTCATTTATATGGTCTCTTGGTGTTGATTATGGTCTTGTGTACATTAGAGTAGTATCTTCTGTTTTGTGGAATTCCCCACCAAGGACGCTGATGGGGGCTGTGACTGGGGGTAAGGGCTGGCTCTTGGGGATGAAGCCATACGTGGGTAGGTAGATTCTTGCGACCATCTCGCCCTTCCAACAAACATCTGTGTACATGAAGCAGAGGAGGAGTGGGGTCGGTTTTGTGTGTCTTGTGTGGTGCTTTCATTGACTGTCTTGTTGCCTTTCCCAACACCTGATGGTCTGTCGCTGATTGAATTCTGTTATGTCTTTAGGAGATGATTATATGGGGAGTTTTGAGTTTCATTATTTGGGAGCTTAAGTAGGTGGTCTTTACTGCTTGTTATGGTTTAGTGTGTGTGTGCGTGCTCTTGTTGGTTGTCTGTGAGGTCTGGCTGTGTCGTTGTTGATAATTGGTATTGAGCCTGTTGTGGTGTATCAAAAATCTAACAATTTGTTATTTTTGAGTTGGAATTAATGCTTACAGGTACTTGGTAGTAATTTATAGCTAAACTTGAAGGTCCTCCTAGAAAAACTTTCAAGCAAAAGTTGGCAGTATAGATCGTAAGGCAGATCTACACTTTCTCCATGCAAAGAACCAAACATCTCTCGCCCCAAGAAGTTACTTTTTCTCCAGCATTGGATCTTTCAGATTCAGATGCTATGAACAATTCCCCGTTGTCCAGCTGGGAATCCTCAGTTAACTTTTTACAATAGTAAATAAAGAAAAATCTAAGGTGTTGTGTTCCATTGCCCTCCTTTTCGATGCTTTTAGTCCCCACCAATGAGGCATCAAGTATTTAGCTCCTCCCGTCAGATTTTAACTGGATGCCATGCTGGTAACCTTTTCTTATGTTTGAACTTGTGGGGGCCTCGGAAGCAAGAAAGTCAACCACTGAAGGTCCTGATAGTGATAGGAACTGTGTGTTTCCCCAGTGAAATCTCCACATATTTTCAAAATCATCAAACTCCTATCTTCAGTAACTTCACCTTTTTTCTGTCAGATAAATGAAAAGGGGGCAGGGGGCAGTGAGTATGGAGGGAAGGAACTCCCTTTTCACAGCCTGCTCTAACTGTGGTCTAAAAAACGTGTTTGAGGGGGACAAGCATGAGGAATGTATTTACTGCTGTGAGAAACCTAAAGGTGTCTCCCTGACCAGTCCCTGGGTGGGGGGGGGGGGGGGGTTGGGTCTTTCATCCAGGTGGCCACAACACGGCCATCGCTATTGGATCCAGTTCCTGGGGGTGGACTAGTGAGGGAGGATCACCTGGATGGGGGATCTTCGTGGGAGTGGAAGTTGGACACCCCCTTTTTGTAACGCCCTTTTCCCGACCTTCCCTGTAGGATACTCCTACTCTACCCCACTCCCGTTTTCTAACACAAACACTTTCAAACAACACGGAAGACGACTGACAAAATACTAAAGCCGTTTACTTGACATTTCCCAACACCAGGGTCAGGCAATTGACCAGGATCACACACACGCACCTGACAGCCCTTTCCCTTCCCCACAGGGATAAAAGGTGGAGCACAACAGCACAATATGAGCAAGGCAGACAGCACGCCGAGACTATCCAAGCACAGCAGTTCTAGAGGAGGAGGAAGGGGAGGAGAAAGGCAGCGAATATCGAAAGGCTGAGAAGGAGAGAAGCAACCTTGCCCTTTCCGACACAGACCTGCGAGACCCCCGCAGAAGGAATCGTAAGACCGCGGACAGTAGCTCGAGTGAGTTGCAGCAGATGTCAATGGTACATGGAGCGTGCCTACGCTGATAAGTAGGACCAAGGGAGACGCCTGCTACCGTGGTATCAGCCTTCACTCCAGATGCAAGGAAAGCCAAGCGGTTCATCACAGCCAGTGAGTTAAAGGGAGAACCAATAAGAAACCGAACTGTGTTGAATGAAAGTCTCAAAGTGGCACATTGAGAAAAGTTGAGAGAATCGTTAAGGGAAGACCAGCTGCTGAGGGTACCGGCACCACGTGGGTGCTCACTTGAGAGACTCTGGTTAATCCCATGTTGATTGAACTGTTGATACCAGAGGGCTGTAGGAGAACCGCCAAGATAGGTCAAAGTGGTCATAAAGCTGTTGAGCAAAATCCCTGTACAGTTGAAAGTGTTTGATCAACAAACTGTTGAGAAAGCAAGAGAAGTAAATCCTGCATCAATAGAAACAAAAGCAAATTAAACGTGCCAAGAGTGAACCCGAAGGAGGAATGCCAATTAAAAGGGGCAAAGTCTAAAGAAACCATGTGTTGACAAAAGTGAACCCCGAAGAAGGAAGTCCACGAGAAACTGTTCAATAAGATATTTGCCAAAGCCAGAGTGAACCCAACAGGAGGGAGGCAAATGTTTGAAAAGGATCTAAGCACAGAAGATGGAGATCGAGGGGTGAGAAGCCTTCACCCCAACGACACGTGATTGCAATCAAAAAGGCATTTTGAATGTAAGACGGAGTGAACCCGACTGGAGAGTGGCTGATATTCGAGAGGAGTCTGCGCCCCGGAAAAGGGGTACTCGTCAATGAAGAATCATCACCTCAAGTGTAAATCAGAAAGTAACCTTTTCTTATGTTTGAACTTGTGGGGGCCTCGGAAGCAAGAAAGTCAACCACTGAAGGTCCTGATAGTGATAGGAACTGTCTGTGGATCTAAGCCCGGAAGAGAGGGACCACCCTACATACTTTGTGAAAGGAACTCTTTTTTTTATTATTTTGGAGCATATCTGGTCCTCTGAGGCAAGAGACTTTTTATAGAGAAGGGACTTACCCACCGACGGCCCTGATAGCTGAAGCGGAACTGTCGTCTTGTGCTGGGAAAGCTCCAGCGTGTGCTGTGCTCACCACTCTTAAGTTGTCCCGTGCTGAAAACGTGGGGAAGGGAGACCCTTGGCTACTATGTCCTGACTTATCATTTGTGAACACTTTTTTCTTTCCTGTGAATCCTATCCCACACTCTTTTTGGTATTTAGTTGTAAGGATTGGCAATAGGTTTTTTTAGTATATGCCCTTTTAGTTTGCCAAGACGCCGCTAGGACTGCCTTATTTTGATTTGATGGTCTTGGCTTGCTCCCATCTTAGATTTAGGTTTAGATTAGGCATTTTCCACCCTACCTATACAGTTTAATAAAAACCCTTAAACTGTGATCATTTGTGTCTGTCTTCTTGATACCATGCCTTCTATACACTGCCTGCACCCTGACCCCACTGTTGAAGAGTGTGAAATATGTAAGATCTTCAACTTTAAATTGCTAAAAGAGAGACGTCCGGTATGGTGGTTGAATGAAAGCCATCAATCCCCTTCAGAGGCATAGTCTTCAAGTAGACTGGCAGTCCCAAGACACCCAGAAAAAAAGGGAATTTGGGTCAAAAAGGGCAAAATCTGAAGAAAGGCCAGCAAAACAGCCTAAATTAGTGATACCACGAATCACTGTTAAATGCCCAGCCTCGTCATCAATGGAGGAGGCTGCGGGACAGCCAATGTCTTCGTCAACGACTCTGAAAGGGGCCCGACCCGTCAATAGAAGGACCGACGCTGACGGAACACCTCGAAAAGGGCTCTCCCCCGTTGATTAGCTTGACGACTGACAAGCACTCATCAACAAAATACTCATCAATTGGCAAACGCTTGTTCCTGGAAAAGAGCTGATCGCCGCCGCACAGAAACTGATGTCTACGGGGAAAATAGCACTGGAAACTGCCAAAGACCCATCGACTGAGGAAAAAGAAAAGCACAGGCATGAGCCGACAAATGCTGAACCCACTCAATTGCCACAGGCACAATTGGACCAATCGGGAGTACGAGAAATGATCCAGTGCCATCCAATCACAGCTCCAGTCTCTCCAATCGCGTACTCGCAGTTCATGTCTGAAGACCTCTTGCAGTGCGAAGTGGATTCCGAGTTTGAAGTTCAACATGCAGAATCGCAAGTGTTCTCCGACTCCGACGTCCACAACCATGGGAAGGCTCTTGCAACTACTTCCACCATTAAGATGGCCACTTCTCCTGCAACCTCCACAATATAAATCCCCGGGAACCAAGGGATATTCCCGTGAGACAAACACAAGAACACCTGCTAAATCCACCATCTCTCCTCTCACTGCAGGTTCTGTCCACACTCCAGAATTTAGTCACTCAACTGGACACTAGGCTTCTGACTGTACTACACGCCCCAGTGACTACACAACCACAACTTTCATGCCTAGAAACACTTGCAACATCAAAGGGTTCAGGCTCTAATCAGTCTCTAATACGGCACAAATATGCTGCACCGAACAGGAGGAAGGGGAGCTTACGGATATGGGCACAGATAAAGGTCCACAAGACACAACATCCACTACTACATCGCCACCACAGGAGGATGACCAGTGGGACACGGATGACGATCAGTTGGATGACCAGCCGGAGGAAACCCCAAAACCGTCACCGCCAGAAGAGATTGGGGCATTCCATTCACTCAATACAAAAGCTTGCCGGGAGTATGGCCTCATCCCTTCTGAGGAGAAAAAAATTATAGTTTATAGAGGAAGGGCTCTGTAACATGAGACACCCTTTTGCAGAACTAGCTTTTAAAGGCAGGCTAGATAAAAAGTTCAAGGCACCAGACACCACTCCCAAGTGTCTCACGTTGCCGCCGTCCCCGGAGTTGGTTGTCTCAGCGGCAGCCAGCAGAAATTCACACACTCAGTCACGTAAATGTCCTGTTCCACCAGAAACTGAATGCCAGAAGATGGACGCTCTGGGGAAAAAAGGTACTTGTGGTGGGAGCTACCACAGTAAAAGCAGCCAACACTTTGCATCATGTCCAGGTATGACTGTGAAATGTGGCATAGATTGGCGCCCATTCTGGAACACTTGGCAGAACAGAAGCATGCCGAAGCAATCACCACCTTGAAGGAAGGAAGGAGTGGAGGCGGCAAACACTAGTATCAATATCGCAGTTGACCTAGCTAAGACTGGTTTTACACAAATTAATAGTGTACTAGTTCTCAGAAGGCAAGGACGGCTCCACTGTACATATTTTAGACCTGATGTACAGCAGAAAGCGCTGGACATGCCTTTCAAGGGGATGGCCTGTTTGGGCCCAAAATTGATGAGACACTGAAGGCATTTAAAACAGACACAGACACGGTCCACTTTCACCCTACAAACAAAGCCTACTTTTCGTACGTTTGGAGGAGCAGCGGGAAGATCAACCTTATCGGGAAATGTCAGAGGCTCCAGACAGTATTGGAAAGCCTCACAGGGATACAAAATATCATCCCAAGGCTACCAGAGAACAAGAGAATACAGGCAGCAGCAGAGGCAAGGATCTGTGCAGCCCAAACAGCACCTGTGGGGGGGGGGGGGGGGGAGTGGCACCCCATTTAAATCGGTGGCGACAAATAACTGACAAGTGGGTATTGCAAGTGGTTGAATCCGGTCACCTGCTACAGTTGACCAAACATCCCGCTGTTAAATACCTCCACTGCAAATCTAAAGGTGTTCAAACAAGAAATAAATCAAATGTTAAGAAAAAAAACGCCATAGAAAAAGTACCAAAACAACAAACGGGAAAGGGCGTTTACTCTTGATACTTCAACAAGACAAAGTGGCGCTTGATAACTAGATTGCTGCAAGCTAAACAAATTTATCAAAAAGCAGCACTTCAAAATGGTCCCTCTACACCAAGTCATTCGATCTAAAAGACACATACTTCCACATCCCGGTGCACCAGAAATATTGACAGTCGCTACGCTTTGCAGTAGCAGGTCAACACTATCAATTCAAAGTGCTCCCATTCAAGCTAAAATCAGTGCCATGAACAGTTACCAAATACCTTACAGCAGTCGCAGCAGCCCTGAGAAAAAAGGGCCATCACGTCTATCCATATCTAGACGACTGGCTAGTGCGAGCAAAAACCGTGGGAGACTCTTGCGTAACCATTACAGAAATGTAGCTCTCAATGCAGCAATTGGGATTTGAGATAAACTTCGAAAAATAGTCTCTATTGCCATCCAAGAGTGTGGTGTTTTTGGGGACTCATTTTGCAACATACGAAGCCCTAGTTCGCCCCTCGCGAGACAGAATAGAAACACTCAAGGCAATGATTCCTTTGTTCAAACCAGGAAAGGGGTTATCAATCAGAAAATGCATGGGTCTCCTAGGGACTATGGCCTCCTGCATTCCCCTCACACTGCACTGCAGACAGAACATGCATCTCCTGCAAGAATTCCTCACCAGCAGATGGTCACAGGGTTGTGGGACGACAAGCTGCAGATAACACCACAACTAAACAACCAACTATAGTGGTGGACAAGACCAAACAACATCAGCATTGGATGCCTGTTTCAAGACCCCATTCCGCACAACACAGTGGTGACGGATGCCTCGCTGTCCGGTTGGGGTGCGCATGTGATCTTTTTCTAAATGTAAGGAAAATGGACAGCAGAGGAAGCCTGACTACACATAAATGTACTGGAACTCGGGGCAGTGGGCTGGGCCCTGAAACCGTTTCAACCAATACTACCACACTCTACGGTTCAGGTATTAACTGACAAACACACAACCATGTACTACCGCAGGAAGCAAAGAGGGGTGTGGACACACAGTTCCCAACTCTCTCCCTGGAAGCACAAAAGATTTAGCATTGGGCCATCGCCAATGGGATAGCGCGCCAAGCGTTTTCCCCCTGCTAGGATTAAACGACAAGGTGGCAGCCTTAGCAGGTCCACCAGCCAGTGCCACAAGTGAGAGCTATGCGACAACCAGCTCCAACACCTATTCGCTCAATGGGGGCATCCGGAATCGACCTATTCACGACAAAGCAGAACACCAAATGTGCACACTTTGCCAACAGAACACAAAAACTGGGGTCGATTGGGAACGCCGTTCCCGTGGACCGACCTCTTCGCTTATGCCTTCCCACCTTTTTTCGATTATCTGCAAAGTGATCCAATGATTCAGACATGTCCGTGCACGGTGGTGCTCTTAACCCTGAACTGGCCGAGGCAAACCTGGTACTCTGACCTGGTTCACGTGTCCATGGGCCAGTGAATTCCTCTCCGCAATCAAGCCAACATAATATCGCAAAGCCACAGGAAAGTACTGCACCATGACCCGCGGCCACTAAAATTGAAATTGGGCACCTAAATGTTGTCATAGGAATGTGCAGATATCCTAACCTCAGCTTCTCGAAATGCAACACAGTCTCGGTGACATGGAGCCAAGCAGCATATTTGCCAAAGTTGCCCTTCAGAGCAGTGTAGCTCACTGCGTGGTGGTCTTACTAATTCAGCGAGAAGGAGTTCTAGTGCCCCAAATTGACTTCAATACGGATAGTGTTCATCCCACTAATCGGCGATATTGTGTCAATTTTTCTGTCTATAGATACATATCCTTTCTCCCTTGTAAGCAGTCATTGCACTTGGGTTTAGTGTGCTTTGTAAATGCAAAAATGAATAAAACTGCCCCTTCTGCATTATCCAGGGATCTGGCTGTTGGTTCTCTTGCTCTTCTCGGCTTCATCAGTTCTGCAAGCCAGACGTCCCAGCGCTGCATCGGACTGGGGGCAAAAAGTCATTGTTGGCTACTAGCCAGCCACAAAAGTCACTTGCCACCTCAATTCTATACATGCACGCAGTACACTATTTCTTACTCGCCAAGAGTCGAATATCACTTGCCGATGGCTAGTGGCAAGGACTAAGGGCTTGATTGGGCCGTTCAGCAACCGAGGAACACCTGCTGGGCCCTGATTCTCAAATTTAACTGCTTGTGAGCTACACCAACATTTTAATTTTGGAAATATTGCACTAAAGCTGTTTTCGTTGCTAATTTTAACACACCCCTCCTGAAGATCAAGCTTGGCATTGGCCCACATTTGCAAAAGAGGTACTGGAGGCATGCCTTTTGGGCTGTGCTGGTTTCACCTTTGATTGGGGGCACTGCTGTTTTATAAGAGGTCTGGGCCTGAGTAGGCAATATAGCCACTACTTATTTCTCTACTCCTGCAGAGCAATAGTCATTTTGTCACAAGCTGGCAACACTATGTTGTGGCGATGACAGCTGCTAGAAAGAGATGTAATGCACCAACCTATACAAGCGATGCACCCTGATGGAGAAAACAAAGGAGTACCCTTTTTGGCCAAAGGAGGAGTACTTCACAAGCTTATGTCATTCATTTTGCCAATGCATCTGCTGTAACGATCAGACACGATGGGGCCGAATGGCATGCATTGCTGAAGTTCATAAAGGAAATGCTGAAAAAAATGTGCGCTAGAGCTCCAAGCATTGTCGAGGAGGATTAGAAGGGTGGGTGCCAAAACGTTCCTCGTGATGATTCGGGTCGCTATTGGCACACACCAAGGCATGGGTCACATGAGTAAGGACCTGCACCATTGCATTAAAGGGACAGCCATTTTGGGCCCCTCGACTTCCACTAGAAATGCTTGGACACAGTGCACCTTGGGAGATGGACATTTGCATCAAGAATGCAGAGACACACAGTGAGCATATGGGGGAGCATAACTGATTGTACTAGTCTTGCAATACCAGTGGAAGAACCAGCGTGTGCTATAACCCAACAAACCCAGCCCACATTTTTAGATCACATGGACTTTGCCCAAATGCCGCAGGATTACATGAAGGATTGCAAGATCTTCTCTTTGCAGCTATGTAAAGGCCTGCTTCTAAGCTTGTGTCCTTTTCTGAGCCTCTTACCTGACGATCTCCTCTGATCTGTGCTCCCCACCTCTGGATTGAACATTATACATTTTTTCTTCATTCTGCGACCGACTTTGGCCAGCGGCATCCTTGGAAACACTGGAAAGAGCAAAATAAATGATGAAAGTAGGTCACCTATATTGTGGCCAGCACAGAACTTGACTAGGGATTTTGGACACCAGTTAACAGACAGAGCCAGAAGAACAAGGAATGGCGCTGGCCGCAATCCTAACACTGCTTCACAGGAATTTGATAAGGCATGAAGTAACTCCACAAGACAGAGCAGTTCAAGATGTGAAAGAAAGCCGTCTTGGAACGTTGGGACCCTGCTTTGTTGGGACAAACTCCCAGGTATGCCAGAGGGCCACTAGGAGTTCACAGCCCAACACCTTCCACAGGAGGAACGTAGGACTCATGGTTTATTATAGCAACAATCCACAGGGATCAGTACAGGGACGGAAGAAATCCATGGAAGTCTCAACATCTCCTGGCTTGCAGGCCAGTTTTGACCTAAAACTGCATCAGAGTAATGTCACAACCTGGACCCTTCTCCAGAAAACCTATTAGCCTACTGCATTGGTCGCCAGGAGCTTAATAAACTATATAATCACCTATATGTGGTGTTCTACTGGCTCTCGCATGTCAGATGGCTGGCCTGGTCCCTCCCCAAGTCACTATCTATAACCATGTTACCGTGCGAGGGTCTTACCATTTGGTTCTTGCCCCTTGGTACCCACCCTTAGGCTACTAAACTGTGGTTGGCAAGAGCTTATGTCCCCAGGCCTGGGCTATGCAAAGGTTCTCAGCTCTTGGTCTACCTTCTCAAGGTAATAAGAACGACTGTGTCTACATTGTAACTTATGTGTACCACCATAGTCTATGTGAGTGCTCTTTCGCTCTGTCCAATATTTTTGTTGCAAGATTCTGTCTGTCGCCGTAAGATCGGCTCCCGTTCCCAGCGCTGGTTGCATTCCATTGTCTGAGTCGGCCAGGTCAGGTGTTAAGAGACCATGATTTGGAGCTGTGCAGCTTCAAATTATTTGCATTTGTTGCAGCTGGTGTCACTGTTGTTCTGGGAATGGAATGTCATTTGTATCTGGTGGCCTTGGCAGCGGGTCCTGACTCACAAGTCTTCTCTGGTCCAGTCTGAGTTCAACTCCGCTTAGCTCTTGCTGAGAGGCTTGTGGCCTGATGTAACTTTCCTTAACCATTAAGCGGTTCCTGCGGGGTCCATGTTATTCTATTGTCCCAATATGTTAGTCACACTTGGCTCTGTCAGGTCCCATCGGTGCTCCTGCAGTTCCATAAGGTTATTTGCATGTAAGCATCTGCAAGCTTTGCTCAGAATCTCGGCTTCTTGCAGTTTCTGCGTTGCTGCGTTTAGCTAAGGGCAAAATAATAAAGCAGTGACAGTACGTATATGTATCTGTCCTCTATAGAACTGTACTCTAGTGCGTGTTTGTGTCCCGCTGTGTGGATGGCATGTGTGCTTCATGTCGAACGCTGCTAGGCCGTGGTGTGTCTAATGACGTCAGTGACTTGGCTTCTTGGCGCTTTAGTCAATACTGTCAATTGATATGTCTTTGGATGCAGCCTGGGGCTCCTATTCCACTCTGGGGTAGTCTTTTACCGCACCTGACCTATACGGCTGGCTGAGGGGATACCTCTCGACATACTGGTCTATCATTGGAGCACTAGGAATTGGTCCAATATAGTATCGGCGTTCAGTGTCTCCTGGCTTTCTTCCGTGCCATATATCTTATAGGATGGGGCGAACTTCCCCATCCCTCTTCTGACCCCCCCGCCTCTGGTCGACTTGTCGACCACACCCTTTAAAAAAAAATTATTCGCATTTTTCAACACAATCAGCACCAGCGTGCCAAGAACAACCATTCCCCTTCTCTGCCCCCCCATCCCCGGTGCGATAAGTCTCATCATTGGAATACATTTGTATAATAGGTCCTAAGCTTTATATGCACACTGTGCTATTCAGCCATCGCCCTCCCCTCCTGTAGCTCCTGGCGTATTTTGAGTACACCTAAGTTCGACTGGGAGTTCCACAGCATTTTATTCCACGTTTACCGTCTCAGTCTTGCAGGGGTAATCCTGCGTCTGTGTCCCGGGGGCACCTGATCAAGTATTGTATGTAAGGGCCTTGTATATTCCTAGTTCCATGTTGGGTGCGAGTCATGGAGCCATATCCCATTTCCATGTCATTCCAATATAAAATATCTGCACTCCATTGTGCCACCTTTGGGCGTTGCTTGCTACCACACATCATTGCCACCCGCAGTTTGGCCAGAATAAGGATTAGTCCTGTTAATTTCTGTGTACTTTAGGAAATTGATTTGGTGTATCCTAGCAGTGCCATCAGCGGGTTAGGTTCTATGTTCTTTCCCTTTATATCACTAATTTTCTCAAACACTTTTCTCCCAGAACTTTCGTGTGGGAGGTCATTCCCAGGCCATGTGCAGAAAATCGGCTGAGGCATTATCACATTTAATACATCTACCCGAGGCGTCTGGGAAGAAGCCCTAGAGTTGAATCGGTCTATAGTAAAATTGATGCAAGTATTTGAAATGGATTAATTTAAAACTTGCATTAATAGCCCCTTTCCTTGTTCCCTCGCAACAATACCTCCACACCTCTTCAGAGATCTCCTGCCCAGGGCCTGCTCCCATTTCTTCCGAGAGGCGGCTTTGATTTCCTCCCCCAAATTCAGGCTCATGGTGTACATCTGGGAGGTCACTCTATTGACAAGGTCTCCTTGAAGCAGTTTATCCAGTATGGGGGCTATTTGTGGTTGCCTGGGGAATGTCGAGAACAGTTGGCGTATGGCCACTCTCAATCTATAGCACTGAAATACATGCAGCGCTGTTAGTTCCCATTTATCCTTCAGTTCTTCAAGTGTTAAAATGACCCATTTGGAAAAAGATCTCCATAGCATGTCACCCCCAGCCTCTTCATTAGGGCGTCAAAACCCTCCTCACTGGTGGTTGGGGGATTGGGGGGGTATAGGACCTCCCCCTTGGATGTATGTTCTATACGGGTCCATGCCCTACATGTGACGGCTACCATGTTCTGTGCTCAATGTGTCCTACCAGGTGCTGAGAGGAGTATGGTGCCGCGATTGCTCTTTCCACCTCCACATGCCTTCTATCCCTGTGTTCCCTAAACCAATAAAAGAGGAACTCTGCTTGTGCTACGTTATAGTATGTTTCAGACTCCGTCAGTGCAAGACCCTCCTCCTTTATAGGCACCGCCAACTTGTCCCAGGAGACTCTAGCTTGCTTGCCCGCCCATATGAAGTGCAGTATTGCCGATTTCAGTTCCCGAAAGTACTCTCCAGGTACCACTATTGGGGCATTGAGAAAAATATAAAAACCTGGGAAGCAGTGTCATTTTAATGACCGAGATTCTGCCATATAGATTGAAAGGCAGATTCGCCCATCTGACCAGTGCGCTTTTGGCATGTTCCAAGACTCTCTGATAATTACTATTCTATATGACATTGGTGTCCCTTGCTATATTGATCCCGAGGGAGTGGGTCTGGATCATATGCTAATGGAACCCTTATCCATCCGGGTATTGTTCCACCTTATCTGTCAATGGGAATAGGACTGATTTCGTAGTGTTCACCTTCAATCCCGAAAGGTCTCTGAATCGCCGGACATCCTGCATAATCAAGGCAAGGTTGTGTCTGGGATCTTTAATAAAGAGAACCATATCATCTGCGTATAGAGTTCACCAATCCATGGTTGTAGATTTGGATCCCTAGGTGCAGGTGAGTATGCCTCATTTTTTCTGCGAGTAGTTCTATTGCCAAGGCAAACAGCAGAGGCCAGAGGGGACACCCTTGCCGAGTACCCCTCCTCAGCAATATTGTGGGTGTGAGCTGACCATTCACCCATATCCTACCAACCGGGTGCGTATACAGCAATGATACCATGGCTATAAAATGTTCTCCCAGCCCCATACAGTGCAATATAGTAAATGGAAAGGGCCATTCCACCGAGTCGAACGCCTTGGTGGCGTCTAGCAGTGCTGCTACTATTGGGTCTTTTCGTTAAACCACTGAGATCAGCCCAAACATCCTCTGTAGTCCGTAGTAGGTGGAACGCCCTGGTATAAAACCTGACTGGTCTGTTCTCACCATTATTTGTATCAGGGGTGCTAGCCGGGATGCCATGATCTTAGCCAAAATCTTGTTGTCGAGGTTAATAATTGAGATCGGCCGGTAGGAGGAGCAATCTTTGTGGGGCTTGTCCGGTTTGAGCAATACCACCACCGCTGCTTCTCTCAGGGTCTCGGGCAGTTGCCCTTCCCTCAGACTCTGATACATCTGTAGTAAGTGAGGACCTAGTTTGTCAGCGTAGTACTTATACAATTCTGCCGTGAATCCACTCCCCTCTAATTACGCATTTGAAGCACTCCCATAGAATTCCAGGCGACCCCACTGATCCCTCGTTGTTTTAAAAAAAAGATATCTATTGCCTCCGTCAGGCCATCACGAAACACTATCGGTGAGGCCTTCACTTTTAAATATCCATCTCCCTCTCTCAACCCCCCCCAGTAGTTTTATAGTAAGTAACACCAGGGTATGGTCAGATAGTGTGCGGGCAAGGATTGTTGTCCCTGTGACCCTTTCCAGCAGTGTGTGTGATGTTAAGAAGAAATCTAGCCGTGATGCGGAGCTGTGAGCTGTGGGCTGAGGAGTGATGCGTATTGTTGTGTACCCTGATCCTCCACATATCCTCGATCTTCCGCATTAGACACATACCCTGTATTTTGCCAGTCCCCTTAGTTACCGGGTGATGACCATCCCCTGTCCGGTCATGTGCCGGGTTCATAACTGTGTTGAAATCTCCGGCCCAGACTCCGGGCCAGACCATCTCCCCAGGCGGGAGTTTCCCCAGTTCAAGTTCAATCCAGTCCAATGTCTGTTTTATCTTGGTTCGTGCCTTAGTAGTTGTTTAAGGTGTATAGTTTCCCTTGGACTGTTCCCTGTACCACAAGGACAATCCCGATCTTTAATCGCATTGGTCCGGCGAAGCCCAACAGAGTTGTGGATGAGAGTGCATACATGGAGTAGGAGGAAAAGTTTCTATGACGGCCCCAGCTTCTCCCGAATTTGGACTCTTATCTCTGATGTTAAATGGGTCGCCTGTAAAAAGGCAATTGCCATCTGATGGAGCTGCATATTCAGCAGGACCCTCCAACACTTGGATGGGCAATTCAACCCTCTGACGTTCCAGGTATTAAAATTAAGCGTTGCTAGCATTTTACATTTTGAAGAACAAATACCTATGGATTTGGCACGCGCTACAAATGCTTGAAATAATATCTTCAAAGGATTTGAGCCCCAGAGTAATCTGTTCTCTTGTGACCTCTGTGTGTGCAATGACTTTGTACCTTATAATACATCTGCACCTTGATAGTCGTACCTATCCCCCCTCCTCCCATGCCACCCCCCACCAACAACCCCAATTCGTCAGTATTTTGAACCCCCACCTCCCTTTCCGTGGAGCTCCCCAACTTCTCAGCAACGCCCCTACCCCAACCAAAACATGGTACTTGAGTTTCCACTTGAGGGGTGGCTTGGTGCCCAGCTATCCGCCACACCTCTGCGAACATGTTTGTGACCCTACTGTCCACGAGTCAGAATACCCCTTTGTTGCAGTCATCACCCAATAGCTAAGGATATGCTGCACTGGCTGTCTCTTCACCCGTTGTTCCGGGCCCCTCGGTTGCCATTCAAGAAAGGCATTGGTCTCCTCTGGGTTGTGGCAAAAAAATTGCTTGTCCCTCATGTTCTATCCGCAGTTGGGCCGGGAAGAGCATGGCGTACCAGATACCCCTCGCCTGCATTTGTTTCTGACTTCCATGTATGTTCTCCTGGAGGCCTGTACCTTTTCTAAAAAATCTGGGAAAAGTCTGACTGTGTCGCCCTTATATGTCACAGTTCTCTTTTCTCTGGCTTTGCGGAGAGCAAGATCTCCGTCTCGGTATTTTAGCATGCGGGCTATAATCGGGCGCGCTGGGGCCACTGGGATTGGCTTCTTCCCGCTTGGGACTCGGAACGCGCTCTCCACTATGAACACCGTTGAGAAGTCTTCTGGCCCAAGCATCTCTTGCAGCATTTCTTCTACCAGGGGTTCCATATTCCTCTGCTCCACCTATTCCGGCCCCCTTACGATTCTCAATTTATTCCTTCTGAACCTGAACTCTAAATTATCCTGTTTATCAGCTAGTTCTTTCAGGGCCCGCTTCATCAGTGTCATATATCTGGCCATAGACGAGGATTCATCCTCTACATTGGTCATTCGCCCCTCCACTTCATCAAGTCTCTCCCCATGTTTGTCAAGGCGGACCTGCATGTGGTCAACCTTGCAGTCGAGTGTGTCCATCTTCCCGTCCAGGGACTGTATGCTGCTTTGTAGTTGATTAAACATTTCTTTAATATCTTGAAACGCTCCTGTGGGATCCAGGTTGATGGACTGAGAGTGCCCCTCTGAGCGTCCCTCCTTTGGTTTGCCGCTTTTTGAGTGCGAGGGTGTGTCAAAGTGCAATATTGATATCTGTTTGCCTCCTTTTTTTTTTTTTTAAACATTTTTTAATTTTATTTTAAAAACCAAACAAAACACCACACAATACAACTGTTTCAGCATGTAGAAGCATCATTAGACCATCGTATTACACATAATAATTCCCCAACTCTCCCCCCCCCCCCCTCAAACTAGAGCCGGCTCCTCCGTGTCATCCGCAGGAGCATTATCAGGTAGCGCAGTGCTTAAGCGCTCATCGTCCGAGTCCTCCGAATCATTATGACCCTGGTGTGGGTTAGCCATCGAGGCCACCAGTTGCCGCCAGGCCAGCAGGGGCCCTATTTCCTCCTCACCCCCTCTATTGACCGCTTCAAACCAGACTACGGATTCCGCCTCCGCCCATCTCAAGAGGTCCGCCCACCATAGCTCCACCTTAGGCCTGTGGGCCGCCTTCCAGCCCATAGCAATCCTGCGCTTGGCCAGAACATAAGCCAAATCCTTCATCTTGCTTATGTGCCTTAAGTCCCGGGGTCTGGGAAAAATCCCAAGCATACCTGACCAAGGTGATCCTACGTCCAACACCACTCCCCCACCAGCCAGTTTAATTTTAACCTCATCCCAAAATCTGCGCACTTCCGGGCAGGCCCAGAACATGTGTAGTAGCCCCGCTTCCACCTCCCCACACCTGGGGCATTTCTGCGTAACCGAGCCTCCAAACCTTGCAATCTTCTGGGGAGTCAGATGAGCCCTGTGAGTAACATACAGCTGGAGTTGTTGGAGTCTCGCGTTTTGGGACACCTTTTTATGGTACCTCTGGGCTCTCTCCCACTGCCTGTCCGTCATGGATCCACCCACCTCTTCCTCCCAATCCTGTCTCAATTGGAGCAGCTCCTTCCCAGCCTTCGCTCTCAGGAGCTCGTATATCCTCGATATTTCGTGCCCGCCCCCTGAAACATCATACATGGTTTCCATGGAGGCATCAGGGTCACCAGCCAATGCCGTCTGAGGCCATCTCTCTCTAACCCGTTTCACAAGCCTAGCGTAGGTAATATATTGGCCTCTGTGCACCCCTGTCTCATCTTGCAGCCTCTGTAATTCCAATGCCTCTCCTTCCTGCCATATGTCCCCAAGGGTGGCCAGGCCCACCGATTCCCAATATCTACGGACTGACTCAAATAGTTGAGTCGTTACCACACAACGCCACTAATGGGGCCTGCTGGGAGAGCGGCTCCGAATCCCCCATCATTCTCCATGTTCTGTGCCAGACCTCCCATCCCAGCCTCAATAGCCGCCCCCTTCCCATCAGTTTATCCTTTTGTAGCCACACCACTTCCCTCATGAAGTATGGGGCCGAGACTTCCCGCAAAAGCCTAGCTTCTGCCGAATCCTCAGTCGACAGCCACCTGGCCACATACAGCAGCTGCCCCGACAGATAATAGAGTTCAAAGTTTGGCAAGCCTATGCCCCCCCCCCCCTTATCGCACGGGTTCTGAAGTTTCCACAGGGCCACCCTGTTTCTGGAGTTACCCCACACGAAACCCCTACACATGCTATGGAGTCTCACAAATAGGCTCCTGGGAATCAAAAAAGGGACATTCACACAAAAAATGTAAGAGTCTGGGCAGGACCACCATTTTAAGCAAGGCTGCCCTCCCCATCATGGACAGGGGCAATCTGGACCAAAATACCATGCTGTTCTTGACCCCTTCTACGGCTCTCTCCGTGTTAGGTTTGTGCTCCGCCTCAATCTTGTGGTAGATACTTACTCCCAAATACCTAAACGTCTCAGTCTGCCATGGTATTGGCAGGATAGGCAGCCTCTCTAACAGGACATTGTATTTGCCCAGGGGAAACAGACTAGACTTTCTAGGGTTCACTAATATGCCCGAGAGAGTGGCGTAGCGGTCCAGCACCTCCAGTACATACTGCAGGTTCTCTTCCGGATAACGCATATAAAGGAGCATATCATCCGCATACAATGATACCAGGTGTCTACCACTCACTGTGCTAATACCCACCTCCCCATACTGTTGCCGCAGGCATATCGCCAACGGCTCTAGTGCAAGTATGTATAGCATGGGTGACCAGGGGCAACCCTGCCTGGTCCCCCTACTGAGTTGCCAGACATCTGAGACTATGGGTCCTGTTTTGACTCTCGCCGTCGGGGTGTTATACAACAACTGGACCCACCTGATATATCCAGGTCCCATACCGGCCGCTTTAAGCCAAGGCCACCGCACCGAATCAAAGGCTTTGACAGCGTCTAGCGACACGATAGCCAGCTCGCCCGTGTCTTCCTCAGTTTGATCAATAATGTGGTGTAGCCTCCTATGGTTATCAGTGATGTTCCTGCCTGGGCCATAGCCCGTCTGATCTGTGTGTATCAGTTTACCGATCACCTTCTTCAGCCTATTGGCCAACACTGCCGTGAGTATTTTGCTGTCCTGGTTCAGCATGGACAAAGCTCTATAGGACCCGCACTCCACGGCCGGTTTGCCTGGTTTCAGTAGTGGGATGATCACGGCCTCGCGAAGGGACAGTGGAAGTTCTCCCTGCTCATAGGCCTCGTTGAACATGGCAAGCAGTGGCTGAAGCAGCTCCTGCTTGTATGTCTTGTAAAACTCACTGGGCAGCCCATCCGACCCAGGCGCTTTACACGTGGGGAGATTCCGAATCACCACCTCCAGCTCGTCCGAGGTGACGGGGGGCGTCCAACTCCTCATGTTCAAGGTCATCCAGGGTGGGCAGCTCAATGTCCTCTAATGTGTCCAGTATATCTTGGCACATATCCTCCCCGGTGTCCTCATACAAGTGTTTATAAAACTTGAGGAACTCCCCGTTTACCCCTTCCTGGGTATTGTAGATGCGACCTCCCTCGCCCCTAATCTAATTGATCACTGGCCAGGGGGTCTCACTCTTGTACAGCCAGGCCAGCAATCTGCCTGGCTTGTCGCCCCCAGCGTGTAGCCGCTCCGTATATTTCTTGTAGTTTAATCTACACAGTCGATCCCTGAGTGCGCTGCAGGCTAACCGAAGGTCCCTTACCTTTGCTCTATTATCGTGGGCAGCGTCCTCGTATCGTGCGAGGCTCTCCAGCTCCCTTTCCGTGTCCTGAAGTTCCCTTTCGATACCCCCCTGGAGCCCTTTAGATTTGGAAATAGCTACTCCTCGCACCACCACCTTAAAGGCCTCCCACAGGGTCCCCACAGAGCGTACGCTGCCCGTGTTTATCTCAAAATATTCCATGATGGCATCCCTCAAATCCTCCCGGAACCCCTCATCCTGCAGTGCCTCTGTCCTAAGTCTCATCTGTTTGCCTCCTTTGCCAGATTTTGACATCTTATTTGCCCCAGATGTATGCACTGTGGATGCAGAGTTCTGTATCTGGTGTTCACCACTGATCTACCACTTCTCTGGTTGCGTCGTGGTTCCTCCGCTCTCAGTCGGCTTGAAAGACAGCATGTTTTCGTACTTTACCGTACAAGACCTCTTTGCCCCCCTGCGCCCTCGTAACGCCCCACTCTAGTTGGAGGGAGTTGCGATTGTAGTAACGGATGTATTTTTTTATATCAAACTTTTATTACAACATTTTCTCATGTTACTTCATTCAATTTAACTTAGATTTCACTTTCTCTCCTCAGTTTGTGGCTTTATCAAGACAATGAATAACCCCACAAGTCAAATGGATCGAACTTCCACTTAGAATGCGTGCCGAGAAATCTTCCATCATGTCAATTTTGGGGGCAAATTTACTCAAATGGACAGATCTTAGTCTCCGAGTGACAAGCATTCAGTTATTAAGTGTTTTGTTGTCTCCACACGTATAAACAATGTCTACACGCATGGTCCTTTGCAGTTCCAATGCGTCGCATCGCCATCATTTGTTTTGATTTGTATAAGTTTGTTCGTAGTTGAAAGAAGCTGTCTCGATGATATCTTGATGGAAATTGAACAAGATACTTTGGCATGTTATCCACTTTATTCATCGTCGACCCCAGATCTAATGCTGTGGCAGCTTTCCATATTTATCGAGATTTTCTATCCATAACCACTCCTTAGTTTCTTGCTTGCAGTTTGTGGGCAATCTGACAGCATATCCATACAGATATTAGCAGCTTGTATTACTTCTTTCACCTTCTCAGATCAGCACGTTTCAATGGGCTCAGACAGAAGTCCTCTTTCATTTAACCTGATTCTGATTGATGTTCCTGAATATAATGCCCTTATTGGGTGCAACAGGGCCTTTGGACAGTTCCAGGTCTCCAATTTCCGACATAGTTTCTCTCTATTGTGTCAAATGCCTGCTGCAAGTCAATAAAGGCAAGGAATAAATTGTCCTTCTCCTGCAGTGCTTTCAACTTCAGTATATTCACCAAAACTAGATTGATCTCTGTACCAACTCCTTTGGTGAAGCCTTTTTGCCTTTCATCGCATAACTCATTTTTAAGTGTCCAGGTCGAGAGCTTTTTTTGTAGGAAATTCGCAAACACCTTTCCAATTGTCTCCAACAGGGCAATCGGGCGATAATCGGCTAGATCAACCCGACTGCCCTTTTTGAAAATTGAAACTATTATTGCTTTATTCCATGAAGATGGTATTTTGAGTTTCGCCTATTAATGCGAACAGTTTTTCGATTAAAATAGACCATGCATGTTTATGTTCTTTGAGCATCACATTCGTGATGCTGTCAGGTCCTGCGGCTCTTGAGTTCTTAAGCTTCCTGATGGCAGCACAGATGTCGTCACTAGACTCAATTACATCCCAACTTGAGTCTTCGTTTACATGTGCAGTTGTCGCTGTTGTTTCAGTTTTTGAGAACACCTTCTGAAAATGTGCTATCCAATCACTTTCTGCCACGCCATTTGCCATCGACGTGGCTTGGTTAAGAGAGCCTCTATTCAAGATGTTCCATATCTCTCTTGTATTTGTCATTATTAGGGCCAGCATTTCTTCACCTCGCTCTTAATCCCTCTGACACAAAAAGACTTTCAGCCAATTTCGGTATCGTTGTTTTCTTCGTTTTATTGGAGTGGTTGCACTGGCCCCAAAGCGGGATTTTATGTCCACTAAGTCTTTCTTTAAGCGCTTTTTTCTTTCTTTAATGATGCACTCCAATTATGTTTATGGTCCTTGTCACCGAGCTGTTTTTGAGAGGATCCCAGAATCAAACATGGTCGTAGTGCTACATAGTCTATGAATCAATGTTATCGTTATTTGCCTCATGTATCTGCATCGTCATTTTGTTTATTTGTTTTTCTTTTATTCTGAGTCTGTTTCGCCCGTGGTTTAATTTCCAGAGCTTGGTCATCGACCCCAGAATCTCCTTTGCACATTGTTCGCCAAGACATCACCAGTACATGATGGTCACTGTTTTCGGTTGTTACAATGTTCAAACTATTGACTTTGTCAAACACATTTTTTGATGTCCATATGTAGTTTAGGATCTCATTATACCCCATGTTATGCCAATTGTATTGTGGCCGCATGTCACTGTTAACAGTTCCATTAACCAAATGGCCGTCGCTTGCTTTCATTTTGTCATTCCAATGCTTTCTTCTTGTGTTTCTTTTTCGACCATCAGGGGATTTGTCGTCTATTAACTCCCTATTTTTATCGAACCAAGAAATAATATTCAGGTCTCCACACACAATGATGTATATAGATCTTGCCGAGTCCTTTGGTTTTTATCTATTATCTTCATCATTGAGGATATAAACGAACCATCAAAGATCTTTAGAGGATTCCAGTAGACATTCAACAAGAGTAAGGTTTGGGGTTTCTGTTTAGATCCACTGGAATATTGCAGTGTTGTTGCTTGCACATAACTGTTTGGGTTGTTTTCTTCTATTATGTCCCAGTTTGTACCTGACTTCACCATTGTCATTAGCCTGGAAAAAGGTCTTCCTTTCTCAGCGGGGTTTATGAGTATCTTATAGCCATCTTTTACTGGAGGCAATCGCATCCAGGTTTCCTGCGGGCAGATTGAAAAGTTATCGGTTAAGGCCACTGGGAAGTTGTTATAAAGATGGCTAAACCCCCTCGTATTCCACAATATGACTGTTGCTGCAACATCACTGCCAGACTTCTCTAGCTAATGCTTCTTCATCTCGAACTTACGATTCCCATTCTGTGTTTTTTGGAATGACTCAATGTTCAGATGCCTCCTCAAATCTGCTCGTGTTGCCCATTGCTTTCCAACTGGTCGTGTTCTGAAATCTCAAACCCTAAACACAATAACTCATCTTTTGCAGTCATCAAGATTTTACGCACTGCTTGAGAATCTATGTGTAATAATAGACAATCAACACGATCTTCTGACATGTACTCAACTATGCGAATGTCATCAGACCTAATGGTTCGTAGTACCGGCACTGAGTGCAACAAGCGCATTATATTTCCTCTATTCAGGTTTACATCAATGTCATTGCAGTGCACATTTTCAATCTTTATCTTTCGTGAAGGCATTTTGTGTTCTTGACGGTGTTTTTCCGCTGCTGGTTTAGCTATTTTATGATTTTATGCTAGTGTTTGTTTTGGATTCAACGTCGTAGAAGTTTTGTTTTTAGGCTCCACACTCATTTCTGGCAGCCATTTGGTCGATTTGCTTGGTTGATTTGCCAAAATTCTTTTTCCCATTTCAATTGCTCGTGTATTTATCAGCTGTTTCACCCGTTTGCTCCTTGTCGGGGGCTCTGAGCTACCTTCATATTCGTTTTGCGGCGCCACTTCTGAAATCACTGTGCATTCGTTATCGGAGTATGTAGATAGATTGCATAACTCCTCGATAAGATCAACTGATGAATCCACACTTTGCACTGATTCGATTCCCATACGCTTTTTTGGATTTGTGGCTTCTTTTTTATCTTTACACAATCCTTTTGCGGCCTTGTCCTCAAAATTGTTTTTTCTTTGATTTCTCAGATTTTTCCCTTACAAACGCCAATGATTTCACAGGAGTCGTCAAATTTCTTATAAATTTCCTTTAGTTACTGGTTTGATTTGATGGCTTCTGAATATGCTTCTTTTTTTCAATTTTTTTTCTTTGTCTGTCCTTTTGGCGCTAATTGCGGGTTAAATTCCCTCGCATTAATTGTGAGGTTTTTGGCTGGGCCACTAAAGATACCATATGAAGCTTTAGCGTAGGAGCAAGATGGAAGTTCTGTGGACTTCTTCAGAGGGGACACCGTCCCGCTTGCTGTCGTCTTCTCATGGCCATTTGCCTCAGTGTTGCCTGCCACAGCCATTTGTGTCTTGCTTTGCAGTCTCTCCTCCATACCAGGAGCCAATGTCCCAGTACAACCAAATTCATTTGCTTCATATCCCGTTGTACTTTTCTCTCCCAAACTGTTTGGGATTTGTATGTCCAAGTGGCATTGTGTAGCCGCATTTACTCTGAGCTCCATCGTGTTTGGTGTTTCTGTTGTCTGTGGGGATCTCTGCTCAGCCATCATTTTCAACATACCAAACATTTCGTCCAATGTGCTGATTTTTTTTTTTCTCTTATTTCTTTCAAAATCACATCATTGTGGTTTTTTAGACTATTTACCACCTGGCACTCTTCGGCTTTTTGTCTTTGTTCCCAGGCCAAAATGTGCACTTCCAGTTTTGGTATTTTGTCATTTAAGTGTCCCAATACTGCACTATTATTTTGTATTGCCTCGTTTAAACTTTCGTATAGTTTTATAAATGGAATTGGGGCCATTGATGCGGCTGCCAGAACGTTGTTATGGCTCTGTATCGCAGCTGCCGCTGATTATTTGATTTTAGGCCTGCTTCCTTAGTGGCAGAGCTCCCAGCATTTTCTGTGCTCTTGTTTTTCTGCTCATTTGTTCCGTGTATAGCCGGGCTTTTCGGCCTTGACTGTTGTCGCTGGTCCGTTCTCGTCTCCCCAAAATTCGTCCCGGTCACATGATTTGCAGATCTGTATGCTTTCTGCCAAGCTTCAGCCGTTTTTTGTTGTAATCCTCCGTTTTTCTCGGAGGCTGACCTTTTCTCACTTTCGTGAGTAGATTGCGTAACACATTTGGCTCCCACCCTTTCCGATTGCTCCGCCAACATGGCCCCCTCTGTCGCGGTAAGATGGGAGTTTCGCATTTCTTCTTCTGCTCGTTCATTCAGCGGAGTGACGGATTTACAGGCAGTACCAGTTCTTACACCATACCCTGGGAGTGGACACCTTCCCGGTTTTGAAGATGTAAAGCTTTCCGCCATTCTTGCTTTCATATTCTCGAAGTTTGCCTGGCGCCTCATCGTCAAGCGTGCTTCACGCCCGCCAGATCAATCCCCTTGGTGCATGAGCCCATGTCTCGGCTCCACTGCAATTCAGCAGCAAGTCCAAGCTGTTTTGCAATCTTAGTTCATTTTCCAGTCTAGTACTTCGTCCTTTTGATGTCCCAGGCCTTTTCACCTTTCTCATTCTGTCTGGACACAGTCTTCTGTATCGGTTTGCTCACATTTCCTCCATTTGGGAAATCTCTGTGTTCTTGTGGAAAGGTAAACCTCAGTATATTTGTGTCCATGGAGAAGCGTGGCTCATCTATTGCCAGTAATTCTGTATCAGTCACGTCGAACGGTGACTGAAATGCTCTAGCATTTATTTCAATCACCTCCGGCTTGTCTACTTGTTTGCACGGCCCGTTTCCAGGTATATCTGTTGTTGTTTTGTCCACATTATGTGGATTTTCTGGGGGCATTCTAACATCTTCGTTAACTTCCAAACGTCCTTCATTGCTATCGAAGGGAGAAATTGGCAAATCATGAAGGACATCTTTTTCTTTAGGTGAGGGGGTCGTCGCCCTTTCTGGGATGTTACTTATGGGCTCAAGTTCCAAGTGTGTTTGTGGGAGTATTACTCTATGGTCCGGGCTCTATGCCACAGTGGCAGCGTGGGGTGTGAGGACCGCTGACCCCGGCTCCCCAGCTGCTACATTGTCTGCACTGTCTGGAACAGCTTCAACATTCACGGCTTCCCCAGTCCATGCCGTGTGCATCATATTCACTGCTGTTGTTACTTTTAGGGAGGTAGACGCCTCGACAGGGAGCTCTTTTTTTTCTTTACTCACAACTCTCGGAGTCGCTGCCCCCCCTCAGCTCACATGTCACAACAATTGACTCCCCTCCCAGCTCTGCTTCCTTTTCACTCTTGACAGCAATGTCAATATTATTGTCAGTTTCAGTTTCGCTGTCGCAACCCATATGCCGCCCATTATGAATCATGAGACTTGAAACGGATGCCAGGGAATTCTGTTCTTGTTTATACTTAAGGCGGGTTAACGGCCGATTTTCTGCCATGAGACCCTCTTACCTCTTGTTACTGCTGTCTGCTGCGGACTGCTGCATACTGAACTCAGCAACCGAACTCTGCGCACTCTGTGCTTTCTAGGGGTTTTTAAAGGAGCATTGGGCTTATTTTTCTTAAAGCCACACCACCAAGTCACTGAATCAGAGTTTGCACACTGTAGCTGCAGCTCCTCTCACTACGATTCTCTGCTGCAGACTAAACTCAGCACCCGAACTCCGTAACAGATTAAATCATGGGGTACCTCAACTCAGACCACCCCCGCCTCAGTATTGATCGGCTTCCTGGTCAGACTCTTGCGTTGTGAATCCTCCACCCTCATACACTGGTGATTTACTCCCCTCGCTCCTTGGGGCCTATATAATTACAGCAATGTAGGTCCTCTCTCAAGGTCTCCGATCACAGGGTTGCGTGATGCTTTCATATCCTGTAGTGATCTTCACCTCTGCGCCTCACTGGGTTTGTATCCAAGTATTGTGCCGATATTTGCTGCTTGAGGTGGTGAAAGAGGGGGAGAGAGAGAGCGTGTGAGGACTCTCCTAGCGGATCTTTCTCAGTGGTAATATCCCCCAAGGCTCATATCCCACAGTGGGAACCCCAGAAGTTTGGCCCGGCCAGTCTTCGTTACTTCCCCCCCTCTTGGAGGTTCCATGCCACCCAGCAGCCACCTCTTGACTACAGTCCTGAGCTATGGTGGAGCTGAAGCGCCACCCCCTTTTGCAGTTTTTGTCTCTGCAATACGGAGCTCCCAGCTTAAATGCAGAGGACGCTATCCTCTGTGCCCACACAGCCAGTTGCTGCTCACTTCCCTCTGGTTGTGCTCACCCAGGGGCTGCAGCTCTGCCTGGATGGAATTCCCACCAGAGCTTCCGGCACATACTCTGGAGCCCTAGGTGTAATGGCCACCTCCTCTGGGCTGTGGGATTCACCCAACGTTGTGGCTCCAGTTCCACGTGCACATGGAGCGCTCCAGGCCCCCCTGTATGTTCCCCCACAGGCACTGGTCAGCAGCTGCCCCTCCTGCGCACGTTAAGCAGCCCCAGTTCCCGCTCCTGACCAGGCTCTCCCCTTGTCCAGGTCCCTGTGTGACTGACTTCCTCGGGATGAGGTTGCTTCCCGGCGGGTTGCAGAATTCTCTGGGCACTACGGCTGTGGCACCGTGTGCATGTGGAATGTTCCGGTGCCCGATGTTTTCCCCTCTCCCTCCGCAAGGGACCGAGCAAACTGGTCTACCTCTTGTGCTGCCCTGCCTGGAGTTTGGCCCCAGGCGATTCCCGGCGCATTTAGCCAAGTTTCCTTGGCTCAGTGTTATGAGCGGGGTGCCGCTGAGTGATGCTGATAGGGAGTGGGGGGGGGGATGAGCTCACATATATGGAGCAGTGAGGCTCAGCACAGCTCCTCCGGCACTACGATGCCGTGTTGGGTTTATCTCCTCACTCTGGTCCCGCCTGGGCTTCCGAAGTAGATCTGAGGTTGCGCTACACACCAAGGGTCGACTCCTCCCCTGCCTCGTCCGGGCCATTGTGCTTAGAGCCCCAGACTTATCGGGTTGGTGTTCTATTCACTGTGCACGATCTGACTCCAGATTTCTCCACAATGTGGATAAGGGTTTCTTCATGCCCAGGCTGTATTTGAGATGTTGGCTCAGTCGGGTAACTTAAGGATAGATGCCGGATCAAGTGAAGGTGTGGAGGAGCTCACAGGCTCGTGGCCATCGTGGCTGGGCTCTCTAGCGTCTCAGACCATATCCTTATGACAGTACTTTTGCTCTGGGCTGCCATATCTTTGTTATTCCTCTGAGGTGTCCATAATAGTTTGTGTGGTCGTCGAATGACCAGTGCATCTATCAGCATACTCCTTCGGGGTTGTGCCAAACCCACCTCCCTTCATCGAACTTTGGGTCATGCGGATTGTCCAGGTTTTTTTTTTTTCTTCCAACAAAACATTTTATTAGGATTTTTTTCCTCAGGAAAACAAACATCATCATCAACATCACACAATAGTCACGTTGCCACATGGTTAAAGCTTACACATGGGGGCATTACATTGCCTGGATCTTCTACTCCGGGGGGGGAGTTCATTTGCTACTGATGCGAGGGACTTCGTAGGTCTCCACTGCTATCTTAGTCTTGGGGTCTATGTAATCCACCGGGTCATGGTCTTACGGTGGGTTAGTCCAGGGTATTTCTCTGCGTATTCCATAAAAGGAGCCCAGGTGTTCTGGGAGCTAGTAATATTCCGCAGGCGCATGGCAGTGATTTCTTCCGACACCGCAATGTCCTAGCATTTAGTCCACCAAACATGTAGCAACAGACCTGCTGGTTGCTTCCATAACCGGGCTATGGAGATCCTGGCCGCAGTGAGGTGGTGGGTAGTTAGTTTTGCTATCTGTCCTGTTAACGTTAATGCCCCATCCTTCGTGTCTCCCTGTAATACTATTCCTGGGTCTCATGGGATTCCCAGCCCTGTGATGAGTTTAATTTGCTCCTACACTACTAGCCAAAATTCTCTAGCTTTCGGGCAATCCCACAACAGATGAACTAGAGAGCCAATGTCCGGGCATCCCCTCCAACAACTGGAGGAAATTCCTGTTGTTGTTTAACTGCTCAGGAGTTGCATGAAACCGGCAGCATACTTTGTATCCCCCCTCTCTGTCATGCATTTGATGCTCTTATGCAGTCTCGCCCATATTCTTCCCCAGTCTTCCATGTCAGGCGTGCACCCCAGGTCTTTTTTCCCAACTAAGCTTGTATTTTTCCTTCCTGATAGTATCCGTTTTATCTAGTAATCGATATAGTGTGGAGATTTTCCCCCTGGGTGCAGATGCAGTCAAAGTCCTCTCTAGCGCGGTTAAGTCCCTCCCACCTTTTCCCCTAACCACACATTGTGAAATCCAGTGCCTTTATTGTGCGTGATGGAACCTCTCAGATTCTGGGGTTTTAAATTTTGTTTTACATTCTACAAATGTGAGGGGGGGAGCCATTGTCTAAGAAGTCCCCAATCCTCGGGCCTCCCACCCGACAGGCTACGAAGCTATTAGGGGGGGATGCCCGGGGTAAAGTCTGGATTACTCCAGATCGGTGTTAAGGGACAGAGCGAGCCTGTGCATCCCCATTTGCATGCTGCGATTCTCCAGTTTAGCACTTATTTGTGGCTACGAGGGGCCCTGAGTTTGCCGGCGTCCAAGAGGGCGTTTATATGTGGGAGGGCGGAAAGTGGTTCAGAGCACCATGCTTCCTCAATTTGCTTCCATCTGGGCTAGTCGGCCATTAATTCCCAGGCAAAAGCATGAGACAGCTGAGCCGCTCTACAATATCTAGCCACGTCTGGAACTCCTAGGCCTCCCAAACCTCTGCTGCGGAGCATAATTGGCTTTGCAGTGCACGTCCCCCCCGCCCCCCAAATAAATTTCAATATGCTTTTCTGCAATCTCCTTCAGGGATGCCTACTGGGAGTTCTGCACAGTAATAACCCTGGGGACAATATTAATTTTAACTGCAGTTATCCTCCCCAACCACGAGATTTCCTGTTTCTGCCACTGTTCTAGGTATTTCTGTAGCTCCCTGAACAGCTGCGGAAAGTTAGATTGGTATATTTGTTCACATTTCTTGAGAATCTGGACCCCTAAATAACCAATGGAGGTTTCTGACCATGGGATGGGTACTTGTGGGGTGAGAGATTCTCTCTGTTTGTGCGGTATGTTGATCACCAGCGCCATTGACTTAGGGCCCGATTCATAAAATTAAGCGCAGGGTAGGTGCAGGCGCTGTGCGCCGAGAAGGAGCGTGCGCCAGCCATGGCGCAAATAAACAATTGTGCGGCACGTATGTTCATGGATGACCCGAGGCATCACTAGCCATGGTGCAAGGAACATCAAGCTGCGCCATTAACGCCCCCAACACGCCCTCACACTCAGCAAAAAGTCAGCGAAATGCCCAACACGGCGCACGCCCCTGCATCATCCCTGGTCCAGCATACAGCACCCCCAGGCAAATTGCATGAAAATCCATTGCAGACGGGGCACGCACCTATTTGCCATGCGACTTGGCTGGGGTGCGTCCGGGGTATGCAATGAGTTTATACGCGATTTACTGGGGTGCGTCCGGGATACGAGATGTTTCCACGCGACTTGGCTGGGGTGCGCCTGGGGCACCTGCACCACAGCCAAATCACGTGGAAACTCAGTGCGTACCTGGCGAAACACGCACAAATTCCCTGGAAGATGACCCCTCCTCACGTGACAGCCACATCCCAGCCCCCATCACCGCCCCCTGCAGGCAGCCCACAACACATGGGAACCCCACATCACCCATGACCACCCACGCAGCCAGCCCACACCACATGGGGACCCCCCCATCACCCGTGACCACTTCCACAGGCAGCCCTGACCACACCCCACAGGCAGTCCACAACATATGGGACCCCCCATCACCCGTGACCGCACCCTGCAGGCAGCCCACAACACATGGGACCCTCCCATCACCCATGACCACAAACCATGGGACCCCCATCACCCACGACCACACCCCCATAGGCAGCTCACATCACATGGGACCCCCCCATCGCCCGTGACCACACCCCGCAGGCAGCCCACACCACATGGGACCCCCATCACCCGTGACCACCCCCAGAGGCAGCCCACAACACATGGGAACCCCCCCATCACCCGTGACCACACCACGCAGGCAGCCCACAACACATGGGGTCCCCCATCACCCGTGACCACACCCCGCAGGCAGCCCACACCACATGGGGACCCCCATCACCCGTGACCACACCCGCAGGCAGTCCACGCCACATGGGGGCCCCCCCATATCACCCGTGACCACACCCACAGGCAGCCCACAACACATGGGACCTCCCATCACCCCTGACCACACCTACAGGCAGCCCACAACACATGGGACCCCCATCAACCCTGACCACACCACCCACAGGCAGCCCACAACACCTGGGACCCCATCACCCCTGACCACATCCACAGGCAGCCCACACCACATGGGACCCCCCATCACCCGTGACCACACCCCGCAGGCAGCCCATACCACATGGGACCCCCCCATCACCCGTGGCCACACCCCGCTTGCAGCCCATACCACATGGGACCCCCCCATCACACGTGAACAACCCCGCATGCAGCTGACAACGTATGGGAACCCCCCCATCACCCATGACCACATCCCACAGACAGTCCACAACATATGGGACCCCCCATCACCCGTGACCACACACACAGACAGCCCACAACACATGGATCTCCCATCACCCCTGACCACACCCACAGGCAGCCCACAACACATGGGACCCCCATCACCCCTGACCACACCACCCACAGGCAACCCACACCTCATGGGACCCCCATCACCCGTGACCACACCCACATCACCCGTGACCACACCCCGCAGGGAGCCCATACCACATGGGAGCCCCCCATCACCCGTGACCACACCCCGCTTGCAGCCCATACCACATGGGAGCCCCCCATCACCCGTGACCACACCCCGCTTGCAGCCCATACCACATGGGAGCCCCCCATCACCCGTGACCACACCCCGCTTTCAGCCCACAACACATGGGAACCCCCCATCACCCGTGACCACATCCCACAGACAGTCCACAACATATGGGACCCCCCCTCACCCGTGACCACCTCTGAGGGCAGCTCACACCACATGGGACCCCCACATCACCCGTGACCACACCCCACAGGCAGCCCACACCACATGGGACCCCCATCACCCATGACCACCCCCACAGGCAGCCCACACCACATGGGACACCCCATCACCCGTGACCACACACCGCAGGCAGCCCACACCACATGGGACCCCCATCACCAGCCCCCCATCACCCGTGACCACACCCCGCTTTCAGCCCACAACACATGGGAACCCCCCATCACCCGTGACCACATCCCACAGACAGTCCACAACATATGGGACCCCCCCTCACCCGTGACCACCTCTGAGGGCAGCTCACACCACATGGGACCCCCACATCACCCGTGACCACACCCCACAGGCAGCCCACACCACATGGGACCCCCATCACCCATGACCACCCCCACAGGCAGCCCACACCACATGGGACACCCCATCACCCGTGACCACACACCGCAGGCAGCCCACACCACATGGGACCCTCATCACCCGTGACCACACTACGCAGGCAGCCCACAACACATGGGACCCCCCATCACCCGTGACCACACACCACAGGCAGCCCACACCACATGGGGTCCCCGATCACCAGTAACGGCAACCTGCAGGCAAGCCCCGCCTCATGTCGCCCACCCCAACACCAGTGACAGCAACCTGCAGGCAGGCCCCGCCTCATGCCCCCACCCCAACACCAGTGACGGCAACCTTAAGGCAGGCCCAACCTCATGCCCCCCACCCCAACACCAGTGACGGCAACCTGCAGGCAGGCCCCGTCTCATTGGACACCACCCCCCACCCCAGAACACTTCCGTCCAATATACATTCATGCAGCACATGACAAATCAAATGCCACCACACTGCACACTCCCGGTGCACCTTAACACCCATCCGTTTGTCATGCACCCCAGTACATGCCTCATGGCATCGGAATTCCAAAATCACTCATGCATGCATATGTGCATACACATGAACTACATTGGTCAACAGCAGGGATACAGAACTGAATCAAGGAAGAATGAAACATGTACTAAACCATTGAGACCAGAAACCACTTCGATTTCGACGGTAAAAAATATATTAAAAAATCTGTATTAGTCCTACTCCGTAAAAACAACATATGAATTAAATAAAAAGAATGTGAAAACGGAAATAAATTGGATGTTAAAAATGAAAAATTCAAACATGTGGTCCATGTCCATTAATGTAAGTCCAAATAAAAACAGATGAAAAGAAAACCATTCCTCCATGGTGAACAAAAAATTATCCGGGAAAAATCAAACTATTTACAAACAACTAGGGGCAATTGTCCCAAAACATGTCTTAAAATCCTAAAAAATACAATTAAAAAAGAATGAGGTACAAAATGTGGAGCAAAGTCCAGGAACCCCAACTACCTGGGAGGACGACTGGGCCTTGTGTCTGTACCTGGTGGAGGCATCCCTGCTGCCTTGCTCCACAGTGCCTTCTCCGCCCCCTTCTTCCATCGTCGCTGTGGATAGGGAGACATAGAACACAAACATCAGGGAACTGAACATGTGTCTGTTTTGCACAAAACAAAAGTACATGCGTTGCACTGGCAAAGGTCAAAACCATCATCACCCTCCACAGCACACCGATTTGTGCAGTTAACATACATCCACAATCATGTGTGTCCTTCACAACGGACAATCACATCCTTGGACAAGGCACTGTCAGCACCTCAATATTGTGCCTGTCCCTCACATGCATCATGGGACATAGACATTGCATCCACACACATCATCTGACATAAATGAAGCAGGCCACATAATTATCACGTCAGAGTCCACTCAAGCTAAAATTGCCAGCAGGATTCAAGCACACATTCAAATGCTCCAGTAACATCCATCCAGGATTGTTGGCCAGTCACACACTCACTTCCCAGACACATGTACACCATGCATGGCCATGATGTTGCCAAAGGCACACGTGTCACACCTCTCACACGGTGACGTCCAGACACATGTATGCAACCATGCGCACGTTGTTGGATGCTGCTGCGCATCACACATTGCAACAGAGACGCCGTTGATGTCAAACATGCTGGAATAGCCACACATGCAGCACTGTATGTGACATGCACACAGACATCTGTACAAGAGACATACCAGACATAAGGCCAAGGTGCACACTCCATACATCAATATGCACATGCACTATGGTGGACAAGTACACATGGACACTTACCAGTCGACTCCAGAAGGAGCACCAACTCTAAGACCTGAGCATGCAGTGCTGGGTAGAAGCGCTCCAGGACCCACATCTCATCCAGGACTCTGGCGCCCCCTTCAGTCATCACCAGCCCTGAGGAGGCACCGGGCCTTGTTGTGGGTCCTGGACTTGAAGTCTTCCCAGCGCTTGTGGACATGATGGTAGTCGCGGGGTGCCACCCCCTCCGCGAGGATGGCACCCACAATGTCTGCCCAGATATTCCTTTGTCTTTCATTGACGACTTGCGATGGTCCCTGGAAGAGGGCATCATAATGCCCCAGGACTTGCTCCACCAGGATGCCAACTTGCCTGCATGAGAAGCTGACATCCCTCTGCCTCGCTGCTGGGGGGGAAGGGTTACCACTTGCCTCAGATGGTGTTGTGTCAGACATAGCAACCCCCGAGGCAGGTGTGTGTGTGTGTGTGTCTGTGTCTGTGTCTGTGTCTGTAAGGTGGTCCTGGGGCTGGGCTGTGGAACGGTAGTCTGGCATGTCAGCAGATGTGGTCACAGGTCCAACGACAGGGGCTCTGGCAATGGCTTGTACAGCAGGCACCAAAATTGCAGAGTGGGCAGGCAGCAGGAAATTGGCTCATAGAAGGCAGCTCGGGGCAGTTGGAGGCAGGTAAATGGCTGGTAGGCAGGAACGTGGGTCTTCCATCACTTGCGTGGCCAGCCGGAAACGGAGTGACTCTGCACGTGCGGAAACAGCGCGTTAGCGTGAAATCAGAGGAAAGGCCCTAAGCGCGTAACTTATGTGACACACACTGAACGTTGGGCGTGACGTTCAGGATCGGGATAAAGTTGTGCGTAGAGCATCACCCACTTGCCGAGCAATAGCGGACAGATGTGTGGACTTTGTTTCCACGCGATCTCTTCACACGCGCGTCTACTGTTGAGGCTGACGGTGAGTTGCGTAGGCATTTTGCAATCTGTGGGTGGCCCTGTGTGTCGTGACCCCTTCACTGTAGCTTACGTGTCCTTTGCGTACGTATTGTTTGTGTTGCTGGGTGCCACAGTGTACTGCGTTGGGTCTTTTTCTTTACATGTGGGCTGCAGAGGGGTCGCGTACACATATTTTTCATATTTGCGGTGCCTGTGCGTTACGCAGCCTGTTTATTTTTCCCCTTCCTGGCTCGATGTATGTTTGATATCACGTACACTGCCCCCCTCCCCCTCACTCAAATTGCCCAACACAATCGATAGTTGCACCTCCCATTGCACCAATCCATCTGTGCCATGACTGGGAGGGCAACTAGTGGGAAGGGAGGCAAAGGTGGCGGAGGCACGCGAGGTGGCCGGCCACATGCAGGAGAGCCAAGCTCCCCCACCTAACACGGTCAGGAAGCTGCAGGGGTAGCTGTAGCAACCACCACCCAGCCTTCTGGTCACCCAGCCATGCTTGTGGTGTTCCCCGCCCCGGTCCACGGAGATGCAGGGGCAGATGCTATCCGTGCATCGAAGGGTAAAGGGACATGCTGTGCAGCGTCATGGCACCAGCACCCAGGTACAGCCACCTGCAAGGGCACCTACAGTCACACCATCAGTGTGTGATGCCACAGCCCAGGCCACCAGTGCTCCAGCCCCTACTGACCCAAGTGGTCCCAGCCACTCTGGCTCTGCACAGCCTCGTAAGAAGGCAAAGCGTGCAGTAGGCAAACAGGCTCAGTCCCAAGGCACGGCACAGGAGACCTGGACGTCGAGGAAGAGGAGCTTTAGTGATGAGGAGCGCCAGGTCTTCGTGGACTACGTGCAGGAACACGAACACGACATGCTTGTGCGGGCAGGGAGCACACATACGCCTGCCCAGCGTATGGCCCACTGGCAGTGTGTCGCTGACCTTATTAACGCCTTGGGCCCTGAGAGGCGCTCAGCTACTGACGCACTGAAGCGTTGGTATGACCTCCGGCACCGAGCCAAAGGTAAAATGGGTGCCAGCTACGCCTCTACTCTAGTGACTGGAGGTGGGGTCATCACGAGAGGACTTAAGAACTCATTCCACAGGAGGAGATCATAGGTGCTATGATTGATGTGGAGCAGATCCAAGGCGTGGGAGACCTGCCAATTCATGAGGTAATGTCTGGTAAGTGGTGATGCGTGTGCGTCCAAGTCATGTGTATGTTGCTTGGATGAAGTGTGTTGCTTGTCTGGTAGTTCTGGCTGCATATGCATGACTGCAATGGTTGAACCATGTCATGGTGGGCTGACACGTGCTTGTTTACCTGCAGACTGCATATGCACAATGTGCTGCACACCGTGACAAACCCCATCACAACACCTGCTCACTCCTTCTATGTCACTCTATGTCACTCTGTCCAAGCTCTCTTGGCCCTCTTCCTGCTCCAACCTGTGATGGCAGATAGTCTGTGACAATCTTGCACTCCACACTCTCCTTCTCTCCACACATTTCTGACGTCTCTGAGAGGTCACCCTGCTAGCTGCACCTCCTCGGGGGTATTCCTCCTTTCCTCTCATTCCCCCAGTAGCTCACTGTTTCCAGAGGACTGGTCATACCCATGGTGGGGTACTGCAACAGCCTATACCCAGATTTCTGTGCCTCTACTCTCTTCCCTCTGCAACTCATCCTGACCTGGACAGTGGGGAGTGTCCTTTTGTCTTGGTGCCAGGTGTTGTCTCCCTAGGATTGTAATGATGGCACTGGCTCCCTTTGGATACGACTGTTCATTTTCAATCGCTCTGCATTGTCCACAGGGCCTTATGGGTCCTGGTGCCGCAGTTCCTTCCACTCCATCTTCCCAATTTGCTTCTTTCTTATGGTATTTGTTTATCCCCTTCCTACTCCCTCAGAGTAAGTTGCTTCTCAGAGCAAATAGTTGGTGGTTAATGTCCATCTTCGGTTGGGTCCTCCCTCTGCTACAGCCTCCTTGCCTCAATGGCACTGGAGGCGAACCTTCTCTGGGTCTGGGGGCACTTATGATCCTTCCTCATGTGTTCTGCTTTCTCTACCTCCTCTCCCCTGCTGGAGTCCTGGATGACTGAGAGAATGCACTAGTCACCTGCCCACCCAATGATCTCCGACATGGGCCTCCGAGCCACCAATTGTACCCATGCACTGCCTCCCTGCCATACTCCACACTCGGTGGATGTTTACTATATCCCTACATCCCTCTAGCAGCTATTGACGCCTGATGTCTGCACATACACTTCACCGCATTTTCAATGAAGATAATGGGCCTCATTACAACCCTGGCGTTAAGGGGTTAATGGCGCCGTAAAAGGCTGCGGCGCCGTTAAACCCTTAGCGCCAGATTCCCACTTTAACGCCTGCTTTTTTGCAGGCGTTAAAGTCCAAGGCGCTAAGCGACCCTGGTGCTAATTACGGCACCGTAATTTACGGTGCCGTAATTAGCGCCTTCCCCATCCCCATTATGCCCTATGGGGCAAAAATGGGGAAGGGGCAATGGTGAATGGAGATTTACCGCCCCGCCAACCTTGGAATGGGGCGGTAAATCCGACATCCACCATGGCGGAATCTGGCATGGACCATGGTGCTAATAGCACCATGGTCCTACGCCAGGGTTGTAATGAGGCCCAATGTAGTTTTATTTTATTTGTATGCCATTCCCATGTACTGCACTGCCCACTTCCAACCCTAGGTCTCGCCTTCACCATGCCTATTCACTCGCGTGATGTCAATGTGAGATGACCTCATGGGATGGGTGTGTCTGGCTTCACTCAATTCCACCACCCTTGCATCGTTGCACTGTGTGACACTTGTGTGTATTGAGTTTGTGATTTACATGTCATGTCACATCCCATCTCATGCAATATTACAGATCAGGCATGGCTATGGTACGTGGCATATATGTTTTTGCATCTGTGATGTTGGTGGATGAACTATGCCAGTCAGGTGCTCATGTGTGTAGCGGGTTCTATGCACCATGCACTACAGGTTGTACTTAGCCCTTCCGCGCAGCTCCATGGCTGCTTTCATGCTACCCTTCACTTGCATTGACAATGCGTAGGTGCAGGAGTTTGTGACATGGCAGGCTGATGTGTTACATGATGACATTGTGATGCCTATGTGTTACATGATGACATTGTGATGCCTATGTGTGTGGGCTATGGTATTTACATGGCTCTACATTTATTTTTCTGTCCATGTGCTGGTGATGAAGCACTGGATGCAGAGGTCGAGGAGGAACAGGATAGTGAGCCCCGACCAACCACCAGTGGAGGACATGGTGTGGTAGCCCATGAAGTCCCACTGGTGCTACAGGCCATCCTGGCCCAGACTCAGTCTGAGTCTGCCTCTGAGGAAGCCTTAGGCTCTGGTGGTGTCGCAGATGAGTGCATCGACTGTGGGTGCTCACAGGGCCAGTCAGTGTCGTGACGTCCGTCTGTGGTGGTTATGGTTGCAGGGTCACGCTCCACAGTATTGACTCCTGGTCCTGGGGCAGCAGATCAAGGGAGGGATGCAGTCCTGCAGCCACAGACGGCATCATCACATCAAGGGCCAGGTACCCTTGGCCTAGGCAGGCATGGGGTCCGCCAACGCAGTCACCGTGTGTTAGCTGGCGATACTGTTTGGGAGCAGTCCATGTATGCTGTTGCACAACAGGCTGCTTCACATGAGATGTTGGATCAGGGCATGGATAGGGTGGCCAATTCCATGATACCCCAGCAAGACAGGTGGAGCACCAGCAGCAGGCATTGCTGTCCACATGCCGCTCACACAGGCTGAACATGGTGGCCTGCAACAGGAGCTGACGGTCAGAACTGAGGGCTCTGCGTGCATCCTTGGCTTCAGAGGGTCAGGCCAACGGGGAAGCCCTGAGGTCAGAGTATAGGTCCCTCAGGGTTACACTGACTGCACTCAAGGCATCCAGCAGTAGACGGTCTGAACAGCAGATACAAATGATGACTTGTACCATCATGGAGGAACTGCGTGCATATCGTGAAGTGATGCATGGAGACCTCCGGGCCATCATGTTGCAGATGCAAGCATCTCAGTCCTGCATGGCCGCTGCCATGGAGGACCAGACATGGTTATCCTCCTCTTCCACTACCACATTCTGATGCAGCACTAGAGGGTGGTGACAGCAGTGACAGGTCTCCCACTCCATCGTAGCTGTGTGGCCCATTAACCCATGGAAGGTTCTTTTTTAACATCCACACGTGGATCTTGATGTGCACCCTGCACCTCCTCCCTCCTGGGTTCCCCCCAGTCTCCCATGGGCATTATTGATTTGAAAAAATTGTTTTTTGTCTATTGTGCATTTATGTGACAGTGTGTTACTTTGTGTGGCAGCCGAGGGCATCCACTGTAGGTTCCAGCTGGACCCGTAGTGGCTTGTCTCGTGTTGGTGTTTGTCCAGACACATATGCCACTCCTGCTTCCCCTTTCCATGGGCTTGCTATGAGTGCAGCGTGTGAAAGTAACTTACACAGCGGCATTGGGCTTCCATTCTATCTGTAGGCAGTCTCAAGTCCGACCTGTGTTTTTGTTTGTACATTGAGATGCATCCTTTGTTCATGTTTCATCTTCATGTATTACCTTGACTGTCTCCATTGTTAGCCTTCAAGCTGCATGCACTTCCCTGGCCCCCTTTGGTTAGCAGTGCCACACAAATTTAGAAGGGTGGAATTTAGAAGAGTGGAATGAGCAAGTCATGACACATTGAGGCACATGTGCATTTGGGTATGGTCACGGTCAGACAGATTTAATTTGATGAGTGCGTTATTTCTGGACTTTAGGTTGATCGTTGCACGCTTTGTGACACTAGTGTTATGTGTTGGTTATTTATTTCTCTGTTTGGACGTTGCATGCCATGGCATGGTGTGTCAAGCAGGTGACATAGTGTGGGAGGGTTTAGGTGACGTACCAGCATTGAGATGTGTACTTTGTCATGGTGTTTGTAGCAATGAGCAACTAGCTGATTTTGTTAGTAATTGCTTGACATGACAGCAGTTTACACTAGGCCATGCTTTGAGAGGCCTGTTCACATGCCGACGCCCTTAGAGCGGCCACGTTTTTGGTGCGGGACGTTTTCACGAGATGGGGTGTCTGTGAGGTCCTGCGGTCCGACAACTGCCCTCACTTTGCCAATTAACTATTCCAGCACATTACAACCCTGCTAGGCATTAAGCATACATTTGCCTGTGTGTACCACCCGCAAGCAAATGGGGTGTGCAAACGCCTGAATGAACTCCTAAAGGAGTGCATAGCCAAAGCTCAGCAGAGCACCAAGAAAAACTGGCTGCATTGTTTGACTCTAGCCTAGTTTGGATTGCGCAATAAGCCGGGGTCAGACCACCATTTAACGCCCCATGAGGTGGTGACAGAACATTGCATGCATCCTCCTCTGAGCATTGAAAGATTGTGAGAACAGTGCAGAAGTGTTAAGACAGTAGATGCATGATTACATTACTTCTTTGGCTGCTATTGCCGCTTATCTCTCGCCATATACAGCGGATCCAAAGGGGCCCAGAAGACTGCAAAGAGATCGGCTGCGACGATGCACCACAAGACTGTGAACTCAAACATTCTGTGAAAGGGGGAGATATTGGTCTCCTGCAAAATGTTGTGAGTCACTGGAATGTGCCTAGGTTCACTGGAACTCACGTGGTTGAGGCTATAGCAGCCAGAGCTGTTAAGCTAGTAGGTAAAGCCGTCTAGAATCACCTTCAAGATGTCAAGCCCTATGAAGCAGTGGCCTTACCTGGCAACAGAGTCTCTGTGACCCGGGCCAAGTTCAGGACCTCAATGAACTACAAGTGCGTGCCGACCTCACCCAGTTAGGGAGACCGAGACACCCCATCGTCACACGACTCCAAGCAGCAGAAGCAGCAACTGGAATACTTGTCCAAATCGACCAAGGATACACTGTTTGTTATTTTCCTTTTTGCACACGCCGGTCTACGTGAATGCTGTGGGGATTGTATAGTTTGTTTTGCTGATGCTACCTTTCACCCATCACCCCAGAAGCTTTCACCAGTGTGTGCACTATATAAGGAGACCCTGACGATTCAGAGCACGATTCCCTGCAGTATATAATCTTATTTTTGTAGAGTACTTGCCCAAACATACCCACAACTTGAACACAGTGAATTCCCAGTGTTGGCCACATTGAGGGACCCCTCCGTAAGAAAGGTCTGAGAGGAGGTCTTTGCAATCGGTGATTATTTGGTTCACGGGGCTTAAGGGTACTGGCAAATACTAACACAGTAATGCCTTCTTTTGCGCATTTCAGGCGGGCAATTTTATCACCAGGCTGCAACGATCAAGCAGCGCAAGTGGATATGAAAAAGAACATTATCATTATGTCATGTTTATGCGCTTGATGGGATTCATATTCTGGCAATATGTTGTCGTTACCACTACTGCCCTACCATGTTAGGTGGACGAGACCCTGCTGATAAGATAAGGAGAGGCAGGCGCTGCGTTGACACAGACACGAAGGGAGTAGACCTGTATCTCACTGACACTGATCGAGTGTCTAACAACATGTGGTACAAACATATGACAAAAGTAGATAACTGCTCTCCGCGGTGGTTTCCTTATCTGCTCCTTAATCCACTCTGCCGCAAGTGCTTCTAGAAAGTTCATAGCAACTGAAATACCAGCAGCAAGAGCACCGTGCCTGATGTATCTCGCAGTGGTGCAAACCCGAGGAAGCATTCAAGGGAAGACTGCAACGTTGAGATGGATGTCCAAAGGGACATTTGCAAATGAGGACAATTACATAAAAACATTAGACATTATGAACAATTACTGCCAGCTAGATGAATGGTTGCAGTACATAAACGACGGACCTGAGAAAGGAGAAACAAAGATTATCACACTGAAGGAATTGCCATGTCCCTGGACAAGAGTGAAGGAGATAGGAGATCCTGGATGCTGGGAAAAACCACTATTAGTGTATGGGCGAGTGTACACTAGCAATGGATGGCAAGATGGAGTGGTGGGAAGCAAGGCACCGACACTAGCCCAGTCGTCGGTGAACAAGGTGCAGGAAGAAAATGACAAGTGCCTGAAGGAATGGGATATGAGCGCAAAGTTGCTGACATGGGTAGAAAATGAAGCTGGTCCGATGCCAATAATGCCTCCTGAAGACTCCATCCATGTGCTATCAGAACAGTGGCGATGTTGAAGTTAGTGAGAACGTAGGATGTAAGGCAATTGAACAACTCGCAGCAATGAGAGGCAGTCCTGATGGATCCCTACTGGTGCATGAAGCGGAGGCGTATGAGAAGCTGCAACCTGAGTGGGGAGTATGCACGTTGATCCACATCAACATGCCTTTGTTGGTTGTACCCAAAAAAGGATGTAAAGCTAAACAAGTTCCCGAAGATGAACAACAACAAAAGAAGGAAGAGATCGGTCAAGGTGGCACCAACAGCACAGATAAGGAATGGGGAGAAGCCAGACGGATTGAGCAGAGTGAAAAGAGGGGCGAAATGACTTCTCTCAGGCATCAGAAATGGCACTGGATGAGATCCCAACAGACCACAGACTGTTCAGCAGGAAAAAGATAATCTTTGCATCAATAATACCAGGGATACAGATGTACACAAATGGCAAGTGGTTACAGATCACTCGTTGGGAGCAGATGGTAACTATTAACTCTACAGTGAATGGGTTCAATGCTATAAAATAGCTCAGAGAAATAAGATTGGTGGTGCTCCAGAATAGATATGTTCTGGATCTCCTCACGGCTATGGATGGAGGAGTGTGCGCAAAGATAGGGAGTTCCTGTTGCACATTTATACTAGCTAACCACGAAGCTAACAGAACTCTGAGATGCATTAGCACAATAGGCACAGATGCATGCAAAAATGGAAGTTGAAGCACGGGTAACAGGGAAGGACAAGAGCTGGCTAGCGTATATATGGTCCTGGATGAGATCATGGCTGTCAGACAGACCGAAGGAGATAGCAGGAGCACTCGTGCTGGGAGCAGCATCAGTGTGCGGGACAAGCTCAGATCAAAGCTTGCGCAGTGTGAACTATTTCAAGCAGGGACCATAAAACTGGACAATCAAGGACAAGGCTGGTGGCATGGCTTCACAATAGTTCCGCGTCATCCCAGCCTCAGACAGCAATTTCGCTGGTCTAACTCCAAAGTAAAAGCCCACTGAGCACATTATGGAGTGAGGAAGGGAGGGGTTACCAAATCTTAAAAATACAGGGTCCGTGTACCCTCCCCTTCACTTAGCGGTTTGGTTGACAACTTTGTGGGAAGAAAGATGGCGGCGGCTCCGTCCTGGAGCTTCGAGGAGAGCGCACTAAGAGGAGCTGAAGCAATCGGAAGAGCTCGCTCTCTCAACATGCGCCAGGTTACAGCAGTCAAAAGTGGTACTCGCACCTGCTAATTGAGCAAGGGAGCCGATGGCTTTAGCATATTAGACGGGCAGACGTGGAACCGTTCAGTGCCCCCTCATTAGCTGAGTGTTTTTTCGGCGTTGGTGGATACAGAGGCGATTTCATTGAGGACCCCGGGCAGCTTGGAGCATCAGCTCTGCCTGGGGTCTGGTGCAAGCTGCAAGCAAACGGTGAAATAAGAGGCAATCAAGGAGCAGATCACGCCGTGGCTGCAGGGGACCCATCAGCCCTAGGGGTTGTGGCAGAAGACTCTCCAGCTCGAAGCAATTTGGTATTCCTCAGCTCGGCTTGGGAGTGCAGCCTACGGCATTTACTCAGCTTGTAGCACGGAGCCACACACGGTGGGATCGCTCCGGCGGACTCCTTGCCCACAGAGTTTCTCCCGATTGACGGCACCATGATGAGGCGGACTGACTTGGCTGAGCCGTGTGCTGGAATCCCTGGCCTCTCAAGCCACATAGCACAGTGCTCCAGCTCATGGCCCCCTCCCGCTCCTCAGGGTTGGAGTTTTTCGGGACTAGTGTGGGATACACTGGGGGACTCTAGAGGTGGTCTGGCTCGAAACCCAGGGAGGCTGTGGGCTAGTCTACCCCTTTACCCCCTCCTGAAATTGAATCTAAGCCCTGCATCCTGGCAAGATGTTCTTGCTGCCATTTTCGCATCGAAACGGGCCCAGACCATCTCTGGACCTGCTGACGCAGGGAGTACCACTTGACCTGCACTGGAGACAACAAGGGGCCTGAGTTCAAAGCTCCCACCAGCCATACTCTCCCAAATAGTTGAGACTCCTCCAGCACCAACTCTGTGCTACTACACAGCTTTACTCTGTTCATTCTGGCTGACTCAGCAGGTGTGACCAGCCTGCTTTGAAGAAAAGCTGGGTCCATGGCCCAATCTACCCCATCTGAATAGCGTTGGGCTCTATTAGAACCACGGGCAGTGTCCCTATCCGTTGACCTAGGGGAGGACCAGGATTGCAAAGTGACCCGGACTTCCCGAATATTACCGAACTGGGGCTTGAACTGGTATGGAGGGCCCATGCGCACCTAGCCAACGGTAGGTCTTTTCTGAATTACTGACGTAGGAGGGCTGATAACACTCCTGGTTCACAGGTCCTGGTTCACAGGTCCTGGTCCTAAGGTCTTGGAACAGGGACAGAGCTCGTATACCAAAGTGGCAGTACCTTAACGCAACGCTCAAAGGGGTGGTAGTAAGGAAGATCAGGTCGCCAGTGAAAACGGGGAGAAACATGGCAAAGAGTGGGAAAATCACTAAGCAGGTGGACATCTCCATTCTAATGAACCAGCCCATCCCTGAAAAAGGGATAAAAGGAGATCAAGCAGAGGCACGACACGTTGAACCATCATGTGCATCAATCAGGCAGTCCCCTCAACACGCAATCTGTGACAAAATCAGATCGGCAAGATTTGCTAGCAGCCATCGCGAAGAATTTCAAAAGGTACTGAGGAAGTCATGAGCAAAATATCTACTCTGGAAAAGCGGGTGGCAGCAGACGAAAGCCGAACAACTGAAGTGTAAAACAACCTCGGTAAACGGGCGTTCGAAATGGAAGAAACAGGGAATAGGATTGCCGCCCTAGAGGCCAGATGTGAGGCGCTGAACAAGAGGATGCCGATAATCTCTCTAGACGAAACAATATACCGTCTTCGGGGAATCCCGACCTCTATCACTGATACTGAACTGGAGGGCTACATAAAGGACCTATTCAGATTTATAATCAAATTACCGGACGAAGCCCCGCTTGAAATAGAGTTCACCGCACCAGATCCCGACAAGCCTTCTCCACTCCTCCTGATGTTTTGTCAAGGATACATTTTTTTAGGGTGAAGGAGGAAATCATGAGAGAGTCTAGGAACTTCAAGCAGATCCAATTTAGAGCAGCAAACATACTAATTTATCAGGACCTGGCTAACACCACCCTCCTAAAAAGAAAGTCACTGAAACACCCTGCTGAGTGGCTCGGAGAGAGAGAAAGATCCCATACCGCTGGGACTTTCCGACCTCGCAACATTTTAGGTGGGAAGGTCAGCAGAAACAAGCACACTCCTTGAAAGAAGCAGAGACATTTTTGAGAATGAGAACGGACAGCAGAGAATCCGAGAGGGAATCTGCCTCACAAGAACCTGCGGAGAAGCCAACGGCGCGTGCATGGACAAGAGTTAACTGAAGAAGCCGCATTCAGGGCCCTACCCGGAAAAAAAAAAAAAACCCAGACTGAAATCTTAACAGGAGCGACACTTAACTAGTCTAGGCCCATCTTGGGGCGCACGCTGACCAGAAATCACTCGAGACAGTTAAAAGCAAGGCAGGACAGAGAATCTCTGCGCTGCTACTACAGCAACCATTGGAACCTCACACCTTGTGGGGGAAATGGTGGGAAATAAGCCTTGCCCCAGAACTGTGACTCTAAGGAATACATTACAGAATGCATCATGCTCGTAGCTTGGGGAAATTTTCTACTTGTTGATTGAGACTTGTGCCATTTAATTTCACACTAGGCCCCGTTGGCCTTCAGTTTAGTCGGTGGTGGGATATGCCGGACAACCCCGTTGGTTGAGGACTGCTCCCAACATTTATTATGGAGGGGGAGAGCGAGTTGGGACGGGTTGGGCAAGGGTGTGAATTTATTCTCAGGAGGGCTCAGGAGACTGAAGGTAACAAAACATCAACACACAGTAGAAACTCAGGTACACACGGGCAGAGCGGAATCGCCCACTACACATGGGAGGGAGACAGTGCAAACTCATTTAGAATTGCCCACACTGATAAGGAGCATGGGGACTAATAATGAACACATAATTTGCATGATTACATGGAATGTTCACGGACTTAACTTCCCGGGCAAAAGGAGGTCCGTAGAATGTACATTGGGTCATCTCACGGGGCGACATTGTGTGCCTACAAGAGACGCATCTGCTTCATGCCGATGAACGTCGGATCAAATTTAGGAGGTTTAAGAAATCCTATTTCGCCACTTCGCGGGGTGGGGGGGGGAGAAGAGGGAGTTGCTATTCTGCTAAGTGAAAAACGATCCCTTAACCCGAATCACAGTGACAAGAGGGACCCAAGGTAGATTTATAATGGTTAAAGGCCATTTCTTAGAACAACAACTGACCATAGTATCGATCTATTGCCCGAACAATAGACGAGAGAAATTCCTACTGGACCTAATCCCAATAATCTTAGCATTCAGAGGTTCATCTCCTAATTGGCTGAGATTTCAATGTAGTTCCAGACCCACAAGTTGATAAGACAACCCCCCCCCCCCCCCACCAGAGCAGATTTCTCCAGATCATTGAGTTTTGCCAAGTTTCTGCGGGAAACAGAGACAGTAGATATCTGGCGGCTAGCTAATACGGGAGTGGCTGATTACTCCTTCTATTCATACGCTCATAAGGGCTTTTCAAGGTTAGATTTGATTTTGATGCCAAGCGTCCTTTTTCCCTGCCTGGAAAAGGTACAAATCCAGACGCGACTTCTTTCAGATCCTGCTCCGATCACGGCAGATCTACGAATTCAGGGTTCCCCAGCCCCCCCCCCCCCCCCCCCCACAAAATATTGGAAGCTACAGGACTCGACCCTACTAGATGTGGTCATTAAAAGAGAATTGGGCGAGACTCTAGCGCACTATTTTAGGGAGAACACAACTAGAGATTCCCCATTATTGTGATCTGGGATGCATGAAGCCGATGATTCGTGGGGCTCTGATAGATGCAGGAGCAGAGCAAAGGAGGGTGGCACGACTCCAGTGTTCCATACTTGAATTGGCAGTTGCAGATCTGGAAAAAAGCTATAAAAAACACCAAACAAGGAAACTTAAGAGGGACCTCAAAAAAACAAAAAACGGCGCTAGAAATGCATTGGGTGGACAAGTCGGCCAGGGCCCTGACATAAACAAAGCAATACTAATCTAATAATGGGAACAACCAAATCCTGGCATATAAACTAAAGTTTGAGAGCCTGGGGGATTCCCGAGTGGCTGCTTGCCGTGTTGATCGAATTCCACAAAGATAATACTATAAGAATTCGATTGGACGAGGAAGGGAACTTGTCTGAGTCTATCAGAGTGGAAAAGGGGGTCCGTCAGGGAAGTTTGGGTTCCACATTGTTTTTCAATTTGTACCTGGCAGATGCAGGAGACTGCCCGAAACCCTTTGCGTTGGCTAGTCCAGTGATCGGGAGTTCAAGGGTTCACTGGCTGGCGTATGCAGATGATGTGGTTCTCTTGGACTGCTCTCCTGTGGGATTGCAGAGACTGCTCAATAGAGTGGATAGTTATAGAGAGAATGGTTTAGCCCATAACCCAAAATAATTAAAGATTCTGGTGTTGAGACAAAGTCTAAAAAAAGGTTACCTATAGTAATTGGAAGATGGGAGGTCAACCAATTGAGAGAGTGGAAGAGTTGCTTTATCTGGGCTTCAAAATATATGCTTCAATACTCCTTCTCCACCTTCCATCTGTAAGGTGGCGAAGGAGTTGCAGAATAAAATCTTACAACTACGAGCCCAGATGAAAAAAATCTTACTAAAATATTGCAAATTCTCATTACTCCCATTGATTAAGTTTTATAAGGCTAAAGTCATCCCGGTACTACTCTACGGGCTGAAAACCAAACCCCTGTTGTGGCATACCGATTGGCAGAAATGGGAGGGCCTGGTCTGGAAGAAAGTCCTCAATCTTCCCATGAGTGTTTCAATGGGTCTTCTCATATTTGAATTAGGGTTAAGCTCTTTAAAACCATTGCAGGCTGGAAACTAATGTCTCCCTTTAGGCTCATCTTGGTCACACAGGAGGACTCTTTTTATATGGGGACATTAAAGTGCATTTTGAGAGGGGTGGTTCTGAGAGATTAAGAAAATTGGAAGAGTGGGCCCTTAGTGAACTATCTAAGGCTAATACTGACCAGGACACCTTGTTTAACAATCCCTGTAAGGCAAAGAAGAATGTGGCGGAAATGACCTGGATAACACCAATTGATATTATGAATGCCAGAGCAAAAACCAACCAATTCATGGTAGTAGAAAAGAATGTAGGCTTAGTCCCAAGCTATTTAGTAAAATTTCCGGATTGGAAAATAAGAAATAATTTCCTTAGAATCTGGTTAAATGTTGTAAGAACTGGTGAGGTTTTGGCACAGAGAGGACAAGGTGATTTAGCAACAAAATTATGTGATCATTGCTCCAACCCGAGCGTCCAAACTCTGAAACATCTTTTAATGGACTGTCAAGGAACCAGGCAAATCGGGTCTTGACTGTTCTCCAGATTTGGTTTCAACAGTGCTAACATGATACCAGAAATGTTTTGGGACCGTCTAATTGCTGGTGTTCATAATCCTCTTACAATTACTGTGGTGCAGGTTCTCGCAAGCTGCAATATTGTTGACTAACCACTGTTGAAATGTATCGAAAGGACACGCAGGTCTTCCTCCTTTTTTCTTTTTCTTCAAACTGTGTAAATATGTTTCCGATCCTTGTGTGGAAATGAAGAACAACATTATAGTTAGCTATAGAAGTGCTTAGGTTCTGGGAATTTCCTTTTAAACATTTTTATCGTTTTATGCTCCCGTTTTAGACATGAATTGTCTTTTATGTGGTAATTTGAAGAATTTTTGTATTATGTATTTGTTAGAAGTATATTGTGTTCTTATTTTCTAAAGTTCTTCTTTTGCTTTGAGAAAGTATGAAATTGGTGTTCTTTTTTTTGTAAAAGGTTGTTTCAACCAAATACAAATAATATAAAAGCATTTAAACTAAAGAAGGTACACAATAGAAACAACATCTTAACACTGAAAGGTGAGGACGGCACCACACGGTTCACTGAGACCGAGAAAATGGAAATCAAGGTGGAGCACCACAGAGAAATCATGGCAGGGCCCCCTATAGCACTTAAAAGACACAAACACTATTTACGCTCCATCAGCACCCCCCCCCCCCCCCAAAGCCCAATTGGAAGCTACAGATGAAATTAAAACCCTGAAAAACTTGGCCCGGGACCTGACATCAGCTAAATTTTAGGCATACTCGCACATCCTGTCCCCCCAGCTCACTGCCTTTATAAAACTCATTCCTCACCACCAAAAGTATTACCCCCTCCATGGCTGAATCATGGACCATTCTCCCCCTAAACCAAGTAATGACTCAGAGCTTTGTACCTCCTATAGACCAATCACATTGATGAATAATGATGCAAAGATTTTTTCCAAGATCCTTGCCACTAGGTTGAGCAAGGTCCTCCCAAAACTAATAGATCCAGACCAGACTGGTTTCATCCCTGGAAGAAGCACCCAAGATAATATTAGACGCGTAATTGACCTTATAGAATCTGTTGCTAGAAAGAGGGAGGAGATGTCAGTTTTTTCTGTAGATGCCCATAAAGCTTTTGATCTGCCTTTGGACTGGGGATACATTAGACAAACTCTCTCTCTCACTTTGGGTTCGGCTCTAGCTTTGTGACATGGGTAATGTCCAATTACCAGAACCCTTCCACACAATTAAGAATAAATGGTTCTAGATCTGACAAGATAAACATAACTAGAGGCACTCTCCAGGGATGCCCACTATCCCTGTTGATATTTGCTTTGTCAATGGAGCCATTTGCCCTCAAAATCTGACAAAATCTGGACATAAAGGGTCTTTTAGTGGGCAAACCGGAATATAAAGCAGCCATGTACGCTGATGATGTCCTTCTCACAATAACTCAAATGGAAAAATCAATGGGCGCATTGTGGCAAAGAATCAAGTCCTTCGGGGAAGTATCAGGGTTTAGGGTAAATTACACTAAGGGCCCAATTCATAGAATAAAATAGCGCTGAAAAACGGGCGCTTGCATGCAAAATGTGCACAAGCACCTGTTAGTTGATTCATGGAACACATTGCACGTGGCTTACCGGAGACGTGCGCTGAATCCGCGCGGGTCCAACACGTCACTGCGACACCACGAACGCCTTGCGTGAGTCGCCCAGCGAAGGCGCATGCCGTCTAGCTCACCTAAAAAGAGGGCGGAACATGTGGAATGGGGAACAACAAGCGTAAATGTGGGCGTTACATGCAAAGTACCACAGTAAAATACTTGCAATGCCCACACGCGCGCTACCAACACGTATTCATGGAATTCAACAGGGCTCTCTGACGCGCGGAAAAAGGCGCATTGATCCGGAAATGCGTCTGCCAAGCGTAAGTCGACGTAAGCGTCCCCACGAAATAAAAACAATGTATAAAAAGGGCGTACAATGAATGGCCCATTTTTTTGCAGCAGTGATCACGGACACCGCAGGAGGAGGATAGCCAGGGCACACATTTTTTTACCCAGGACCAGCCTTTTTGGGATGCCTGATGACCAGGTCAGTGGCAGGTAAAGGTTTCCACCTTATATCATATTAGACCTGGTCACGGAGTGGGAAGATTACCTCACATCACCCACCCTGTGCTCCCAAGCGCTGAGCCCCTTGGAAAAAGTGCTCAATGTACTGGATTCTTTGGCCACTGGGTCATTTCAGCGGACAACTGCCATTGTCGGGGGCATTTCACAGGCCACACACTCACGCTGCCTACACCAGGTGTTGGCAATCATGACTGCATGCCCCTCTGTCTGCAGGCACATATGCATGCCCTGAACACCCGCAGAAAGGCAGGCCGTGGTCCAGGACTTTTTGGGGTGGCGCACTTCCCTAAAGTGCTTGGTGCCATCGATTGCACTCATGTGGCCCTACATCCACCTAGGGCCACAGAGCACATCTATCGCAATCGCAAGCACTGGCATTCCATTAACGTGCAGGTTGTATGTGATGCCAAGGGAATCCTCACCTCTGTATATGGCAACTATCCGGGGTCCACCCATGATGGTTTCATATTCAGAATGTCACCCCTACAGCGGGCCCTGGAAGCTGGGAGGCATGGCAACACATGGCTCATTGGTGATTACAAATGGCCCTGCAAATGCATGCATGTCTCACACAGACAAAACCACACCACTGACAACCCATTTCACCTCTACAGGGGACAGTGCCTACCCTCCGAGCACCTACATGATGACGCCAATACGGAACCCCACCACACCACCTCGGGTAAAATACAACGCAGCCCATATTGCAACTTTGGGCATAGTGGAGCGCACATTCGGAGTGCTAAAGTCACGCTTCGGCTCCCTTGACCACTCTGGCGGTGAGCTACTATATGCGCCACCAGTAGTGTTCAGGATCATTGTGGCAGCATGTGTCCTGCACAACGCTGCAACGCGGCGTGGTGTACCGGTGGACATGGTGGTGCTCCCACATCCCCAACCACCAAAAGAGCTTTGCTGCCGTTTGCCTCTGCACACACTGGTCAACTGACACTTTAGCAACTAGTTCCTCTTGTAATTGCCATTGAAATGCTTTATTAAACCATAGCCTCACCTGCAGAAACAGTGTCTGTATCCACATACATGCCTTAATGCATTCAGATAAATCTGTGGTGGTTTTTGTCTTCACATTATGCTTTTCTACATTATAAATCCTAGTATTTTTAGTATGCCTATAGTATTGCAATATTTGTGCAAACCAGGTATACTTTTGGCCATTAAGCTTAGATAAATGACTGGCAGGCTTGCAGCATTAATGCATCAAGAGGCGCTCCCCAGCTGGTATTGGGCTTATGAATGCTCCTTCAGTCCCGATCAAGACAATGGCTCACTCTGCAGAGATAAAAGTGGTACAATTTAGCTTTATTAGAATAACTAAAGTTACCCAATTACTTTCTACACCATCTCTAGAGGCACAGTCAAACGAATGGTGTCCGAAACTGGAAGGTGTCTCACCAGCTAGTCCCCGGGAATCTGTAATTAAGGTGGCCAGGACACGGCCATCGCTTTTGGATCCATTTCCTGGGGGTGGACCAGTGCGGGAGGATCACCTGGATGAGGGGTCTTGGGGAATAGAAGTGGGACACAGAGGGTGAGACACGGTATCCCCTTCCCTTTTAACACCTTTTCCCCATCCTACGAGTTAGGATACCTAGGAACTCAACCCCTGCTCCCCACCCCCTTCCGACACAAACGCTTTCTCACGGACAGCCCACCATGAGTGACAATGGACTAACACCAGAGCCGTATACCCGACATGTCCCACCATTACGGACAGGCAAGGTTAGGCATTTATGGATTATTACACACACCTGACTTCCATTACACTTCCCCACACGGATAAAACGCAGAGCACGAAAGCACACTGAGCGAGGCAAAACATACGAGGAAACAGCAGTTCCAAGATGGCAGTTTAATACAAGGAGAAAGACGGCGAGACCGGAGATGGTCGCAAGGAGGGAAGTACCCTTGACCTCTAAAGACTGTTACTTTCGTGAGCCTTGGAAAGTAAGAAACAGATGACCAGGAACACAGGCTGATCAAACCTGCACAGTGTGTCTGAGGTACCCGAGGCTCTTGAGCGTCGATAACCCAGGCGGGTAGGAGCGATTGCCGCCATAGTACTGTGCTTGGCTCCTACAGCAAAGCCGCCTCAGAAAAGACAGCACAGCCGGTGAGTCTGAGAGACTGATACCAAACCAGCTTGTGTTTTGAACCAAGGTTGCAAGTGACAACTTTTTATAAAGAGAACAGTGTGTGAGGCGTTTGTGATGAGCGATGCAAATATAATTGAAAACCAACAGGAGTAATTGAACTTTGGGAGGCCACGCAAAGACACCATATACAGTGGTCCGGAGCAGCGTGGGCATTCATTTGAAAGTCTGTTGGAATATTTATTTATTTTATACATTTGTAGAGCGCACTGCAGCCTATAGACATCGAGGCGCTATTACATGAAGGTGTATGCAAGCAAGATTGTGTATACATAGAGAACATAGCTACTTAGTTACAGAGATAGAAAACTGAGGGTAGTTACATATGACATTGAAGTGATCATGCACAGTTTTAGCTTAACCGTGTGCATATTCAGAAGTCTTCGATAGTTTAATGTTCATCGCAATTGGTCTGAGCCCGGCTGAGGGGGAGCCGGGTTGAACCGTGAGTCACCCGAGAAAGAGCGTTTTCTCTGACATTTGATGTGAAAGGGATCTGAGCCCAGAAGAGGGGGGTGGTGTCCAGGGTGAACAGCCTACTTGAATACAGGTGAAAGAAAAATAACGTTTACTTAATGTTTTTATACAGCAGACCCTCTGAGTCAAGACACTTGTAAGGAGTAAAGAGAACGTCCTGAACTGTGGAAATATAACTGTATCATCGTTAGACAGAAGCCAGAGTGTGTGCTTTTCTCGTGTGACCAGCCTTGCCCCGTGCTTAAAACGGGAGGTGGGCAACGGCCCGAGCATGCGAACATATCATTTTGTGAACACTTCTTTCTTTTTCATGAACATTACCCCCACATTATTTGTAAATTAGTGGTAAGGATTGGCAATCGTTTTTTTGTGTTTTTATTAGTATGTTCCCTTTTTCTCTTTGTCAAGACTTGACTAGGACTGCATTATTATTATTTGATGGTCGTAGCTTGCTCCCATCTGTATATTTAGGTTTAGATGGGCGTTTATCACACACTTGCGAAAGTTCAAGAAACATCCTTGAAGTGTAGTCACTTGTCTGTCTTACTATTGCCACCAGGTGTTCCTTACAATGGCCAATGCCAGAAGGCCATATTTCTACACCTCGTTTTCATGTGCAGGCTAAATCGCTCAAAATTGACGAGAGGTTTCACAGTGAGGGCACAAAATAGATTAAATAACTTGGTTCTGTGATTTGTTCTTGATATAGGAAATCATTTTTGTTGTTTTAATGCAAAATTTACAATCCTCTTAAAATGATGGCTCCTTCTGAAATGTGATTTAGCGCCTAAATGTTTGCCTTGGGAGCAACTTGCCCTGACTGCCTATTTCTCGTGATAGAAAACAATCTGTGTTTGCAGGATACATAGATTTTACAACAATTGGTACCCAGCGGGGGGTGGGGGTAGAGGAGGTTGGCAGCCTCTCAGCCAATGAAAAGGCTCAGAACGGGGGCATTACCAGGAGTAATCCCCCTGCTCCAAGATGCCTCAGGGCTGGAGGCTGCCATCTTCCCCCACCCCACCGGGGAACGAGGTAAGTTCCCCCAACCCCTCTCTCCTCCCCTCCATCCACAGAATTCCCTCCCAACCCCCACTTACCTTCAGAACACTTCTTTCCCCAGCACGTCCGCTCCCGATCTCCACCAGGCCGTCATGGAAAGGAAGAAGCGACTACATGTAGTCCCTTCTGTCCTTTCCATGGCAGCCATTTTTTTTGTTTACTTTTTCAATGGCCGCCATGGAAAAGGAAAGGTACTAATAGCAGTAAGCCCCTCCAGGGGGGCATTACCACTTCAGGTAATGCCCCGGGGCTCATAGTTACAGGCCAGAGCCTCTCTTGATTACTGCATGCTGGGAAACCAGTTAGTCTCCAGCTCTGTTTTTCTACTTATGTTGTGACCTTGTCCTGATCTATTTGGCTATAAATGAACGACAATCGGAGCTCTTCAGTTGTCCCTCATATGTGAGTAGCTAATTAGATTGTGGTTTTATTTTAATTCTTGTACTTGTAGTTCTTTAATTTCCAGTAGAAATACAAATCTCGAAGTCGCAGAATAGAAACGGGAATGGCAAAGCCCCAGTGAAGAAATGTGAGCATAGGAGAGCACTGTAAAAAAGTTACTGATAGGCAGGCATGGACCTGTTGCCTGTAATCTAAATTTAAAATGCTGACTCTACTGCAGCACAATACACAACCTTAGAAATAAAACGTAATAGGCACAATCTTTTAATTTGTAAAGACTAATTGTTGCCTTGTATGGAAAGAGTAGCAGTGTCTAATTGAAAAAACGATTTAATGGTGTATGCAAACAAGTCCTGGATAATTTCTGGAACATATGTAACGGGTGCTAGTATAAGGAAATTAAAACAAAAACAGGATTGAATGGGAAAGAGGAAGCTTTACAATCTTGCAAACATTTATGAAGTAGAAGCTTTGGGAATTCACTTGCAGCGCAAATGTAGAACTATAAGCATTGGTAAAGTCACTAGGTCTGGTTTAAGCAACCATTTCTGTACCGTGGCGCATAGAAATAAATGTTAGCCTGTGCATTTCCAAAGCTAGACCCATTTGCATTTGTGATTTCTTTGGATTTTGGCATACCACCAAAATATTGCCAACACCATTGCTATAGAAAGCAGTGCCAGAAAGATGACTTTGTGGTTGGCAAGACGACTGAAATTGCTGGGGCATAACCTGCCAACGCACTGAAATTTTATTTCTTGTTCTATTACACCGATGTAATCCAATAGTGTTTTATACATTTTCTCCCAATCTGAAGACTGTAACATGACCTGTTTGTCACTTTCAAAGCTGGGGCAGCAGAGTGATCTTTCTTTTCGGAGATGAAGGGAGTTGGGCTATGTTTGGGCTATTTTTCTGACCCTGTTGTGCTACATAGGTTTCCTTTTCTGGATACTGTTATAATACAAGCCATGATTTCTGGGAGCAGTGCATTACTACTTACGACTGTGGTGGCATGGATTGAGGAGTCTGACCAAACGGTGGCATAGTGGTTGTTGTAGACATTTATTTATAGAATGAACAAACCCATCTATCCCTAACTAGAGGTGGTTTTCCTTCCTTAAACACACTAACATTTGGGCAGTCAGGAACTCTGTGTAGTCCAAATCAAATGTTCACCATCCTAGTTCAAACTCGTATTCTATCCTTACCACTTAAATACAAATGCCAATCTAAGAAAAAAGAGTTTTCTAAAACTCAATAGAATGACTCCCTCCTCCTGGCGATGAATCTCTCAAGGTGCAGCATTCTCATGTTCCAAGGTTCACAAAGGAGCGGTTCCCAAGTTGACCACAAAAAAAAACAAAGTTCCTGGTGGGGCTAGGAGAATAACTCCCTTCTCCTTGCGTGACCCCCAATTATTTGTAATCCTCTTCAACTTCTTTAACACATCTTGTAGCTCCCTCCAAAGGCTTCACTTTCTCTCTCTCTAGTTTCTCTTCTTTGGTTTACTTGCTCCCACTGGGACAATGAAGAGGTTCACGAGTACTCCTTGATTCTCCAGTACTACACACTTGTGGAACTGGCCAGGGAATTGCCTCACAATGTGCTTCACTACTTTCTCTTCTTCTACTTCTGAGCTAGGTCTCAAAAATTCCCAGCCCTGTCCCGGACGTACTCTTATTCCCGTTACCATCTCTTGGGGAATTCTATTTATTTATGGCATTTATATATGCCCAAACCCATGGGTATCACAGCGTTTGTTACATTGAAAGCAGAAGCAGGTACAGAAGTTTGTCAGATACAGAGACAGAGAAGGCAAGTTTACAAAGCTTGGCAGATTTCAGTCATACATATTGAAAAGCCAAGTTTTTAAATACATTATACGATTGTTTATTCCTAATATCCATAGGGGGGTGTTCCAGAAGGCAGGTTCAGAAACCCTGAAGCTCGAGCCACCTGCTCCTTTTCTCTTAAAACGGGGTGGGTGATAAGGGAGCTGCTAGAATTTGATCCAAGTACACTCAGCCTGGGGGTTTCTGGGAGTGTGTGTCAATGAGATAGGGGGATGCTTCTTTATAAATGCACTTTTGTGCAAGGCATAAGGTTTTGAACTCTATACATGATTTGACTGGTAGCCAGTGGACATCTCTTCTGATGGCGGAGATATGCTCAGTACGTTTGCCAAGCGCTGCCCGCAGAGCTTTATTCTGCAGTAGCTGTAATTTAGCTAGGTTGGCAGCTGAGGTGTCCATTGCAATAATCCAATTTAGAGCAGATCGAGCATGTGCTAACGTAAGGCAGTTATTGGGAGACAAACACGGTCTGCTCAGTGATATGAGCATTGATGTGTAGGCTGTGGCGGATGACCGTGCATGTATGTGTTAGTCATGGTGAGTTCAGCTTCTAGGTGTAATCCCAGGGTTTTAACCTTTTTTTTAGGACTGTGATAATGGTTCCATCTATACAAAGGGAGGTAAAGGATGGGTCAAGGTTTTTTAGTGGGTAGGGGGAGCCAAATATGAGGAGCTCAGTTTTGTCATCGTTCAAGCACAAATTGTGTGTGGCCATCCAGTTTTGTATGGTGCTGTAGACCGAGTTAATGATGTTGGTATCTTGGGTAAAGTTGTCTGTGATGGGCATGAGTATGTTGGTGTCATCTGCGAAGTTGGTGTAGATGTAGATGACACCCAAAGAATCAAGGAGATCAAAGAGGGGTTTGGTATAGGTGTTGTATAGCGTGGGGGAGAGGCAGGGCCCCTCTGGTACTCCTAGTGGGGCAGGAATAGGATTGGCGGCAGCCTCCCCAATAAAGACTCTAGTGGTTCGCTCACTGAGGAAAGAGTGTATCCGTGCAGTGGCGTCCGGGGAGAAGTTGAAATGCTGGCTGAGGTGTTGACAGAGTGTACTGTGGTGGACTAAGTCAAAGACGGCAGACCGGTCCAGTAGGATAAGAATGCCCATCTGATCTGATTAGATTTTTTTTTTTAATTTTTAGATCCAGTAGGGCTGTTTCTGTACTATGCTTGGGTCGGAAACCTGATTGCCTCCTACCGAGCAGTTGATTAAGCTCTAGATATTGCTGTGTTAGGATGCTATTTCAATAGTGTATATGTTTAGGATTGTAATTTTGATGCTATTGTGACGAATCATTGGATCTCGTCCCTTCTCTCTTCTCATGTGGCCAGGGAGGTGAGGCTGCTACCCGATAGTCCCCCTGGAGGTGGTACTCAGTGGGTGGATCTCAAGGGGAGGTATCTCCCCCCTAGCCCCCCTCCCCATGGCACAGGGAAGACAGTCCTGGAAGAGTGCGGTATGCCAAAAATATATTCCCACCTCCCTCATCCTCCTACTTTATACAGAGACCCATAATCCCACACACTTGCATGTACCTCTGTAGGGTAGATGATCTGACCTCCTTAGAAACTACTGAGACGAGGAATAGTAGTGACTACCTATGTGAGTCATATGCAGAAACTGGGACGAAGAAGAACGCAGGTAACGAAATTGCGAGTGAGAACATCAATACTGAGATGAGGAAGAGGTGTAGAGCAGTGCAGAATGCCCCGCTGAACAAACATGAGCGGACTAGACAATGTGGGACAAGCAAGTTTGAGATGATGATAAAAAGGGAAGAAGGACTTCACAAGGTCACAAATTGTCAGACCCTTCCTGGAGGAACTGGGAAATTTGAATTGAGCCGAAGGAACAGACACTGGGAGTGCAGAGGCCGAGACGCTTGGCCGTAAACGGAGGAGTCCCCGGTAGCTCTGTCATGGTTGGACCAAGGAGGGAGGCAGAGACCATGACAGCTAGCCAACTTGGAGGGCTGACGTGCATGGAGAGCTGGAAACGTGCAGCCCAGTAGCAGAGGAAAGTGGTGACGACGTCATAGCCCCATGAGAGGCCGCGAGAAGCACGAGCGGGGAGAAGCCCACAGACAACCAGAGGTTGCCGGTAAGAACCCTAAAGATGTCCGGGTATCGGGGACGGTTGGCAGGAACCCACAATGGCAGGAGAATCACAATGAAAGGGTCTGGAAACTAGATAGAATAACTAACTGCCTCTAACATAATCTTTGTAGTCGCAGTACCTGGCAAGATAGTAAACCAGGTCTGCAGTTTCAAGAGAAGAGTATTTCACGGGTCTGGGACCTGCACCCTTTTATGTAAAGTAACATAAGTAATCTTCGTAGTCACAGTGCCTGGCAGGGTAGTGAACCAGGTGGGCTGTGAACATTGTGAAAAGCCTAAGCAAGGCAAGGGGAAGGGAGCCATTCCCTCTGGTGTTTGTGAATAAGGGGTGCAGAAGTTGCAACCAAACGTTTGTAAAGGCTCAAATGGTTACAACCCCCCCCCCCCCACTCCCCTCCCTAGCCCCCCCCCCCCCGAGGCATTGTCTGGTTGTCATTACTACTGTCCTAACTGACAATAAGCAATAATTAAAATTCGTTTTCAGATTATATCAAAAATGTGCTTTCAGGACTCAATTTCTCTTGGTTGGCCTTTTTGAGACAGTTGTCTTAGACTTTGCAGCCTCAGAAGAATGTGATTAGAAGTGAAATATATGCTGTCAAAAACAAGAATTCGAGGAGAAGGAACAGTGAATGGTTTAAAATTGTTTCTTAATTAATCTCAGTACCACATAGTTGTCTGATTTGAAACCAAAGATGTAGGAAAGCTTATCTTGGCTTGTGAGTGGAGTCATAGCTTGTCCCCAGAGGTAAAAGGCAACATGGTTTGCTCCAGGTCTAGCAATAATTTAGTGCTATTAGGAGTGGACCAATTTATAGCTGTGCTTATTTGTGTTGCATATATATCTATCTCTTTGACACCGTCTGGCAAAGCAGTTAACAGAGTGATGTGTGTAGATCTGGAGAGCCTTCAAGGTTTGCTGGTCCAAACGAATTTACCAATTTTCTGTTGCATTTGCTTGAAAGGAGACCTTTTAATAGGAATGGCTTGAAATAGTTGCAACAGGCTAGGTAATAATGTCATTTTGACTGATGTCATTCGTGCATTCCCAGAAAACTCATGGTCCCCCCTTCTTTCCTAATTCTTACATTTAAAAAGGAAAATTTATCAGGTATGTTATGCCGGAATAGAGCGTGATAAGTTTAATAGCTCAGTGGAGAGGGTAGAAGGAGTGTAGTTGCACAGAAGCCGGGATCCGGCCAAAGGAAAGGATTCCTTCTCTTGACATTGCGAGAAACTTGAAGGCCAGGGTAAGGGAGCCATTTCCCCTAGTATTGTGAACATTGTGAGAAGCCGGAGAAAGACCAAGGGAAGGGAGTAATTCTCTTTGTACCAAGGTTTTGAGTCTGAACTTTACTTTTATTTTGAACAGAGACTTTAAAATCTGTAACATTGTGTGCTGCCTTTTGAAAAGAACTGCAACATGGGGAAGGGAGTCACTCCCTCAGAAAATAGTCCCTTTTAGACTACTGGATTGGTAGTCTGCTCCACAGAAGAAAGAGTGCCATTCTTCTGCATTAAGAAGACTCACCAACCTTTTAGTTTAGTTTGAAGTGCAAGGGAAGGAACTAGGTTTTGACACAGGATGGTGGAAACTTGATTACGGACATTTGAACACATCATTAGTATTGAGTTGAGGCAGGGCAACCCCTCTTAGTAATAGTGTCAGGTAAGGTTTTTCCCTTTTCTGCCAAAATACGTCCTTACCAACAAGCATGCCCACCTGTGTGTCGATCTCCTCCTTACACTATACAATGTGATAACCAATTCTTGTCTGAATTGCTTTTCCTATTCTTTTGTATTCCTTGTGCTGTGTATTGGATATGTACCAATTTAAACCATTGCCTCCATACTGCCTTTCTAGCTTTTTTTTTCTAGGACCTAGTAAGGGACAGAGGATGAAAAACGGGTTGACTCTGACTTTGAACAACTGTATATTATGATTTGCTTATTTCTTTAAAATGTTACTGTTTCGTGTTGGTCTTCCTCGGACGTACAATTTTTTGGAAATTGATATTTAACTCTTATCCTTTCCTCCTTATTTGTAGGGTTCCAGATGAGATGATCATGCCGAACACATGCTAGCGTTTTGCCATAGTATGGCTGCTTCTCGATCGACTCGTGTAACAAGATCAACAGTCGGATTAAATGGGTTGGATGAAGCCTTTTGTGGTCGAACCTTGAGGAACCGTAGCATTGCTCATCAAGAAGAAATAGTTGCTCTTCCACTGGTGCGTTCCAAATCACCAAAGAAAAGACCAGAATCTGTGCAGACTTTTAAGGGAGCAAATGGTGGGAGAAGTGTCGACCTGAAGCAGCAAAGTCCGAGCGATTCCTGGGCGAGCCCTCGGAAAAGAGGGCTATCTCTATCAGAAAAGGATAGTACTGAGAAAGACACTGTGGAGAATTGCGAGACAAAGGACGAGGAGTCTGGATCGCCGGTTTTGAAGCGAGCCAGGCGCTGTTTGCGCTCAGACACCTTGAACAGCTTGGAGGAAGAGTCTGTGAGCAATGTTGTCCATGAACTATCAGAAAGGAAGAGCTTTGTGTCTGAAAACGACACAGACTCTCCTGGGACTAAGCAAGCTCGTCGATGTCTTTTATTGGATGACTGTGACGAAAGGGAAATCAAAAATGTAAATGCATGCGATGAAGGCCTTAATGACTCTGCTTTAGTTGAAAGCACTGAGATCGCACACTATGAAACTGTAAATGGAGTAGCTGAAGAAGAAGTGGCTGCTCTGAATTGTGATGACTGTCACCCAGATAGTGATGTTATTCAGGACGCTGTTGTTGGCCCCTGCTTGCCTAATGAGCATATGGTAGCAGAAAATGGCAATGTGTGCCATCATTCTTCGCTATTGCTCAACAAGGTCAAAGAGGACACTGTTTCAGACCACAATGTGCCTTGCGCAAATTCACAAGAACAGGTAGAATTGAAGGACCATGAACTAACAAATGACATCCTGCCCTGTGAACATGTTACTCAGGCGAAAGAGCCAGGAGCCGTGCACGCCTCAGACCTAAAGCAATCCATCAGAGATTCTGAGGACGAGGTGGATGTTGTGGGAGATGGCGCTAACTCGAGGGAACCATGTACTGGCAATAGCAACTTGAATAAGGATTATGCTTGTTCTTTAATCTCAGGGGAAACTGAACCACCTTCAGGTCGGGATACTCTTTCAGCCCAAATGTCGTATTCTGTGGAACATGAAGAACATGGGTACACACGAAGACCTTCCCCAACTAGGGTCATTCTACCCATAGAAAGCCCACAGAAAAGCATCTCACTGTCTAAGGAAAATGGGGAAATGGAGTGTGTCATAGCCAGATCCACAGATATAAACGTACCTAAAAACATGTGTATTACAGACTCTTTGGAGAGGTCTTTGCCTGCTACAGAGACAGACAAAGCAAATGGGTGTGACCCCCAGATGAGTGTAGAAAATGAACTACGAAAGCCTCCTATGGAGGAAAAGGTGGTATCTGGAAGTGCACTCCCTGTGGTAGAGAGTGGATGTCTCCAGTTGGCCGACGAGGAGGAGGAAGACCCCGACGTGTATTACTTTGAATCCGACCATGTGGCTTTGAAACACAACAAAGAGTATGTGTAACCATGGTAACCATGACTTATGATTTTTGTTTTAACTAAATTTAAAATTATGGACCATAGTAATTTCACTGATAATGATTTCTTTGTAATCTGGCAGCCTGGCAGCTTTTATCCAATGTTGGCATATGTTACATAGTTTTGAAGGATTCAGTAGTGGTGCTGGATATTTTCTTAATTGCTTATAGTATAGGGTTCTATTCACTGTAAGGTGAAAAATGTGAAGCATTACTGTGATTGGCTGGCTATGTTTTTAAGTAGGTGGGGAAGGTTTGGGGATGGAATTGCGTTTTAGACTGTTTCTTGCAGAGTTTCCAGCTAGTTGTTTGATTCATGCACAATGTTTGCAGTCCCAGTATTATCAAAGAAAATTCAATGCACTGCGACTCTGGGGTCAAACTACATCTTTTTTGATTTGAATATGCATGTCTGTCGAGCAATGTTAAGTCCCCCCACGCCCACCCTTCCCCCACTCCTCCGCTAACTGTGCTTAGAATAAGGGAATATCCTTCAAGATCCCCCAGAGAAAATTGTAAAACCATGATCGGAATTCTGTCCTTGCGTTTTTCCGTGTACATTGATCAACAAAGCTTTACAGCCTCTTGGTTCATGTCTTTCATGATGGCCAGAATAAATACACTCTGACAGGAGCATCGAAAAGCTTGTGAAGAATGATTTGGTTTCTTTGGGTGGTTGTGTATTGCTAAAGGACTCTTTACCACTAAGACAAAAGGGTAGATTGCTCCCGTTATAGTCTGAAATGTGGCATTGAATGAACATTGAGAAACACCATCTTTTTAAAAATGAACTTGTCGTTTAGCTCAGCACATTGTTCACTGACAACTGGATTGTTCATTTTTCTATTTTGTTATCTGGTATTATCGATCATTTCATTCATTTGAACATACTTTTTTTTTTTTTTTTTAACTTTTCTTTATTGGCAAGAAGCAGTAGTAGGCACGGCACATGTTACAGTAACAACATAGGGTACAGGTCAAAAAAGTAGGTGTCGATGCAAAGGCGCAGCAATGAATACATACAAGCATATACCAGCAGGTACATTACAGCAGGCCATTCATTTTACAGCATGGTCCATCCCCTGCCCGGAGATGGGGGAGAAGACGGAAGCTCCAGGTCAACCCTTCTGTTAAGGTAGCTACAGAACTCAGTCCAAACATTTTTAGGTCTAGCATTCACAGGCAACATGTTGATGTAGTCCTCCTCACATGTTTGTGTCCAAGTGAGGGCTTTCAACCACATCTGTAGTGCAGGGGGGGGATCGGCGTTTCCAACACCGCAGAATGCACTTCTTGGCCACAATCGCAGCCACATTCAGGAATCTAGCAGCCCGATTCGCGTCAGTCCCCTCCCAGACGCCAAACAGTAGAGACAGGGGGTCGGGGTCAACGCGGAATCCCACCATCTCAGAGAGAGCCCCAAGCACAGCGTCCCAGAACGGAGCCAGTGCCCCACAAGACCAGAACATGTGTGCGTGGTCCGCATCGCTGGATCTACATCTCTGGCAGGAGTGGGAGTGGTCCCGTGCAAATCTCCCAACCGCGTGAGGGGTGTAATATAGGCGATTGAGCAACTTGTATTGAATGCATCTGACCCTGGAGCTGAGAGAAACCTTGCGTGTATGCATGCACATTTTGGTCCACATACTATCTGTGATGTCTAACCCCAGATCGCGGCTCCAGGCATCCCGGACAGCATGGGAGGGTTCGGGGGCTCTCGCCATCAACATTTTATACAGGGCGGACACTATGCCCCTGCCCCCTGCGGAGTTCGCAATATAGCAAATCTCTGGGGACTGAGGGGGTTCATCATGATACGAGGGCCACATGTCCTGGACAGCTGCTCTGAGTCGAAAGTATTGCAGCATTTCCAGAAACGACTTAGAGTTCCCTGGCCTCCAAGTGTGAGGGGTGATAAATTTCCCATCGGGGAACTGGTCGGCGAATGATCTGTATCCCAGGTCCACCCAGTGACGCATCAGTAGCTTATCTTGTTTAGGGGTGAGGCCAGGGAACGACCACAAGGGACGCCATTTATAGTACGGGGGGGAGTCGGAGTAGGGCATCAGAACCTGTCGCCACGCTCTGATGGTGGAGGCCACCGGGTCAGCGGGGGCGTCCGAGTGATAGAAGTGGAAGAGGATAAGGGACATGACATTTACTTCCGCAGTCGTGAGTCTCTCGAGCTTAACATGGGGGGGAGGGTCCTGGTGGTGGTACCAGTAAGTGGCGTGCTGAGCTTGTGCGGCTATCCAGTACTGAGTAAGATCGGGCGCATTGAAGCCCCCTTTCTCGTAGGGCAGAGTCATAAATTGCCACTTCCTACGAACGGCACCGGAATGCCACAGGAAGCGAGCGCAACCCGCATGCAGGTCAGCAATGTATTGTTTTCCGGGCCAGAGTGGGACATTAGCAAATATATATAGGAGCTTTGGGACGATGATCATCTTGATTAGGGACAGCCTCCCTGATAGTGAGAGTGGAAGGCGGCACCATCTTTTCATCCTGGTCTCAGTGTATTGCGCGGCCGCCCCATAGTTGTCAGCCAATAGAGAGGGTTTCAAGAGGGACACCTGGACCCCCAGGTATTTGATGCCCTCGGGGGCCCACTTGAGTGGGAATTCACATGCAGGTTGGGGAGTTGCGGGTGTGAGGGGGAAGATTTCTGATTTGGTGTAATTTATAGTGAAGCCCGAGAAGGTGCCAATTTTGATTATTTCACGAATGATCGGGTCAGGATGGACCGATGGGTCTCTTATGTACAAGAGCACGTCGTCCGCATTAAGTGATATGATCTCAGGGGTGTCCCGTAGCCGTATACCTTTACGGGTGTGGTTGTCTCTGACACTATCCGCCATGGGCTCGATAGCCATCGCAAAAAGGAGGGGAGAAAATGGGCAGCCCTGACGGGTCCCTCTATGGAGGGTGAAGGGAGCTGAAAGGTGAGAATTAACCAGGACTCTGGTGACAGGGTTAGTATAAAGCAGTTTAATGCAGGCCAACATGTAAGGGCCGATCCCCATCTTCACCAGCACCGCCCACAGGTATTGCCATGAGACCATGTCGAACGCCTTTTGGGCGTCTAGCGTCACGGCAACCGCGTTGGCTTTGGGGTCTATCCTAGAAATAACGTTGAATAACCGCCGGATGTTTAATGTAGTGGAGCGGGCAGGGACAAAACCACTTTGAACCGGGTGGATCAGATATTTCATGATGGGGAGGAACCTGTTAGCTATGACCTTGGCGAAAATCTTGGTGTCGGTATTGATGATGGACAGGGGTCTGTAGGAGCCGCATTCATCAAGAGGCTTACCCGGCTTGGGAAGCACTGTGATGACAGCCCATGCAGGGTCTCGGGAAGGGTGGCCAGGCGCAGGGACTCGACCCAGACCTCATGGAGTCGCGGGGCAAGAAGGGCAACGTGCTCTTGATAGAATTCGGTAGTTAGGCCATCTGGGCCAGGAGCTTTCCCCTTAGGGAGGGCGGAGATGACCGAGGCGATCTCGTCTAGGGTGAAGGGTGCATCTAATTGTTCTTTAGTAGCTAAAGATATGAGGGACATTGGGATGCGGTCGAGGAGAGCGTCCAGGTCCTGTGGGCTGTGCTCCCGCTGTCGGGCATAGAGAGTAGCGTAAAAATCTGCGAAGGTCTCGAGAATGGTCCGGTCGGACCAGTGTCGCACTCCGTTATTGTTGATGACACTGTCGATCCGGGCTCTGCCTCGCTCGGATCGGACAAGACGGGCAAGGGTGCGACCCGGCCTCTCTCCCTCCCCATACCTCCGGGCCGCAACTGGTCGGGCAAAGTATCTTATCTCGCTGAGGGCAAGGGATTCAAATTTATCTAGTTCAGAACATATCTCTGCCAGCTTCGGTGGGGAAGGGGAGGCAGCGTATTCGCGCTCCAGCCCCCCAAGTCTAGACTCAGAGCGGCGTAACGAGTTTCTAATAGATTTCAGGACCCCCGCCTCCCTGGAGATACACATGCCTCTGATGTAGGCCTTGAATGCCTCCCATCTGACCCCATCCGTTGTGTCATGTCGTTTGTTAGTGTCAAAAAACAAGGTAATATCGGCGAGGATATCTGCCCTGAAGACAATATCCTGGAGCGCCTCTGACTTAAAACGCCAGTTAGAGTGCTGGGGGAGGGACGGGTGCAGGGCTATGTCCAATGTGATCGGGGAGTGGTCGGACAGCGTGCGTGGCAGGATCTGTGTGGTAAGTGTTTTGGCCATGAGCCAGGCAGAGAGAAGGAAGAGATCAATTCTGGAGTGACTGTCATGGGCAGAGGAGTAGAATGTAAACTCTTTAGACAAAGGGTAGAATGCTCTCCAGGCATCGACCAGCCCAGCAGTTGCCATATGTGCACGGAGGCGGCGAGCAGCCCTGGACAACACCCTGGGTGCGGTTCCGGATCTGTCCAACTCGGAGTCCAGGATGAGATTCATGTCCCCCCCCAAATAATTGGAACCCCGACATATCTTAGGAGGGTGTCATTAATGCGATCAAAGAAGTTAGGTGCATCGATACTCGGGGCGTAAGTATTAACGAGTAGGCATTCAGTGTTAGCTAGGAAGCAGTGGAGGATCACGTACCTGCCCTCCGTATCTATGTGGCTGGAGCGCAGGGAGAATTCCAAGGATTTGTGAATCAAGGTAAGGACCCCCCTGGACTGTGAGGAGTACACCGTGTAGTATTTGTTGGGGCCCCATGCCGGGGCGAGAGAAGCCGAGAGGTGAGCGAGGGCGTGGGTTTCTTGCAAGAGAAGTATTTTGACCCCGTGTCGCTGGGCATATGCAGTAATCCTGCGCGCCTTCGTGAAGTTACTGAACTCTCTGATATTCCATGACATTAACCTAACCGCCATTCAGTAGTGTTTTTAAGGGGGATTCCAGTAACGAATGCCACAGCCAGTTAAATAAATATCGGTCACCCCAACAGTAACACGCTGTATTGGGCCATAAACCACTGCTATCTCACCATTTTTACCATAACATCCCACAACTGAGCCCCCCCCCTCCCTCACTGCCACCCCCAACTCAGCAGTGCCCGTGTACCCACCCAGAAAACCAAAGCGAGCGTGTGAACCCCAACAGGGCACCCCACACTCGCGCGCCCAACAGGGGCGCAACCAGGGATCAAAACAAGCCAAACTCGGTGTTGCAGTTGCAGCGGGGGTCGCTGCTGCCATGAGCCCGACTAAGATGACTGATCGGTGGTATACACCGTATAGCGTACAGCAGAAAACATGGTGATTTTCCAAGAGACACCGGAGCAGAGTACGATAGACAGAGGGTACAGAACTAGAAGTCCCCAGTGGTCGGTGAGATATACCGTAGTTCGTGCTCCAGTGTCCCATATTAAGTTTCAGGAGACGTTACAACAAGTTACAGCAAACAAAGGATATGCAAGACAAGGGTTCATGAGATTGCGAGGCAAATGCAGATGGCGAGGAGGCCATCAGTACAGTAAAGGATTCAAGTCTCGGGGCGAGGCCAACCCACTTAACCCTCCACTGATGGTTCGTCGAGAGGGGCAGGGAGAGGAATATGGGACTCAATAAATTTCACCGCCTCCTCTGGGACCGTGAAAAAATACAACTTATTGCGGTGGGTAAGCTTCAGCCTTGCGGGGAACAGCATGGCGTATTCCACCCTTCTCTCCCTGAGCAGTTTTTTCACACCATTGAATTGTCTGCGCTCCATTTGGACATTGACAGAGAAGTCGGGGAAAATACGGATTGTCTGGGACTCAAATTTCAGTTCACCCTTTTCTCGAGCCAGACGTAGAATGAGATCCCTATCCCTGAAACTGAGAACCTTGGCGATGATTGGTCTGGGAAAATCGCCGGGTTTGGGGCGGGGAGCCAGTGCGCGATGAGCGCGCTCAATAGTGAAAAACGGGGAGAGTTGAGGATTGTCCAAGAGGTCTTTCAGGAGATTTTCAACAGCATGTTCCATTTTGCCCTTGAGGGCCTCCTCCGGGACCCCGACGATGCGGATATTGTTCCTGCGGGATCTGGACTCAAGTCATCGCACTTCGCCTTGACCTGCTTCATATCGCGCACCAGGTCGGACACCGTGCTCTGGAGCGTGTGCACCACATCCTCATTGGCCCCAATCCTGGTCTCAGCCTCGACCAGCCTAGTACCATGCTGGTCCAATTTGGTGCGCAGTGAGGCGACACTGGCGTTGATGTCATCTAGTTTTTCGTGAAACGAAGCAAAGTTTTTGGCCATAGATTCCATCAATATTGTAAGGTCTGGCTGAGGGGAGGGCGAGGGAGCATCAGAATCATCCTGAGGTAGGGTAGTTCCTCCCTGCTCTTGTCTAGAGAGTTTTGGCGAATTTGTCCATTGCCCCAGATTTGTTGGCCCCACGTGACTTGCCAGACATATTGGCGACACACCAAGATCTAGAGGGCAGTTAATCAGAATGCACGTACCAGGCCACAGGGCAGGCGATGGCGGGGGCCTCAGAGGGGGCGGCAGGCCATACAGGGCTAATCACCGTATAGGGATGAAAGCGAGGTGCACAGTAGGCAGGTGCGTCGTGGGGTGCGTGTAACCCTGTACGAGGAGGCAGTAGGTCCGGCTGGCAGGAGTGATCGGGGACTATAGCGTAAAGGCAGGCCCAGCAAGGATCAGGTCGAGTAGCAGTCAGAGAGCGATCGCCACACATCGCAGCCCAGGACGCCAGGCGGGCGAGGGTCGCCGGGCAGAGAGTGTTGTAGGGGGGCAGCAGGCGGGGGAGTGAGAGGTTGGCAATGGGGATGGCAGGACCAGGGTGATCCCCCAGAGGTCATCAGCAGTGCAGGCGCAGCAAGGCTCCAGGGTTATACACAGCAATCAGAAAGTGTGGGGGGCGATAATGCTCCGCAGGGGTGCCCCCAAGGATTGGTGAAGTAGAGGGGGCGGCAAGCTGTAGTGAAGGACCCCCTACTCCTCACCTGCAATCACCCGCAATCAGCAGCCCGATGGATGTGGTGTCAGGAGCGGGCCAAATCCAGCACGGCTACCCCAGGATCCGCGGGCAGCATAGAGGGGGCCAGGCATCTCCGGTGGCCAGGGCCGCCCCACGGGGCTGGGGAGCCGCGGTGAGAGAAGCAGCAGGAGGCGGGATGCCCCACGGGCGGCCAGCGGCAGGGAGAGCAGGTCGAGGAATGGAGGCCAGCCCCCAGATGGATCGGAGCAGGGAAGCCCCCGACGTTCAGGCATCACCAGGGACCTCGGGTTGTAAGGGCCGCCGGCAGAGGATCCACTCCAGGAGGCCAGAGGGGGCCCAGCGATCCGGCAGTAGAAGGGAGAGCGGGGCGCCGGGCCCGCGCGAAGTCAGCGGTCAAGTTGGGGAAGCCGCTCCGGCGGCTCCCGCAGGTGAGGGTTGGCGGGCCCGCCCGCCCCCGTCCCACTCGGGAGGCAGGCCGAGAAGAGGAGTCGGCCCCAGGTGGTGGGCAGTAGGGAGAGCGGGGGCGGTAAGAGAAAGCCCAGCGGCGCGCGGGCCCGCTCACAAGGCCGGCCGGCCGGAAGAGTCCCCGGGGCGCCGCTCAGCAGTCAAGTTGGGGAGGCCGCTCCGGCGGCTCGCGCAGGTGAGTGTTGGCAGGCCTGCCCACCCCGGCCCACTCGGGAGGCAGGTCGGGCAGAGGAGTCGGCCCCAGGTGGTGGGCAGGAGGGAGAGCGGGGGCGGAAAGAGGAGGCCCAGTGGGGCGCGGGCCCGCTCGCAAAGCCGGGCGGCCTGAAGAGTCCTCGGGGCGCCGCACAGGAGTCAAGTTGGGGAAGCCGCTCCGGCGGCTCCCGCAGGTAAGTGTCGGCGGGGCTGCCCGTCCCTGCTCCACTCGGGAGGCAGGCCGGGAAAAGGAGTCGGCCCCAACTGGTGGGCAGAAGGGAGAGCGGTGGCAGAAAGACAAAGCTGGGCGGGCAGGAGAGTCCTCGGGTCGCCGCCCAAGCTCTAGGACCCGCAGGCAGGAGGTAGACAGGAACCCAGCCCCTGGAGATCCTCAGCGGGCGAGGCCGCAGCCCGATCCAGTGGCAACAAGGCCTCAACCGCCCAAAGAGCCCGCCGGCACCGGCGCAGCCAGCGCGCCAATCCGCCCAAAAAAGGTATCGTAGTGTCGCCCACTACATTGGCAGCTTGATTCTCGCACTCCGAACCTCAGATGGAGTATATATCCGCTGATATAAACGGATGAAGAGCAGCCGGGCACGGAGCATGAAAGCTAAGCAGCCATCTTGCAGGCTGCTCAACAGCGCCCCCCCCTCATTTGAACATACTTAACGTTAATGATGCTTTGCTCCTGATGCAGCATTTACGCCTCCTTCTTTGATAGCTGACAGTGCGATTATATAAGTTTACATGTATGTGTTGCCTTTTACAAGAATACCATCAACTGGAGTGTTTATTGCTGGCAGGTCCTATTCTTCGGTAGCGTCATCTTCATCTCATTGGTCACGTGTATCCTAGTGAATGTTACTGCGCTAGAGGCAGCTAAAACTGCCATACGCCAAGAGCAAATGCTCACCAAAATTGGGCATTATGTTAAGAACAGTCTCTCACCTTATACTTGAATTTATACCCAGACATTTTCTTGCAGTATTTTATTATTTGTTTGTAATTTGGTTTTATTAGTTTCAAAAGAGTAAGACAAAAGGAGAAAAACAAAGGAAAAAGATTTCACATTATGTTGTAAACCTCCGCTAACATGTAATAGCTTAACTGAGACGGAACATATATCATTTCACTTTGTTAATTTAACAGTAATTCCATATTTCCAGGTGTATCACATCAAAGGTTTGGCTTTACCCACACACCCCCCCTTCTTGGATTAGCATACATTTTATGAATGTTCTCGTAGCGTGAGAGCTACAAAGGCACAGCGAACATAGTTCTGTTGTCTGACGGCTCTGTCACCACTTGATGAGTTTCCCTCCACAGTGATTTGCTAGGTTTTGCATCTTGTGTCTGGACCCTGTGGGCTCCCCCGGTTGGGAATTGGAGGTTGTTGTGAGGTATTTTTTTTTTTTTTAAAACTTTCTTTATTTGACTTGACAACACACCAGAGAACAAAAGGTGCCACATGCCACCAGCAATGAGTTAAAAAATCAGCAACATACATAATATGCAGCACATCCTGAGTAAATTGCAGCATGCAGAGGGTGGAGCAGCAGACGGGTCATTAACAACTGTATCAGGGGAAGACAGCATTTATGGGGACTCCTCAGGGGAGGACAAGGCAGAGTTGGAAGGTGAGGCCATGCTGGACATATAGTCCCGAAGCTTCCACCAGATGTCTCTTGGCCTTGAATGTGAGTGTTGCATTGCGTTCCAGGACTCCTCAGTATCATGAGCCCATGTAATTGACCTGAGCCACTGTGCGTAGGTAGGCGCCCTGGGGCGGAGCCAACACAACAATATGCAGCGGACTGCCAACAGCATGCAAGGGCCTACTAGTTTCTTAGAGTTGCGGGCCAGCTGAGGAAGGTCATGGAAAAGGCAGTGCAGCGGGGTGGGGGCAATAGTGTGTTCCGGAATGTCTGAGAGTGTGGAGCAGATGTCCAGCCAGAATTGGGTCAGACGGGGGCAGTACCTTAACATATGGATGTAGGAAGCTTGATCCGCGCCACACCTGGGACAACTGGGAGGAACGCTGCAAAACTTGCGATGTAGCCTCATTGGTGTATGATGGTATCTGTGTAGCACCTTGAATTGTATTAGTTTAAATTTAGTATTATAGGATACATCGTGGGTGCGGCCACACATTCGGGACCATCTCTCGTCCGTGAGCTTGACTCTGAGATCCTACGCCCACGCGTGCCTCAGCTTTGTAAAGGTGGGGGCTGCCCTATTCTGCAGTAAAGAGTAAAGTCTCAACACCTTACCCCTGAAGGAGAGGAAGGAACACAGATCCGGCACTATGTGCTCGTCGCGGGGGTGGGGGGTAAGATGGAGAAGTCAGGGAATTTGGATTTGAGATTCTTCCGGAGTGAGGAGTATTGTAGCCACATTGAGTGCCGGCGTTTAAGGGACAGAGGGAGATCAGGCCACTCAATAAAGTTCCCCTGTTCGTAAGCATCGCGGCGTGTCAGGAAGCCAGCATCCGCCCAGCGAGATACCACTGATTGTGGAATATGTGGGACATCAGGGAAGAAGTTCCATAATGGCAAGTCCCCGTGGAATGGGTGAAGTGTGGCAACCATTGTGCTAAGGAGGTGCTAGCCACTGGGTCCTCAGAGTCTGCGTCAGGGGGTGCTAGTTTGAGGATCAGGGAGCCTATCACATGGTCACAGACCGCTAGTTTTTACAGCCGAACGTGTGGGGGGGGGGAAATCAACGGTATTAAACCAATATGAAGCAAACTGTGATTGGGCTACTAACCAGTATCTGGTGAAATCTGGAGCGTTGAACACACCCAATTCCTTGGGAGCGGTCAGTGTGGACAGTTTGAGGCGGACAGCCCCCGAATGCCACAGGAAGGTGTTGCTTAGATGGCGTAGTGTTCTAAAGAAAGCATCCCCAGGCCACACAGGAAGATTGGTGAATCGGTAAAGGAGTTGAGGCAATACCACCATTTTAAGTATTCCAATCCTGCCTGCCAGTGATATGGGGAGTTTGGACCAGCTGGAGGCCTTTTGCAGCGAGGTTAGTTAGGTAAGTCTGGTAATTGTCCTCGCGGAGCCTTGCTGTGTGACGGGAGACTACCACCCCCAGGTAGGTGATGCTTGATGGAGTCCAGTTGAATCCACATAAGTCCGCGGGGATGTGTGGAGTCCGTGAGTGGGAATAAGGCAGACTTGGAACAGTTTATTTTTAAACCAGATATGTCCCCAAAACGGGCCATATCTGCTAGTATAGGGGCGAGGTTGGTGTCGGGGAAGCGGATGTACAGAAGAGCGTCATCTGCATAGAGGGAGACTACATCGGATTGGACGACTGTGCGCAATATTCTATGTGAATGTGATTGGCGAACCATGTCAGCAAAGGGTTCCATCGCTATAGCGAATATGAGTGGGGAGAAGGGGCATCCCTGTCGTGTGCCTCTGGATATCTGGAAGGGAGTGGAGCATCTGTCCTCAGTACAAACTCTGGCCGACGGGGCGGTGTAAAGCAGCTTTACCCAGGTACGGAAGTTAGGGCCGAACTTGCATTTCTCGAGAACTCGTCATAGGTATTTCCACGTGACAGAGTCAAATGCCTTCTGCAATCCAGGGTGGCTGCAACCACCTGTGTGGTCAGGCTGATTCTGCTGATCACATTGAAGAGCCTTCTCAAGTTCAAGGATGTAAACCTACCCGGGACAAATCCCGCCTGGTCGGGGTGGATGATGTGGGTCATGAATGGGGCTAAGCGGTTGGCCAGCAGTTTAGCGTATATTTTAACATCGCTGTTAATCAACGAAAGCGGTCGGTATGAGCCGCACTGAGTAGGGGGCTTACCCGGTTTGAGGAGCACTGTTATCAGTGCCTCCCGTAGAGATGGGGGAAGTATACCCCTCTCACAAGATTCCTCCCATAGGGCCAATAGGTGTGGAACCAGGAGAGACTTATATTGGTTATAAAAGTCCATGGGGAGCACGTCCGGGCCAGGGGCTCTCCCTGATGCCAGCGACGCAATGGGCTCGTCAAGTTCCTCAGAGGTGAAAGGCCTTTCTAGGAAGATGCTGCCATCAGCGGACAGTACTGACCGGGGGAGATCCTCTAAGTAGGAATCAATTTCTGGAACCTGGGGACCATCGGCTTCAGAGTACAGGGAGGTGTAGAACAACCGAAACTGAGAGTTGATATCCTGCGGGGAAATGGCGAGCGATCCGTCAGGCCTCATTATTGCCGGGATATTGGGAGCTCCAAATTCTCGACGCAGCAGCCTGGCTAGCATTTGACCGGGACGCTCTCCTTCCCCGTATTTCCTTACCGCCTGAGGGGTGTCTAGGAATTTAACCTCTCGCTGGGCGAGGTCGCGATACCTGTCCAGCTCCGAACCCAGTGCCGCCAGAGTGGTTGGGGAATGGTCTTGGGCAGATTGGGACTTGAGGATAGCTAGGGCCAATTCGCTAGCAACAATGTCAGCACGGATTCGCTTCAGGATGCCGCAACCTTTGGAGATGGCGATCCCTCTCGTGTACGCTTTAAAGGATTCCCAGAGGACAGCATGCGATGTTACTGAGTTTGTGTTGATCTCAAAGAATTCCTCAATGGAGGATTCAAGTTCGGTTGCGAAGACCTGGTCGAGAAGCGAATAAGGGCTCAACCTCCACTGCCTAGTTTTGTCGGCATCCTGACACCAGTTTAGGGAAATGAGCAACGGTGAGTGGTCTGAAAGCGTCCTAGGGAGGATAGCCAGGTGAGACGGGCATCTGACCAGCTTGTCCGTTATAAGTCATCTGTCTATCCTGGAATGAGAATCGTGAACCGAGGAATAAAAGGAGAATGTGCGCGAATCAGGGCTCATTAGGCGCCATACATCCACAAGTGCCAGACGGGGAAGGGTTGTGAGGATAGTATAGGCTGCTTTGGATAGTTGGCGAGGTCTGGAGCCCAATCTATCTAGGGTGACATCCAGTATGGTATTAAAATCGCCTCCCCATAATATTGGGAGCAGAGGGTAACTTTCAAGGAGAGAGGCTAGGTGCAGGTAGAGTCAGTCGATATTGGGGCCATACACATTCTGGATGGCTACCTCCTGGTGGAGCAGCTTGCCAATGATCAATACATATCTGCCCAGAGGGTCTATGTGCGAGTGGTGACATGTGAATTTCAGGCTCTTGTGTGTTAAAGTGAGAGCGCCACGGCTTTGCGTAGAATAGTTGGTATAGTACCTCTTGGGCCCCCGTTGCTTAGCAAACCGCTCACATTGCTCCGAGCGAGCATGGGTTTCTTGTAGGCATAGGATTTGAACCCCATGGCGTTCAGCATGTAACTGTACCTGTTGCATCTTTCTGTGATTGTCCAACCCCCGGATGTTCCAGCTCATGAAGGTCAGGTCAGTATTAGCCATTCTCGTGAGGGTACTGATTGTATTCCTGCAAAGGGGGCGCCAGCAACAAGGAGCTAGTCGATCCGGTAGCATGCGGCCCCCCCGTCTATGTGCTCAAAATGCGCTGCTATGCCGCATGCGGCACCTCCGGTGGCTGTCGAGACTTTTTTAACCATAACGTCCCCCCTCACACCCCCAATCAGAGGGTCGATACCCAAACCATATCAACCAAGAACTTCTAGGTGTCAACGCCCGGGGGACTGGTAGCTAGCCGGGCAATGGCGCACCAGACTGGGGAGAGCGTGAAGAGATTATGCAATACGATAGTATTAACCAGAGTGTTCGAGGTAGGCACAAGGAGTAGCAGGGCCAAAGGGGAGGAAGGCAAGTGAAGCCAGTGGAATGCGGCCATGAGCCCTGATGCACCATCTGGGGAGCATAATGTAGACCCGGAGTGGCAGAGGGCGGGACAGGGGACCAGGGGCCAACCATCGGGAGTCTAGTAGTGATTATGGAATAGTTACCCAAGATGGGGACTAGTCGGGGAGTAAAATGCCTCTGAATGCAATGAGTCAGTGTGGCGAACAGGGCCACATTTGCAAAGGATCAAAGGAGCAACGTGAACAAAACCAGCAACTAATAAACTTCATCAACAAGATGCCATCACAGGGGGACACGCCAATGGGGGTCCCGAATGAGGCTTAGATACAACAGTAAGCAGAGTAGGTGTACATCTCGTATTGACGGTAAGTGGTTCAACCCGGAATGTGTTTGTCTATAAATTTGGAGGCCTCTTCTGGGATAGTGAAGAAGAATGTTTGGTTGGAGTGTTCGATTCTCAGCTTTGCGGGAAAAGAGCATAGAGTATTTATCCGGGTACAGGTGTATCCTTGCTGCCCCAAGAAGCAGCTCCCCCTTAGCTCTGGCTGTTCGCAGTAGGGCATCCCGATCACGAAAATTCAGGATTCTGGCTATGATGGGGCGAGGAGGTGCTCCAGGTCTGGGTTTTGCGGTCAGGGAGCGTGTGCCCTTTCTACCGCAAATTGTGCCGAGAGTTTAGGGTGGTCCAGAAGTGTTAAAAGGATGCGTTCCACGTATTCCTCCATGGGCTCCTTAATGTTGTCCTCGGGTACACCGACAATGCAGAGGTTATTCCGTCTAGAGCGAGATTCGAGATAGTCATTTTTCTTCTCCACTGCCAGGACCCGACTGGAAAGAGTGGTCACCGCAGCGCGAAGGGAACCCAGGTCATCCTCAGCAGTGCCAACCCTTATTTCGATCTCGGCGCCCCGGCTGTCTGTTCTTTCGATATGGGCCTTTATAGATGAAATGGTGCCATTCATATCGTCTAACTTAGTATGCAGTGTGGTGAAGCCTTTGCGCATGTATTCCAGCATTTTCTGCGAGTCATCAGGGGCCAAAGATGTCGAGACGTTAGGCGATTCCTCTGGGTGCTCAGTCGGCGGCCTGGAGGGTGTCTTGGCGAACATGTTTAGCGAACTTTGCTTCTTTCCAGCTCCCGCTCCCTTGGTCATGATGGCAAGTAGGGTATGATCCCCCGGCGCCTAGCAGGAACCAGCTGTCGGGTATATCCAGTTCCACTTTGGTGAATGCCTGGGAGGGGTTGACAAAGGGATGATGATGAATGATGCTGGATGCAGCGCTAGGGTGATCTCCTCCGGTCAAGTGAGGTTCGCAGGGTGCCCCGCGCAGCCACAGGGTGGCTGCGCTATGATGATACCAAAGAACTGCAGCTGCACTATAATAGTGTAGTAGGATATGGCTCAGAACAATAGTGGCAGGGGCAACGAGAATCGGCCTAATATGGCGCAGGGTACGATCCTCTTAGTCACTGTGGACAGTCACAAGTTTCCATCGAATAAATGCTTGAGGCCAAGTTGATCCATTCATTCTTTCCTGGAACTGTTGTGGATTTCAATTTAATCACTAATAATGCCGGAGCCGGCAACAATAGGTGGGGAGTTAGGCATTTCACTCTGATCCAGTCATCTCCGTCTCTTTCTAGGCCAAATAGTATTAAATAGGGATCAGCGTCCCTTTGAATCCCGTCTATTTCTTTGATCCACCCCATGACCTCGTCCCAGAACACTTTGATGCGTGGGCAACCTCACCACATATGCCAGTAGTTGGCTATTTCTCCACATTTTCTCCAGCATCTTGGGCTCATTATTTGGGACATTTTGGAGTGTCTGAGGGGGTCGTATTGTCACCTGTGTAAGAGTTAAATGGCGTGGAGTTTGTATTGCCTGGATATGGAGGTTTTGGAAGCAGCTCTACACATTATTTCCCATTGGTCAGGTTGTATCTCTTCTCCAATATCTTTTTCCCATCTAGCTCTCAGGGGGTCCGTGGATCCCTCTCCTGCCGCTGTTAACTCTTGGTACATTGCATGTCGGGTTTAGAGTACAAGAGTCTCTCGAATGGGGTAAGGTCTCTTTTAAGTTTGTCTCTCCATTCGGGCTTCGTTAATACACCTTTTAGTTGGATAAACTGGAATGTGGATAGAGTGCCTATACCCAATGCCTCTGTCAGATCTGGTAGAGTGATGAACAAATCTTTTCTCTGCAGCTGCCCCACCCTTTCTAAGCCCGCCTCATACCATGATTGGAACCTCCCCACGTTGGGAATATGATTGTTTATGCCGGGTGACCATAGGTGGCTGAGCGGGGACGGCCAGGTAGTGATTTTGCGCATTTCCTTGCCTGTTCGCCATATACTCCATATGGTGCTCAATATGGGGGGGCCTTTAATTTTCCTTTGCACCCTTTTATGTGGGGTCTATAGCCATTCAGATACCGTAGCCGGGGACAGGTACTGGTTGTCCATTTGTACCCATTGGAGGTTTTTGCGATCCCTAAGGTGTGAAATTAGGACACACCAACTGGGCGGCTTTGTAGTAAGCTTTTAGGTCAGGGAGCGCCACTCCTCCCTTATATTTGGGAAGAGTTAACGTATTGCATGGAATTCTCGCTTTCTTCCCCTGCCAAATGAATCGTATCATAATCTTTTTGGCTTCCATAAAGAACCCTTTCGGTAGCCCAACTGGTAACATTTGGAAGGGGTACAGGAATCGGGGGAGGCATACCATTTTGACAGCATTAATTCGCCCTAGCCAGGAAATCGTGAGTTTGTTTAATTTTTTGAGATCTGCTGCGAATCGCCGGAGAAGTGGGGGGAAATTGGCTTCATATAGGTCATTCAGGGTTTTGGTGATCTTTATGCCCAGGTATTGCAAAGTAGTGTGTTCCAATTTAAGGCCTAGGGGGAGGAACTTAGCCTCGTTCTCTTCAGCAGATCCCTGGAGGGGGAACAGTATGGACTTGGTCCTATTTACTTTGAACCTAGAGATTTGGGCATATTCATCTATTAAGTTAAGGGCGTGGGGAATGGATTCTAAAGGATTAGTTGTGTAGCAGAATGTCGTCTGCATAAAGTGCTACTCTATATTCCGTTGTCCCTAGTCGCATTCCCTCTATATTAGGGTCGGCTCTCATTTTCTGTGCTAGGGGTTCTAAGGAGAGTGCAAATAAAATCGCAGAGAGGGGGCATCCCTGTCTGGTCCCTCATTTTAGCTCGAACCATCTAGAATATTCTCCATTTACAAATATCGATGCCTTGGGGGATGTGTATATCGCTCGTATCCCATCCCGAATTCTCGGGCCTATTCCAACTTTATGCAGGACTGTTCCCAGGAATTCCCACTCTACCCTATCGAAGGCTTTCTCTGCGTCGATTGACAAAAGGGCAGAATCGCTTGGGAGGTTATGAGCTGCATGAATGAGGTGTAGTGCTTTGCGCATGGTATCGGCTCCCTGTCTCCCGAGAATAAACCCGACCTTGTCAGGGTGAATTAAGTGGGGCCTTAGTGTTTCCAATCTTGCAGCCAACCTCTGGCATACATTTTGGGGTTGAGGTTAAAGGATAGTTCCGGGACTTTTTTTTTATTGCCCCTACGGTTCGGCCATGTGTTTTTAAGCATAAATCGGTAGATCGTAGAAAACTTTCCTATGGACCTTACCCGACTTTTCGTCCATTAACGCACTTGAAATCAGCCGCCATTTTCTGATAATCCTATCATTTCCCCCCATCGCCCTGGCTCACCTGCGTTTGCGGCACTAAATCAAATTCCCCGCCCCTGAAACAGACTTTATCAAAACATTCATATTCCCCGCCTCTCTCTGTGACGTTTCTGTGCTGTGTAGGCAAACGCGCCCAGGCGTCTTCTACGCGACTCCACACAGAACCCGGAAACCAACACAGATTAGCTCACAACACAGCGCGCCACAATTCGGAATATGAAAGTGTACTTTTAAATCAAACCGCAAGATTGTAAATTTGGTAAAGTACATTTATTTGACATCAAATGTTTAGAGAATATTCTGCGATTTGCATTTTTCTTTGCTCTCGATCCAAAATAGTTCGTCTTGAGGCAAGCGATGTTCGTGTGCAATACACAGGGTGTTGGTTTACGATAAAATAAGCTCTTCGGTCGCACTGATAATCGCATGGCTGTTCCAACAACGAGGCACTAGGCCACCACAACGGTCTGTATGTTGCATCTAGCCGTTAGTACCGCGTAAGGGCATACTTGTACTTGGCGATCGTCCCATAAAATGGTCAGGGTGCTAACGTTGTTCACGCGGAGAAGCAACTGGCGGTTGAAGAAGCCATCCGCCGGTGTCTGGTACTCGTGACACATACAATAATGAAGGATGTACCTGTTTTAAAAACATAAAAAATGAAATTAGTCTCACCATCAGATCTTTATTAAAATTATTCATTTTATATATTAGGTCGGGAAATTATTTCATAGCTAGGACAGTGCAACTGGGTATTATTCGTCAAGGGGGGGCTGTAGGATACTGAGACAGTCCCCCAGTGCAGGGGTTGACAGGGAGGCAGTGCAGGTGGAGAGTGGAAGGGCCCAGGACCGAGGTCGCAGACAGTGGACCAGTTGTAGCAGGGGAGAGGGAGAGAGAAAGCAGAAGCAAAGAGGAAGGTTTTGAGGTGCTTCCGTAAAAGGAGATGGTTCTCCTCAAGATAGTGCGCGGTACAAAACAATATGCCACATAGAACGAACAAGTACAACTTAACCCGTCTTTAAAGCTACTGTATAGTAATTAAATTGCGGTATAAACTCATCTAAAGAGTTACTTACATTATATTGGCATTTTCCATTGTGTCTGTGCGTAGGGCAGCCCCGAAATACCACTCCTTCTATGCCGACGTTATTTCTTCTAATGAACGAACATTAAATGGCTATCGTTTCTGAAATTTTATTCATTATCGTTTCTTACGTTATTGCACCACACCCCCAAAAAGAAGTCTTTCGGGATGGTCCCGGCCTGTCAAGGTCAAATAACAATAGAACCTTATACTGAGTCGTGGGCCATTCCGGCACCCGAGCAAAAAATCAAAGCAGCTGACCTTCACTTTGAACAAGCACACATTACTAGTTAGCTACATTCAGTGTAAGGCCATCTCACAGGACTTGAAATTTACACTCCATCTTTGCATTTTGTCTGCGTGCTTTGCAGCCCCAGAGAACCATAAATACGGAGACATTCTATATTTTTTGAAAAATGATTTATATTACTGTTTGGTTTAATTTAATGCGCAAATGAACAAGGTTGGATAGACACATTGCATGTACACTGAGCAATCACTTTTATTTACACAATACATAGCTACACATATTCAATGGGCCTGCGACATGAGGAGACTCGAGAGCAAAGTCACAGGTGACACCCGGGTGGTTCGCACTACTGCACGGTGAAGGGAGGGGCAAGGGTGGAGAGACACATTGCATGTACACTGAGCAATCACTTTTATTTACACATTACATAGCTACACATATTCAATGGGCCTGCGACATGAGGAGACTCGAGAGAACAGACAATCAAATTACAATCATTTAAACCGTGATGTGTATTTCTCAATGAGCTCTTCTTTAGGTGGACATGGAACAGAGGCAATGTTGGGTGGCAATGCAGTTGTCCCCTGCACAGGTTCGTTCACAACTCCATGTATGTGCCTATCTAGGACATCAACAATAAGTCTCTCAATAAAGTCATATTGCATATCCTCAAACACTGGTTTGATAACCCATTGTTTACTTCTTTTTGTGAAGGCCTTATTGTAGCGAAGCGTCCCTAAAGTTCCGGTCGTCCTACTTTGTTGACGGCCAACATTATGGTTATGTGCCAAGACCGCTAGAAGAGTCCGATTTATCATGCCCTCCATGCCAAAATGCAATCGTTTTGGCCTGTACTTTAGGCACATATTGTGGAACACCTCCAAATCTCCTGTGTGGCAGAATTCCGTGAGTCCCCTCAAATCTCTTGTTATAGTTTTATCAAATACAGTCTTTTCAATGGCTTTGTGAGTGGGTGATGAAGGAATCAACCACTTCTTCTTCCGTGCCTCCTCTGTGGACAAATGGCCATGTTCACAATTGTGGAAATGTTGGTTTGTGGTCCAGCGGTGAACGTTGCTACAGTGTAACATTACTGACCGCCATTTTTCCAGTAGAATTTCCAACGACCCTCCACATGTTTTTGAGCTCCACCAAAGATGGTTGCTGATTGACTTGGACCACTGTGAAATACCTTGCATATCTTTTTTTTTACCTGCAGCCGACATTTTTTTATTGATTGTTTTTGCAAGATGCCAAACGTCAAATTGGTGATTTATATTTTTGTACTCTTCTCTCATTGTCTTGGCAATTGAAACGTGTCTGTCCGTGGCTATCAGGTCGATCACCATTCCCCGCGATTGTAGTTCTTGCAATGATGCTACAAAGCCAACTTTCTCCATGGCCACTGAGGATGTACTTTGTGACACCTGCACGACCACCGAACTCACAATTTTCTTACTTTCCATGTCCTGAAAGTGGTAGGTGCAGTACTTGGCTGAAAATCCTGGGCTGTCGCACTGTCCATCACCGGCTAGCCTGAACCGTTGGCCCGCGAATGTACTATCAATAGACATTTTTTCCATTCTCCAAGCTTCGCTAATGGCTGGAAATAGATAATCGGTTTGGTATTTGTAGAACTGAGTTTTCGCAATGAAATGGATTCCCACAAACTGAAAGAAAGACTCTAACTTTTTAAAACTTGAACCACTAAAAAGTGCAGCCGCTGCACAAAGTAGATTGCCTGCTGGCAGTTGCCCCAGCATGGGTTGTGCAGACCATGAGAAAGGATGATATTTTGTACAGGTGGCATGTATTTTAAGGTTAGTGCCTCGAATTGCACGAGTCACATTAATCAATGGCTCCCCACATACTTCCCCACCAACCGAATGCCCACATTTCATCCGAATAATAATATCAATCAAACAACTATCGAATACAATGAATTTGGCCTCTTTCCTTATACCGTCACTCTGCATCCCAGCTGGTTCGGCCTGTAACGTTGAGGACATGTCACTCACATGAAAGGTAGAATCTCTGATATCGTCTTCCGCTATGTTCAGTGATATTGATGGTGTTTCATTGTCGTCCACTTCATTCTCTTCCATTGCAACATCTGTTCCTTCTCCGGCGATGGGTGAATAAAATAATTTCTTCAACTTTCTCGCGGTCTTAGTTTTTGCGGGTGTGGATTCTGTGAATTGATCTCCGACTGCATCCGAACTACTAGGAGGACATTCACTATCAATGGCTGGATGTGGTATAGCTCCGTTGTCAATCACTTCATATTCTTCCCATTGGCACGATGCATCTCCAGTCTCAAGTCCCTGCCAAAAGGTTTGACAAGCAACATCTCTCGTTCGCTTCACTGTCTGTGTAGATCTAGTTCGTACACCCACTCGCAACTAGAGGACAGATTGGAAAAGGGAAAAACAACATAATATAGTGACCAGGACACTAACCTTCTTTTGCTTTCTTTTCTTTGAAACTTTCTTGCCTCGAACTTCAACATCGGGACGCTGTTGCTCCGACTCGTGTGTGCATGTCTCTACTTCCTCTTGCGCTGCAACGACTATATTTTCATGATAAGCACATCCATCACGCACTGACGCTCCATCGACTCCCTGAAACATAGAACTTTCATTAGTATGTATAATAATATTGAAAACACAAAATGTACTTGGGGACCAATACCCACGTACATCTCAATAGCAAAACACGAATGAACGCTTTGTGTAGAACATTCAAACGAAAATTATTCACGCATTGTTGATCTAGTTAGATGGAACTGTCAAGATCCATACCTCGGGCTCCTCATAGACTTCCACTGATGATATTATTGAAGATGATGCTTAAGTAACTCCCTGAAACACAGTAATTGCATTAGTATGGTTTTCTATTTTGTTAAAAAGAACATACACTTTGTGCAGGCGTCAACGGCTCATCTAAATAGACCTGCACAAATGATCAGTTGTCTAAAATAAATAATGGATATCTAACTATGATTCGATTTGCTCGATCGTTGGAAGTGTCACCACCCAGAGATCTGCATCAACTACTAGGGGTGATGTTCTTGTAGAAGAAGCTCCGTCATCTCCCTGAAACATAGTACTTGCGTTAATAAAGAAGGAAGTATAGCGGATGTAATCACGTCATATGATTTCGCTTGATCGAACTGTCAGTATCCATACCTCGAAATGCATAAGAACATCAAGGGACGATGTAACTGCGGTGCACACTTCTGCAAGCTGTTGCGCCGACCCGTAACTGCATGCTCCCCCTTCTTCTTGGACTAATGCTCCATCGACTCCCTGAAACATAGGACTTTCATTAGTAATGAACACAATATTGAAAAAAGAAGGCACATAGGAGGGCGACGACAGAAGGACATATCAATGGCTAAAAACGAAAGAAACATTGTGTGTAACAATCACGCTACAAGAATGCAAGATCTGATGATCTCCATCGATGGAACTGTCCGGAAACGTACCTCGAGCATCTGAGTGACATCAACGGTTGTCGTCAATGCGTTGGACTCCTCAGCATCTCCCTGAAAGACAGTACTTGCATTATTTTGGATAACAATAATTATAACTGAAAACAAAGACTAGAGGACGAGTACAAGGGTGTACCATTAGGTAAAATAATCACACGATAAATTAAAACTATTGATTTACATGCCTAAAACAAGTCAGTGGCAGAATAGCTAAGTAAGATTACCCGATAGGCGCTTGAAGTGGCTGATGACTGCAATAACGACACGGATGGAGAATCTTCCGCCTTCATATTGAGTGGATACATAAATGGGGAAATTGTTAGCTAATGCTACACACTACCGCAAGGCCGAGAGATAAATCCGTAAACTTGACTCACCAGTGGAGGGATGTGGACGAATAGAGTGGGAATAGCGGTTGAGAGCAATTTTCGCTTTGCTCGCGGTGTGTTCTTCTTTATTAGCAATGATGTGGAGTACATGTCAGAGGTAAAGTGCCTGCTGCAGATGCGGTATCGATCACCCCTCTTGTCCGCAAAGACTTCTAGGACTCTACTTTCAAGCTCAGACGGTGGATATCCGCAATATCGGACCCATTCTCTTATCTGATCTATTGTCTTAGGGAAAACATGCTTTATAGTACCTTCAGATTTACTATGAGTCTTCGAAGGGCAACCGCCAATGGAACAGGCAGGCATTGTGGAAAGTTCTGAAAAGTAAAGATCAACAATTCTCTATGAATACCAATGTGTTAAAAAATTAAATGACACATAAAAGGTCCAATGCAAGGTTCGTTTTGGTTCTTGGAACTATACACGTTATTCACATGCGGATAAGTATTTGAATAACTTTAAAAAAATAGAAAAATAATTTGACTAAACTCAGAACATGTGACTAGTTCCTTGCATGTACTGTCTTGAACGAAAAGAAATTGGACGCAAAATGATTATGGTACATGGCCTTACCTTGACGAACAAACAGTTAGATGCAGGGATCAGAGTAGTTTCTTGTCGTAGAACAGGGAGCAGTTCACAGGTTGCAAACTGACGAGTTTGCTCGAAGTGGTCACGGAAGTTCACAGAGACGAAGAGCAGATAACCAGCACCTTCACGGGTTGACTAGCAAAGCGCAAAGAAGTTCTCATTAGAAATATGAAGTGGGTTATAAAGAATTCGAAACCGGGGTGTGTTTGTGAATGAATGACGTGTATATGTCGTGGCATTATGCGGTTTGCAGGGGGGCGTCCAGCGTGAGGGGGGATGCTTGGCAGGAGACACGGGGTCTGGAGGTAGACATGGGAACAACAACCCATGCTCTATAGACCACTTTGAAGTGTACATGTTATTTGGCACCTCTTGGCCTTTATCGCTCCCTGACAGCTCCACTTGCCAGCACAAGTACCCCGGTGCGAAGAGCCTTTGATAGGGCGGGGGGTGGATTGGGGCGGTGGTCGTGCAGACAAGACACAGGAAGACTCGTGAATGGAGACACACTTATGTGGATTGCAGGGGGGCGTTCAGCGTGAGGGGGGATGCTTGGCAGGAGACGCGGGGTCTGGAGGTAGACATGGGAACAACAACCCATGCTCTATAGACCACTTTGAAGTGTACATGCTATTTGGCACCTCTTGGCCTTTATCGCTCCCTGACAGCTCCACTTGCCAGCACAAGTACCCCGGTGCGAACTGCCTTTGATAGGGCGGGGGGGTGGATTGGGGCGGTGGTCGTGCAGACAAGACTCGTTTGCCGCAGGGCCTCACCAAGGAGAGGCCATCTAACTGCATGTAAGAGGCAGGCTGCAGGATCTAGTACATGGAAGGCAGGGGGGTGAGTTTATAAATACCTCAGCCTCCCAGGAGAATATATGGGTGCAGTTCACCCTGGAGACCCTGGATGCCTAGGCAGTTAGTCAGCAGCAGGCTGGCCTGTGGTGGCAAGGCGGCACGGGCCAGAGGGGGTCATCTCTGTACCCGGTGCCCAAAAGGATGATTTATTATGATCAACCATATTGATTATTTACCTATAACTATGTTTTGTATCAATAAAATCCAACGGCCTTTTATTGCCAACGCTTGAACAAAGTGATGTGGTAAGTATTTTTGGGGGAGGAGGCAAGGCCGGGAGGCTTGATGCCAACCCGCAAAATAACATATGTATGTCTGCTGCATATGGGTTCAACGGTTATGTGGATTGAAGGTGGGCGGCCAGCGTGAGGGAGGATGCTGGCCGGAGACATGTGGTGTGACAAGACAAGGCACAGGAAGACTATTCAATGGAGACACACTAGATTCATTTAAAAAATCAAAACAACCATTGTTAAAATATATGTTGGGTTTTATTTTAGATCTTAATTTCAATTGAACATAAATAATAAACATTACACATTGTAAAGTTCCGGTTGCAGCACATCCAGGGAAAATCCGCGGTATTGTCCACTGTCGCTGGGGAAATGTTGTCTAATGGCAAGTACCGCACAGGCAGGTATTACTCTCCGAACGCGGTGTACGAGCCTCCCGTGAAGCCACCAAGTGAAGCAACGATAGGCCACCAGCCTGTACCACCTGTGAAAAAGAAAGATGCAATGGAGCCAATTTACATGCGTTCGAATGATATGTAGATGTAATTTTATATGTGGGAGACGACCATGAAATAGTAGTGGCATCACTGACATCACAACCAGAGTATACTTACTCGTTACTCGGATTACGCGGACGAACAGTGCCGCGAAGTTCGTGCATAAGCACCATCATCATCCTCAACACGGTCCGTGAGAGGCAGGCTTCCCTGAACTCTGGCAGCTCGGTGATGCATTGAGGACTTGGCTCGCCTTCCGAAATGTAGGCCAAGCACCCTGAATTTTCACGGCAGCAGCAGTTCTCCTCCTCAGTTGGCATTAGCTCGCACCGATTGCACGTGCACCAGGTGGAGACGCCGTCCATGCGACATGGTCCAGGCTCTTCATCCGTTGACTGGTCCTCCCAACTGCCGTCCGAATCCCCATCGTTTTCGCGTGCTTGCCTTTCCAGTAGTTCCTCCTCGGTGTACTCGGGCTCGTACATATACGGCATTATTGTAGCCATTGTGTGGTAAAGAAAGTAAAATAATTTACAGAGATGGTACAGGTGTTCACAAGGCCTAAAAGCGGCGAAGGTAGCTGACCAGAGCACAGAAACATGTCACAGAATACTCAAAGTAACACAGAGAGAGTAATGGAATCGAAAATCTGCTGCTGTGTGTTGTGAAACGGTGCGTTTATACTTATAGAGGAAAGAGGCGTCCTGCCATTTCCATGGCGACACTTCATTAGCTGAGGCGCAGCGATTGTTGACACGAAACGTGCTTTGGCGTTGGGAAATGGGCGGTACGCGTCTGCTGATGTCAGGCTCAGGGGCGGGGGATTTGATTTAGTGCCGCAAAAGCAGGTGAGCCAGGTCGATGGGGGGGAAATGATAGGATTATCAGAAAATGGCGGCTGATTTCGAGTGCGTTAATGGACGAAAAGTCGGGTAAGGTCCATAGGAAAGTTTTCTACGATCTACCGATTTATGCTTAAAAACACATGGCCGAACCGTAGGGACAATAAAAAAAAAAGTCCCGGAACTATCCTTTAAGGAGGGAGATGGGGCGGTAAGATCCGCAGAGCTTGGGGTCTCTTCCCATCTTTGGGGATCACTGTGATCAGTGCTCTCTTGAACGAATCTAGTGCCACCCCTGTCTCTATTATTTCATTGAATAGTTCTGTTAGGAAAGGTGTTAGTTGCTTATTAAAGGTTTTATAGAAGCCTGCGGTGTAACCGTCTTCCCCTGGGGATTTGCCCAGCGTTGGCCTTTTGATTGCATCTTGGATTTCCTGTTCAACGATTGGGGAGTCGAGGAGTTCAGCTTCTGCGTGCGTTATTGTGGGCATGGTGATTGACGATAAATAGGAGATTGTGTCTAATTGGTCGGAAGTTGTTTCAGAGGTGTATAAGTTTTCGTAGAAGTTGGCGAAGCACTCTGGGATAGTGAAGGGGGGTGAGCCGAGAGGGTGGAGTCCTCTATTATTACCTTTACCTTGTGTTCCGCCCGTTGCTCCCGAAGTCTGGCTGCTAATAGCGCATCTACCTTGTCTCCCTTTTCGAAAAATTTGTTTGAGAAACTGCAATTTACGTACTACTTGATCGTGTTCCAACAACCGTAGTTCCTCCCTTTTTCGTTGGGCTGCTTTTATTGTATCAGGGTCCACCTCAGAGTTTTTTCTTACCTCTCCCTCTAGCTGGCATATTTAAGCCCGTAGTCTATGTTCAATGATTTTTCGCTCCCTTTTCTTAGAGGACCCCTCGCGTATTAAAATGCCTCTCCATGTGGCCTTCCCAGCCTCCCAGATCATTTGTTTGGAAACCTCCCCATTGTCATTTGTTTTAAAGTATTCATCAATTTCGGTCTCCATTTCAGTTTTGAAGACCACATCTTTCCAGAGGGTCTCGTTGCACCGCCAGGTCCCCCCTGTAACAGGTAAGTATGCCCAGTTAATATCTACTAGGACCATGTCATGATCAGACCATGTTATCGGGATGATATCTGAGTAACGTACGGTGCTTGTGAGATCTGTCGTGAGAAATATATAGTCTATACGTGTGAATGTGTTGTGAGGGTTCGAATAGAAGGTGTATCCGCTTTCGCTGGGGTGCAAGACTCTCCACACATCTTTCAATTCATACAGTTCCATAATTTCAGACAGTTCGGTGTGATCTCCTCTATATTGGTTTCTCGTTTCAGGTTTCCAATCTTTGGACGGGTCTGTCCATTGGTTAAAGTCACTTCCCAGGATTATATGTCCTGTGGCTTCTAACATTATTTTAGGGATTGTTTTCTCAAGGAATGCGGCCTTTCCGGTTTTGGGCGAGTATACAGTGGCAATTGTTACCTGCACTTTCGAAATGTTTCCCATTATCAGGAGGGCACGACCACCCACATCAGACCATGTCTTCTCAACTTAAAATTTAATTCCCTTCTTGAGTAAGATTCCGACACCTCAAAACTCTAGGCCTCTCCAGAACGCTCCGCTCCTCTCCCTTTGCAAACTTCGTCTCCTGTAGGAGAAGGATGTCAATATTGGATCTGCGAAATTCCCTAAGCACCAGTGACCTCTTACTTGTTGAGTTCAAGCCCTTCACATTGATGGTCCCAACTTTGAGGGTGAGGGAGTCCCTTTCTTTAAGCTTATCAGATAATGCCATTGTTGGTTATTTTTAGGAAGTTTACTCATTTTCAGCAGCCAGACAATTATTCGCTCTCCCAGTCCCACATTATCTTTGGTATTTCGGAATAGTTCAGATGGTGCTAGTACCTTTTCCAAGTTTCTATTCCCCCTTCCCTCCCCCTCCCTTTCCCTCCTGAGTTGATGGTGTTCAAGTGAACCCAGGAACTGAGGATGCAGCATTCGCAGCCTTTGACGGCGTCCAGTTCGGACTTCATGAAAGTGTTCAGTCCAGTGTCGGACCATCAGTGGGGACCGTTGCCTCACGGTCCCAATCAAGCATATCATCTTAACATAAGGTTGAGCCCCCTTCCCGTCCCCCCACACCCCAACATCACATATTTCAACAGTAAAGATAATAAACATATAAAGCTGTAACATTACGTGCATTCTTCGGTCCTTTCTTCGGAAGTTCGTTTCCCCCCTTACTTCAGGGGGGGGAGCTCTGCGGACAGCAGCCCCCATGTCGACTGTGTTCCTGGATCTCAATCTCTATGGGGGTCTGTTTCCAGTATCTCAGCCGTGGATTTCAATGTGTTGGATCGTAAGATTTGTGAGACTCGTCTTCATTTTTCGCTTTCTGGCGTGTTGTTAGGGCGCCTATATTTTCTTGATCCTTTTACTCTTTTTCTCCTAGGGCCCTGGAGCTCCCATTGCATTCCAGCCCGCTCGGTTTCGCCTCCTTCACCGTCTCTTGGGCCTGTTCCTAGAATGTCCACAATGCATTCCTTGATCTCCTCCTCACATCGAAGGATAAATTCCTGCTTCCGTGCTCAAAGGTGAGTGAGAAGGGATATCCCCACCTATATCGCGTGCCCTGTTCTTTGAGCCATTTCGTCAAGGGGCTGCAGAGGCGTCTTAGCGCCAGAGTGAGTGAGGATAAGTCCTGAAATATAGTAATTTGGGCGCCTCCCATTGTGAGTGGGCCTCCAGATCTCGCCTTCTTAAGGATCCTAGTTCTGTCTTGATATCGGTGGAATTGTGGTCCACCTGCCCTGTGTATTCTTTCAGTTTTGGGTTTGTCCCCGTACTGCGGGGCGCTTCCCGCGGATGCAATGCACCAATTCCAATCTGTAACACTGTTACACAGAAGTGTCAGAACTATTTGAGGTACTTTTCACACTTAGCGGGTGGCCCGCTCTGCAGGCACAGAGCTTCACTGCCGATGGAGAATAATAGCCCTTATGAGTAGGCCGGGTTCAAAGCACTCAGGAATTAATATGGGCGGACGGTGTTCTCTTACCGCGTGTCTTTAGAGGAGAGACCGGGCCGTCGGTCATCCTGGAAATGTTGCGCCTGTGATCCGCAATGTCTCTGAGTGTAGCGGATGCTTCTCCTGTTGTTCCAGGGCCCTGAGAAGTGGTACGGTTCCAATCCCCCAGAGCCGTACAAGCTGCCTGGGGTCAGCTGGGTTCGGAAGACGCCGTTTCCTGGAATCTCTGTATCATTGGGCAGCGCAGGAGCCTAACAGTGTCAGTGTTTCTCCAGGTCTCTCAGCACTGGGTACCGCTGAGGCCAGGGGGGAAGCCCTGGACTACTCAGTGCAGGCAGAGCGGCGTGGGATCGGGGGTTGTCACAGGACTCGACACCAGTGTCCTCGGGACTGTACAGTACTCCAGTATTGTACACCGCTCCTCGTGCGCTGTGAAGCCGTTCAACTCCGCTCAGAGAATGTGGTGGACGGAAGATAAAGTCGGGCTCCCGGTGTTCGTTTAGAAAGTCCCACTGTTTGGTGGGTGGATCTGTTTGATGCACATGAAGTCACAGCGTGTGCTGGTCTTAGTTTCGTTTTCAGGTCGGAACAGTTAGTGGCACCGTCCCAATCACACAGTGAATACGATAGCAATACTTGTCCGATTTTCCTGGGTTTTTCACAGCAAGGGGGGGGGGGCCTTCATGCATCACCAGCTCCATTTTCACCCGGGGGGGGGGGGTCCAGAAGCGGGGGCTCAAGCCTCTTCACGGATTTCAGAGTAGAGCTCACACGGAGGAAGAGCTCATCCGTGCGCCCCCCCTGGTGGCCGTCCGGCAGTATTTTTAATTGGATTTTATGATGGTGGATTTTTATTGATGTTATGGAGACATGTTCTTGATTTTCAGTATGGAGTGCACTACATTTTCATGCACAGGGCACAGAACGTGCATGTGCTACTAGCCATTGGCTAGTGATAATTGACTCCTGGGAAGCAAGAAATGAGTAGAGTGACTTTTTTATGGCTGTCTAGTAGCTCACACATTGACACTTTTACCCCTGTTAATGCACAAAGGAATCCACAACCATTTTTCTCTAATTTGAGATGACAAAGTACATAAAACTACAGCACCAGTGCAATTGTGATCCTGGCTTCCCCCTTTACCCACACACTAGAATGTTTGCATGGCGATATTGGCTAGGATGCCTGGGCTACCGCACCCTTCATTATCCCATGCAAATCCGTACTTTCCACCAAGTTCTAGGCACATTAGCTAAGCTGCTCACACATTGCAATTGAACACCATCTCCCATTACACATAAAAGCATTGCAATTTTGCATCTCACACCCCACTTGTATTCCACACTCCCCGGTCTTCCAGCCTCGCTTAATGGGCGCACACACGCCCATCCCTCCTGTATATACACATGCTTCAGCTGCCCTAGGAACCAGTCACCTGCAAACATACCTACAAGTTTATTGAAATGCTGAATGGGAATAATGAAAATACCTATTGTGCACTTATTACTATACCAAAAGCAACTCTTTATAGTGCAGCTATTTACAAAACATGACAAAAATGTCACATCCTAAATCCTAGGACACATTGCGAACTTGTTACGTATCTGATATGGTGCCAGGTGCAGAAACCAGGATGCAGAACCTAACTGTTAAATAGAAGTGATCTGACAATAAAAACAAATGGCCAAACACATCAATTGAGATCGGTTATTAGAAGCACTTGTGTCTTAATTCAAGTGACACTAATTTATAATAATGTGACCTGTAATAGGTGGATAACCAAATTGTCCTTTAACATAGGAATTTGGGATGTCTATACAGGTCTTGACTGTGTCTGATAAACGTCCTACACAGCCTTCGAAATGCTGTTTATCATTTCACTATTACGTGTCTGCTTGCCATTTTAACTGGGATGGAAGCACCCACAACTTCATGTGTTGGCTCAAGCCACAGGAGGTGTGTTGCAAGGGGAAGGGTGTGTGAGGTAGGCTTCCGCTCAATCCGATGTACATTCAGGCTCCCATCGCTCCCTGGCAGTGACTGGGTTTGAAAGCCTACCCAGTGCCCCACAAGCAGATTGGGGATAGCAGTTTGAGTGTGGTGTTACCCATGTCAACTGGACGACACTTAAACATGTATTTTGATACATATTGTTATTGTGTTTATTTGTTCATGTTTTTTAGAAAGACTCACAGCTCTGTTTGTTTTACCGTTTCAATACTAAATGCATCAGTATGCCTTTTGTACATACTGTGTTCATACAGGGTCCATGGGAGAAGAATTTAGTTGACTCAGTGACTGTGGGTCGTTAGATGATTTCAACCTCAAGCCCCATCAACCCTCCATAATGACTTTCCTTTGTAGGGCTTCTGGGATTTGTGGCCCAAATTTAGTATTTAGTATTTTATTTACTTATATTGCGCACCTAACCCAGAGGTAGCAAGGCGTAGAAGCATCAAGAGGATTGCAAAGCTTGGTTACATACAGTGGTATGAGGTCCAGCTGTGGTTACAGTGCTGGACGCGTCATAAAGAAACGATACACGCCGAAGAGGCATAAGTTACAGCGATAAACAATATAAACGATATTATATACAAGATGCCGGTTGTCTCGTGAAGGGTATCTGCGCCGCGCAGTTGACAACCTGAATGTACATAATTTACAAACATAGTGGTGTGGGGCATCCAGGTAGCAAGAGAGCAGGCGGTCGTTATGTATTGTGGGCTTTGAGCCAGAGGATGGTCTTGGATCTGAATTGGCGGTAGGGAATGTCCTCTTTGCAAGTAGGAGGAAGGGAGTTCCAGAAGTGTGCTGCTTTTACTGGGAAGCTGTTCCCTCCAGACATTGTGCGTTTAAACCTAGGCACCATGAGGAGGTTAGACTTGGCTATTCTAGAGGGGCGAGAGGAAGTTGGTCTTGAGAATCTAGTGATAAGGTATTAAGGGGCTGCTTGGTGGAGGCATTTATGAGTCAGGGAGACCCATTTCAGGAATATTTTGTCTTTAGTGGAAAGCCAGTTGACGGATCTTCTGGAGTCAGAAATGTGGGCTTTCTTCGGGATACTGAGGGCCGCTCTAAGGGCATTATTTCGGAGGATCTTTATTTTGTTAGTGACATATTTGTTACAGCCTACATATAGTGCTTTGCAATAGTCCAACTTGGATAGGATCAACGCCCTGGCTAGTGGATGCAATTGGATGGAGAGAGAAGGTTTAGCTGCTCTGATAAGTTTGCATGTGTAAGATGTGGCGGAAGCCATAGCATTAACTTGTTTTTTGAAGGTGAGAGTTGAGTCTAGGTAGAAGCCGAGGGTTTTGACCTCCTTGGCTACCGTAATCTTATTGTTGTCAATTATGAAAGAGGAGTAATTTTGGTCCAATTTGCTAAGGTTATGTGAGGATCCTAGAATGAGGAGTTATGTTTTGTCATCATTCAGGCATAGACTGTGTGAGGCCATCCATGCCTGAATGATGAGGTACACTCTATTGACGAAGGCCAAATCCTTGTCATAATCCCCCGTCAGCGGGATGAGGATCTGGGTATCATCGGCATAATTAGTATAGGTGATACCCAGACCATCTAGATCATCGAAAAGGGGCTTTGTGAATATATTGTACAATGTCGGGGAAACTCATGATCCCTGGGGCACACCACAGGTGATAGGCGTTGGGTCAGCTGCTGCTAGTAGGGAGAAGACTCATCGTGCGGTTATTTCGAAAGGATTGGATCCAGTCAGTAGCCTCTTGAGAGAAGTGGGCTGCTTTCTGAAGGTGGTCACATAAGATCTTGTGGTCGACCAGATCAAAGGCAGCTGAAAGATCAAGAAGTAGCAGTAGTGCAGTCATACCCTGATCTCTCAGCTCATCTATCTGTGCCTTAAGGTCTATGAGTGCAGTTTCGGTGCCATGTTGTGGCCTGAAGCCCGACTGTCTGATCCTAAGAGCTGGAAGTGCTCGAGGTGATGTTGGATTTGTTGGTATGCTATTTTATCGAGGATTTTAAGAAGGAACGGTACTGGTGATGGGGCGGTAGTTAGTGGGAGTAGAAGGGTCCAGATTCGGTTTTTTGAGCAGGGGGAGGACCCATGATTGTTTCAGATTGTTAGGTACGGTGCCTGATGTGAATGACGCATTTATTAATTTGGTAATAAATGGTGCAAGATCACGAGCCGCGTCCTTAATCAGTTGTGCCGGGCATAGGTCCCCATGGCAGTTCGATGGTTTGAGGGTAAGAATGGCCTTTTCTACCTCTTTGGTAGATACTTTGTGGAAGTTAAAGTCAAATTATTTGGCGAGCGATGAGAAAAGTTAATTGTGGGCAATGATTTACGGGCATTGTTTGTTCCCCTACAGTACATAGGACCTAGAGTTTATTTACTAATAGATTTCTCAAACTCCCAGACTTTCGGTAATCGCCATGTTACGATACTCCCCTTCCGTTGAGCCCTCTTCCTTATCCCCACATCGGCAACACATTTGGCACTGTTCTTACAAACCTGTAGTTGTTACCCAACTACAGTGTGGCTGAGGTGTTGGCACACTCTTCTGCCCACCCTTCTCTCCAGCCGCCGACTTTAGTAAAAGGCTTTCAATTGACTCATATACCATAGTGGACTATTGTAGGCCAGGCACCATAGACTCCCCATTCTTTTTTGTGTGCTGGCTGCTATTTTCTAGCTCAAAGCAGCGCTTTCACTTCATTACCATTGCCTCACTGTTGTCCTAAAGGCCTTGTGCTTAACAGTGTTTGCCAATGCCCTCCCTTATAGCAGTCTAAGCCAGCATCTGGCCATGGATGGGGGGAATTTAGAAGGGGATTGGCTTGGTTTGGGTGGACTTCTGAAGCAGTCAGTGGTTAAGTTGGAAACCACTGGCTCAGCTCCTGCTGCCTTCCTCCATATATTCTAGGGAAAATGCATTTAGAGATGATGGCTAAGTCTGGAGAGACAAATGGGCAGATCAGACGGGCGGCAGGATCCCCACTACATGAGACGCAATCTGCTAAAAGGGTCAGGGAAGAGAAGGCAACCTCACCTGGGTCTTGTTATAGTCACAGAGTGATAGCGGAGTGCCATCCTAGTGAAGATTATCTCATGGAGATTATAAATAATGTGGTACAGGGAATGGCAAAAAAATAAAATGGTTAAAGTCATGTAAACTAAGCATGACCTGAATGTGGTTAAGATGCAAACTGAGGAGCCATAAGGGAACATGTCAGTCCGAGAGGACTGGGAACTGGTAACAGTACTGGAGAGGAACATGTCTGCCACAACTTAACCACTAGTGTCCGACCCATAAGACAATAGTTGAGCGGGATAACTGCGTTCACTGGGGATGCTGAAAAGGGCAGCCAATCACATTTTTGTACAAAATCTCTTTCAAGGTTGTTAGAGCTTCCACTTGGGAAAACACCGGATAGACTCTGCACACCATACCCTGCCCCCCAGACCTAACCCTGGTCCAAATGTTTCCGTTATCCAGTTAAGGTGATGATAATTAAATAGGCTAAGGGACTGCAGAACATGCATTGGGGTGACCAGCAGGATCATGTTCTACTTCAATGATTATGGAAAACAGTTCAAGGAGGTGAAACTGTCTGGATCCAAAAATAATGCACTACATGATCTACCCGGCAATATGCAAGATTCTAATAGATGGCAAAGTTCACTCATTTGTCTAGCATGACACAGCTCTAAAATCTGTGAAAGTTTGACGTGTCCGAAATAACTCACTCTATGTACTTGTTACATAGACCCTTATTGTGGCTCAATTTATTGGGATTCTGTTTTTAATGTATACTGCTCTGTAAATGAATTGAAATATTCCTTACACAATCTTGGTGGTTCTGGAGGGTGTGATTCCCTGGTATTTTGGAGATAATGGGCTGCATTAAAATGACCATAGCATCAATATTTTGCTAAATAACAATCCCCCTGCCCCCTCTACCATCAAACCCTTCCATAGATTATGGTTCAACAAAATGGCGCTCTGAGGTTAAAGCAGTTAATAATCATGTTTGTAAAATGCTGGCAAACCACACCAGACACCTTGGATGGGGTCCCATGTGAGCATACAAGCTCAGGCCTGCAAGTGTGCTGGTCCCGAAGGCTGAACGGGTCAAGTAGGGAGAGGGGAGTCATCCGATGTGCAACCCTGTACTGCTGGCCTCCCTGTAGTTTGCTGACCCTGGCACAGGTGGGTATGACGCATGGCAAAGGTGGACATGGGGTGAGGCACACTCTAGTACAGACCTGGTGCCCTTGGCGCTTCTGCGCACCTGTTCAGAGGGGCACTATACTGGCCACTGGCACAAGTAACACATGCTGCATGCAGTGTCACCCAGACTGCAATCAGTAGGACCTGTTGTGGTTGCGTTACCTGATTAAAAATCATTGGGAATGATCTAGAAGCTGGTTTATGCACAATCCCTGATGGACCCTGCCCCACATGCCGCACCTTCAAACTCTACACTGGGACCATTGTTTGTGTCGGACCAGATTTGTTGCTGGGATCTACTGGGTCTACATAGAAAGTGGATGATACAGACAGTCACTTATTACATGTAGGGGGAGAGGGAGGGTCACTCTGCTTATACCAGTAACAGCACAATCTGTTTAACCTATGGGCTATTATGCATTCGTATGCCAAAAGAATGAGCAGATATGCCGTTAGCACTTGATAGAATGTTAAAGTTTCTCTCTTAATATTGGTGTTCTTTCTTTAGGCTTGTTGGGTTCGAATTTGAGAGGCTGTTGGTGTCATGCCGCAAGGCGGGTGGAGCCTGTGGAGCCGCTGGCGGCGCAGATACTAGCCCGTCGCACGCTCCGCTCACCCGTCACGTTCTCCTTCAGCACCGTTCTAGTGTTTGCGTGTTGACGCGACTCGGAAGCTCAAAGTCTGCCGCTTCCGGATCGCGGACGCGTTGCAACGCTTCCGGTTTCGTTATCCGAGAGTGCTGTACGCTCTGTGCTTTTCACAGCCTTCACGCTCGTATATTTTCCCTGTCGGTCCCCGATCCCTCCTCTCTTGCTTGCCTGCTCCTCATTGCTCTTGAGTTTTTTTCCCCCCTGTATTTCCGTACCTCTTATCCCCCTTGCTCTCCTTCCAGTCTTCTAGCCCACCCCCCTTCCCATCTTTCCTTCACTCTGTGCTCCTTACCTTTTCTCTGTTCTGTCTTCTTGTCCCCGTCTCCTCCTCTGCTTCCTGTGGTCTTCCTGCTGGATTCCCTGTTTACCGGACCCCGGCCTGTTATTTTCGGATTGTCTACTCTACCGCTTGGACACCTTCTGTTGCTTCCCTGTGTACCGGATCCTGGCCTGCTATTGGACTGCCGACTTCTCCTGGTGCCCTTTCCTTGAACTGGGTTTCACCCAGTGATAACCCTTTACCGCATGGACTGCCTTCCTCCGGAGCTCCTCCAGAATAGTACCGCTGACCATCTCTTCTGCCCGGCCCCGTCTCAAGACTACCCATTACTCATATCCTGAGTATCTCAGGGGTCGCTCGGGGGTTTTTTGTGCCTTTGGGCTTTTTCCCCTTTTTGGCGCTCCCGGAGGGGGGCCCCGGGTACCCTTTTCGGGTGGCACGGTGGCTTCCTTCCGTGGCCGCCCTTATCTACACAAAAAAAAGGAGCGACCAAGAAGAAAAGGAGAGAAGGGTACGGAACGGAAAGAAGAAGGTGAGGAGCTAGTGGAGGGTGGAGAATCGGAATCAACGTTCTCTGATGAGGATATCTCTGATCCTGGTGACAGTTGGCTTCCCTCATTTTACAAATACAGCCTAAATCCCTACCCTGACACTGTCTCCCTTCCCATGATTCACTTGCCCCCATCTGTGATCCCCTTTGGATTTACTTAATGGGACCCCTTTGTTTCGAACTGTTGCTGTATTCTTTATGGTGGATATTGGACTTCTCATAAGAGAACTGCCCCAAGTTGGCCATGCAACACAATGACTCATCCCATAAAGTTCCTTTCATGGATCTTGATGGGAATTCTCGACTCAGCAAAGAGGGCAAAACATCCTCTTTTCACTGAGAATGTATTTATTTATTGTGCACTAGCTGCACCCGGCCACGCGTTGCTGTGGCTCAGTCTGGTTAAATGGAAAAGAAAGAAACGTGAAAGCGCACGTTTCTAATATGTTTAATTTCACAATGCTTGTGGGTATGTTGATGGTGATTGCAAGCGCAAGTTGGCATGAATTGAGCTGTTAAGATTTCTGTGCCGAACGACGTCATTTGGAAGCATGCGTTGTATTCCCCGATATTAGATAGGAAATGCTTTGATTCAGTGGTATATCCGGCAAGTAAAGTTTTTAATGGCTCTGGCGGTTCTCCAAGTTGAGGCAGTTTAATTTTCCCGCGATGCAACACATTCCTTTCGTTTCTTCAGTCGTAGTCCGATGAGAACATGCTGGCTCAAACTATGATCGTCAGCTGGATTGTACCGGAATGCAAAGCGATTGTCGTGTTTGACGCTGAACTGCTTTTTCCCGTTGACGTCTTTCAGCCATTCTCAGCCTGTTGCATTCATTGAGAACGAAGCAAATCTGAAGCTGTAGCACGCGATCGCCGTGCTCGCAGCAGTGCATCCTGAAGTCTGGCTGCATGCCGCTCTGCTGCTTCCTCGGCACGTATCTGAGCCATTCTAAATCAGAAACATTGAAATGGAATCGTAAAATATTTAGTATAGCGTGTGATATGATATGATCGTTTATTTATATAGCGCCTATACACAATGTGTTTCAAATTGCTTCAAGGCAAGGGAGCTAACAAGGGAAAATACAACCACATTCTTACAGGCCATGAACAGTAAGGATGTGAAATTAACTATCGTACTCGGCCTGACGACATTTCAGATAGTGCAAGAACTAAGACATAGATAAGGAAGGGAGAGTGGGAAGGCAATGGAAACAGACAGGCGACTACTGTACTAGGCCTGACGACATTTCTGGTAGAGCCGGAGAAAAACAAAAGGTGAGGGAGAGGGGTGCAGAAAGGGAGGGGAGGAACAAAACAAGCGACTATCATACTAGGCCTGACGACATTTCAGATAGTGCTGGAGGCGTGGTGGGGAGGAAAAAAACAGTAATGGGGAGGGTGGAGGAAACAGACGAGGTTGCTATCATATTAGGTCCAGGAACAATTCTGATAGAATAAGTGCATAGAAGAAAGTAAGGGGAGGAGATAGGAAAAGGGAGAAGGGAAAGGAGGAGAGAAAAGAGAGTAAGCAGTCAAAAAGAGTGGAGAGCGAATACAATTGCAGAAGTCATTAGTAACACATAATGTTGCAAGCCAGGATACAAGATAAAGATGGGAACAGCATGATTCAGGGCCACCATGAGTACAAGATGCAAAGGAAGTCCAGCATGAGAGTTGAGAAAGAGTGACACACTGTGAATGAAGTCCATAAAAGTCAAATCCAGCATTGGCCACAAGACAGTGTGTTACTTTTACGTCCACCAGATGGTGCTGTTTTTCAGAAAATGTATGTTTTTACCTGTCATAGGTGTGACATTATGTATGGTAGGTATATAAAAACGCGCGTATTCGAATGCAGCGTTGTCAAAATTTCAAAGCATTCGGTGAAGAACTTTAAGATTTGAGAGAGAGAGAGAGAGAGAGAGAGACACCCCCACACCCACCCTACTAGGCCTTGTGAGTATTCAGAATATATATATTTCTGATGTTTGTTAATCTGCTTAGAATCACATGCTGTGCATAGGTCCGACATCCAGTGGTCACTGCAGAGTATTGCATTTTGTTTTTCGTAGTCGAAAAGGGGACGTCGACAAGGCATGTCTGTAACACTATCCCTATAGTGACGTGCGTTGTACCCACAATCTCTCACGCGTCGAGGTCCCTCAGATTGTTTTTTTCCGCCCAGCTACTGGTCGCCTTTATGCGGAGCTCCTCGAGAGACATTGCCAAATAGTTTCTTCGACCTTTGGTCGTTTGTTATTAATATCAATAACGTAGATCCCTCCCTCGACGCAGACATGTTTCTTCGCCAAGCAAGATCTTCGACGGAAGGCAAAACAATGGTCGCAGTCAGTGGGACAATCTAGTGTTTTTTTTATTAACCTTAGTACAGATTCTAACTACAGGCGCCTCACTCTCAGGATGGGAAGCCCATTACCTTCACCACACAGCTTCCGGCCAGTGGACTCGCACCAGAGCCCAAAACTACATTAACCTTCTAGAACTTCTGGCAGTTCTCAAGGCTTTGCAAGCTTTTCAGCAACATTTAATGGGTTCAACAGTGCAAGTGCTCACAGACGGCACCACTGCCATGTTTTACCTAACCAAGCAGGGAGGCACACTCTCCAAGTCTATCCAGGCTATCCCCAAAAATGTGGCAGTGGGCACTCAAGCGGAACATGTTCTTAGTCTCTCAACACGTCCAGGGGAACTCAATGCTCTAGGCAGAAACCCTCTACCAGAGAAACATGAGTGGCAAATCAACAAATATTCTAGACAAAATCTTCTCCCAGTGTGGTTATCCTCCCTTAGACACAAGCCAAAATTCACAATGCCCAGACTTCGCATCCAGGTTTCTCCAACCAGGATCCAAAGGGAGCGCCCTGTCGATGAGTTGGTCAGGTAAATTTGCTTATGGTTTTTCACCAACACCACTCCTGAGCAGGATAGTGCACAAGATGCACCAGGAACAAATCACTGCAATCCCGATTGCTCCAATGTTGTCAAGAAACCTTGGTTTCTACATCAAGCTTCCGTGCCCCTCCAACATGTTGTCCTAATACCAGGGGACAACACTCCATCCTCAGTCTATGAACTTGACAGCCTGGCTTCTGAAGTCAGTTTGGTCATCTAAGCTTTCCTCAAAGGTGTATGGATATCCTCACAGAGGCACGGAAACCCAACACCAGGCACTGTTACTTCACCAAGTGCAAAAGGTTTGTGGTATGGTGCAGATCACAATCCTTAAATTCAATTGAATGTTCACCAGCCAACATTCTACACTACACGCTCTATCTTCTAGACTATGGCCTAGTATTTAACTCTTTCAAAGTACACCTAGCGGCCTTGTCCGAATACACCACTCCGCAGAACAAGGTTTCTTGGTGGAAGGTTCCTGTTAGCAAGGCTTTCATGGAGGGGATGAAGAGATTATACCCTCCCATTTCTAACCCTCCACCAGGTAGAGACCTTAATCTTGTGCTCTCAAAGCTCATGGGTCTACCCTTTGATCCTTTGTACAAAGCCAGCCTAAAATACTTACAAAACTGCCTTTTCGAATGAATTGTGTCCTCCAACGTATTCCACATCTTTGATATGTAATGTCCACAGCTATGCTGCTTCAGAAACTTTTCGGCAGAGGGCGTTGAAGTCTGGTCGATGTCCCTTGAATGCCTCCGTCGAGGGTGATGTCATCGGATGTTAGAAGAAGCACGCACCGCGCCTGTAGCCTCAGTTCGCTTTTTTTTCTGCAAACATGTTTGCTTCGAGAACTCGGCGTGCCTCGTGTTATCTACTTTGATAATGTCTTCTACCCTGCCGACCGTGCGGTCGGGCTTCAAAAAGTGCCGGGACTGTAAGTCCAAGATGTCCAGCACAGACTTGCAATGTATCTGCTTGTGGTGTCTGGGAGAGAGCCACGACACGGATGACTGCTCGAAGTGCCAGTTGTTGACTGTCAAGGCCTTGCGGGACCGTGAGGGAAAGTTGCAGGTAGGTCGGGTATCCAAACCCTGTAAATCCAAAAATACTACTGGTCTTTCCACAGACGACTCTCCCCGTCGGAGGGAATCCAGGGGATCTCGGTCCCGGAGTGGTTCTCGTCCTCCTGAGCGAGGCACTCCCGGAAGCAGAGTTACCGGTTGCCTTCCCCGTCCTTGTTGAATGATGGCTCTGTGAGGAAAGTGGCTTGCCCCACTAAATCCTCTACTCCGGAGGAGTGGGAGGCATTCAGAGAGAAAATGCTGGAGATTTGAGTACTAGAAAAACTAAAATATGGATATAATTGGAGGAATAGGCTTTTGGTGGTACACTTGGAGTCCACTGGCAGTCTGCAGAGCACAGCACTGGAAGCCCAGGGCACAGAAGGTTGCACACAAAAGCATGCTGTGCCCTGGGATTCCAGCGCTGCGCTCTGCAGATGGAGAAGGGAAGACAGGAGCCTGTGGTTTGAGTTCGCAGCAAGTAAGTGGGGTAGAGGGTGTGAGCGAGTGGAGGGTGCCGTATAGCGGCCGAGGGTTCGGTGGACCACCAGCAAGGAAGAGGGAGAGGGCACCGCACAAAAGAACACACTAGCGGGATGCAACCTTTTGTGGTGGAATCCGCAGTGTGACCTTTTGTGTGCAGCAAACAGAACTAAAACCAGAAAGACATGAACATATGGGATACATAGTGTACTCTTAAGTCCCATCCCCTTTCCTCCATACTGCATGGGCGTCCCTCGCGAGGAACGGGAGACGTAACATTTTTCACCAGAAAAAACCTTCTTCCTCTTTAAAGTTATAGGCGTGCAAGGGTGCGGCCCTGGGAGCATGCGCTGCCCTGACTCTGCCCTCTGGCGCCACACCTCAGTCCCCTTTACCGCGTCGACGGTAAAGGACCGAATTCACCAGCGCTTCTGGGTTTGGCTTCAGCCCTGTAATTCCACACGCGGATAATTCAGTCTTTTTTGTCTTTTTATCATTCAGGTACTCGGTCCTCAGGCGTCATGCTCCTCCCAGGCGCATGTTGACTTCTACAGGGTTCAGCAGGTGTCCATCCTGCGACGGGCTCTTTCCGACTAAAGACCCCCACACCCTCTGCCTACGGTGCCTTGGCCCTGACCATGGCTGTCAAGCTTGTACCGCATGCAATGCGTTTTCCTCAAGGTCTCAGAGAACCGACTAGCCAGGTGGATGGAGCTCTTCCAGAGATCGCCTCCAAAGGACCTAAAGGACTTTATCTAGCATCGATCCAAGCCCAAGGTAGGACAGCTCTTTTCCAGTGCACCCAGCAAGGGAGACTCCTTCCCAAGGACTTGTCCGAATGGGAGGGACCGCTCAGGTCCTGATACCAGCACAAGTACCAAGGCTGAATCAGCTACCGGCCGACAGGCCGAGGGATCAGTAACTCCTCCCGGTGACAGTGCTGAGGGTACTGGAAGATTCTTTTTCTGGGTCTTCACCCGAGGGGCTACGCCCTAGTACCAGCATCCTGTCCGAGAGGGCGCCTTTACACAGTTCTACCGGCACATACACGAGGGCGAAATGCCTACCAGGCCTCGGCCTGTGGAACAGGGTAGGCCCCATGATGAGTCCTGGGCGGGGTCCTGTGAGCAGAGCATCATGACGCAGGCATGTGGAAGGCAGCTCTACAAAATGGCCGCCGCACCAGAAGGTCCAAACATCCGGCCGACGCCCCTCCAAGGAAAGCAGATGGATGCCCGTGTGTCAAGGTGGGACTGGTGTCAACCAGGTATGTGGCCTACAGCTTACCCTTCCTTCGCGCAAGGCAGGTTCCCGCTGCGTCCATACGGACCAGGCACGCAACAGCTCCAGCAGCCATCCGCTACCCCGTCGGTACCCCCTACCACTATGAAAAGTTCCTCGGGCTCATGAAATCTCCACAGATGGGGGTCATCCTGGGGTACACCATCAGGGACCTGCAGACCCCGGTACAGGCCGCTCCCGCTCCCGTTCCTGTTCAGCCTCAGCTGGACAGGAACCGGAGCTCGGCCTGGTTGGGGGCCCGCTCCGGCCCCCCAACCGATTGTGCAGGCGGTTCCCTACCAGCCCCCACTACAGCCTCCAGCTCCGGTCCCCCGCACCTCAGCCAGCTGCTCCTAGCACCCCCCCTCCAGTATGGCACCCTCTGGACCCGCAGGTGGACACAGATGAGGAGGACGACCCTGATACGCTGTCTTCAGCCAAGGCCTTCCACGAATGTCTGGCAGGGCTGGCAGAGTACTTGGGCCTTCCTCAACCTGAGGTCGAGCATCCAGCAGAGGGTGTCCTCGCAGAAGTCCTCACGCTATGTCCCGTGGCCAGAATGGGGATCCTGATGCAGAAGGACGTAGTTGCCTTGACCAAGAAGGTTTGGCATCTAGCCCCAATCGGCCCAGCCGGTAAATGCCTGGATGCCAAGTACAGGCAGATGGAGGGGGATACACTCGTGCTATCGGCCCATCCTCAGCCACACTCATCAGTGATCGTTACGGCATTGCTGTACTCCAAGCCTCCGTCGTCCTCAGCCTCCTCCTCTGCGGCGCTGCTAGGCAAGGAGGAGAAGATCTTGGAGGCGTACGGGAAGAAGCTGTATTCCAACGCGTCCTTGCACCTGTGTCAAGCCAACGCGGATGCCATGCTGGCAGCCGTTAACCAGAGGCTCTGGCGGGAAATTGCGGATTTCCTCCCAGATCTTCTGGCGCAGAGACAATCGCGATTCAAGGCAGGCTTGGCAGAGGCCAGCATTGTGACGCAGGACATCATGGAGTCCTCCATGGCCGTGCCATCTGTATTGCCACGGGCAAGAGAACAGCCTGGCTGCGTGCTACGAAATTTAACTCGGGTGTCCAGGAACGCATACTAGATCTTCCGTTCGAAGGGGGTGACCCCTTCCACTCCACAATGGACGAGGAGCTGGATAAAAAAGAAGCTCTCAAAAGGCCAAGTCTTTATCCATCCTTACAAAGACCATGCCCAAACCATACACCCAGTCACAGCAGCGCTCTTGGAAGGGGCGTACATACGGAGGGTTCTGCGGCTTCCAAGAGCTTCAAAAAGGGAGGCTAAGGGGAGATGAGGGTTTTTTCCAGTCCCCCTTCCTCTGCAACAGCCTCAGAGGGAAAGAAGGCATGACACACCCCTCCGGGTCCACGTGTCTCCAGTGGGGAGCAGGATTGCTCTTCACGCACATTTCTGGCACCAGAATTACGCGCACCCCTGGATCCTCTCTGTAGTCTCCATGGGGTACCGCCTCCCTATCCCAGCGTCTCCTCCCTCCTCCACTCTACTCCCACAGGTTGGGACAGCAACTCTTTTGGCGGAGATCCGGTCGCTCGTCGAGAGCCAGGCAGTGGAGGTTGCTCATCGAGAGCCAGGCAGTGGACGAAGTCCCAGCCTCCCAGCGAGGCTTGGGCTTTTACTCCAGGATTTTCACCATTCAGAAGAAAACCAGGCGGGCCTGAGAGTTGTGCTGGACCTTTCCACCCTCAACCTCTTCCTACCTCTAAAGAAATTCAAGATGGTTACGCCAGCCTTGATAGCGGAGACATTTTGCAAGAGAGATAGGATGTGCTCCCTGGATCTGAAGGAGACAGACCTACACGTCCCGATCTGGCAGCCTCATAGTTCCTTTCTACGATTCAGGATCATGGGCTGCCATTTCCAATACAAGGTGCTTCCTTTCGGCCTCAACTCGGCACCCAGGGTCTTTACCAGGCCGATTGAACTCAGTGGAGGCCCTCCTCAGGGCCACCACATCTACCCGTACCTCGACGACTGGCTTGTCAGGACTACATCTCCGGAAGCAGTTTACCATACTTCCAACACTCTTATGAGCACACTGCACAAGCTGGACTTCTCACTCAGCCTCTAGAAGTCGCAGCTGCAGCCCACGCAGAGATTGACCTTCTTGGGCCTCATTTGGGACACGTGCTCCGAGAAAGTTTTTCCCTCTGAGGACAAGATCACAACCATCAGGAGGGCCACGGCGTACTTCCTTAGTAGAGAAGTGACCTCGGCTTGGTGGTACCAACACCTGCTGGGTCTCATGGCAGCGGTTGTCTTGGCCATGCCCCACACGAGACTCAGGATGAGGAGGATACAGCTGCACTTTGCAGCATCCTGGAACCAGGAACGAGGACATCCGGCAGAGATGATCAACGTTCCTCCGTCGCTTCATCCAGACCTCACATGGTGGTCCAGGGACTGCAACCTGCGCACGGGCAGGCATTTCCGGAAACCTACACCGCAGCTCACCATCACCATGGACTACTCTCTCGAGGGTTGGGGGCCACGCTGGGCAACCACTGTGTCCATGGCACATGGACCCAGCAGGCGCTGAAGTACCACATCAATTGGCTGGAATTGAAGGCCATCTGGCTGGCACTCGGGGCCTTCCTTCCGGTTATCGATGGCAAGGTCGTCCTCATTCAGACGGACAACTCGACCAGCATGTTCTATGTCAACAAGCAGGGAGGTACCTGATCTCCCCCCTCCCCCACTCCCCACCACTGTGCAGACTGGCAGTCAGCATGTGGGAGTGGGCCCTGGAGAACAACATCTACCTCAGGGCAGTCCACCTGCCCGGGGAATCCAACCGAGGCAGACAGGCTCAGCAGACTGGGAGTAGACAACTATGAGTGGCATCTGAACGACCTAGTGCTGCAGGAGATATTTCGTGAATGGGGTCACCTTCAGGTGGACCTCTTTGCCTCCCGGGGCAACAAGAAGTGCCAACGATTCGCCTCCTGTCAGGGTAAGGGCCCAGGCTCCCTGGGCGATGCTTTTCAAATCAGGTGGGACAGAATTACAGCATACGTATTTCCGCCCACTCCCCCGATTCACTGGGTAATATGCAAGATCAAGGAGTCTCGCCTCCTCAGCATCATCCTAATAGCTCCATGGTGGCCAGCCAGGCCATGGTTTTCGGAGCTGCTCAGCCTCTCGGAGAGGCCTCCCATGTGTTTGCCGACGGGCCCAGCACATCTTCTGGCACAGCAGGGGGGCAGGGTCATCCACCCCGCAGCAGAGAAATTAGCCCTCATGGCGTAGTACATGAACAGGCCACGCTAGGACATCTCAGCCTTTCTCAGGCTAATCTACAGATCATACAGGGTGCAGGAGCAAATCTACCAGCACCCAGTATGAAAGCAGCAAGTGGACCAGGTTCTGTCACTGGACAGACTCTAAGGGCTTCGACCCTCTGACATGTTCACTGGACTACGTGCTCTCCTTTTCGGCGCATCTCGCCCAGGCAGCTGTGCAGGTAGACATTTGCCGCACCGACCTGACAGCCATTGGGGCATACAGAAACTCGGAGGAGGAGAGTTTCTCCTCTTCCAACCCAATTGTCAAGACATCTGACGGGTCTTGCCAGGCTCTACCTGCCCATCAAGAGGCCGCATCCTGTGTGGGACCTCCAACTTATTCCTGGGCGCCTTGGCGTACAAACCTTTTGAGCCAATGGCGTTCGCGGACATCAGGCTGGTCACCATTAATACGGCCTTGTTAGTCAGCCTCAACTCGGCTTGCAGAATCAGCGAAATCCAGGCCCAGGTCGCCCCGGATCCATACACTGCGTTTCCCAGGGACAAGGTAGTTCTTCGAACGCACCCAGCATTCCTACCTAAGGTGCCGTCCGCATTCCATCTGAGCGAAGAGATTGTGTTGCCCATGTGTTTTGCCGATCCCAAATACGAGGCACAGAGAGTTCTGCACTGCCTTGATGTCAGGCTTTTCCCTGAAATTCTATCTGGATAGGACCAAGGGCTTCCGCAAGTCAGATGCTCTTTTTGTCACCTTCGGTTATCAGACTTCCATAGACTGTTGGATGGTCTCGCCCATCAAAGAAGCCTACGAGGGACAGCACAAGCCACTGCCGGCCAACATGCACGCACACGCGGTCAGAGCCAAGGCAACGGCCATCGCTTTCCAGCGGCATGTCCCCTGGCAAGTCATAAGAAGGGGGGCCACATGAGCCACCTCTTTGGGTTTCTGCAAGCACTACTGTTTGGATGCCGGCTCTAGATCAGACGCAGCTTTCAGAGAGGCGGTTCTTAGAAACTGTTTTGCTTAAGGAGGGTGTCCTCTCCACCCTGGGGCTACACTCAGTTGTAATCGGCCATGCCGTATGGAGGAAAGGTTATGGGACGTAAGAGTAATTATAAGTTACTCACCGTCCTTAGTCCCCTTTCCTCCATACGTCCCACCAACCTCCCCCCTAAATAAAGCTGGTCATCAGGCAATGTTGAATCAGTTGTTGACGGCTCTATGGGGACTGAGGCGAGGCGCCGGACAGCGGAGTCAGCGCAGCGCATGCTCCCAGGGCCTCACCCGTGCGCGCCTCTAAACTTAAAGAGGAAGAAGGTCTTTTCTAGTGAAAACGTTTCCGTCTCCCGTCCCTTGCGAGGGACACCCATGCAGTATGGAGGAAAGGGGACTAAGCTAGTCGCTACGGTGAGTAACTTATAATTTGTAGGAAACTGGTTAGGTAGGGAAAAGGCAAACCCATTCTTTCTGGGCTCACAGTGATACTTCTGCTGAAGCTGTAATCCTATTAGATTCACACAATCTAAACTCTCTAACTGCCTCATTGATTCTGGCCTATGCCACCTTTTGCCATGGGGTGCTTGAATAGATGTTTAGCCAGTCACAAACACAGTGAAGCAGGATTTCATTTTTGGCATGACAAATTATACTAGCGTTTACTATACAGCAGTGGACCCCAATCCAGAATCGCATGATTCATATTCCTCAACGAATGAGTGCAACCCCAGTTTAATGTCTCCAAAAAAGCACATGCCCTCCCCACACTCGGGGGCCGAAAACAAAACTATTTTGTAATAGTACTTTTACCTCAGAATTCAGCATTTGTTTTTATTATTTTTTTTTTTTGTACTATGTTGAGGTTATATACACCAGACAACAGAGGGCTAGAGGATATATTTTATTTGTTTTACAGTCTTAGAATTTGGAAGCAATAAAATGCATTGCAGTCTTTTTTTTTTTTTTATCTTGTTACCTAGAATGAATATGCAACAAATATTGGACGCCACACTCTGTTGCACATTCTTTTAAATCAAAATATTAATGAATGGCCATGCTGAATGATGGTACTGACTGATGCTTGACACAATTTAAAATGACGGTGCATTCAAAGGAATTCCAATTGTGTGTTCTTTTAGTAAGCTTGTGCTAAAACGCCTACAATGACAATTTAACCTCAGCAGACCAATAAAATTATCTCCTAAAAGTCCTGTGACATGGCTTCAGCAGTAAGCGAACATTTACAATAACCTTCAGTGAACCTATTCCCATTGTATGCAACATATTTTGGGTTACCATTCAAGAGACTGGGTAGAGAGAACATCTAAAATTAGCCTCTTTAAGTGATCAACATATAGCCTTCCCAGTGGAAAAATGTATTTCTCAGTGTTGTGCTCCAAGCACTAGAGATGGCTATACCTTTTTTATTTACCAAAAAGTCCCTCACCATTAGTCTTTTTTTTATTTACTGTTTTTATTGGGATGAGTTTGGCAACACACGATGGTGGAAATAACTTGTGACGCACGCATACACGCGGCTGCTCGGGAACGCAACAGGCTCCCCCTGTCCTTCGCTTGTCCCATCCCTGAGTCTGCTGAACAAACGGCCCCGGGGACACCCGCACTGAGGGAGGTAGGGGTGGTGGGATGCCCTCCCACCCCCAGGCGATACTAAGGAGGTGAGTCACACGGCATCAGGCTGGGGCTTTTATTGAGCTATTAATGGAACTGGACACCTCAGCAGGCCGTTAAGAGTGCATGATCCGGAGAGAACTGAGCTAGTTAAATCTCCACCTCGACATAAGGCTCCCTTTGCCACCGTAGTGCAATCAGTAAGGCCAGACCGGGGGATGCGACAGCCACTCAACGCTTCGGTGGCCGGCGAGGGGTGAAGCATCTGGCAGGCATGATTACAGATGTATAAAGGATGTAACGGCACGAAACCGCCTGTGGTGTGCTTTCCTTGCCCTCCTTAGCAGAATTCTGGCAGATGCGTGCAGGGCGTACAGATCAGCATGGGTCCATGTGTGGCATTGCAGTATCTGGCGGCAGAAACCCCCTTCACCGCCATGGCAAAGAAGAACCAGTTGATACAGACACTATGAACTCTCAGCAAGCAAGCAAAGGTGCGCCTTCTCCCGCTGCTCATCTGTAGACTCTGCAGGGGCTCTACGCAAGCTCAACTAAACGCCCCAACTACCCTGCGCCGTGCGAAATTTAATGTTAGTCATAGCTGAGTGGCCCAATGGAACCGCTGGACTCACCTAAGCAAACCAGTGTGGTAGTCCCAACTGTTTTCGGCGGAACAGCCAAGCCAAATATCATCTCCGCCCATGTGTGCACTATTGCTACATACATCAGCAATCATGTTAGCAAGTGGGATCCTGGCAGTGTGAATTGGGCTCCTGACCCCCTCATTTAATAATCGATAAAGTCGGGAGCCGGAACTGCCTACGGGCATGCCAAATCTTGCCTCTCGACCGACGGCTCGGTTGGGCGGGGGGGATGGCAAAGAATCTAACCGGCAACAGCAGCCATAGAGACAGCGCACCAGACTCAACCTATCCGCTTATACGACGGTCTACACGGCAGCACGCCAAATGGATGTACAAACCAAACTACAGACACTCCTCACGGAAATTAGAGCAATAGGTCATATCACTCAAGAAACAAATGTTACAGTGCTGGAAATCAAGCAAGACATCCAGGACATGCAGACACGCCTCAATGCCCAAGCGGAACGCACAACCGACAACCAACAGAGAATAAGTGCACTTGAGGATAACCGCGCAGTGGCCGCCACGGATCTTGACGGCCTCATAAAAAAAAGTGCAAAGCCTCGGGCGAAAGTCGAGGACCATGAAAACCGCTCTCGACGTAACCTCCAAAATCATTGGCCTCCCCGAACAGGCGGAGGGCTCGGAGCTTGAGGCATTTGCATATCGACTATTCCAGGACCACTTGCATATCCAAGACCCACGTTAACATACAATTGAACAAATCCACAGATCCCCAGTCCCAAAACCGGCTGCAGGAGATCGCCCAAGACCCATTACAATGCAGCTTCTTAACTTCCAATACAAGGTAGCCATACTCCGGGCCTACAGATCTGTGGGCACAATATCTGCGTACGGGTCAGAAATACGCATGTTCAACTACTCCGTAGAAGTGTCCCACTGAAGGAAAAGGTTTGCCCCACTATTAAACCTGGATATCACTGATCAGGCTCTGGCCTGGCTGACCTCTTTCCTCTCAGATCGACCCTCCCAGGTCCAACTTGGGTCCTTCCTTTCATCCATCTTCCTCGCTACCTGTGGTGTTCCCCAGGGGTCTAACTTCTCGCCCTGGCTTTTCAACCAATACCTGGCAACTCTCGCCCACTGCATTGCCACCTTCTGCTCAAATTTCCAGTGCTACGCTGACGACACAACTCATTTTCAGGCTGCCCTATGCCACCTCCTCTCCCTCTCTCATCTCTGATTGCCTAACTGCCATTCAAGATTGGTGTGCCGCCAATGATCTTTGTCTGAATGCCAGCAAGAGGCCCTCACTTTCTGGCCGGCCTCCCTTGGCCCTCCTCCTACCCCCAGCTGCGAGTCTAAGAACCTCAGGGTCATCTTTGACTCCACCCTTTCCTTCTCCGCCCACATCTCTGAGGTCTCTAAAAAGTCAAATTTCCGACTGCATCTCCTCAGAGGTACTCTGCCTTTCTGCTCCTTTCCCCCAGAAGCTCATGGTATCCCAAGCTCTGGTTCTCTAGCTTGGACTATTGCAACAGCCTCTTTCTAAATCTACCTGCCTCTACTCTCCGCCCTCTGCAGCTAATCCAGAACAGGACTGCAAGACTTGTCCTTGGCCTCAAGCCCTGGGATCGTATCTCTCCAGCACTGAAATCTCTCCACTGGCTCCCAGTGGATGCAAGAATTAAATTCATAACCCTCTGCATTGTCCACAGGGCTTTCTGGGGCCTAGGTCCAAAATACCTTCAGCTATCCCTCTGCAAATACCTCCCCTCTCGAGCTCTTCGCTCCTCTGCTTCCAATTCCCTCAGGGTCAGTCGTTTTTCAAAGAATCGAGCTGGGGTAGATCTGTCTTCTGCTGTGGCCTCCCTCTGGAACAGCCTCCCTGCCACTCTAAAACTTGAGGAGAACCATCTCCGGTTCCGGAAGCACCTCAAGACCTTCCTTTTCTTCTGCCTTTGCTCCCCATCTCCCCTGGTGATCTGTTCTCTCTTGGCACCGTGCACCTGGCCACCCTCTGTCCTTCGGGCCCAGGTACCTGCTCACCCTGCCACCCTCCCACACTGCCTATGGGCCACCCCTTGCACTGGGGTCTGTATCTGTACCCATACAGCCCCCCTTTTTCTTTCTGCACTTATCAGACCTACCCTGTCTGCTGCCTTAAACCTAGCACTTGCAAATTGCTGGCTGCATTACCATTGTTTGTTGCCTTTATTATTTATTTGTTATTTATCTGTTTCTCCTCTGCTTCGCACTTTCCACTTCTCCCCTTCCATGCACTTTTCCCCTCCCCCCTCTCCCATGCACTTGCGCGTTCTCAATGTCACTGGGCCTAGTAAGATCGCAGTTTTTTTTCCTCCCCTGTTCCCCTCCCTTGCCTTGTCGCGCTCTGAAACACTTGTGTACGAGCGCGATAGAAATAAAATATCAATCAATATTCACTGCACTTCAAGGAGCATCCCCCAAATGTTATCTGAAATTTCCTGCGGTCTGGTGCATCATACTATCATACTGGAAAAGAAATGGCACTCATTTGACGACCCAGAAGGCGCCTGGCGCCTGCTAAGACAACAAGACCTGCCGATAATGAGGAAGAAAGGCCAACCCACCAAATGGACACCCTCCACTGGCAACTCCAACGACGACAGCGGGGCAAGCGGCAACGCACTGGCAGATGACCGAACGGCCCTGACTGTGGAGAAACCCTGCCGCCAACGTGATGGATTCCTCCCCATACGGTTTTTCTCAAACCAATGATGCCTTGCGTTGGCATTTTAGCATATTTTATTTACAAGGATAATATACCCCGGGAGAGACTTTACAACCAACGATGACAATTCTACTTGCTTTGAATGATTGAATCCAATCGACAGACAATACGCTAACCTGGGAAAACCAAAAGGCAAGGGAAATATTATGACCTGTAGATTTCCAAATTGCATGGAACCATAGGAAACGCTTAAACATCTTCTATTGGAATGTCCTCATTTTAGAGAATCGAGAACAATTCTGTTAATGAGATTCATTAACATTCAGTATGTTGACTGTGTAGACTCACTGTGGAATCGGATGATGTCAGGACAAGAAAAAGTTCTAATCTTTGCTTTAGTTGATCTTTTGAAGTTGATTGAAGCTGAAATATCATCATTGTAAATGAACTGAAATCTACAGAGGCAATTGTCACTGACCTGTTCATTATCCGCTGTTTTTTCTTTTAGTTTGTTTTAGTATAGGTTTTATTTATTTTAATCTGTTAATCTATATCAAAAACATTGTAATGTATTGATTGGATGCAATTTCTTTACAAAAAAATATTCATATAAAATTTACAGCAAAGGTTTTGTTTTAACCATAAATAAAAAATAACCTAACCTGCCTTCTTATTGGTGCCAGCCCCTACCCCTGCCACCCCTGGCCATCCAATAACACTGGCGCCCCGTGATGAATCTTACCATCATGCCTGAGGGGCGGCTGAGTGTTGTATTATCTCTCCCATCTTTCTCAGTTCATGGGCTCATGGGCTTTTGAGAAGCAGTATTGGGATACTGTTTGTTTTTCCCAATGTTTATGCTATGACCTACAGGTTCAAGGTCATGTTTGTTTTGTCAATAATTGTACGTGTACACACACACTCTCTCACTCGGCTCATTGGGGCTTTCCCCGGTATAGTCACACCCATAGTTTTCCAATCCTAACCACTACACGATTCTGCCCCCATGGGAATGACTGATCTACGCCTTGTGACACTCCATGTACAGGGGTTGGGGCACACAATCAATAGACTAGTTCTCATTCACCTATGGGACATACAATGTGAAATCGCTTTTCTTCGTGAAACTAAACCGAGGATGGGTCTGGCTTCAACCCATTCACCACACAGTGTCTCTATCTTGATAAACACATGCAGCCCATTCCACACATTGCACACCAACTCTGACAAAGATGGAAGATACGCTTTAATCCAGGGCTTGATCTAGCAACGCCCCATAACCCTGCTGAACGTCTACGCCCGACCGCCAACACACCCACGTTCTTTATGCAGTTATTTGCGAAATGCGCACAGTTTCTGGGCAATCTCACATTCATAGTTGGGGACTTGGACACAATCCTAGATGCGACAATGGACCGCCAAGGCGCAACACTATTGCTATCCCCAACCCCACGCAAATGGACTTCCCTATTAAAACTCATGGCCGATTTGGGACTCAGATATATGGCGACACCTTCATCCTCCACGCTATGATTTCACATTGTTTTCGAACTGCCACAAGTCCTATCCCAGAGTGGACGTCTGGATGTCCCCATCTAAAATCCTTTCACAAGTGATGCATTGCGCAATCCTCTCTATGATGGTATCAGACAATGCACCAGTATTCCTTCACATTGAGCTTTCAGACAACTCCCCCCCACCCCCCCCCCCCCTCATTACTGACAGGCCACCTTGACGCATAAACCTAAGAGCATCGGCATACCTAGATTTCACAAAGAAGCTTGGCGAAGACATGGACCTGTTCTGGTGGACCAACCTGACCCCCGACTACTCCCCCACCACCTGCTGTGACGCATTCAAAGCCTTCCTTAGAGGGCAATGCATATCGCGATGGGCTCACAAACTGAAGGGTTGGAGGGATCGAGAAAACCGGATCAGGGCTGATATTGCACTTGCAGAAGCTCATCATGAACCGACCTGAGACCCCAACACATACACGCGGCTCAACAAGCTTAGAGGGGAGCTTAAATCACAACTTTACGGGTGCAAAAATAATTCTCTAGCTGGTCACAGGCCTACTACCAAGATGCCGACAGACCACTCCACTTGATGGCGCTTGCCCTTCGCATCACAGACCTCCCAACAAATACTTGGCATCAGGGATAAGAATGGGAATTCCTTGACCATCGAAAAAGACATAAACAATTGTTTTGCAGAATTTTATAGCGAACTATATGCTAAACCGAGCCCAATTGCCCCTGATTATATAGAGGCCAGGCCTCCAGATAAGGTGCGTAATAGGCCTTTTTATGCATGAAAATCTTGCAAGTACGACCGCTTTATTATTTTCCTTTGTACATTTACACACATGTTTAGAGCAGAGGGCAGTGCAAAGGACAGGTTACTTGACACAAACCAGAACGCTGCTTTTGATTTTTATCTAGATGTTTTTAATTGCATGCCATGGATAAAAGCCTATGAAACAGAATGTATTTATCTGAAGCTTTTCAAAAAAAGAAACTGCACACTGTGATTTAAAGGAATGGTTTATTTCCATTCAGCTTCTGCTATATTGATGCTCATGGAGCAAACCGAGGCTCTGCATATTTATTTTCCTAGCATTTTAGGATTGTATAATTAATAAGATGGACAACTAAGTTGCAATTGAGAATTAACATGTAACAAATTATGCTTTTCTTTCCAGTGAAAGCAAACTGTATTTTTTAGAGTTCCTGTGCTGTGTGCGTAATCATGCAGAGGCAGATAATGTGTACACTTATCATTTAATGCACACTGTAATTATAAACAGTGTGTAAAATGATGACTGTGCACGGTCTAGTTTACATCCATTCAACCTTGCAGTCAATGGGGTACATTACTATAAATGGTTAGTGGCCGCAGAGTCTTTGCTCAAGGATGAGTGATTGTCATTACACCAATCACAGGTGTTCTAGCCTCTCAAATCTTCGACTACAATTAAAACATCAAAAACCTTACTCTCCAGGAAGTGCAAGCACACTTCAAAAACAAATAAATGAAAGTTACATTTGTAATTGAAATTGAAACTCAGCAAGACCTGTCACTGTGATAATCCAGAAAGGTATTTGACTTTATGTAGCGCTTCATACATGGTTTGTCCAACATCTAGGCACTGTGATCATTATACCTCAGTCGATACTCAGTTAACCGACCTCTGAAGGATGTTAGCCAATAAGATAGCTCAGCTGGTTCAGCACACTTGGTTGCTATCTGTGCTTGATCTGTAGTTTGAAGGTTTGATCCCCGGTAATGGTCAACTCAGCCTTTCATCCTTTCGAGGTCTAGAAAGAAGTACCCACTTTGGTTTGGTGATAATAATGATAAATATGTTCTATGTACAGCACTTTGCTCAAAGCGCTATCTAAATAACCATTTGCCCATGAGATTAGATATTGAATTTAGCCTGGAGTACTTGCATCCATGCACTGTTGTATCATAGCATTGGCATCACATTAGGTAGTAATAGCTCCAGGAAATGAGGACTTTCATTAAACATCAAAAGACAGTTCTGCTATCGAACCTCAAAACACACAATTAAATTCATGCTTGCATTACTATGTAATTGGCTAGGTTTTTGTGTTTTCAACATTTAAATATATACAGGAAAGATCAAATGGTTAGACCTTAGAGAAGTAATGAAAGGTGTATTCTGTCACAATGCAGAAAGCTGCCCTATAGTAAGGATTTCCATACAGTTTTTGCACGTCGGTTAGATGTCACATACATTTTACTCCCTTGCAAAGGAGAAAAGTCATTTTTACTCTCTTAAAATCACATTTACTCTTAAGGTTTAAAAATAGGGAGTAAAATACCCCCACCTCCAAAATCTTAACTGGAGTACTGATGGAGGCGTTTCTTGCCACGCTCCAATTAAACACAATTAACGAATCACAAAAAGTAGAACTAGTGACGCTGATAACGTGATGAAATCACTCCGGTTATAGCCTCATTATCTGGGGCGAAGGCATCAGGACCTGATGGCATACCAGTAGATCTATATAAAGCAATGGTGGACCGAATGCCCGCACTGCTTGAGTCTGTATTCGCGGAAGCATTGACTCGGGGTCACCTACCAAAGTCGATGATGTGGAAGACAATTATATTGGCCGCCAAACAGGGGCACAACCTAGAAGATTGTGGATCTTGCCGGCCAATCTCGCTTTTTAACGTGGATGCCAAAATATTGGCTAAGTGCCTAGCACATAGAATCGACAAAATCCTGCCACAACTTAACCATAAAGACCAGACTAAATTTATCACAGGTCGTCACTCGGTAGACAACGTTAGACTATTACGCGTGCTCGCCGGACGGGACAATCCAGATAAACTAATTTTAATGGTTGACATTGAAAAAGCATTTGACAAATTAGGTGGGACTTTGTTTAGTGCACTCATGTTCTATGGGTGACCACCAACTTTATTAGGGCTCCTATGCTTATTTTACATGAACCCCCACGTCTAGGTGACCATGAATGTAAACGCCTCAAACAAATTCAACCTATACTCCGGCACCGGACAAGGATGCCCACTTTCCCCCTTCTATATGCATTGCCTATAAAACCGCTGGCTGAAAATATTCGCAATGGCTCATTTTGGAACGGTGCGATTAGGGGGTCGGAGGGATACTGAATATCCCCCTGTACACAGACAATCTCCTGGTCTACGTATGGAACTCCTTAGTATCACTCCCACGCTTATGCCATCTGTTACACGAATTCGGACACGTCCAGCTATAGGGTAAATCGGATAAAATCAGAGGTCCTCCCCCCTCAGACCCGACATACCATGGGACCCAGGCGGGGTAGCCTCTTTCCGTCTTCAACTTAATTCCATTAAATACCTAGCAGTCCATATTGCCCCATCCGTTCACGAAATCGCGAAACCTAAATTATCACTAGAGATGCCTGTCTGGCATTTTTCTTTCCTGTGAGGACAGTCCTCCCACATCGAGAGGTATTGTTCGTATGTAAGATGGTAGGGTATACGTGGTTGCAGTCAGATTTCAGTGGTTTTATCTTTATGGTCTTGCATTATCTCCAGTGTGTTCTTCAGAAGTGTTCCGTTGTTTTTCAAATGTATCAGGTTTGATTTTAGCACTTTATTTTGACATTTTTGCATGAATTTTAAACCGAGTAATTGGAGAGTACGCTACAGACATTTATTTTTATTTCTTTTGTTTTGTAGCATGGCCATTTCATTTTATTTTAGCACCAAGAATTAATCACAGTAATGGTATTGCAACAAAGAAAAGGGGTGGAAAGTCGACAGTAAATGTTCACTCGGGTCTATAAAAAGCTTTGGGAAATGTTCAAAGTTCCATTGAAATATTATCTAAACCCACTCTAATCATTTCATTTGCTTAAAATGTAACATATGGTTTAACCTCGCTTCCTGATTTTAGTAACAAAATATTATGTTACCAGACATGTCGACACTTACTTTTTTATAAATAATGTTTTCTTTTATGTAGTGTATTGGCAATTTATCAGAATGTGCTGTTTTATTGGATTGTTTTTATTGTATTGATTTCTGAAGTCAGACTGTGGTAATATCCATTTCCTTTCTTCAGCTATCAGCGACTCTTGCAGACAATTGCTGTGCTAGAGGCCCAACGGACCCAAGCTGTTCAAGACCTGGAGAATTTAGGCAGGCACCAAAATGAAGCTTTGAAAGATCCCATCCGATTTGTGGAGAGACTTCAAAAGAAGGTATTCAGTTTCTATGTATTTTGCCAAAATAAACATTCTACCCATAAGAGATCATAAAGAAATACCACATAATAGAACCAGGATAGAAATTGAGATTGCATCAGCAGGAGTTAAACGTAACTCCTGGTTATCTAGCATTAGCCAGTGATCAGGAGCTACCACTGGGGAACGAGGAGCTAGTACATAGCATTTCACAAATATAACTTCCACATAAGATGCAAATATATAATTTTGTCCATTATTTATGACCCGTAAAGCTGTAAATGTTGTATAGTTGTGTCCTAACATTTATGTATAGATTGCCCCAAATGCCCAGAGTTAAATTCATGTAGGTGTGTTTCTTTGGCATTAGTTGCCCTGGGGAGCCAGAAATAGCTTCTGCTAGCTGTTGGTATCAAGTAAACCAGGCTCTTCTAAGCTCTAAGCAGGAGCTAAGTAGCCCCCAGCACCCATACATTTCGGGCCCTGTATAAGCATCATATAACCATCGGTTGGAAAACACAAAATGCTTGCAATGATAAAAATAAACAATATTTTGTGATTTCGTTCCTACCAAAAGCATATAGTGGAAGGGAACATCACTTTGTATTGTCTTCATATAGCCTACTGAGCAGGAAAGAACATTTCAAATGGATTGTGTCCTCCCATGCAATCCTCCTCTTCGATATTCGTATCTCGGCAACTTTGCTGCTTCGGAAAAGATTTTCTCGGCAGAGGGGGCTTTGCATGATGTTGTGGCGTTGATGTTCCTCGAGGACTGCCATCGAGCGTCGACGTCACCAGCAGTACAAATAGCTTTGATCACTAATGGCGCACTTTGTTTTTCTGTCGACAAAGTCTTCATCTGCCACCACTTCAGCCCCTAAATCGGGATTTGAAAAGTTTTACGACTGCGGGTCGAAAATGTCAATAACCGATCCTCACCATGTCTACCTGTGGTGTCTGGGCTCTGGGCACTGTACCGATGACTGCCGATCCTGTCGGTCAATGACAGAAATAGCTCTCTGGGAACGCAGACATAAACTGGCGGTGGGGAGGGCGACTTCGAAGTCTACTTCGAAGAAGAAAGAGACGTCCGAGGAGTCTAGAGACGCCACTCGGCGTGAAAGATCGAAGAGATCCCGGTCGAGGAGTCGATAGAGGCAGTTTTTGTCTTCATCTAAGAAGGCGAAGAAGAGATGCCATAGATCTCCCTCTTCTTGATCTGATTCCTCTTTCGAGGTAATTAGGTGCCCGACTAAGTCGGATTCCCCAAGTACATGAGATGCCTTTAGCGTGGAAATGATGCATATTTTTTGAGAATGCAGCCTGAACCCCCTCAATAGAAACACGCAAGAGCCATGCCCCGGTCGCTCCTTTGGACGACTCGGGGAAGTCTAAGGCTACCTCATTGAGGCTGAGCAGTAAGCCAGCTGAACGTCGAGATACTCGACCCAATGAGAAGGCGTCCAAAGTATTGACTCGAGATCCGAGTCGATACCGTCGAAATAACACAAATAGTCGAGGCCTTCGATGAATTTGTCGACACCATCAGCGCCGAGTGGTTAGATGCAGAAATCGAGGGTGATTCCTAGCAAAGCGACCCCTTTTTCGAAGCAGTCTACGATACTGTCGACAGAATCTTCGATCTCATCAAAGCCTATATCCGTTCAGGAAATAATGTATAAACCAAGTCCATGTCTTCAATTTATGAGGAGGAAAGTGCCTCTGATGAGACATCTCCATTCGGGGTGCAGTTTGGCACTCGGAATGTACCTGAAGAGCTCATTGACCATCGGTCAAGGATGAAAGACCTTAATTAAACCCTACAGTCTGCTAGTGGACTTGACAGTTCGCCAGAGCTGGAGTTTGGCAGGCCTGACCCCTCAGGACATGCAGATTCTAGTTGCAGAAATCTCATGAACAGGGTTACAGAATAAACGGGTTGGAGTAGGGCTTCCCCGACATATGAGCAGGATGACATGACGGACATCCTAGACCAGGGACCTCAGAAGGACCAGATCTTGCCCTTCCATAAGGCCCTTCGGAGGAAGGTGGTGGCCAATTGGGAAGCTCCAGAATCTGGGCCTGCTGTGATCAGAAATCTCCCTAGGAAGTACATACACTCTAGCAGCGATCCAGTCTACCTTTCCAAAAACCCTACGCCTAAGAGTTGAGTAGTTCAGGCTGCTACTTCAACCAAACAATCTTCCTATCCCTCTATTCCCCCGGATAGAGACGACAAGAAGGGGTTGATGCCTGGGCTTGCAAGGTCTTCACATCAGGCAGCTTTCCTTGAAGTCTACTAATGTCACCTGTACCGTGGCTAGATTTTTTTTATACCCTGTGGGACTGTGTTGCCATGGCAGCTGATCACATCCTGGAAGGCGAGGAAAGAGACGGCTTCCTGGCTATAGTAATGGATGGAAAGGAGGCAATGGGAGAGTCTCCAGTCAGTATTGGATACTGCTGACCGCATCAGTAGATCCATGGCTGCAAGCACCGTACTGCACAGGTTTGCGTGGTTGAGAAAGTCAGGGTTTGCACCGGACGTGCAGGCCAGGCAGATGAGTCTGAAGAAGCTGCAGACCTCCAAGGTGGTGGCTAAATCGCTTAGCGCCTCCATTCGACAACCTCAGTAGCCCTATTCAGGCTTATCTTCCTGGAGGGGTTGTTCTTTTCGTTTCTATTCCTCGCTTGGTAGAGGAAGACGACGGGCCGGACACAGGGGACAAAGAACCTTCCCTCGTGGTGGCCGAGGAAGTGGTGCTAAATCAGCCCCAGCAGTGGCATCTTTATCCTTAGCTGCTGCTGCAGCCGACTCTAAGCCACTCTGAGGCCTTGATCCATAAGACCCTGGTAGGAGGCAGAATCTCTCTGCATCTGAATGGATGGCGGGGCATTACTTCAAATGCGTGGGCGCAGGAAACAGTAGCCCAAGGTTACTGCCTTCCTTTTTAAAAAAAGGCCTCCAGATCATCCACTGGGAAACACTCTCAAAATTCCAGTTCCGCTCCTTGTGCAGCAAATATTAACCCTGCTAGAGAAAGGTGCATATTGAACATGTACCTGTAGCGGAGAGGAACAAGGGTTGGTATTCCCCCCTACTTTCTCATTTCCAAGAAGGACCGAGGATTGAGACCCATGTTGGACTTAAGAAACTTGAACAAGTTCCTCAGGAAGGACAAGTTCAAGATGGTTACCCTTTCTCAGATCCTTCAGGCTTTCCAACTCCAAGACTGGTAGGTATCATTGGACCTTCTGGATGCTTACTTTCATGTGCCCATCCATCTCAAGCACAGAAAGTACCTGAGGTTCTCGGTTGGCAGTTCTCATGATCCGTTTCGAGTTCTGCCATTCGGGCTGACCTCCGCCAGAGGGTTTTCACCAAGTGCATGACGTAGTGGCAGCGAGTCTCTGGGGAAGGGGGGATTCAAGTCTACCCCTACCTGGACGACTGGCTGATCAGGGATCGTTCACCCGAGCAAGCCGAGGAACATCTCAGTATCATCTGCCACTCCCTACACAGTCTGGGCTTCTCCATCAATTACAAGAAGTCCCATATGATACCATTCCAAAGACTCCAATTCATTAGAGCGGTCTTGGATACTTCCTTGGGGAAAGCCTCACCTCCCGAGGTGAGATCTCAACACATTCTGCAGATGGTAGCAAAATTCCAAAATGCCCAACATCTCCCGGCCTTCGATTTTCTGAGGTTGCTCGGCCTCATGACATCTTGCATTTTTCTGGTGTCAGAGGACAGATTGAGAATGGGATCCCTTCAATGGGCCCTTAGTACTCAGTGGTCCCAATTCTCAGGGAATATGTCAGATCAACTGCAAGTTCCGAGCAGAGTCACTCAGGACCTTCTATGGTGGCCTTGCAAAGAAGTCATTCTCAAGGCCGAATCTTTTTGGCAACCATGGCCGGAGATAATAGTAGTGACAACGCCTCACTCACGGGGTGGGGAGCCCACACCAACAAATCGACTATCGACTATCGGCGGTCGTTGGTCTCCCTCTGTACGGGGAAAGAATGCCGTTATAATAACGGACTACACAGTGGCCATGTATTACCTCAACAAGAGAGGTGGTGTAGGGTCACTACCACTGTGCAGAGGCAATGCAGCTCTGGTTCTGGGCGATACAAGAAGGAATCTCTAACGGCAGTTAGCCTAGCCGGAGAGCAGAACACGGCAGCGGATGCTCTGATCAGGCAGAGCACAGTCTCCCACGAGTGTGAACTAGTTCAGGAAGTCCTTCAGGAGATCTTCACCCTTTGGGGAACCCCTTAAGTGGATCTGTCTGCGACTGGTACCAACCCGGAAGTGCGATCTGCATTGCTCAAGGGAATTTCTCCCAAGAGGAGCTCTAGGGGACGCGTTCGTAGTGGACTGGAAGTTTCCACTTCTGTGTTCGTTTCCTCCAGTTCCCGTCATTCCTCACGTGATCAGGGGGGGTTGAGAAAGTTTGGCAAATCCATGATCCTAATTGACCTGTATTGGGCTAGGAGGACGTGGTACCCAGTCCTTTTGGACATGTCCATCTGCCCTCCCAATAAGTCTTCCACAAAGAGAGGATTTTAGGGTTCTCCATCCAGAGGTCAAGACACTCGGCCTTCACGCATGGTTTCTGAGAGGCTGAGATATAAGATGTGGGACCTCCCGGATGACTTAATGGAGATTTTGATTTCGGCCAGAAGGCCAGCAACCAAATCCTTGTACCGGTGTCGTTGGAATAAATTCAGTAACTGGTGCAAGGACAAGAATGTGGATCCATTTCAATGTGGCACTCCTATGATGCTTTCTTTCCTTGCATTTGGCTAATCTGGTTCTCGAGATTGGAACCATAAAAGGATACCTGGCAGCGCTTTCTATTTATGAGCGCTCCTCCTGAAGAAGTCTCTTATTTGAAAATACCTTTAATTGTTCAATTTCTGAAGGGACTCACTAATGTGTCCAGTCCCATTTAATGTCCCTGCTTGGGATTTAAACCTTGTGTTAAAATGTCTAACCTGTATCCCTTTCAAGCCTCTACATCCCTTCCCGTTAAGGCTCTTAACTTTGAAAACTGCTCTTCTTGAGCATTAACATCAGCACATAGGGTAAGTGAGTTGCAGCCTCTTTCATGCAAGCCTCCTCTTACTACGTTTTATGAGGATATGGTTGTCCTCGGAGTAAAACCATCATCCAAATGGCCATGTTAAACAAACTTAAGACTCTACAAGAAAAGATAAAAACCCACCGCAAAGCCACCCCCACAACCAACTCTCCCCCCAAAGCCAACGATCAAAACAACAATCGCACTAACAACTACCCTCCATTCTCCTTCCATGTTGTGACCGAATCAGAAGTCATAGCGCTCATGAAAAACATTAAACCCTCCTCTTGCAAGGTCGACACCTGCCCAGCATCACTGATCAAAGAATGCGCTGAACCCCTAGCCCCTTTCCTAACAGCCTTCATCAACGCGTCCCTTTCCTCGGGAGTCGTATCACCCTCCCTTCAGGAATCTTGGGTACACCCGCTTCTGAAAAAACCCACGCTTGACCCTGATCAACCCAACAACTACAGACCCATAACAACCGTACCGTTCATGCTAAAAATATTAGACAAAGCAGCTTACTTACAGCTCCAACAACACCTGGAAACCAACAACATCCTAGGTAAAAGACAATCTGGTTTCAGTCCTCGCCATGGAACCGAGACAGCCCTACTTGACTTAAAGATACAGCTCCAACAAACCATGGACCAGGGCAAGCCTGCTCTACTCCTATTCCTCGACCTATCCTCCGCATTCGACCTCGTAGACCATAAGATACTATGCAAACACTTCAAAAACGCAGCACAATTCTCCCAACAAGCCACCACCTGGGTCACATCCTTCCTCGAAGACAGGCTCATGAGAGTTTTCTCTGATCACGACAGCGTATCCCCCGCTCCCATCCACTGTGGAGACCCACAGGGTTCGTGCACCTCTCCCACACTCTATATCATTTTTACTCTCCCTCTCTTCAACGACCTCGATCACAACATAGCCTACACCAACTACGCTGATGACACTCAGGTCCTCCTCCCCCTCACTGGCTCTTACGATCAGGACGCAGCCACCCTCAACAAGATCTACGCCATTATCCAGGCATGGATGGCAGTAAACTGACTCAACGGAGACAAGACCGAAATACTCATAGTATGCCCCCAACAAGTCCACAGCAAACGTGACAGCAAATATGCCTCCTTCAACATAGACAAAACAAACATCCCTACCTCATCCGCGGCTAAAACCCTAGGAGTATACCTAGATGCCTCGCTCTCCATGTCCCGCAAAGTCAATGCTATCGCAGCCCTAGCGACCAAGGTCATAAATGCTGTCAATCCCTACCTATCCCCCAAAAACCGCCTTGCCATCGCAAGAGCCACAGTAGGAGCTAAGCTTCACTACTGCAACGTCCTATTTCTAGGCATCTCCACCAAAAACCTAAAAATAAATTCAAACCACACAAAACAACGCTCTGAGGGCAGCCCTCAGCATCCCTAAAAGAGAACACATATCCCAAGCAAGACGAAACGCTCACTGGCTCCCTGTTAGAGAGCGTATACTCTTCAAAGCACTCCATCACCCACGCCTGCCTCGCGCTAACAGCACCACCATACCTCTCAGAAACCATCCACAGAGACCGCTCCACCAGACCCAAACGCACCCAACACAGCAACCGACTCTCCGTCCCGACCTTCAAAAGACAAAAAGCTGGCGGATCTAGTTTCACGGTGCTCGCATCCAAGAGCTGGAACGTTCTACCCCCGGCCCTCCGAAAAGAACCCTCCATCACCACCTTCCGTAAGGCCCTCAAAACACAACTTTTCCAATAACACTCTAATGAACATATGCCACTATGGCTCACAGACTTAAAGAATGTCTTAGTTATCAATACTGCATACTATCCTGTACACTCTATACTAATCCATCTCATGAATACTATGCCTACTAAACCGCTATGCATACCTATCCCTGTATAGATATGACTATACCCTGTATAGACATGACCTTGCTAGACCCAAAGATGTACGTCTATGTATAAACAACTGTACCCTGTATAGACATGACTCCTCTAGACCCAGAAATGTATTGTCTATCTATAAACAATTGTATCTGCAAGCCAACTTCATTGTAACAGCGCCACGATGCCCCTGGGCCGTGGATGCTTTATAAATCTAAATAAAATAAAAAATAAAAAAAATAAAAATTTGTGCCGAAAGTAGTCTCTGACTTCCATTTGTCGCACAAGATCACCCTACCAACTTTCTACCCTCCTCCTAATTTGGGCAAGGAGGAAGAGGGGCTATATAGGCTGAACCCGAAAAGGCCTCTAAGCTTTTACATTGCAAGAATGTCAACATTTCTCCATGATGATCAACTTTTTGTGGGATATACCAGCCCTGAACTGTGCCTTGCAGTAACTAAAAAAACCATACCATGGTGGATTACACTGGCTATTGGGGAATGCTATAGACTTGTGAGAAAGGACACGCTGGAAGGTCTTCGGCTTATTACACGAGGGGCAGGGCAACTTCCGCAGCTCTTCAAAGGGGTGTCCCTATAAATGACATCTGCTCAGCGGCTACTTTGGCATCCATTCATACTATTGTCAATTGTTATTGCTTAGACTCCTCAAGGAGGTATTTTTGCTAAGGCAGTCCTCCATTCGATTAACGATTAATTTAAATAGTACTCCTTCCTCCAAATTATCACTGCTTTAGGAGTCTATCAAAGATGAGGAATACGTGGGAGGGCACAATCCATTTGAAGAAAAAGTTACTTACCTCTGGTAACGTTCTTTCAACTGGATGTTCCTCCCATGTATTCCTCATCGCCCCTCCCACCCCGCCGTACAATTTACGTGAATTACACTTTGCGTTTCATGAGAGCTTGCGGTCTGGGGCACGCCTGGTTAGTTCCTCGATTGATGGGAACGAAAAAAAACAGAACTGAAGCCAACGGGCGCTGCACAAGCTATTTGTAGTGCTGGTGACGTCGACGCTCAATGGCAGCCCTTGAGGCATATCGACGCCACGACATCGTGCACAGCACTCTCTTCCGAGAATTTATTTTCCGAAGCAGCAAAGCTGGCGAGATACGAATATGAAAGATGAGGAATAACGTGGGAGGAACATCCAGTCGAAAGAATGTTACCCGGGGTAAGTAATTTATCTGTCTGTTGTAAAGGCAGGATTACTTTTCTATTCATTAGGAAGTCTGGACATTGTTTATCGAAGTGAATATTGTGGTCGCATAGTTTAGTCCAAATATGTACAGGTGTGCGAATCGTAGAAAACAATGCAGTCTTGTATTTGTTTTTGGTCATGGTAACCAAACAATGCATAGTAGCACACTGTTACACAATTGGGGTTTCCTTGCAGGAACCTAAACGTAGATCTGTAATGCCAATTGCCATTTTAGACTCTGCATAACTAAGATGCATTGCCACATGCTTGAAAAAGCGCTCAATGAACTGCACTCGGCAGAGAAAACTGCCTAGGAAAGCTATGAAGGTACCACATAACAGATGTTTACAAATTCACATTACCTCACCCTTAAAACAAAAGAGAAATACCATGATGTATGAATTTTGTGCAGTTTTATTTTGCGATTTTTCTCCCTGTGCAGGGGAGATATTGCTACCATCCAATGAATGTTTTATTAAGCATTGGTTCCTAGATTATCTAGCCGCGCACCCATGACGCTTTTGCTCTTCAATATAAGTCTGTTAGGGGTTCATGATTAGTGGTTTGTCTTGCTTGACACACAGAGATCCAACTCTTTCCAGAGCCTGATGCTGGGTGCGCGAAAAACACGCTACATCATCAGGTAAGCACTTGGACCACCTTTGGGAGTGGAGGGGGGTTGAGATGGGCTCTGGTAAGGAGGTTTGATGAAAATCATGACATGACCCTAACTGAGACAGAAATCATGGATACCTCGATAGTTGTCCTGTGTAACGTAACCTGAGGGGGGTGGGACGAGTTCCCCCTCAAAATAGATTTCTCTGTTCTTCAATGCAGTGGAGAAGTGTAAATTAACCAATGTTGGTAATGAAATTAATTTCATGTAAGAGGATCAGTGTAATGAGCAACTGTTCATACCATTCGAGAGGGAGAGGATTCACCCTAGGGAGTCACCTGACCATGCACTGGTTTAACCTAACATGATGCCTCCTCTTTCAGAAACTGCTCCTCCCTAATACTTAGGTTAACATACCCTCCATGCCCCACCTTGAGACTGGGTGATCTGCTCCGACCTGTGTCCTAACCGGGTTGCTTGTGATGTACAGTATTCATAAAGTGTGGACTAAGGCCCGAAGACATCTAGGCTTTCAATGCTTTTCAAAACTGGAGTTAACCTACAATCCTGCACATGGAGGCAGGCAGGGAATTCTACAGGGTTGGGGCAAGTATCAAAAAAGAGTGGCCCTCTATCGGAGCTCTGTGGTAGCATGGGGTTTTAAATGCACTTGCTACGTGACACCCAGTAGGTTGATAACGCTCCAGTTTAGTTAGTAGGTAAGCTGGCCCAGTCTTATAAAAAACCTGGTGGGAGATGTATAAGATCTTAAACTCAACTTGAACTTTGACATGCAGGCAGTGAAGCTGCTGTAGCATGACTAAAGAAGGGGTGAGTTTAGGGCAAGCTGTGCTTCAGAGTTTTTGAGAACTAGAAGATGCTGAATCTGATATGTCTGCTGCCTAGGTAGATCCCATTGCAATAATCTAGTGATCCGATGATCGAGGAGTTAACTACTTTCACCCGGCAATCCGCTGGTAGAAAAGGAAGAATTTTTCTAAGCGCCATTAATTTTGCAGCGCCGGTGTTGAAAACAGCCATGCTTCTACATCACTTGCTACCAACTTCCCCATCCTCTTCCTCCGTTGCTAGCTCCCTGCTCCCATGTATCTTTGTTTTCCTCACTGTGTCCATCCCCCTAAGATTTTTAAAGAGCTCTGTTCCTTCCTAAAGCTAGGTCCGTGTTGAATAAATATGATGATAATCATCATTTATTTGTTTAATCCAAATTGATAATTAATACAAATTGATGCTGTTACAGAATAAATGTTTCTTTATCTTTAATGTCTATACATGAAATTGGACACCATACAAACTCCCGTGTGTTATTGGGTTGTGTTCAAGAGTTCCTACATTTCTTAAAATATAGATCCAGGTTTATTGCCCGCCAATCAGTGGGTGTAGACACCTTCGTATAACCATACAAAACCACATGTAAAGAGGGCAGTACCCTTTTCTGGTTATATCTGGAAGGACATCTGGAAGGGCATCTGTGTATATGTACTCCGTGCTGGCCCCAGATCTCCTGTTATTGACACTTAGTACCAGGCAGTAAAATAGGCTTTAGAAATGCGATCAACAAAATATTTGCATCTCTAAAATCAAAATCTTGTATTCTTTAGAATAAGGGTTTCATTGAGGGGCGAGGGAGACAACGTTTGTTTCACAAGTAAATTGTCTTTTTTTCAAACTGGTGGGCTTGCTTTAGTCCAATAACCTGTGGATGTTTGCCATTAAGTGGGTGAGTCGCCGCCTTCTTCTGGGATTCACTTTGGAACAAATGCCTGAGGCGGAAAAACCATTGGACCTCTTTCGGTAGAGTTGACTTTCCAAAGCTCTCCATTACAAAGTATTAAATAGTTTTCAAAAAATTATTGGCAGAGTTTGCTAAATAAAATGTTATTGATTAGCAAGCAAACTTATTTGATTAGCAGTTTTGTACCAATATTGTCACCAGAAGTGACATGTACCAAACGCATAAAATGAGCAACAATGCAACATTTTTGTGCACCTCTCAGTGAGATGAGGGTCTCTAAAATGTAAACTTTATCTGCATTAATGGATGCAAATAAATAGATATGATGAGTTAAGGCTCTGAAAACAGTTTTCAATGCAAAGCTCTGTGCAACTTGGTGCAGTCTGTGTTGCACTGGGAAATGTCCTGTATACTGTATGCTTTTCCCATCATTTGCTGTGTAAAGAGAAGTTCACAATGTTTCATAAATAAAAATGTCACAATGTTAAAAGAAAGTCATAGCTAGAGACAAAGTTCATAGTATGGTATTGCGACAGTTTGGGTGATTGTAAACTTCAGGCGGACAAGATGGCCCTTGCTTGTCATTAACACGACCCTCACGTCCGAGCCAGGTAGAACAAGCGCAGCCTTCAAAAGCTGTGCACCCACAAAAGCAGTATTTATCGCTATTAACTCTCTTGGCTGGGGGCAGATAATTGTTTAATTTTTTTAAGGGTGTAGTCAGTGGTCCACTAATAAGTACATAATAAAAACCACGCACCCAAAAAACGGAGCGCAACCCGGGCAAGAAGCAACACTGTTTATTACAGCTGGATGAGAACACATTAAACAAAACAGTGGATTAGCTCTGATCAAGAGGCTTTCATCCAAATGGGCTATGAACAGCAGTTTTATAACAATAAATACAATAGTCAGTAGAAACAATTGCAAGTTGGAGGATTCATTTTTTTCTGTGCTTCCCATGGATTTGATTGGTTTACAATCTCTTCTTCCTCTATAGTTACATTAGTCATTAAGGCAAACAGTTCAATAGTTTCTCATCACCTCACCTCCCCATGTGGTACCGCATTTTATTCACTGCCCAGCCCATCTTGTTAACGAAGCAACATTGCTGACTGCCAGAAACTTTAATATATTGCTTTTGGTCAGCATCATTGAGAATGGAACACAAGACATACTGCAGCTGGTGGGAAAGGTGAAATTCACACGATACCTGTTAATGACCTTTGCAGACTCTGTAGTAGATACCTCGAGGGCTGGCCCCCTCGCCTGAGCTTAGAAACTGTCTGATTGGTCCTCCCAGGGAGACCACTCCGTCCAGTGTTCATTTCCCACTGCTGCCTGCTGATGGGCATCAGCAGTCATGTGACAGGCACACTGGTACAGATCCACCCTCCCTGCTACTGTGCAAGGCAGTATGTTAGGCAGATAGGGTAATTTAAATCACCAGTTAGGCTACACAAGTGTCAATTTGCATTTGCAAACCTATAGAATTACATAGAATATCACAAATCGACACTGCTTATTTTATGCCTTGCACTGAGCTGAAGTCTGAGTGTTAAAGGCAGAAGAGCTCTCTTCCCTACCCATCCCCATAGCACATGGGGGTGTGACCTGCTGCTGGAACAGAACGCCATTTCTGCCAGTCACACTGTTCCCTAGGACTTCATTGTGGTGAAGGACTCCTGAACTTGTACACCAGCCTCCATTTCATTGGGCGGTGCCGTGAACAAGGACTACACATGTCCTTGAGACTGCTAAGAGGGTCTTGCAGCACCTGAGAGCCAAGACGACCAGGCATCCTGTGTTTGCGCCATCGCACCCCTAACAGCTATGCTTTGAGCCCGTTTGACTCAGTGGAAACTTAAAAGGACCCCTTTGGAGAGGTCTGCTATTCCACACACTCCCAACCAGTTGGCTGCTGCATCATGCCAGCGGAGTGTCGTCGCTGCTGCTTCAGCTAGACGTCCGTTGTTGCATCTGCCATGTTACTGCCTTTCCAAACACCGGCATCTTCATTGCAGTTCTACATCGCCAGTCGAACTGACTCTGGTGACCTCCACGAACAGCGACCATCGAATGCTAGAGCAGTGGCCATCGAACGCGCCATCAAACCGGCCGTCTCGAACTGCACATCCAGTTACCAGCATCTTTGCCGTCGAACTGCCAGCTGAACTGACCCTGGTGGCCCTCATGATCCGCTCCTATTCAAGCATCGCTTTGAACTGCAATACACTTTGGTTTGAACCCTGCTCTACACTGTTCCACGTCTGGAGCAACATGAGTGACACATTGGAGCCGCTTCAGACTGCATTAGCAGCACCTAGAAGCCTGATTCTCTGTTTAACCGCCAAGACCAGCAAAAGGTACAATTGGCTGGTAACTGCCCCCTTGGTCCATCTTTGGACAACAGAGACTACCTAGGTCACCATTCATCCCGATTTGCACCAGAACATGTCCTTTTATAAACATTGTGGTTTAATCCCTTGTCTCCCCCTTTTCCATTACCCAGATTGTTGCAACTTTCTAACCTTGCAATCTGTTCTTTCCACATGGTGGGTTTTGGATGATGATGATGATTTTTCTATTTAGTTATTGGAGATTGTGTGTGTGTGTGTGTGTGTGTGTGTGTATATATATATTTCTGATGTTTGTTAATCTGCTTAGAATCACATGCTGTGCATAGGTCCGACATCCAGTGGTGACTGCGGAGTATTGCATTTTGTTTTTCGTAGTCGAAAAGGGACGTCGACAAGGCGTGTCTGAAACACTATCCCTATAGTGACGTGCGTTGTACCCACAATCCCTCACGCGTCGAGGTCCCTCAGATTGTTTTTTTCCGCCCAGCTACTGGTCGCCTTTACGCGGAGCTCCTCGAGAAACATTGCAGATTTCATCTCCTCGACCTTTGGTCGTTTTCCTATATTAATATAGAACATATCGATCCCTCCCTCGACGCTGTTGTGAAGCTGTCTCCGCCGAGCAAGATCTTCGACGGATGGGGCGAGCGGAGGAGGTCCTTTAGCGTTGCCGAACACGTGGCCTGACCTCGCAGGCCATATACAGTAGGGAGAGTGGGGGTCGTGGGACATCTCTGGTTCTTTTCTGAGAATGCCTTTCCTTTTCCCCTTCCTTTCCCTTGGGGTGGTTATCACGATTTATTGCCTCGGCTATGGAGAGGACACCCTTTAGGTTTTGCCCGCTTTGCAAGGGCAAGTTTACTTGGAAGGACAAGCATTCACGGTGTAACCGCTGCTTGCCCCTCGATCACAAAGAGGAAGGTTGCACGGCTTGTCGGCTTCTTAAGCCTAGGACTCTAAAAGACCGTAGGGTCAAGAGGTGGGCGGCCTACGCTATGTCGAAGGCCGACGCTTCACCCACCGTTGCTACCACCGACAGTGACGAGGAACGTGATACCACGACCTCCGCTACGGAAGTCGAAAACCCCCCTAAAGAGCGCACACGCGCTTCGTCGTCTGTCCCCGGCCCCGACGGGCTCGGCTCACGCCCTGCTTATGGGGATGAACACCCGGCGACATTGACGCACACAAGACCACACATAAGCACACAACCCATGGCTCTTCTTCGTCGAAGGCGAAGAGAGCATCAGCGCCCAAGGAGACGCAGGTTCCACCGGCGGCCTCCTCGGACCGTTCGGGTTCGAAGCCCCTCTCGCAACCGCAGCCGCGACCAGCGACTGGGCTTTCGGCAGATAAGGGCGCCGCCCCCAAATCATCGGCTGGCGCGCATCAGCAGAAAGCGCATGCCGCCGTAGAGCGATCGACACCCATAACGTCGAGACCACAGCCCTCCGCTGACAAACGAGTCGCTGAGAGCTTGGCGAGGATCGTGGTAGCCGACGCCCACAAGCGTACGCCAAAAGACACGTCGAGCGCTACGCAGAGGTCGAAAGACACGCCGAAAAAGCCCGAAGAAAGGCAGGGACTATCCCCTTCAGTCGAGGGGACCCCCAACACACCTGAAGGCTTTTCGGAGGGTGACGGGACACTTTCCTCGACGTTGTGGGAGAGGTCGAGCCGTTTTCAGCTACAAGACACTATTTTACCCCCGCTAGACCGCTCAGGGGTACCCCATGAAACCATGGAAAGGCTCCATCTCTGCATGGAAAGAATGGAGAGGTTTATGAATACCCAGAACTCTCCCACTCCCAAGAGAATAAGAGAAGGGCCTCAGGAGGACCCCAGGGCCAACATTCCGAGACTAGTCAATCCCCACCAGGACACAGCCTCAGACTTCCATAGTGTGTATGACCTCACTGGGGAAGAACATTACTTTGAGGAAGAGGATGATTTTATGGACGAGGAAGAGGGACGGAACCAGGAGGAAGGTCTGGAAGACAGCCCAGACTTGGTCGGAGAAGGCTTCAGAGAAAATCCAGAAGAAGGACCTTCTCACCCCTGGCAATCCCCTTCAATATATTCCGACACTGATGTCCTGAACCTAAATCCTCCTGACAATTCACCTATTAGAAACACGTCTCCCATTGACGATCAGCCCACTTTCAATGCCCTGTTGCGCAGAGCAGCAGCACATTTCGAACTGGACACTGGGGAGCTCTCTCCTGAATTAGACTTTGTGGAAAGAGTAATTAAGGAGAAACCCCCGGTCAGTCAGACCATTCCCTTCCTCGCTTCGGTGAAGAGAAGAATCATCCCTTCGCTGTCCACACCCGCACTAATCAGAGGGGTCAATCCTAGAATTGAAAAACTTTTCACTCCTTCACCCTCAGACCTGCTGTACATCAGGGGACATTCCATTCCGGATTCCCTGGTAGTAACCAATACAAGAAAGAGGGCAGGGGTACCACTTTCCACCAGTGAGGCACCACCTGACAAGGAGGGCAAGCGGTTATATGCCCTTGCAAAAAGAGTTACATCCTCGGCTGCCTTTTCGGCAAGAATTGCGAACAACAATTCTTTGCTCGCTAGCTATGCGGACGCGCAGTGGGCCAAACTGCGCAAAGATGCCGAAGAAGCGCCGGAACCACTACGTACACGCCTGCTTACAACTATTGGCGAAGGAACCCGGGTCAACCAGAGTATTGTAAAGAACTCTCTGGATGCTGCAGAAACAGCGGGACGTTCCCTGGTTCAGGGAATACTCCTAAAACGCCACGTATGGCTGCGCAACTCAGGGTTCAAACCGGAGACACAGGCGTCTTTAATAAATAAACCTGTTGAAGACTCAAACCTCTTCGGGAAAGCGGTGGATGAGGCTCTGGAGATGGCTAAAAAAGAGTTCGATACGATCAAAACTCTTGACCAAATCTCTAAGCCCTCTACCAGGCGCGGCTATGGCAACAAACGCTTTTTTCGTGGCCAACGCCAACAACAAAACCAACAGCAACAGTACCCTGCCACCAATTTCCAGACCAATAGTGGGCAGTACAGCCAAAGAGGCCAGCGCCGGGGCAAAGGAAGAGGCCGGGGGTCCACCCCCAGAGGCTCCCAAGCCCCCAACAACACCAAGTGACGTGAAGATTCGCGTCCCCTCCCATGTAACACCGGTCGGGGGCCGGATAACATCCTTTCTTCCAGCATGGGAGGGTATAACGTCAGACCGCTGGGTACTTTCCACCGTAGCCCACGGATACTGCATCGAATTCAACAGTTCCCCAACATACAAACCCCCGAGGGGACGACGCATGACACCGGAACATCTTGCCATCCTTCTCCAAGAAGTACAACAAATGCAACGTCTGGTGACCTTACAGGAAGTGATCCCACTGCTATCACAGGGAGATTACATGACAACATTGGACATGAAAGATGCATACTTTCATATTTTAATGTTGCCAGCGCACAGAAAATACCTCCGGTTCATGATAGAGGGCAAACACTACCAGTTCAGAGTGCTACCCTTCGGCATAGCATCAGCACCAAGGGTATTCACGAAGGTGCTGGCAGTGGCAGCGGCCCACCTGCGCAGGTTGTCCATCCCAGTTTACCCTTACCTCGACGACTGGCTCATAACAGGGGATTCTTACGAAACATGCTTCTCCAATACCCAAAAGACTGTAGACCTTTTGTTCCAGTTGGGCTTCTCCATCAACAAAAAGAAGTCCAGCCTAGACCCCAGCCAAATCAAACAATTCCTAGGGGCTCTAATTCAAACAAAGGACGGCCTCGTCTTCCCCTCCAAAGAAAGGGTCCAAAACATGCTGTTTCAGATCTCTCAATATGTGAACGGTCGAGAGGTGACGGTACGCAAAGCAATGCGCTTGCTAGGCATGATGGCGTCGTGTATTTATTTGGTACCTCACGCGCGCCTGCGCCCGCGCCCAATGCAAGAGTGGCTCAACAGCCAGTGGTGTCAGGCAGCGGACTATGGGACGATCTAGTGGTGGTCTCGCAGGCCTTAGTTCTCTCGCTACGGTGGTGGACAAAGGAAAACCTGGGAAAAGGGAAACCCTTTGCCACACCCGCGGCGGAAGCCACTCTAACCACAGACGCATCCCTCACAGGATGGGGGGCTCACCTATCCCATCAGACTGCTCACGGAGTGTGGACTCCGAACGTAGCATCCAAACACATCAATCTTCTGGAGCTGCTAGCGGTGTTCAAGGCGCTAAAAGCCTTCCAGGAACACCTACAAGGCAGGACAGTGATGGTCCTTACAGACAGCACCACAGCCATGTATTACATCAACAAGCATGGGGGAACCCACTCTCCAGGACTGTCCAAACTGGCCCAAAATATATGGAAGTGGGCTCTCAAACAAAAGATGTTCCTACTGTCACAACATGTACCAGGGGAACTCAATCTGCTGGCAGACAAACTCAGCAGAGATTTCCCCCTGCCCGAAGAGTACGAATGGCGACTGCACGAAAACATTGTCTTCGATGTCTTCACACAATGGGGCTTCCCAGAAATAGACCTGTTCGCAACCCTGGAGAACTCACAATGCCTAAGTTACGCCTCCAGGTACCCCCAGAACCAATCCAAGGGGAACGGTCTGTCGATACAATGGTCAGGGAAATTTGTTTACGCTTTTCCCCCGACTCCCCTTCTCAACAAGGTGGTCCACAAGATGCACCAGGAACAAGTAAGCATGATACTGGTGGCCCCAATGTGGGCCCGACAGCCATGGTTTGCTCACTTGATGGAGATGTCTCTATCTCCCCCAGTGAAACTCCCCTGCCCGTACAACATGCTGTCACAAGACGAGGACAGGACCCTACATCCATGCCCCCAGAACATGAACTTGGCAGCTTGGCTCCTGAGATCATAGAATTCGGACATCTACAGCTCCCGCAGAGATGCTTGGACATCCTCAGGGAAGCCAGAAAACCTAACACCCGCCACTGCTATTCTAGCAAATGGAAGAGGTTTGTCATCTGGTGCAGGGGTAAGAGCATCAACCCGATTGACTGCTCTCCCACACATATTGTTCTATACCTGACCCACCTATTGGATTCAGGTCTAGTGTTTAATTCCATTAAAGTCCACCTAGCGGCACTTTCTGCATACACCACTTCCCAACTCAAGGTGTCGTGGTGGAAGATCCCTGTTATAAAGGCCTTCATGGAGGGAGTAAAGAGAATACACCCCCCGATAGCTGACCCAGCTCCCGGATGGGACCTTAATGTGGTACTTACCAGACTCATGGGCTCACCATTCGAACCCATGCACAAAGCATCTCTTAAACACCTCACTATTAAGACTGCTTTTTTAATAGCTATCACCTCCATCAGGAGAGTAAGTGAACTTCAGGCTCTTTCTGTTCTAGACCCCTTTGTTACAGTTCACAGAGATAAGGTGGTTCTACGCACTCACCCAAGGTTTGCTCCGAAATTCATCTCAAAATTCCACGTAAACCAGTCTATAGAACTACCAGCGTTCTTTCAAAATCCTTCCAACTTGGGAGAAAGGACTCTGCACACACTAGATGTCCGCAGAGCGGTCATGTTCTACATGGAAAGAACCAGACCACTGAGGAAGACTAATCAGTTCTTCGTCTCGGTGGCAGCAGGAAGAGAAGGGGATGCAGTTTCAAAGTCCACTATTTCTAGATGGATTGTTCAATGCATCACTCTCTGCTATACTCTTGCTAAGAACTGCCCTTTAGGCCAAGAGCACATTCTACTCGAGGCACGGGGGCATCCATAGCATTCATTGCAAATGTTCCCCTTGAGTCCATCTGCAAAGCGGCTACCTGGAGTTCTGTGCACACCTTTACAAAACACTACTGTCTAGATGCACACTCGAGATCTGACTCCCAGGTGGGACAGGCAGTATTAAGACATCTTTTCTCTACTGTTCCTTCTCATAACCCACCGCCAACTCCGGGGTACTGCTCGCTAGTCTATGCACAGCATGTGATTCTAAGCAGATTAACAAACATCAGAAGACAATGCATTACTTACCGTAAAAGCATTTCTGATGGTTGTATCTGCTTAGATTCACATGCGCCCACCCTTCCTCCCCGCTCGGATGGAAGGAACATAGACTTCCTTTTATATCTCTCTTTTCTGTACTCACTCACGTCTAGAAGGCTCCCTCAGGGCAGAAAAATACAGAGGGACCTCGACGCGTGAGGGATTGTGGGTACAACGCACGTCACTATAGGGATAGTGTTTCAGACACGCCTTGTCGACGTCCCTTTTCAACTACGAAAAACAAAATGCAATACTCCGCAGTGACCACTGGATGTCGGACCTATGCACAGCATGTGAATCTAAGCAGATACAACCATCAGAAATGCTTTTACGGTAAGTAATGCATTGTCATATATATATATGGACGCGGTAGCGTCCATGTAGTTATGGTTAAGTTGGTGTTTCCATAGGAAGAACACTTTTTGGGTGGCTTATTACTTTGCTCCCTCTGGACGAATCCTCACCAAACTTTGCAAAAAAAGTATATGGCCCAGTCTGAATTTTTTTGCAAAGTCTGGAGAGGTTTGGTCCAGGGGGGGCAAAGTTATAGGGGGGGGTCCCAAAACGTTTGTTTTTTCCTATAGACATAATGGGGAAAAAACTTTGCGCACGGCTACAGCCCGAACCGCTGGACGGATTTACACCAAATTTGCGGCAGGAGCGGCGGCTTGGTCCCAAAAGCGTGCTTTTGCAAATTTGGTGTAAATCCGTCCAGTAGTTTTTTAAAAAATGACCAAAATGTAAGGCAAAAAAATTTGTGATATCTGTGTTCGCTTTGCGGACAGCACCCCGATTGGCCCATGGGCTTGCGTCATGCCCGCGGACATGCGACGTGTTTGCTGATTGGACGGCGTGGGGCGTGGAGCGCGTCAGATTTTCTGTGGCACCCGCCATCTTGTATTCGCCATCGACCGCGGACAGCGCTGTGAAACTTGGATTAAAAATTGTATTTAGTGGAGTGTGTTGGTGTGTAAGAATGTTTGGGGAGTGTGGGGGAGTATGAGATAGGTTCAATGTTTTGTTTTTTTGTGTGCTATATGCTTTTGTTGTGTTCGATTTGTCCGCGGAGAACACGGCTGTTCTGACATTTTGTAAATAAACTAAATGGTGGGGTGTTCAGAGGAACGGAGTATATGTCATTTTTGTTCGCAAGGAAGGTAAAATTGAGCTAAAAACACTCGCGGTGTATTTAAATGTTCGTAAATACACAAACTGGGGGTGTCCTGAGGATGCTGTCCGTATTGTAATCTGTCAAGGTGAATGTGTTCTAAGAACACTTGCAGTGTCCCGAAATGGTTGCAATTACACAAAATGGGGGTGTTCTGAGAACGTTGTTTGTATTGTTCGTTGTCAGGTTGAAAGTGTTCTACGAACCCTCCTTTTGTCCGCTGATAGTACAATTTCCTATGGGCCTCACCCGACTTTTTGTCCACTAAAGAAACAATAAATCAGGCTGGTGTGCGCCGACATTATGTGATAATCCTATGACTGGCGCTATTGACCTGGCTGACTTGCTTTTGCGACACTAAATCATATCTCCCGCCCCTAAGCCTGACATTATGAAAGCATTCATATTCCCCGCCTCTCTCCGTGACGTTACAGGTTGCGTCATCAAACGCGCCCAGTCGTCTCCAGTCCTACGCGACTTTACACAGAACCCGGAAGACCACACGCATTATGTCAACACAGCGCGCCACAATTCAGAATATGAAACTGTGATTTAAAAACAAACAGCAAGATTGTAAATTTTGTAAAGTACATTTATTTGACATCAAATGTTTAGAGAATATTCAGCGATTTGCATTTGTCTTTGTTGTTGATCCGCAAAAGTTCATGTTGAGCCACGCGATGTTCCTTTGCACTACAGAGGGTGTTAGATCATCTTAGAACACAGTGCGCCACAATTCGGAATATGAAACTGGTTTAAAAGTAAACAGCAGGATTGTACATTTGGTAAAGTACATTTATTTCACATGAAATGTTTAGTGAATATTCAGCGATTTGAAATTGTCTCTGCTGTCGATCAGCAAAAGTTTATTTTGAGCCACGCGCTGTTCCTTTGCGGTAGATAGGCTGTTGGTTTATGATAAAAGCAGTAAATGGTCGCACTGATAATCAGAAGGTTGCTCCAACAATGAGGCATTAGACCACCATAATGGTTGGTATGTTGCTTCTAGCCGCTAGTACTGCGTAAGGGCTTGGCGATTGTCCCATAAAATGGTGAGGGTCATGAAGTTGCTTACATGGAGCTGCACCTGGCAGTTGAACAATCCATCCGCTGGAGTCTGACAATCGTGACATTGGCAAAATGGGGCAACGTACCTGTTTTAAAAAACATAAATTAGTCTCACTAGCCGATCTTTATTAAAAATATTCATTTTATTAGGGCGTGAAACTATTTGCTAGCGAAGATAGAGCAACGGAGTATGTTAATAATAAAATAATAATATTTTTGCATTTATGTAGCGCTAAGAACCATCAGGTATCTCAGCGCTGCTTATTATTACCCACGGTGTGTGGTGTTCATTTATGGACCACGGAAGGATGAAAGGCTGAGATTCAAACCTGCGTTAGCAAGCTGAGCACGGATGTCAAAGCGAGCGCTCTACTCGCTGTGCCACTTGACCGGCTACAGTGAAGTGGCACAGCGAGTAGAGCGCTTGACCGGCTACAGACCGGTTAAATTATTTCTATTAACCCATCCTGTGTCGTCTGCCTTTTTCAGAGCCCTCTAAATGACAGGGGATCAATTCGGCGGTGATAGTGCGCGGTAGAAAACAATATGCCACATTGAACGAACAAGTACAACTTGACCGGGCTTTAATGCCACGCTATTGTTATTATATTCCGGTATAAAATAATCTAAAGGGTTACTTACATTATAATTGCATTTTCCATTGTCCAAGTGTAGTGCAGTCCCAAAACACGACTCCGCGTGTGCCAACGATCTTTCTCAAAGTGATATAATATACAAAAGTGGTTTCGTTTCAGAAATTTCATCTTTATCGTGTCTTACGTTTTTGCTACACTTCTTCAAAAGAAGTCTTTCAGCACAATCTCTGTCCGTCAAGGTAAAAAAAAAATGGAACCTTATACTGGGAGTTGTGGGCCTCTCTGGGCCGCGAGAAAAAAATGGAAGCAGCTGACCTTCACTGTGAACGAGCATAAATGCTTACTTTGCAACATTCTGGGTAAAGCCATCTGTATGAACTTGCTGTTTACACTACATCTTTGTATATTGTTTGCGTGCTAATAAAAAAAGCTTGTTTAAGGGATGTTATGGTTCCAAGTAAAGCCGAAAAACCCCTGAAATTGCCAGTTATGGTAAGCTAAGCAACCATAACTCGCGCCACCACCGTGCAGTGCTAAGACTAACACCCAGGACATCAAAGATGACATCGCAAATGTCATTGATGACATCACTGATGACATCACATGTGCATTTACTTTTCATGAAATTTGTGTCATAGGGATTTTTATTATAATGTTGCGAAAAAAGTGTCAAGGATCATTGCAATAAATATCATACATTAATTAGTGCTTTGAACGATGCATTGATATAAATAGCATTGTATTATGGGGTTCTATCTAGTATACTGAGCTACTAATGGAGAAACATAGCATTTTGTGCAGCATACAAGATGAAAGTATAATATTTGTAATGTTAATATGTTGAATAATGAAATAATTGTCCTGAAATGTTCGAAAACAAAACAAAATGGGGGTGTTCTGAGGACGTTCTTCGTATTGTGTGACTGCTTAGCAGTATGCAATGAGGGAATGGCACAGAGAGTAAAGTGGAAATGGTAGAAGGGGTGTCGAAGAATTACGCGGTCTGCGGCTGTCCGTGGACAGGGCGTGCTACATCCGGGGTTTTCCAGCAAATCCAACACGGAAAGAAGACTGTACGGATTAGCCAATCAGATGTCGAGGTTGTGGATTTGTGTTGAAAGACGGTGTGTGGTGAAGATGGCAGAAGTAGAGAAAGTCAGGGTGTTGGTGCTTGGAGATATGTTTGTGCATGGTTTACAACAGTACGCTCGATGCAGGCATGTTGAAAAGAACTTTGATGTGAAAGGAGTGGAGGTGGTGTGGAGCACTGTGCCTGATTGCAATGTACAGGGAATTGTACAAGTTTGTGAGGATATGGCCACGATGAACAGTCCGCATGTGGTAGTTTTGCACTATGGTGCTTTCCATTTGTGCAACGTCAGTGCCCCTACTTTGTTGGCTGATTTGGAACGCTTGGTTCAAGCCGTAATGAAGATCCTTCCAAATGCAAAAGTAATTTTTTCTGGATTACTACGTAGGGCAATATGGGACAATAGTTCAGTTTTTTGTCCTCAGCAAAACATTGCTAGGTGTGTCATCAACCGAGGCATGTGTGCCTTCATGCTTAGAGCTGGTATGTTCTTCTGTAATAATGAGAATATTGATGCCAGTAATACTGTTAATTTTAAAGAAGATGGCATCTCTATCTTTTATGGGAAATTCCTTTCTATTTTGGAATTTAAGGGTTGCTTTGGAGAAGGTTATGTCAAGATTTTAGGAGTAAAGTAAGAAAAAAAGACAAGAAAAAAAATACAAAATAACAGGTGTCTGTCAAGCAAAAAAAAAAAAAGGCTCTTTTCAGAGCCAACTTCAAAGGGGAAATGGGACACACTATTTAAATTTACATTCACCACGCTCAGATTCTCGATATGTCCGCGGACATCAAAATCACTACGTGGGGGTTCAGTAGGTTCTATGTTACATGTATATGAAGTCAGGGATATTATGGTTAAGTTGCGCTACTAAAAACCTATGAAATTCAGTGAAAAAGCGTTGTTAAAGGGACGTTATGGTTCAAAGTAAAACCGAAAAACCCCTGAAATTCAGCCGTTATGGTAAGATAAGCAACCATAACTCGCGCCACCGTGCACTGCTAACACTAACTAACACCCAGGACATCAAAGATGACATCACAAATGTCATTGATGACATCACTGATGACATCACATGTGCATTTACTTTTCATAACAACTCTGTACAAGGGATTCTTATAATGCTGAACAAAAACTGTCAAGGATCATTGGGATAAATATCATGATCTAATTAGTGCATTAAGCAATGCATTGATATAAATAGCATTCTATTATGAAGTTCAATCCAGTATACTAAGCTACTCATGCAGAAACATAGGCAGTGTGTGCAGCATACATGATGAAGGTGCCATATTCATAATCTTGCCATGTTGAATAGTGACATAACTGCTTTCTTATTAGAGTTTTGCGTACTGTGAAACATGTAATAAGTAGATAATAAAACCCACTTAATACATAATTATTACAGACAAAACACAGAGACAACAACACATACAAATATGAGTATATACAGGGACAGTGAAGTAAACAAAAAAGCAGAAGTAGCAGAAAGAGTTCATAACCTAACTGATTGTCTTTATGCAGAGAAACTATTGCTCTGTTTCAAAGCTGCTACTTACCATATGTATGAGTATCACATGATGTGACTGCACCCAAAGGAAAGGAGAGTGAGTATAATGTATACAAATATGAGCATATACAGTGAAGGTAGAGTAATAAAAATAAAACTATGAGAAAGTGCTGATAACCCTAATGATTATCTTCATGCACAGAAAGGATTGCTCTCTTTCAAGCCTGTGTCTTCCACTATGTATATGTTTCATATGAGTTGACTTGACCCTAAGTCTACAAATATAGTACCTTTTCAATTTGTACTTCCTGACTATTACTGAAGAAAACTATGTGGCTTAGATATGTCAGTAAAGGAAAAAAGGGAGAGCCAGCCATGTGATGTCATCAGTGATGTCATCTTTGATGTCCTGGGTGTAAGTGTTGGCAGTGCACGGTGGCGCAAGTTATGGTTGCTTATCTTACCATAACTGCCGAATTTCAGGGGTTTTTCGGTTTTACTTTGAACCTTAACGTCCCTTTACCAAAGTTTTTTCACTGAATATATGTGTGTGTGTGTGTGTGTGTGTGTGTGTGTGTGTATATATATATATATATATATATATATTTCTGAGGCTTGTGGAATCTGCTTAGATCACATGCTGTGCATAGGCCGACATCTAGTGGAAGCTGCCGAGTATTAGTTTATTTTTCGAAACTCGAAAATGGGCGTTGAACTAGGGTGTGCCAGTAATACTATCCCTAGTGTGACGTCCACTGTACCCATGATCCCTCACGCGTGTAGGACCCTCAGATTGTTTTTTTCCGCCATACTAGTTGGACGCATGTTGCGGAGTTCCCTTGGCATTTGCCATTTATGCCTAAATATTGTTAAAAATGTTCCCCGTTTATCTTCCATCCTACGCCGAAGATCGACGTCAGCGAAGATCGAGGGAATTAGCTGTCGAAAACTACACGACGGACTGTGGGCCTTGGAAGGCCTCTGGCCTCGGCCCTGTACAAGAAGGGAGAATGGGTGGGTGGTCCTAACTTTCCCACATTTATTTCCTACATATACACAGCCCACTGCCAGATATACACATATGGAGAGTACTCCTTTCAAATTCTGCCCTAAGTGTAACAGGAAGTTTCCCTGGGGTAGACGAGCACAATACGTGCAACCTGTGTCTCCCACGAGACCATCCCGAGGCTATGTGTCGAGCTTGTAAGCTCTTCAAGCCAAAAACACTTAAGGACCGCTTGATGAAGCAATGGGTCCACTACGCCAGGCAGCTAGAGGCCATGGACGTCGAAGGGTCGTTTAGCGATGGCAGCAATGCTGCTGTATCGGACGGCGAGGGCAGAGGGGTGACTTCAGACACCCACGCGCAAGCCCCCGACCTCGGAGGACTGGCCAGTGGCCCAGTTATGGGGACAACACCCGGCGGCAGAAGCGCAACCCACACCACTTCCTCTAAACACATCAGCCGTGACTCAACACGCGTGTCGAGCGATCAGCAACGGAAGGCACCAAGACAGCGGTCCAACGATTCTGTGTCCTCTGGGCGTTCCCGTTTGCGATCGCCACATGACAAAGACCAACCGTCCGTGGTTGAAAAAGGTGCCGCACTCCCAATAGTATGTTCGATCGTCAGATGATTCCGACCGCTATGCTCCCAAGTCAAAGCGTGTAGTGTCTACTCCCGAGATTCGGCGCCCTCCTTCTACTACCTCCAAATCCCCTCTGAAATCCCTAAAACCTCCGGAATACATTCCTCTAGTCACGGGAAGGGGGATAAACAACACAAGAAACCTTCAGAACATCATTAAGAAAACAGAAGGCTCCTGAAGTGATATAGAAGGTCCCTGACACTACTCCTAAGAGTAAAATTGTCCCTCCCACTCCTCAAGATATGGGCATGGATGAGGAACCAGAACAGGAGAGGTTTATTCCCAGTTCTAAAGAATGGAACTCAGCGGACATTGATAGGGTGATGAGAAGGATGTCTTTTTTTTGCAGACTTCTACGAAAAAGACCCCAATTCAATCTTGACTCCCCAGTTCCTAGGGCCCCCCTGGTGAATGACTCACCGATTGATAATCAGCCACTCCTCAATGAGGTACTGGCTAAAGCAGCAGCTCATTTTCAGATAAGATACAGAGGGTGTCCAAGAAGATTGGGATTTCGCGGAAGAAATCCTATGGGACAATCGAGCCATTACCCAGGATTTCCCAATATTAAAATCAATCCAGCGTAGAAATGATCCCTCGCTGGTAACTCCAAATCTTATTCGTGCAGTGAATCGACCAGTGGAAGAATTATACCGGGCCGCATCCTCCAATCCCATGTACATAAGGGGTCAATTAAAACCTGACACCCTGGTAGTGACAACCACCAGAAAGAGGGCAGGTACACCGGTAGCTTCTTCAGAAGCTCCTCCCGATAAGGAGAGCAAAAGGATATATGCTCTGGGTAGGAAAGTTGCCTCCACGTCAGCCTATCAGGCACGTATTGCTAACAGTACCACTCTTTTAGCAAGCTATAACTGCCATCAGTGGGAACAGGTAGCTGCTCTAGTAGCCTCTGCACCTGAACCTCTAAAAGGCCAGTCAAACCCGAGACCCAAGCCACGCTTATAGACATGCCGGTAGAGCCGAACGTTCTATTCGGCAAGGCAGTGGAAGAAGCACTAAAGACAGCTAAAGATAAGTACGAGACCCTAAAATCTCACGGCCAACTCACAAATAAACCCCCAGGTCAGAGGGGAAATAATAGTTTTTGTCGCTTTTGCGGCCAAAGCCCCCAGAGGGGTTCCAACTACTACCAAAATCAAGGAACCTCATGGAGCAACAATCGGTTCCAAACATCACAGGGATTCACCAGAGGCCAGCGCAGGGGCCGCACTAGGGGTAGAGGCAGCCCTGCCAGAGTTGGTACGCCACCTAGTAAACAGTGACGTTCCGCTTCGGGTCCCCTCCCATGCATCCGCAGTAGGGGGGCGCATTTCCACCGTCACCTACGCATGGGAAGGGATCACTTCGGACAGATGGGTGCTGTCCAGTGTCCGCAGGATACTGTATAGAACTATTAGCGCGCCCCCACGACCATCCTCCAAGACAGAAGGTACACTCAGTGGAGCACCAGAAAATCCTTCTCGAGGAAATCGCCACTCTACTTGCAAAGGACACCATAGAACTAGTCCCGGGCAACCAGGTAAACGGGGGTATTTATTCAACCTCTTTCCTTGTGCCAAAAAAAGATCTAACAATGCGCCCAGTATTAGATTTGCGCCCTGCAAACAAGTATGTCAAGCCACAAAAATTCTGCATGACTACACTGCAAGAGGTAATCCCCCTATTAAAAAAAGAGGGATTACATGGCAACATTGGATATGAAAGATGCCTATTTTCATATTTCAGTGTTCCCAGCGCACAGAAGATTCTTGCGTTTCAAAATAGAACACCAGCACTACCAGTTCAAGATGCTGCCCTTCAGTATAGCCTTGGCTCCAAGGGTATTCACCCAGGTCCTGGCGCAGTGGTGGCGGCGGCGCACCTACGCATGGAGGCAATCCCAGTGCACCCTTACCTGGACGACTGGCTCATCACAGGGGAAACACCCGGAATTTTCAGACTAAACATTCAAAGAACAATCAACCTCCCTTTCCAATTGGGCTTCTCAATCAACAAGTAAAAATCAAGCCTGGTGCCAAGCACCTCAAAACAGTTCCTAGGAGCTGTTGTCCTAAACACCCAAGAGGGGTTGGCCTTTCCATCAGAGGAAAGAATTTGGAATCTGTTGCTGCAAATTCCTCAATATCAGGCTGGTCGCCAAATAAGGGTGCGCAAAGCTATTCATTTTCTAGGCATGATGGCATCTTGCATTTACCTGGTTCCCCACGCGCACCTGCGCATGCGACCCATGCAGGAATGGTTGGCGAAACAATGCTCTCCAGCAAGTGGTCAGTGGGATGATCTAGTGGTTGTTTCGCCAACACTAGTACTCTGGTGGACAAGAGAAAATCTGGGGAAACCCTTCTACGATCCAGAGATGCAGGCCGTCGTCACAACAGACTCCTCCCTGGCATCGTGGGGAGCTCACTACCTTCACCACACAGCTCAGGGTCTCTGGTCCCACACAGTGGCTCAGAACCACATCAATATACTAGAACTTCGAGCAGTCTTCAGAGCACTTCGGGCATTCGAACCTCTCCTATCCAACCTGTCAATGCAGATCCTAACAGACAGCACAACGGCAATATTTTACTTAAAGAAACAAGGGGGCACTCGTTCGCCAAATCTGTCCAAGCTTGCCCAGACAATTTGGAGATGGGCACTCACATGGAAGATTTACCTGTCATCCCAACATGTTCCGGGGATCTCAACTCGCTAGCAGATGCTCTGAGCAGGGATCCCCTTCCAGAAGAACACGAGTGGACATTACACGAAAAAGTCGTAGGAGACCTCTTCTCTCAGTGGGGTTTCCCCACTACAGACCTATTTGCCACAAGCGAAAACAGGCAATGCCCAGATTTCGCATCCAGGTTCCCCCAAACAGGCTCCAGGGAGAACGCCCTGTGGATGAATTGGTCAGGAATGTTTGCCTACGCTTTTCCGCCAACCCCTTTAATGAGGAAGGTAGTCAACAAGATCCACAGGGAACCAATGACACTCATCCTAGTTGCTCCTATGTGGGCGAGACATGCGTGGTACCCACACCTATGCAAATTAGCGGCGTGTGACCCTATCAAACTCCCGTGCCGGTACAACCTACTCTCCCAGCACAAGGGCCTACAGTGCATCCTCTGCCCAACTCAATGAACTTGGCAGTATCGTTCCTGAAGTCATAGAGTTCGGGCATCTCAATTTACCCCAGAGATGTATGGATATCTTAAGAGTCGGGAAAACCTAACACAAGACACTGTTACTATGACAAATGGAAACGATTCGTTATTTGATTCCAGAATAAGCAAATCAACCCAGTTGATTGTACTCCTTCTAATGTTGTCACCTATATGCTCCACCTATTGGATGCAGGGCTAATGTTTAACTCTCTTAAAGTACACCTGGCAGCTTTATCATCCTACACCACTTCCTATAACAAGGTGTAATGGTGGAAAGTGCCAGTTGTCAAAGCATTTATGGAAGGGGTACAAAGACTCCACCCTCCAATTTCTAACCCACCACCAGGTTGGGACCTTAATGTGTTATTTGCTAAACTCATGGGACCCCCTTTGAGCCCATGCACAAATCTAGTCTCAAACACTTGACTTATAAAACTGCCTTCTTAGTAGCCATCACATCCATAAGAAGGGTCAGTGAAGTTCAAGCTCTCAGTGCCAGATCCTTTCTTTACTGTTTATAAGGATAAACTGGTTTTATACACTCGCCTTAGGTTCTCACCTCAGTTTGTTTCCAAATTCCATGTTAACCAGTCTATTGAGCTACTGGCCTTCTTCCAGGAACCCAAAAGCTCTGCTGTAGTGAAACTTCACACACTAGATGTGAGAAGGGCGGTCTTCTACTATGTAGACAAGACCAGGCCACTAAGAAAGACAGATCAACTGTTTGTCTCCATAGCTACAGGCAGAGAGGGAGATTGCATCTCTAAGAATGCCATCTCTAGGTGGATAGTCAGATGTATCCAACTGTGCTATTGCCTTTCAGATAAAACACTGCCTTTTACACCGAGGGCCCACTCTACAAGAGGTACTGGAGCCACTCTAGCTTTCATTGCAAATGTACCCCTAGACACAATTTGCAAAGCAGCTACATGGCGCTCTATTCACACCTTTACTCAGCACTACTGCATTGACACTCATTCCTAGAAAGATACTCAAGTGAGACAAGCGTTCTAAGACATCTGTTCGCTTATGACCCTTCTCACTTCCCAACTCCTTCTAACACTGCTCGCTAATCTATGCACAACATGTGATCTAAGCAGATTCCACAAGCCTCAGAAGGGATACATTACTCACCGCATTCGTATTTCTGATGCTTGTATCTGCTTAGATTCACATGCACCCGCCCTTCCTCGCCTCTGAGAGAAGACGCATGGATGCTTGTAGTCTTATCTATCTGCTTGGATACTCTGTACTCGCGCTACTCCTCATGCTACCTAATTTCAGAAAAAATACAATCCGAGGGTCCTACACGCGTGATGGATCATGGGTACAGTGGACGTCACACTAGGGATGGTATCACTGGCACACCCTAGTTTGAAGCCCCCTTTCGAGTTTAGAAAAACAAACTAATACTCTGCAGCTTCCACTAGATGTCGGCCTATGCACAGCATGTGAATATAAGCAGATACAAGCATCAGAATTACGATTACGGTGAGTAATGTATCCCATATAACCTTTTTTGGACTGTTATAATTTGCTGTTTGGGGTTGCTACTGACTCAGTCATGCCCCTCTTGAGAGCATATCCTTCCCTCTGCCCACATTGCCACAAAAGGTGAAGGAGGTGCCCACGTTTAAACTGCCTTTGTTACCTATATGTGTGGGTTCACTCTTGTTTTGTGAAAGTATGAGGGCTGAGTAGGCGGTTTAGTCTCTACTCATCCTTGTACTCGTGCTGGGCAGAAGTCGGTTCATCACAGGATATGAACACTTTCATTATTAAAGCATGTGGTTATAGCAATGGGAATTTGGTAATGGAAGGATGCACCAGGAGATGCATTCTATTTTCAAGGTTATTATGTTCTTTTTAGTTTGTGTTTTTTTTCTTCATAAAATTGCAATTAAAAGCATAGCATTAAAAAAAGGTAGTGATTCATTGTAAAACTTCTATGTAATTTTACTGAGGATTTCCAGCATACAAATGTGATATATTCAGTGACAAAGCATATGAACGGTTATTTAGAAGTTCTGTAGAGCATCATATTAAATTACCATTTTACAGTGCAGCAGCAGTAAATGTGCATTGAAGGAACCTGGAGGCGGATGGCAGGAGTGAAGAAAGATGGTTACACAATTGGGAAGTGCAGTTAGCAATCACTGTACACAGAACTACATTCTTGTTTTCTAAACATACCACAGTTAAAATGCCAAAGAGGTGGGCCGACCATGAGGGAATCCTAGTCGTTGCTAGGCATGTTCCTGTGCTTTGCCATGTTGTGATGTATGTGTTCACAAGTCAGTGGCCACGTAAACCAATGCTGAAATGTCTGGGAAGGCTTATTTTGAAGAGAAAACATAAGTTCTTTGGACTGTTATTCCAATTGAAAGCTTCCAACCCTGGAGAATTGTAGTTAGATATAAATAACATTTGTTCCTTTCCATCTTCAATTGATTTTGAGATCTACATTTAAACTTTATACTTGCATTGGTACATTGGACAAGCTAAACATGGTCTTCTCCAGCATGGCGTCTGGCATGGCTCATAAATATTCCTCGTCGTCGGGTATCCTACGTAAAAGAAAAAAGGTTCACTTTCAAACTGTATTTCGAATGGATTGTGTCCTCTCACGTATTCCTTATCTTATGATATTTCCAATATCCAGCATAGATGCGTCTGATTTTCTTTTTTTCAGCAGGGGACGCTGTGCGTCGATGCCTGTTGACCTAATGTCCTTGGAGGCCTCTGTCTCGATGTCGACGTCACTGGAGGAATATATAGCACACGCAGCGCCTGTTGGCTTCTGTTATGTATTTCCGCACTAATGCTTCGGATACGGTACACTTTGTTCATTTGTGAAGAGAAATCTTTGAAAAATCATTGAAGATCTTCGAGTATTTTTCGAAAGAATGGCTTCACCATCAGCGTCTTCCACGCCCAAGTCAGGTTTTAAAAAATGCTGTGACTGTGGTTCGAAAATGTCCATCACCGACCCCTACAGAATATGCTTGTTGTGTCTGGGATATGCTCGATCATCGGAGTGTGAGGACTGCCTGTCCATGACTTCGAAAGCCCTGAGAGAGCGCAGAGGGACGCTCGCGGCAGGTAGGACCCATAAATCTCCTTCGACTCTGTCGGAAAAACAAACTTGGGACTAGTCGAGAACTTTTTCTCCTCGCCGTAAGAATCGACGATCCCAATCGTGTAGTGGTTCGCACCACTCGTCATCGTCTAGACATGGAAAGAAACTGCGCCATCGATCGCCATCTTCCTCGTCTTCGTGTTCCTCTCCGAAACGGTTCATATCCCTGACTAAGACTGCTTCGCCAGCTCAATGGGAAGAATTTAGGCTTAAAATGTTGGTGTGTCATGATCTCTGCTTCCAAAAGGTCAGGGTTTTCCCAACTCCCTTGGAATCAGATCCATAACCCAGGTTCCGAGTGCCAACCAGTCCCAATTGGGACCTTTTGGACCCAGTCCTGGCGCCAGTGGCACCAGGCTCATAAATATGCCCAGTCCCAGCGCTGGAAGCGCCGGGCTCATAATGCTTGGGTGGACTTACCTGCAGCAGACCATGCTGCTTACTTGCCTGCCAGTTGAGTCTCTGATCCTCTTCTGTTTGGAACTACTTTTCCTGTTGGGTGGGGCAGGAGCCACTCCCTAGATTCAGAACACTGGAACTCTTCTGGAAAGCAGGAACTCTTTTCTTACCTAGGATTGGCTGTGGAAGGAGACACCTAAGCACTACAGGAGGCTATTTAAACCACAGCCGATGGATGAATCTTGCTTTGCGTTATTCTGCATCCTCAGCAGCAGAACGCTCATCGTGTCTTCTGCATCTGATCCTGGGCCTAAGGAAAAAGGCTTACCATTCTGAATCCAGTCTTCAGCAACACCTATAAAGACAAGAAAGAACAGGTTAGCATTACGGTCTTCAGTGACAGCTCTTCACTTACCTGGTCCATCGGCTGTCACCAACGCCTCGCGCTGCATTCCGGCATCTGAAAGACAAAGGCTTACCTACTCTTCGTGCGCTCCGGAGGTCTTCACACTGCATTCTGGCATCTGAAAGACGAAAGCTTACCAACTCTTCGCACGCTCCGGAGGCCTTCGGCGCTGCATCCCGCATCTGAAAGACAAAACAAGGTGCGTTTAAAGACATTGGGGAACTTTAATACTCACGTGCCATTACTCCTTTCCACATCTAACCCAGTGGGTATTCCGGCACCCTGCAGCCGCCCCGAACTTGTACCTGCAAAATAAAAAGACAGTTAGAGCGCATCGTGAAGCAGGCAACAAGCGCTTACTTACGTGCTTCCAGGCGCTTCTATTCATCACACGGGCTCCATCTTCAACTCACTTCAGCCCGCCATCCGCCATCGCCGGAACCCTGCAAAACAAGAGACATCATTACTAAAGACTTTAAAGACATTAGAATTACTCGAAACTTACCGTTCGTGCAGTAAACGACGGACAGCAGTCCTCTGAAGTCAAGAGGCCTGCTCCCCTTATCCAGTGAAGAAACTGGTTACAGCACCCTGCCTCGAGGCAGATGGAGAGCACGGCGTTCACTTACCTAAGGTGAGAGCGTTAACCTTTGGGGTTCTACAGGAGAAGAGAAAGGGAAGAAGAGAGAGACATTCAATAACCCAGTTCATTAATCCCACATTTTCTATCTGCAGACATCTTACCCTTCGAGCCAGACATACAGTGCACAGAGGTCCAGCCCAAAGAGCCAGCCGTGTGTTACACATCACCTTTGAAGATACGGTATACGCCCAGTCAAGACCGGCGCCTCTACGGGAATCAGGTGAGCGTTACAGAATGCAAAGCCTACCACAAAACTCCCGTCCAGGCGCTATGGAAACCTCGGATACCGACCAGCTAGCCCAGTTACTTGGGGAACTAAGGGCAGAAGTGCATGCAGCCCGTCAGGAAACGAACGCTCTAAGAAGGGAACTGATTATTTCCAAGGAGCGAACAGATGATCTCGCTAGACAATTGCTACAGTCACAAGCCGGACAGACCCCGTTACCCGCATCTGGGGCAAATCTTCCTTCTACATCCTCTATGAATCCAGTGCAGATCAACCTACCTGGGAATGTACCTCTGGCTCCGCCCGAACGATTTTCTGGTGACCCAAAGAGGTTTGCAGTATTTATCAATCGGTGCCGGTTGCATTTCTTATGCCGGCCAGCAGCCTTTCCAACTGATCAAGCTAAAGTAGCTTTCGTGCTTTCGTACCTTAGTGGCAATGCGGCAGACTGGTCGATCCCTCTAGTAAATCAAGATGATCCGGTCCTCCATGATTTTCAAGCTTTTCAGCTCAGTATGGAAAAACTGTTCGCAAGACATTCACAGGGGCAGGCCTTGGACAATGAGCTTCTTTCGTTGCGACAAGGTAATCAAGACCTTTTGGCTTATATTGCGTCTTTCAACAGACTGATAGTGGAAACTCACTGGCCTGAGGACAAAAGGATTACGCTGTTTTATAGAGGTCTACGCGGAGAGCTCAAAGATGTGTTAGCCCAAGTAGTGAATCCCCCACAAGATTGTTTGGACTATATAGACTTAGTCGTTCAAATAGATCACAGACTGCAGAACAGGAAGGCCGATCGTTCCAAGTTTGATGCTCGAGTATTTTCCAAACCGCCAACTCCTTCCAAAGGAGTAGACTCCGGGGAACCCATGCAAATAGGGGGTCTGAAAGGTCCTCTAACACAAAAGGAGCGGGAAAGGAGAAAACAGTTGCAATTATGCCTCTATTGCGGAAACTCTGGGCACTTTCTTCGAGACTGTCCGGTGAAACCTGCCAAGAAGGCAGTAGGAGCTGCAGTTACCAAAGTTACAAACTCTGAGCAGGGAAACGACCTCGCCCGACAAGAATAGAGGTCCTCTTGCCGAGCGTGAAAACCAGTTCCGTGACCTCGCATTTCGTGATACCTATGGTCCTCATTAGCCCTGATAATCCGGATCGATTACATGCAATTGAAGCTTACGTCGACAGCGGTGCCATCGGCAATTATGTGGATCATGAAATGGTTTTGAGGATGAATCTAACTCTTTGTCCCAAGGCTGTAAAGGACGTCATTACTACGGTGGATGGTACGGAGATAGCCTCCGGGCCAGTAACGCATACCACTCAAGAAGTGACGCTAGTAAGTCAAGATGGACACCATGAGAAGATCGTGTTCGATGTGATCAAGGCCCCTCAATTTCAGATTATTCTAGGAATACCTTGGTTAGAGAAACACAATCCTCTGATCGATTGGCGAGCAAGAACGGTCCAGTTTCCAGAATGTGTCTCTACTTGTCACCCTCCACCTGGTGTTGCACTGGCAGCAATTTCTTCAGAGACTCCCCAGTTACCTCCCGAATACCTAGAATACCAAGATGTTTTCCGGAAGGATCAGGCTAACTCTCTACCTCCTCATAGGTCTTATGACTGCCAGATCGACCTGATACCTGGATCTACTCCTCCTTGTAGTAGAATTTATGCCCTCACCGAGCCTGAGAACCTTCACCTTCGACAATACCTGGATCAATACCTGGCAAATGGGTTTATTCGTCCTTCCAAGTCCCCTGCTTCTTCAGCTTTGTTCTTCGTTCCAAAAAAGGAAGGAGACCTTAGAACTTGTATAGATTATCGCTCCCTGAACCAGATCACCGTTAAGAATAGATATCCGTTACCTTTGATCCCTGAACTCCTGGACCAAGTCAGAAAAGCATGCATATATACAAAGCTGGATCTTAGAGGAGCTTACCACTTGGTACGAGTAAAAGAGGGCGATGAATGGAAGACGGCCTTCCGCACCAAGTATGGGCTATTTGAATATCAGGTCATGCCCTTCGGACTTTGTAATGCCCCGGCCGCCTTTCAATATTTTATGAACGATGTCCTCAGAGAGCTCATAGATGTGTGTGTTGTTGTTTACATTGACGACATCCTCGTTTATTCTTCATCGGAATCTCAACATCGGAAACACGTGAAAATGGTCCTCGAAAGATTGCGTCAACACAAACTTTTCGCTAAGTTGGAAAAATGTGTTTTCAACGTGACTGAAGTTGAATTCTTGGGATTCATATTATCACCTGGCGGAGTGCGTATGGATTCAAAGAAGGTCGATGCAGTTCTCAAATGGCCATCACCATCCTCCGTAAAAGGTGTGCAAAGCATGTTAGGCTTCGCTAACTTTTACCGCAGGTTTATCCCCGAATTCTCTCGAATAGTCCAGCCCATCACTTCCTTGTTAAAGAAAAACAAACGTTTTGAATGGTCTACCGAGGCGGAACAAGCTTTCCAGGATTTGAAGACTAAATTTATCTCTGCACCAATCTTAAAACACCCTCGCCCCGAACTCCCCTACATCGTGGAAACTGATGCTTCAAGCCTTGCCATGGGGGCAGTTCTATCACAAAAGGACCTGGTAACCAATCAGTTGCATCCCGTGGCATTTTGGTCCCGCAAATTCTCGCCTCCTGAAATCAATTACACGATTACTGACAAGGAACTTCTGGCTATCAAGTCTGCCTTTAAGGCTTGGCAGCATTTTCTGCTGGGGGCCCGACACACCGTTACTGTGATTACGGATCACCGAAACCTGCAATATTTGAAAACCGCAAAAGCCCAATCCTCTAGACAACTCCGTTGGGCATTATTCTTTGCCGAGTTTGACTTCATAATTACCTATCGACCTGGTACAAAAAACGGTAAAGCTGATGCCCTTTCTCGGATGGGAGTGGAAGAACACTTGATCAACCCTAAACCTGTACCAATCATTCCCGAACAAAGAATTCTGGGTGTAATCGCCACAGAATCCATAGAGGAAGTTAAGGATAAAGCCAGGCAACTGGTAACTCCAGCAGACCTACAGAATTGGCATCTGCAGGGAAAGGACTTTGCAGTAAAGGACAACTTATTGTATTTCCAAGAACGATTATACCTACCCAGCACAGATTTACAGAAAAAAGTAATCACGATTCTTTATCACGATTCTTTAATGGAAGGACATCCCGGTATGGCCAAGACCTCAGAAAAGATCAAGCGCTACTTCTGGTGGCCGTCTTGGAAAAAAGATATCAGAGACTTTATAATGTCCTGTGGAGTATGCGCCCAAAACAAGAGTCAAAAGGAAAGACCAGCAGGCCTCTTACGCCCTATTGACATCCCACCTCGCCCTTGGCATACGCTTTCTATGGACTTCATCACCGATCTACCCCCATGCTCCGGATACAATACGATTCTAGTAATCGTGGACTTATTCTCCAAGATGGCGCATTTCATTCCGCTCAAAGGCTTGCCAACAGCAGCAACTCTGGCCCGAGAATTTCTCGAAAACATCGTCCGACTGCACGGTTTTCCTTCGGTTCTAATTTCGGATCGAGGTAGTCAATTTATTTCTCATTTTTGGCGAAGTTGCTGTCGGTCGGCTCAAATTGATGTGAGACTATCGACCAGTCACCACCCTCAGACCGACGGACAAACCGAGAGGACCAATCAAACTCTGGAACAGTATTTACGCTGCATGCTGCAACAAACTGAAAAAACTTGGAAAGACATCCTTTGGATAGCCGAATATGCCTACAATAACTCTGTCCATTCGGGAACTGAGAAAACCCTGTTTTTTCTTTTGTACGGCAGTCACCCTCGAACCTCGGAGTTGGATCCCCTCCAAGATCTTGAAACACCAGCAGTAGACTACCTGCATTCTACAATCACCCAAGCCTTTAAGGAAGCTGTTTCTCACCTTCAAAGGGCTAAAGAACAATACAAGAAAGGAGCAGATCAACATCGGAAGGAAGCCCCTCAATATCAAGTAGGGGATCAAGTCTGGTTATCCACCAAATATCTACCTCTAAAAGGGCCACGCACATTCAACCCAAGATACCTTGGTCCCTATTCCATCACTACCATAGTAAACCCAGTAGCGGTCAAGTTGGACTTGCCCCCGCACATGAAGATACATCCGGTCTTCCACGTCTCTCTATTAAAACCCGTGCAACCTCAAACCCGACTAACCAAATCTCCAAAACCGATCCTAGTTGATGGAGAACTCGAGTTTGAAGTCAAAAGCATTCTGGACTCCAAGATCTCCAAATCTAAACTATTCTACCTAATTGACTGGAAAGGCTACGGCCCCAAAGAGAGATCCTGGGAACCTGCTGAATATGTCCACGCTCCTCGCCTAATCAAAAGATTTCACCGAACATTTCCTGACAAGCCAAAACCCCCGGAGAAGCCCGGTTTGGGGAGGCTTTGAGGGGGGGTACTGTCATGATCTCTGCTTCCAAAAGGTCAGGGTTTTCCCAACTCCCTTGGAAGCAGATCCATAACCCAGGTTCCGAGTGCCAACCAGTCCCAATTGGGACCTTTTGGACCCAGTCCTGGCGCCAGTGGCACCAGGCTCATAAATATGCCCAGTCCCAGCGCTGGAAGCGCCGGGCTCATAATGCTTGGGTGGACTTACCTGCAGCAGACCATGCTGCTTACTTGCCTGCCAGTTGAGTCTCTGATCCTCTTCTGTTTGGAACTACTTTTCCTGTTGGGTGGGGCAGGAGCCACTCCCTAGATTCAGAACACTGGAACTCTTCTGGAAAGCAGGAACTCTTTTCTTACCTAGGCGTGGCTGTGGAAGGAGACACCTAAGCACTACAGGAGGCTATTTAAACCACACCCGATGGATGAATCTTGCTTTTCGTTATTCTGCATCCTCAGCAGCAGAACGCTCATCGTGTCTTCTGCATCTGATCCTGGGCCTAAGGAAAAAGGCTTACCATTCTGAATCCAGTCTTCAGCAACACCTATAAAGACAAGAAAGAACAGGTTAGCATTACGGTCTTCAGTGACAGCTCTTCACTTACCTGGTCCATCGGCTGTCACCAACGCCTCGCGCTGCATTCCGGCATCTGAAAGACAAAGGCTTACCTACTCTCCGTGCGCTCCGGAGGTCTTCACACTGCATTCCGGCATCTGAAAGACAAAAGCTTACCAACTCTTCGCACGCTCCGGAGGCCTTCGGCGCTGCATCCCGCATCTGAAAGACAGAACAAGGTGCGTTTAAAGACATTGGGGAACTTTAATACTCACGTGCCATTACTCCTTTCCACATCTAACCCAGTGGGTATTCCGGCACCCTGCAGCCGCCCCGAACTTGTACCTGCAAAATAAAAAGACAGTTAGAGCGCATCGTGAAGCAGGCAACAAGCGCTTACTTACGTGCTTCCAGGCGCTTCTATTCATCACACAGGCTCCATCTTCAACTCACTTCAGCCCGCCATCCGCCATCGCCGGAACCCTGCAAAACAAGAGACATCATTACTAAAGACTTTAAAGACATTAGAATTACTCGAAACTTACCGTTCGTGCAGTAAACGACGGACAGCAGTCCTCTGAAGTCAAGAGGCCTGCTCCCCTTATCCAGTGAAGAAACTGGTTACAGCACCCTGCCTCGAGACAGATGGAGAGCACGGCGTTCACTTACCTAAGGTGAGAGCGTTAACCTTTGGGGTTCTACAGGAGAAGAGAAAGGGAAGAAGAGAGAGACATTCAATAACCCAGTTCATTAATCCCACATTTTCTATCTGCAGACATCTTACCCTTCGAGCCAGACATACAGTGCACAGAGGTCCAGCCCAAAGAGCCAGCCGTGTGTTACACATCACCTTTGAAGATACGGTATACGCCCAGTCAAGACCGGCGCCTCTACGGGAATCAGGTGAGCGTTACAGGTGTTTGAGAATGCAGCCTTGACCCCATCGACTACACCCAAAAGCCATGCTCCCATCGAAACACCTCATGAGCATAAAAGCTGTGCCTCTTCGGGCCCGGCAGGCAAAACTCCTCGAACGGTCTTAAGATACCTTGAGTCGAGGAAAAGTCCCTTCGAGGACTGAGTTGTCGATGCCTCTAGCACCAACAGACTGTACAACGACGCCTTTGGGGTAGAAAGATGCGTCATCTACGCCATCGGTGCAGAAAGTTATGAAAAGTCATTGACCCGTCAAGCTCCTCGATGCCAGAGTTGTTGAAGCCGTCGACCGTTTCGATGATTTCGGCTCCTCTGTTGACAAACATTATGAATCCATGGAGTACCATGGAGAAGACATATACCCCTTTTCCTAGGACTGAATATTTTAAGCCACGTCCCTCTATGGGATGCAGAACCATCTTCAGATAAATCTAGGAATTTTGCCCTCCAATATGGTACGCCATCAGTCCCTGAAGCATTAGTTTCTGAAGAGTCCAGAACAAAAAATCTACAAGAGTACCTGCATGATGCCAGTGATTTAGACACCTCACCAGAGGTAGTTCGGCAGATCAGATCCCGGTGATAACCGGTGCGGTTATGTACAGGCAGTTGATGTCAAGTTTTATAGAGTATTTCGGTTGGGCTAGATCAAGTCCAGTCTTTGATCAAGATGACTTGAACGACATTTTGGACACGGGACCTCAAGAAGACCCTATTGTGCCGTTCCATGCAGCTTTGCAAAAGTGCGAGGCTACCAATTGGGAGGCGCTTGAACTCAATCCAGCTGTCAACAATAAGTTGACCCCAAAATACAGGATACCATCAAGCATTGACCCTTTTTTTCCCTTTTTATCTCAAAACACCCAACACCAGAAAGTATGGCGGTTCAAGCTGCCACCTCAACCAATAGACAAAATGCCTACCCTACTATTTCGCCTGATGGGGATGATGAGCGTTTCGACGCCCTGGACAAAAAGGTTTTTTCGGCTGGAAGGATGGCCATGAAATCGGCTAATGCCCCATGCACGTTGGCAAGGTTCACTATATCTATGGCAGCTGACCCTATCCCCAAAGGGGAGGAACGAGACAAGTTTTTAAACATAGTCCAGGATGGGAAAGAAGCGATGTGCGAATCCCTCCAGACTGATCTCGTTTCTGGTGACAGTATCAGCAGAGTTATGGCAGATAGTACAGTTATGCGCAGGTTTGCCTGATTGAGAAAGTTGGTGTTTGCTCCAGACTTACAATCCAGACTACTCAACATGCCTTTTGACAGTACTCATTTATTTGAAAGCTGATGGGATGAGAGTTTGGAGAAAATGTAAACTTCAAAGGCAGCAGCCAAATCACTTGGTGCTGCGATCAGACAACCTCCAAGTCGCCCCACAGCTAAGCTCTGGAAGGTTAGGTCTTTTTGTTATTACTCCACGTTTGGAAGAGGTAGAGGACAACCAGTTCAGAGGCCAAAGAAGATTTCCCCCATGGTGGACGGGGAAGAGGTACTAAGACCGCAGCAGCAGTGGCTTCTTTACCATCAGCCACTGTGTCAACCGCCCCAAAACCTCTCTGAGGACTTGGTTCACAAGACCCCAGTGGTGGGGCAGGATTTCACAGCATCTGACAAAATGGCTATTATTTCAGATGCATGGGCATTGGAAACCGATGCCATGGGGTACTGCCTTCCCTTTCTAAAAAAGCTTCAGTCGTCCACCGGGGAACAGCTGTAACGAAGTTCCAGATCTGCTCCTTATGCAGGAAATACTAACCCTGCTAGTGGAAGGTGCCATAGAACCAGTACCTGTAGCGGAGAGGAACAAGGGTTGGCACTCCCTGTACTTTCTAACTCCAAAAAAGGACGGAGGATTAAGTCCCATTTAAGAGACTTGAACAAGTTCCTCAGGAAGGATAGGTTCAAGATGGTAACTCTTTCTCAGATCATTCAGGACCTCCAGCTTCAGGATTGGATGCTATCATTGGACCTTCAGGATGCTTACTTTCATGTGCCAATCAATCATAAGCAGAGACAGTAGCCGACGTTGGCGGTTCTCATCAGTTTCGGGTTCTGCCATTTGGGCTGACCTCCGCCTGAGGGTTTTCACCACAGTGATGGCGGTTGTGGCAGTGAGTCTCTGGAGAGGGGCAATTCACCTTTACCCCTACATGGAGGATTGGCTGATCAGGGCCAGTTATCCCGAACAGGCCCTGGACCATCTCAGCTCCACCTGTCACTCCCTTCACAGATTGGTCTTTTCCCTCAAATTCAAAAAGTCTCCCATGATACCATCTGAAAGGCTGCTGTTCATTGGAGCAATCCTGGATGCGTCCCTGGGAAGAGCCTCGCCACCGAAGGTGAGGCCTCAGAAATTCTGCAGATGGTGACCCCATTCCAGAATGCCCAGCATCTACTGGCTTTTGATTTTTTTGAGGTTGCTCAGCCTCTTGGAATCCTGCATATTTCTGGTGCCAGAGGCTCACCGGAGAATGAGATCTCTCCAATGGGGTCTCAGGACTCAGTGGTCCCAATTCTCTGGAAGGATGTCAGACCTACAAATTCCGAGAAGTGTCTCACAGGACCTTCGGTGGTGGGCCTGCCGGGAGATCATCTTGAAAGAACCTTTTTGGAAACCATGGCCGAAGACGGATGCCTCACTCATAGGGTTGGGCGCCCATGCCAACGATCTGATAATCAGCGGACGTTGGTCTCCATCAGAGCCGAGGGTCATATCCATGGACATCTCGTTGACTCGCTACACCCTGCTAACACAGATCCAGCAGAGGTTGCCCCCTGCACCGACACCTGTGGTGCTGCAGGTCCCTGATCAGCCTACGCGTAAGAAGAGAAAGCACCATCTGACGCCTCCACACCAGCCCCCTCCACCACGGACGGCCCAGAATCCACCAGCGGGCCGGATACACACACACACTTCTATGGATAAGGCCATGGGAACCGACTAAGATGAGCACTTCGTTTCGGTAGACAATGAATCACTGCACCTGGACAGCCCTCATAGATTCTCTTCACCAGACGAGGTGGGATATTCCACTCAATCTCCAGGGCCTCTGAGCGGTTCCAGCTGGTGCCTGAGGAAACCAAGAAAGAGGGTTTCTTGTATCGGCGGCAAGAGCCGAAGAGGAAGACAATCATGGAGTTACCCTTTCTGGACGACCTTTGGGAGGGAGGACTAGCCCTCGTGAAGAACCCATGCACGTCTCCAACCAAACAAGACCGGTTGGAGAAGAATTATAGGGTGCCTGACTCAGCGCCCAAGTGCTTGAGGTCATAACCATCGCCGGACTCTGTAGTGTCGGCTTCCGCAAGGAAATGTTCAGCTAACCCGGCTTCACCATTATCCGTTTTCCTGGATAATGAGGGGAAGAAGATGGACACCATGGGGAAGAGTCATTTACATCGTGGCATCCACGATCAAGGTGGCTAATGCTCTGGCTATCTTGGCCCGATACGACTGGCAGATTTGGTACAAGCTGTGCCTGATCCTGGAATTCCTCCCAGACAGCAAGAAAATGGAAGCGCTCGTCCTCTTTCGGGAAGGGGAGGTGGTGTTGTACCTTGCCATTACGGTGGCAGTGGACATCGCCGACACAGGTTTCCGGCAGATGGGGAAACAGTCTGCCTTCGTCAGCAGGGATGGTTGAAGGCCACAAACCTTCGTCAGAATGTTCATGCGTAGGTGCTGGACATGCCCTTGGATGGAAGAAATCTGTTCGGAAATCCCTTCAAGCCATAAAGACTGATACGGAGATGGCACATTTCCTTGGCACTCTTCAGTAGCATCGCCAGCCGTCTTTTTGCTCCTCCTGGGGAAAATCAAGCAGACCATCCAAGGATTTGCCATATCATACAGTTAACCTCCCGGATCCTTCTCGCAGGAAGCCTACAGAGGTCGCTACCAAGACTAACGTCGGGCCCCCACTCATGCACCCCGGTGGGAGGCCGGCTTACGTGGAAGATCACCGCCAACAGACACACCTTAGATTTCCAACGCAGGTACCCATGGATTCCACTGGTTCCCTGTTTAGGAACTTCGCATCTCTCTGCTCCTGGAAGAAGTGTGAGCCATGTTACGGAAAGGGGCGATAGAGCTCGTTCCCCAATGGCTCCGGAGCTCCGCAGTCTGTTCCAGATACTTCCTGGTAAGAAAGAAGATAGGGTGTTGGAGACCTGCACCGTTTAAACAAGTACTTGAAGTCCCTACAGTTCAGGATGGTTACGTTGCAGCACTTGTTCGCCCAACTGGAGGGAGGGTATTTCTTGATGTTTTGGACCTAGAGGATGCATACTTCCATGTCCCCATCCACAGGAAACATCGGAAGTGCCTACGGTTCATGATTCATGGCCAACACTACCAGTTCAAGGCCTTAGCTTTCGGCCTAAATTCGGCCCCAAGGGTGTTCACAAAATGCCTGGCCCCGGTGGCGGCCCATCTGCGTCTGCAGGGCATACACATATACCATACCTGGATGATTGGCTGATACGCACCCGCTCTGGGAATCCAGCTGACGAGCACACGGAGACCATCCGACTACTGACGGAGCTGGGTTCTTCGTAAACTATCCGAGGTCCTGCTTAATGTAACACGCTGTTCCTTGGCGCCAAACTCAACACAGTGGCTTGCCTGGTGTCACCCTTGAAGGAGAGACTAGCAGCCATTCAAGGGAAGGTGCAGCGACTGTCGTCAGTCTAGAAAGCTGCGGAGTGGGCCCTCAAGTTGTTGCTGGGTATGATGTCGTCCTACGCCTACCTCGTCCGTCTATGCAGGTTGTAGATGCAACCCCTACAGGATTTCTTGGATGCACGTTGGAGACAAGTGTCTGGGAGTTTTGCAGCCAATATCCCTCTCAACGAGGAGTTCCGGCGGGTGATGGTGGTGCGCTCCCACATTGCCCCGGGGCTGGGATTTCAGACCCCGCCATACCAGGAGACGGTCACCACGGACGCATCACTAGAAGGTTGGGTGGGCTCACACCGGATGTCTACACGCCAGAGGTCTTTGGCTTCCAGAGGAGATGGATCTAGACATCAACATCCTGGAGCTATGGCCAGTGTTCTGGGCCCTCAAGTCTTTCCTTCCGTCTCTGAAGGGCAAGGTGGTGTGAATCTTCACTGACAACACCACCACCATGTTCTACATCCGGAAGCAAGGGGGCACTCGGTCCCCAGTGCTCTCCAAGGAAGCTCAGGACTTGGGGCACTTGGCCATCAGACAGGGAATGTACCTAGTCCCACTCCACCTGGCCGATGTCGATAACACCATTGCAGACTCCCACAGCAGGGAACTGCGCTCCTGCCACGAGTGGCAACTTTGTCAGGATCAGGTGGACCGCCTGTTCGGCAAATGGGGCAGACCCCAATTCGATCTTTTTGCCAAAGCGGCAAACTCCAAATGCCAGAAGTTTGCCAGCAGATTCCACCAACCGAGGAATTTGGGGGGACGTGTTCTCCTTCCCGTGGAAGGTAGTTTCTGTATACTTTCCCTTGTTTCTTCTCCTGCAACACTCAGTGTTGATGCAAGATGACGCTCGTAGCTGCGGCGTGGCCGAGGTAGATTTGGTATTTGGACCTACTCAGCCTGTCTGTGTCGCCTCCCGTCAAGTTTCCGGCACTTCTGGACCTGCTCACCAGAGAGGGAGGCACAATCCTTCATCACGCCCCAGGATCTCTGAGCCTGAGGGCATGGCTCCTGCAGCATTACAGTTCGGTGGTTACGAATTTTCAGCGTACTGCAGGGAATTCCTTGCCAAAGCCAGGGTGTTGTCGACTCTAAAAGTGCTATGGCCACACGTGGAATCGTTTTGCTACGTGGTGCCGGCTGCAGAATATTACCCCTCTGAGGCCACGGCTCCACAGATTCAGTTGACTCTGCATCAATCAAGTTACACCTGATGGCCATCCTGTGCTACACCAGATCCCTGTGTAGGTCCTCGCTGTGGTCCCACAGACTTGTCAAGGAGCTCTTCAAGGGACATTTCCTATCTTTCCCACCGGTGAAGGCTTCTGTCCCGGCATGGAAACTCAGCGTGGTCCTGACGAGGCTCATGGGGGGCACCTTTTGAACCTATGCATTAGGCCCCACTCAAGTTTCTGTCGTGCAAAACTGCTTTCCTTGTGCTCATCACCTCTGCCAGACATGTGGGTGAGATCCAGGCCCTATCCTGCAAATATCTGTATCTGACTTTCCACAAATCGAGGGTGGTAATGCGTACACACTCCTCTTTCAAGTCGAAGGTTCAGTCGGAATGTGAGCCCTTGGTGTTGCCTGTTTCTTCCCGAAAATGTTTTTGCCGGCGGAGAGGGCCTTGCAGTTTTTGGAAGACTTCTCAAATGTTTGTGAACTTTGGTCTTGTGAACCATAGAAAGGCCTTATCCAAGGCTTGCATTTCAAGGTGGTTCTCCGACTGCATCATGCACTGTCATCGGCTAGCAAATCGTCCTCTGCCTGGCCGTTTGAGAGCCCATTCCACCAGAGCGATAACAGCGACAACGGCGTTCCTTTTTGGTGTGCCCCTACTTGACAACTACATGGCTGCAACGTGGAGGTCAATGCTTATCTTCATGAAGTTCTAATGTGTCAACAGGGATTCCGGGAAGGAGTCCAGAGTTGGTCAGGCAGTGCTACTCAACCTGTCTGCTTGAGGTGAGCCTGTTCCAGGGGTAAGTGTTAATTGCTTCTGTTGAGCCTTGCCACTTCCCGTAGTTATGTGGTACTGCTGTGTATTTGTTATTCATGAGCATGTGAATCCATGCCAGACCCCATGCTGGAGTAGGTTTAAGTTACTTACCTGTAACATTTGTTCTCCAGCATGGGTCTGGAATGGGTTCACATGCAAACCCTCCCTTTGACCCCTCTGCAGCTCTTCATATTGCCGCTTTACATGCTTACCATATCTGTAGATGGCTGCCCGAGGCGGGGCTTAGGGAGAGGACTGTCATTGCATGAGGGCAGTATGACCCAGAGGACAGTGATTGGTTGAGAGGAGAAATACAGTTTTAAAGTATAAGTGAAACAATTGTTTTTCTTTTACCGAGGATTCCCAGTCTGACAGGGAATATTCATGAGCATGTGAATCGATGCCAGACCCATGCCGGAGATCAATAGTTAGAGGTAAGTAACTTAAACCTTATTCGTCCCCCTAGAGCTTTGCTGATCAATCTGCCAAGTTCAGATCTAGTGTACAGTGACTACTTTAAGCTCTGCATATCAGTGGTCCTGTTGCCGTTTGCTTGCAAATATGGTAGATAACACTGATCGACTGATGTTTAAAAACCCCACAATGATTTTCATGCATTTTCTCAGTTCAGAATCTAAACTGCAAACAATATGCTGCATCTGAGCTTAAAACAGATACAGGGATGAGGGATGGCAATAATTGCCACAATTCATTCAGATTTTCAAATATTTGTTGGGGAAAGGGTATTGCTGCTCCCTTTTGCATGTCATATTTTAAGCAGCCTTCCACACTAAAACTGTAATGATTCTCAGGAACTCTCTCTGTTTACATTTAAATCTATATTGTCAAAATAGTTTCCAAATGATGTTATTTGGTTTCTGCTCTGTTCTCCTAGGTTGACATAGGGCTTCCATGTCCTCAAAGAGTAGTCCAATTACCGGACATTGCCTGGGACCAATACACCTCGAGTTTAGGAAACTTTGAAAGAGAATTTCAAAACAGAAAACGCCCTAGTCGGAGAGCGAAATTGACCTTTGATAAAGGTAATTGGAGCAGGACTTGTGTATTCCCTCCCCAAAATTTAAGTATTACAAGCATCTTTTTTGTAACTTTTTGTGTTTAAAGTAGGTTTACCCGTAAGACCAAAAAGCCCCATGGAGCTTACAAAGGATGGCGAGTCCCCTTCATACTCAGTTCTGCCTTTAAGTGATGGTCCAGAAGGGTCCACGAGTCACTCACAAGTAAGTGAATAGCTTCATATATCATGCCTTTGTTTTCCAGTTGATTAAGTTCTAATGTTGCATGCATTGTTACCACAGTGCTTTCCAGAGCTCTTAAAATGTGTAGAGATTTAGTGAGAAGGTGGGTGTGTTTGATATAGTTTTGCGTTCTGCCATCTGCAGATATTGAACTATTTTGCTTGCTGGTCTTTTCCTGTGGATTAATAGTTGGAGTGTGGTTCATAACTTGCACCTTTAACCCTTTAAGTGCCATGGGTATTTCCTCCCAGTTCCAAGGCCTTTTTTGGTGATTTCGGTATGTGGCCATTCAATATCTTGTAACGTTTTTGTTAGACGAGATATCTTGGCCAAATTTGGCCCCTTTTTTCCCCACATGTAGTTGGTCGTAACGCCACCCTGCAATCCTAGGTTGCTGTAGGGTGGTGAGAGAAAATAACCAAAAAGGGCGAGAATTTTGTGTTTTTTCAAAAAATGTCAATAAAATTACGTACAAAGAAGCCTGTGGTTTTTTCCTTGTAAGAGCTAGGAACAAATGGTTTGCTGTGCTGAATTTCCCAATTTCCTATCTTTGAAGAACAGGTTGAGTGGAAACGAAAAACATTTTTTTGATGTGGGTATCAACCGTTTTGTGAGAGGTAGACGTTTTTGGCCATTTTTGCCAATTGGTCATGCATGTACGGAATGGAAGAAAAGGGTAGGAAAGCCGAATTGGAGGACAGAAAGGCATACATTTCTGAAAAGTAGACAAAATTCCAAGTTTAGGAAGAGTTGATTTGCGCAGGTCGAGCAACAACTAGGTAGGGGGAAATGCCATAGATTGGGGAAAAAGCGGGAAAATGACCGAAAAAAAGGTATGTGGTGGACATGGCTGGCTTGGTACGGCAATGGCTTCTATGAATTTTGAGAAAAACAGTGCTCCGCTACATTCCCCCGGCTCTTGCAGTTAGGAAAGCACACATTTTTTGTAGTGTATCACAAAACAAGCAATACCACAAGCCAAACAATGAGTCATGGTAAACAGGGGTTTTATGCTTTTGGCCTGAACAGACATACTTAGCATTTGTAAATCAGGAAAACCAATGTGGTGAGGAACGGCAAGCATACGTTTTTTTTGAAAGAGCACAGGCAGACCTTTTCAAGGGTAGGTGACTTGTGCAGGTTACAAAAGTGTATGGTGACTAAATGTAGGGCACATTTGGAAGTGAAAGGGTTCTGTGACAAAGGGCACCAGCAAATGTGTCAAAACGTTATAAAAACCACACAAACACAACAAATGTCATACCTTTCCGCGTTACCACACGTGTCCATATGAAAGTGGTACCTCACATGTGTGGGTGCACCTACCTGGGCACCAAGGGGAAAGCCTAAAACACGGGTAACCCCAAGTCTTTAGGCACAGCATCATTTCAGGAATTCTGCTCATGTTCACACCCTTCAGATTTGGGCCTTGGGTGTCCAGGCCACCAAGGAAAACAGGGAACCCCATGCATTTCCGAAAAGAGGACACCTGTGGGAATCCGCAGAAGTCTGACTTGCGCAAATCGGCCCAGAATGTATTACCCAGAGCCCCCAGCAAAGACCCACATGGGAGAAGGGTGCCCAAGGCCAGGGATATTACTGCCGGCTTTGCTGGAGCCCTGGCTGCCCTGCGTTACAGCTTCTCCCCACAGAGAGTCCCGGCAGTGTGCCAATACCTCCCCAAAGGGAAAAGCTGTAATGCAGCCCAGCCGCAACTCCAGGACGGTTGGAGGTGATGTCCCTAGCCTTGGACATCCATGTACCATGTGGGTGTACCGTCCCCTAAGCAGAGCAGCAGCTCCAGGGACCCCTGGCAGGATCCCCATTCCTCCCCGGAGGGGACATCTGTAATTTAGCACAGCCAGAAGTGGAGAATGGGCTTGCAGACGGACAACCCACATGGGAGGGATCCGCTCCCAGGGAAACACCAATGTTCTGCTGGCATGGGGGGCAATTTGTGCCCTGCCCCTGCAATTGTGTCCCAGCTCACCAGCATATCTGCCCAGATGGCCCATTACCACCCACACCACCAACCATCCAGCCCCAGTCTCACCCACCCCACTGACAGTGGGCCCTAACCATAGAATAATTTTAAAAAAGTACTCGCATAACGTTGCAGATGCCTGCGTAGAAAAAGCTATAAACAAAACAAAAAACATGTTACCTATGGTCACACCAGCAAAAACAAATAAGTTTCAAGCATGCCCCCCCCACTGAAGGGAGGCCTGCATGAGGTACCACTGCCACCTATTTTGAGTGAGGGGGAGAGGGCCCCCAAAAATTGTTGGACAGGCCCCCCAGTGCGTGGGGCATTAAGGTTTGGGCACCCCAGGGCCAGATTGGCACACCAATGTTATCCTCTGTGCCAAGACAAGTTTGGTAAACAAAGAAAAAAATTGAAAATGGCAGGCTGCCCTTTAGGGGGGGCTGAGGGGCACCCTACACCGCCGGGGAATTTTCTAATTTGAAGGGGGCGCGCCTCTCCCACCACACCAAATGCAGGATGCGGCATCTCATGCAGCTCTCCCTGGGGGCAGATAAGAGGAGGGGGTCTCGTGCTGCATGACATGACCCCAAGTCCATTTTGGGTGGGGGGACAACCCCTTCCATATAGAAAAACATTCCCTGGTGTATTTCTTTATTTCTTGTTGCCCCCCACCCCTGGGGGCAGATGGTCATCCATCCGCCCAAGGGGTCTCCATACATGTGGCCGCATGCTTTGGGGCCCTGGGGGAGGGGGCCCCTTAGCTAGTAAGCAGCCCCCCTCCCCCGCGTCACAAACAAATCCCTGGTGGTCCAGTGACATTGCTGCCCACGAATCGAGCGCCCTGCGCCACCCGATCCATCAGTGGGCAGCATTGCTTACACAAAGGGTGTGGTTGGAAAGGGGAGGACCTCCCCTTTCCAACGACACATCACCAAAAAAATCCCTGGTGTCTAGGGGTCCCCACCCCCCCCTTCCCATGCTTCATTTTATCATTTTTCTTTTTGTTTGCCCCATTACAATGTAATCCACCAATGACCGTCAGGAAATGAAACCTTGACTTGTTCGTCTATGAACTCGTCTACAGTAAAACTTAAATTATATTTGGTATTTCCATACTCTTGGCGTAACGCAGGGTGTCCGCTCAGATCAATGGTTTTCATGAAATTAAATTACATGTTACTTTTTCCAGTTTTGAAATGGTAAACATTATCATTGTTGCAGGTATTACAAACCTCCCGTAATTCATTCCAAAGCGAATACTCCCTTTCTTCCAAGGCCAAACAACAGTTGAACCTTCATAGGAGCGCCCATGCTATCTTTCCTTTTGGTGAAGGAAAGCCACAAATCAACAACATACTGTACATGATGCGTCGGTGTGAACAGGCAACAAGCTTCTTCAAACGCAGTGACCTTCCCTCCTGTGGGAGCGATTAGCCCTGCCTGCTGACTAACGTGGAATTTGAAATATTTTCGTTAAACAAATTGTTTGCTGGCATGCACCAATGTCGCGCTACTGTGAATACTATTTTACTCTTCTACATTGATGGTGATTTAGTTATTTTCTGACGACAGTTCCATTTATTTTCCATCCCATTGTCACATCTGCGTGTGCCCTGGTTTCACAGGGGAATGTGCTCTGTGGATAACGTGAGACACTGACCAGTCATAAACCCAAGTCCCCTTCTATCTCCACTGAACTTCCCGTGCACTAACGCATGTTGGAGGAGAGGCGGTATATCCCACCCTTCAGCGCCATTCTCGTACCTGGCAAATGATGTATAAGCTAAGGGGGGAGACATCTCCACCCCTCAAATGCCTATTTGCCACACCCATGTTTCATATAAGTGTATTAACGCTGTGCTAATGTGCATACTTTGAACTCCATTTGTGTCCTTCCTACCGCCTTCTTTTCCCTCTGCCCTCTTGCGAACTGTTCACTCTCCCTCTTCCAGCTCTGTGCACAGCCAGCTCCCACCACCGCTGTCAGCTCAGTGCGTGTCCTGTTCTCACGGAAATGCAGCTATTCATTTTTGTAAGTCGCGATTATCGAGCCCTGGGAAACTGTGCTCATCCAAGAATGTTACACCAACCTTAGAACCCCATCCATCTCTGCTGACTTACTCCTCCCATCTCCAACCCCTCCCTGTGAGGCCGCGGTCACCTGAAACCATGACCCCTATTTCCTTTGAACGCATCTGGTGAGCAGACCCTACCCCCGCACCACCTCAAATTCACCTACAATATACCTAACCTAGAGTGGTCATATATTTTGGTAACACTAACACCTGCCCCCCACTGTGTTTGAAAATGTAAGACTCCAAAGTCTGGAAATCAAAGATCAGCTCTTCTGATAAGGCATCCGAAAGCAACGACCCCTAACATATGCCCTCAGAAAAATAACAGTTGGAATGCACCTATAGCACCCTTTCATGCAGTGTTTTGCTTAGTCATTAGTTCTTGCATGCCAAGTTTGTTATTTTGCATATTTTTCATGCTGATATCCATCTGACCCTCGTGTCCTTATCAGTGAAGGACCCACAAGAGCGGGCCGAAAGCGGGAAGCGAGAATACACAGTTACACTGTATGGCATCCCCCAACAGACAATTCTTGCAAAAAAGAAATTGACAAAGAGGATACATTTGAAAAGGCAATTTGGACATTTTATTAGCTTTGAAATTCAAGTGAAATAGATTTCAAGTGTTCATGTACGTTGTACAAACATTGTGGAAGATACACACTGTTGGTAATCATTTAAAACGGGAAATCAACTGTTCAACAAGGTCCTCTTTTGGTGGACAGGGCACAATTGTGATGTTTTGTGGCAACGTATGAGCCCTACAAACGAAATCATGATCGATTCCATGAGTGTGCATGGCCATTGTGTAACAAAGCATCCCAAAGTTTCCAGCAGTTCTTGATTGTTGTCTATTTATGTTCTCGTTATGCGCTAAGAACGCTAGTAATGTTCGATATTGCGTACCGTCTATGCCGAAATGCAAATTCTTGGGCCTGTACTTTAAGCACATATTGTGGCACACCTCCAAATCTCCGGTGTGACAGAATTCTGCGAGTCCCTTCAGGTGTCTTGAAACAGTTTTATCAAACACAATCTTCTCAAGTGCTTTGTGTGGAGGTGAAGATGGAAACTAATTACTTCTTTTTGCGTTCCTGTTCTTCTGTTAAACGACCATGTGCACATTGGTGAAAATGTTGGTTTCCTGTCCACGAATGAACATTGGAACACTGGTGCATCAATGAGCGCCATTTTTCTAGCAGAGTTTCCACAGACCCATCACAAGTTTTGGAGCTCCACCAAAGATGGTTGCTGAAAGACTGGGACCACTATAAAATATTTTCAGAACCTTTTTTTTTTTTTTTTTTTTTTTAACCTGCAGCTGTGACTTTTTTTTTTATTACTTGATTTGGCAACGTGCCATACAACAAATTGATAGTGAATGTTTGGAAACTGCTCTCGCATGGCCTTGGCTATCGAAAAAAGGTCTGTCAGTGTCTATGAGGTCTATTTGCATTCCCCTCGATTGAAAATGTTCGACAGATTTTATGAAACCATGTTTCTCTATGGCCACTCGGGATGTACATTCGGATACCTGCACGACCTCCAGACTACCCATTTCTTTAGTTTCCATGTCCTGAAAGTGGTATGTGCAGTGCTTTGCTGAAAATCCAGGGCTGTTGCACTGTCCAATTGCCTGCTAGCCTGAACCGCTTCCCAGAGAATGTCCTTTCGATTGACATTTGTTCAATTTTCCAGGCTTGATTAATAGCAGGAAATACAAATTCTTTGATATTTGTAGTACTGCGTTTTAGCAAGGAATTGAAGTCCCACAAATTCACAGAAACTGGAAAACTTACTAAAAGTAGAGCCATTGAAAAGGAGAGCTGCTGAACACAGTAGATTTCCAGCAAGCACTTTGCCCAGCATCGGTTGAGCGGACCATGAAAATGTATGATGGAGGTGGGCACAGGTGGCTTGGATTTTGATGTTAGTGTTTTGTACTACACGAGTCACAATCGCCAATGGCTCTCTGCATATTTTGCCCCTCGGTGCATGCACACATTTCAGCAACAGTATTATCTCCAACAGGCAGTTGTGGAATACGGTGTATTTATGCTCCTTTATTAACCAATCGTCCTGCATGATTGTGTATTATGACTCAACTGTGGTGGACATTTCGCTCAAACTAGGCAAACTGTTGTCGAGATCTTTGGCAAGTTCCTCGGACAATTGCGTTGAAGCTTCAGTCTGTTAGTTCAGCTGGTGTTATTTGCACACGAATTGGAGAAACCGTCAACAACAAATGTTTATTTGGGTGGACCTTTTTTTGCTGGTGTAGATTGTGTCAAGTGGTCCTCGAGGAATTGCAATGAATCTTCAATATAATCAGTTTCATCTTCATCTTGTAGAGCTCTCACATTGTAGCAGTGGTCCAACAACACATTGCTGGCTTCGCCGGTCACATTCAATTCATTTTCTGGCCATTGGACATAAGCATCTCGAGTCTGCTTATTGACTGGACCGCGCTGCGCCTCAAATAGTAGTTGCTCCATGGTGAAATCTGTTTGGCAAGCTGCATCTTTGGTTTCATTTGTTGTCTGTGTCTTTATACTTCTTTTCCTGCTGGGCCTCTAGGAGATGGATTGTAAAAACATGTTCAATGTGAATCACACATACAGTAGATAGCACTTTAAATTAAAAAAAAATGTTATGGAGAAAATACTGGCCCAAAAAACTTTGAGAAGACGATAAAGTTTATTTACCCTTGTTTACTTGATTTTCTGTGAAACCGTGGTCCACTCTGTAACGACCGCCCCAGCAAGCTGGTCCACCACCTCTGATCCATGTGCCTCTTCTTCTAATTCCCGACCTTGTACACAATCCTTGAGTAGAACATTGATTAAAAAAAAAAAGGAAGCAAACATTTTTGAAATTAAAATCTTTCATCACACACATGGCTTACATACATAACCTCGTAAAGAGTGTACGCCATTTAGTCAAAATTTTAATTTCGATGTTCACTTGATTGATGGCAAATGTACTCGATCGGAGATCACTGTGCCAAACATAGTGATTCTAATGTTGCCCTCAAACATTTTGCAATGTATTCAGGATTAGGGAGAATTAGTAACGTTGGGACTTACATGATAAAAGAATGGAAGAATGCACCTTTTAAATGAATGTCACTGTCTGGTAGTATTCTATGTAGGATTTACTTTCTTTCATTCTTGGGAACTGTCAGTACGCATACCTCATACTCTGGACCAGCTCCAAAGGATGATGAGATTGTAGTCGAGGTACCAGCACCCCCCTGTAACACATTACTTGTTTCAGTATGGATGAAAACCGCGAAATGGAACAGACAATGGGATGCAGACAGTGGAACATATGAAGAGAAACACTTCAATGACACACAGTGTAAACAACCGACCGGATACATAAACAATTTCATATTATTTGAAATTCAAAGCATAATGCATTCTCGTAATTGAAAAGTAAAAAGAAAATACCTGGTAGGCGCTAGAAGCTGTTGTTGACTCAGGAAAAGAAATGGATGCAGTTTCTTGCTGCATCCATTTTCAGTGGATTGTCACAAAGTCGCAAAAGGGAAAATTTGATTTGTATTCGACATGTGGGAAGATCCAACTCTTGATAATGATGATCTGCAAATCTGTAGGGCTCACCATTGGTATACTGGACATGTCGGTGTTGTCCTCATTTGCGAGGGTCTGTGCTGCAGTCAGTATGCTTTCCTAAAACAAAAAAAGGACATGTCAAGCACGCGATTACGAAAAGATTTTGCTTCTTTTGAAGGGCACTATGACATTGTTTTATGGTCATAATTACTTTCTATAATGCTCCATAAACCAGTGACAGATGTGTAGTAAAATGTGTATAGTTACAAAGTAATACAATTTGATAAATATGCAATTCATCATCCTGGACTCACCTGATTCAGCGTGTGCACGACTAGAGTTGGAATTGCATTTGGAAGCAATTTACGAGACAATGCTTTTTTGTGTACTGCGATTGGTCGTACGTATCCGGGGTAAAGTGCAGGCTGCAGATCCGGAATCGATTGGCCCTCGAGCCTCCCAAGACATCCTCTACTTTCAAGCTCGTCCACCGGAAATCCACATGGTCGAACCCATTCTCTCATTAAATCGATATTCGTTGGGAATGTATGCATGATAGTGCCCATAATTTTGACATGGCTCCTAGAAGCGCAACCAAAAACCATATAAGCAGGCATTTTTGGAAAATCTATATAAAAAAGTACACATATTTACATGAGATTGATGGGATTATATCAAACTTTTCTATAGACATGGTTCGAGAAAGATGCTATTTTATCACTATTGACACTGACAAAATTTGCTATTTATAGAGATCACAAGACTTTAAACAGTAGACCATGGTAAAGTTATTCAGATGAATGAATATTGCACTGCTAGGTACATTTGTCCGAAATAGATAGAAATTTTGAGATCAGAAAGAGCTTATTAGGTGACCTGCCCTTACCTTGACTAACAAACAATTGGATTCAGTAAGCTGCGTAGTTAGTAGCAGGAGAACAGGTGGCACAATCTCGAGTTGATTTCCCGTTCTCACAGATGTTCTCAGGGTAACTATCAAGGGGTTTATAAAGAATTTGAAAAGTGGGTGGGTATGCGATCCAGAAAAGAGCCGGAACACTGCGAAAGGGAGACACACTTATGTGGATTGCAGGGGCACAGCCTGCTTCAGGGGAGCCAGCCCTGGAGACACTGGGTCTGGGAAGGCCATGTGTACAATGGCCCCTGCTCGGAAGATACCTTGGAAGTGTTCATGGTGTTTGGCACCTTGGCCGTTCCCACCCTGCCAGCCCCCTTAGGAGGGCACGGCCACAGGTGTGAACTGCCATTGATGGTGGCGGGGGATGGGCATGCAGAAAAGGGCCGGAACACTGCAGAAGGGAGACACACTTATGTGGATTGCAGGTGCGCAGCCTGCTTCATAGGAGCCTGCCCGGAGACACTATGTCTGGGGAGGCCATGTGTAGAATGGCCCCTGTGCGGAAGATACCTTTGAAGTGTACATGGTGTTTGGCCCCTTGGCCGTCCCCACCCTGCCAGCCCTACCAGGACAAGTGAGCGTGTCCTTGATTTAATGAAATATTGAAACAACTATTCATAAAAGATGATTATTTTATTTTGTTCCTGATGTTGATGGCACAAATGTACTACAAATTGTATACTTCGGGTTGCAACACAGTGTGGGAAAATCCCCTGTACTGACCGCTGTCACTGGGGAATTTGGCTCAAATGGCACCAGCGACACAGGCGCGTATTACTCGTCAATCGCAGTATCCAAGCCTCCCATGAAGCCACCATGTAAATGCACGATGGGCCAGCAGCCTGTACCACCTATGAAAGAGAAACTTGAAAACTGTATTTAAATGAACATAAGTGTGCAAACCTTAGTTGAAAATGCAATCTTGTATCATATGGCATAGTTGCAAGTACAAATGTGACTTCATGGATCAATCAACTTGGGCTTTAAAGTGTAGACACATTACAAAAGTGAACACCCATGCAATCCATAACGTTAGGGGGGCAGAGAAATATTGTTTCATGGTTGTACGTGAAAGACACATAAGATGACCAGTAGGATTTCCCCAAATCGCGCGAGATGTATCGAGTTGCCAGCCTACATTTATTTGGAAGTGATAGATCAAAGTTGTGATAATATAGGACACAAACCTAAAATATTAGGTTTCCTAAGTTACATCAGATCTAGAGTACACTTACTCGTTACTTGGATTGCGTGGGTGAACTGTTGCACGAAGTTCGTGCATTAGCACCATCATAATCCTCAAGACGGACCTTGTGAGGCAGGCTGCCCTGAAGTCATGCAGCTGGGTAATGATAGCGGCCGTGTCTGGTCTTCCGATATGTAGGCCAAGCATCCAGAGTTTTCTCGGCAGCAGCAGTTCTCCTCCTCGGTAGGCATGACCTTGCACCTATTGCCGGTACACCAGATGGAGACGTCCATGCGACTAGTCTCAGGCTCATAATCCGGTGATTCGTCCTCCCAACTGTCCGATGCCTCATAATTTCCGCATCTTTCTCTTTCAACTAATTCCGCCTCGGAATTCAATACTCTGGCTCGTACTGGTAGGGATGTATTTTTGCCATTATACAACAAAATTAAAATCGATAGTAATGCTAGTACTAATATCGGTTCGCACACGCTAAGAGCAACAAAGATAGCTGAACAGAGCAGAAACGAGTCACAGGATATACAAAAAAAAGACAGTGAAACGATTGAAAAAGCAACTCTGATGTTGTCTGATGAGAAGCGGTCTGTTTATACTTATTGAGGAAAGAGGCGTCCTGCCATTTCCATGGAGACGCGTCATTAGCTGGCGCTCAGAGGACGTTGCATTCGCATTGTGAAATGGACCGTACATGTTTAGTGATGTCAGCTTCAGGGGCGGGAGATATGAATTAGTGCCGCAAGGACAGTTCAGCTTAGGGCGATGCAGCAACGGATAAGATTAGCACAAGATGGCCACGCTGCCTGATTTTGCATGTGTAAAAGTGCAGAAAACTATGGTAAGGTGCATAGGAAATGTTTTTATGATGTTCACAGTTTACTTAAAACCACATGCCTGAACGCTCGGGCCAATTTTGAGCGCACTATTCCTTTAAGTCTGGGGGTAGTCCGTAATGACTGTAACTTGTGGTGCAGCATCCCACTGCTTCCAAAATAGAAGATGGAAACATTACATCAGGCACTAAGTTGGTAGATTGAAAGTGTGAAAGGCCTGGAAGAAAAATGTCTTTGTGGCCAACATTTATTTCAATAGCGGTGGTCCTTATTAGCTTCCCGCCAGACAGTGCAGTCAGAAAGTGTCCTTTTTAAAAAAAATCATTTACATTTTATTGAACATTACAACATAAAGACAGGTAGCCACACCGTATCCTACAAGCTGTGAAAAATTGAACAGTGTGCAGTTGCATACATCGTCCGATGTCCGAACTCCAATTACATCGTCCAAAATAAAATTCAAACCAAACAACAAAAAACCCTAATCAAATGAAACTAGCCTCAGTAGCTAACATTTAAAATGGAGCATTGGAAGTGTTCCAATACTATTCAGTTAACATATTGTATACTATAACAATGAGAAGGATGGCACATCAAGTGGCCTATGATGAATCCCTGGATGGTCATTTTGACTGATAAGGTCCTGTGAAGAGCCAGGAATGATATGTGCATGCAAAGAGCTCATGGTGTTGGCTATAAACCTTTTTATTAAAAATAAAGATGGGTTGGAAAATGCCTCGCTGTCTCTACCCTAAGTGGTATTTACCTACCTTTTATCCAAACCAAAATATCCTTTTTCCGAAATCCTATCTTATCCTAGCCCTCACACTTAAAAAGTACCTCTACTGTGAGAAGGATAGTGTGTTTGGGCTTGAAAGTACGCAAATGTTGAAGATCAAATGAAAAATGTAACTCCAACACAACAGTTACAGGGGAGGGTTCCCTTCCTCAGGTTTCTCTTCACCAACACAATGATTCAATTACACAACCACATTTCTTCATAGCCCAAGAGGATACCTCCCTCCTCTTGGTGTCCGTTCACTCCTGGGGAGCTGTCGCCCTTCCCCAGGTCTCTTTAACATAATTAGAAACTTCTTAGGTGTATGATCCTTCTTTGGGGGTTCTCTGGTCTGCAAAACAATTCAGACTTGCCTTTGCCTGGTGTGCTGTCCTGCCAGTAATGTATCATCTGGCTTCTTTTTACACACTTGTAAACTTGACTTTGCGTGGTAGAAGTTCCTGACAGGGCTTTTCTTGTGTAGTTCTCTTTATGATTATTCTGGAAACATCAGGTCTCAAATTCCCCTCATTCACTTTGCTTGCACTTATCTGTCTTTAACCTTTTAGAAGCACTCCAGAGTCCCATTTTCCCTTTTGGGGACTCACGGCTTTCCTTGGCGAACCGGCATATGCAGTCTTCCTTCCTTCATCGTCCCCCTGAGCTCGCTGCCTTCACGGTCTGCTTTGTGTCTCGGTTGTCCCTCGGTCCGCTACGAGAGTACACAACTTTCCCAGGCAGCGTCTCTGCTCTCCATGCTGTTTGGGATTTTTAAATGTCCCGGCTCCTAGCCCAGGTTTGCAAACACTAGAGGGCGTGATGTGCTTCTCGGACTCATCGATCCTCATTACTCTGTTAAGTCTCCTCGTCCCAGTATTTCTATGCCTATGGGATTGATGGGCAGTTCGTCCTAGCTTATTCATGGAGTATTGCAAAATGTCATTAGTAGATTGGGGGGTGGTTTGAAGAGTACAATCACAGTAAGCCAGGCTTGAGACAATGAGGGGACCTTCCTAAAAGGGAAAGGGGGTTGTATGCTTTCACCCGACAATGCAGTGTCATCCCCATGAGTGTTACCTCCCCCCGGGTCCCCATGTGGTCCTCCCTCACATAACCCCCCCAGGTTCAGGATAAGGTAGCGGCTGCCGTCCCCTGGCCACATGGGGCTAGGTTACCTCTGGGATATAAGCGAGGACATCGTCCGATTCATCACAGATCCCATTCTTTTAAAAATGTTGACATTTCAACACTCAGGGCGGCTTCTATCTTGCACATCGCTGCTACAAATCATAGTTTTGCCCGCCATTCTTGGATATCTGGAGCGGTTGGTGACTTAGAATTTCCTGCGACTATCACCCGCGTTGCAACCACGAAATGCGTGATTAACTTGGAGGATTTGGCCGTCAATTTGTATTGGCCTTCCTCATTCTCGTCTCCCAAAAGCACAACCTTTGGATCTGCCGGCAGGTCCACCCTGGTAATTTGTTTAATTTGCGCCAATACTTCTTTCCAGTTAGACTGGATGAGAGTACATGATGGCTAGACATGGAAAAACGACCCTGGGGTATAGGCACATTTCCATCATCTTGGTGGCCACTCCAGGTTCATCTTATGCAGTCTCTAGGAAGTGAGGTATCATCTATACATTCTTCAAATTATTCTGCTTCTGTTGTACACACCTGGATGATTTCCACGCTCTTGCCCAAATGTTATATCAAGTTAGATCGGCCGTAGGGTGTTCATGTCCTCTTCCCACTTAACCAGATAAGTATGAGGGGGCTTAAATCTATTAGAGTTAAGTATTTTGTATAATGAGGAGACTTTGCAAGACGGGGGCATCCTCCATAAACAGGTCTTCTAATTTAGTTGTCCCTTTTGGCTTGTGCCGCTACTCTAGCATTGGCCGTCGAGTGCATATCCATCTACATCCCGTACCATAAATGTTTTCTTGCGTTTATCGAAAGATACTTGTTGGCCATCCTCAAATAATTGACCCTCTCTCGCTAGTCCACTTCTATCCATCGGGTGAACCGCCTAGTGTTTTCCTACGGTAGGAATTCCTGTCTCTTGCATATGCGTGCGAGAGGAGATAGAAACGTAGTCGTTGAATATTTGCGAGCTGCCCTATCCCAGTAATCCATCATGGCCTGGGTCACATGGAGTGTCAACAATTCCATTGCCCTTATAGCGGGTAAGCGCCAAAACCATTCATGCAAGGGGACCCTTGTAATGCAACTCTCTATATTCACCCAGTGTTCAGGTGCCTGCACTGCATTTCTACTGTCTAATATGCGAGGCCACTGGCACGGGGACGCCTGCTGTTTTATAGTAAACACTACGGGGAACGGAGTGGGACAAAGAGTTCGGCTCTTGCACACGTGGGCCTGTGGGGAGGCCTTCTACCTGACCTAGTCGGATCATATTACTGAGGCGAGGGAAGACCTAGCGCAGCGTAAGATTGGCGTACAAATGCTGCTCCTGCCGCATCTAAGGTACAATTGATTAAGCAGATTAAGGGCTCCAGTGCTTTGCATCCTCTTGTTTTCTTGTCTGCTGCAAGGGCGTTGTACTGCAACCTGTTTGGCGATTTGGGGTGTCGGCCTAGTGGCCTGGGTGGCACCTGTCATCCCACTGTGTGCTTCTCCCCCCTTCCTTCTGACTTGTACTGCGATTGGCCAGAGACATGGGTTGAACTGCTCGCCTGGACATCCCGTGCATTTTGTCCGTGCACAGCGCCTGCTGGAACTAGCCTGCTGTGTGTTGGCTACCACGATGACTGTACCTACTCGGATATCCTGCTTTAAAAGTTCACATTTGGGCTTCGGCACTATTGTTGACACTGAAGCAGTGAGGACCAGAGGTGCTGCGCCTTGTCTGATTTGATCCCTCCCTCACTGCGCAGACACACATGGCGCACCTGCTATGATGCCTACTAAGCATAAGGGCAAACCTACAGTCATGGAATTATTTGCTGGCAAGGGAAGACCGAGTGGAGCCCCCTCCCCCCAGACAGAGAGCATAGATCAGCCCTCGGTGCGCACACCACTACAAGAAGCGCACACACACCAGATACTGCCGGCAATAGCGTAACTGCGATCCTCCATTGAGATCAGGATGGATGAAATCAAAATTGACGTCCAACTACACCGGCAGGATGTCAGACACTTAGCCGAGAGGGTCACGACTGCTGAAGGCTTACTAAAAGAAACTGTGAACACTACTAAATATCTGGAAGTAAGGGTCAAAGAACAGGAAAAGGGTAATGCGTCATTTGAATGGTGTGCAGAAGATGCTGAAGGCAGGTCACGCATAAAAAATGTGCAGGTGCTAGACCTGCCGGAGGAAGCAGTGGGAGCCGCACAACTTCCTACATTGGGAATCTGCTGCTACTAGAGATCTGTCTTGATCTACTATCACAGGGGTTCTCCGTTGAAGGAGTACACCGATCCCTGAAAAAGAGACCACCACCAGGGTCGCACCCGAGTCCAGTGATCGCCAGGATCCTCAACTTCCATGATAGAGGAGTAATGCTGCAATTTTCCAGGGAAGGAGGCAAGTTCCTAAGGGGCCACTTGAAGATCGCATTTACCCAGACTACACCCCGGCAGTCCAGAGAGCAAGAAACACATTTGTGCCCACAAAAGCGAGGCTCAGACAACTGGGGATCAAGTACATGCTTACATACCTTACGAGACGGAAGATCCTTTACAATGGCAAAGTGCAAGTCATGGACAGCCCTGAGGCAGCGACCATGTGGATGGAACACAATAATCTGTCTAGCAAGTGTGATGCTGACCCGTGATACAGATTGAACTCACTGTACCCTTACCACTATGATTGAGACCCAACGGAAAAGACTCTTTTTCGACTGCTTAGAAACTTTCTTTGGTCAAACACAGATACTGCAGTCTCCTTGGCTCGCTGAATAGGCTGAAGCCCACGGGGACCCACTCCTGCTTCCCTGAACACTAACAATGGCGGACCAATGCTGCAAACTAGATCCTTTCAATTTACAGCAGGATCGAGATCCAGACACCCCCGGCTTATTCACCCGCCCACAGTTGACACTAAGCACCAACCTGTAGCTGGTTCCTTCACCCTGGTATACAATGTCCAAGTCTGGCCTTGGAGGTACAGGACTGCCTGAACAATCAGAGGTTGTTGGGCAATTTGTTCTGGTTTTATTGTTAATGTTGTTTTTTCTTTTCCGTTTTATCCATACAAGATGGCTCACCGGGAATCCTTTCTGGCAGTTAAGACAGGTGCTGAATTTGCTTGCTTGTGCTAGTCGCAATACTAATTGCACTAGGAACCAATGTATGAGTGAGACTACTGGGTACAAGACTGGTTTATATGGCGAGGTGAAGGTGGGCTGTGAGGGGAGACACATGAACAATGGGAGGGCAGTTCGACATGGGACCTATCAATGGCTGCTATTGGAATGTTAACCTGGAATGTGCGAGGTTTAGGCTCCTACCTCTGCAGAAACAGGGTGAAGTCCTATCTACAACGAAAGAAAATATCCATAGCATGATTGTTAGCATGTGCCACAGCTAGATGGAATTGTGAACATTAGCCTGCGTCGCATCTAGATAGTATTGTGAATGTTAGCATGTGCCTCGCTTAGATGGAATCATAGACATTAGCATGTGTCACATCTAGATGGTGTGAATGTCGGCATGTGCCAAACTTAGATAAGACTGTGAACAGTAGCCTGTGTCACAACTAGATAGGATTGTGAATGTCAGCCAGTACCACATCTAGATAGACTAGCAATTGTTAGCCAGTGCCACGGCTAGACTGTATTGGGAATACTAGCAAGGCCCGATTTAGTCAGAATTGTAATACTAGCTTGCTTTACATATAGACAGGAATCCAAAGGTTGGCCTGGGCCACATATGGATACAGTTCTGAATATTGGTGGGCGTCATATATAGAAATGATTGTGAATATCAGCCAGTACCGGATCTAGATATGAAGAGATATTCACGTGCCACATCTAGAAATAACGGGGAAATTTAGCACATCACTTCTAGACAGCTATGCCAATAACCAACCCACTAACAATTTCATCCCTCTGCATACACCTCTCAAACTCTAACCAAACACAACCACAACCCTTTAGCAGAGCAAACCGCACAAACCTCACTACAGCACAACGACAAAACAAACCTCACATAGACTTGCACAACAGCACACACTGGCTACGGACTGGAAAGCACCCCAAGCCCAGTGGGTGTTAACTGGGCTGAGGCTGCCAACAGCACATGACTGCTCTCTTGCACTTTTCCTGCTCGTTCCCACTAACTCACCCCCCTCCCTTTTCAGAGCCGCCAGAGCACCACTCCGATGGTGATAGTGTGCGGTATAAATATCCTTTAACATTAATTCAAGAGACACACTTGCTGCCGGAGGAACAGGAGGCACTCCTAAACCCGCTGGGGTGGGACAGGATATGGGGCTACATACTTCAAATTTGCCAGAGGGGTGCTTACCTGGATGGACGGGTCACTGCCCTTCCGAATATTGGAGGAAGGGAGGTACATAATTCTCCAGCATGGGGTCTGGCATGGATTCACATGCTCATGAATATTCCCCGTCGTCAGGCTGGGAATCCTCGGTAAAGAAAAAACCAGTATCAGTTTCGTTTCTGATCTGTCTTTCGTAGTAATAACCAATCACTGGTCTCTGCGTCATACTGACCACAGCCAATGACTGCCCTCTACCTAAGCACCGCCTCTGGCAGCCATCTTCAGATTTTTACCGCACGTTCATGTGTTGGGATCCTCGTGCTATTGCTCTCGAGCGTTAGTGCTATTTTTTCGCGCTTTTTACAAAAACTTCGATTCTTTCGGTCAAAAGAGCCTCAAGCTCCACCGATCCTACATCCGATCAACGGGGACCCGTGTCGGATTCATCTGTGCCCCTCAAGGGTGAAGATTTCGTCGAGCTACACTTCGGAGGACTCCAGAAGCTTCTCAGGCCCTGTCTCGGAGATGGCCCAGGAGAAGGGAAGCTCGACGCCCGGAAAGCTGTTCAGGGTCTGCCCTGGATGCCAGCTGCAGAACGTCTTCAAGGAGGACGAACACTCTTTCTGCCTTTACTGCCTTCATGAGGACAAGACGCACGTGGAGAAGGACTGTGCGTTTTGCGGCAACATGTCGGAACGGACCATGAAGGACCGCCATCAACGTCTCGCCAACTGGCTGGAGGGTAAGAGCCCGTCTGGCGAGAAGAAGAAGAAATCCGAGCGGTCTTCTAAGACCTTTGAGGGCGCCCCGGCGACGGGGGCCCAACATAAGGCCAAGCACCGCGAGTCCGCTGGCACCGGGAGCGCCGAACGGTCGGGCTCTGCGGGCGCCAGGCAGGGCGCACCCTCCCCGGCACCATCAACCACGAGCCAACGCTCTGGGTCGGGTAAGAGGAAGGCCGAGCACCCGGCGAAGCTCCTGGAGAGGCCCCGGTCGAGCTCTAAGGCAGAGGAGGAGCGTGGCAGTGCCCCCTCCCTCAAGGATAAGGCGGTGAGCGCACCTAAGGTGGTGAAGGCCTTGATCCATCCGACCAAGCCCTCTATCGAAACGGTCGCGGCGGCCCTGGCTCAGCCTGTGGTGGCTGCACCAGTGGTGGCGGCCTCAGGGCCCAGAATCTCCCTGCCTCCTCGGAGGGAGTCTTCCTTTGTGCCCATCGATAGGACCCCCGTGAAACCCTCCGTGGGGAAGAAGAAGGGGGGGCAGGGCGTCGTCGTAGAGTCGGCCTCAACCTCAGAAGAAGAACTGATCGAGGTCTTAAGCCACGGCCTAGGCGTGGAAGAAGGCCAGCCCGTCGGAATGGACCCCGACGCAGGTGACGACGACGACATCGTCGAGGATACCGACGGGGCCCCTGCTCGCCCGTCGGATTCCCCTCTGCCAGCGCCCCAAGACAACTCGGCGGCCATTTTGTTGGCCATACAGTCCTTATGCTCCGATATAAGGACGAGGCTACCGTTACCGACGGAGGAACCTCTCCCGTCGGGGGATCCAGAACCGGGACCTTCTGGTGTTCCCCCTACCAAGAAAAGAAGGATCCATCCACCACCTCCTTTTCAACCGTCGCGCCCCTTCCAGCCCTCCTCCCCGTCCACCCGAGGGGATGATACAGGGACTGACACGGCAGCGACGGGTACGGACGACGAGGCATACGACGAGGATTTTCCGTCGTCGCCTCCCACCAGGGCCTCTCCGCCCGACGAGATCGGATCTTTCCACTCCATGATCTCCAGGGCTTCCGAGCTTTTCCAACTCTGCCCTGAGGAGAAGAAAAAGGAAGGCTTCCTTTATCAGCGGCGCGAGGCCAAGAGGAAGACGGTCCTCGCAGTGCCTCTGTTGGACGACATTTGGGATGAGGGCCTTTCCCTCCTCAAGAACCCTTCCACGACGCCAGCTAGAAGAGACCGGTACGAGAAAAAGTACCGGGTCCCGGACACGGCCCCCCTATGCCTCCGGGCGCAGCCTACCCCGGACTCCGTCGTCTCCGCGGCAGCCAGGAAGAAAGCGGGGGGGGGGTGCGGCCTCCACATCGACTTCCCCGCCGGACGGCGAGGGAAAGAAATTGGATACTATGGGGCGTAGAGTCATCTCGTCGGCAGCGACGACGATTAAAGCGGCCAACGCCTTGGCTATCGTGGCCCGCTACGACAGGGAGCTCTGGTACAAGATGGCTCCTCTGCTGGATTTTCTGCCGGACGACAAGAGGGCGGAGGCCCTTGAGATCCTGCAGGAAGGTGAGGTGGCCTCGGACCACGCCATCACCGTGGCGACGGACATCGCCGACACTGGATTCCGCCAGCTGGGCAACGGTGTTTGCCTTCGACGTTGTGGATGGCTCAAAGCTACAGACTTCCGGCAGGACGTCCAGACCAGAGTCCTGGACATGCCCTTCGACGGGAACAACCTGTTTGGGAAGACAGTGGACGATTCCCTTCAGGCCATCAAGGCGGATACTGAGACGGCCCGGGCCCTTGGAGTCCTGCAACGACGGACGCCCTTTCGGAGCGGCGGAGGCAAGGGCGCCTCCAAAGGTTCCGGCGGCGGTTTCGCTTCCTACCGTCAAGCGGCCCGCTCGTCGTCGCAAGAGGCCTACAGAGGACGAGGCAAGTCTAGCGGACCCCGCCGTCGTCGCCAAGGAGGTCAAGGCGGCAAGGCCGCGTCCAAGCAGGATTGAACCGGTCGCATGTGAAAGTGCTATGTAATCTTGTCGCTGTTAGGCGCAACTGCTTTGTCATATGGGGTGGGGATTTTAATTACGTTAGAGATGCTGGGCTTGACAGATAGCCCCCACCCCCTGGCCTGCCCCCACCACCCCCAGTGGTGGCCCTTATCTGGCTACTGTCGCTCTGAATAAAATATTGACCGACCGTCACCTGGTGGATGCCTGGCAGGCATTGCACACAGCTACAAAACCATTATATTAAAAAAAGACAGTCACAAGGGGGCACGGATGGGGTGGTGTTCAAACTGTTAGGATGCATGCTGAGCATGGGGACACATTTTTCTTGTCACCATGTAAACTACACACCCGCATACATAACTTGTTTCTTGGGTCAGGACACCTTACTGAACTTGGCAGTGCAGAATACCTGGGCCGCACCATGTCAGACCACTCCCCTCTGGTGATAGAATGGAATCTAATGGCTCCTAGACCGCCTATCCCGACATGGTGCATGCCTGTGGGTGCTTTAACAGAGTGGGCCTTTAAGAAGCTACTATGGGACTCCTTGACCAATTTCTTTGAAAATAATGTTGGGAGCTTTGACAGTTGGGGCATCATCTGGGAATCTACGATGGTTGTAGTCGGGGGCAAGGTTATAGGAAGTGCATGCAGCATCTGCCGGAAGCTGCGAAAGGTCTTAAGAATCTGCAGAAGAGGAGATCAGGGCCCTGGAAGCCCAACACCCGGGCCAGCGGTCAGTGGAGGGGAATCTGGCACAAGCCTGATCCAAGTGCCAGGAAGCATGGGGGAGGCTGTCCAAATTTGAATATGCCACCATAGTGGCTCAGGCACACGTGGATGGGATTAAACCTGGGAGACTATTGGCAATGCTATGTAAACGAGAACACCCTAGGCCCTTGACAACGCTACTCCATGACTAATGTGAGAGCACAACAGGCCATCAACAATATCTTCACCTCCTACTACACACACCTATACAGATACGACCATCAGGTCTCTCAGGAAGAATTGGCTTAAGCCTTTTCACTGATACACCTCCCGAAGCTAACAGACGACCTTAGAAATTCCTTAAACCTACCCATTACTGTGTAAGAACTAGATGAGGCAATTGCCTTCCTTTCCACTTGCAAGACACTGGGCACAAACGGTCCACCCCCCCTCCCCCCTCCCAGAGTTTTACAATGCATATAGTTCTAGCCTAGTTCCAGTACTCTGAAAAGTCTTTGAAGAAGCCTACGACACTGGCATGCTCCCATCTGACATGCGAGAAACCTTGGTGATAACCATTCCCAAACTGTGGAAACCACTGGACAGATATCACTTTGACAGGCCCCTAGCTATGTTGAACTATGACGTGAAGATACTCACAACTGTGTTGGCGACGCAACTCTCTAAATCCGGTACTTTATTCAGTCTGTGACTCTGGGAGTCGTAATTTCATCCAAACACATTGAAGGTTATTTTGGTCTTCTCTCTGGCTTGGGTAGTATTCGCTTTCTAAAGCCCTCAGAAAATTGGGAACAGCTTTGTTCATCGCAGCAGATCCTCTCCTGAGTCTTGGAACCCGTTTCAACCCCTTCAGAATTCTTCCTCTAACTTTTTCCTGCTCCCTAAGAAGTACTTTGTGAACTTAATGCACGACCAGGGGCTTTTACGGCACATCGAGGCTCCATTCATCTTAGGGCTGTACTTTCATTCATCGGTACTTAGGGCAGTAACGACATGATTTCTTGGATGATACCCTCAATGTCTTGTGGTTACCCAATTGGGTATCTCGCGAGATGGCTCAAGAAAAGCGAGCACTGAGTTAGTTAAATTAAGAACAAAATAAAATATTCCCAAAGAAATTCCATTGTGGTTCATATTGATAAATTTAAAAAAGGAAATGAATTCATAAGTGAACCTGTAATTGGAATGTTCCAAAATGTTTAGTTGTGACCTAGCAATAAAAGTTAAATGGAGAATTACATTAGAGAGCCATTTGGTGATACTGTTTCTTATGGAATTACTAGACACTTATACCATGCGTAATGTGTATAAAACGTGTTCTCTGAAAGACATGTTATTTTTTTGTTGTTGCATGTAAGCAGCTGATAAGAGGTCGCCTTTGTGACGAGTCCAAGCCAGAAACGTTTAACCAGCTGTGGACAGTAGAAGAGCAGGTAAATGATAACTGGTTGGTTTTAATATTTTCAGAGTAATTCATTTTTGCCGATTTATTTTGAATGTTTTTTTGTTGAAACTTTTTATTAGCAACCAAACAAATACATAAACACACTAAATGGACAGGTGTACATTGTTCCAATACAATCATATGAGTGTACATTGTGTCGATACATTCTACAGGCCAGCGTTATCCGTATGTTGGGCAAGAATTGATGTAGTAACCATGTGGGAGACTACACAACCCTTGTCCTCTTGGCAGTAGAAAGCCCAACTATTGGTATGGTCTGTACTACACAAGTTGGTCAGACATATCTTAAGAGGGGTAAATGTGAGCTGTAGAGATGCAACATAGAAATTCACAGTTCAAGCATTGAAATAACACTTATACTCAAGGTTTTCTCGTACAATAATGAGCCTGCTTTAGAAAGGGCAATATGCAACAATCAAATACATTTCAAAAATACTTCAGATTTAAGTTAAGCAAGTAGCTACTCTTTTGGGATGTCGCACACACACTTCCTACACCCTGAGGTGACTTCAATTGCTAGGATGCAGTGGACATTGATATGTATCACTTTTAACACTTAATGCAATACTGAGGTTATCGAAAAGAAAAAGGTTAGGGAAGGAAAAAAGTTAACAAGTTATCTGAGCAGGTGAGTACTTTACAATCCCCCAATGAAGTATAGGTTAACCCTTTCCTAGCAATACAAGTAACTTATGTACCACCTACTGTGAAAACATAAAAATTGCTATGAGGCTGGGAAGCCCAAAGGAAACACACCAACACAGGTTACAAAGAACATACAAGTGCTTTATTTAAAAGCTACAACAGTTACCAAAGTCAATTGACAAACTGATAGCTATTCGGCTCTCAGAGTAACGTAACGAACTTCAACAAAGGTTCGATGCATTAGTAGAGAGAGCGTACATTGGAATATTTGGGACTTTTATATGTTTTGTCCAGCCTTTGGCCAACCCTCTCGCGGGTTAACCATTCTTGGGATCAGGCCTAGAGTTCCTTGCCAGGTCAATCCTAAAATTTATGCGTTTTGATCAGTTTCGCTGATACAGTTGTTCATTTACACATAGGTCAGCAATAGGACAAGGTCTTAGTTCGCAACCCCAACAAGTGGCCTGCAGGCATATTAATTATTCGTGTGTGCGGAGGTCACAACGGCCAGAATCTCGCTCAGAATACCATTCAGCCTCCATTTTGATGTTCAGGGTGACTTCCACATTTACAAGAGGACCTAAAATGGCGGCTAAATCCAAGATGGCGACTTACATTACTTTTCGTTAAGGTCAAGACCTTGCCGCGGAGTCTATTCACATGATATTTTAGACGACTTGGCGTAGGCCAATACACATTCAATTTACTGCGGTAGGAGGCCTAATATTTCAATTCCAACGCTATGAGGGACAGATAAACACTAGGTCAGTGGGTCAGAAGAGTCTGCAGGGAGCCAGGACAGCCAATGTCAATTGAAAAAATGTCTAGGGAGCTGAAGCGCTTCTGGCAGATAGCACACAAGTCTTGCACAATGTTACATAGAGAGTTTGTAGAAAAGAATCACTGTTGGGCCACAAGATTTAATGCTTGTGAAAGCAAAGCTGCAAGGAACTCTGCCGAAAAAGCAGCTACTGGAAATCTCCAGTGAGACAAACAAGCTACAGACCAAAACTGTATGTTCCCCTTTAGTCAAGCCAGTACCTTAGGTTGGAAGAAGAGGATCCAGCTGGCTTCTGTTCAGGTTGCAGTCCTGCAGTTCCTGGGCCTCAGTCGTGGAGACAAGAGGGAGGATGTCTGGAGGACTCTAGGTTGATGGCAGCGGCAAAGGGCTCGTTCCAAATCAGTGTCATTTTGTGGTTTTAGTTACTGGCAAATAGCACCACTGCGGCTCTTGGACACTTTGTGGGCTTCCATTGCTTCTGGGGTCCAGCACTCTGTTGAGGTGGCTCAGGCTTGGGTCGTCCTGCTTTGAGAGGGTCCTCAGGATCTTCCTGGAGCTCGGGTCCGGCTTAAAGACGATGCACTAGTTTCTGGTGTTCCTGACCCCTGTCACTCGGTTCCAGCAGCAGCAAGGAAGTACAGCCAGCAGGGAGAGGGGATCCCGCAAAGTTCGTCTTGTGGTCAGTTGGTACCATCAACCCAAGGGAAGAAGTTGTCCGTTCCGGTCTTCTCTAGCCAATACGAAATTTGGAGCTTCAGCAATGCAGCAGGGCTTCACCGGGTAACAGTTCAGGAGGGTGCAGCAAGTTTCTCTTCCAGTTTCTTTCTTTGGATTCTTCGTCCAGTGGTCGACTCCGCCATCTGTTCAAGAGACCTCACCTTTTATGCAGGTTTCTCCCATTCAGGCACAGCCTAGCTGTCACTCACACAGTAGGGTGGCTGTCCTCCAAGGACAGCCAGCCAATCGGCAGTAGGTGCATTCAGGTAACCATGGAGACGAAGGACAGGGAGTTTCGGGCACCTCCCTCACTTCCTTCCCTGCCAGACACAATGGAGCTGGAGGCGGGATTCAGCAGTGAAGCCCGCCAAAGGCAAAACAAACAAAAGGGTTAAACCCCAAAAAAGACCTCATAAGCAAGAAATGGCGAAAAAAGAATGGGCCATTTTGACTAAATGGGCACCCATGGGTGCAATACTGCAGCTGAGGATTGAGCCTTCGGTAAAAACGCACAATGGTAGGAAAATTAAACTGCCTCCAGCCATTAAATTTAGTGAAGGTAACATAAATGTTACATGAGTAAGTTCGAAAAGGGGCTTCAAATGGATTGTGTCCCCCAACGTATTCCCCATCTTTGACATGTAATGTCCACAGCTGTGTTCCTTCGGAGATTTTTCAGCAGAGGGCGTCTTGCCTCGATGACGTCGGGTTGATGTCCTTCGAAGGCCTCTGTCGAGGGCGACATCACCAAATTTTACAAATAGGACGCACAGCGCCCTTAGCCTCAGTTCCGTTTTTCCTCTACTGTGTTTGCTTCGAGAACTCAGCGCCTCGTGTATTCCTCGTGAATGTCTTCTTCGACCCTCCGACTCCATGGTGTGGCTTTAAGACTTGCTGGGACTGCAAGTCTAAGATGTCGATTACGGCCTTGCACCGCATTTGTTTGTGGTGTCTGGGCGAGAGTCATGACACCGACGACTGTTCGAAATGCCAGTCGCTGACTGCTAAGGCCTTGCGGGAGCGTAAGGGGAAGTTACAGGTAGGTAGGGGCTCTAAACCCAGTAAGTCCTGTAAAGCTGCTAAGGGGATGTCCACCGACCATTCGAGGGGCGACTCTCCTCGTCGGAAGGAGTCCCGGGGATCTCTGTCCCGGAGTGGCTCCCGCCATTCGTCCTCCTCGTCACAGCATTCTCGGAAGTGCCATCACCGGTCGCCTTCCCTGTCCTCTACGGAGGATGGTGCCGCGATGAATGTGGCTTGTCCCACTAAGTCCTCGACTCCGAAGGAATGGGCAGCCTTCAGGGAGCAGATGCTGGCAATTTTTCAATCTCGGGGCACAGTTCAGTCCGCGCCTTCGGAAGAAGCCGGCAGGGAATGGTGTCGATCCGTGGCTCGTACGCCTTCGGGCTCAGGTCCTCGGCGCGATACTGACCAGGAACCTTCGAGGTCCCTTTCGGACAAGGTTCAGGTTTATCGCCAGAGATGTGCTGCATCCAGGTCTCGGTCTTCATCCCCGGCAAAACCACAGAAATCTGGTAAGGGCTTGAGATCGGCGTCAACTACGTCGGTGCCGTGTCCGTCGGATACGGATGTCGAAGCTTTGCCTTCACACCAGCCCTCGGTGCCGTTGTCGACTTCGAAGCTGTCGGCGCCCTCAATGCCTTTTGGTCGGAATTTGCTGATGGCGGTCCCTGATCCTGTAGATCCACAAAGGAAGGCTACTTCCAAGTCTGTGAGGCCTGTTGAGGATTCTGCAGACCCTCTTCTGTCCCGAGGTAGGAGTTTTTTCTTCCTCTGAATAATATCTATGAGGATGAGGAGAGGTCTGATTTGGAATTTGATCCTGTTGAGCCTGATGTGGCTCCTGTCTTTTCCGGGGACAGTCAGTTGGAAGAGTTGCATCAATCTCTTCATGGTGCCAGTGGCTTGAACACTTGAGGTGGAGTTTGGCAGACCTAAGCCTGGGGCTCATGCCGAGTCATCCTATAGGAGACTGATGGCTAGGGTCACTGAGTATCTTGGTTGGTCTAGTCCTCTGGAAGCTTTTGTTAGGATGACTTAACACATATTGTGGATCAAGGTCCCTCCTCTGATCCAGTGTTACCTTTTCATTTGACGTTGCAGAAAAGGGTGGCGGCTGCTTGGCAGACACTGGCATCTCTTCTGGCGGTTAATAAGCCGTCAACTAAAAAAATGCCGCCCTTCCAGTAGCGACCCCAGCTACCTTTCCTCTCGCCCCACTCCCAAGAGTTTGGTGGTTCAGCCGGCTACAGTAACCTCGAGGCAGCCGGCGTACCCTACCATCCCTCCTGATAGGGATGACAAACGCTTCGATGGTTAGGTACACAAGATGTTTTCTGCAGGGAGTATGGCGCTGAAATCGGCTATCTCCACTTGTGCCTTAGCAAGATTTTCACACACTCTTTGGAATTGTGTTTCTCTAGCGGCTGAGCATATTCCCAAGGAGGAAGAAAGGGATGGGTTCCTTGCTCTCGTGCAAGATGGCAATGATGCCATGTGTGAATCCCTTCGGGATTGGACACGGCCAACAGTGTTAGCCGGTCCATGGCTGCGAGCACCGTTTATACGCAGATTTGCGTGGTTGCGGAAGTCGGGTTTTGCTCCGGATGTGCAAGCCCGTCTTTTGAACATGCCCTTTGATGGCGCGCATTTGTTTAGCAGCAAGGCAGACGAGATCCTTGAGAGGTTGCAGACCTCAAAAGCTGCGGCTAAATGTTTGAGCGCAGCTGTGCATCAACCTCCGCCTCATCGTCCTAGGAGACAGCAGTGAGGGGAGGTTCCTTTCGTTACTACTCCTCTTTTGGTGGGATGAGAGGAGCCGGCAGTCAAAGGGGTCAAAGTAAAAGTACCCGTGGTGGTAGGGCAAGTAGGGGTGCCAAAGCCGCTAAGGGCAGCTGCCTCTTTGCCTTCAGGCGCTGCCACAGCCGCTCAAAAACAACTGAGGCCATGTTCCATTGTTCGCCGGTTGGGGGCAGACTGTCTCAGCATCTCGAAGAATGGTAAGCTATTACTTCGGATGCGTAGGTTCTGGATACACTAGCCCACGGCTACTGCCTTCCCTTCCTTAAGCGGCCTCACGACAATCCACCAGGGACTGTCTCTTTGAAGCTTCTCGATCTGCTTCTTGTACAGGAAATCTTGACCCTGCTGGAGAAAGGCGCTATAGAACTGGTGCCTCTAGCGGAGAGGAACAAGGGATAGTATTCCCCATATTTTTGATTCCAAAGAAAGATGGTTGTTTGAGACCCATCTTGGACGTTGGTTGAACAAACTTCTCAGGAAGGACAAGTTCAAGATGGTCAGTCTTTTTCAGGTCTTCGAGGCCCTTCGACTTCAGAATTGGTTGGTTTCTCTGGACCTAGAGGATGCTTCCTTATATGTGCCGATTCATCCAAAGCACAAAAATTACCTGAGGTTTGCGGCTGGCAGCTCGCACTTTCAGTTTCGGGTCCTGCCATTCGGATTGACCACTGCCGCGAGGGTCTTCACCAAGCTAATGGTGGTGGTGACTGTGTATCTCAGGCGAGGGGGAATTCGTGTCTACCCCCACCTGGACGATTAGCTGATCCATGCACCTTCTCCTGAGCAAGCGATGGATCATCTCAGTCTCACCTGCCGCTCCCTCCACAAGCTGGGCTTCTCCTCAATTTCAAGAAGTCGCATCTGAAACCATCCCAACCGCTCCAGTACATCGCGCTGTGTTGGACACGTCCTCTGGGAAGTGCTCACCTCCCAAGGTGAGGGCTCATCACATTGTACAAATGGTGGACAAATTTCAACATGCCCAGCGTCTCCCGGCTTTCGAATTCTTAAGGTTGCTCGGCCTCATGGCATCCTGCATTTTTCTGGTGCCAGAGGCCAGGCTAAGGATGAGATCCCTGCAATGGGTCTTCATGATGCAGTGGTCACAATTCTCAGGTAAGATGTCGGATCCCGTTTGGATTCGACTCTCGGTCTCACACAAGATCTTTTGTGGTGGGCCGACGAGCGGAACCTGATGAAGGGGGAGCGGTTTTGGCAACAGTGGCCGGAGGTGACAGTAGTGACGGACGCTTCACAGGGATTTATTCCTCTGACGTATTCCACATCTCTGACAGGTAATCACCACAGCTGTGCTGCTTTGGAAAATGTCCTGTGTCGATACGCTGTCCTCGAGGGCCTCCGTCGAGCCGACGTCACCGAATGTTATAAGTAGGACGCACGTAGCCTCAGTTCCATTTTTCCCGCGAATGTGTTCGCTTCAGAGATCTCTGCGTGCCTCGGTTCTTCTGAGAACTTCTATCGGTTCTTCGAACTTGTTTGTTTGGGAAGATATCATGCCTTCGTCTTCTGCCTCGCGGTCGGGTTTCATGAAGTGTCGGGACTGCGGTTCCAAGATGTCGCTGACGGACCTGCACGACGTCTGCCTCTGGTGCCTCGGTGAGGAACACGCTACGGATGATTGTGACGATTGCCAGTCGTTAACGTCGAAGGCCTTGCGGGAGCGGAAGAAGCTTTCTGTTCGGTAGGGTGTCCAAGCCCCGAAAGTCGAAATCCGCGGGGCTTTCGACCAACGATTCGAGAAGCGACTCTCCGAGTCGTCGTCGTAAGTCCAGGGGGTCTCGGTCCCGGAGTGGGTCCCGCCATTCCTCTGCCATTGCCATTCCTCTGCCTCTTCAAGGCACTCGCGAAAGCGTCGTCACCGGTCGCCTTCCTCGTCCGAGGACTCCGTCCGTCGGTAGGTTGCTTGTCCCAACAAGCATTCCTCTCCTGCGGAATGGGATTAATTTCGTATGGAGATGATAGCGATTTTCCAATCTCGGGGCTCCGTTCTGTCTGTGCCTTCGAAACAAGCCGGCATGGAACGTAATAGGGCCACCGCTCGCACGTCTTCGGGTTCGGGTGGTCGGCGCGATCATCGGGAGGCTTCGAGGTCCCGATCGGACAAGGTAGATCGGTCTAGCCATGCCCGCTCCAGGTCTCGGTGCTCGACGCCCTCGAGACCGGTTGAGCCTGTGAGGTCTTCTAAGAAGACGTCGACGCCATTAGCGCCATGTCCGTCGAGGAACTCTCTCGAGGCTCCGCCTCCGAGGAAGTCATTGACGCCATCGGCGCCAAGGCCGTCGAAGGATACGCTCGAGGCTCCGTCCTCGAGGCCTGTGTCGAAGCCATCGACGCCACGCTCGACGTCGAAGCCAAATCCCTCGACGCCTTTTGTGGAGGCTTTACCGGAGGTACCCCGTGCATTGGTGGAATCTCCAAGGAAGGCCCTGAAGAAGTCGGTAAGGCCTGTATTTGAGCCTTTTTCGGTGCCCTCTTCCAGGGATTTGTTCCAGCCTCTGGATTATATTTCTGAGGTGGATGGGAGGGTCTGAGGAAGGTTTGGTTCCTGATGAGGTTCCTGTTGACCTGTTATCTTGTCATAGCCAGTTGGAAGACCTGCGTCAGTCTTTGCACGACGCCAGTGGTCTTGATACCTCACCGGAGGTTGAATTTGGCAGGCCTGAGCCTGGTACGCATGCTGAATCTTCGTACAGGCGACTCATGTCGAGGGTGACCGAGTACTTGGGGTGGTCTGCGCCACCAGTGGATTTTCTGCAGGGTGACCTGACGGATTTCCTTGACCAAGGTCCACCCACTGACCTGGTGCTGCCTTTTCATATGGCTTTACAGAGAAGGGTGGCGGCGGCTTGGACTGCTCCGGAGAGTCTTCCGGCAGGGAGCAAGTCTTTGCCGAAGAAATACTGTCCAGCCAGTAGCGACCCCAGCTACTTGACTACGCACCCCACTCCGGAGAGTTTGCTGGTGCAGGCGGCTACAGCCCCAGCAAAACAGGCATTGTACCCTACCATCCCTCCTGATAGGGACGACAAGCGTTTTGATGGCAGGGCGAAGAAAGTGCTTTCTTCAGGGGGTATGGCTTTACAGGCAGCCAACTCTGTGTGCGCCTTAGCACGTTTCACTCCTACTCTGTGGAATTGTCTCTTTGGCGGCTGAACATATCCCTGAAGGCGAGGAACGCAATGGTTTTCTTACTCTCGTTCAGGATGGCAAGGTTGCCATGTGTGAATCTGTTCAGTCGGGTCTGGACATGGCAGGTTGTGCAAGCCGGTCCATGGTGGCGAGCACCGTAATGCGCAGATTTGCGTGGTTGCGGAAGTCGGGGTTTGCTCCTGACGTACAAGCCCGGCTTCTCAACATGCTCTTTGATGGTGAACATCTTTTTGGCAGCAAGGCTGACGAGAGCCTTGAGAGGTTGCAGACCTCCAAAGCTGCAGCGAAGTTGTTGAGCGCTGCAGTTCGCCAATCTCTGCCTTTTCATCCTAGGGGACAGCAATGGAGGGGAGGTTCCTTTCGATACTACTCTTCCTTTAGTAGATCGAGGGGAGCTGCAAGTCAAAGGGGACACCGTAGGAGTACCAGAGGTGGAAACCAAGGTACTCGAGGAGCCAATGCCGCTCAGGCAGTTGCCTCATTACCCTCAGGCACTGCCGCATCCGCTTCAGCTCAGTCATGAGGCCATGTCCCGTGGTTCGCCGGTTGGGGGAAGGCTGGCACAGCATCTTGTAGAATGGCATGCCATTACTTCAGATGTGTGGGTTCTGGAGATCATAGCCCACGGCTACTGTCTTCCTTTCCGGCAGAGGCCTCACGACAATCCACCAGGGAATCCCTCTTTGAAGAGTCCGGATCCGCTCCTTGCCTAGGAAATCAAATCCCTGCTGGAGAAAGGTGCCATAGAACTGGTGCCTGTAGCGGAGAGGAACAAGGGATGGTATTCCCCATATTTTTTGGTTCGGAAAAAAAGAGGGGGGATTGAGACCCATCATGGACTTGCATGGTTTGAACAAGCTCCTCAGGAAGGACAAGTTCACGATGGTTACTCTTTCTCAAGTCCTCCAGGCCTTTCAACTTCAGGACTGGTTGGTGTCTCTCGACCTCAAGGACACTTATTTTCATGTGCTGATTCATCCCAAGCACAAGAAGTACCTGAGGTTCGCGGTTGGCGACTCGCACTTTCAGTTTCGGGTCCTGCCGTTCGGATTGACTTCCTCCCCAAGGGTCTTCACCAAGCTCATGGTGGTGGTGGCAGCGTATCTCGGGGAAAAGGGGGGATTCACGTATACCCTTACCTGGACGATTGGTTATTCAGGGCGCGCTCTACCGAGCAAGTCCTGGATCATCTGTCAGTCACCTGTCACTCCCTTCACAGGCTGGGCTTCTCCCTCAACTTGAAGTCCCACTTGACACCTATCCAGCGGCTCAAGTACATCGGAGCAGTGCTCGACACATCCCTGGGGCAGTGTTTCCCTCCCCAGGTGAGGGCTCGTCACATTCTGCAGACAGTGCACAAGTTTCAACTTGCCCAGAGTCTCCCGGCGTCCGAGTTCTTGAGGTTGCTCAGCCTCATGGCATCCTGCATTCTTCTGGTGCCAGAGGCCAGGTTGCGGCTGAGATCTCTGCAATGGGCTCTCCAGCTCCAGTGGTCGCAGTCCTCTGGCAGGTAATGATCGTGACGGAAGCGTCCCTCACGGGGTGGGGAGCTCATGCCAACGATTTGACAGTCATCAGTCGTTGGTCTCCGTCGGAGTCCAGACTCCATATCAATCTCTTGGAGCTGAGTGCCATCAGGGTAGCCCTGAAGGCCTTTCTGCCGTCTGTGCGGGGGAGAACTGTCCTGATTCTGACGGACAACACAGTGGCTATGCACTACCTCAACAAAAAGGGGCGGGGGCACGGTCTCTCCCTCTGTGCAGAGAGGCGATGCAGCTCTGGTTCTGGTCCATCCAGCAGGAAATTTCGATCTCACCAGTTCATCTGGCCGGAGACGAAAACGTGGCGGCGGACGCTCTGAGCAGGCAGAGCACGGTCTCTTGCGAGTGGGAGCTGGTTCAGGAGATTCTCCTGGATATCTTCGCCCTTTGGGGGACCCCATAAGTGGATACCTTTGCCACCAGTGCCAACTGGTAAGTGCGAAATATTCTGCTCGCCCGTCATTCCGCAAGTGCTGCAGAGGTTACGGAGGTTCGGTTCCCGGATGATCCTCATTGCTCCGGCATGGGCCCGGAGAACATGGTACCTCGGACCTTCTCAACATGTCGATCTGCCCTCCAATCCGTCTTCCCTACCGAGACCATCTGCTCTCACAGGAGGGGGGGGGTATCAGGTTCTCCATCCATAGGTCAAGTCCCTCAACCTTCATGCTTGGCTTCTGAAAGGTTGAGGTATAAGGATTGGGACCTTCCGGAAGATGAGAAGGCCCGCAGCATAGTCCCTGTACCATTGCCGTTGGAGAAAGTTCTGCGACTGGTGCAGGGTTAAGAGTGTGGATCCTTTTTCATGTGCCATTCCTGTGTTTCTGTCTTTTTTGCTTTCTTTAGCCCACAAGGGCCTGCAAGTGGGTACCATTAAGGGTTACCTGGCGGCGCTGTCCATATTTAAGCGCTCGTCTGAGGAGTGTTCTTATTTTAAGATTCCTTTTTGATTTCCCAGTTTCTCAAAGGGCTCACTAATGTGTTTCCACCGTCACCTTTCCAGGTGCTTTGTTGGGATTTGAACCTGGTTCTAAAATTCCACATGGGAGCTCCGTTTGAGCCTTTACATTCTTGCCCTTTGAGACTGTTGACCTTGAAAACTGTATTTTTAGTTGTGGTGACTTCCGCTCGCAGAGTGACTGTGTTGCAGGCACTTTCTGTTAAGCCACCCTTCAGTGTTCCATAAGGACAGGGTTGTCCTTAGGGTTCGTCCTTCTTTTCTTCCGAAAGTTGTGTCGGAATTTCATTTAAGCCAGAATGTTGTTCTTACGGCGTTCTATCCTCCTCCGTATCCTGGTAAAGAAGAGGAGGCTCCATAGGTTGGATCCTAGGAGAGCTTTGAGTTTCTACATCTTGCGCATGTCCCGGGTCAGAGTGGACGATCAACTTTCTTACTTGGTAACGTTCTTTCGATGGGATGTTCCGACAACGTATTCCACATAGCTCCCTCCCTACCTGCCCCTCTACAGAATTTCTTTTGCGATTGCAGCTTTCGTTTCTGTAAGGCTTTCTGTAGTCATACTGGCAGAAGATTGGTGCCACACGTTCTGGGGAAAAAACTACAACTGAGACTACGGGCGTCGTGTGTCTTACTTATAACATCCGGTGACGTTGGTTCGACGGAGGCACTCGAGGGCAGAGTATTGACGTCATTGACGCAGGACGCAGATGCCGAAAATTGTCCAGAGCAGCACAGCTGTGGTGATTACCTGTCATAGATGTGGAATACGCCGTCGGAACATCCTATCGAAAGAACGTTACCAGGTAAGAAAGTAACTTGTTCTTCCCTAACAGGATGGGGAGCTCATGCTGACGATCTGACCGCCAGCGGTCGTTGGTCTCCGTCATAGTCAAAACTCCACACCAAACTGTTAGAGCTGAGGGCCATCAGGCTGGCCCTGAAAGCTTTTTTGCCATCTGTGCGGGGGAGAAGTGTCCTGATCATGATGGACAACACAGTGACCATGCAGTACCTCAACAAAAAAGGGGGGTAGGGTTCACTCCCGTTGTGCAGAGAGGCGATGCAGCTCTGGTTCTGGGCGATCCAGCAGGGAATTTCACTCTCGGCAGTACAACTGGCCGGAGTGGAGAATGCGGCGGCGGACGCTCTGAGCAGGCATAGCACGGCCTCTCATGAGTGGGAGTTAGCTCAGGAAGTCCTTCTGGAGATCTTCGCTCTTTGGGGGGAACCCCACAAGTGGATCTCTTTGCTACTAGTGCCAACCGGAAGTGCGAGAGATTCTGCTCACGGGAATTTCCTCCGAGAGGAGCATTCGTTGTGGATTGGTCATTCCCACTTTTGTATGCGTTTCCTCCGGTCCCCGTCATTCCTCAAGTGTTAAGGAGGTTGCAGAGGTTCGGATCCCACATGATCCTCATTGCTCCGGATTGGGCCAGGAGAACGTGGTACCCGGATCATCTAGAAATGTCCATCTGCTCTCCATGCCGTCTTTCCTACCGTGAGGATCTTCTTTGATTTCCCAATTTCTAAAAGGGCTAACTGTTTTCCCGCCGTCCCCGTTTCAAGTGCAGGTTTGGGATCTGAATTTGGTCTTAAAATTCCTGATGGGTGCTCCATTTGGACCTTTGCACTCTTGTCCTTTAAGTCTGTTGTTTTTCAAGACGGTTATCTTGGTTGCGGTTACATCCGCTCGTAGAGTGAGTGAATTGCAGACACTTTAATCTAAGCCTCCCTTTACTGTGTTCCACAAGGATAAGGTTGTAATGAGGGTACGTCCTTTCTTTCTACCTAAGGTAGTGTCTGAGTTTCATTTAAGCCAGAAAGTGGTACTTGCTGCTTTCTAGCTACCTCCTCATCCTTGTAAGGAAGAGGAGTGACTCCATAGGAGAGCTGAGCTTTTATATTTCTAGGATATCCAGAGTCAGAGTGGACGATCAACTCTTTGTGGGGTACTCTGGACACCGATTGGGCCAGGCTGTTACCAAACAGACCTTGTCCAGGTGGATTATCCTCACCATTACTGAATGTTACAGATTGTCTAGCAAGGACCCTCCTAAAGGGTTGAGAGCTCATTCCACTAGGGGCGTGGCTGCTTCCACAGCCCTGCAGCGGGTAGTTCCTATTAGGAATATTTGTGATGCAGCGACATGGGCTTCTATCCACAACTTTGTCAAACAATACTCCCTGGATGCACTCCATGGTCAAGATATGTCCTTTGGTAAAGCGGTTCTTTATTCTGCCATCTGATTGGGTATTCTAAATTATTTTCCCTCCTCCATTTTCTGGTACTGCTTTGGGAGTCTGTCAAAGATGTGGAATACGTTGGAGGACACAATCCATTCGAAGAACAAGTTACTTACCAACTGGTAACTTTCTTTCGACTGGATGTTCCTCCAACGTATTCCACATCGCCCTCCCAGCCTGCCCCTCTGGAGAATTTCCTGTGCTTTTGCAGCTTGGGTTCCCTCAAGGCTATGTGCTGTCAAGCAAGCATTATGTACAAGCATGTCACACGTTATGGAGGAAAAAACATAAACTGATGCTAAGGGCACTGTGTGTTCCATTTATAACATCTGGTGACATCGCCCTCAACGGAGGCCTTCGAGGGACATCGACCCGACGCCATCGATGCAGGACGCTCTCTGCCAAAAAATGTCCGAAGTAACACAGCTGTGGACATTACATGTCAAAGATTTGGAATACGTTGGAGGAACATCCAATCGAAAGAACGTTACCAGTTGGTAAGTAACTTGTTCTTCTTAGTAACCCCCCCAGTACTTCTACATAAGATGGGTTGTACTGGACCTACATAGCAAAAACTGGTAAGTAAAGTCAATTTCACTTTACTACTGTTGGGAACAGTAGTTTACACAAGAGAAGGTATTTAAACCTGAAGAGAAATCTAAAGGACTTCTCTGTGACACTGCACTGAAGGTGCTGTGTGTCACAATACAAAAGGTGATGCCTATGGAGTTTGTCAGACTCCAAAACCAAAAGAAACACAGAGTCCAAATCAGATCAATAATACATGAGTGGGGAAAAGGTCTCACTTACTCCAGGATAAAAATGTAAAGTCCTTAAATCCAGCGAAAGAGATGGGGTGCGGGGGGTGGGGGGGTCTCTAAGGTAGAAGGGAATTAGCACAGAAATTAGACCTGTACTACACAAGTTGATAGTGTGACTGAGCAGCCAGGCTTATCTCAAGAGGGGTAAATTTGAGCTGTAGAACCGTAGCAATGAAATACACAAATACAAGTAGCCAAGTAACACTTATACTTCGGGTTTGTAGTTTATTTATTTATTCTGAAGCTTATATAGCGCGCCAAGCCCAAAGGCATCTGGGTGGTTTCTTACAGAGTGTAGAGGTTACAATTGTTACACTAGCAAGTAAAAAACAGACATAGCGAAGATAATGACATTACAGATAGATGCAGTGAACAGAATAACATGCAGAGATTGCAGATTCAGTGAGGAGTAGGAGGGGGTGGTGACAAGCTAGGTTAGTGGGAGTACTTGGTTACTTAAGCTTTGGGTGAAGAGGTGCGTTTTGAGTTGTTTTCTGGAAGATCCAAAAAAGATTCTGGAGCTCTGAGTGGGAACAGCAGTGCGTTCCAGAGTTTGCTGGCGAAAGTGGGGAAGCTGCTACCACCTGCCTTTTGGAGCTTGAACCTGGGAATGGCTAGGTGGTGCTGATAGGCAGCTCGGATCGGTCTAGAGCGTTGTGTCTAAGTGATACTGTTGGACAGGTAGGCGGGGGCCATCTGGTGAAGACATTTGTAGGTTAAGGTGAGTTATTTGAACATGATGCGTTTTTGTACTGGGAGCCAGTGTTGTTGGTGTCCAATGGCTGAGATGTGTGCTGATCTGGGGACGTTGAGTGCAGCTCTGAGGGCATTGTTTTGTAGGATCTGTAACTTCTGGATATTCTGGATCCGCTTCCCGGCATACAATGCGTTGCAGTAGTCGAGGCGCATAAGGACTAAGGTTCTGGCTTGAGTAAGATAGCTGTCTGGTGAGAGGAGTTTTGTGCAAGCAGTAATGAGGTTGCATGTGTATGAGGTTGTTGAGGTGGTAGCATTTACTTGTTTATCGAAATTGAATGAGGAGTCTAGGTGGAAACCAAGCGTTTTTACATAATTGTTTACTTTAATGGTGTGTCCATCTATGACGAAGGACTTAAAGAGGTGATTGAGTTTGGCGATTCTATGTTGAGAGCCGATTATAAGCAGCTCAGTCTTATCGTCATTTAAAAATAGCCTGTGCTGCGCCATCCAATCTTGGATAGATCGTATACGGCATTGAGGATGGCTGTGTCAGTGTCGTGGTCTCCTGCGATAGGTATTAGGACCTGAGTGTCCTCTGCGTAATTAGTGTAGGTGACACCCAGGTCGTTTGTGAAGATATTGTACAAAGTGGGGGCCAGAAATGAGCTTTGTGGCACTCCACAGGTGACTGGGGTGGGGTTGTGCTTCTGCTTTAGTGGAGAAGACTTTCATAGTTCTGTCGCTGAGGAAGGATTTCATCCAAAGTGTGACGTTGGAGAAGTTTGCTGTTGATGTTAGGTGTTTACACAGAATATTGTGGTCCACCAGGTCAAATGCGGCAGAGAGGTCTAGGAGAAGCACAGCTAGTTTCCCATTGTCTCTCAGGTTATCCATTTGGATTTTTAGATCCAGTAGTGCTGTTTCCGCCCCATGTCTTGGGCGGAAACCACACTGGAGTAGCCCCAGGATCTTATTAGTTTCCAGATATTTCTGAATTTGCGATATGCTACTCTATCAAGAATTTTCAAGAGAAATGGTACTGTTATTGGGCGGTAGTTTGTGGGAGTATTGGGGTCCAGGGTGTTTTTTTTTCAATAGGGGTAGGACCCACGCTTTTTTTATGTCCGATGAGACAGTTGTTTTTGAAGGAGGCATTGATAAGACTGATGATGAATGGGCATGGGTCAACTCGACGGTTTTATGCTAAGGACAATTTTCAGAACTTCTGGGATGGTGACCTCTGTGAATTCGAATTGGGGAAGCTCCTTGAGGTCGGTGGAGGTAGCAGAGGGAGGTGGAGGTTTGTGTAGTTTGTCTGGGCTATTCTTTTTGGCTTCAATTGTAGATTGGAGGCGATTGATTTTTGTTTTGAAGGGCATTTTGAATGTTCACACCAGTCTGCATCTTTATTACAGCTTTCTGGGGGTGGGATAGGGGTTTCTAGCTCTCTGAGGATTAGCAATAGTTCCTTGGTATTGAAGCTCGCTTTGGATATTCTGTCGTCGTATAATTTTCCTTTGGTAAGAAGTACTTTTTGTATGTAATTCCCTGGAGGCAGTGTCAGAGATTGTTGTGGAGTCTGTTTATTATGGTGGGCTCAGCAGTGTCGTCTCGTAGGTGTAGCCAGGACGGGTTGCAATAGTGGGAGCAAGTTGTTGGCTGTGAGTTTCTTTTTGCTTCTCGAGGGCTCCTCTGGTGCTATATTCGGAAGGTTGGTAGGTCTGATCTTGGTATTGATGTTGAAAGTGATGCGGTGTTGATCAGTCCAGGGGCAGGGTGACTTACATATGACGGTGGAAGTGCAGTTGATATCTATCTGCAAGCCAGTCGAGAGTACGACCTTTCACCTTAGTGGGATTCTGGATCTTGTGCGCAAAGCCAAGTGCTGACATAGTGTTAGCCAAGGATAGAGCATTGGTGTCGAGTGGGTCATTCAGGCCTAGATTGAAATCCCCCAATAAGATGGTTTGTGATTTGGGTTTTCTATAAGAAGAGATGATCTGTGTGACCTCATTCTCAACGGTGTGTGTGGGCTCTGGGGGACAGTAGATGAGGTCGATGTTTAGTGTCGCTGTTGCTGAAAGAGACATTTTCACTGAGAGGAGTTCACAGGAGCTATGGGGAGTTGAAAGCACCTCTCATGTTCAAGGAAGATTTAGCTATGATGGCCACTCCTCCCCCTTTGACATTCGGTCTGTCCCTTCTGCAAATGGAGTAACTGCTGCTAAAGATTGTTAATGTTTGTGTTATGGATTTTTATGGGCCAGGAGCATAAACGGGTGTGTTGGTGAAATGCAAACAATTTAAAATCGCACATTTTCTACCCTTCGCATCACTCTCGGTCTCAAGGCAGTTTAGCAAGTGCAATTCTTACTCCTGTTAAATGGAAAGAGCAAGGATAACTATTCCTTCCTGGTGTTCAAGAACTGCCTTGCCGTATCGTCTCTCCCCAGGCCCCTTGTTCGCTCACCTTTGCGCTACAGAGCTCACGCCTTCCAAATAAAATGTATCTGCCTCCTTTCTTGGTCTGGCCTATATAATTGATTTCTAAATGATTACTTCTAAGATGAAGAATACCAAAAGCCGTTTGGTCATATCTCACCTTTTGTAAACTATAAGGGATATTCAAGGTTGGAAATTCATACCTTAACCGCTTGACCTCTCGGCACATGCAGCGTAAAGAAAGCCAGGTAAATAGAAAGTGATAATTATCTTTCTGCTTGGCTGGCTTTTCTGTAAGAGAAAGCTGCCCTTGGGGACTTCCCTATTTTGATTTATTTTGTATGTATTTATTTTATTTGTTGATGGTGCCCAAGACCCGGATGTATCAGGGCACCACTGTTTACAGAACATTCTGTGCGTAGTAGAAGGTGTACAGGGTTGCACAGTATTGTTTGGTTACAGAAGATACAAACTATCGAGCATATTTGTCGAATAGTGCATTTTTGATTTTATTGAAAAAGATCAGGTAGAAGGGTTCTTCTATGATGGAGGGTGGAAGGGAGTTCCACACTGGGGGAATGATGACTGTGAAGCTTGTACCTACCGCTCTTTTTTTTGCGAAATCTGGGGGTAGTTGGTGAGGTGGAAGTGGAGGAGCACTGGCTACGCAAACTGGATCTTTTGGTGATGCAATGTGTAAGGTAGATGGGTGGTGTTGTGGAGGCATCAGTGTGTGATGGATAGTATTTTAAATTCAATGCAGAACTTGATTGGTAGCCAGTGTGCTTTGTGTCTGATAAGAGAAATGTGATCTGATTGTTTCAAGCCCCACACTGCTTTGAGGGCGTTGTTTTGGATCGTCTGTAGTTTGAGGTTTTTGGAAGAGGTACATGCGAGCATGGCATTGCAATAGTCTAATTTTCTGCTTATAATGGCTCTAGCTAGTGTGAGGTAGTTGCTGTGGGTAAGGAAGTTTCTGGAGAGGTTAATAAGTTTGGTTGAGTAAGCCGCAGATGAGGCTACTGCTTTAACATGTTTGTACAGGTTGAGCTCTGCGTCAAGGTATGCCCTTCGTGTTTTGACATGTGAGGATACAGGGGGGGGGGCTTATCCCGTCGATGTGAGATGCGGAAGGCGGGTCGAGATGTTTGAGGCGGTGCAGAGAGCCGACAATAAGCAACTCAGTCTTATCATTTAGGCAGTGGTGGTGAGCCATCCAAACCTGATTGGTATTTGCAGAGTCAAGTTGGTGGATGCCTGTGAGTTTGAGGAGGATATGGGCATCGTTGGCAGAATGTGTGTGGGTATGTTCAGGCTGTCCAAATGATCGAAGAGGGGCTTGGTGTACATATTGTACGGTGTGGAGGAGAGACCGGACCCTTACGGGACCCCATAGGACACTGGGATGGGGTTGGCTTCTTCGGCTTCTGCGAAAACCCTAGAGGTTCGCTCGTTCAAGAAGCATTTGATCCAGTTGGCTGCTTCGGGAGAGAGGTTAAACGTAGAGCTGAGTTGGAGGCCAAGGATATTGTGGTCGACAAGTTTGAATGCAGCTGAGAGGTCTAATAGTAGGAGGATGGCGAGATCACTGTTGTCACGGTTGTGGTCGAGTTGGATCTTTAGGTCGAGGAGGGCAGATTCAGTGCTATGTTTGGGTCTGAATCTGGACTGGCGAGCGACGAGCAGATTGTTGGTTTCTAGATGAGTTTGGAGTTGTAAGTACGCTGTGCAGTCGAGGATTTTCAGGAGGTAGGGCACCGTCATGATGGGGCGGTAGTTGATAGGCAGGGTATTGACATTTTATTTCTATCGTGCTTGTACTCCAGTGTTTCAGAGCGCGGCAAGGGAGGGGAAGAGGGGAGAACAAAATGACTATCTTACTAGGCCCAGTGACATTGAGAACGTGCATGGGAGAGAGGAGGGGAAAAGTGCATGGAAGGGGGGAGAAGTGGAAAGTGCGGAGCCAGGGAGAAACGGATAAGGATAGGATCAAGTGAGTTTATTATTTATTTTTTTGCAGTGGTGTGATCCAGACTTTTTAATGGATTTGGGAATAGTACAGGCATTGAAGGAGGCATTGATACATTTGGCAAAGGTTAGGGCGAGGGGTTCTACACAGAGCTTGATGTGGTGGGCGGGCAGAAGTCTCCTATGCAATTGGATGCTTTGAGGTGCTGGATGGTGGTGAGCCTGTTTGATGGGCAAACGGGTGAGCTGGGATTGGGGGGGTACTGGGAGTAAGGGGTGTGGGGAGCATAGATTTCTTGGGAATGGTTTCATCTCCAAGGTTGAGGATTTTGTTTGCTTGGGTAGATTGTAAAAGGGAACACCAGGCTTTGTCTTTGAGAAAGGTGGCGGTAGGAGGGGTTGGTGTTTCGAGCTCCTTGAGGATTTTGAAAAGCTCCCTGGTGTTGGAGCTGGCATCAATGATACGGGCGTTGTAAACATTGGCTTTTGTGTTAATGATCGCTGTTTTGTACGAGGTAGCAATGCTGCTAAAGGCTTCCTTGTTGGAGTGGGAAGGATTCTTTCTCCAGATATGAACTTTCGAGCATTTTAGTTTTCAGAGGGCTACTAGTTCCTCAGTGAACCAGTTCAGGGGGTGTTCTTTTTTTCTGCATTTTCATTTTGAGGGGGGCATGCAGGTCCAGGGTACTGAGCTGTCAAACCAAGACTCAAGGGAAGCACGAAGGGTCGGTTCCAACAGGTCTTTAGTTAATTTTGTGGTCTGTTTTTTTTTTGGTGGAGGAGGGCGCAAGGGACACAGAAGAGAATCAGAGTAGTCTGTCCAAGGTACCATGTCAATGGATTTAACTTGGATGGGGATGTTTAGGGGGACGAGCCAGTTGAAGGTCTGACCTTTGGCATGAGTGGACATGTAATAATGAATGGCCATGTAATAAATCACCATGCTAACTTCTTTCTGCTGCTTATTCATTGCAGCACACATTATTTTCACAATAAATGTGAACTATACACATCATAATGCATTTGTGCTGATAGATTTTCAAAAAACATACTTTGAGGTGGAAGATATGTATATATATCAAGATATGAACATTGAGTTTTGTTGACTGTGTTTTAAAAACGTACATTGAGGTGGCCCATGATGTCATTGTGCGTGATATCATGCGCTAGCCTCCTATATCAATGCTGGCATATGTTATGGACACAGACATTATGAAAATGTATACTCTGGTGACATGGCATCTGTGCATTTTTCTAATGTTGCTCTAGACAACCAATTGTAAATTTTATGGATTTTTATCCCACTTTTCTCAACTATCGTGCTGTAAAATGCACCATTTCAACTCATAAACTCCACTGCTTCTCAAAGGTTGCCAGCGCACACTGCAAGAACAAACAGCAATTGTTGTGCAGTGCAAGACCAAACAACAATTGTGCAAATCGCTTTGTGTTTGTGCTGTGTTAGCCTTACCTTGTTTCTTTTGGTTAGAATAGTCTGCGTAATAGATTCCTTTATTTTATGAAATGGAAGGTTTAAATTTTATTTATTTCTGTTGATTGGTTTTTCTTTCTTAACAAAACAAATATGTGTAAAAATACAAATCAGCAGGCAGTTGAGGAAAATAGTAAAAAAATAGCAGGCTGGTAAGTAAGGTACCTAATCAGCCTTCAAATAATGATACTTGATTGCTGAAGGAAAGGTCTATTCACCAAGTCATGGATAATGTTACAGAATATCTGGGTAGCGGTAGACCGATTGTCCACTGATGGTCTCACTGATATCCTGGATATGGCCCTGCCAAAGGATCTTGTATTGCCATTTCACATGGCCTAGAGAACTGGTTGAAGCCGGATACGACACTGGCAGCCATAAGAATCTCGCAAAGAAATACAGGCAGGCTTCCATAGATTTCGAAACATCCCACCCTGAGAGCTTGGTGGTTCAGGCAGCCACGTCAACTTCAAAGGCGACTTCCTATCCAACTATACCAGATAGTGTCAATAAAAGGTTTAATGCTTTAGGGAAGAGTGCGTTCTCTGCAGGCAGCATGGCCCTGAAGGCCATCCATGCAACTTGTACTCTGGCCAAGTATACACACACCCTATGGAATGTGTCCCGTTGGCGGCGGAGGACATCCCAGAAGGGGAGGAGAGAGAAAGCTTCTTAAGTCTTGTACAAGACAGAAAGGATGCCATGTGTCAGTCTCTCTAATCTGGCTTTAATTCATTTGACTGTGTAAATCGTGCTGTGGTGGCAAGTACAGTCACTAGGAGATTTGGTGGTTGCGCAGGTCAGGGTTTGATCCTGATAGCCAGGCAATGTTATTGGACATGCAGTTTTATGGCTGTCAGCTTTTTGGCTCTAAGGCTGATGAAAGCTTAGAGAAGCTAAGGGCATCTAAGGTGGCAGAAAAGTCACTAGGGGCAGCAATACACCAGCCTCAGCAGCTGCTCAGGATTGGAGAGGTGTGCCCTTTCGATACTAATCCTATGTGGGAAGGGCAGAAGGGCAGAAGGGTCAAAGTAGAGCACCTCTTGGTTCGGGAGTATGAGGGGTTAAGACTATACTCTAAGCTGCTACTTATTTGCCCACTGCAGGATCTACAGCTCCAAAACTCCTTTGATGCTTTGGTCAACAAGACTGTGGTGCGGGCAGGCTGACTCTGCATTTGGAAGATTGGCCGAGCGTAGTATCTTATGGCTATTGCCTCCCGTTTCTAAAAAGGCCTGTATTGTCAACCAGGAAACCATCCGCCCCTCCATCTTTGAAAGGATCTACGTGATTTGCCCGCGGCCGGAAAGTTTGCACCTTTCTCATGCGAACACACGTACATGCCCCCACCCACAACATACCCATGACACCCCCCCCCCCCCCCCCACCCACACTCCCAATATAAACAAACCCCACTACCTTTTTCTTCACGCTGAGTCCCTGCAGGGCCAGTTCCCTTTCACTTCTGTGATTGTGAACCTGCGCTGCAGGGTCCTTTTTTCTTTTTCTTTTATGGGGGCTGCAGGGGTTTCCCCCCCCAACCCCTGCTCACTTTACTGTGTAGTATAGTGAGCGGGGTGTTGCGGGGGACACCCACGCAGCCCCCGTTTATTTTTTTTACAATGCTACCACCAATGGTTCGAATTTTTGGTGTTCAAACCTTTGGTGGTAGCATTTTTAGAACTTTTGGTTCATGCAAACATTTTGATGTGGGGGAAAACGTCCAATACTGTTGGAAAAGGTGTGATAGTTAGTACCTGTAGCGGAAATGAATCAAGGTTGGTATTCTCCTTATTTACTCATTCCCAAGAAGGATAGGGGACTGCAACCCATCTTGGACTTGAGTTTCTTGAACAAGTCTCCTCAGGAAGGACAAGTTCAAGATGGTTACTCTTTCACAGATTTTCCTGGCCCTCTGGCTTCAGGATGGCATGGTGGCACCGGCCCTTCAGGATGCTTGCTTTCATGTGCCAATCCATCCCAAACACAAAGTATCGGAGGTTCGCAATTGGCGGTTCTCATTTTCAATGTCGAGTCCTGCCTTTTGGGCTAACCACCTCTGCCCCAAGGCTTTTCACGAAGCTGATGGCGGTGGTGGCAGTGAATCAAAGGAGGGACGGAATTCACGTGTACCCCTACCTAGACGATTGGCTGATCGGGGCTTGTTCTCCCGAGCAGGTTCTCCATAATCTCGGCTACACATGTCACTCCTTCCACAAAATGGGCTTCTCCCTAAATTTCAAGAAGTCCGACACCTTCTCAGAAGCTTCAGTTTATTGGGGCAGTCCTGGATTCTTCCTTGGGGAAAGCTTGGTCCCCCGAGGTAAGGGCTCAACATCTTCTGCAGATGTCACAAACATTTCCAATTGCTCAGTATCTTGGTTTTATGGCATCCTGCATTTTCCTGGTGCCAAAAGCCTGTCTGAGGATGAGGTCTCTCCAATGGCCTCTCAGATCCCAGTGGTCACAGTTCCCCCGAGAGGATGATGGACCGTCTCCAGGTCCTAAGCAGGGTCACACAGAACCTCACGTGGTGGGCCTGCAAGGAGAATGAGGAAGGGGAACCTTTTTGGCAGCCATGGCCGGAAATAACCGTTATGACAGACGCCTCCCTTGCAGGATGGTTAGCTCACATGTACAACCTGACAATCGGTGGTCATTGGTCTCCGTCGGAGTGCAAACGTCATATAGACCTTTTGGAGCTGAGGGGCAATCAGACTAGCTAGCGCTAATTGCTTTTATGCCTTCTGTACTGGGGAAGAATGTTCTGATAATGGCAACACATTGGCCATGCATTAGTTTAACAAGAGAGATGTAAAGTAGAGCCACTACCACTCTGCAGAGAGGCAATTCAGCTCGGGCTCTGGGCACTACTGCAAGAAAGAATTTCTCTGTCAGCAGTTCACCTGGCTGCAGAGGCGAACACAGCAGCCGATGCTCTGAGCAGGCAGAGCACAGTCTCCCATGAGTGGGATTCCTTCTAGAGATCTGTGCCTTTTGGGGGACCCTGCAAGTTGGTCTGTTCGCGTCCAGTGTCAACAGGAAATGTGAACTGTTCTGTTGCAGGGAATTTCATCAAAGAGGCGCTCTGGGGACAGGTTTGTGATGGATTGGTATTTTCCCCTCCAGTATGTGTTCCCTCCAGTCCCCATCATTCCTCACATCATCAGGGGGTTGAATCAATTCTGAAAACCCAGGATCCTGATTGCTCCGGATTGGGCCAGGAGGACCTGGTACCTGGACCTTCTGTTTATGTCCATCTGCCCTCCAATTCGTCTTCCCCAAGGAGAGGCTGCCTTCTACACCTAGAAATCAGAAATCTGAACCTCCACACCTGGTTTCTGAGAGGTTAAGATACAAATATTGGGACCTTCTGGAAGAAGTTATGGAGATGTTGCTTTCGGCTAGAAGGCCAGTGTTGGGGAGAATTCTCATTCATATGCTAATTCCATTCAGCTTAGAGGCCCCCGGCAACTTTGCTGGATTTTGAGGACTTGTTTTTTTTACCTGGAGAGAGTGAGCCGCCTTTCCCACTCGCTCATGTATTTTGTTGTGTATTTTACTCTTGTGTTCTTTGATTATGGGGTTTTAGATAACTCCATAGGCATCATCTTTTCATGTGCGTCAGTCAGCACCCTCAGTGCAGTGACACAGGGAAGCCTTTTAGGCTGTCCCAAGGTTTAAACACCTTCTTTGGGATAAACTTATGTTTCTCAGAAAAAGTAAGGTTAAATTGACTAGTAAAGTCTTTTTAAATTCCTAGACCCAGCACACACTATATTCCTATAGAGTACTAGAGGGGTTACCTAGTATCCCCTGCGTCTAGAAACTCATGTTGCAGTCCCCTGCTACCCTTTCCTCTCGAAATGGCTGTTGGCAGTGGTTTTACAACGAACTACCATGATATTTCCCGACCGTGAACACTGGTAGCTAAAAATCGCGGGAGCCATGTTTTTCAACATGGCGCCTAAGCCCCCTTTGTTTAAACAGGTTCCGGTCTTCTTTTTTGCCATTTCTTTTTGGAAAGGTCCTTCTAGTGTTTTTCTCTGCGTGCCAAACTAGGTTTGGTCCCTTTGTTTTTATGCCTTTGGCGGGCTTCAGGACTGAAGACCACCTCTGGCTTTCGAGTGTCTGGGGTGGGCAGGAAGTGAGGGAGGTGCCCTAAACTCCCTGTGCTTAGTCTCCTAGGAGATCCAAATGCACTCTGGCGTGATTGGCTGGATGACAGTCCGGCAAGGACAGCCACCCTGCTGGGTGAGTGGCAGCTAGGCTGGAATGAAAGGGAGAAAACTGTTTAAAAGACGAGTCTCTTGGCTTGGAAGGAGAGTCGACCACTGGAACGAAAGAACTGAAGAAGAGTTGGAAGAGGGCAGCTGCTGAAACTACTGGACCGTTTGCCTGGTGGAGCCCTGCAGCAGGTCCGAATAGCCATGTTCATCTCGACAGAGAAGCCCTTCAAGGACGACTTCTTCCTTTGAGTTGGTAGGACCAATCAACTCGTAAGCCACCTGGACACCATTCTCGGAGCTGGTTAGGATTAACCAGGGAAAAGGACACCAGCTACCAGAATCGAAGAATTGCCAGTTTGCCAGCTTTGCGACCAGTCCCTGTGCAGTGCAGGAGTCCCCCGATGTCCTCCCTCTTGTCCCCACGACTGAGGCTCAGAAACAGCGAGATCTGCAGCAACTGTCAAACATAGAAGTCTTCAACTGCATCTTTTTCTTCAATATAAGGTACTGTGAAAAACCGACCAAGAGAGCTTACCACTCACTGCGAAAGTTTGTGGAACTTTGGCAACTTGCAGGCCTAGTCAGCTTGTGACCCGACATATGAACCTTTCTTCCGTGAACTACTTCTCAGAACCGTGGCAGACTTTTCCGTTTAAATACCAGAACCGTTTTTACCTATACAAGACTCTAGACCATTGACTTTGGCCTACCTACAGCATTGAATCAACTTCTCTGGTGAACTCAAACTATTTGCACTGTTATAAAGTAACTAATATTCCTTTTATTAACTTATGCCTTTTTGCTCCTACTTTAAACACTCTGAATGCCGTTTTGTTCCTCCTTCAAAGTAGCTTAAATGTTTCAGCACCGGTTAGTGTAAAGTATTTTAGTATATTTTTGCGTGATATTGATTGCCTCCTTTTAGTGAATGTTTTCTGATTGATATCTCATATCAGACAAGCTGACCAGCTCTTTTTGGGTCACACATTTGGACAGGCTGTAACCAAGCAGACCATTTCCTGATGGATTATTGTATGCGTTTCTTAATGCTATGGTTTGGCGGGCAAAGACCTGCCAGATTGTTTGAGAGGGCATTCCACCCGTGGAGTGGCTACCATTTCTGCTCTTCAGGGAGATGTGCCTGTACAAGGCATATACAATGCCACAACTTGGTCGTCTTTGCACACTATTTTCAAGCATTACTGCCTGTATTCTGTGTCTGGTCAGAAGTCTGTATTTGGCACGGTTGTGCTTCACAGCATCAACCAACAATACATTCTCGATTGCCACCGCTTTCACATACTGCTTTCGGCATCTGTGAAAGATGAGGAATCTGTGGGAAGACGCAATCCATTAGAAGAACACATTTCTTACCCCTGGTATTGTTTTTTCTACTGGATGTGCCTCCCAAGGATTCCTCATCGCTCTTCCAGTCTACCACTCTAATTAGCCAATATTTCCATTGTTAGATCTTCCTCTCTTTCAATGCCTGGCTAATAAGCTTTGAGACATCTGAGCATAGGAGGATAGAAAACATAAACTGAGGCAAATGGCGCCAGGCTAGCTATTTATACCAATGTTGACATGTCAGCCAAGAGCAGGGCCGAGGCCGTTGAGGCCCACGCGTCGACGAATCATGGCGCCCTCTACTATGAAAGTTTGCGAATTTGCAAGCAGACCTACGGATATATCAAAGATGAGGAATCTGAGGGAGGAATATCCAGTAGAAAGAACGTTACCAGGGGTAAGTAGTTTGTTCTTTTAACATGTTTAAGTGTGATTATTTACAGTGCACTACGCGTTTGTGAAATGCGTTTCGCTGTGTACATTTAAGGTACAAACACCTTGTAACAAACCTCAATTTTGATTTTAACTCCATCAGAAAAGATTGGAACAGTTACTCTTAAAGTTCCCCCCAGAAGAAGTGGAGTCTCGGCGATGGCAGAAGATTGCAGATAGTTTGGGTAACAGAACTGCAAAGCAGGTAATTAAGTTTGTTTTCTCTACCCTCTGAACCTCTTGATATATGTTGGAAACGAGATCAAATGCAAATTCGTAAATATTCTTTCTGCTATGCACATTGACTGGCATGGATGAATCAACTCATTTAATCTTTGATAACTCATTTTTACCCCACAATGAAAACACACCCAGTTGTAGGGTGGCATCACTGTTAAACAGATCCTCGTACCACTACAGTGAAAATCTAAAGCTTTGTAGGCATCTTAGCAAGCACACAAAAATACATAAAGAACTGAATTATCAACCAAAGAGTGAAACAAAATGTGTTACATACTGATATGATATTCACTATTCTACACCATGAGAAGTTTATTTGCAGTAAATTCTATTCATTTCCATGATTTCATCCATATTTCGGTTTTCATGGCACATGAACATAACCTACATTTTTGTTTTATAAACTGATAAAGATCTCTTTCATACATTAGGTAATCATTTTTGGTGCCTGTGTTAGTCTGTTAGGTTTGCTTATGTTTGAGGCATACTAGGTTTGAGATGTTGCAGGAACACTGTGAATGGGCTGGTTGTCTGAGTGAGAGGCTCTAGTTAAAACTGTGAGGAGCTTTAAATCTGAATATTCCTTTCATTGGATTGCTTTTCTCCCACAGATTCCTCATCACATATTTTAGGGGGCATTCTCAGAAATGTGCTAATTCCCTAATTTTGCTGGATTGTGAGGGCTTGATTTTTTTCAAACTGGATAGAGAGAGAGACCCTTTTCCCGACTCTCATGTATTTTAATGTGATGTTGTACACTGTTTCTTTTTGGTTGTGGAGTCTGACAAACTCCATAGGCATCGTCTTTTACATTGTGTCACACACCATCTTCAGTGCAGTGACATAGGGGAGTCTTTCAGATTTCCCAAAGGTTTAAATACCTTCTCTGGGATAAACTACTGTTTCCCAGAGCAGTTAAGTGAAATGGACTTTACTTACATTTGTAACTTTTTAAACCCAGCACACACTATCTTACAATGGGGTGCTTGAGGGGATACTTAGTATCCCCTTTGTCTAGCTTCTCATGGAAAATGTTTGTTGCCCTTTCCTCACTGAATGGCTGGTGGCAGTGGTTTACGTTTTTACTACTTTATGGGATTTTACCATGGGCTGCGTTCGCAGCCACGGTAAAGCACCCACGGGTACAATTTTTATGAAAATGGCCCTAGTCTTCTTTTTTTCACCATTTCTTTGTGGAAAAGTCCTTCTTGGGATTTACTCTGCGCACCAAACCAGGTTTGGTCCCTTTGTTCGCTTTGCCTTTGGCGGGGATTCACGAGTGAAGCCCGCCTCTGGCTCCAGGGTGTCTGGCGTGAGCAGGAGGTGAGGGAGGTGCCTGAAACTCCCTGTGCCTAGTCTCCCAGGAGACCCAAATTCACTCTGTGGTGATTGGCCGGCTGACTGCCTGGCAAGGACAGCCACCCTGCTGGGTGACTGACAGCTAGGCTGTAATGAATGGGAGCAAGCTGCATAAAAGGCAAGGCTTTTTGGCTTGGAAGGCAGAGTCGACCACTAAAGGAATCCGAAGAACTTGAAGGGGACGCCTGCTGCAACTCCTGGACCGTTGGTTTTCCCGGTGAAGCCCTGTTGCTGTGCTGACCCTCAAATTTCTTATCGACAGAGTAGCTCCTGCAAGGACGATTTGTCCCTTTTGAGTTGGTGGGAACAATCAACTTCAAAGTAAGCCACCTGGACATACTCTGAAATCTGGTCGAGTATCCACTGCCGTTGCTGCTGGAACCGGATAGCCAGGGAGAGGAACACCAGTTTGTGTGCGTTGCTTTTAAGCTGGCCAAGAAATAAAGGAAGATCCTCCGGACTCCCAGGAAGCAGGACTGACCGAGCCCCCTCAACAGTGCGGGACCCCAGATGCAAGGAAAGTCCATCTCAACAGCCAGGAACCGCAGTGTTGCTATTTGCGGTAGATGCGAGGAGCTGAAGCACTGAACAGCCACTTGTTTGAAGTGTGCCGGTTGCGAGCGGTGGCTGTCCCATTGCAGTGCAGGAGTCCCCAGAAGTCCCCCCTCTTGTCCACACGACTGAGGCCCAGGAACAGCGAAATATGCAGAGCTGCACAGGAACAGATGTCATCTGCTGCACTTTTTCTTCAACCTAAAGTCTAAGAGAACTTACCTCTTGTTGTGTAGTCACTTGTCCTCATTGGAGACTTGCTTGGTTGCATGTTTAGTGTTGTTTGCTGCTTCTTTACTTCACAAGCCTAATCAGTTTGTGGCCCTACTTTGATCTTCTATTCTACCAAGACATTTTAAACATTGGAGAATACTTTCTACTTACCTGCAAGAAGTGCTTCAGTTCAACTTGACCTTTGCAAACTTAACTTTGCTCCCTTAATGACCCTTCTCTCTTCTGCTTATGTGTTTTGCCTTCCTTCCAGGAAAGGGTTAACTCACTTTGCATTGGGGGGTTGTATTGAAAGTACTTACCTACGTAAGAATAACTATGAATACTTCTTTTTATTCTGAACTCTCTCCTCTTTAACACTTCTCCCACGAATATTCTAAATGCAACAGTAATATATTAATGCCAACAGCACCCTAGCTATTGAAGTCACCTGAGGGTGTAGGTAGTGCCCGTGTGTCATCCCACATGGGTATTTGCTGATTTAGATAACTGAGTGTGTATTTTTGAAGTATATTTGTGTGGTGTTTTATATTGCTCCCTTCTGAAGAAGGCTTATTCTGACTGATAAATTAAGTTTTATTAAGAAACCTGGTGTGTAAGGGTTTATTTGAATAAGTGTCACTGAATCTCTGTGCAACTCCCCTACAGCTCATATTGACCCCTCTTAATATAAGCCTGGCTGCTCCACACGCTACCAAACTGTGTAGTGCAGACGTATACGAAAGGTTGGGTTTCTATTGCCAGGTCAGGGTTGTTGTAGTGCCCCCAAAAGGTACTGCATATAATCTTGCTTAACAATATAGATATCCCTTTCAGTGGCTCGGAATTCTTTCGACAGGACGGGCAGTGCACCTCGTCTCGGCTGTTGATCCCTCTTGACTCGATCCAGCGGTCATGGAATCCAGATGTGACGTCGGTAATCACATATACCATACCTCTGTTCCTTTTTTCAGCACGCTGCTCATCTCCCTCTCCCTTTCTCGCTCTCTTTCTTGCTCTTTCTCGCTCTCTTTCTTGCTCTTTCTCGCTCTCTTTCTTGCTCTTTCTCTCTTTCTCTCTTTCTCTCTTTCTCTCTTTCTCTCTTTCTCTCTTTCTCTCTTTCTCTCTTTCTCTCTTTCTCTCTTTCTCTCTTTCTCTCTTTCTCTCTTTCTCTCTCTCCATCAATTTTGTCTTATTCGACACTGTGGCAATGGAAGTTGTCGGGCTTCAAATAGTGCAATGACTGTAGATCTAAGATGTCCATTACGTACCCAAACAATGTCTGTGCGCAGTGCTTCTGTGTCAGTCACGTCATGAGGACTGCATGAACCTCAAGTCACTGAGAGAGGGCTGTGAAACTTGTGGAGGTCTGCCCTATCCAAATCTCTAGCCCGCTCGGCACAGAGGTGCCCACTCTGGCAAAGGAGCATAGGCACCATAAAAAACCAAGAAGTGCTCACATTTGTGCAGCCATTCGTCATCATCCTTCTCCCATAATTGTATTCTGCTCCTCTTTTGCTTTTGGGGCCATGTACAGTTCACTAAGAGCTTGGTGTAATGGGTCCTTGCCCTGCCATTTATGCAGGGCCATGGCAGTGACCTTTGATTTCCTGCAGCCAGACCTGTTCATTCTGTTCTGGCCACTCACCCCTGACAAACAGTTTGTGCATGAGGTGTTCCCTAGCCATATTGATTTCTACTGGGATCGCCATTTTGGAACTATCAATTTCTTTATGTATTATTTTAGGGTTAATTTACTTTTACCAACCGGACCGATTTTGGAGTATTTATTTTGAGAGGTGCTTGTAGAGTGTAGCACAGTACACCAACCAAGCAAGGTGTCTGCACCCTGCAGGTTAGTCGGCTGTGCTAGGCTGCCACGGGTGGTAACTCGAACTCAAAATCACAGCACAAGCCCCCAAGATATGGTACGGATTTCTATTAGACAATACACCCCTGTCTCATCCTAGAATGCAATGCACAAATTAAATATTTATTGTGTCTATAGGCTCAATATTCTGAGTGATATACCACTCATATCACACCCCTTCTCAAAATACCCCCAGGTCACAATGGACCAGGAATAAGGCTGGTTTGTAAAGGTAATATTTATTTATTTGAAATTCAAATCAAACACATGATTTAATATATGGTGCAGCAATCACCAATGTGGTGACAAGACAAATAAGAAAGTGGGTAATGCAGCTGAATTCACTTTTGAGCAGCACAGAAGATAAAACGTGGAAAAGAACAGTTTTGGCTTGTTGAAAAGATAGCGCTTAAGTTAAGATTCCCCCCTGCAAATTTCTCATCTCACAATTAAGCAATTCTGCACAGATGTAAGTAAGCAGCAGGTATTTGGGAATATAGAACAGTGTATAGGGTTTGAATACAATCTTCCCTCCCCAAAACAAGAGAAAACGTTTTGGGAAATTATATACTTTTAAAATGGCATTCGAAAAATGGCTTGGAGAAACAATGAAAAATGTGCAAAAATCCTTGAATTGATATAAATCTCCATTGGGGGCAACACTGAAAAGATCCTAACAAACATAAGCTATAATATGAGCAACAGTGCACACTTGGAATCAGACTGGAAGTTTGGAAATACTTTGAATGGGAAAACACACATGTAAAACTTTTTTGCAAAATTGCAAATTCCCGCCTAAATTTCACTATGCGATTTATTTTATTTTTTTTTATTAATAAAAACTGGTCAAATACACCGGTTTTTAGGTAGGTTTAAGTCGGAGTTGAAATTAAGTCTCTAGCTATTAAATTGAGGAAGTTATGCAAGTTTGACTGATGTTTTTAGAAAAACAGAAAATCAGTTTTAAAATGACCGGTTGCTTTTACTTAAACTAGATTAAGGGCTAAGAAAAAGAATGCACCCGTAAATCTCCACAGTTAATTGGCCACTGTAATCCTTCATGTGGTGGATACCCTGTTTTCTTTATGGGAATTACTTTATTTAATCAAAATCACTAATGGCTTATGGTCTAGTAAAACAGATATGAGAGAAAATCATCGCTAACACTAAGAATTATAAATAGGGTTGCAAGAATAGTTCTGACAATATTATAGGTTCTTAAGTTAAAGATGGGATAGGTTATAGATGGATAGGACAAATGATAGGACAAGGCAAGGCAGATATACTATGGTTTACTATGATTCCTATTGATACTTACAGTCCACTTTAAATTAAGATTGGACCGTCAAGGGCTTTGATCATCACAGATCGGGTTTACATACAGCAGGGCACTTCTGGCGGGATAGGTCAGCCTGGCGGTTCTGGTCATTTGGACTGGCTCCTCAGACTGGATTGGATTGTCCCTTCTGGTTGCTGGAGTTCTGCGGGATGGTGAGTTTCAGCAGGCAAGCATGAATGGTAGCAAGCCAGCGCCCCCTTGTTTAACCTGCCAAATGACATCACTAAGTTCATGGTAGGGGCAGACTTGCAACCCACAATGCTATGATTGGTCAAAGGCACAGTTCCCGCCTTGCTTTTTACTGATTGGATGACAGAAAGGGTGGTCATATTTTATGATGTGACTTGGGAACCTCCCATAGTTTTTAGGACCAAAATTTAACTTTGCCCACAAATAGATATTTATATATGTATGCCCTCTAATAAAATCAGACACATACATAACATATTTTTTGTGGGTTACCTTTACAGCCAACTCCCAAGTTGGTGGAACCTGGCTTTGTCTTTCTGTGGAATTTCGTCACTTTTAATCATGAAGGTTTGGCCTAACATTTCCTAATTCAGTACATATATGTGCAATCACCCCTAGAACAGGGATACACAATATTAGATTTGCAGCATTAATAGTTTCTGCGCAATTAGTCTTTTTGACCAACTTTTGTTCCTTACGCAGTAAGAAATCCTACCAAGTCTTCACACGTCTATTGTAAATTCAGATTTCAATGTATGTACTTTTCATTTGTTTACTTATTTTTGCTGCCAAGTGAAATGTCATGAGATTCTGTGGCAAAATAAGCAATTTAAATTCAAAATCGCAGGTCAGTTTTTTTTGTGCTTCCCAAGTGTGAGCAAATGGCCAGACCGTTGAAGTTCACTGAGAAGCCTCTCCCAGCATCTTGCCCCTCCCCTGGAGGGATGAGTGTCCAGCCTTCTATTGTCTTTGCCTGGGCCACAGACGAATGTCTAATGAGTCCTATGTCATGAGTATGCAAGGACTCCCCATAGCAATTAGTCCTTTCCTGCCAGCAGTGAACTGTCAATCTTTCCCAGTCGAGCAGAATTGTTTTTTTTTATTAAATAGTTGATAAACTCCAATCTGGGTTACTTTAAGTATTCACCTACATCTTTCATTAAAACATATAAAATGAACACAGTTTATAGGTGGATTTTTACATTAGCAATCCTTTGACATTTCTTAAAGAATTAGGGTTTCAACAAAAAAAACATGCTTTCAAAACAGGCGATTTTGCACTTCCTTCATGGAAAAACACATTAAACTTCTTTTAAATCCGAGTTTCCTATGCAGCACATACACATTTGATCCAGCACCAGTTCTTCCCTTGAGTGCAGGGATTGTTTGCAGTCTGGATACATGTATCCAGCCTTTGTTTAAGGTTTCTGTCTGTACAGCTGATTCTGTTACATGTTGCAATTTTAGCCGCGTTTTTCCCGTGGAACTGAAAACAATTGTTCCTGGGCTGCCTTTTCCTTCGATACATTTCATAACTGCTGTCAGTCAATGAGGTCCGGTTCCTCTGAGCCACACTGGATGATCCTGACATTTCAGTACCCTTTTTAATCTCAATGATTCAATGGACATAAATGAATCTAGCGCCAAAAACAGCACTTTTGAAGGTTGCAAAGCTAACATTTAAAAGGCATTTTCGGTTTTCCATTTGTAAAGTGATGCAGTGGGGCACATTGGAATGGATCAAAATATCCCACAGTGCAGCAGCTGGCAAAACCTGCATTTAGTTTCTCTTGTAGAGGAAGTGGGTACAGACTGTGTTCCCTTTGGCAGGAAAGCACCGGTCTCGCAGCCCAGGCAAGGAAAGAGGTGTGTCCCACGCTACAGAAGGGGCGGGGGAGCCTCTAAGGGCCAGCAGACGGTGGCAGCAGTGGCTGCGGCGGGACTGCCCTCAAAGCCGCGTTGAGCTCTCTACTGCCACCCCCCCCCCCCAGTTTCACTGGTTGGAGGATGGGTAGGCCATCACTGGCCCCATTGGCGGTACTGATTACCGCCGATACCTGGGCCCCTCAGCTCGTCCAATGGAGTTACTGTCTTCCTTTCTTAAAGAGGCTGCCGGACAGACCACCCCCACTTCCTCAGCACCCGGAACAGGAGCTCCAGGAAGAACTGCGGCCCTGCGTTTGAAGAGTGCAGTGGAATAGGTACCTCCCGAGCAGAGAGGATCAGGCTGCTATTCCCGGTACTCAAGTGGGAGAAATTTGTCCCATCATAGACCTCAGGGCCTTGAACAAGTCCAAGATGGTGACTTTGAGAGAGATTCTCCACGCTCTCATTGACTGGTGTCGTTCCATGTGACGATCCACCAAAAGCACAAGAATTTGCTCAGATTCCTCATAGGGGACAACCCCTACCAGTTCAAGCTACTGCCCTTTGGGTTGACCTCCCCTTCAAGGGTTTTCACTAAGATAATGGCGGTAGTCGCGGCCCACCTCAGAAGATCCAGGGTCCATGTGTTCCCATAGCTGGAGGATTTGTTTGATCCGAGGGAACTTGGCAAAGCAGGTTTCATCCCATCTTGAGGACACTTGATTGCTACTCCACAGGCTGGGCCTCTCCCTGAACTTACAGCACACAACACCAACACAAAGGCTCCAGTTCATCAGAGCGGTCCTGGACACTCGGGGGCAGTACATCTGATGGGGATGGAGAACGGATTGGCGGACACTCTGATCAGGCAGGGCACAGTCTCACACGAAGGAGAAGTGTGCCAGGAACTCCCAGAGGAGATCTTCGCTCAATGGGGTACCCCAAGGGTGGATCCGTTTGCCACAGACTACGACAGGAATTGCAAACAGTTATGCTTGAGGGAATTCCCAACGAGAGGGACCCTGGGGGATGCATTCCTAGTGGAGTGGGACTTCGACCTCCACTATTCCTTCCCTCCGATTCCTGTAATTCTGTGGGGTCTCGGGAGGTTAAGGAGGTTTCACACAACCCTTATCTTGATTTGCCGCACTTGATGGAGTTCCTTATGTCACTGGCCTCGTCGGGCCTTCAGGTTGCAATAGTCAAAGGATACTTGGTGGCTTTGTCTGTTTTCAAAAGGTCTCAGGATCAAGCGTCTTCCTTTACGATCCCATTTATGGCCCAATTCCTGAAAGGGTCTTGTGAATACAATTCTGCCTTTTCTTTTGTTATCCCAAACTGGGACCTTAACTTGGGTCTCATTTTCCTCCTGCTCCTTTTGAGGCTTTGTATTCTTGCTCCATTAGTTTGCTTGCTCTGAAGACCTCTTTTTTTGGTGGCCATTATATCAGCCAGACTGGTCAGTGAGCTGCAGGCCCTAACGTGCAAGCCGCCACATCTCCACTATTTCAGGGAGAAGGTTTTTCTTTAAGTACAACCGGGATTTTTAACTGAGGTTGTTTCAGAGCCCCATCTGTCCCAGGCTATCAACCTGCCGGTTTTCTACCTGCCCCCTCATCCCTCCAAGGAGGAGGAGCATTCAAAGGCTAGACCCGAAGCGGACTCTTAGCTTTTATGTTGCAAGAATGGCAGAATTTAGAAAAACGGACCAACTGTTGGCAGCCTTGTAGTTGGCGAGAAAGGGTTTGGCTGTCCATAAGCAATACATGTCTAGGTGGATTACACTCTTTATTTCAGAATGCTATCTCAACACAGGAAAGTAATTGCCTCTGAGCCCACTCTGCTATGGGTGCGACAACTGCTTTGGCTCTTCAAAGAAGGGTACCAGTGAAAGACATCTGCCCAGCGCCAACTTGGTCCTGACTGCACCCCTTCACCAAACACTCCTGCCTGAATGTAGCCCGTGGAGCGACTGCTCGCTTAGGGAGGGCGGTTTTACAAAGTTTTCTGGTATAGGGTCTTTCATTCTGCCTCCTTGGCACATACTGCTTTGGAGTGTGAGAAAGCTTCCAAGTAGACCTTGAGAATCCCTTATTGAGGTGGCCAGGGAAGGACTGGCGTGCTCAGATCTCGACCCTGGGGGTGGACAAGTGAGGCAGGGTCACCCGGACAAGTGAGGGAGCGTCACCTGGGTTAGGGGAGCCTGGATTATGCTCGAGGGAATCCCCCAGGCGAGACACGATTTCATACTAGGAAAGGTGGTGAGGAGGATGAGGACCCTGAGGCTTTTGTAGGCCGCTCCAACTCTACCTCCTTTACACCCAACTAATCTCCTTTGCCAGAGTCCAGGAACACCTCTGCATCTGGTGAACCTATTCGGAATTCAAACCACGTAAACTACAACTTCCAAAATCCCTGTATTCCTGTTGCCTACCAGAGTGCTCCTAGTGGTCCTTATCCACGTCCCTCTGATTTTTGTTTCCTGAACTCTGTCTACTTTGACAAAACACTACCTTCCCCACAAGCACCCCTATTCCTACCAAACTCACGCTTCCGAGCATACCAAAACCTCTATGACAAGGGATATCATTCTTATAAAACCTTTTCCCGATCCTACCCCGTAGGATATTCAGACACTCTACCACCCCCCCTTTCTTACAATGAGACAGACAAAAGACCAACACCAGGGCCGTTTTCCTGACATGTCCCAACACAAGTGTCAGGCAATTAAAAATAACTATGCACACCAGAGGGCCCTTTCCCTTCCCCACTGGGATAAAAGGCAAAGCACCAAAGCACACTTCGAGCAAGCCTGAACACACAAGGAAGCAGCCATTCCGGACCGGCTGTTCAAGCTGAGGAGAAAGGCGGAGAGACCTGGAGGGACGACCAAGAGGCTATTGCTCTTGTACTTGCCAACTCATATCTGCGAAGCCTCCAAAAGGGAAAGCATAAGACCGGGAAGTCTAGCTGGCGTGTGGTGTGACAGGCGTCAGCGGCACACAGGGCCCTCCCGCGCTGACAGTCGCAGTGGGGAGAAGCTCTTGCCGCCTGTTAGGCAAGATTTGATGCAGTAACTCTGTGGGAGACTACACAAGTCTTGTCCTCTTGGAATAGGGTAACCTACCAATTGGTATAGGTCTGTACTACACAAGTTGGTAATGTGACTGAGCAGACATCCTTCTCAAGAGGGGTAAATGTGAGCTGTAGCATCTAAATCCACAAATACAAGTATCCAAATAACACTTCGACTCGAGGTTTTCTAGTAAATTATTTATTTTTTAACAGTCAGTTTTAAATGAGCATTCTATAAAAAGGGCAATGTGCAACAATAAAAATACACTTCAAAATACTTTCTCAGAATCAAGGCAAAGCAAGAAGAAACTCTTTAGAGATACTTCATATACACTTCCTACACCCTGGGGTGACTTCACTAACTAGGACAGTATTGGCATTTATAGATCACTTTTGGGTATTGTACATAAAGGTCGCCCTCATTTGTGCGCCCCCCCGCAGTCACTGCGAATTTAAAGGTGCACAAAAGGAGGGTGATATTTACTACACCCAAGCAAAGCAGGGGTATCCCCCGCTCTACCTGGGCGCAGTAACGGGTGTCGGGGGTTGCGGGGGTGTCCCCGCTTACCATTTCGGAAAGCAGGGGACACGTAAGAAAATAAAAATAAAAAGCACCCTGCGGCATCAGCTCTAACCCACATTAGTGGGAGGAGCTGACATCGCAGAGTGTGGGCGGCACACTTCTGCATGTGCCCCCCTAAAGGTAAGTGGTGTAGAGGGGGTTGGGAGGGGTAATGCAGGCCAGGGGGAGCGGGCACAGTGATCCATATGATCACTGCACTGCGCCGTAATTGGTGTCAGCATTTTCGGCCGTTGCAGTTACTGGGGCGCAGTGACCACATAGATTCTCACTTTTGTACTAATGGAAGGAAAAAAGGTTAACCGGTTCTCGGAGCATGTGAGCACATTTTAAATCTCCCAATGAAGTCTAGATAAAACTTTTTTTCAGCAATATTAGTTAAAAAATCAATGCATCACCTATGAGGGACAGTTAGAATCAAAGTCAATGTGTTAGAAGAGTCTACAGGGAGCCAAGACAGCCAAAGTCAATTTGGAACAACGTCTATGTAGCTGAGGCACTTCTTTGGTAGCTCAAAAGTCTTGCACAAAGTTAAAGAGTTTGTTGTAGAAAATTACTGTTGGGCCACAAGCTGTTACACCTGTGAATAGTTAGAGCTAGTGTTAACTCTAGAAAGCAGCTACTGCAAATCTCAACTCAAACAAGCAAGCTGCATACAAAGAGGTAAGTACCCCAGAGTCAGATCAGTAACTTAGGTTAGAAGAAGAGGATCCAGCTGGCCTCTGTCCTGGTTGCAGAGTGGCAGATCCTGTGTTCCTGGGCCTCAGTCATGGGGACAAGAGGGAGGACGTCTGGAGGACTCCTGCATAGCAGTTTGGAGTTCGGCAGCAGCTACGGACTCTTTACAATTCAGCTGCACTACACAGTTTCAGCTACCGGCAAATAGCACCACTGCGGATCTTGGACACTGGATGGGCTTCCTTCACTCCTTGAGTCCAGCACTCTGGTTAGGTGACTCGAGCTTGGGTCGTCCTACTTCGGGAGTGTTCTCAGGATCTTCCTGGAGCTTCAGTCCGGCTTAAAGACGCTGCACTCGACTATGGATTTCTCAACCCCTGGCACTCGGTACCAGCAGCAGCAAAGAAGTACAGCCGGTTGGGGAAGGTCTTCCAGCAAAGTTCATCTCGGGGTTAGTTGGTCCCACTAACCCAAGGGAAGAAGTCGTCCTTTCCGGAGCTTCTCTTGTCGTTTCGGAAAAAGGAGTTTCAGCACAGCAGCAGGGTTTCACCAGGCAATTCAACGGTCCAGGAGGATGCAGCAAGCTTCCTTCTATTTCTTCCAGTGGTCGACTCTGTCTTCAGTCCAAGAAGCCTTGCCTTTTATGCAGGTTTCTCCCATTCATGCACAACCTAGCTGTCACTCACACAGCAGGGTGGCTGTCCTGCAAGGACAGCCAGCCAGCCTATAATGACTGGGTGCATACAGGTAACCAAGGAGACTAAGGACAGGGGAGTTTCGGGCACCTCCCTCACTTCCTGCCCTGCCAGACACACTGGAGCAAGAGGCGGGTTTCAGTACTGAAGCCCTCCAAAGGCAAAACGAACAAAAAATGTAAACCTGGTTTGGCGCGCATAGTTAAACCCAAGAAAGATCTCACAAACAAGAAATGGCGAAAAATGAAGACTGTGGCCATTTAGACACAATGGTCACCCATGGGATTCAGCCTGTGGTAGAAAAGCACAATGGTAGGAAAGTTAAACCACTGCCACCAGCCATTTAAAGTAGTGAGGGTAATATAAAAAAGGTACACGTGTAAGTAGGAAAAGGGGCTGCTAAGTAAACCCCAGCACTCCTCATAAGATGGGGTGTGCTGGACCTAAAAAAGAAAAAGTCAAGTACAGTCAATTTCACTTTACTATTCTTGGGAACTGTAGTTCACCCAAGAAAAGGTATTTAGACCTTAAGAGAAATCTAAAGGATTTCTTTGCAACACTGCACTGAAGGTGCTGTGTTTCACCATACAAAAAGAAGATGCCTATGGTGTTTGTCAGACTCCAAAAACAAAGAAAACAAAGAGTCTGAATCAGATCAAAAATACATGAGAGAGAGTGCTGAAAAAAAGGTCTTACTCACTCCAGGGTAGAATTTAAAAGTCCTAAAGTTCAGCAAAAGAGCTTGGGTTTTCTAAGGTTGAAGGGAATTGGCACAGAAATGCGAATGTTCGCAGATCATGAATGTATCTCATCCCGACAACACCATTCCGCTGGCTACTGCAGTGACTATATTCAAGTCCCTTAGTCTTAAGTTCTGAGATCCCCCGGTGCCCCTCTCGTACATTACTTTTCTGCGTCACCACCTTCTCCTGTCCGAACGTCCGACTCCTGGGGGCAACCCTGGGTGTCAAGCCATCCCATGGCTTCTTCCGGGGTTTCGAAGAACAAAGTTCTGTGCTTATGAAAAACCTTCAGTTTGGGTGGGTAGAGCAGCATATATTTATGGCCCGCTTCTCGCAACCTCCTTTTGACTGCCTCAAAGTTCATTCTGCTCCGCTGCACCGCCAAGGTATAATCCGGGTAAGCCGTTATAATTGCCTAGCCTTTCTGTATTGTCCCACCTTTGCGGAAGTGTTCCAGGATCCTTTCACGATCCCTGTAATTAAGTATTTTAGCGATCACTGGCCTAGGTGGGCCTCCTGGCGGCGGTCTCCTCGTTAGGGCACTGTGCGCCCTTTCCACTGCGAACCCCTGAGACAGCACTCCCCCAGTGATTTCCTGTAGCAACATTGTTTCAACAAAATCCGTGGGGTTATGGCCTTCCGCTCCCTCTGGTAGTCCAACAATACGGATATTATTTCTCTGTGCCCGCCCTTCTGCCTCCTCCGCTCTGCTCTCCAGATTACCCACTCGCTGTACCAGGGCATGAAGCTCCGATCAGTTAGCACAGTCCGCCGTGTTAGGGACCATCTCCTTCTCGAGGTTCACGGTGCGCTCCGCCAGAGACCGTACATCTTGTCGTAGCAGATTCACATCCTCCTGCAGTGCCCCGACCTGAAGCTCCAGTGCTGTTTTTAATTCTGCCAGTTCGAGCTTGGTCTCCCAAGCTGCTTTCAAATCGGCGATCGCTTCGAGGACCTCCTGATTCGCGCCCATGGTGGCGCTGCTCCCAGCTTGGGCTTTGTCTTTGCTCCTGGCTCCTTCCGGGCCTGTTGGCATCTTTGTATATTCCTCTAGTGTAGATTGCTTACTCTTCAGTCTTGGGGGTTTATTAGACATGGTGCTGTGCCTAAGAGTCGCAAATCAGCCCCTTCACCCGTGGTCCTCAATCCCAGCAAGGGTGGATTCTCACTGTCCTCAAAGGGCCGGTGGTGTCTGCTAGTTTCTTCGATCGTCCACCATTGTATTTGAACTTATTTTCAATCTGCTGCAGTTGATGGAAGTTTCCGATGATCACTTCTTTCTTGAATTGGATTGAGATTGTCCACCTCCCTGGTAAATTTGGTATAGGCGTTAAAGGACATTTGTTGGTTATTTTGCCCTGATTTGATGGTGGGGGCTCAAACCGTTAATGCTAATATTATGTTTAAACTTTTTTTTAAGGCCTCCTGGTGTACCCTAGTTGTTTCCTATATCTACTGACAACATAGCTTCTGTTATGGGTGGCCCAGACCTAGGCCCAAGGGAGGGCAATTTCCCATCTTCTCATGAGTTCATACAGAGGCAGTATAGGAGCTACAAAGGTTCTCCAATGCTTCTGAGCAGTTTGGAAAGCATTAGCTGTTCCAAAAGTTCCAACCGAGTTAAAACAGTAAGAAAGAATGAGTTTCTCAAAGTCTTGAATAGTTCATTTTCCATTGGCTTTCCCCGAACCACTTTGATGGACTCTTGCAAGAAATGTTTTGGTTTTTGTATTACTGTGTTGGCCTCGAAGCATAGTCAGTTATTTTTTTTCATGGCAGTTTCATAACCAATATGCTTAGGATCTTCATTCCTACATCTTTTTTCCGACTTCAATCGAATAAATCCTTTTGGTCAATTATTGACATTTTGGTTTGTGAAATGGGGTACTTTTAAAAAAACTATAGTTTCATTGATTTTCAAACCAAAAGAGGCGTTAACTATTTGCGAGGAAAGACATCAAGGGAGAAGACATTTTATATGTATAAACTTTTCAAACCAGAAAACAGCTGAGGAGCGAGGGTAATAAAAACAGAGGCCGAGTTCATCAGACAAGAGAGGTTCAACATAGAGGGCAAAGATCCACATAAAGACATAGTCTCTGAGCTATAGTAGCAAGAACGATTTCCATTGTTGAGGAATCTGGGGATATAAGTGATAAAGGGAACCTGATCTGCCTGTGGGTTGCTTTTCTTACGCTCTCGCTGAATCCTTCATAGCTGATGTCCGCTTCTAGAAGTGTGGTTGGGGGAAGACTTGTGCTCTGGCGATCCACTCAAAAAATGCCAGCTCAATCCTGGAAATATCTTTCATCTGTTCCTCCAATGCCCTGAATGTGCCCTTTTCAAACCGCTCTCCTCCTTCACTCTTAGGAGTGATCGCTTTAGCTCATGGGACTGCTATCTCACCTCTTTGGCACTCAAGACCGCTCTCTTTCCTCTCGTGGCCTTGGGACCGCTCTCTCTCCTCCCTGGCTCTTGGGACCGCTCTCTTCTCTCTCGTGACCGCGCTTTCTCTCTCTAATGCTCTCTTGCCTGCTCTTTCTTGCATTCGCTCTCTGATTTGGGCCTCTGCTCTCACGTGTTGGCCCTCTGTGCATGCATGTTCTCTCATGTGCGGGACTATGTGCTCTCTTGCTCTATTGGAACCTCTCTTCCGCCCCCATGGAACCTTGCTCTCTTCTTGATGTCTCCCACTTTCAGGACCGCTCTTGTTATTTCTCACTCTGACAAATTATCCCCCCCTCTCTCCGTCTTTCTCTCTGGACCTCTTTCTCATGCCCCCCTCACATACACCTTTCTCGCCCCTCTTTTCGTACCCTCCTCGCTCGCTGAACCCCTCTCACGTCCTGCTTTTGCTACCCGAACCAGTCTCTCTCTCAGAACCTCGCTTCTCTTTGAACCTCACTCTCGACTGCATCCTCTCTCAAGCCTTCACTCTTTTTGCATTCACTTTCTCCTCCCTCCGCTGCTCCCTCTCTTGGGACCTCCTCTCGCACGCTCTCTCAGGACCTTCGTGCTCCCTCTCTTACCCCTTTTGCAACTCCTTCGCTCTTTCCGTCTCTCGTGATCTCCTTTCACTAGCCCTCTTCTTTCTCGCTCTTTTGCCCTCCTCTCTCTCTCTCCCTCTCACCATTTTATCTCTCACTCTGCATCTTCTCTCTTCTTTCTCTCGCTACCTCTACCACTCTCACATACTTTGCTTGCGGTACCGCTCTCTTGCTCTCTTGGAACCTCTTGCTCGCTCTCTTTCTCCAGCATGCGGTCTTACATGGAGAGGAGGAAGAATAGCTCAGAGGCAGCGAGTTTGTCTTGTAAGCATGACAACGCAGCGCAAACACAGGTCGAATCCTGATACCGGACTTACACACCTCTCGCTGGTATTAAGCGTGCTACAAAGGAAAAATTGTAATCATAATTACATGTATTCACATACTCGTGAATATTCCCCGTCGTCGGGTTGGGAATCCTTGGTAATCTAAAGCAGTTAGCTTTCAGCTTAAAAAAAAGGCGGTTCGCTTTATAGCCTTTTGCTGTCACTTTGGCTCATACTGCCCCAGCCAATGTCATCCGTCCTCTTAAGCTCCAGCTCTGGTGGCCATCTTCAGATTTTCACTGCATGTTTTTGGGTCGGGAGTCCTCGAGTTTGGCTCTTCGAGTATCTTGTAGAATTTTGCCTATTTTAGATTACATTTTTTCCATCAGTCACCATGTAGCGATCCCGTATATTGTCAGATCCCATAATTGTTCATAGCCGTTGACTTGGGCCTACTACACGTGGTATGGCGGACACATCGAACAAGAGCCTCAGGGCCTGTTCGAAATGCTGGCTGAAGAACATATTTGTGGAAGATTGCTATCGCATGTCAGGGTTCGAAATTGCCAAAAGCTGGGACCTATTTACCTCCTGATTAAAGCTAAGAGGAGCCGGGTTAGCTTTATACCAAGAGCTACCAGGAGCTACTTCTAACTGCCCAGGCGGGTGGTGCAATGCAAACACGGCTATGTAATATTTACTGTGTAGGTTTGGGAATTAATTTTAAAGAACGACCGCTAATAGGGTGCATTACCGGGAGCCCCATTGATTTCCTCCTTCCCGAAGGGATCCAGTATGGAGAAGTTGTTGTCTCGGCACTCCCTTTTCTCCCTAGGCCTACGCAGCCCCTCACTGTGTCGCCAGTGATTGATGCCTTCCCCCTGCTACATTGGTTCTGCCTTGCACTTTGTTGGATGACGACTTCCCCAAGGGTGTTATTTATTTATTTTTACACCCAGAAGGTCATTATGGTGACCCTGAGCCGCAACCAGCGCCACAGGATAAGCAACCACCTCGCTCTACCAGCCCTTGGCCTCCTGTCCCCATACTGGTGCCTATGGCTGTCAGGCATGTGTCTATAGACATTTTGACCACTCTCCATACCATGGACTCAGAGATTCAACAGTCTTCCACCAGTGGTTTCCAGCCCAGTGCCGGCTAGAAGCCGTCCAAAACCTTCCCAGCCTCCCCAGACACCACTTGTCCAGCTCCTGCTGTTCCACAGCAGCCACCTCTTCCACACCCTCCTCTCTTGGGGCAGCCTGATTTTACAGGCATGGATACCAATATTGACACCAACCCGGACACGGATGGTACTCGAGTACGGATGAGTATGATGACTACATCCCTGTGGATGCTGATCTTCCAGAGGCCGATTTGCCAGACAGAGACTACTCTGGATGAGATTGGATCCTTTCAAGCCATGATCTCCTGTGCTGCAAAGCTGTTTAACCTTGTCCTTGAGGAGAAGGAAGATTTTCTTTTTCAACGTTGAGTCCTCCAGGAATATTGCAGTCTGTTCCTCTACTGGATGACATCTGGGCAGACGTCCTTGTGGCGATGAGAAACCCTTACTCTGCTCCTCCGAAAAATGACCATTTAGAAAAGAAGTACAGGGTTCCGGACACTGCACCGAAATGCTTCATGACCCTTCTCACGTTGGACTCTGTGCTCTCCGCGGCAGCATGAAAAAGGTTGGTGAACCCTTCCTTGTCTTGTACTGTCCCGCCGGATCAGGAGGAGAAGAAGTTAGATTTTGCTGAGAAACGCATCACTACAACTGCAACTTCCACCATCAAGCCTGCCAGTGCCTTAGCCATGCTCTCTCGTTGTGATGGAGAACTTTGGTACAAGCTGGGCCCCGTACTTGAATTCCTCCCGGTTGACAAGAAGGCAGAAGCTCTAGCCATCTTACACAAGTGTGAGGTGGCCTCCAACCATGCTATCACCGTCGCCCTAGACTTGCGCCCTCTCCCTCTCTCTATGCACCCTCTCCCACTCCGTCTCTCCATGCACCCTCTCCCACTCCCTTTCTCTGTTACCTCTCCTCCCTCTCTCTCTCCACGCGCCCAATCCCTCTGTCCGCGCACCCTCTCCCACTCCCTCTGTCCGCACGCCCTCTCCCACTCCCTCTGTCCGCGCGCCCGCTCCCACTCCCTCTGTCCGCGCGCCCGCTCCCACTCCCTCTGTCCGCGCTCCCTCTCCCTCTGTCCGCGTGCCCGCTCCCACTCCCTCTGTCCACGCGCCCGCTCCCACAATCCCTCTCTGCCCTCTCCCCCTCTCTCGGCTCACCCTCTCCCTCCTTCTCTGCGCGCCCTCTCCCACGCTCTGCGCGTCTGCTCCCCCCTCTCTGCGAGCCCTCTCTCTGCGCGCTATTGGGTAAGAATTGTTGTAGTTACACTCTGTGAGACTACACAACACGTTTCTACTTGGTATTAGGTAACCCACCATTTGGTATAGGTCTGTACTACACAAGTTGGTAGTGTGACTGAGCAGCCAGTCCTATCTCAAGAGGGGTAAATGTGAGCTGTAGAGCTGTAGCTATGAAATTCGCAAATACAAGTAGCCAAGTAACACTTACACTCAGGGTTCCAGTTATAAATAGCTATTTATTTAACATCAATTTCTAAATAAGCGTTCTTTAAAAAGGGCAAGATATGTAACAATCAAATATACTTTATAAATACTTTTCAGCATCAGTTAGTGGATACTCTTTGGATATGCTTTTTACACACTTCGTAAAAACCCGGAGGTGACTTCATTCACAAGGACAGTAATGGCATTTATATATAACTAGTTAAACTTAGCAGATTGTGAGGTTGCAGAAAGGAAAGGTTAAAGGAAGGAAAAAGGTTAAACAGGTTCTCAGTGCAAGTGAGTACACTTAAATCTTCCAATGAAGTATAGACAAGCCTTTCCCAGCAATAGGTCTAAAACAAGTTACCACCTATGAGGGACAGAAATATCAAAGTCAATGGACTAGAAGATTCTGTAGTGAGCCAGGACAGCCAAAGTCAATTGGAGCACAGTCTATGGAGCTGCGGCACTTCTTAGTTAATACAAGTCTTTCACAAAGTTAGAGTTTTGTAGAAATCACTTGTAGGGTCACAAGCTGTTACACGATTGATCTACTTTGTGACTGTGGTAAGCTTTTATATTCCTTGGGCAAAATGTTTCAGTAGGTTTCCCTGAGGCAGGCACTCATTTAGACCTAGAAAGTACTTTGTGATGAGTGGTAATAATGAAAAAGCCGGTAGACTTCCCTCTCTGCCTGTTTTCATGTTCCCTATTCTCCTGTGTGCCAAACATTGAGGGATCACCGATCAGATGGGCTTAGTGGTAGTCCCGATTGTATGAATGGAAGCTGATGCTCGCCATTGCAGAGCGTGGAGGGAACATCACATTTTCTACCCAATTAGAGAAGGCCTCCACTTCATGTTGTCTACTAGATAACTGAGGATTGTAGCTTGCTGAGTTCTCTAATATCCCCCTGAGCGAGACAGCATAAAGTCCACATATACACCCTGAGTTACAGCTTGCACTGACCCTTCCGAATGTAAGGAATGCCCCTGGGAAGAAGGGCATTTGTGTCACAAGAATCCAGCAGTGACCAAAAAAATGTGTTTTGCTGCGCAGATTAGTGCTTCATCTGCTGTGTGTCGACTTCCATTTGTTTGAGGACTTCATTAGTGTGGCTGAAAATGTTTGGTGGTGTAATAAATGTTTTGATGACATTGTGTGGATCAGTCCTAAAGCTTATGTCTTGCTTTTACTGTAAGGGGTAAAGCATAGTAAAGAAGCTTGTGTGAAGTCCTCATTGTCTTGATATACGTGCTTCATGAGCTTAAAATGGAACGCTTTTGCACATTATTTCTGCCAACCATGTGGTGGTGCTATTCACGCACATTGGAAATGAATGAAGCTCAGTGATAATGGTACTTTTAATACAGCAATTTGCCATTATTACCAGTTTTGTTTTTATCCTTTGTAATGGTTACAATGCCTTTTGATTTGTTAAATTGGCACATTGGAATCTGATGACTGCCATGCTAGGTTATTTTTATTTATATTTTACAGGGATAAGAAAACAAGTGCCCCAATAAGAACTGACCGGGGAAGTAACAGCCGTACAGGTTTATGCCAATAGATCTAGAGCAGGGGTCTGCAACCTGTGGCTCTCCTGTTTTGCGCTATGACTCCCATGATCCCACTCTGACTATGCTGAATAGGCCTGATGGGATTCATAGTCCAAAACAACTGGAGATCCACAGGTTGCAGATCCCTGATATAGAAGCAATAGTTTTGCAATGATTTGGTATTCCTTATGTATATTAGTAAGATCGGTTTGCAAAAAGGAAAAATAAATTATCTGATGCTTGGTAATCTGCTTGGAATCACATGCTGTGCATATAGTTCAACATCTAGTGGTAATCGCAAGTATTGCATCTTTCTTTTGAGGATCGAAAGGGGAAGTCAACATGGGCATGCCTGTAACACTATCCCTAGCGTGACGTGTAGTGTACCGAAAATCCCTTGCGCGTCGAGGTCCCTCAGGTTGTTTTTTTTCCACACAACTAGTTGGTTGCCTTATGCGGAGCTCGTAAGAGACATATTGCAAATTCATAACTTTTGTCCCATGACCCATGGTCGTTTAGTCTTCAACGGCTACTTGTGAACCCCGACACCGAAGACGTCTACGGCTTTCGAGGACTGGTGCATCGGTCAATGCTGTCGGAAGCGTTTCCTCGGCCCTCTGGCCAGGCCTTTACAGTAGGGAGAGTGGGGCCCAGGGGTTTGAGTCTCTGAGAATGCATTTCGAATGGATTGTGTCCTCCAACGTATTCCTCATCTTTGAGATGTAGTGTCCACAGCTGTGCTGCTTCAGAAATTTTTCGGCAGAGGGTGTCCTGCGTCGACGGCATCGGTTCGATGTCCCTCAAAGGCCTCCGTCGATGGTGACGTCATTGGATGTTCTAAGTAACACGCACGGCACCCGTAGCCTGTTTTTTCCGCAAACGTGTTTGCTTCGAGAACTCGGCGTGCCTCATATTATCTACTTCGATAATGTCTTCTTCTTCTACCCCGCCGACCCCGGGTTCAGGCTTCAAAAAGCAGCCGACTGCTCGAAGTGCATGGCGTGGACTGCCAAGGCCTTGCGGGAGCGTAAGGGGAAGTTGCAGGTAGGTCGGGTATCCAAACCCCGTGTAAATCCAGAAAGACTACTGGTCTTTCCACCAACGACTCGAGGGGTGACTCTCCCCGTCGGAGGGAGTCCAGGGGATCTTGGTCCCAGAGCGGTTCTCACCACTACCCCTCGTCGAGGCACTCCTGGAAGCGGTGTCACCGGTCGCCTTCCCCGTCGGATGATGGCTCCGCGAGGAAAGTTGCTTGCCCCACTAAATCCTCTACTCGGGAGGAGTGGGAGGCATTTAGGGAGAAAATGCTGGAGAATTTTCAATCTCAGGGCACTGTTCAGTCTGAGCCTTTGGTTGAAGCCGGCAGGAAACGGTCTCGGTCTGACGCTCGCGGGCCTTCAGGCCCAGGCAGTCAGCGCGATAAACATCGGGAACCGTCGAGGTCACGTACGGACAAGGTTCCGCGAGACCGCCAGAGACGTTCTAGATCGCGGTCTCTGTCCCCGACGAAACTGTTGACGTCTGGGAAGGTGTCGAGGACGGCGCCGACACAGTTGGCGCTGTGTCCATCGAGTGCGGCTGTCGGGGCGTGCCCTCGGTCAGGCCCTTGGCGCCCTTGTCGACACCGAAGCCATCGGCGCCCTCAAAGTGATCAGGTCTAGAGGCCTGAATTTACAAGTGGAGGACCTTAGAGCAGAAGATCCTCGGAGAAAGACTCAGTCTAAGACTGTGAGGCCTATTCGTGACTCCAGGTCTGCTCCTGACCCTAGGAAGGAGTGCTTTTGTTCTCTATAGGACATATATGAGGATGAGGAGAGCTCTGATGTGGAATTGGAGCCTGTTGATGCTCCTGGTGACACTCCTGAAGCTCCTGACATGGTCTTTTCTGAGAACATTCAGATGGAGGTTCTGCGTCAATCTTAACATGATGCTAGTGGCCTCGACACATCTCCTGAGATGGAGTTTGGGAGGCCTGAGTCTGGGGCTCATGCTGAATCCTCCTATACGAGGTTGATGTCGAGAGTTAGAGTACATGGGGTGGTCCGGCCCTCCAGTTGAATTCGATCAGGATGACCTGACTGACATTTTAGATAAGGGTCCATCCACTGACCCAGTGTTGCCTTTTCACGTGGCGTTACAGAAAAGGATGGCTGCTGCTTGGAACACCCCGGAGTCTCGTCCGGCGGTCAACAAGGCATTGACTAAGAAAGAACGCCCATCCAGTAGCAACCCCATCTCCCTATCCACACACCCCACTCCTGAGAGTTTGGTGGATGAGGCGGCCACGGCCACCTCGAGGCAGGCGGCGTACCCCACCATTCCTCCAGATAGGGACGGCAAGCACTTCGATGGATGGGCACACAAGTTATTTTCGGCTGGGAGTATGGCACATAAATTGGCCCACTCCACCTGTGCCTTAGCCAAATTTTCGCGCACTCTGTGGAATTGTCTCTCAGGCGGCTGAGCATATTACCGAAGGAATGGGTTCCTTGCTATTGTGCAGGATGGCAAGGATGCCATGTGTGAATCCTTTCAGTCTGGGTTGGACACGGATGATAGTGTCAGCCGGTCCATGGCTGCGAGCACCGTGATAGCAGGTTTGCGTGGTTGCGGAAGTCGGGTTTGCACCGGATGTGCAGGCCTGTCTTCTCAACATGCCCTTTGACGGCTCTCATTTGTTTGGCAGCAAGGCTGACGAGAGCCTTGAGAGGTTGCAGACCTGAAAAGCAGCTGCTAAATCTATGGGCTCAGCTGTGCGTCAACCTCCGCCTTTTCATCCTAGGGGACAGCAGTGGAGGGTTCCTTTTGTTACTACTCTTTTCGTAAAGCGAGAGGAGCGGCCAGTCAAAGGGGCCACCGTAAAGGTCCTCGTGGTGGACGGGGAAGAGTTGCCAAAGCCGCTCAAGCAGCTTCCTCTTTGCCTTCAGTCGCTGCCACAGCCACACTGAAACAGCTATGAGGCCAGGTCTCATTGTTCGCCGGTTGGGGCAGACTGTCTCAGCATCTCGAAGAGTGGCGAGCCATTACTTCAGATGCGTGGGTCCTGGAAACAATAACCCATGGCTATTGCCTACCCTCCTAAATCGGCCTCACAACAATCCACCAGGGAAACTCTTTGAAGATTCCGGATCCGCTCCTTGTGCAGGAAATCTTGACCCTGCTGGAGAAAGGAACTATAGAACTAGTGCCTGTGGCAGAGAGGAACAAGAGTTGGTATTCCCCATATTTTTTGATTCCCAAGAAAGACAGAGGACTGAGACTCATCTTGGACTTGCGTTGCTTGAACATGTTCCTCAGGAAGGACAGGTTGAAGATGGTCACTCTTTCTCGGGTCCTTCAGGCCCTTCGATTTCAGGATTAGTTGGTGTCATTGGACCTACAGGATGCTTATTTTCATGTGCCGATCCATCCAAAGCACAGAAAATACCTGAGGTTCGCGTTTGGCAGCTCGCATTTTTAGTTTTGGGTCCTGCCATTCGGGTTGACCTCCGCCCCGAGGGTCTTCACCAAGCTCGTGGTGGTGGCAGCAGTGTATCTCAGGAGGGAGGGCTGGGTTTCATATCTACCCCTACCTGGATGACTGGCTGATCCGAGCGCGTTCTCCCGAACAGTCCTTGGATCATCTCAGCCTCACCTGCCACTCCCTTCACGAGCTGGGCTTCTCCCTCAATTTCAAGAAGTCGCATATGACACCTTCTCAGCAGCTCTAGTACATTTGGGCTGTGATGGACATATCCTTGGTGGAAGTGCTCGCCACCTAAGGTGAGGGCTCATCACATTTTCAAGATGGTCAACAAATTTCAACATGCCTAGAGTCGCCCAGCTTTCGAAATTCTATAGGTTGCTCGGCCTCATGGCATCCTGCATTCTTCTGATGCCAGAGGCCAGACTGAGGATGAGATCACTTTAATGGGCTCTCCGGACACAGTGATCGCAATTCTCAGGCAAAATGTCGGATCTCCTTCAGAATATGCTCAGTCTCACAGGATATTCTGTGGTGGGCCAGCAAAGGAAATCTGATGAAGGGAGAGCCTTTTTGGCAACCATGGCCGGAGGTGACGGTAGTGACGGATGCTTCCCTCACAGGATGGAGTGCTCACGCCAACGAGCTGACCACCAGCGGTAGTTTGTCTCTGTCGGAGTCCAAACTCCACATAAATCTTTTGGAGCTGAAGGCCATCAGGCTGGCCCTGAAGGCTTTTCTGCCGTTTGTGCACGGGAAGAGTGTCCTGATCATGACGGACAACATCAAATCAGTGGTCATGCATTACCTCAACAAAAAGGGGGTGTTGGATAACTCCCGCTGTGCAGGGAGGCATGCAGCTCTGGTTCTGGGCAATACAGCAAGGAATCTCACTCTCGGAGGTTCATCTGGCCGGAGAGAGGAGAATGCATTGGTGGACACTCTGAGCAGGCAGAGTGTGGTTTCCCACAAGTGGGAGTTTGCTCAGGAAGTCCTTCAGGAGATCTTCGCCCTTTGGGGAACCCTTTCAAGTGGATCTGTTTGCGACCAGTGCCAACCAGAAGTGCGAGACATATTGTTCAAGGGAATTTCCTCCGAGGATTTTCAGCGGACGCGCTTGTCGTGGATTGGTCATTCCCACTTCTGTACGCTTTTCCTCCATTCCCTGCCATTCCTCAGGTTCTAAGGCGGTTGAGGATGTTCGTGTCCCACATGATCCTAATTCCTCTCGATTGGGCAGGAGGCCGTGGTACCCGGACCTTCTGGAAATGTCCACCTGTCCTCCATGCCGTCATCCCCACAGAGAGCTGTTGCTCATGCGTGAGGGTGGGGGGGGGGTGGGGGGAGTCTCGGTTGGGAGTGGAGGGAGTAGGGTTCTCCATCCAGAGGTCAAGACTCTCAACCTTCATGCTTGGTTTCTGAAAGGATGAGATGTAAGAATTGGGACCTCCCGGATGACGTGATGGAGGTGTTGCTGTTCGGCCAGGCGTCCAGCAACCAAATCCCTGTGCTTTTGCTGTTGGCATAAGTTTTGCAACTGGTGCAGAGAACGCATTGTTGATCCTTTTCAGTGCTCCATTCCGATGGTTCAGTCTTTCTTGCTTTCTTTGGCCCACAAGGGTCTTCAAGTGGGTACCATTAACCCCTTAAGTGCCAAGGACGAGATATCTCGTCCTTTTTGGCACCTTGTTTTGTGTGATCCCTGCAAGCAGGGATCACACAAAACTGTAATCCAACCCCCGGCTATGTGAGGGGGAGGTCCCCACTCACTGCCAGGGGGCTGGATTACCTTCAGTTTCACGTCGGCGTACGTAAAGCACGTCGACGTGAAACTGAAAGTAAATTTACTGCAGCAGCCATTTTCGGCTGCTGCAGTTAAGAAAGAAGGTGAGTGCCCTTCTTTTTCAGCCTCGATCTCCGGCTGTATTTCAAGCCAGAGATCGAGGTGTGTATCGCTGGAAAGGGGAGAACCTGACGCATTGAATATGACGCATATGACGCATTGCTGGTCACGGATCAGCGCAAAGAGCTCGATCCGTGACCAGCAACCCACTGGATCATCAGGGATGAGTATGTGACGTGGGGGGCTGCTTACAGTAAGCAGCCCTTCTCCAGCTTGGGGTCTTGCATGGATTCACATGCTCATGAATATTCCCCGTCGTCAGGCTGGGAATCCTCGGTAAAGAACAAATCAGTATTAGTTTTGTTTCTGATCTCTTTCTTAGTAGTAACCAATCACTGGTCTCTGGGTCATACTGTCCCCAGCCAATGACTGCCCTCTCCCTAAGCCCCGCCTCTGTCAGCCATCTTCAGATTTTTACAGCACGTTCAAGTGTTGGGAGTCCTCGTGCTTTAGCTCTCAAGCTTTGCTGCGTTTTCGCGCTTTTTTCAGAGAGATTTTCTCATTTTTCGGTTAAACAGAGCCTCAAGCTCCACCGTTTCTCCATCCGATCAACGGAGACCCGTTTCGGATTTTTCTACGCCCCTCAAGGGTGAAGTTTTCGTTGAGTTGCGCTTCTTGGATTAGTCCAGAAGTTTCTGAGGCCTACCCGGACATGGCCCAGGAGAAAGGAAGGTCGACGCCGGAAAGCTGTTCAGGGTTTGTCCTGGATGCCAGCTACAGAATGTGTTCAAGGAGGATGAGCATTCGAAATGCTTCATGAGGAAAGAACGCACATGGAGAAGGACTGTGATTTTTGCGGGAACATGTTGGAGCGGACCATGAAGGATCGACATCTCCGCCTCTCCAACTGGCTGGAAGGAAAGAGCCCGTCAGGTGAGAAGAAGAAGAAGTCCGAGCGGTCTTTTAAGTCCTGTGAGAGCGCCCCGGCTACGGGGGCCCAACAGAAGGCAAATCACTGCAAGTCCACGGGCACCGGGAGCGCCGAACGGTTGGGCTCCTCGGCTGCCAGGCAGGGCGCATCCTCTCCGGTGCCATCAACCACGAGCCAACGCTCTGGCTCTGGGATGAGGAAAGCCGAGAACCCAGCGAAGCTTCTGGAGAGGCCCCGGTCGGGCTCGAAGGATCCAGCTGAGGGGGAGCGAGGCAGTGACCCCCCGCCCCCCAAGGTGACGGCCCGACGAGATTGGGTCCTTCCACGCTATGATTTCCAGGACATCCAAGCTTTTCCATCTCTGCCCCGAAGAGAAGAAGGAGGGGTTCCTTTACCAATGGCGCGAGGCCAAGAGGAAGACGGTCCTCGCCGTGCCTCTCCTGGATGACATCTGGGACGAGGGACTCGCCCTTCTCAAGAACCCGTTTACGACGCCTGCTAAGAGGGATCGGTACGAGAAAAAGTACCGGGTTCCCGACGCGGCCCCCCTCTGCCTTAGGGCACAACCGACCCCTGACTCGGTCGTCTCAGCGGCGGCGAAGAAGAAAGCGGGGGGGGGGGGGGGGGCATTGGCCTTGATGTCAACTTCCCCTCCGGACGGCGATGGAACGAAGCTGGATGCGATGGGACGACGAGTTATCTCATTGGCGGCAACAACGATTAAGGCGGCCAACGCCTGTGCGATTGTGGTCCTCTACGACAGGGAATTGTGGTACAAGATCGCCCCCCTGTTGGACTTCCTACCGGACGACAAGAGGGCTGAGGTCCTGGAGATCTTGCAGGAAGGTGAGGTGGCGTCGGACCACGCCATAACGGTGGCAACGGACATTGCCGACACCGGTTTCCGCCAGCTAGGCAACAGCGTTTGCCTTAGACGGCAAGGGTTGCTCAAGGCAGACACAGACGGCTCGGGCCCTAGGAGTTCTCCAGCAACGACGGCCGTCCTTTCGGAACTCCGGAGGCAAGCAAGGTGCCTCCAAGGGATTCGGCGGTGGCTCCTCTACGTTCCCCCAGGTGGCCCGCTCTTCGTTGCAAGAAGCCTACAGGGGACGAGGCAAGTCGGGTGGATCCCGCCGTCGTCGCCAGGGAGGCCAACGCGGCAAGGCGTCCTCCAAGCAAGACTGAACCGACCGTGGTGTCAGGCCCCCACCTGGGAGGGGGAGGGCCACCACCATTTAAGGGGGGCAAAAAAAAACCAGCCTCCCCCCACCCCCACCCCCATTCCTTTTTTTTTTATCAGCCATCTGCCCCCAGGGTTGTGCACATATGTGCCCCCATGCTTTGGGGTCTGGCGGGAGAGGGGGGGTTGGGAGAACAAGTTACTTACCTGTAACTGTTGTTCTCCAGCATGGGTCTGGCATGAATTCACATGCTCATGAATATTCCCTGTCAGGCTGGGAATCCTCGGTAAAGAACAAATCAGTATCAGTTTCGTTTCTGATCTGTCTTTTAGTATTAACCAATCACTGGTCTCTGGGTCATACTGCCCCCAGCCAATGACTTCCCTCTCCCTTAGCCCCGCCTCTGGCAGCCATCTTCAGATTTGGTAGCACATAAAGTGTAAAGTGGCAGTATGACCGAGTGAAGAGCTGCAGAGGGGTAGGAGGGAGGGTTCGCATGTGAATCCATGCCAGACCCATGCTGGAGAACAACAGTTACAGGTAAGTAACTTGTTCCTTCATCAGCATGGGGTTTGGCATGGATTCACATGCTCATGAATATAAGAATACATAGCAGTACACACATGCACAACCACGGGAGGTGGCAAAAGGTTCAACATTAAGCATTACATAAACTCAACATTAAGCAACTCTTACCTCCCTACCAGGCCCACCTTCAGGCAAACAGGTTGCGCAAGCAGCACTGCATGGTCGACCCTGGACTCCTCCCTGGAATCGCGGTCGACGCAGTAGAATCTCGTGAAGGTGTGCGTCGACCTCCACGTAGCAGCCCTGCAGATGTCAGTTAGTGGATACTCTTTGGATATGCTTTTTACACACTTCGTAAAAACCCGGAGGTGACTTCATTCACAAGGACAGTAATGGCATTTATATATAACTAGTTAAACTTAGCAGATTGTGAGGTTGCAGAAAGGAAAGGTTAAAGGAAGGAAAAAGGTTAAACAGGTTCTCAGTGCAAGTGAGTACACTTAAATCTTCCAATGAAGTATAGACAAGCCTTTCCCAGCAATAGGTCTAAAACAAGTTACCACCTATGAGGGACAGAAATATCAAAGTCAATGGACTAGAAGATTCTGTAGTGAGCCAGGACAGCCAAAGTCAATTGGAGCACAGTCTATGGAGCTGCGGCACTTCTTAGTTAATACAAGTCTTTCACAAAGTTAGAGTTTTGTAGAAATCACTTGTAGGGTCACAAGCTGTTACACGATTGATCTACTTTGTGACTGTGGTAAGCTTTTATATTCCTTGGGCAAAATGTTTCAGTAGGTTTCCCTGAGGCAGGCACTCATTTAGACCTAGAAAGTACTTTGTGATGAGTGGTAATAATGAAAAAGCCGGTAGACTTCCCTCTCTGCCTGTTTTCATGTTCCCTATTCTCCTGTGTGCCAAACATTGAGGGATCACCGATCAGATGGGCTTAGTGGTAGTCCCGATTGTATGAATGGAAGCTGATGCTCGCCATTGCAGAGCGTGGAGGGAACATCACATTTTCTACCCAATTAGAGAAGGCCTCCACTTCATGTTGTCTACTAGATAACTGAGGATTGTAGCTTGCTGAGTTCTCTAATATCCCCCTGAGCGAGACAGCATAAAGTCCACATATACACCCTGAGTTACAGCTTGCACTGACCCTTCCGAATGTAAGGAATGCCCCTGGGAAGAAGGGCATTTGTGTCACAAGAATCCAGCAGTGACCAAAAAAATGTGTTTTGCTGCGCAGATTAGTGCTTCATCTGCTGTGTGTCGACTTCCATTTGTTTGAGGACTTCATTAGTGTGGCTGAAAATGTTTGGTGGTGTAATAAATGTTTTGATGACATTGTGTGGATCAGTCCTAAAGCTTATGTCTTGCTTTTACTGTAAGGGGTAAAGCATAGTAAAGAAGCTTGTGTGAAGTCCTCATTGTCTTGATATACGTGCTTCATGAGCTTAAAATGGAACGCTTTTGCACATTATTTCTGCCAACCATGTGGTGGTGCTATTCACGCACATTGGAAATGAATGAAGCTCAGTGATAATGGTACTTTTAATACAGCAATTTGCCATTATTACCAGTTTTGTTTTTATCCTTTGTAATGGTTACAATGCCTTTTGATTTGTTAAATTGGCACATTGGAATCTGATGACTGCCATGCTAGGTTATTTTTATTTATATTTTACAGGGATAAGAAAACAAGTGCCCCAATAAGAACTGACCGGGGAAGTAACAGCCGTACAGGTTTATGCCAATAGATCTAGAGCAGGGGTCTGCAACCTGTGGCTCTCCTGTTTTGCGCTATGACTCCCATGATCCCACTCTGACTATGCTGAATAGGCCTGATGGGATTCATAGTCCAAAACAACTGGAGATCCACAGGTTGCAGATCCCTGATATAGAAGCAATAGTTTTGCAATGATTTGGTATTCCTTATGTATATTAGTAAGATCGGTTTGCAAAAAGGAAAAATAAATTATCTGATGCTTGGTAATCTGCTTGGAATCACATGCTGTGCATATAGTTCAACATCTAGTGGTAATCGCAAGTATTGCATCTTTCTTTTGAGGATCGAAAGGGGAAGTCAACATGGGCATGCCTGTAACACTATCCCTAGCGTGACGTGTAGTGTACCGAAAATCCCTTGCGCGTCGAGGTCCCTCAGGTTGTTTTTTTTCCACACAACTAGTTGGTTGCCTTATGCGGAGCTCGTAAGAGACATATTGCAAATTCATAACTTTTGTCCCATGACCCATGGTCGTTTAGTCTTCAACGGCTACTTGTGAACCCCGACACCGAAGACGTCTACGGCTTTCGAGGACTGGTGCATCGGTCAATGCTGTCGGAAGCGTTTCCTCGGCCCTCTGGCCAGGCCTTTACAGTAGGGAGAGTGGGGCCCAGGGGTTTGAGTCTCTGAGAATGCATTTCGAATGGATTGTGTCCTCCAACGTATTCCTCATCTTTGAGATGTAGTGTCCACAGCTGTGCTGCTTCAGAAATTTTTCGGCAGAGGGTGTCCTGCGTCGACGGCATCGGTTCGATGTCCCTCAAAGGCCTCCGTCGATGGTGACGTCATTGGATGTTCTAAGTAACACGCACGGCACCCGTAGCCTGTTTTTTCCGCAAACGTGTTTGCTTCGAGAACTCGGCGTGCCTCATATTATCTACTTCGATAATGTCTTCTTCTTCTACCCCGCCGACCCCGGGTTCAGGCTTCAAAAAGCAGCCGACTGCTCGAAGTGCATGGCGTGGACTGCCAAGGCCTTGCGGGAGCGTAAGGGGAAGTTGCAGGTAGGTCGGGTATCCAAACCCCGTGTAAATCCAGAAAGACTACTGGTCTTTCCACCAACGACTCGAGGGGTGACTCTCCCCGTCGGAGGGAGTCCAGGGGATCTTGGTCCCAGAGCGGTTCTCACCACTACCCCTCGTCGAGGCACTCCTGGAAGCGGTGTCACCGGTCGCCTTCCCCGTCGGATGATGGCTCCGCGAGGAAAGTTGCTTGCCCCACTAAATCCTCTACTCGGGAGGAGTGGGAGGCATTTAGGGAGAAAATGCTGGAGAATTTTCAATCTCAGGGCACTGTTCAGTCTGAGCCTTTGGTTGAAGCCGGCAGGAAACGGTCTCGGTCTGACGCTCGCGGGCCTTCAGGCCCAGGCAGTCAGCGCGATAAACATCGGGAACCGTCGAGGTCACGTACGGACAAGGTTCCGCGAGACCGCCAGAGACGTTCTAGATCGCGGTCTCTGTCCCCGACGAAACTGTTGACGTCTGGGAAGGTGTCGAGGACGGCGCCGACACAGTTGGCGCTGTGTCCATCGAGTGCGGCTGTCGGGGCGTGCCCTCGGTCAGGCCCTTGGCGCCCTTGTCGACACCGAAGCCATCGGCGCCCTCAAAGTGATCAGGTCTAGAGGCCTGAATTTACAAGTGGAGGACCTTAGAGCAGAAGATCCTCGGAGAAAGACTCAGTCTAAGACTGTGAGGCCTATTCGTGACTCCAGGTCTGCTCCTGACCCTAGGAAGGAGTGCTTTTGTTCTCTATAGGACATATATGAGGATGAGGAGAGCTCTGATGTGGAATTGGAGCCTGTTGATGCTCCTGGTGACACTCCTGAAGCTCCTGACATGGTCTTTTCTGAGAACATTCAGATGGAGGTTCTGCGTCAATCTTAACATGATGCTAGTGGCCTCGACACATCTCCTGAGATGGAGTTTGGGAGGCCTGAGTCTGGGGCTCATGCTGAATCCTCCTATACGAGGTTGATGTCGAGAGTTAGAGTACATGGGGTGGTCCGGCCCTCCAGTTGAATTCGATCAGGATGACCTGACTGACATTTTAGATAAGGGTCCATCCACTGACCCAGTGTTGCCTTTTCACGTGGCGTTACAGAAAAGGATGGCTGCTGCTTGGAACACCCCGGAGTCTCGTCCGGCGGTCAACAAGGCATTGACTAAGAAAGAACGCCCATCCAGTAGCAACCCCATCTCCCTATCCACACACCCCACTCCTGAGAGTTTGGTGGATGAGGCGGCCACGGCCACCTCGAGGCAGGCGGCGTACCCCACCATTCCTCCAGATAGGGACGGCAAGCACTTCGATGGATGGGCACACAAGTTATTTTCGGCTGGGAGTATGGCACATAAATTGGCCCACTCCACCTGTGCCTTAGCCAAATTTTCGCGCACTCTGTGGAATTGTCTCTCAGGCGGCTGAGCATATTACCGAAGGAATGGGTTCCTTGCTATTGTGCAGGATGGCAAGGATGCCATGTGTGAATCCTTTCAGTCTGGGTTGGACACGGATGATAGTGTCAGCCGGTCCATGGCTGCGAGCACCGTGATAGCAGGTTTGCGTGGTTGCGGAAGTCTGGTTTGCACCGGATGTGCAGGCCTGTCTTCTCAACATGCCCTTTGACGGCTCTCATTTGTTTGGCAGCAAGGCTGACGAGAGCCTTGAGAGGTTGCAGACCTGAAAAGCAGCTGCTAAATCTATGGGCTCAGCTGTGCGTCAACCTCCGCCTTTTCATCCTAGGGGACAGCAGTGGAGGGTTCCTTTTGTTACTACTCTTTTCGTAAAGCGAGAGGAGCGGCCAGTCAAAGGGGCCACCGTAAAGGTCCTCGTGGTGGACGGGGAAGAGTTGCCAAAGCCGCTCAAGCAGCTTCCTCTTTGCCTTCAGTCGCTGCCACAGCCACACTGAAACAGCTATGAGGCCAGGTCTCATTGTTCGCCGGTTGGGGCAGACTGTCTCAGCATCTCGAAGAGTGGCGAGCCATTACTTCAGATGCGTGGGTCCTGGAAACAATAACCCATGGCTATTGCCTACCCTCCTAAATCGGCCTCACAACAATCCACCAGGGAAACTCTTTGAAGATTCCGGATCCGCTCCTTGTGCAGGAAATCTTGACCCTGCTGGAGAAAGGAACTATAGAACTAGTGCCTGTGGCAGAGAGGAACAAGAGTTGGTATTCCCCATATTTTTTGATTCCCAAGAAAGACAGAGGACTGAGACTCATCTTGGACTTGCGTTGCTTGAACATGTTCCTCAGGAAGGACAGGTTGAAGATGGTCACTCTTTCTCGGGTCCTTCAGGCCCTTCGATTTCAGGATTAGTTGGTGTCATTGGACCTACAGGATGCTTATTTTCATGTGCCGATCCATCCAAAGCACAGAAAATACCTGAGGTTCGCGTTTGGCAGCTCGCATTTTTAGTTTTGGGTCCTGCCATTCGGGTTGACCTCCGCCCCGAGGGTCTTCACCAAGCTCGTGGTGGTGGCAGCAGTGTATCTCAGGAGGGAGGGCTGGGTTTCATATCTACCCCTACCTGGATGACTGGCTGATCCGAGCGCGTTCTCCCGAACAGTCCTTGGATCATCTCAGCCTCACCTGCCACTCCCTTCACGAGCTGGGCTTCTCCCTCAATTTCAAGAAGTCGCATATGACACCTTCTCAGCAGCTCTAGTACATTTGGGCTGTGATGGACATATCCTTGGTGGAAGTGCTCGCCACCTAAGGTGAGGGCTCATCACATTTTCAAGATGGTCAACAAATTTCAACATGCCTAGAGTCGCCCAGCTTTCGAAATTCTATAGGTTGCTCGGCCTCATGGCATCCTGCATTCTTCTGGTGCCAGAGGCCAGACTGAGGATGAGATCACTTTAATGGGCTCTCCGGACACAGTGATCGCAATTCTCAGGCAAAATGTCGGATCTCCTTCAGAATATGCTCAGTCTCACAGGATATTCTGTGGTGGGCCAGCAAAGGAAATCTGATGAAGGGAGAGCCTTTTTGGCAACCATGGCCGGAGGTGACGGTAGTGACGGATGCTTCCCTCACAGGATGGAGTGCTCACGCCAACGAGCTGACCACCAGCGGTAGTTTGTCTCTGTCGGAGTCCAAACTCCACATAAATCTTTTGGAGCTGAAGGCCATCAGGCTGGCCCTGAAGGCTTTTCTGCCGTTTGTGCACGGGAAGAGTGTCCTGATCATGACGGACAACATCAAATCAGTGGTCATGCATTACCTCAACAAAAAGGGGGTGTTGGATAACTCCCGCTGTGCAGGGAGGCATGCAGCTCTGGTTCTGGGCAATACAGCAAGGAATCTCACTCTCGGAGGTTCATCTGGCCGGAGAGAGGAGAATGCATTGGTGGACACTCTGAGCAGGCAGAGTGTGGTTTCCCACAAGTGGGAGTTTGCTCAGGAAGTCCTTCAGGAGATCTTCGCCCTTTGGGGAACCCTTTCAAGTGGATCTGTTTGCGACCAGTGCCAACCAGAAGTGCGAGACATATTGTTCAAGGGAATTTCCTCCGAGGATTTTCAGCGGACGCGCTTGTCGTGGATTGGTCATTCCCACTTCTGTACGCTTTTCCTCCATTCCCTGCCATTCCTCAGGTTCTAAGGCGGTTGAGGATGTTCGTGTCCCACATGATCCTAATTCCTCTCGATTGGGCAGGAGGCCGTGGTACCCGGACCTTCTGGAAATGTCCACCTGTCCTCCATGCCGTCATCCCCACAGAGAGCTGTTGCTCATGCGTGAGGGTGGGGGGGGGGTGGGGGGAGTCTCGGTTGGGAGTGGAGGGAGTAGGGTTCTCCATCCAGAGGTCAAGACTCTCAACCTTCATGCTTGGTTTCTGAAAGGATGAGATGTAAGAATTGGGACCTCCCGGATGACGTGATGGAGGTGTTGCTGTTCGGCCAGGCGTCCAGCAACCAAATCCCTGTGCTTTTGCTGTTGGCATAAGTTTTGCAACTGGTGCAGAGAACGCATTGTTGATCCTTTTCAGTGCTCCATTCCGATGGTTCAGTCTTTCTTGCTTTCTTTGGCCCACAAGGGTCTTCAAGTGGGTACCATTAACCCCTTAAGTGCCAAGGACGAGATATCTCGTCCTTTTTGGCACCTTGTTTTGTGTGATCCCTGCAAGCAGGGATCACACAAAACTGTAATCCAACCCCCGGCTATGTGAGGGGGAGGTCCCCACTCACTGCCAGGGGGCTGGATTACCTTCAGTTTCACGTCGGCGTACGTAAAGCACGTCGACGTGAAACTGAAAGTAAATTTACTGCAGCAGCCATTTTCGGCTGCTGCAGTTAAGAAAGAAGGTGAGTGCCCTTCTTTTTCAGCCTCGATCTCCGGCTGTATTTCAAGCCGGAGATCGAGGTGTGTATCGCTGGAAAGGGGAGAACCTGACGCATTGAATATGACGCATATGACGCATTGCTGGTCACGGATCAGCGCAAAGAGCTCGATCCGTGACCAGCAACCCACTGGATCATCAGGGATGAGTATGTGACGTGGGGGGCTGCTTACAGTAAGCAGCCCTTCTCCAGCTTGGGGTCTTGCATGGATTCACATGCTCATGAATATTCCCCGTCGTCAGGCTGGGAATCCTCGGTAAAGAACAAATCAGTATTAGTTTTGTTTCTGATCTCTTTCTTAGTAGTAACCAATCACTGGTCTCTGGGTCATACTGTCCCCAGCCAATGACTGCCCTCTCCCTAAGCCCCGCCTCTGTCAGCCATCTTCAGATTTTTACAGCACGTTCAAGTGTTGGGAGTCCTCGTGCTTTAGCTCTCAAGCTTTGCTGCGTTTTCGCGCTTTTTTCAGAGAGATTTTCTCATTTTTCGGTTAAACAGAGCCTCAAGCTCCACCGTTTCTCCATCCGATCAACGGAGACCCGTTTCGGATTTTTCTACGCCCCTCAAGGGTGAAGTTTTCGTTGAGTTGCGCTTCTTGGATTAGTCCAGAAGTTTCTGAGGCCTACCCGGACATGGCCCAGGAGAAAGGAAGGTCGACGCCGGAAAGCTGTTCAGGGTTTGTCCTGGATGCCAGCTACAGAATGTGTTCAAGGAGGATGAGCATTCGAAATGCTTCATGAGGAAAGAACGCACATGGAGAAGGACTGTGATTTTTGCGGGAACATGTTGGAGCGGACCATGAAGGATCGACATCTCCGCCTCTCCAACTGGCTGGAAGGAAAGAGCCCGTCAGGTGAGAAGAAGAAGAAGTCCGAGCGGTCTTTTAAGTCCTGTGAGAGCGCCCCGGCTACGGGGGCCCAACAGAAGGCAAATCACTGCAAGTCCACGGGCACCGGGAGCGCCGAACGGTTGGGCTCCTCGGCTGCCAGGCAGGGCGCATCCTCTCCGGTGCCATCAACCACGAGCCAACGCTCTGGCTCTGGGATGAGGAAAGCCGAGAACCCAGCGAAGCTTCTGGAGAGGCCCCGGTCGGGCTCGAAGGATCCAGCTGAGGGGGAGCGAGGCAGTGACCCCCCGCCCCCCAAGGTGACGGCCCGACGAGATTGGGTCCTTCCACGCTATGATTTCCAGGACATCCAAGCTTTTCCATCTCTGCCCCGAAGAGAAGAAGGAGGGGTTCCTTTACCAATGGCGCGAGGCCAAGAGGAAGACGGTCCTCGCCGTGCCTCTCCTGGATGACATCTGGGACGAGGGACTCGCCCTTCTCAAGAACCCGTTTACGACGCCTGCTAAGAGGGATCGGTACGAGAAAAAGTACCGGGTTCCCGACGCGGCCCCCCTCTGCCTTAGGGCACAACCGACCCCTGACTCGGTCGTCTCAGCGGCGGCGAAGAAGAAAGCGGGGGGGGGGGGGGGGGGCATTGGCCTTGATGTCAACTTCCCCTCCGGACGGCGATGGAAAGAAGCTGGATGCGATGGGACGACGAGTTATCTCATTGGCGGCAACAACGATTAAGGCGGCCAACGCCTGTGCGATTGTGGTCCTCTACGACAGGGAATTGTGGTACAAGATCGCCCCCCTGTTGGACTTCCTACCGGACGACAAGAGGGCTGAGGTCCTGGAGATCTTGCAGGAAGGTGAGGTGGCGTCGGACCACGCCATAACGGTGGCAACGGACATTGCCGACACCGGTTTCCGCCAGCTAGGCAACAGCGTTTGCCTTAGACGGCAAGGGTTGCTCAAGGCAGACACAGACGGCTCGGGCCCTAGGAGTTCTCCAGCAACGACGGCCGTCCTTTCGGAACTCCGGAGGCAAGCAAGGTGCCTCCAAGGGATTCGGCGGTGGCTCCTCTACGTTCCCCCAGGTGGCCCGCTCTTCGTTGCAAGAAGCCTACAGGGGACGAGGCAAGTCGGGTGGATCCCGCCGTCGTCGCCAGGGAGGCCAACGCGGCAAGGCGTCCTCCAAGCAAGACTGAACCGACCGTGGTGTCAGGCCCCCACCTGGGAGGGGGAGGGCCACCACCATTTAAGGGGGGCAAAAAAAAACCAGCCTCCCCCCACCCCCACCCCCATTCCTTTTTTTTTTATCAGCCATCTGCCCCCAGGGTTGTGCACATATGTGCCCCCATGCTTTGGGGTCTGGCGGGAGAGGGGGGGTTGGGAGAACAAGTTACTTACCTGTAACTGTTGTTCTCCAGCATGGGTCTGGCATGAATTCACATGCTCATGAATATTCCCTGTCAGGCTGGGAATCCTCGGTAAAGAACAAATCAGTATCAGTTTCGTTTCTGATCTGTCTTTTAGTATTAACCAATCACTGGTCTCTGGGTCATACTGCCCCCAGCCAATGACTTCCCTCTCCCTTAGCCCCGCCTCTGGCAGCCATCTTCAGATTTGGTAGCACATAAAGTGTAAAGTGGCAGTATGACCGAGTGAAGAGCTGCAGAGGGGTAGGAGGGAGGGTTCGCATGTGAATCCATGCCAGACCCATGCTGGAGAACAACAGTTACAGGTAAGTAACTTGTTCCTTCATCAGCATGGGGTTTGGCATGGATTCACATGCTCATGAATATAAGAATACATAGCAGTACACACATGCACAACCACGGGAGGTGGCAAAAGGTTCAACATTAAGCATTACATAAACTCAACATTAAGCAACTCTTACCTCCCTACCAGGCCCACCTTCAGGCAAACAGGTTGCGCAAGCAGCACTGCATGGTCGACCCTGGACTCCTCCCTGGAATCGCGGTCGACGCAGTAGAATCTCGTGAAGGTGTGCGTCGACCTCCACGTAGCAGCCCTGCAGATGTCCAGCAGGGGCACACCAGACAAGAACGCTGTAGTAGCAGCGATCGCTCTAGTCGAATGGGCTCTCGGACGGCCGGGCAGCGGTCGGTTTGCCAACCGGTGACAATGCATGATGCAGCCGGAGAGCCATCTGGAAATGGAAGCCTTCGAGAGAGCCTTCCCCTGGTTCACAGGTCCAAAGTTCACAAACAGCTGTGATGTCTTCCGAAAACTCTTCGTTCGGTCCACATAGAACTTAAGCGCTCTAGCTACATCCAGCGAGTGCAAAGTCCTCTTGGCCGGCGACGAAGGCGACGGGAAGAAAACTGGTAACACCAAGGGCTCGTTAAGATGGAAGTCCGGACGGCACCTTGGGCATGAAGGAGGGGTGCGTCCTCAGCACCACCCTCATATCGTGGAAAGTCAAGTATGGGGGCATGCAGAATAGGGCCTGGATCTCTCCCACGCGTCGTGCGGAGGTGATGGCCACCAGGAATGCTGTCTTCCACGACACGAACTTCAAAGGAGCCGAATGCAAGGGCTCGAATGGCGGCTCCATGAGCCTGGTCAGCACCACGTTGAGCTCCCACGCCAGGGCTGGAGCCTTCACCGGCGGGAACGATTGGAACAGTCCTTCCATAAATTCCTTCACCAGCCGATGAGACCACAAGGACTGTAGTTCTGGTGTATCGGGAGATCGCTGCCAGATGTATCTTGATGGAGGCGTGAGCTAGTCCAGCCTTGGCCAGCGACAGTAGGTATGGTAGCACTTGAGGTGCCGTAATCCATAGAGGGTTGATCTTCTGTACACAGCACCAGACAGAGAACCTCTTCAACTTATGACCGTTGCACTTCAGAGTTGAGGACGCCCTGGCCTTTGCAAGAACCTCTGTGCAGTCAGCCGTGAAATCGTACCCTCCAAACTCTAGTGCTGCAGGAGCCAGGCCTGCAAGTTCAGTGACTCCGGGTCGTGATGAAGGATGGCGCCTCCTTCTCTGGAAAGAAGATCTGCGTCCAGCGGCAGCTTGACCAGTGGGGACACTGACAAGTCCAGACGGTCCGGGAACCAGATCTGCCTCGGCCACGCCGGTGCGACGAGGATCATCTTGCACCGGAACCTCTTGAGCTGGTTGATGAGTCGGAGCAGCAACGGCAACGGAGGGAATGCATATAGGAACAGGCCGTCCAAGGGGAACGAGAAGGCATTGGCCATGCTCCTAGGCTGGGGAAACCTGCTGGCGAACCTCTGGCATTTGGAGTTTGTCGCCGTCGTGAACAGGTCAATCTGGGGTTTGCCCCATCGCTGAAAGTCAATCCGCTTGATCCTGGCGTAGTTCCCACTCGTGGCATGAGCGCAGCTCTCTGCTGAGTGAGTCGGCAATGGCGTTTTTAATCCCTGCCAGATGAAACGGCACCAGAAACATCGCTTGGGCAACGGCCCAATGCCACAGATCCTGGGCTTCCTTGGATAGGGCAGGGGATCTGGTTCCGCCCTGCTTCCGAATGTAGAACATTGTGGTGGTGTTGTCGTTGAAGATCCTCACCACCTTGCCCTTGAGGGACGAGAGAAAGGACCTGAGGGCCCAGAACACTGTACGGAGCTCCAGGATGTTTATGTGGAGCGGCTTCTCCTCCGGAAGCCAGAGGCCTCTCGCGTGAAGCTCTCCGGTGTGCGCTCCCCACCCCTCCAGGGAGGCATCAGTCGTCACCGTTACCTGGTTGCCTGGGGTCTGAACGTTTGTCCCTGCCGCCAGATGAGCGTGGGTGCCCCACCACCGGATCGCTCGTCGGAAGGTCTCGTTGAGAGGGATCCTGTCCTCGAAGCTGCTCGTTGCTTGGATCCAGCGGGCGTCGAGGAACTCCTGTAGAGGGCACATCCGAAGCCTGCACAGGCGCACGAGATATATGCAAGAGGACATCATCCCGAGGAGGGACTTGATGGACCTCACCCTGGCCACATCCGTGGCCAGCAGATGCTGCAACTTGGCCAGGATGGCCTTTATCCTATCCTCCGACGGCGAGCCTTGCCCAGGATGGCCTTTGTCCTATCCTCCGACGGCGAGGCCAGAAGCGCCACTGTGTCGAGCTTGGCTCCCAGAAACAATGCGACTTGCGAGGGGACCAGTTGGGATTTCGGGAAGTTGATGGAGAACCCCAGGTCCGTGAGCAGCTGGACGGTCTTCGCTGTGTGTTCTACGGCGAGCTCCCTTGTCCCTGCACGGATGAGCCAATTGTCCAGTTAGGGGTAGACGTGGATCCCCTGCAAGCGCAGCCGCGCAGCCACTGGTGCGAGGCACTTGGTGAAAACCCTGGGTGCCGACTTCAATCTGAACGGGAGGGCCTTGAACTGGTAGTGCCGTCTTTGGACCACGAACCTGAGGAACTTTCGGTGTCCTTTTAGAATGGGGATGTGGAAGTATGCACCCTCCCAATCCAACGACGACAGGATATCGCCCTCCTCCAGCTGTCCCAGCACATGCTGGGGGGCGACCATCCGGAACTTCGGTGCCTTGATGTACTTGTTCAGTCGTCGCAGGTCCAGAATGGGCCGCCATCCTCCTGTCTTCTTTTTCACAAGGAAGTACCTGGAGTATACCCCGGAGCCTCTTCAGGACTAGCTCGATGGCACCTTTCTTGAGCATCGCCCTTACCTCCAGTAGTAGTTGAGGGACGTGGTTTTCCTTCCTGGCCACGGGAGGAATGCGGGGACACTTCTTTAGAAACTCGAGGGCGTGCCCCTGGGCCAGGGCGTCCAGCACCCAAGGGTCGGTGGAGATGGACTCCCACACGCTGACGAACTTCGCCAGCCGGCCTCCCACCGGGTGGCCTGTCCTGTACATTTTTGGTGTCCCTCTGCCCCCATGCCAAATGGAGGGGGGTGTACCTTACGCAGCCGGTTGTAGGAGGCCCAGGGAGGCCTGCATGAGGTCCCCCTGCCACCCATTTGGGGTGAGGGGGGAGGGGGACATCAAAAATTGTGGGACAGGCCCCCCAGTGGGTGGGGCAGTAAGGGTTGGGCACCCTGGGCCAGACTGGCACACCAATGTGCCCCTCTGCGCCAAGGCAAGTTTTGTAAACAAAGAAAAAAAATCGAAAATGGTGGAACTCCTTTTAGGGGGGGCTATGGGGCACCCCAAAGGGACGGGGAATTTTCTAATGGGACGGGGTGGTGACCCCGTCTCGCCCCACCCGCAATGCAGTGGGTGCCATGTCATACAGCCCTCCCTGGGACCAGATATCTGCTCCTGAACTGCTCACCTGAACATCCGTGTAGGTCTGCTCTCCAACCTTGAGTCTAACATTCCCTCTGTCCTCATCCTCCTCCATCTCTCTTCTGCCTTTGACACGGTGAACCATACCATCCTGCTCAACCGTCTTTGTGAAAACCTGGGTATCACTGATCAGGCTCTGGCCTGGCTGACCTCTTTCCTCTCAGATCGACCCTCCCAGGTCCAACTTGGGTCCTTCCTTTCATCTATTTTCCTCTCTACCTGTGGTGTTCCCCAGGGGTCTAGCCTCTCGCCCTGGCTTTTCAACCAATACCTGGCAACTCTTGCCCACTGCATTGCCATTTTCTGCTCTAATTTCCAGTGCTACGCTGACGACACTCAACCCATTTTCAGGCTGCCCTCTGCCACCTCCTCTCCCTCTCATCTCTGATTGCCTAACTGCCATTCAAGATTGGTGTGCCGCCAATGATCTTTGTCTGAATGCCAGCAAGATGGAGATCCTACTCATCGGGACACCTTCACCATCCTTTCCACTCACTCTCTGGCCGGCCTCCCTTGGCCGTCCTCCTACCCACACCTGCGAGGCTAAGAACCTCGGGGTCATCTTCGACTCCACCCTTTCCTTCTCCGCCCACATCTCCGAGGTCTCTAAAAAGTCAAATTTCCGACTGCATCTCCTCAGAGGTACTCTGCCTTTCCTCTCCTTCCCCCAGAAGCTTATGGTATCTCAAGCTCTGGTTCTCTCTAGCTTGGACTATTGTAACAGCCTCTTTCTAAATCTACCTGCCTCTACTCTCCGCCCTCTGCAACTAATCCAGAACAGGACTGTGAGACTTGTCCTTGGCCTCAAGCCCTGGGATCGTATCTCTCCAGCTCTGAAATCTCTCCACTGGCTCCCAGTGGATGCAAGGATTAAATTCAAAGCCCTCTGCATTGTCCACAAGGCTTTCTGGGGCCTGGGTCCAAAATACCTTCATCTATCCCTCCGCAAATACCTCCCCTCTCGAGCTCTTCGCTCCTCTACCTCCAACTCACACAGGGTCAGTCGTTTTTCTAAGAAACGAGCTGGGGGTAGATCTCTGTCTTCGGCTGGGGCCTCCCTCTGGAACAGCCTCCCTGCCACTCTAAAACTTGGGGAGAACCATCTCTGTTTCCAGAAGCACCTAAAGTCCTTCCTCTTTTCTTCTGCCTTCGCTCCCCCTCTCCCCTGCTGATCTGTTCTCTCTTGGCACCGTGCACCTGGCCACCCTCTGTCCTTTGGGCCCAGGTACCTGCTCATCCTGCCACCCTCCCGCACTGCCTCTAGGCCACCCCTTGCACTGGGGTCTGTATCTGTACCCATACAGCTCCCCCTTTTTCTTCCTGCACTTATCAGACCTACCCTGTCTGCTGCCTTAAACCTAGCACTTGCAAATTGCTGGCTGCATTACCACTGTTTGTTGCCTTTATTATTTATTTATTGTTATTTATCTGTTTCTCCTCTGCTTCGCACTTTCCACCTCTTCCCCCCCTTCCATGCACTTGTCCCCTCCCCCCTCTCCCATGCACTTGCGCATTCTCAATGTCACTGGGCCTAGTAAGATCGCTGTTCTCCCCTGTTCCCCTCCCCTCCCTTGCCTTGTCGCGCTCTGAAACACTTGTGTACGAGCGCGATAGAGATAAAATATCAATCAATCAATCCTAGGAACGGACGCCTGAGCCCAGGGTGGAGTGTAGGACTTGCCCCCTCCCCCTCCCCCTTATCTGCCCCTGGGGAGGGCTACATGAGATGGGCCGTCCCTCCAATTGGGGTGGTGGTGGAGAGGTGCACCCCCCTTCACATTAGAAAATTCCACAGCAGTGTTGGGGGCCCCTCCGCCCCCGCTAAAGGGCAGCCTGCCATTTTGAATTATTTACTTTGTTTATGAAACTTGCCTTGGCGCAGAGGGTCACATTGGTGTGCCAATCTGGCCCCAGGGTGCCCAAACCTTACTGCCCCACCCACCGGGGGGCCTGTCCCATACATTTTTGTGGGTCCTCTCCACCCTCCCCCACCCCAAATGGAGGGGAGGTGTACCTCATGCAGCAGTTTGTAGGAGGCCCAGTGAGGCCTGCATGAGGTGCCCCTGCGTGGGGATGCGGGAAGGTAGGCCATGTGTTGTTGGTGGTGTGTTTCGGTGGGTGGCCAGAGCGAAATGTCTGAGAATTGTCTTAATTTCCAGCCAATTTCAGAGACATTTCCCTGTGTCCACTCACCGAAACATGTCGCCATTAACAGATGTCATACCTTCTTGTGTTCCACAGGTGTCGCAACGAAAAAGGTGCCTCACATGTGTGGGTGCACCTACCGGGGGCGCAAAAGGAAAAGGGTAACCCGCACAATTTGTTCATGTGGGCAACCTACAGATTTGGGCCTAGGGTGTCAAAGCCAGCAAGGAAAACGGGGAACCCCATGCATTTCCCAAAAGAGGACACCCGTGGGAATCCAGAGGTCTGACTTGCGCAAATTGGCCCAGAATCTACTACCCAGAACCCCTGGCAAATTCCGAATTTCGGGGTAAAAAACACAATTTCCAGACATTTCACTCTGCTCAACCACCGAGAAACGCTGCCAACAACTGATGTCATACCTTCCCGCGTTCCCACAGGTGTCCCAATGAAAACGGTACCTCACATGTGTGGGTTCACCAATCTAGCCGCAAAGGGAAAAGGCTAACCCACTGATAACCACAAAAGGGTTTGGGGAGATAACCTACAGATTTGGGCATAGGGTGTCCAAGCCACCAAGGAAAACTGGGAACCCCATGCATTTCTGAAAAGAGGGCACCAGTAGGAATCCACAGATGTCTAACTTGCGCAAAGCGGACCAGAATGTTTTACCCAGAACCCCTGACAAAGTGAAAAATGTGGGTTTTTTAGGCACATTTCAGACTTTGACGGGGCTCCTGGGTAATAAATTCTGGGCCGATTTGCGCAAATCATACCATTACCGTGCCTTAGAAACATGTGCTCTATGGGCCATTCCGGAAATAACTGACCGCTCCGTTCTGCACCACCTGAAGGCAACTGATGGTCTTTTTGCTAGCACCTGCTAAGAGGCTGCAGCAATAATCCAATGTTGATCCTATGATGGCACGAGCAATGGACTCTGCGTTAGGTTGAGGAATAAGTGATCGCATGTGAGATAGCAATTTAATATAATAGGTGGCCGAGGACACAGTACTAGCCACATAAGAATTCATAGTAAGCGATTGGTCCATAACCACCCCCAGGATTTTCCCTTTGGGAAGGGAGGGAATGAGAGCATCTCCCAACTGAAAATGTTTATACGCTGGGTCTAATTTGTCAGAGCCCACAACCATGAGTTCCGTCTTTCCACGGTTTAAAGCGAGATTGTTCAGCATCATTGTGATGCTGGAAATGCATCGGAGGGACAGGGCCTCCGTATCCTTGTCCTTTACTGCTTTTTATCGTGTGTTCTGTCGTGTTTTCCACGCAGGAGTTCATGTGGGACTCCTGGCGGTGCATACCCTTATGGCACCCATGGGTGGGGGTGCAACACTGTGCCCCTAGTGTATGTTTTTGGGCACCTGTGGGTGGCCCGCAGAGCAGGGTATGGGCTGGTGGCAGCTCCATGCTGAATTTGACAGGTGCGCGGAGTATCCTCCATTTTGGGATACCCCAGCCCTGCCATTGGGATCAGTTGATTCCGAATGGAAAAGAAAATGTCCCCTGCGGCCTCCTGCTTTCTATTACCCATTACCTTTTTTTCCCAAAGTCCTGGGAAGCCCTGACTCTGTCCCTTCCCCCTGACTGGCTGTTGGATGGAAGTGCCATATATGGTGTTGTTGTGAAGGCCCGGCCAGACTAGCTGGAGCCTTCCCGGTGATGTATGTTGTGGGTACCTCCTGTGGGTGGGACCTGGGTGAATAGAGTGTGTGACGAATATGCATTCTGTGTTGTGGATGTCTAGTATCTGGTGGTTGACACAATGACTGAGACAGCCCTGCCCGAAACCGGTATGAATGCAGTTTGGAGTGTTGAATGGCTTGGTACTTGTCCCCATACACATAACTTGTTGTGAGTGTCTGGAGAGAAGTGAATGGCCTGAATACCTTGTGTGCATGATTGGCTGCCTGCCTGCATGAATGCCCTTAGTCGTGATTGGATGCTTGAGTGTGACCCAGCAGAATGAATGGGAGATCAACAGTATATCTGGGGACCTCTCACTGCTAGGAATCGTGTTCAGAAGCTGAAGTCCACTACGACGAGTAACTGAAGCTTGACCTTGAAGCCCTGCTGGACGAGAAGAATTGCTGTTGCTCTCCTTCACAATCTGAAAGGACTGACCCAGAGAGGACCTGGTAAGGCGCCCTCTTCCCGAGCTACGAGGGACCATCGTGCACCTGCTGATCTTTGCCAAAGCTCCCTGGTAGACAGACCTTCGACAGGCTGCCGACCCGAGACGGGGACTGCCGCGGAATCTCAAAGAGAAACACCCGGACTGTTGTCCGCCACTGTCGACGACCGCCGCCGTGCTCCTGTTTGCCTAAGAACTTCATTTGATCATCGGATGCTCTCGTCTGCATCGTCGCCTGCTTTATCCCGCTGGAGAAGGCCCGACCGTCGGCGCGCCGAGGAGCATCCGCCGGTGGGTTTCCCGCCACCTAAAGACCACAGACGCCGACGACTCGACGCCCTTGCTGGGCCACAGTTCTTCATCATCTCTTTGTGGTCCAGAACTATCGTCACCGAGGTGCCCCGCACGCCTCTTCCTGGCAGGACGCCAACTCTTTGTCGTCGACGAGCACCGCTAGGAACGAAGCTGCCACTTCCCTGCCGTAGTTCAACCTCTTCGCCGTTGGACGTTCGACGACCCGTGACTCCTCCTTAAAGGGAGGGCACTCAAGAAGGGCCGTCGATTCCCCGACACCGAACGCCGAGTTCCTCGACGCCTCTCGACGATCCGTGGCTCCTGCTTTAAAGGGAGTCACTCAAGAGGGATCGGTAGACGCATCTTCGGGGAACTCTACTCCACCAAGTACATTGGGGGGGTAAAACCTTAATAGGAGGAAATAATATTGTTTCAACCATTTTACGTACCTGCCTATCTCTATTGCTGGTTTCCTCGTTATTGATCTGTGTGACATTTTAACCGTACAGTTGATGCACTTTAATGAGATTTGATAACATTGGTGGTACCACTTTAGAATTGTATATATTTATCATTGTTGACTTCCGAGTACAAAGTGCGTCATTGTGATCGTGTACATAGCTTTGAATATTATATAAAGACTGTGTTTTCAGTAATACAGTGTGTGGACATTCCTTTGTGGGGGTTCGGGGACTACACTGTACTTAATAACCAGCCCGCATCACCTCCTGAGAAGCATGGCCTTGATTGCTCGTCCATTGCTACCAAATAGAGAATCTTGGCTGGGGTCCTCTGTGCCTCTCCTCTACCATATAGAGAGTGGAAGTACAGACACCTACCAGTCTTTACAATCATCCAGTGTTCAATGATTGTGAATATGCGATTAAGTTCTCTTTTGTCCTGATTGTGCTGACCAGTGAGGGGGATGACACAGTGTGTGTCATCTGCGTAATTGGTGAATAGAATGCCCTCCTGGGCAAGGTGGGCAAAGAAGGGAGTCATGAAAATGTTATATATGCAAGGTTACAAGCTGGCTCCTTGAGGTACACCAAAGTATATCTTACCTGGTTGTTGCCTGACCTACGCAAATCACCCCTTCCTAAACTTGGAATTTTGTCTACTTTTCAGAAAGATATGCCTTTCTGTCCTCCAATTAGGCTTTCCTACCCTTTTCTTCAATTCCGTCCATGCATGTCCAATTGGCAAAAGTGGGCAAAATCACCTACCTCTCACAAAACAGTTGATAACCACATCAAAATAATTTTTCGTTTCCACTCAACCTGTTCTTGAACGTCAGGAAATTGGGGAATTCAGCACAGCAAACCATTTGTTCCTAGCTCTTACAAGGAAAAAAACATAGGCTTCTTTGTACATCATTTTATTGGCATTTTTTTGAAAAACCCCAAAATGTGCGCCCTTTTTGCTTATTTTCTCTCACCCCCCCCTACAGCAACCTAGGATCCCTGGGTGGCGTTACGACCGCCTACATGTGGGAAAAAAGGAGCCAAATTTTGCCGAGATATCTCATGTAACAAAAAAGTTAAAAGGCCTTGAATGGCCACATACAGAAATCACCAAAAAAGGCCCTCGCACTGGGGGGAAATACCCACAGCACTTAAAGGGTTAAGGTTACCTGGCAGCGCTGTCTATTTGCAAGCGCTTGTCTGAGGAATGTTCTTATTTTATAATTCCTTTGATTGCCCAGTTTCTAAAAGGGCTCACAAATGTTTTCCCGCCGTCTCCATTTCAGGTGCTGGTTTGGGATCTGAACTTAGTTTTGAAATTCTTGATAGGTGCTCTATTTGAACCTTTGCACCCTCGTCCTTTCAGACTGTTGACCATCAAGACGGTTTTCTTGGTTGCAGTAACATCTGCTCGCAGAGTGAGCGAGTTGCAGGCACTGTCATCTAAGCCACCCTTTACTTTGTTCCACAAGGTTAGGGTTGTATTGAGGGTACGTCCATCCTTCCTACCCATGGTGGTGTCTGAGTTTATTTTAAGCCAGAAAGTGGCACTTCCTGCTTTCTATCCTCCTTCTCCTAATCCTTTTAAGGAAGAGGAGTGACTCCATAGGTTGGACCCTAGGAGAGCTCTGAGCTTTTATATTTCTAGGATGTCCAGGGTCAGAGTGGACGATCAACTCTGTGTGGGGTACGCTGGACACTGATTGGGCCAGGCTGTTCACAAACAGACTTGTCCAGGTGGATTATCCTCATTATTGCTGAATGTTAGACTGGCTGGCAAGGACCTTCCGGAGGGTTTACGAGCTCACTCCACTAGGGTTGTGGCTACATCCACACCCCTGCAACAAGTAGTTCCTGTTAAGAACATCTGTGAGGCTGCAACGTGGTCTTCCATCCACACCTTTGTCACGCATTACTCCCTGGATTCTTTCCATGGTCAAGATATGGCCTTTGGTAAAGCAGTGCTTTATTCTGCCATCTGATTGGGTATATCTAAATTCTTCTTCCTCCTCTGATCACTGATATTGCTTTGGGAGTCTGTCAATCCATTCGCAGAACATCCAGTCAAAAGAACGTTACCAGTTGGTAAGTAACTTGTTCTTCCTTTTCCCCTCTTTCACTTTCTGTTCTGGCTGCCACCGTTTACCTCTACTATGGACTCCATTTAAATTCTGGCCGTCCTGTAACAGAAAATACCCTTGGAAAGACACCCATCGCAAGTGCAACAAGTGTCTACCTTGTGACCACGTCGAGCGATCCTGTAAGACTTGTATATTTTTACGTCCGAAGATGCTGAAAGACAGGCCGATGAAACGGTGGGCAGCCTACGCCATGCAGGCCAAAAGTGTTTCCCCCGTCGGCGCTGACGCCTTTAGTGACGAGAATTACAGCGGCAGCCACGGCTCTGATGTGGAGGCCAAAGACCTTTCTGCGGAACTTTCCGGTTCCCAGTGGTTCCCAGTTGCCCGGCCCCAGACCATACAGGTAGGCCCATGGTCCTGCTATGGGGAGATCACACCCCGGCAACAGGGGCACACCCTTACCACCCAAGGATAAGCCTACAACCCCACAAGCCCTATCGAGGAAGTATCAGATGCCAACAGGCCCGCCAAAGTTTCGACGGCGCCAACCGATCCTCATGAACTGCCGCCCTCCCTGCATCCGTCGTCTCGGCATGCGTTCGGGCATTCCACCCATAACAGCGTCTCTTTTAAAAAACAAAATCCACCGGAGCTAAGCGAGAGTCTCGCAGGCATTGTTGCGGCGAATAAACCGTAAAGCACATACTCTCGTCTCTAAGACTTTGTCTGAGAAGTCCCTTCCTTCTAAGGACACTTTTCCTCCTGGAGATTCACCCCCCCTGAACCTGAAGAGCTCTATGAGGATCCCTATGTTCAGGAAGACAGTCCATTTGGCCAGGACTCACCGGACCAATGCCCAGATTGGGGTCAAGGTGAGCCTGAAGAGGAAGCACCTTGGCTTTCCCTCACTCCAAATCCTGACTCAGATGCCATTTGTCTTGACCCTCCCTCCTCATCTCCACAGAGGCAAGCTGTTAGGCAAGATTGTATGTAGTAACCCTTTGGTAGGCCTCACCAGCCTTGTCCTCTTGGCAATAGGTAACCCAAAGGGAGACTCCTACACTGCACGGGGACGGATCACCAAGCTGGCAAAATGGCAATTCTTTGATTCCGGTTGCTCTCTTCAAGCACACAAACTGGTGTCCTTCTCCCTGGTTAATCCAAACCAGCTCTGAGAATGGTGTCCAGATGGCTTACGAGTTGATTGGTCCTACCAACTCAAAAGAAGTCGTCTTCCTTGAAGAGGCTTCTCTGTCCAAACCTGGCGATTCGAACCTGCAGCAGGGCTCCACCGGGCTCCACCGGGCAAAACAACGGTCCAGTAGTTGCAGCAGCCGTCCTCTTCCAGCTCGTCTTCGGTTCTTTAGTTCCAGTGGTCGACTCTACTTCCAAGCCAAGAGACTCGTCTTTTAAATAGTTTTCTCCCTCTCATTCCACCCTTGCTGCCACTCACCCAGCAGGGTGGCTGTCCTTGCTGGAAGTCAGCCAGCCGATCACGCCAGAGTGCATTTGGGTCCCCTAGGACACTAAGCACAGGGAGTTTCGGGCACCTCCCTCACTTCCTGCCCACCCCAGACACTCGGACGCAAGAGGGGTCTTCAGTCCTGAAGCCTGCCAAAGGCATAGAAACAAAGGGGCCAAACCTAGTTTGGCGCGCAGAGAAAACCACTAGAAGGACCTTTCCAAAAAGAAATGGTGAAAAAAGAAGACCGCGACCTGTTTTAAACAATGGGGGCTTAGGCGCCATCTTGAAAATCATGACTTCCACGGTTTTAAGCTACAGTGTTCACGGTCGGGGAAAAATCATGGTAGTTTGTTGTTAAAACACTACCACCAGCCATTTCGAGAGGAAAGGGTAGCAGGGGGACTGCTACATGAGTTTCTAGAAACGGGATACTAAGTCACCCCTCCAGCACTCTATAGGAAGATAGTGTGTGCTGGGACTAGGAATTTAAAAAGACTACTTAACTCAATTTAACTTTACTTTCTCTGGGAAACAGTAGCTTATCCCAGAGAAGGTGTTTAAACCTTGGGACAGCCTAAAATACTTCCCTGTGTCACTGCACTGAAGGTGCTGTGTGACACACATGAAAAGATGACGCCTATGGCGTTATCTAAAACCCCATGTTCAAAGAATACAAGTAAAACACACATCAAAATACAGGAGAGAGAGTGGGGGAAAAAGGCTCACACTCGCTCCAAGTAAAAAAATCAAGTCCTCAAAATCCAGCAAAGTTGATGGGGGTGGTCTCTAAGGTGAAGGGAATTAGCACATTTATGAGAATTCTCCATAACAACAACTACCTTGAAGTTGCACTGCACAGCCTCCTGGATTCTGGAGAAGGGTTCCCAGGCGGAACCAGTCTGCATTCTACTGCATCTCCGTCACAACCTAGCCTTGTAGAGCACGGACAGCAATTTACGGATAGGCAGGCCCTTTCGTCAGCCAACTCCACACGTTACCATCACCACGGACTCATACCTAGCAGGATGGGAAGCTACCTTGGATAGCCACAGTGTCCACGGGGAGGGTTCTGTCAGGAGCAGGTGGCCCACATCAACTGGCTTGAGTTGAAGGCCATCTGGCTCGTCCTCAAAGCCTATCTGGCAGCCATCAGAGCATACCGGAACTCAGAGGACGACGTTTTTTCTTATCTGCCAATCTGGTGGTTAAGACATTTGGCAGGCCTCACCAGGCTCTACCTGCCCAACAAGAAGCCACACCTCGTGAGAGACCCCTACATAGTGCTGGGCTCCTGAGCGCTTAAACCCTTTGGGCAATGGCGTCTGCAGACACCAGGCTAGTAACCATTAGGACAGCCCTCTTGGTGGGTCTTATGTCTGCATGCTGTGTCGGCGAAATCCAAGCTCGGATGGCATCCGAGCCATATACTACCGTTCACAGGGACAGGGTGGTCTTCTGAACGCTCCTGCGTGCTTACCTGAGGTAGTCTCTGCATTCCATCTTAATGAGGAGATCGTACTGCCTACTTTCTTCGTAAACCCTAACGACCATGCTCCGAGGGTTCTGCACTGTCTTCATGTTAGACTAGTGCCAGAGTTCTATCTGGACTGGACCAAGAGCTTCCGCAAGTCTGAGGCTATATTTATCACCTTCGTCGGGTTAGTGCCAGGATATCAGGCTTCCAAGGCCTCCATAGCAAGGTGGATGATGGCCTCGTCCAGGAGGGGCAACACAAGCCACTTCCGGCAAACATGTATGCCCTTGCAGTCAGAGTCAAGGCCGCTACGGTCGCCTTCCAAAGACACGTACCGTTTCAGGTCATCAGCAGGGCGGCCACTTACACAACTCCCTCAGCTTTCTGTAAGAGCTACTGTTGGGATGCCGGCTCCAGGTCCGACACGGCATCCTGGCAGGCAGTATTAAGGAACTTGTTTTCTTAAGGAGGGTCACCTCTCCACCCTGGGCGTACATTCAGTTGTGATCGCCCATTCAGCATGGAGGAAAGGGCACAGGACGTAAGAGAAATTACAAGTTACTCACCGTAGTGACTAAAATACTCATAGTCCATAGTTCCCTTCCCTCCATACATCCCACCATCCTCCCACTAATAAAACTGGTGTCACTTAGGCAATTGTAATATCGTCCACGCCTCAATGGAGGACTGAGGAGTGGCGCTGGTGGGTGGAGTCAGGGGAGCCCATGCTCCCAGGGCCACGCCTCTAAATTTAAAGGGGAAGAAGGTTTTTTCTGGTGAAAGATTCTGCCTTCCGTCCCTAGTGAGGGACACCGATACAGTATGGAGGAAAGGGGACTATGGACTAAGAGTATGTTAGTCACTACGGTGGGTAACTTGTAATTTATCCGGCCTCTCCTCCTCGTTCTAAAGTCCTTCAGCAAGATTGTGCGTAATCTGCCCAGCCCTTATCTCCCACTGATGAATCCACCTCCTCTGGGTGGACTAGGGAAAAATGTGAGGCATGTATGGACAAAGTGGCTGAGTTTATCAATTTTACAGGCCAGTTTGAGAATATCCTTAAAAGACATAGGTGTGTGGATCCTTGTCCTATTCCTCTCAAGTCCTCGCAGCTCCTTTCACCTGGTGCTCCGTTTGCATCCCCAGATGAAAAGCATCCACAGGAAACTCCCATTGATGTGTTCCAGGATGACCCCTATCAGGACATTTACTATGTTCCTGACCCAGTTCAGGCATCTCAAGACAGTCTCTCAAGACCCAGACTTGGACCCTGCTGATGATTCGGGCACTTGGCAAACTACCCTGGGCCATGTCCCAGATAACATCTTTTTAGACACTCCTCCTGTTGTTCAACCCAAGGACTCGTCCTATTGACAACCAGATGATATGATATTATAGGTTATTTCTGAGGCTTGTTAATCTGCTTAGAATCATATACTGTGCATATAGTCTGACATCTAGTGGTAATGGCAGAGTATTGCATCTTGTCTTTCGAGGATCGAAGGGGGACGTCGACATGGGCATGCCTGTAACACTTTCCCTAACGTGACGTGTAGTGTACCCAAAATCCCTCACCCGTCGAGATCCCTCTGATTGTTTTTCCACCCAGCTAGCTGGTCGCCTTATAATAATAATAATTTGCCATTTATATAGCGCTAGGAACCCTCAGGTATCTGAGCGCTGCTTATTATTACCCACGGTGTGTGGTGCTCATTTATCGACCTCGGAAGGATGAAAGGCTGAGTTTGACCCTGCCGGGATTCGAACCTGCGTTAGCAAGCTCTGCACGGATGTCAAAGCGAGCGCTCTACTCGCTGTGCCACTTGTCCAGCTTATATGCGGATCTCATACAAAATTGCAACATTGTTATATTTCCCGACCTCCGGTCATATTAGTTTATCGTCCCCTCCTCGATGATTGCTTCCTGAACCTCTGCTGAAGACAGCGAAAGAACATTCTTTGACAGATGGGGCTCCGGTCGATGCTGTCCGCCGCGCGGCCGGGCCTTCTGGCCAGCCTATACAGTAGGGAGACTGGGGTCCGGGGGTTTTCTATTCTTTTCAAGAATGTCTTTCCTTTTCCCCTCTCTTTGTCCCTTTGGTTTTGTCGTCCCTTTTGAATCCCTGAGCTTAGTTTAGTTTATTATTTGTAATGCGCTCCAGACCCGAGGGTATTCAGGCGCAAGGCATAAGGATATTCAAAGCTTGGTTACAGCATGTAAAATACATTTGTGTGCAGGTGCCGATTGGTTACATGTGGGCACAATAGGTTACGATGAATACAGGTAGGTACATTGAAACATGCATAGTTTAACAAAGTAATGTTGCCCTTCCTGTAAGGGAAAATTCCCATGGAAAGAACAGCACCAGCGGTGCAATTAGTGTCTTCCCCTCAATCGCGATGAGGCGTCCTGTAAATCCTGTAAACTCCTACGTCCTTAGACTATTCAGGAGTGTTGAGTAAAGTTGTGGGCAGCCTACGCCATGTCGCAGGCCGAGGGTAGCTGCTCCTCCTCCTCCGCCGAGTGTGATGAGATAAGCGACGACCATGGCTCCACTTCGGATGCCAATGACCTTACATCGGAGCGTTCTCACTCCACGACATCTGTCCCCAGTCACCATAGGAATGACGCAAGTCATGCTATGGGGAATGTACATCCTGGTGACAGGGATGCTCCCGATACTCAGGCCACTAAGTTCACAACCCCCGGTACAGCCTCGACAGTTCAGTCGAAGCGATCCAAGGCGTCATCGGGTATGTCGGGATATTTCGATGGTACCCGCCGATTCTCGTGATCGGCAGTCCTCCCCACAACCGGGGCAGCGGCATGTGTCTGGGCATTCTAAGACTAAGGGCGCCAGCACCAAAAGCCACGCGGCCATAAAGATGCCTCAGAAGAGCGTGCTGATGCCGCTTAAGGCCCCAGTTTCATCAAAACCCACGGCGCAACTGCCTACACAGTCCAAACACCTCCCAGTAACGCCGAACACCAGTCTCACTAAGATCGTTTCGGCAGCTAAACAGAAGGACAAGTCTAAAGACATATTGAAAGATACGTCGAAATACCAGGAAGGGCAGAGGGATTACTCAGACCCCCTTTCTTTATCTAAGACTCAGGTTGAGAAATCCCGACGCTCTAGGAAGCAGGATCATCAGGAAGAGCTCTTTCCTCCTCTACACTCCTCTTGCTCCCTGGACCAGAGTGAAGTTTGAAGGTTGCATGAACAGGCTGGAAAAGCTTGTAGACTTTTCTTAAAGGTTTGCTCCTAAGAGGCCTTGTGTAGAAAGCCCTTATACACCAATGGCTAAGTTCCAGAGGACTTCAGACTTACTTCATGACGAGGTCTTCGACCTTACTGACCAAGAGGCAGTTCCTATTGACCCATACTTTCAGGATGATGATCGCTTTGATGATCCCACCGATCATCCCCAGGGATGGGAGGACGACCAGCTGGTAGGTAACCAACCTTGGCTATCCACTACCGATACCCCAGACCCCGACGCCATATGTATGGACTCACCCTCCTCCCCACCATTGCGTCGGGCATCACCTGTTGATGACCAGAATGCGTTTAATGCCATCCTAAAGAAGGCAGCAGAACACTTCCAAATTGCCACACTGGAGGCAGTGACAGATTCGGATTTTGTAGAAGACATTTTAAAGGAGAAGCCCCCTGCCAGCCAGGCTATCCCATTACTAAATTTCATTAAGAGGCACATTGCCCCTTCATTATTAAAGTCCTCACAAACCAGAGCTGTTAACCCACGGGTGGAAAAACTTCCGCCCTTCCCCTATTGACCCCCTTTATATTAGGGGACATGCCCCCGGATTCTCTGGTGGTCATGACGACAAGGAAGAGGGTAGGTGTCCCCTTGTCCACAGGCGAGGCACCACCTGACAAAGAATGGAAGAAATTGTACGCTCTGGGAAAGAGAATCACTACTGCGGCAGCATACTCAACCTGCATAGCCAACAACACCACGCTGTTGGCCAGCTATTCAGATGTGCAATGGAACCTGCTGCAGGAGGGCCTACAGGAAGTCCCTGAATCGGTGCGTAATCACCTGTTTACAATTGTATCTTAGGGTAAGCAGGTGAATCATAACATTCTCAAGAATACTTTAGACGCCGCAGAGACAGCTGGAAGGACTAGCCCAGGGCACCCTGCTAAAGCGTCACTCCTGGTTGAAAAACTCTGGTTTCAAACCAGAGACTCGGGCGACATTAATCAACAAGCCGGTGGAGGACTCCAACCTGTTCGGCAAGGCTGTTGACGAGGCGCTGGAAACGGAAAAGAAGGAGCACATGACTTTGAAGACTCGGGAACAAATTACTCAAAGACCCTTTCAACAGAGAGGGGGAGGTTCTCGGTGCTCTTTTCATGGGCAGTCCTACTTTCGCTGCCCTGGTCCTCCCTTTCGTCACCATGACCAAGGACCAGGGTCTGTATCACTGCATCAGGAAGGCATGCAGCTGGAACCTCTACTTCAATTCTAAGGTACTTTGGGGCTTGGCATATAACTTTTATTTTGTAATTTGTGATGCTTCGTGGCTTGCTAAGTAGTATTTTCACCCATTTTGACCTCAACTCACCTCTGCAAGACTTCCAGCTTGTACTCCCAACAGGTAAGCTCTTCTTGAGCTCCTGCGATTCCTGACTGTGATTAACATTTTCTAAGAAAAGCCGCATCAGAACTGGAACTGTCCCATTGGCTTTGGCTGTCTTGGTTTCCTAAAAGCTCCTCTTCTGAACCCTGTGGCTTTGGCAGTGCTTGTTTCCTTACAGATTTTCATTGTTGACACTATTATTGCTGGGATAAGACTGCCAACATCTCTCTGGAAGAAACTACATGTTGAACCAGTTGAAAATGTGTTCTACTTTGACTCTAACCATTTTCTCTCCCAAACCCAATTTTGTAATGGTGAACAAAGATAAGTGCTAATACTGACCTTTATTCAGTGTGCTGAAACAGGTTTAGCATATCTCGCCTGCATTATTTGTTCTTGTTTACCTGAATTCCATCTTCCATTGAATGTTACCATCAGTTGCTACTGTTTTTAAAGAATGTTTAATTTACCTTGCGTATATAGAAATAAAATAGTACATAATGTAATATAACTCTGTGTGTAAGTGTTGCCTTGTGTTAAATGATTTCATTGTGCTACTCTACAGCTCACATTACCCCATCTAAGATAAGCCTGGCTGCTCAGCCACTCTACCGACTTGTGTAGTAAAGGCCTATATTAAGAGTTGGGTCCCTAATACTAAGAGAAGGCTTGTGAAGTTCTGCACCAGTTGGATTTTATCAAATCTTATCTAACAAATGGTCCAGGTGATTTGCATATGACTTTCCCCCAATTTCCCTTCTCAACAGACTAGTGCACAAGATGCACCAGGAACGAGTCACGCTTATCATGATGTTACCAATGTAGCCTTGACAGCCACAGCCATGGTTTTCACATCTGAGGATGTCGGTCTCCATCCCAAGAAATGGCCCTGCCCGTACAACATGTCACTGGACCTAGGGAGGACAATACAACGTGCCCCCAAATGCTCAATTTAGCAGTTTAGCTCCTGAAGTCAGAGTTTGGACATATCCAATTACCTTGAAGATGCATGGACTTAGAGACATGAAAATCTAACACCAGACATTGGTACTCCAATAAGTGGAAACGTTTTGTCATTTGGTGCAATTCTAAAAACATCAATCCTATCGACTGTTCACCTACAGATATAGTCCTAGGCACCAGAGGTGTCCGCAAGTGTTGGATTATGATACTGGGCTTTTCTGCTGCGGCTCGCATCAAGTTGGAAAGTCCTTGCTGGTTGGAGTAAGCAGTCGGCAAGAGGAAGCACAGTGGGCTTCAAACCACACTACTTCGTTTGTGTATCTGGCCCTGGTCTTAAGTGTAAATATCAGCATTGTCTTATACAGCGTTACTCTTTTGTAATCCGCTGTGTTACTCTTTGCTAGAGTAACCTCAACGTCATTCCAGAGTCTAAAGTGTTCTTTTCTAGTCTTATTCTCTTTCTACTAGTCACACCCACGCACCGCCGACAGTCCCGCCCCCTCTGCTGTTCATTGGATACCCATTGCTATTAAACATCCGGGGGTGCGCACCGGAAGTGTCCGCAAGTGTCTATTCACTGTTGGACTGTTCAACAGTGCGGCGAGTGGATGGTGGGGGAGCAGCGGGGTTCTCCCCAAGGGGTATCTTCACCTAGAATCTGGTAGGAAATTGTTTTTTCTTTGTTAGGCGCGGGTTCCCTGGTGTGAGGTGTTTCTCAGTCGTGAATAATTGTGCAAAGAGAAGTTGCATTATTTAGGACTGTGCTGATAACTGTGGTGGGAAGGCTCTGGTGGCACGGATACATTTACAATATTGGTGAAGCACGGATTGAAAATGGTTGGTAGCTTACGAAGCTGTAAGAGTATTTCAGAAGTGAAGTTGAATACAGCACTGAATGGAACCCTGCCTATTCAATCTCACAATTCCAGTGTAGAGCTTATTGCCCCTACTTTAGTCCATGAACTACGAGTGAGTGATGGATGCACACACAGTCCCTTTATAGCTTGCAATCGTTGGCTATTAAAGCTATTGATGGTGTGGGTGAGCAATTGTGCACTCCAGTATGTGCACTAAAAATAAGGTCAGGATTTGTTAACAGTGAATCACAGCTTTTGACACTTGAAAAAGAGAGAGATTACCTTGTGGGGAAGCAATTCAACAAACGAAGTTGATCCTTTAATAGTATCTCTGATGTATCAATTCTGGCCCCCACGTTGGCAAATGAATGGGATAAACGATATCGCATTTCTTTGCGATTTAAGATCGCCAGCAGTGCTTCTGCCCTCTGAGGTGGAGAGTATATGCCTGCACAATTTACAAGATGAGAAGTCTTGTGCTCCTACACTAGGGTATGGCAATAATCACTCGGTAAGGTCAGTGCGGCCCTCCATTAGCTCGCCCACACACTATCCGACAGGGACAGCTGTAGGGGTGGGGTTTGTGGAAAATAGCCACCACAGTGTGACATCTGATTGTGAAGACAGTGACTCATCTATGAAAGATATCAGGAATAAGGACTCGGAACGGATTCATGATAATAGTAGGCACCCCATGTGTGAGGGGGGGCGGGGGGCAATGTGACGTTTCCGGTAATTTCATCTATTCTAAATCTATTGGATAAACCCAACTCATGTTAATCTGAATTCACTAAAAGATATGATTGCAGAATTGTCAGGGGAAATATGTAAACTAGAAGGCTTTATACTAGCACATGTGACTTGTCAGCCTGAGAAAATGGGTTTATTGGACTCATGTATACTAAAAATGCTTGCTCTTGCTAAATGTGGGGGGATTGATAAAAGCTCTCAAACTGTGGAAGGGTGTGAAATTGAAAACATCTTGCGGTGTTCTTATGCAAACGTGGTGGCTGATGGGGTAAAGTTGGATGTTACTATTCCAGATACATTAGCCCCAACATTAACGGCTATTCAAGCAAATTCACTAAAATTGGATGATGTATTTCGCTACCTTATCTCGCAACACCAGAGGTCAAATGCAGGTGGGGAGATGGGCACATATGCGGTCGTCACAGGTCACGTGTCGCCTGGGGATAATGGAGGGTTCTCCTAACAGTCCCTCACCCCTTGTTACACTCATCGAGAATGCTGTGGCCACACAAGAAGAGAATGCTGTCAATAGCATGACACGACAAGTAGCCAGAGAGCAATGTAATAATGAAATCAGCGCTGTGTCGGATGCCCATGAGCGAGAGGAATCTAATACAATCTTTTTCTCTCGCAAAATGAAACATGCATAGGCCAAGGCATTAAAAAGAGAAAATCAAAAAAAGAAAAACTAAATATTGGCACACAAGATATGCATAAAAATAAAAAAATATATGTAAAGAACCCATAGAAAGTGATCTGCAAGAGTCTCACGATAAGAACAAATCCAATGTGTCGGGTAATACATTGGTAATTGACCTAACGCAATTAAATGAGTAATCCAAAGCACTATTAAACCTAGTCTTGCCTACAAAACAAAAATTAGGAAATAATGCTAAAGGGAACTCAAAGGAGAATCGAGGTATAGGCTCGCGTGGGAAAGAAGGCGAGTTAAACTGCTCTCAGAAGCAAGGTCATTTATCAGCAAGCTGCAAACACAACTGCTGGGGGGGGTTGTTTGAGAATGATGACGAACTTGATATGGCACAGGCCATAACAAGCAATCGTAATATGAATAAGGGGGGGGGGGTTTGTCTAGAGGTGAGGGGGGATGCGCTAAGCAGGCGCAAAGCTCCAGAAACTCTTGAGTGCAAAGAAATAGTGAGAAATGAGGGACAAATTACTTAGAAAGACTCTGAGGCAGAGACAGATTAAGTTCTGTTTGTGAGGGACACCAGGTATATCCTGGGGTGGTGTAGTGACCCCAGAGACTAAATAGATCATTTTTGTTGAATGTTTTTAAGGGTAGTTCGCAGCTACGTACTTTACACTCAATGATTTGTGCTCCTCAATCAGTAATCTTTTTAAGGTTGTTGTGGGAACACAGAAAGGATTTCAAATTGCGAGGCCTGTTGTTGTCTACTTCAGTCCATAGAAGAGGCTGATGCCTTTGTGGATGAACAATTACCGGCAAGTGAGGAAATCCTGCCACGTGCAGTGAATACTTCAACTGTCCCATTGCAGACAGCTGATTTCATAACTCCGATCTCCGCACTAGTAGGGGCAGTTTCTAACATTACTTGCCTGGCGCCACTGATGACCTCTATATTAGATATGGCGGCTAAATAAAAACAACCCTAGCCAGCCGGAATGTAAATTTATGTCATGGAATTGCTGTGGAATGGAAAACCTGGGAAACTGGTTTACAAGATATAAAAATATATGGTCTCCAACAGTATTGAATGCGTTTGATGTCAATGGGTACTCCACCTATAGTGTGCCAGCATTGCAGGGACCTGCTGGACGCCCGTCGGAGTGGGGGCGGGGCGATACTAATAAGTAATGCATTTAACCACAACTCGCATGTTGTATGTACCACTAATGGCTTCCTAGTAGTTGAATTTAATCCTACTGGGTGTGCACCGTGTTCATACTTGTTGATATGTGTATATTACAATCCTGCCTCTAGCACAATGTATGCAATTTTAGATCTGTTTGATGGGATTCTGCAGGGTGCTATGAAGAATCTGAAAGCTTTTGGGGGGCTAAAAATATAAAAATACACTGGCTATGTTTCGCCAATGAAATGGTTTTGTTTGATAAAACTCTGTATGGTCTTCAAAACAAGTTAAACAGTTTTTACGGTTATGCTACAAAGCATAATCTGGTGGCTAATTCAGCTAAATCTCAAGTTATCATATTCCAAAATAATAAAAGAATTAAACCTTACTTCTGGCATATTGCAGGGGTAAGAATAGAGCGAGCGAATGCAATGCGATATCTTGGTCATCCTCTGGCCGAGGTAAACGCGAATAAATCTTGGGAGGCCTTTTAAAAACGAAAGCAGGTCCTCTAGCTTCTATGATGGTGATATTTAGGAAATAGTTTTCAATGCTTCCTCATATTAATTTCTACCTATTAAAAGTGGAACCTATGATACTATTCAGTTTGGAAATGTACCTAATGGAGGTCGATAACTTACTGAATAGGATTCAGGGAAACCTTTGGAAACATACTCTGGGGCTGGCCACTTCGGTGCCTAATTCCATAGTACGACATCAATTGGGACTTTCCTTGCTAGCTGCCAGATGGATTTGGCGAAGATATCCTAAAATACTGGTGCCGCCTAGAAATTCTCTTTTTCAGGATCTTAATACACTCATGATGGCTGGTTCTTGCGATCAATGGAAAGTTTTCAAGATCAAATGAATAAAATCCTAGTAAATATTGATGAATCAATTGAAGATTTTAAAATAGGTGTACTTAAAACTAAACTAAAATTATATGATTGGGATTGGTCGATGACGTTGGACTTACACAAAACGTATATCACTTATACAGAGTATACACTGGGAGCAAGGACTAGGGGTTTCCAGCTTGCTGGCCTCGGGAATTTTTTCTGTAGAGGGAGCTGTGCGTCGACGGCCGCCGAGTCGATGTCCCTCGACGGCCACCGTATCGGCGCCGACGTCACCATGCCCATAAATAGCCATGCGCGGCGCCCGTTGCTCAGTTCCGTTTTTCCACGCTTCGTGGGGCCTCGGAACATCGTTGCTCAGTTCAGTCAGATAATCTAATCTACATCTACTCGAAATATACCAACTCGTTCTCGATGGCATCTTCATCGGAACCGACAACGCTGCGATCCGGCTTCAAAAAATGTCGAGACTGAGGTAAAAAAATGTAGCTAACGGATCCACACAGGATCTTCTTGTGGCGCTTGGGAGCCGAGAACCATTGTTCGGAGTGTGAGGACTGCATGTCCATGACGGCCAAAGCCTTGAAGGAGCGCAAGGGGAAGCTCGAGAGAGGTAAGTCAGTCAAAACCTCCTCGAAAGTTTCTTCGGTCGAGGCATTCGTCTCCTCACGGTCAAACATTCCCATTCTAGATCTCGAAGTAGCTCCCACCATTCGTCAAGATCAAGACACTCAAAGAAGAGATGTCGAAGATCCCCTTCCTCGTTGTCTTCCGTTTCCCCAGAAAGGGTCTCCTGCCCCACAAAACACAGCTCTCAGGCTGAGTGGGAGGAATTCAGGAAGAAAATGTTAAGCGTCTTCGAGAAAGCGGCCTCGTCCCCCTCGAAGACAGCTGAGGGTGATACCCCAGGTGAAAAACCCAAAAAATCAAAACGCTGCGAGTCGCAGCACCCGGCGAAACATTCCACCCGGGAGCGCCATGGGCCATCGGGTAAGAAGGCACCGTCTTCAACGCCGTCGTCGAAGATTCCTTCGACGCATGGATCGGCGCCATCGACGCCGTTGTCGAAGGGTTCTTCGACGCATCGGTCGATCGACTCGACGCCGACATAGACGCCGATGAAAGAGAATATCACGGCTACTCCACAGCCAATAGTGATTCCAAGAGCCTCCGGCACAACGCTGAGACTGTCGTCGATGTCCTCAAGTAGGATCCCGATCTTCTCGAGTTCTTCGAGGCCTCTTCCGGTTTTCTCGACGCCGTTTTCGGCGCCTTCGAAGCCTGTCACATCGGCGTCGACGACATCAGCGTTTTCTCGCCTAATAATGACGAATCTGGCTCCTTCTGCCTTAGAAATGGGTTTTATACCATTTCAGAGGTCAGAGTACCCTGGATTATCTTCAATTTATGAAGAAGGGGAAGATTCTGACCAGGAAACCTTTGAGTTGCAGAGGACCACACTACCTGTTTCAGAGGATTTTACCTCTGAGGAAAGAAGGTTGAAAGATCTACAGGAGTCATTACATGAGGCAAGTGGGCTGGATACTTCCCCGAAAGTGGATTTTTTTATGCCAGACCCAGGGGAACATGCCGAAACACCCTATAGAACCCTGATGGCAAGAATTATTGAATTCATGGTTTGGTCTGCGCCTTTGCCTGTTTTTCAACAGGATTACCTGACAGACATATTAGACAAAGGTCCACAGGAGGATCCTGTGGTCACCTTCCATACAGCCTTACAAAGAAAAATTGCATCTAACTGGGAAACTCCTGAAGTTATCCCTGCTGTCAACAAAAGATTATCAGCCAAGTATAGGGTAGCTGCTGCTGACCCTGAATACTTATCGAAACACCCGACTCCAGAGAGTCTGGTGGTCCAAGCGGCAACTTCATCAAGCAGCAGGACCGCTTACCCTACTGTCACACAGGATAGAGATGACAAGAGGTACGATTCTATGGCAAAGAAAGTCTTCTCTGCTTGTAGTATGGCGTTGAAGTCCATCACCGCCACCTGTACGCTCGCCAGGTTCTGTCACACACTGTGGGAGTGTGCTTCATCAGCGGTTGACTGCATACCCGAAGGAGAGGAAAAGGAAGCCTTCCTTAACATTATTAAAGATGGCAAGGATGCCATGTGCGAGTCACTTCAAACTGGCATCGATTCCACTGGCATTATCAGCAGGGCCATGGCGGCAAGTACAACAATCCGCAGGCATGCGTGGCTGCGAAAGTCTGGCTTTGCTCCAGGTGTACAGGCCAGACTTTTGAATATGCCCTTTGACGGCTCTTCATTATTCGGAAAAAAGGCTGATGACAGTCTGGAAAAGTTGCAGACATCTAAAGCAGCAGCAAAATCTTTAGGAGCTGCTAACCGCCAAACTCCTTTTCGCCCCTCAGGAACCTCTGGGAGAGGAAAGTCCTTTCGCTATTATTCCGCATTCGGGAAAGGCAGAGGACAGCCGGCTCCAAGAGGCCAAACGAGTTCCACCCGAGGTGGACGGGTCAAAGGTACTAAGGCCGCCGCAGCAGCAGCAGGTGCCTCTTTACCCTAGGCATCTGCTTCAGCCACCCCCAAACCACTCTGAGGTCTTTCCACACAAGACACCTGTAGGGGGCAGGTTAACTCACCATCTGACGGAATGGCAGGCTATAACGTCAGATGCTTGGGCATTGGAGACAGTTGCCCAGGGCTACTGCCTACCCTTTCTACACATCCCTCAGAGTCATCCACCGGGGAACAGCTCTCTAAAAGTTCCAGATCCGCTCCTCTTGCAGGAAATTGTAGACCTGCTAGAGAAAGGTGCCATAGAACCGGTACCTGTAGCGGACAGGAACAAGGGCTGGTACTTCCCCTACTTTCTTATACCAAAGAAGGACTGAGGACTGAGACCCATCCTGGACTTACGAGAATTGAACAAGTTCCTCAGGAAGGACAAGTTCAAGATGGTAACTCTCTCTGAGATCCTTCAGGCCCTCCAGCTCCAGGACTGGCTGGTATCTCTGGACCTTCGGAATGCTTATTTCCATGTGCCAATCCATCCCAAACACAGGAAATACCTGACCTCCGCCCTGAGGGTTTTCACCAAGCTAATGCCGGTAGTGGCTGCGAGTCTAAGGAGGGAAGGGATCCACGTCTACCCCTACTTAGACTATTGGCTGATCAGGGCTGTATCTTCGGAACAAGCTCAGACCCAGCTAGATTATGTCTGCCACTTCCTTCACAAACTGGGCTTCTCCCTCAATTTAAAGAAGTCACAGATGATACCATCACGGTGTGATGGTTTCTAATGTGCATTTCGCCTTCCGACCTATTTCCAACATGGCCGCCACTTCTGCACTAGGAAATCGTCTACTCCACAGTCTAGTTGAGACTGATTTCAAGATGGCCGCCACAGCGGTTACCATCGCTAGCGTACAATGCAGGCTAGTTGTTAATTCCCAGGAAGCCTTGCAACCTTCCACCATCACTTCCTGTTCACTCCCTTATAATCCAGCAACAACAGAAGGAAGATGCGTTGCTACTCTCTCACGAGCCGGCACACACTTCGTAAGTTCGCCTCACTAGGATTACGAAGACATTTCCTCTCAACCATTTTTTGTCTACTTTACTCACCTTCTTGTTCTCCATTCCTCCCTTTTATTTCAGAAGGCTTTACGGAACCTTTCATTTTCATTTCCGGCATTTCTGGGATCGATTCTACTTCTAAGCACGCTTAGACCCGGAATCTCCTCCATACCTCCCTCCAGGGAGTCTCTAGGTACTAATCTACTTTTCATCTTACTTCTTCAATGACTCCCGGCTATCGGACTTCTGTTTCTAACTCCTCACCCTTCCTTTATAGCAATACCTTGTTGGGAACCTCCAGATTTTCCTCATCCACTCAAGCTGGCTCAAAAGGACTTGGAAGTAAAAGGGTAGGCTTTCTCCTAGTTCATCCTTCTCTTATAGAACTAGATACATCCACCCTAAATCTTACGGGTCTTTTCTTTCCCTCATCATAGTGCCCTCTTACTTTTGCAACACGACAGAGATTCCTTACCTCTCCGCTCTCTTCATGTTTAGCTCATGGTAAGCTCTTAGAACCCTATATAGGAACTTCTCCTTTCCTTACTTTCAGGAATAACTGTGTTCATTTTTACCCACTATATTTAGTTTCAAAGGCCTCTCGTCTAAAACAGCCAGAAAGAATACCCAGACCAGCTCTCACCGGGTCTCCACAGGAAGACAACGCCCACCAGTAGCTCTTCCAGGGTTTTATCCCCCACGAGGGTTTTTCCTCAGAGTTTCACGAAGGACAAGCTTTTGCAGGTCCTTTGAGGAGTTCTGAGGGGGATTTCTCCTATTCTTCGAAGATCCACCAGGGTTTCTTCAGACATCTGTTCACCATATAAATCCCCAGGTAGGTGGTTTTTTGTTTCTTCCCAGTGTATTTCGGAACAATTTTGTTGTCTTTACAAAACAGTTAACAGTTAGCAACGCCCGTGTTATCTTTTGTTCCTAGTACTCTGGGTAGAAACATAGGAATCACAAGTCATGGATCAGCAACAAATTCAACAGCTGATTGCTGCTGTTCAATCCCTAACTACAGAAGTACAGCAGTTAAAGCATGAGAATGCCTCCTTAAAACAGCTCCAACAGCAAACGGCCCAACAGGCTGCAGCCCCTCGTATCCCACACTGCTCAGACGTTCCTCCAGGACCCTTACCAGGAGGACAATTTGATGGTAACCCGCATAAGGTTAAGGAGTTCTTGGACTCCTGCTCTGTGCAATTTGCCTTTAAAGCAGCTTATTTTCATACTGATAGACATCGTGTGGGATATATGGTCTCACAAATGACTGGACCAGCATTGGCTTGGGCAACACCTTTAGTCACAAACAATAACCCTATTTTAGACTCTCATACAGCATTTTGCAATAGCATCCGTACCATGTTTGGCCGCCAAGAGATTCGTGTAGCGTCACAAGAACACCTCCTTGACCTAAAACAAGGACGTTTAGATATTTTGGCTTACATAACCAAATTCAAACAGATGGCAAGCGAAACCACTTGGTCAGATGACGCTCCGGTCACACTCTTCAGAAGAGGTTTATCTGAAGATCTCAAAGACGAGGTGTCTCGGGTCCCTCGCCCCTCTACACTAACTGAATTAATCCCATTGGTAATGCAAATAGATTACCGTATGAAGGAAAGAGTAATGGAGAGAAAAAAGGGAAGGAATACACAAACTACGTTCTCTCCTTCTTCTTCTCGTCCTCAGTCCAATGATGAACCGATGCAATTGGGTTCAACAGCTCGAGGCCCCTTGACTCCTGAAGAGAGAAACCGGAGGAGGACCTTGGGTCTTTGTATGTACTGTGGTTCAAATAACCACACGGTACAAGATTGCCCAACTACACCACCTCGGCGTTCGGGAAATGCCAGCTCCCGGCCGTAAGGGGAACCACGGTACGGGAACCAACACCTAAACAGGGTTCCTCACAAACCTCTTACTCCTCCTTCTGTACTAGTCAGACCGATTCTCATATGGTGGTACTCTTGGTCTCTTTCTCCTTCGGTGATCGTCTGCTACAGAACATACCGGCACTAGTGGACAGTGGAGCGGTCCTGGACACTTCCCTGGGAAAAGCCTCGCCATCAGAGGTGAGGGCTCAAGATATTCTGCAGATGGTCAACAAGTTTCAAAATGCCCAACGTCTCCCAGCCTTCGACTTTTTGAGGTTGCTAGGCCTTATGGCATCCTGCATCTTCCTTGTGCCAGAGGCTCGCCTGAGAATGAGATCTCTTCAGTGGGCACTGAGAACTCAGTGGTCGCAACAGGGAGAATGACAGATCTCCTCCGGATTCCGGACAAAGTAGCCCACAACCTTCAATGGTGGGCCTATCCAGAGAACATCTTAAAAGGAGAACTGTTTTGGCAACCCTGGCCGGAGATAATAGTAGTCACAGACGCCTCACTCACGGGGTGGGGAGCCCATGCCAACAACTTGACCATCAGCGGTCGTTGGTCTCCATCGGAGTCCAGACTACACATCAACCTATTGGAGCTGAGAGCGATCAGACTAGCGCTGAAAGCTTTCCTGCCATCAGTACAGGGGAGAAATGTCCTGATAATGACGGACAACACGGTGGCCATGCACTACCTCAACAAAAGAGGCGTAGGGTCACTGCCACTGTGCAGAGAGGCAATGCAGCTCTGGCTTTGGGCAATTCGAGAAGGAATCTCTCTATCGGCAGTCCACCTAGCCGGAGAGAAGAACTTGACAGCGGACGCTCTGAGCAGGCAGAGCACAGTCTCCCACGAGTGGGAGCTAGCTCAGGAAGTCCTTCAAGAGATCTTCGCCCTTTGCGGAACCCCTCAGGTGGATCTGTTCGCCAAAAGCACCAACAAGAAGTGCGATCTGTTCTGTTCAAGGAAATTTCCCCCGAGGGGAGCTCTAGGAGACAAGTTCGTAGTGGACTGGGAGTTTCCACTCCTTTACGCGTTTCCACCAGTCCCTGTTATTCCTCAAATGATCAGGAGGTTGAGAAGATTCCAGAAAACCATGATCCTAATTGCCCCGGACTGGGCCAGGAGAACGTGGTACCTGGGCCTTCTAGATATGTCCATCTGCCCTCCAATCCGTCTTCCACTCAAAGAGAATCTTCTCTCGCAGAAGGGGGGTCAGGTTCTCCACCCAGACATCAGAACCCTCAACCTTCATGCTTGGCTTCTGAAAGGGTGAGGTACAAGGATTGGGATCTCCCTGATGACGTCATGGAGGTGTTGCTTTCGTCCAGAAGGCCAGCAACAAAGTCTTTAGACCGCTGCCGTTGGAACAAATTTTGCAGCTGGTGTAGAGAAGGGAATATCAACCCTTTTTCATGTGGTACACCAACGGTGTTATCCTTTCTACTCTACTTGGCAAACTCAGGCCTTCAAGTTGGCACTGTAAAAGGCTATCTTGCAGCGCTTTCAATCTTCAAGCGTACTGCGGAGGAACCATCGTATTTCAAACTACCTCTAGTGATACCATTTCTCAAGGGATTAACTAATGTTTATCCTCCAAAACCATTCCAAGTTACCTTATGTGACTTAAATTTAGTCTTACACTTCCTAATGGGCACTCCATTCGAACCACTTCACTCTTGTTCGCTGAGATTTCTCATGCTTAAAACTGTCCTATTGGTAGCACTAACATCTGCTAGGAGGGTGAGCGAGCTACAAGCTCTCTCCTGTAAACCCCCACATACAATTTTCCACAAGGACAAAGTTGTCCTACAGGTGAAGCCTAATTTCCTCCCAAAGGTGGTTTCTGAATTTCATATTACTCAGAAAATTACCTTACCTTCGTTCTACCCTCCTCCTCATCCGGGGAAAGAGGAAGAAAGGCTACATAGGCTGGACCCAAGGCGAGCTCTCAGCTTTTACATCAGCAGAATGGCTAGGATCAGGCAAGCAGACCAACTGTTTGTAGGATACTCAGGTCACAAGTTGGGACTACCCATAACAAAACAAACCATTTCCAGGTGGATTATTTTGGCCATTCTGGAATGTTACAAACTGGCAGGGAAAGAGCCACCCCAAAATCTTAGGGCTCATTCAACCAGGGGTATCGCAGCCTCTTCGGCTCTCCAAAGAGGGGTACCGGTGAGAGACATATGTGCGGCTGCCACATGGTCGTCCGCACATACATTCACAAAATTTTACAACCTGGATTCCTCCACTAGTCAAGAGACCCGATTTGGCAAGGCCGTATTACATTCGGTCCATCCCTAAAGGGATACATAGCATTCTTACTCTCACCTCCAATTGCATGCCACTGCTATGGGAGTCTATCAGAGACAAGGACTACGTCGGAGGACACAATTCCTTCGAAGAACAAGTTACTTCTTACCTTGTAACGTTCTTTCGACGGGATGTTCCTCCGACGTATTCCTTATCGCCCCTCCCATCCATCCCCGCAGTAATACTTCCCTTGTGGTTGCAGCTTACGATCCTTCAAGGTCAATTACCAATTCAGGCATGACTTTTCTCATGCTACAAAACGGAAGTGAGCAACGGACGCCGCGCGTGGCTATTTTTGGGCATGGTGACGTCGGCGCCGATACGGTGGCCGTGGAGGGACATCGACTCGGCGGACGTCGACGCGCAGCGCCCTCTACAGAAAAAATTTGAGGCCAGCAAGCTGGAAACGTATTATCAAAGATAAGGAATACGTCGGAGGAACATCCCGTCGAAAGAAAGAAGTAACTTGTTCGTCTGAGTAGTATATTGAGTTTTGGTTTTAAAATGTAAGTGAGCCAACTTGCAATCGTAAGATTAGATGATTAAAGTGGATGTCATTGTAATTCAAAGTGAATGAATTATGTAAAAGAGTGTTTTAAGTTAATGGAAACATGTATATGTTGTAAAAGTTGTAACCTTTGTATACAGACTATAAACAACTTTTTAAATAAAAAAAAAATAGTCCTTTATCTAACACACCTATTAGATTCAGGACTTGTTTTCAACTTTCTGAAGGTCCACTTCTCCTCCCTCTCTGCATTTACTACATTGCAGAGCAAGGTTTCATGGTGGAATATCCCTGTAATTAAGACATTCAAGGAAGGGGTAAAAAGACTTCACCCTCCTATTTCCAACCCAAATCCCGCATGGGACTTGAATGTTGTTCTCACAAGATTAATGGGACCTCCTTTTGAGCCAATGCATATGGCTAGTCTTAAAGCCCTCACCTATAAAACTGCCTTTTTTAGTGGCCATTACTTCTATAAGGACGGTTAGTGAACTCCTCTCTAGGCTTTACTATTGCAACAGCCACTTTCTAAATATTCCTCCTACTACTCTTTGACCTTTACAACTTATCCAGAACAGGACTGCAAGACTTGTCCTTGGCCTCAAGCCCAGGGATCGTGTATCTCCAGCTCTGAAATCTCTTCACTGGCTCCCTGTGGCTGCAATGATCAACTTCAAGACCCTCTGCATTGTTCACAAGGCTTTCTGGTGCCTGGGACCTCTCTACCTTCAACTTTCTCTCCAAAGTATCTTCATTCTCAAGCTCTCCGCTCATTCACCTCCAACTCTCTGAGGGTCAGACGCTTCTCCAAGTAGAGAGTTGGGGCAGATCTATGTCCTCGGCTGGGGCCTCCCTCTGGAACAGCCTCCCTGCCTTTCTCAAACTTGAGCGAACCACCGCCCGGTCCCAGAAGCAACTCAAGACCTTATGAGCCACCCGCTGGCTGCACTTGTGAGTTAACTGCATTTCCCCCTTCCCCTCCCCCCGGCAATTCTCCCTTCCCTCTTCACTGTGAGATCTGAATGACACAAAGCCTAGTAAGATTGTTATTTTGTCCTCCCTTGTTTCCACTTCCTTGTCTTGTCGCGCCTAGAAAAACTTGTGTACAGGCGCATTTTAAATGCCATATCATATCATTACTGCAGGCCCTCTCAGTTCAAGACCCATTTTTGACTATTTACAAAGACATGATGGTACTGCGCACACACCCATGTTTTGCGCCTAAATTCATTTCAAAGTTCCACGTAAACCAATCCATCGAACTTCCTCCTTTCTTTCAGAATCCAACTAACTCTGCTGAAAGAAACCTCCATACACTAGATGTTAGGAGAGCAATAGTATACTACCTTCAAAAGACTAAACCACTAAGAAAGACAACTCAGTTCTTTGTCTCTATGGCAGGTGGTATAGAAGGAGACCATGTCTCTAAATTAGCTATTTCCAAATGGATTGTTAAATACGCCACACTGTGTTACTCCGTTTCCAAAAGATACTTACCCTTTACACCTAGAGCTCACTCTACTAGGGGCACAGGAGCTACTATGGCCTATTGCAAATATTGCAAATGTTCCTATTAATTCTATTTGCAAAGCATCTACCTGGAGTTCTGTTCACACCTTCACTCAATATTACTGTTTAGACCCACTCTCGAAGTCTGATTCTCAGGTGGGACAAGCAGTGCTAAGGCATCTTTGTTACTGTTTCTTCACACTTCCCACCACCATCTCCTGGTATTGCTTGCTGGTCTGCACAGCATGTGATATTAAGCAGATTCATAAGCATCAGAAGACATACATTACTCACTGTGATCGTATTTTTGATGATTCTATCTGCTTATATTCACATACTCCCACCCATCCTCCCCTCCCCTCCTGAAGTAGAAGGAACATAGACATCTTACATCTTCTTTCTTCTGTACACACTCATGCATTTTGTAGGGCTCCCTCGCGGAAGAACAAAAATAACCAGTGGGACCTCGACATGTGATGGAGTTGGGGTGCACTAGACTACTTGTCACCTTAGAGATAATGTTAGTAACGCCCAAGTTGAAGTCCCTTTTTGATATTCGAAATAAAGATGCAATATTCTGTGATTACCACTAATGTGGGACTATAGGGACAGCATGTGAATCTAAACAGATACAATCATCAGAAATACGATTACGGTGAGTAATGTATGCCATACATAAGAACTGATGGATGGAAAGCTTTTAAATATTCATAGCTGTAGGGGAGTTCCTCTGGGCTGTTTTGCACTCAGCTTTCTATTAGCTAGTATGTGCCCATTTGTAAAGACTGGAGAGGGGGTCTGTAATTCTGCTCTCTATATGGTAGAGGAGAGGCACAGAGGACCCCAGGCAAGATTCTCTATAAGGTAGCAATGGACAAGCAATCAAGGCCTAGCTTCTCGGGAGGTGATGCAGGCTGGTTCTTAAGTACAGTGTAGTCCCCAAGCCCCCACAAAGGAATGTCTACACACTGTATTAGTTAAAACAGTCTTTATATAATTAATATTCAAGGTTATGTACACTATCACAATAACTCACTTTGTGCTCAAACTCTACAATGGCAAATATATACAGTTCTAAAGTGGTACCACAATTCTCAGATCTCATTAAAGTGAGAGTCTGAGGCACTCTGCTTAACAATCTCTCTTATCAACATCATGAATTGCACAAGCCATTTCAAACGCTTCAATCCACTGGAGGATACCAGAACCCTCCACAAACACACTAACCAAATCTTTCATAAACTTGATGGCTGGAGACCGGCCACTCTCAACTGGTTTAGCTGAAGTCTCCACTCTTGCTTTCTCTAGCTGGATTCTTTGGTGCTCAGGGTCCCTATCTTTGAGTATCACTTGCTGTGCCAACTCCTCTTTCTTCAATTCAGCTTCTGTTGCCTACTTTTTGTATTGAAAGGCTAACTGTTCCCGTTGTAGCTCCAATTTTAAAAGTTCAATCTTCTGGGTTTCCTTCTGAAGAGCACTGCTGGGGTTTGGAACAGAGGCAGTTGGAATGGTGGCATTCCCAGAATCAGATTCAGCAAAAACCCTGGGGCAGAGTCCTCATTGGTTGCATCACCCCCCCCCCTCCCCTTCAGGATTTACACCATCAGTCTGGTAGTCCACCAGGGCACCTTCAGCTCAGCCCTAGACGTATCCACAAAGTCTAATTCCCTGGCTTCACAAGCACTCTGGAGAGCCTCTAAGCTCATCCTAGTCAATTTACCCTTTGCAATAGACGCCATTTCTTGTAATGCAGTTATCTTGTACACAACTAAACCTCAATTTAACAAAGTGCAGATATTTTGTAAGTGGCACGGTTATGCACTAATTCTTAAAACCATAAGCATCCAACCGCTGCCATCAGCGTAAAGACTGGAGGGGGGTCTGTACTTCTGCTCTCTATATGGTAGAGGAGAGGCAGGGAGGACCCCAGCCAAGATTCTCTATAAGGTAGCAATGGACGAGCAATCAAGGCCTAGCTTCTGAGGAGGTGATGCAGGCCGGTTCTTAAGTACAGTGTAGTCCCCAAGCCCCCACAAAGGAATGTCCACGCACTGTATTAGTTAAAACAGTCTTTATATAATTCATATTCAAGGTTATGTACACTATCACAATAACTCACTTTGTGCTCAGAAAATCTACAATGGCAAATATATACAGTTCTAAAGTGGTACCACAATTATCAGATCTCATTAAAGTGCATCAACTATACTCTGGTCAAATGTCACACAGATCAAGGAATAAAAGTAACTAACAATAGATATAGGAGGAAGGCAGTTGGTTAGAACAATTGGCAAAATATTGACCCCTACCAACTACGCATAATTTTGTGTGGAGACCCCCCCCCCCCAATCTGGGCAACCTGTAAATAAAGATATATCATACCAGCCCAGTCCATATATTGTTCAAAAGAGTCTTATTTCCTTCTAAAATAGTTCTACAACCCCAATGTACCTGGAATAGCAGAGTTCGTTGTCGGGTCATCAACTGATCCTTCTTGAACGGCTACCTTTAAGGCAAGAGCCACGGATCGTGGAGAACCCACGAGGAAAAAGGGGCGATGATGGCGAGGTGGCAGCTTCGTTCCTAGCGGTGCTCGGCGACGACGGAGCGTTGGCGTCCTGCAAAGAAGAGTCGTGTGGGGCACCTCGATGACGATAGTTCAGGGCCGCAAAGAGATTGTGAAGAACTGTGGCCCAGCAAGGGTGTCGAGTCGTCCGGCGTCTCTACGGTCGTCACGTGGCGGGGAAACCCACCGGCAGATGCTCCTCAGTGTGTCGGCGGCCTCGACTTTCTCCGGCGGGACAAAGCGGTCGACGGTGCAGGCGAGAGCATCCTTGCATCAAATGTTACTTAGGCAAAGGGAGCACGGCGGCTCCGGTCGGCAACAGCGGTCGTCGACGATGGACAACAGTGTCTGGGTGCTTCTCCATGTGATTCCGCGGCGGTCCCTGTCTCCGGTCGGCAGCCTGTCTTAGGTCTGTCTACCAGGGAGCTTTGGCAAAGATCAGATGGTGCACGATGGTCCCTCGTAGCTCGGGAAGAGGGCGCCTTACCAGGTCCTCTCTGGGTCAGTCCTTGGACACACACCAGGTTTCAGATTGATGAAATAGAGCAGCATCAAGACTCGTCTTCCAGCAGGGCTTCAAGGTTAAGCTACAGTTTCAACTCCAGTCTCTCTTCAGCTTCTGAACTTGAATTCTAGCAGTGAGAGGCCCCGAGATATACTATCATTCTCCCATTCATTCTGCTGGGTCACACTCAGGCAACCAATCGGTCAGAAGGGCATTCTTGCAGGCAGGCATCCAATCAAGTGCATAGTGCATTTAGGCCATTCACTTCTCTCCAGACGCTCACAACAATTTGTGTATTGGGACAAATACTCAGCCATTCAACACTCTACACTGTATTCATACCAGTTTCGTGCAGGGCTGTCTCAGTCATTGTATTGAATACCAGATACTAGACATCCACAACACGGAATGCGTATTCGTCACACACTCCACCCAGGTCCCACCCACAGGGTGTACCCACAACATGTAAATACAGTCACTGGGAAGGCTCCAGCCAGTCTGGCCTGGACTTTATATGGAACTTCCACCCAACAGCCTGTCAGGGGGAAGGGACAGAGTCAGGGCTTCCCAGGACTTTGGGGAAAACAAGGTAACAGCCAATAGAAAGCAAGAGGCCACAGGGGCAATCTTGTTTCCTATCAGGAATCAACTGATTCCAACGGCAGGGCCTGGGTATCCCAAAATGGAGGATACTCGGAGCACCTGTCAAATTCAGCATGGAGCTGCCACCGGCCCATACCCTGCTCTGTGGGCCACACACAGGTGCCCAAAACATACCTTAGGGGCACAGGGTTGTACCCCCACCCACGGGTGCCATAAGGGTATCCCATGGGTCTGTACACCAAACCAAAAGAGAGCTGCACCGCCAGGAGTCCCACATGAATTCCTGCACGGAAAACACGACATAACACACAATAAAAGGCAGTAAAGGACAAGGATATGGAGGCCCTGTCCCTCTGATGCATTTCCAGCATCACACCATTACACAAGGGGACCGATCGTATTAAAGTTATTCATCGCCCCACCCATAAAGGAAGTAGGCAGCCCAGGCACAGGCCATGAACATTATTCATTGGAACATCAAAAAATTGGCAAAACTAGAAGTGGACATTTAGGATGAGTTTTAAATCTGTATAGTCTTATCTGGACACAACACTTGTTTACTTCTTAATTTAACATAAATTCGGCATTTTTTGCACAAATAATTGTTCGTTATAAGTCAGTGATCGGTTTCCAGCATATCCCACCTTGTTTACGTCCCTTCACCCCCACAGTTCTTCCCTTGCTACTCCCCTCTCGGTTGACACACATGACCCTGGTATCCTGCTGGAAGTGGATGGCTTGTCTCACTCTAGCTACAGCTCTGTCATCACCTCACCACTGCCGAGTCTAGACTCCATATTCTCATTCTCTTTTCTATCCCTCTTTTTGGCTCGTGAACACCATGCTCCTGAATTAGTGGTGTGTGTTTTGTGTAGGCTGTCTGCACAGAGTTCCAGAATCTGGCCTACTCGCAAGAGCTCGAATCGACTCCTAGGTGCTGCAGTGAGGAAGAGGAGCCAATCGGGATAGACCATAGTGCTTATTTGAGGATGGGAGGGGTTGATTCCTGATGAGCCTCTTGGGCCACCAATTGGCTCTAACCATAATGTTTACGCACAGTTGGACGCTTCACGCTAGAGACTTAGAGTTGTCACAAAAGAACACTGCTTTTCGCTGTACTTAAACTATCAGTGAATTGTATACATCCAGTGTTTTTACAATAAACCTGTCTGTACAGCCACTTATTCAATGTGAGTCTCTCACTCTATCGTGCACTGTCCCACTCCGCTCTGTAAGCTTATCCTACATTCTACAAATGTTCTACTAATAGGTGAGAGAAAAATTAGCCTTTGAAGCCCTGTAGAGTAACAGCATTTGGAACAGTACTCAGCCTTCTGTGTACTTAAACAACTCCCAGTAGCAGGAGGCATCTATCCACCAAGAAATCCCACTCGTTTTTGCAAGTGCCAAACTGATTACTCAAATTGCATGTTTCAGTTTTGGAATATTCATTGATATTTGAAAACCTTTGTGGGATGCATGACCTTTTTTCAGCATTCGAAATAAAACCTTTTGACTTTTTTGTTATTATCAAAACAAAATGAAAGCAATAATAAATGCTCAGAGAAATTGATTTGCTTATTTTCAATAAGACTGTCTTTATTTTTGTTTAGGTTGCAAGCAGGGTTCAAAAGTATTTTATAAAGCTGGCCAAGGCAGGAATTCCAATACCTGGCAGAACGCCGAATGTCTATTTATGCTCCAAAAAGGTAAGATAGCGGGGTATTACAGTTGAAGTTGTAAATCTGTTTAGGTTAGACTTTAAAAGCTGTTTGACTCAGTGAATATGTTCACATGCATTATCCATTTTTTCAATTCTGGTGTCAAAACCATGCGCAATGGGTTCCAGGTGATGCATATGTGGTGTGTAGATAAACAAGGACAGGTTGTCTTCTTTTAAACGTTAATATTGGTGTTTTTATAAAATTCTGAATTCAGAAAAATGGTCATACTTCAAAGAACAGCTTTACTAACCTTGGAGGCGTTACTATTTGGTTATTTAAATACTTATCCTCCTCAATGGTTGAGATTAAATTACCATGGAAGTGATTTTACATTGCCTCCCAATTGCGATAACATGTGCCTCTTTGCCCATGAACATGTAATTTTCATCATCGGCATTCATACTCTTTCACAACTTTCATTTTGTGAACCCACCTTAACTATGCCAAGATTTTATGCATTTAGTCTTGGCGTTTTATAATTAAATAAAATAACCAGCCTCTACAATTACGTTTTTAAAAAAACTCAAAACATGTCTGTCAAAACGTTACCTGTCAGTAAGTTGTCTGAAGTGATATGTATTTAATATTAACATTTCCATTGGAGGGAGATTTCTTATGAATGTGTCATGATGCCTACCCCCGGAGCACCAGGCCAGGCCCAGCACCCCCGGAAGCAGGCATCATGCCCTCGGGTAAAAGCCCAGCGGCCCCTTATAGGGGCTCTTTGGACTCAGTCCTGGCGCCTTTGGCGCCAGGCTCATGTTGGACATCAGTCCTGGCGCCATAGTCGCCAGGCTCATAAAGGGAGGTGTTTTGTGCACTTACCTGATGCAGACCATGCTGCACGCTTCAGGCCTCCCTGAGACCTGAAAGGGACTATTTTTTCATAGGGACTATTTTTTCACTCGGGCGTGGCCAGGGAAGGATACATACCTAGTTGGGGAAGGATACATACCTGGGACTAATTTGGAGGCTATTTAAGCCACGCCCAGACAGCAGCTCATGCTTCGCGTTGTTCTGCTTCCTACAGCTTAATGCTCACCGTGTCTACTCCTGCTCCTGGACTCCAGCCACGCCCGCCTCGAACCTGGAAGACCTGCAAGGAAGGAAGAGAAGAGAAAGGTGAAAACCAAGGACTATTTCAAACTTCTTACCTGCATCCGGAATCTTCTCGCCAGCATCCCTGAAGAAAGACTTCCATTTAAAAGCATTGCGTTGCTCGCTGCAGCGCCACGCTTCACTCACCTGTCCTCGAGACATCTCCCGGCTCCATCGCGGCTGTCAGCATCGGACGCCACATCTCTGCACCTAGGGGAGAGAGGAAGAAACAAAAGGTGAGCAGAAGGAACACAGAAGGAAAGCCTGATTAACAGCCATAATACTTACCGGCTTTTCTTCCACATTTCGGGTCGGCGCCGCCCCGTTGGCAGGTATCGTACCCCGGCCCCTATGGGGAAAGGACAAGAGACATTTCTGGGGAATGATAAGGACATTTAGAGGGATCGCCCTCATCACTACTCACCTCGGCAGTTTAACCCCTCGACGCATCGCCTTCATTCTGCACCTGAAATAAAGGACAGATCACAGGTTAGAAAGACAACATAAAGGGGGCCTCACTTGATCTTTGAACTTTCATACTTACGGCGCATCGCTCAGGAAAGTCAAGTGGATTTTGCCAGCGCCATTCTGAAAACCAGTGAAGTAACTGGACAAACGCGTGGCCCTGCACCAGAAGCAGGATGGAGAGTTCATCCTTCCAAACCATAAGGTGAGCTTAAACCGGGGTTTGGAGGAAGTTAGAGAGGAACGAAGGGGGAAAGGAGGTAGCTAGCACACTATTCTGCAGACTGTTAATCCCCTTTCTCATCTGCGGAAGGATATTCCTACGGGCCAGGCAAGCACGATTTGGAGGTCCTGTCCAATCGGTGTTCCGGGTCCTGCGCATCACGCTAGAAGAGGCCACAGCAATCCAGACTAGACCAGCGCCCCCGTGGGAACCAGGTGAGCGTTACAGAATGATCAAGTTTTCAGCCAGCTCTTAAGGGCATAACATTCTTTATAGTTCGAGTCTACAAACAGTGATTGGAAGTATAACAGGGGTATAGCATAGAATGTGGAGATATGGATACACTATTTCAATGAGAAACCTGAAAATACAGTAAAATCATTTAAGACTTTAGACACAAAAATAGCTGAAGATGTTCACTATTACTGATGTTGCTGTGGTGGATGTGGGAAAGGAGTTTTGCCAATAACTGGTTGCATTGTTTGCATTTTCGGTGTATGTGATGGGCGTTAGGGGAGTTTTCCTAAAGTCCTCTTTAGGTAAGACTGTATCCAACTATCCCTTGCCATACAGGTCCCCAACGTTTAGTATAAGTCTGTATTACCCAAAGGATTTGGTAGAATGGCAGAGCAGACTGGCTTATCTTAGGAGGAGTATGTGAACTGTAGGTAAGTATACTTTTCGCTCGTCCTTTGGCCTTCCTGCCCTCTCAGTTCGGGAAATGTCATACTTAGAATGCCCTTATACGCTCAAAGTTGCTGCTTTCACAAGCTAAAGGGCGGTTTGTGTGTGAGCCTGGGCGTGGGGCTGGGAATGTCTGGTTACAGTACACATTCCTGGCGCTGAAAGTCTGTTGCTGGGCAGACTTTGTGGCTAGTGACTATCCATGATTGTATTGCCGCTGCTAGTTTGAATGGTGGCTTGGGGAAGCGCCCAGCCCAAGTTTTTGATACATTGAGGGCTCCTGCAGCCAAATCATCTTTGGAGCCAGATCCTCTATGAAGAGCAGCCCGGTAGCGACTAGAGTACGACACTTGTAGCTGAGCAGCACCAACTCCAGTGAAATACTGGTGAAGCCTTGCTCTTCTGCCTGATCTCAAGGATAATCTCGTCAGGGCTTCGAACTCCTGGACCAGTGAGAATAACCAATCTCGACCCCTCCTAAAGAATCCATGACTTCGGAAGTATCCCAGAACCAAAGGGTGCACCGACCAGTTCTCTCATTGGCTACCTCACTGTAGAAGTCGCCATTCTAAGTGCATCCTTGGAACTTGGTAGATCTTCAACTTGTACAACAAAATGCCTGTTCCTGCATTTTCGGCATTCTTGCATCAACGTTCGCTGGAATATTGCCTGTCGCCGCCCAACCATGTTCAGTCCTGCTGCAATAGGTCGTCTTCGCATCCTACAAGTATCCTGAGGTCGCCTGCATTGTAGAAGCCTTTTCTTTGTGTGGGTGCTCAGCTGCAAGGTGTCAGGAGCAGATTCCCAAGCACAATGACCGACCGAATCCTGTTTTCATACGTTACCTACGCACCTGCAAACCCTGGGCCTTCCTCAACTGAACCAAACACAGAAGACTATGTCCCCAATGGATTCCGGAACCCCAGCAGTGGTCTCTGGATATGACGGGGGGTGGTAAGTTAACATACCTGTTCCTCTTTCCTCATGTTTTCCATAGGGTTACATGGGCGTGTACTCATGTCCCTAAACTTTGTTATTCTGTGGTTTTTCTAAGGGTATCTATTCAATTTCATGCATATAGAAGTATTTACCTGCGATTTGTTATTGAAGTATGTGCTTTGTTTCTTCTCCTAATGATGAATTAATATATCTGTTGTATAGCCAACTCTGGAGGCCAGGTGAGTGGAATGTGCACGGGACCGCTTTGGGCCCTTTAAAAAATAAATATTGGCAGCAGCTGGCCGCGCGCTGCCTTGTCCCCTTCTCCCCCTCCCGACCAGCTTCCCTTGTTGCTTTCCCGCCACCCAACCCACCCCCAATCCCCCCCCTCAACAGGCCCCCCCCCCCTGTGATTGGTTACCCGATGGACAAATCTGAAACCCCCTGGGCAGCCGTCTGCCCGGCAGGGGACGCCAAGGAAGCCAGCAGCTAACAGACACTAGCAAAAACTGGGAGTGTGGCATGGGTGGGGAGCAGAGCAATTACTCTGCTCCAGAAAACCACTGCCACTCTATCTTACCTCCCAATAACATAGAGTGCCATAATATTACCATGTCCACACTTAGATAGAATTGTGAATATTAGCATGTCCACACTTGGATAGAATTGTAAATATTAGCATGTTCACATTTAGATAGAATTGTAAATTAGCATGTCAAAACTTAGATAGAATTGTGAACATTGGCCTGCGTCGCATCTAGATAAGATTGTGAATGTTAGCACGCCCACACCTAGATAGAATCCTGAACATTAGCCTTTGTCGCATCTAGATGGAATTTTGAATACTGGCATGTCCACACTTAGATAGAATTGTGAACATTAGCCTGCGTCACATCTAGATAAGATTGTGAATGTTAGCATGCCCACACCTAAATAGAATTCTGAACATTAGCCTGCGTCCCATCTAGATGGAATTGTGAATATTGGCATGTCCACACTTGGAAAGAATTGTGAACATTAGCCTGCGTCGCATCTAGATGGAATTGTGAATATTGGCATGTCCACACTTGGAAAGAATTGTGAACATTAGCCTGCGTCGCATCTAGATAAGATTGTGAATGTTAGCATGCCCACACCTAAATAGGATTCGGAACATTAGCCTCTGTCGCATTTAGATGGAATTGTAAATGTTAGCATGTCCACACTTAGATAGAATTGTGAACGTTAGCTTGCGTCGCATCTAGATAGGACTTTGATTGAAGGAAAGCATGCCCACGCCTAGATGAAACATGAATGTTAACATGTGCCACCCTTAGAACTGTGAACACCAGCCGGCGCTGCCACACTTAGACAAAACTGTGAATGTTAGCATGCTAAAGGTCATGTAACCCACTAACCAATATAACCTCAAACTCTGCATACCTATCTTACCCAAAAACTCACACAACCATCTCTCGCACCACAAGCCGCACGCACTTCACAACACTGCAACAACACATAAGCCGGAGCAACAGCACACGAGGACTGACACCGATCCAATACCTGCACCAAAGCTCAGCACCTGGTGTATACCGAGTTGAAGCTGCCAACAGAACACCACTCCTCTCACTATATCCTACTCCCTCTTCACCTTACTAACCCATCCCACCTTATCGTTTGCAGATCCGCCAGAGCGCCTGGGGACCAATTCCGTTGGTGACGGTGCGTGGTACAAATACCTTTAACATTTAACATAGATGGTGTGACTATATTTGACTTGAGGTTTTACTTGGTTAGTGTGTAAAGACCCAAAAATGTATTGTATATTTTTGTACTTGAATCATTGGGGGTGTCCTGCGTGGACTCATTGTACCCCTAGACAACGCTCACAGTCCTACTGAGACCCTCTTTTTACTCTGTTACCTTATAATTATTATAATTGGTTATTTATAACGTGCTTAATACTCAGAGGTTTCTAAGAGTGGAACCGGGGCTCGAGCCTATGTTGCTCCGCGTCATCTTGCTTCCAAGGCGCGAGTGCGTTGCCCCTGAGCTATCCTCCCCAAGACCTTACCTTGATTGGGTTTGGCTAAAACCTCAGTTTCTCCTTGTTCACGACAAAAGGGTGGCATCCCAAAATATACGCCATGGTTGATTTTGGAAATCCATTTTAACAAGCAGAGAAAGAAATTTAGTACCACTTTCTCTTCAACTGGTGCTCAGTAACTAGCTTGAAAACCCAGCAGTAAAAGTATCACACCTTTCCTCTTTTTGGATGGAGAATAGACTGTCTTGAAGGGGATTGGGGCCTCCGACGTATTCCATATCTATGACATGTAATCACCACAGCTGTGCTGCTTTGGAAAATCTTCGGCGTCTGCGTCGATGATCGATACGCCGCCCTCGAGGACCTCCTCCGTCGGCCAACGTCACTGGATGTTATAAGTAGGACGCACGACGCCCGTAGCCTCAGTTCCGTTTTTTCCGCGAACGTGTTCGCTTTGGAGATCTCGGCGCGCCTCAACTCATGAGTTTCTGTTCTTGCTCGGTCCTTCGAACCTGTTCGTATTGTGAAGTATATTCTTCGTGAAGATGTCTACCTCGTCTTCCACCACGCGTCCGGGCTTTAAAGTGCGGGGACTGTGGGTCCAAGATGTCGGTGACAGACTCGCACAACGCCTGCCTCTGGTGTCTCGGGGAGGCCCATGACACTGATGACTGTGTCGACTGCCAGTCGCTCACGTCCAAAGCCTTGTGGGAGCGCAAGAAGTTGTCGGTAGGTAAGGTGTCCAAGCCACGGAAGTCAAGGTCTGCGGGGCTTTCGACGGACGATTCGAGGGGCGACTCTCCGCATCGTCGTAGGAAGTCCAGTGGGAGTCGGTCCCGCCACTACTCTGCCTCTTCGAGGCACTCCCGGAAGCGCCGTCATCAGTCGCCTTCCTCATCCGAGGACTCCGCCCGTCGGCGGGTCGCTTATTCCACCAAGCATGCGACGCCGGAGGAATGGGCTTCCTTCGGCAAGTAAATGTTAGCGATTCTCAAATCGCAGGGCACTGGTCCGTCTGCGCCTCCGAGTGGGGTCGGTCGAGAGACACTGCTCGCACGCCTTCGGGCTCGGGTGGACGGCACGATTCGTGTGAGAGGTCCCGCTCGGACAAGGGGAATCGTTCTCGTCATGCCCGGTCCAGGTCCTCGACGCGCTCGAGACTGTGTGCACCTGTGGTGTCTTCGAGGAAGACGTTGACGCCGATGTCGTCGACGGACTCTTTCGAGGCCCCGCCGCTGAAGAAGTCATCGAAGGCCATTGGCACCCATGCTGTCGAGGGACACGCTCGGGGCTCCGGCTTCGAGGCCTGTGTCGACGCCATCGATGCTGTCGGCGCTGCGTTCGGCGTCGACACCGATTCACTCGACGCCTTTCGAGGCTGTTTCGACGGGGGTACCCCAGGGCTCGGTGGAACGCCCTAGAAAGGCTCTGGCCAAGGTCAAACATGGCTTTGGTCCACATTCTGTGCCTTCTTACCGCCATCTTGAGTTTATTTCAGAGGTGGATGAGGGCTCTGATGATGGCATGGTTCCTGATACGGTGCCAGACGAGATTCTCTCGGGCATAGCCAGATTGAGGACCTGCAGCAGTCCCTGCACGATGCCAGTGTGCTGGACACCTCTCCGGAGGTGGAGTTTTGTAGGCCCAAGCCTGGCACTCATGCCGACTCCTCGTACCGGCGCCTTATGTCTAGGGTCACCGAGTACTTGGGATGGTCTGCTCCCCCAGGGGATTTTCTTCAGGATGACCTTATGGATATCCTCGACCAAGGTCCACCAACTGACCCGGTACTGCCGTTCCATATGGCTCTACAGAGGAGGGTGGCAGCGGCTTGGACTGCTCCGGAGAGTCTTCTGGCAGCCAGTAGCGACCCCTGCTATTTGACCAAGCACCCCACTCCGGAGAGTTTGGTGGTGCAGGCAGCTACGGCCCCGGCAAAGCAGGCGTCGTATCCTACCATCCCTCCTGATGGGGACGACAAGCGTTTTGACGGCTGGGCGAGGAAAGTGTTTTTTTCAGGGGGTATGGCGCTTCAGGCGGCCAACTCTGTATGTGCCTTGTCATGTTTCATGCACACTCTGTGGAACTGTTTCCTTAGTGGCTGAACATATTCCCGAAGGGGACGAACGGGATGGTTTCCTTGCCATGGTTCAGGATGGCAAGGATGCCATGTGTGAGGCCGTTCAGTCGGGTTTAGACATGGCAGATTGCGTCAGCCGGTCCATGGTGGCGAGCACCGTGATACGCAGGTGTGCGTGGTTGCGGAAGTCGGGGTTTGCTCCTGATGTGCAGCCCCGGCTCCTCAACATGCCCTTTGACGGGGAACATCTTTTTGACAGCAAGGCTGACAAGAGCCTTGTGAGGTTGCAGACCTCCAAACCTGCAGCGAAGTTGTTGGGCGCTGCTGTTCGCTAACCTCTGCCTTTTCGTCCTAGGGGACAGATATGGAGGGGAGGTTCCTTTCGTTATTACTCATCCTTTGGTAAAGCGAGAGGAGCTGCCAGTCAAAGGGGCCACCGTAGGAGTGCCAGAGGTGGAAAACAAGGTACTCGAGGTGCCAAGGCCGCTCAGGCTGTTGCCTCCTTGCCCTCAGGCAACGCCGCAGTCGCTTCAGCTCAGTCATGAGGCCATGTCCCATGGTTCGCCGGTTGGGGGAAGGCTAGCGCAGCATCTTGCAGAGTGGCGCGCCGTTACTTCAGATGTATGGGTTCTGGAGATCATAACCCACGGCTACTGTCTTCCTTTCCGGCAGAGGCCTCAAGACAATCCACCGGGGAATCTCTCTTTGAAGAGTCCGGATCCGCTCCTTGCGCAGGAAATTCAATCCCTGCTGGAGAAACGCGCCATAGAACCGCCTGTAGCGGAGAGGAACAAGGGATGGTATTCCCCTTATTTTTTGATTTCCAAGAAAGACGGAGACTTGAGACCCATCATGGACTTGCGCGGTTTGAACAAACTCCTCAGGAAGGACAAGTTCAAGATGGTTACTCTCTCTCAAGTCCTCCAGGCCCTTCAACTTAAGGACTGGTTGGTGTCTCTCGACCTCAAGGACGCTTATTTTCATGTGCCGATACATCCAAAGCGCAAGAAGTACCTGAGGTTCGCGGTTGGTGACTCGCACTTTCAGTTTCGGGTCCTGCCGTTCGGATTGACCTCCGCCCCGAGGGTCTTCACCAAGCTCATGGTAGTGGTGGCAGCGCACCTCAGAAAAGGGGGGATTCACGTCTACCCCAACCTGGACGATTGGCTGATCAGGGCACGCTCTCCCGAGCAAGTCCTGCATCATCTGTCGGTCACCTGCCACTCCGTCCACAAGCTGGGCTTCTCCCTCAACTTGAAGTCCCATTTGACACCAACTCAGAGGCTCCAGTACATCGGAGCTGTGCTCGACACGTCCCTGGGGCAGTGTTTTCCTCCCCAGGTGAGGGCTCCTCACATTCAGCAGATGCCCAGAGTCTCCGAGCGTTCGAGTTCTTGAGATTGCTCGGCCTCATGGCATCCTGCATTCTTCTGGTGCCGGAGGCCAGGTTACGGATGAGATCTTTGCAATGGGCGCTCAAGCTCCAGTGTTCTCAGTCCTCCGGCAGGTTGTCGGACCCTGTTCAGGTGCCGTCCACAGTCGCCCAGAACCTTCTGTGGTGGGCCGTCGAAAACAATCTGATGAAGGGGGCTCCATTTTGGCTACCCTGGCCGGAGGTGATGATCGTGACGGACGCATCCCTCACGGGATGGGGAGCTCATGCCAACGAGTTGACAGTCAGCGGTCGTTGGTCTCCGTCGGAGTCCAGACTCCATATCAATCTGTTGGAGCTGAGGGCCGTCAGGCTAGCCCTGAAGGCTTTTCTATCGACTGTGCGAGGGAAGAATGTCCTGATCCTGACGGACAACACGGTGGCCATGCACTGCCTCAACAAAAAGGGGGTGGGGCAGGGTCACTTCCTCTGTGCAGGGAGGCGATGCAGCTCTGGTTCTGGGCAATCCAGCAGGAAATTTCGATCTCTGCAGTTCATCTGGCCGGAGACGAAAATGAGACGCCGGACGCTCTGAGCAGGCAGAGCGCGATCTGTCACGAGTGGGAGTTCGCTCAGGAGATTCTCCTGGAGATCTTCGTCCTTGGGGGGACCCCTCAAGTGGATCTCTTCCCCTCCAGTGTCAACCGGAAGTGCGAGAGGTTCTGCTCGCAGGAATTTCCTCCAAAAGGAGCCTTAGGAGATGCGTTCGTGGTGGAGTGGTCATTCCCACTGCTGTATGTGTTTTCTCCAGTCCCCGTCATCCCGCAAGTACTGCGCAGGTTACGGAGGTTTGGTTCCCGGATGATCCTCATTGTTCAGGCATGGGCCCGGGGGACGTGGTACCCGGACCTTCTTGACTTGTCCATCTGCCCTCCACGTCGTCTTCCCTACCGAGACGATCTGCTCTCACAGGAGGGGGGTCAGGTTCACCATCCAGAGGTCAGATCCCTCAACCTTCACGCTTGGTTTTTGAAAGGTTGAGGTATAAGGATTGGGACCTCCCTGAAGACGTGATGGAGGTGTTGCTCTCGGCCAGGCGGCCCGTAACAAAGTCCCTGTAGCGTTGCTGTTGGTGTAAGTTCTGCGACTGGTCCAGGGTTAAGAATGTGGATCCTTTTGCATGTGACATTTCCATGGTTCTGTCTTTTTTGCTTTCTTTGGCCCACAGGGGCTTGCAAGTGGATACCGTTAAAGGTTCCTTGGCGGCGCTGTCTATATTTAAGCGCTCTTCTGAAGAGTGTTCCTATTTTAAATTTCCTTTAATTTCTCAGTTTCTGAAAGGGCTCACTAATGTGTTCCCTCCGTCATCTTTCCAGGTGCCCGGTTGGGATTTGAACCTTGTTCTCAAGTTTCTAATGGGTGCTCCGTTTGAGCCTTTGCATTCATGCCCTTTGAGACTGTTAACTCTTAAAACTGTATTTTTGGTTGCGGTCACTTCCGCTCGCAGAGTGAGTGAGATACAAGCACTTTCAGTTAAGCCACCCTTCACTGTATTTCATAAGGACAGTCCTTAGAGTTCGTCCTTCCTTTCTTCCGAAGGTGGTGTCGGAATTTCATTTAGGCCAGAAGGTTGTTCTTCCGGCGTTTTATCCTCCTCCACATCCTGGTAAGGAAGAGGAGAGGCTCCATAGGCTTGATCCTAGGAGAGCGTTAAGCTTTTATATTTCACGCATGTCCCGGGTCAGAGTGGACGATCAACTCTTCATTGGTTACGCTGGAAAGCGTTTGGGACAAGCTGTGACGAAACAGACTTTGTCTCGCTGGATTGTTTTGGCTATCTCTGAGTGTTACCGCTTGGTGGGTAAGGACCCACCGGTCGGCTTGCGGGCCCATTCTACCAGGGGTATGGCTGCCCCTACTGCCCTACAGAGGGGTGTTCCTATTCGTAACATCTGCGATGCAGCCACCTGGGCTTCGGTACATACTTTTGTACTATCCCCCGATTCCATCCGTGGGCAGGATCTGGCCTTTGGCAATGCGGTCCTTTACTCCCCAATTTGATTGGGCATTCTAAATTTCTGTTTTCTAAATTCTTTTCCCACCTCCTTGCATTGGTACTGCTTTGGGAGTCTGTCATAGATATGGAATACGTCGGAGGACCCAATCCCCTCGAAGACCAAGTTTCTCTCTTACCTGGTAAAGTTCTTTCGATGGGATGGTCCGACGACATATTCCATATCGCTCCCTCCCTGCCTTCCCCACTATAGAATTTCTTATGCGATTGCAGCTTACGTTTCCGCAAGGCATTGTGTGTCAGACCGGCAGAAGACTGGTGTCACACGTTCTGGGGAAAAAACTACAACTGTGGCTACGGGCGTCGTGCGTCTTACTTACTAACATCCAGTGACGTTGGCCGTTGGAGGAGGTCCTCGAGGGCGGCGTATCGACGTCATCGACGCAGGACGCAGACGCCGAAGATTTTCCGAAGCAGCACAGCTGTGGTGATTACATGTCATAGATATGGAATACGTCGTCGGACCATCCCATCGAAAGAACGTTACCAGGTAAGAGAGTAACTTGTTCTTCTGGAGCATTGGAGAAACCTCTCCTGTGATTTCAGGACCTTATAAATGGTGTCCCATGGGTTTTATCCTTTCACCATTTAAGTTCCACACAAACCACATTTGTGCCACCAAACCCCTATTGATGTTTTTTGTGAAAGAGAATCAGTGGCTGCTCTTCTTGCCAATCAGTTTTGTGTGGTCCAAAAGACGTGCAATGATTTCTACATTCATAGCCATGCATTCCTTCAAGTTGCACATCCTGGACGAGAAGTTTAAATGTATAACATGTTAAATTCTGTCTTTAATCCTGCTAGGAGAGTGGCTGTGTAAAATGTATTTAACAAATGCATATACTCCTACGTTCTTTCCCCTTTCCTCCATACTTGTGGGACATTCCGTCCTTCGGGACGGGACCGGAGCATTTTTGTCAAAATTGCATCAAAAATGAAAATGTGTCGTTCTCTTGTTACGCACGGTATGGCATGCAGCCGTAACCGCGCCCTCCTGAGCTCTGCCCCACGCATTGCCCTTCAGTCGTTTTCTCCGCACGGTCGGGGCTGGACGCACTTGCATCACTGGGAACACATTTTTCTTGTTCCCGGTGTCCTTCTCTCCTGCCCCGGTTCTACAGTCGCGTAGTCCTCCGTCTATGCCAGAGCGTCTGGGATTTGTGTCCTGTTATTCATTCGAATGTCCCTTCGCTATGGCGGATCCCCATTCTCTCTGCTTGAAGTGTGTGGGCCCGGACCATTGTTGGGATTCATGTTTCTACGCCAACTCCCTCTCTGTACGGCACTCCAGCGTCATCGTCTTCTTTGGTGGGAGGAAGTCTTTCAGCGCGTTCCTCCACCTCATTTTCAGCTTTTTATCGACGAAAAGAAGTAAAGCTCGGTAAGTTCCTTACTACTCCTTCCCGGGGTTTTCCAGGTCCGTGAGGGCCTTGAGCAGCTCTGCTACCAGGGGTGTTAGACAAAGTTTGCATGCAGTACCCTCTGGGACCCCTACTCACAACTTTGACTACAGGTGTAAGCAAAACCAACCTTTGGTATGAGTCTGTACCACAACGTTTTTGGTAGTGAGCTGAGCAGCCAGGCTTATCTCAAGAGGGAATGTGAGCTTGTAATGAGGTTACACAGAGGTGTACAATTACAAGAATTCAAATAATTCTTATACTCAAGGTTTCTTGGTAAAACACTTATTAATTTATTACACACTCAGTTAGAAAACATTCACTAGAAGGAGGCAATCAATATCACACAAAAATATACTACAATACTTCCCACTAACCGTATGTAAGACATAATGCAGATTTACTCTGGACAGGCTAACAGTAAGTCAGGGAAAGCAAGACCTATTTGGGGACACTCATATATTTATCCTAACCAGAATAGTGTGGTGAAATCAACAGCATTACTTTTGGGAAGAGGCACAACCAAATCACAGTTGAGTAATATGCCCTTACATCTACTTTTTGTTAGAATGGTGAAACAGTTTCTAAGGAAAGAATTATGTTACATATACTTTTCTGAATGGAAACACATTTCTAAAGTAAGTAAATGCTATACACTCTTAGTTTCTAAATCAGTAAAGACCTTTTGGGATGGCCCACAAACAACCTACACCCTCACCTGACATCATTAGGTAGGGTGCTGGGGACATTAATATCTTACTGTTTATGTTTAGAATACTGTTAGAAGTTGGTAAACGGAATTAGAACAAGCAAGAGACCACAAATATTTTTAAGCAGGCTAATACTTTTGGATCCCCTAAGCAGAGTTATTCAGTATAGTAGGCTAGGCCAAAGTCAATGGGCAAAAGTCTTATGTAGGATGAAGCACATCTGGCAGGTAAGTAGAAGAGTCTTTGCACTATGTTAGAAGTCTTTGAAGAAAAAGAAGAATCACACTTAGGGCCACAAACTGTTGAGACTTCTGAGTGGTGGAAGATGCAAGCAATTCTACAATGGGAGGTAAGATCTCTGACTTTTACAGTACCTTTGTATTGAAGAAAAAGTACAGCAGATGACTTCTGTTCCTGAGCAGCTCTGCAGATCTCACTGTTCCTGGGCCTTCGTCGTGGGACAAGAGGGAGGACTTCTGGGGACTCCTGCACTGCAATGGGATGGTCACAGCTTGCAACTGGCAATCTTCAAATCAGTGCTGTTCAGTGTTTCAGCTCCTCGCGTCTACCGCAAATAGCAACACAGAGTTCCTGGCTGTCGATGGGCTTTCCTTGCTTCTGGGGTCCCCCACTCTGTTGATGGGGCTCAAGCTCGGTCAGTCCTGCTTCCTGGGAGTCCGGAGGATCTTCCTGGAGCTCTTGGCCAACTTGAAAGCAACGCACACACTCTGGTGTTCCGCTCCTTGGCTATACGGTTTCCAGCAGCAACTCTGTGGAAATTCAACCAGCTCCGAGAAGGATGTCCAGGTGGCTTACTTTGGAGTTGATTGGTCCCACCAACTCAAGGGGAGAAGTCGTCCTTGCAGGGGCTTCTCTGTCGATAAGAATTTATAGTTACAGCAGAGCAGCAGGACTTCACCGGGCAAACCAATGGTCCAGGAGTTGCAGCAGGCATCCTCTAAAAGTTCTTCTTCGGTTCCTTCATCCAGTGGTCGACTCTGCCTTCCAAGCCAAAAGCCTCGCCTTTTATTCAGTACTCTCCCATTAATTCCAGCTGAGCTGTCAGTCACCCAGCAGGGTGGCTGTCCTTGCCGGACAGTCAGCCGGCCAATCACTACAGAGTGGATTTGGGTCTCCTAGGAGACTAAGCACAGGGAGTTTCGGGCCCCTCTCTCACTTCCTGCCCACCCCAGACACCCTGGAGCCAGAGGTGGGCTTTACTCGTGAATCCTGCCAAAGGCAAAGTGAACAGTGGGACCAAACCTGGTTTAGCACGCAGAGTAAATCTCAAGAAGGCTCTTTCCCCAAGAAATGAAGAAAAAGGATGACCATGGTCATTTTGACAAAAATGGCACCCTTGGGTGCTTTACTGCAGCTGCAAACGCAGCCCGCGGTAAGTGCACACCACGGTAGTTAAAACAAAACCACTGCCACCAGCCATTCAGTGAGGAAAGGGTAACAAAATTGTTACATGAGAAGCTAGACAAAGGGGATACTAGGTAACCCCTCCAGCACCCTATTGTAAGATAGGGTGTGCTGGGTCTAGAAAGTTACAAATGTAAGTAAAGTCAGTTCCACTTTACTGCTCTGGGAAACAGTATTTGATCCGAGAGAAGGTATTTAAACCTTTGGGAAATCTGAAAGACTTCCCTGTGCCACTACAGTCAAGCCGCTGTGTGACACAATGTAAAAGATGATGCCTATGGAGTTTGTCAGACACCACAACCAAAAGAAACACAAAGCTCACAAATCACATTAAAATACGTAAGAGAGTGGGGAAAAAGGGTCTCACTCTCTCCAGGTTAAAAAAACCAAGTCCTCAAAATCCAACAAAGTTGCTGGGGGTCTCTAAGGTAGAGGAAATTAGCACATTTCTAAAAATTCTCCCTAACACTGACTCATGCCATCTCTAACCCCTCCCTGCCAGTTCACGGTCCCCTGAACCCATGGCCCCTATTCCCTTTGAACTCATCTGGTCACCAGACCCTACCCTTGCACCACCTCAAATTCACCTACCATAGACCTAATCTAGATTGGTCATATATTTTGGTAACACTAACACCTATCCCCACTGTGTTTGAAATGGTAAGATTCCAAAGGCCGCAAATCAAAGATCAGCCCTTCTGATAAGGCATCTGAAAGCAAGTGCCCCTAACACATGCCCCCATAAAAATATAGTTCAGAATGTGCTTATTTCACACCAATAGCACCCTTTCATGCAGTTTTTTGCTTAGTCATTGGTTCTTGCATGCCATGTTTGTTATTTAGCTTAGGTCTCGTTCCTTAGTGGAACGCACATTTATTTGGTCTATTTGGATATGTGCATGCTAAGGCAACTGCAGACCCCACAGTTGCTTTCATGCTGATATCCATCTGACCCTTCCCTGCCCTGATCAGTGAATGACCCAAAAGAGCTGGCCGAAAGCGGGAAGGTGGAAAACACAGAGTTACACAGTATGGTGTCCTCCAATGGGCACTACTTGCAACAACAAAAAAAATGACAGAGGATTGTTAGGGAGAATTCTCATCTATGGCTAATTTCCCTCACCTTGTGAGTCCCCCAGCAGCTTTGCTGGACTTCTGGAGTCTATTTTCTTCTCCACTTGGTAAGAGTGAGAGCTTTTCCCCACTCTTACCTGTGTTTTGCTATGTGTTGCTACCTGTTTTTGTGATTGTGGACTCTGAAGTACACCACTTCAGTAGCCCTCTTCTTTTTGTGTGTCACACAGCACCTTCAGTGCTGTGGCACAGGGTTGTTTGTCTTTGAGACTTCCCTCGACTCCATTTCTGAGGCGACTACCGTCCCCCAGAAAAGGGTAAAGTTACCATTAACTTTACTTAATCTACCACAGATCCAGTACACCCCATCTTCCATGGAGTACTGGAAAGGGTTAATTCGTATCCCTTTTTATCTGTACCTCCTAGAGCATTGTTTTGCTCTTTTAACATTTAGATTTGGCTGGTGGCAGTGGTATCTACCCTAACTTTTCTACCGCAATTATATTAGATAAACGTGGTACTGTTCTTGGCTATTATATTAGCCTCGAACGTAAACCTGCTTGACCAAATAGTCTTTCTTTTGGCTCCGGTTGGGTTTATTCACCATTTCTTTTTGTTAAAGTCCTTCTTGTGTCTTACTTTGCGCGGCAAACTAGGTTCGCCTTCTTTGTTCACTGTCTTTTGGCAGGCTTCTGCTCAGAAGCCCTCCTTTAAGGCGCGTGGATGTCTAGGTGGGCTGGATGTGAGGGAGGGGTGTAGTCACCCCCTGCACAGGATATCCTAGGAAACCCAAGTTGCACTTTGTCATGATTGGCCAGGGTAGTTGTCCGGGCTGGAGAACCCCCCTGCTGGGTGATTGACAGCCAGGCTGTGTGAATGGGGGTTTTTCGCATAAAAGGCAGGTCTCTTGGGCTAGAAGTCAGAGAGTCGCCACTGGAACTACAAGGAACCAAAGAGAAGCGGAGAGAACGGTGAAGCCCTGCTGCAGTCCTGAACTATCTTCCCTTCAACGACTTAGAGAAGATCCAGTCCGGAGTCTTCTTCCCTTGAGCTTGGTGGGGATAACCAGCTCACCTTCTACAGCCAGAGGATCTTCTTCCTTGGTCGAAATCGCTGCACTCTGCTGTAGTGGTCCGGATAGCCACCTGAAGAGCCTCTCCTGTTTTTAAGGAGCGCACCTTTTATTCCTCGTCGCTGCTGCCGGCTTCATCCCTCTGTAGTGCAGACCCCCTTCAGACGTCCTCCTTCACAACGAAGCTCCAGGAATCGTGGGTCTGCGGGAAACCAACAGGAACAACTGCCAGGGCACCAGCTACACTATTGGAACAAGGTACTGTATTCTACTTGAGGAAACTGGGTGCATCCCTTTTCTTCATTTTCCAAGGCTTGCCCTTGTCTTCCTTCCTCCTTATAACTTTTGCTTTCTAACATTGACAATATCGAAGTACTTTTGGCTACGTTGAATCGTGAACTGTGTGATCTTCGGCAACAGGCCTCGTTGTCTTTCGACCCTTTGACTTTTGAACTCCTGTCTCTGAGTGTTTCTTGATTCTGCCTGCCGAACCAAAATATTGCCTGTGATTTTTGCCTCCAACTCCCTCTGGGTTTCTCAGGTGCTAAGTGTGTTTTTGCCCTGGTAGCATTTCACGTCACAGATACGCGTTTATTTAGTAGACCGAACTGTCAAAAAGTGATCGAAATCATATTCACGGTAACGTGTTTTGTTCGTAACACCAGTTCATTCAAACACAGAGTACTTACTTTGAGACTTACTGTAAAAAGTGAACTGGTTAGTTGTGGTATATTTAACGTGTGGTTTTTATTTGAATTTAATAGAAGTGTTGTGTTTTTAACGAATGGTTTAAAAAATAAATGTACTTATACTTTTTACCTGAAACCTTGATTCGGTGTTTGCTTGAGTCACAGTAATTGTGGTCCCTTTGTGTAATCTCTGCTACTGCTCATGTACTCTTGAGATAAGCCTGGCTGCTCCGCCACTGCTACCACTCTGACATGGTAGTACAGGCCTGTAACAAAGGTAAAACTTGTATTGCCACCTGTAGTCTTAATTGTGTGTAGTGGTCCCTAAGGGCACTGCACAGGATTCTGCCTAACAAGTGTCATGATCTCTGCTTCCAAAAGGTCAGGGTTTTCCCAACTCCCTTGGAAGCAGATCCATAACCCAGGTTCCGAGTGCCAACCAGTCCCGATTGGGACCTTTTGGACCCAGTCCTGGCGCCAGTGGCACCAGGCTCATAAATATGCCCAGTCCCAGCGCTGGAAGCGCCGGGCTCATAATGCTTGGGTGGACTTACCTGCAGCAGACCATGCTACTTACTTGCCTGCCAGTTGAGTCTCTGATCCTCTTCTGTTTGGAACTACTTTTCCTGTTGGGTGGGGCAGGAGCCACTCCCTAGATTCAGAACACTGGAACTCTTCTGGAAAGCAGGAACTCTTTTCTTACCTAGGCGTGGCTGTGGAAGGAGACACCTAAGCACTACAGGAGGCTATTTAAACCACACCCGATGGATGAATCTTGCTTTGCGTTATTCTGCATCCTCAGCAGCAGAATGCTCATCGTGTCTTCTGCATCTGATCCTGGGCCTAAGGAAAAAGGCTTACCATCCTGAATCCAGTCTTCAGCAACACCTATAAAGACAAGAAAGAACAGGTTAGCATTACGGTCTTCAGTGACAGCTCTTCACTTATCTGGTCCATCGGCTGTCACCAACGCCTCGCGCTGCATTCCGGCATCTGAAAGACAAAGGCTTACCTACTCTTCGCACGCTCCGGAGGCCTTCGGCGCTGCATCCCGCATCTGAAAGACAAAACAAGGTGCGTTTAAAGACATTGGGGAACTTTAATACTCACGGGCCATTACTCCTTTCCACATCTAACCCAGTGGGTATTCCGGCACCCTGCAGCCGCCCCGAACTTGTACCTGCAAAATAAAAAGACAGTTAGAGCGGATCGTGAAGCAGGCAACAAGCGCTTACTTACGTGCTTCCATGCGCTTCTATTCATCACACGGGCTCCATCTTCAACTCACTTCAGCCCGCCATCCGCCATCGCCGGAACCCTGCAAAACAAGAGACATCATTACTAAAGACTTTAAAGACATTAGAATTACTCGAAACTTACCGTTCGTGCAGTAAACGACGGACAGCAGTCCTCTGAAGTCAAGAGGCCTGCTCCTCTTATCCAGTGAAGAAACTGGTTAAAGCACCCTGCCTCGAGGCAGATGGAGAGCACGGCGTTCACTTACCTAAGGTGAGAGCGTTAACCTTTGGGGTTCTACAGGAGAAGAGAAAGGGAAGAGGCGAGGGACATTCAATAACCCAGTTCATTAATCCCACATTTTCTATCTGCAGACATCTTACCCTTCGAGCCAGACATACAGTGCACAGAGGTCCAGCCCAAAGAGCCAGCCGTGTGTTACACATCACCTTTGAAGATACGGTATACGCCCAGTCAAGACCGGCGCCTCTACGGGAATCAGGTGAGCGTTACAGAACGCAAAGCCTACCACAAAACTCCCGTCCAGGCGCTATGGAAACCTCGGATACCGACCAGCTAGCCCAGTTACTTGGGGAACTAAGGGCAGAAGTGCATGCAGGCCGTCAGGAAACGAACGCTCTAAGAAGGGAACTGATTATTTCCAAGGAGCGAACAGATGATCTCGCTAGACAATTGCTACAGTCACAAGCCGGACAGACCCCGTTACCCGCATCTGGGGGAAATCTTCCTTCTACATCCTCTATGAATCCAGTGCAGATCAACCTACCTGGGAATGTACCTCTGGCTCCGCCCGAACGATTTTCTGGTGACCCAAAGAGGTTTGCAGTATTTATCAATCAGTGCCGGTTGCATTTCTTATGCCGGCCAGCAGCCTTTCCAACTGATCAAGCTAAAGTAGCTTTCGTGCTTTCGTACCTTAGTGGCAATGCGGCAGACTGGTCGATCCCTCTAGTAAATCAAGATGATCCCGTCCTCCATGATTTTCAAGCTTTTCAGCTCAGTATGGAAAAACTGTTCGCAAGACATTCACAGGGGGCAGGCCTTGGACAATGAGCTTCTTTCGTTGCGACAAGGTAATCAAGACCTTTTGGCTTATATTGCTTCTTTCAACAGACTGATAGTGGAAACTCACTGGCCTAAGGACAAAAGGATTACGCTGTTTTATAGAGGTCTACGCGGAGAGCTCAAAGATGTGTTAGCCCAAGTAGTGAATCCCCCACAAGATTGTTCGGACTATATAGACTTAGTCGTTCAAATAGATCACAGACTGCAGAACAGGAAGGCCGATCGTTCCAAGTTTGTTGCTCGAGTATTTTCCAAACCGCCAACTCCTTCCAAAGGAGTAGACTCCGGCGAACCCATGCAAATAGGGGGTCTGAAAGGTCCTCTAACACAAAAGGAGCGGGAAAGGAGAAAACAGTTGCAATTATGCCTCTATTGCGGAAACTCAGGGCACTTTCTTCGAGACTGTCCGGTGAAACCTGCCAAGAAGGCAGTAGGAGCTGCAGTTACCAAAGTTACAAACTCTGAGCAGGGAAACGACCTCGCCCGACAAGAATAGAGGTCCTCTTGCTGAGCGTGAAAACCAGTTCCGTGACCTCGCATTTCGTGATACCTATGGTCCTCATTAACCCTGATAATCCGGATCGATTACATGCAATTGAAGCTTACGTCGACAGCGGTGCCATCTGCAATTATGTGGATCATGAAATGGTTTTGAGGATGAATCTAACTCTTTGTCCCAAGGCTGTAAAGGACGTCATTACTACGGTGGATGGTACGGAGATAGCCTCCGGGCCAGTAACGCATACCACTCAAGAGGTGACGCTAGTAAGTCAAGATGGACACCATGAGAAGATCGTGTTCGATGTGATCAAGGCCCCTCAGTTTCAGATTATTCTAGGAATACCTTGGTTAGAGAAACACAATCCTCTGATCGATTGGCGAGCAAGAACGGTCCAGTTTCCAGAATGTGTCTCTACTTGTCACCCTCCACCTGATGTTGCACTGGCAGCAATTTCTTCAGAGACTCCCCAGTTACCTCCCGAATACCTAGAATACCAAGATGTTTTCCGGAAGGATCAGGCTAACTCTCTACCTCCTCATAGGTCTTATGACTGCCAGATCGACCTGATACCTGGATCTACTCCTCCTTGTAGTAGAATTTATGCCCTCACCGAGCCTGAGAACCTTCACCTTCGACAATACCTGGATCAATACCTGGCAAATGGGTTTATTCGTCCTTCCAAGTCCCCTGCTTCTTCAGCTTTGTTCTTCGTTCCAAAAAAGGAAGGAGACCTTAGAACTTGTATAGATTATCGCTCCCTGAACCAGATCACCGTTAAGAATAGATATCCGTTACCTTTGATCCCTGAACTCCTGGACCAAGTCAGAAAAGCATGCATATATACAAAGCTGGATCTTAGAGGAGCTTACCACTTGGTACGAGTAAAAGTGGGCGATGAATGGAAGACGGCCTTCCGCACCAAGTATGGGCTATTTGAATATCAGGTCATGCCCTTCGGACTTTGTAATGCCCCGGCCGCCTTTCAATATTTTATGAATGATGTCCTCAGAGAGCTCATAGATGTGTGTGTTGTTGTTTACATTGACGACATCCTCGTTTATTCTTCATCGGAATCTGAACATCGGAAACACGTGAAAATGGTCCTCGAAAGATTGCGTCAACACAAACTTTTCGCTAAGTTGGAAAAATGTGTTTTCAACGTGACTGAAGTTGAATTCTTGGGATTCATATTATCACCTGGCGGAGTGCGTATGGATTCAAAGAAGGTCGATGCAGTTCTCAAATGGCCATCACCATCCTCCGTAAAAGGTGTGCAAAGCATGTTAGGCTTCGCTAACTTTTACCGCAGGTTTATCCCCGAATTCTCTCGAATAGTCCAGCCCATCACTGCCTTGTTAAAGAAAAACAAACGTTTTGAATGGTCTACCGAGGCAGAACAAGCTTTCCAGGATTTGAAGACTAAATTTATCTCTGCACCAATCTTAAAACACCCTCGCCCCGAACTCCCCTACATCGTGGAAACTGATGCTTCAAGCCTTGCCATGGGGGCAGTTCTATCACAAAAGGACCCGGTAACCAATCAGTTGCATCCCGTGGCATTTTGGTCCCGCAAATTCTCGCCTCCTGAAATCAATTACACGATTACTGACAAGGAACTTCTGGCTATCAAGTCTGCCTTTAAGGCTTGGCGCATTATCTGCTGGGGGCCCGACACACCGTTACTGTGATTACGGATCACCGAAACCTGCAATATTTGAAAACCGCAAAAGCCCAATCCTCTAGACAACTCCGTTGGGCATTATTCTTTGCCGAGTTTGACTTCATAATTACCTATCGACCTGGTACAAAGAACGGTAAAGCTGATGCCCTTTCTCGGATGGGAGTGGAAGAACACTTGATCAACCCTAAACCTGTACCAATCATTCCCGAACAAAGAATTCTGGGTGTAATCGCCACACAATCCATAGAGGAAGTTAAGGATAAAGCCAGGCAACTTGTAACTCCAGCAGACATACAGAATTGGCATCTGCAGGGAAAGGACTTTGCAGTAAAGGACAACTTATTGTATTTCCAAGAACGATTATACCTACCCAGCACAGATTTACAGAAAAAAGTAATCTCTTGTTATCACGATTCTTTAATGGAAGGACATCCCGGTATGGCCAAGACCTCAGAAAAGATCAAGCGCTACTTCTGGGGGCCGTCTTGGAAAAAAGATATCAGAGACTTTATAATGTCCTGTGGAGTATGCGCCCAAAACAAGAGTCAAAAGGAAAGACCAGCAGGCCTCTTACGCCCTATTGACATCCCACCTCGCCCTTGGCATACGCTTTCTATGGACTTCATCACCGATCTACCTCCATGCTCCGGATACAATACGATTCTAGTAATCGTGGACTTATTCTCCAAGATGGCGCATTTCATTCCGCTCAAAGGCTTGCCAACAGCAGCAACTCTGGCCCGAGAATTTCTCGAAAACATCGTCCGACTGCACGGTTTTCCTTCGGTTCTAATTTCGGATCGAGGTAGTCAATTTATTTCTCATTTTTGGCGAAGTTGCTGTCGGTCGGCTCAAATTGATGTGAGACTATCGACCAGTCACCACCCTCAGACCGACGGACAAACCGAGAGGACCAATCAAACTCTGGAACAGTATTTACGCTGCATGCTGCAACAAACTGAAAAAACTTGGAAAGACATCCTTTGGATAGCCGAATATGCCTACAATAACTCTGTCCATTCGGGAACTGGGAAAACCCCGTTTTTTCTTTTGTACGGCAGTCACCCTCGAACCTCGGAGTTGGATCCCCTCCAAGATCTTGAAACACCAGCAGTAGATTACCTGCATTCTACAATCACCCAAGCCTTTAAGGAAGCTGTTTCTCACCTTCAAAGGGCTAAAGAACAATACAAGAAAGGAGCAGATCAACATCGGAAGGAAGCCCCTCAATATCAAGTAGGGGATCAAGTCTGGTTATCCACCAAATATCTACCTCTAAAAGGGCCACGCACATTCAACCCAAGATACCTTGGTCCCTATTCCATCACTACCATAGTAAACCCAGTAGCGGTCAAGTTGGACTTGCCCCCGCACATGAAGATACATCCGGTCTTCCACGTCTCTCTATTAAAACCCGTGCAACCTCAAACCCGACTAACCAAATCTCCAAAACCTATCCTAGTTGATGGAGAACTCGAGTTTGAAGTCAAAAGCATTCTGGACTCCAAGATCTCCAAATCTAAACTATTCTACCTAATTGACTGGAAAGGCTACGGCCCCCAAGAGAGATCCTGGGAACCTGCTGAATATGTCCACGCTCCTCGCCTAATCAAAAGATTTCACCGAACATTTCCTGACAAGCCAAAACCCCCGGAGAAGCCCGGTTTGGGAGGGGCCTTGAGGGGGGGGTACTGTCATGATCTCTGCTTCCAAAAGGTCAGGGTTTTCCCAACTCCCTTGGAAGCAGATCCATAACCCAGGTTCCGAGTGCCAACCAGTCCCAATTGGGACCTTTTGGACCCAGTCCTGGCGCCAGTGGCACCAGGCTCATAAATATGCCCAGTCCCACGCTGGAAGCGCCGGGCTCATAATGCTTGGGTGGACTTACCTGCAGCAGATCATGCTACTTACTTGCCTGCCAGTTGAGTCTCTGATCCTCTTCTGTTTGGAACTACTTTTCCTGTTGGGTGGGGCAGGAGCCACTCCCTAGATTCAGAACACTGGAACTCTTCTGGAAAGCAGGAACTCTTTTCTTACCTAGGCGTGGCTGTGGAATCGAGACACCTAAGCACTACAGGAGGCTATTTAAACCACACCGATGGATGAATCTTGCTTCTGATCCTGGGCCTAAGGAAAAAGGCTTACCATCCTGAATCCAGTCTTCAGCAACACCTATAAAAACAAGAAAGAACAGGTTAGCATTACGGTCTTCAATGACAGCTCTTCACTTACCTGGTCCATCGGCTGTCACCAACGCCTCGCGCTGCATTCCGGCATCTGAAAGACAAAGGCTTACCTACTCTTCGTGCGCTCCGGAGGTCTTCACACTGCATTCCCGCATCTGAAAGACAAAAGCTTACCAACTCTTCGCACGCTCCGGAGGCCTTCGGCGCTGCATCCCGCATCTGAAAGACAAAACAAGGTGCGTTTAAAGACATTGGGGAACTTTAATACTCACGGGCCATTACTCCTTTCCACATCTAACCCAGTGGGTATTCCGGCACCCTGCAGCCGCCCCGAACTTGTACCTGCAAAATAAAAAGACAGTTAGAGCGCATCGTGAAGCAGGCAACAAGCGCTTACTTACGTGCTTCCAGGCGCTTCTATTCATCACACGGGCTCCATCTTCAACTCACTTCAGCCCGCCATCCGCCATCGCCGGAACCCTGCAAAACAAGAGACATCATTACTAAAGACTTTAAAGACATTAGAATTACTCGAAACTTACCGTTCGTGCAGTAAACGACGGACAGCAGTCCTCTGAAGTCAAGAGGCCTGCTCCTCTTATCCAGTGAAGAAACTGGTTAAAGCACCCTGCCTCGAGGCAGATGGAGAGCATGGCGTTCACTTACCTAAGGTGAGAGCGTTAACCTTTGGGGTTCTACAGGAGAAGAGAAAGGGAAGAAGAGAGAGACATTCAATAACCCAGTTCATTAATCCCACATTTTCTATCTGCAGACATCTTACCCTTCGAGCTAGACATACAGTGCACAGAGGTCCAGCCCAAAGAGCCAGCCGTGTGTTACACATCACCTTTGAAGATACGGTATACGCCCAGTCAAGACCGGCGCCTCTACGGGAATCAGGTGAGCGTTACAACAAGGATACATTTGAAAAAGACAATTTGGATGATTAAGTCTTCTTGATTCTTTTAATAGCTTTAAAATACAAACATTCTGGAACATACACACCGCAGCTAATCATTTATACCGGGAAGTCAACTGTTCAACGAGGTCCGCTTTTGGTGGACAGGGCACGTTTGCAATGTTTTGTGTCAATGTATGTGTCGTATGAACAAAATCATGATTGATTCCATGAGTATACATGCCCAACACAGTCAAAGTGAGATCTTTTACAAAATCGAATTCCATTTCTTGGTATATTAGCTTGACCACCCATTTTTTGCTTCTTTTTGCAAAGGCCATTGTGTAACGAGGCATCCCAAAGTTTCCAGCAGTTCTCGATTGCTCTCTCCCTATGTTCTCGTTATGCGCTAATACCGCTAGTAAGGTTCGATATTGCATACCGTCTGTGCTGAAATGCAACCTCTTGGGCCTGTAATTTAGGCACATCTTGTGGAACACCTCCAAATCTCCGTTCTGACAGAATTCTGAGTCCCTTCAGGTCTCTTAAATGAGTTTTTATCAAACACGATCTTCTCAAGATCTTTGTGTGGAGGTGAAGATGGAACCGACCACTTCTTGCGTTCCTGTTCTTCTGATAAAGGTCCATGTGCACAATGGTGAAAATATTGGTTTTCTGTCCATGAGTGAACGTTGGAACAGTGGTGCATCAATGAGCGCCATTTTTCAAGTAGAATTTCCACAGATTTGGCAACGTGCCATACATCAAATTGTTGGCGAATGTTTGGAAACTGCTCTCGCATGGCCTTGGCTATTGAAACAAGTCTGTCAGTGGCTATGAGGTCTATTTGCATATTCTTACGTCCCATCCCCTTTCCTCCATATTGCATGGGCATCCCTTTCAAGGGACGGGAGATGGAACCGTTTTCACTAGAAAAAACCTTCTTTGCCTTTAAATTTAGAGGCGCTTGGGGGTGCGGCCCAGGGAGCATGCACTTCCCTAAGTCTGCCCTCCGGCGCCACACCTCAGTCCCCTTTTCAGCGTCGACTGGAACGAGCCGAATTCATCAGCACGCCTGGGTTTGGCTTCGGCCATGAATTCCATGTGCGGATACTTCTCTTTGTCTTCTTTTTTGTCTTTTTATTTATTTTTAAACATCTTTTTTATTAATTTCAGCATATATATAAGAAGAGAAAAACGAGCACAGCATCAAAAAACAGAAGACAACACTAACAAAATTTCCCTCCCCCTACCCCGCCCCCCCCCCCCCCCCAAAACCCATCCGGTCGTAGCGAAAGCGAGCTCTACAGTTCGGAAACCTCCAGCATTCTCAACCACAGGTGATGTCCAATAATTTCAGTCTTTGGGGCCACCATTGTTCCCTAAACTCCCCCTTCAAGTAATTCAGCATCTCGCCCCAGTCCGCAGCGAAACTTGCCAGCTTCCCCTCCCCCGCGTATGTTGCCCATTCCAGCGATAGGATTTCCCACATTTTTCTGATCCAGTCCTGCTCCGCGGGAGCCTCCGAGCTCTTCCAGTTCCGAGCAATTAGACCCATTGCCGCCAGGGTAGAGACCACTCGTGCTTTGCATTTCCCCCGACTGCGCCCTTCCCTAGTAATATTTCCCGAGGGTCTTGGCCATCTCCCCCCCCCCCCCCGAGGTTGCAGATTGGACACGCGCCATATCACCCCAAAAAGGCCTAATGCGCGGGCAGCCCCACCATATATGTGCTGCTGTGCCCACCCCCCTACATCCCCTCCAGCAGGCATCTGAGGCTGTAGGATGCATTGCGCGGAGCCAGGCGGGGGTATAGTGCCAGCCAAAGATATACTTGTACCAAGCTTCCTGTAATTGAGAAGCCCTAGCAACTTTTGGGATCATCCTCCATAACGCCTCCCAGTCTCCCCATGCCATCTCCGTCCCCCCCCATCCGCTCCCAGCTCTTCATATAGGGCCAAGTAACCCTCGGGGTCGTGCTCTCCAACAGTTTATACAAGTCCGATATAAGACCTCTAGAACCGTTATGGGTAGTGAGAAAGCGCTCAAACTGTGTCAAATCGCGCGTTGCTGCTTCCCTAACTTCCGCTGACATGACCCAATGTCTAATCTGGAAGTACCTAAGTCTTTCCCCTCTCACCTACCCCGAATTGTGACTTACACTCCTCAAAAGGTTTCACTCCCTGGACGGAGAACACATCCCTAAGGGTCCTACACCCTCCTTCCTCCCAGCTCCGGAACGCTCCCCTCTCCAGTCCAGGCGAGAAATCCCCGTTGTTAAAGAGCGGCGTGAACGGGGACGGGAAAGCCGAAATCCCTCTTCTCTCCATTGCCCTGTCCCATGTATCCACCAAACCCTGCGTGATTTCGCTCAAATATATATGTGGTGGTCGCAGCCTCCGGGGGAGCCACAAGACTTCACCCAGGTGATGCCGAGCAACCGCTCTATCCATTTTCACCCAATGCTTGTCATAACTCGCTGCAAACCATTCCCTGATCACCCGGAGAAGCGCCGCCTCGTGGTATCGCCTGAAATCCGGTAGGCCCAAGCCCCCACGTCCCCTAGACGCCGTGAGAAGACGCCGTGAGAAGGCGCCACGAGAGGCGCGGCCTCTTCCCATTCCAAATAAACTGCCTGGCCACCCGGTCCAATTCCTTAAAAAAGCCCCCAGGGACAGACGGAGGGATTGCCTGAAACAAGTAGAGTATGCGGGGGAGGATCACCATTTTCAATACCGCCCCCCTCCCGAGCCACGAGATCCCCAGATTGCCCCACATTGTCAAGTCCTTTTTGATCGCCTTTAACATGGGGGGGTAATTCGCACCATACCAGCCACCAAGGGAGGGAGTCACCTGCACCCCCAGGTATCGCAGTCCACCCGGGCTCCACTTGAATGGAGAGATAGCCTTCAGTACCCTGCTCTCTTCCTCCCCAAGGGACAGGTTCATCAACTCTGACTTTTGCCAGTTGATCCACCGGCCCGACACCTCCCCAAAAGCAATCAGCAGATCCATGCATGCCCTGACGGATTCCTTCGGGTGTGTCAACATAAGGAGCATATCGTCCGCGAAGGCCGCGACCTTATGCTGGTATCCCCCAAAGGGCATGCCCTGAATCCCATCCGCCTCTCTTATAGCTATTAACAGAGGTTCCAGGTAAATAGCATAAAGCAGCGGGGACAAGGGACACCCCTGCTTAGTTCCCCGACGCAGGCTAATTGAATGTGATACCTCCCCATTCACTAGGATTCGTGAGCTAGGGTTCTTGTAGTTTGCCGCCACCCTATTAATTGCTCCGAGGCCCATTGTTTCCATAACCCGAAACAAGAACGACCACTCCACTCGATCAAACGCTTTTTCGGCGTCGAGCTCCAATAAGATCGCCGGAGTGGTCGTCTTCCGTGCTTTCTCAACAACGTTGGCTACCCTCCTGATGTTATCAGCCGTCTGCCTCCCGGCCACAAACCCTGTCTGATCTTGATGTACCAATGTTGGCAGATACTTTTCCAGCCGACTAGCTAGTATTTTAGTGTATATTTTTGCCTCCGTATTTATGAGGGCTATAGGCCTATAAGATGTGCACTCCTCCGGGTCCTTCCCTGTCTTGTGTATAAGCGTTATTTTAGCCTCCTCCATCGATGGGGTTATCCCGCCTCTAAGCTCAAATGAGTTAAATAATTGCGTTAAGTGTGGGACCAGCAGGTGGGAGTATGCCTTATAAAACGATGCGGGGTAGCCGTCCGGACCTGGAGCTTTCCCCCGAGGGAGAGCCGCTATAGTGGCTCTGACCTCGTCCTCCGTGATGTCTCTGCCTAACTCACACCCCTCGTCTCTGGATAGTCGCGGAAGAGGAAGAGCCTCAATAAAATCCCTTTGCGGACCTGGCGCTATATCCTGCGAGGAGTATAGTTCCCCGTACAACTCCGCCAATCGCTTCTTAATCTCTTCCGTCCGGGTGAGCCTTGCCCCACTCTTGTCCTTTAGAGCCACAATAACATTCCGCTCTCTATCCCCTCTTAATAGACGTGCCAAGAGTGAGTCCGCCTTGTCGGCCTTAACATAAAATTTTTGTCTGACTCTCAGCATAGCCGCCTCTGCCTTCTTAGTCCTAAGTATTCTCAGCTGGCCCTCCGCCGTCCTATACTCCTTGAAGACTCTTCTGGTGGGGTTCCCCTCCAATCGTACTCTGGCAGCCTCAAGCTCACTCTCCAACTGCGTTTCCAACCCTCTTAGTAACTTGTTCCTTCCCGCCTGAAGAGCAATCGGGTCCCCCCTCAAAGTCGCCTTGAAAGCGTCCCACCTAGTTTCCAAGCTAGTGTCCACACTGTTGTTCCGCATAAAGAAATCTCGAATCTTACCATCGATTTCCTCCCTCATCGCCTGATCCCTCAGGAGCGTCTCCAGGAATTTCCAGCTCCACACACCCTGCCTACGCCCCTCCAACCGGAGTTCCATGTGGACAACTTTATGATCGGCGATCCCCATGGGGCCCACCTCAACTGATGTCACCCCTCCAATCAGACTACCCGACACCCAGATGTAATCGATTCGCGATTGGGTTCTATGCACTTCTGAGACAAAGGTGAATCCCTCCTCCTCACCCCTTAGGGCCCTCCACACATCCCTCAAGCCTGCCTCCTCCCATCGTTCTTTTAAGCGGGGAGAGGCCACCGCTCCTCCTCTACCACTCCCCCGCATCGTGCGGTCACCCCTCCTGTCCCAGGCCAAGTTGAGGTCACCCATCAAAACAACCTGTCCTCTAGCGAATCCCTGCAGGATACCCAAGGTCTCTCGGAGGAATTGATCCTGGCCCATATTTGGGCCATACACCGAGGCTACCGTGAGCGGAGTGCCCCTATATTCGCCCCTGACCATGAGGAATCTGCCATTCTTATCCCGCAGATTGCCGTTCACACGAAAGTCCATCCCCCTCCCAAAGGCCAGGGCCACCCCCCCTCTCTTCGTGGGACCCGATGCGAACAATATCCGCGAGTAGCCCCTCAACCGCAGGCGATGCTGGTCTTTTCGCAGAAGATGGGTCTCCTGGATCGCCAGAACATCTGGCTTCTGAGCCCTAGTAAACTACTCTAGTTTTGTACGCTTGAGCGGGGAGTTCAAGCCCCTGACGTTATGCGTCAACCACTTGAATGCAAAGATGGAAAATCACGCAAGCCTCCTGTCCTAGCTCTGCCGGCCGCACCCAATCCCCTCGTATCCCCCACTTGTCCTTTCCCTTGCCGACTACTTGGGAATCTCCGGTACCCCCTTGCCTCTTATCCCCGCGCCTCGCTCCCCTGGAATCCAAACCTACCCACTGAACGCTATGACCCCCAGCCCCCTTCCCCCCCTTCCTGTTCCCACCCCGAACCCCCAACTTTGGGTGGGAATATCCCCCCCACCAACCCACCTTCCCACACCCCAATTCCCCAGAGCAGCCACTTCCCCTGCTCCCCCCCTACCGGGCGACATCGCCCTTCCTGATCCCAATCTGTTGCACCCCCGGCCCCCTTGCCCAGTTGTCACCTTTACGGGTCCACCACCCCGCGCCCCTCAAGCTGTAGCACATAACACTCCCCTTATCTTCATTGCCCACTCTACCCAGGTGCCTTCTCACCCTCCCTGGATGACCTACCACCCCCTCGTGTTCCCTTCCGCCTGTCAGCCCCTACCGTTGACATTCCCAAACCTTCTGCCGCGACCTGCCACCAGGCCCCCACCTCCGGAAGACCCCCCTCCAAGTCAATCTGCAACACATCTGCCCCCTCCTGAACAGAAGTTACCCGTTTCTGGTGGCCCTCCCAATCAAACACAAGGCCAAATGGAAACGTCCACTTGTATCTCACTCCGCGCTCATTCAGTACCTTCAGCACCGGCGCCATCTGCCTCCTTTTTATCAAGGTGATACTTGCCAGGTCTTGAAATAACGCAACTTGATGGCCTTTGAACACAATTGGCTCCTTTTTTCCACGCAGCATGGAGGACTGCCTCTTTCTGAGCATATCTGGAGAAAGCAGCTAGAACGTCCCTCGGCCTAGAGGAGGAACCCCTGGGGAGCCCGCCCACTCTGTGAACACGATCCAGCTCAATGCTACTCGGGGGGAGTCTCCCCCAGGATCTCTGCGAAGAGGCTCTGTATTTCTAGTTTGAGGTCTGTGTCCAATACCGACTCCGGGAGTGACTTCACCCGTATGTTAATCCTTCGTGATCTATTCTCAAAGTCTTCCATCTGTACCTCCAGGTTGCGGGTAGCCACATCAAGGCGCTCTATGGCCTCGCTATTAGCAGTCGTGTCCTTCTCTGCCTCCTGGAGCCCCTTTTCCAGAAGGTCAGTCCTTTCGCCAAGTTGCCTTAGGTCCCGCTTAATTTCCCCCAGTGCGTCGTTTAGGTCAGCCCGCATGAGCTGGAACTGCTCCTGGAATGTCTTAGCCATGCTGGAGTGAAGGGCCTGGATCTCACCCACCAAGTCCTGCCTGTTGACCGGAGTTGGGGTCCGCTCTACCCTCGCTGAACCCGTTCCATCCAGACCTACGATGCTGCCCTCCAAGTCATCACCCCTCTCCTGCGTAGACCACAAGGTGCGGAGGGTACTTTGCGGGTCCCGTTGGTCCTGGGGCAGTTTGCTCCCTTTCCCCTTGCTCCGTGCCGCCATCTCTCCAGCTGTCCACACACACCAGAGTGGTGTCCGGGCCCCGATTTCCCCCCCCCCCCACAGATCTTCTCCTCCCTACACGACTGTCTCACCCTGCTTACTTATTTCCCCGGGCTCTTGGTGTGCAGTGTTATCCGTGCTCTGGGGTCTTCCTCTTCTGTGGGCCCCCCGCTTATTGCCTCCGGAGCAAGGGGTGGCCCCTGGTTCCCGCCACAGGCGCAGTGCGGGGGAGGGCCCTACCGACAGGAGCACTCCTCAATTATATCTTCCGGGGGGCATCGGGGTATGTATGTGGGGGGGAGAAAAAAAAGGGGGGGAGGAGGTGGGATCCGGGCCCCAGCACCCCCGATGTCTCCGCTCTTGCCGCCGATCCTCAGTACTCCTGGGGGGGCGGCCTGACCACAGCCGCAGCGCCCCTCAACCACCGGCGCTGCAGCTGCCGGCCTCCACTCTCCTCAGATTCCCGCCACAGGTCCCCGATCCTCAGCGCTCCAAAGAGGGGGGGGCGGCCAGGGTGGCCCCCTCCACACCCCCCGCCTCAGTTCTCTCCCGGAGCTCCGGGGGGGGTCGCCCGCTCCGTCCTGAGACCCCCCCAGGGGGCCCCGACTCCCCGCAGCGACCGCCGCAAGCGTTCCTCCCCAGCCGGCAGCCGAACCCGCTCTGCCAACGGGGGGTTAGCTATGGTGGTCTCCTCTTCCGAAGCCACCGATGCGGCGGACGCCTGTCCAGAGCAGCGGCGCCCCCCGACGCCGCAGCCGCCAGCCACCACTCTCCTCCTGGTCGCGAACTCCCCCCAACCAGGCAACACCCGGCCGAGGGAGCCAGGCACCCACCAGGCGCTCCGATCCCAGGGGCTCCTCCACCGAAGGCGGGTCCGCGGCAGCAGCGCAGGCCGGACCGACCCGATCGGAGCTCGCGCCGCAGCTCCGTCTTCTTCCCTGCACTCTTCCAGGCGCCTCGGACCGCGGACGTGCCCGGGGGGTCTCCTCCAAGCCCTAGGCAGATCCAACTTGCGGCGGGGTGGTGGACCGCATGAAGATCACCTCGGGAAGCCAGAGAGCGCGGCTGACACGACTACCTCCTATCAGCCGCCATCTTGGAATCCCCCTTTTTTGTCTTTTTATCATTCAGGTACTTGGTCCTCAGGCGTCACGCTCCTCCCCAGCACATGCCGACTTCTACAGGGTTCAGCAGGTGTCCATCCTGCAACGGGCTCTTCCCAACTTCTGACCCCCACGCCCTCTGCCTATGTTGCTTTGGCCCAGACCACGGTTGGCAATCTCGTTCCGCTTGTGATTCACTGTCCACGAAAGCACTGAAGAACAGACTAGCCAGGTGGAGGGAGCTCTTCCAAAAGTTGCCTCCAGAGGACAAGAACTTTGTGACGCATCGAACCAGGCCCAAGGTAGGGCTGATATTCTCCATCGCGCCCCGCAAGGGAGACTCCTTCCCAGGGACTCTCCCCCACGGGAGGCACCGGTCAGGTCCTTCTACCAGTACGTGCACTGAGGCTGCTGCAGCTACCGGCCTCCGTGCCGAGGGATCCTCGTGGTGACAGTGTTGCGGGACCGGAAGGTTCTTTTACCGGGTCTTCACCCGAGAGGCTTCGCCCTTGTACCGGCACCATGGCCTAGGGGCTATGCCCTAATACCGGCAATACGTCCGATGGGGCACCTAAACACAGCTCTACCAACTCCTGGGCCTAGGCCCGAGGAGCAGGGTAGGGCTCGTGATCCACACGCAAGAGTCTTGGAAGAGGCCAGGCCCAGCGGGCCGAGCAACACGTTGCAGGCACATAGCAGGTAGCTCAACAAAATGGCTTCCGCACCAGAAAGAGGCACCCGTCCGACGCCATTCCAGGAATTCGGCGAAGAACAAATTTCAAGGTGGGACTCGCCTCAACCAGGTACGTAGCCTACGGTCTACCCCTCATTTGAGCAGGGCAGCTTTCCTTTGCGTCCGTATGGGCAGGGTGCGAAGTGACTCCAGCAGCCTGGGGGATCCTGTGGAGGAGGAGGAGGAGGAGGAGGAGGAGGAGGAGGAGGAGGAGGAGGACGACGAGGAGTTGGCGCCGGAGGCTGAGCTACAGGGACCGTGGCCGGAGGCTGATGAGGCTGAGGAGTCGGCTGCAGAGCCGTTTGTTAAAAAGAAGGATCCAGGCTTTTTAAGATTAACTTCATGTAAATTTATTCCAGCTTAATAGTTACAATCCACATTGAGGACATAAAGGACATAGATAGTGGACAGACACCGGCTCCCATCACCCAGGGTCGGCCAGCTGTAACTGTCACTGAATCGAACACTCACTAAGAAGATTCTATCATCCACACACAAACATTCCACACGACATCACCAGCTACATCACCAGAGACAGGCACAATACAACACACCTCCCTCCTTTACAAACCTAACCTACACAAAACAAGTCACACACCACAACAAAACTACCACCTTCCAAGGACAGACACACATGACACTCAACTGAAAACCAACACTTCCACAGCCAAACCCAACCAACAAAAACATCACACCCTGACAAACCGCAAACCAAATACCCTTGCAAAAATACTATCATCCATCTGCCTGTTCCTGCCACAAACAAGCAACTGGGCTCTCACCCCAGGACCGACCAACCCTGAACTGGGCTACATCACCTGCATTCCTGACCACCACACGACTGCTTCGCCTCCTACCACCTGCCCCCGCCTACAACAATGCTGGTGTCCAGGCTGCCACCCTGGAATCTCCAGCAGGCCTCTAGACTGCCACTCTAGAGAGCTGAGACCTCAAAGTCTCCCAAAAAAAAAAAAAACAACCACAACCTCACTACACTGGGAATCACACCAAACCAATACCCAAAGGAGAAGACAACACTTCCCTTACACTACACTTGTCCAAACCATACCAAGCACACATTAACCATGGATTAACTCACATGCTTGAAAACAGAACATCACGCATAACCCATGCTAACGTGAATTGAATCCGTTTCCAAACTTTCTGACTCTCTCCCCATCCACATACAGAAATCGCATTTTATATACAATATTACACCAGTCAGATTGATAACATGCATTTTAAAAACAATGAAATGCCACAACCATATTCCAGTATAAATGAAGCAAAACACCAAACCCACACTTTAATGGACTAAAAGGTCCATAGTCATTACTAGGCACCATCACAACCTAAATGTCCATAGCCATTTGGGCTCTAAGGAAATCCGTACCAGTCCATGTTGCTTCATGCAACTCTAAATGCTGCAAATCCTAAAAGAAAATGTTAGTTTTAGCCATCACATACAAACACATACATATGTGCATGCTTTTCAACAACACAGTAACACATTGAGCAAACGGAAGTCCATGTGCCATGAACAAAGCACCATAAACCTGAAAATCCTCAAAACGCATTATTCTATACATTACCGCTAACATGCTCCTTTATGCAATAACTTACACCAACCATTACCAAATGTGCACATATATTGCCATTTTCCCTCCATACTTATGTGGCCTGTCGTTTTATACAACAACCATTAACCACATTTAAATGCCCATTCCCAACATCCCATAAACGTGCTGCACACTCCTTTTAAGTGCAAGGTACATCGCCAGGTATATTGCACATGTATTACACAAAAAAGGATACTTGGGCGTTTTATCCTCGATTCCATCGTCAAGTACATTACCCACACCGGCAGTGATCAGTTCCATCTTAAATGCTTTGCTGCAAGCATCAGCAATACACAGCATCCACGCGACCTACATGTGCCGCACAGAAAGTAGAAACCAAACCCTCTACATCTTCCTGCATCTTCCAGGTTATCAGTTCAAAAATAAAACGTTTCAAATTATCTGCTTCCAGTTTAGGCCGTTTCAACTTCCAACTTATCAGTATCACAGCAGTAATTTCTTCGTCCCGTACCGTTGGGCCGCCTAAAGTTGACATCTATCATCATCTTTCATGGTGTGAATATTATCCTGTGCGGACAGTGCTTCATCTAACAAGACATGAATTTAATGCCACCAACAAGTTCATTCTGTAAGTGAGAGGGGACGCTCCTTCCCCTTTCACACCGTTTACCAACAAAAATCTTCAAATAATAATCCGGACCAGTGCTGCATAGACGTAGCTCAGAACTTCCTGCCACAACTTCCTGGGCACGTATAAAGACGTACCAGGGTGCTTTACTCGCTACCTCATCGCAGTGTTACCACAGAAGCCGATGACTTCACAGAACACTGGAATCTCTGCATTCCATGGCTTCGCCAACTCCTCCTGCTTATGTTGTGACATCATCAGTCACAAAACGATATGACAGAGAGCACATCTCCTCCTCAACGGAACCACACGCAGGTCAGCAGCACCATTCTTCGAATGATATGTGAACAATTATGCCCTCATTTCACACACTTGGGGAACGCTGATCTTCCGGCCTCAGTAGCAAGGCCCAAAACACTGTTGTGCGCCAGTTGCCAGACTCTGGGGTTCAACCACGAACTATAAAGTTCCATGGTAAGAGTGGTCTGCTATCCAATTATGTGCAATCCTTCCACATCGCATATTAAACAGCTCCTTCCCATTTAAATTAACAGGCACAGCGCAGCTTGCCCCCAGTCTGCCAGTTCCTCTCTACAGTTCAGGCAGTTTAAGCATACCTTGTCATCAGTTGGGCCAGCCCGCCAGGGTTTTTTTTTTTCTCTGCTTTACCCTGCGCCCTGGGTAGGCATGTCAGGGCTTCTCCCCGTGGGGCCCAGCTTGCCCACAACTTATGGGCGGCGCTGGTCCCACAAACAAAGGGGCTTTCCCCCTGCGGCTCCCCTTGCGCCCTGGGCCCCTGGGTGATTGGACTTAGTGTATGGGGGGCGGTGTTGTCCTTCTCCAGCAGCTTGTCCTTCCTGCACCCCCCGCAGCAGGGTCCTCAGTCCTTCAGCTTGTGGCATGTAGGTTGCCAAAGACCGACTCGTCGCCATTGTTAAAAAGCAGGTTCCAGGCTTTTTAAGATTAACTTCATGTAAATTTATTCCAGCTTAATAGTTACAATCCACATTGAGGACATAAAGGACATAGATAGTGGACAGACACCGGCTCCCATCACCCAGGGCCGGCCAGCTGTAACTGTCACTGAATAGAACACTCACTAAGAAGATTCTATCATCCACACACAAACATTCCACAAACATTCCACACTACATCACCAGAGACAGGCACAATACAACACCGTTTGAGGCGGCTGCACCCGGGACTGGGGCGCCGACGGAGGATTCTGTGGTGCCGCTACTGCCTGGATGTCAGGCGTGCCCTGAAGTCCTACCTGGACAGGACCAAGGACATCTGTAAATCGGACGCCTCGTTTGTCACTTTGAGAGGCTCAAGACCAGGCTATCAGGCCTCTATGGCTTCCATATCCCGCTGGATGGTCTCGGCCATCAAAGAAGTGTATGAGGGCCAGCACAAGCCACTCCCGGCCAACATGCATGCCCACGCGGTCAGGGCCAAGCAACGGCCATCGCATTCCAGCGCCATGTCCCTTGGCAAGTCATAAGCAGGGCGGCCACTTGGGCCTCTCCCTCAGCTTTCTGCAAACACTACTGTTTGATTGCTGGCTCTAGCTCAGATGCGGCTTTCGGATAGGTGGTTCTCAGGAACCTATTTGCTTATGGAGGGGCTCCTCTCCACCCTACGGCTACAGTCAGTTGTAATCGCCCATGCAGTATGGAGGAAAGGGGATGAGACGAAAGAGTAATTATAAGTTACTCACCGTAGTGACTAGCGTACTCTTAGTCCATAGTCCCCTTTCCTCCATAAGTCACTCTTACCTCCCCCCCTAATAATACCGGCATCATTAGGCAGTTAAAATCTATTTTGGACGCGTCAATGGGGACTGAGGTGTGGCGCCGGAGGGTAGAGTCAGGGCAGCGCATGCTCCCTGGGCCGCACCCCTGCACGCCTCTAAATTTAAAGGGGAAGAAGGTTTTTTCTGGACGCCCATGCAGTATGGCGGAAAGTGTAAGAGTACATTAGTCACTACGGTGAGTAACTTGTAACTTCCCCTCTATTGAAGATGTTCAAGGGATTTTATGAAACCATGTTTCTCCATGGCCATTGAAGATTTGCATTCAGACACCTGCACGACCTCCGAACGCACAATCTTTTTACTTTCCATGTCCTGAAAGTGGTATGTGCAGTACTTTGCTGAAAATCTGGGGCTGTTACACTGTCCATCGCCAGCTGGCCTGAACTGTTTGCCAGAGAATGTCCTCTCAATTGACCTTTGTTCAATTTTTCAGGCTTGACTAATAGCGGGGAATACAATTTCTCTTTGATGTTTGTAGTACTGCATTTTATCAAGGAACTGAAGTCCCACAAATTGACAGAAACTGGACAACGTACTAATAGTAGAGCCACTGAAAAGTAGAGCTGCTGAACACATTAGATTTCCAGCTCGCACTTTCATCGGTTGAGCGAACCATGAAAATGTATGATGGTGGTGGGCATAGGTGGCTTGGATTTTCAGGTTAGTGCATGTAATACACAAGTCACAATCAACAATGGCTCTCCGCATATTTTCCCCCCTCACTGGATGGGCACATTTCAGCATCAGTATAATCTCTACCGGGCAGCTGTCGAATACAATGTATTGCTGCTCCTTTATTAGCCAATCGTCCTGCATGATTGTGATTTGTGACTCAACTGTGGTGGACAATTCGCTCAAACTTGGCAAACTGTAGTCGAGATCTTTGGCAAGTTCCTCGGTCAACTGCGTTGAAGCTTCAGTCTGTTAGTTCAGCTTGTTATTTGCACATGAATTTGAGAAATCGTCAACAACGAATGTTTATTGGGTGGACCTTTTTTTGCGGGTGTAGATTGTGTCAAGTGGTCCTCGAGGAATTCAATGCATCTTCATTATATTCAGTTTCATCTTCATCTTGTCGAGTTCTCACATTGTAGCAAAGGTCCAACAACACTTTCCTGGCTTCGCCGGTCACATTCAATTAATTTTCTGGCCATTGGACATAAGCATCTCGAGCCTGCTTATTGACTGGACCACGCTGCGCCTCAAATAGTAGTTGCTCCATGGTGAAATCTGTTTGGCAAGCTGCATCTATGGTTTCATTTGTTGTCTGTGTCTTTATACTTCTTTTCTTTCTGGGCCTTGTTGGGGAGAATTCTCAAAAATGTGCTTTTTTATTTTTATTTGTATTAATCAGAAAAGATTTTTACAAAAGGAAGTTGCAAATAAGGTTTAAGAGTTTCTTAGTGTGTTTTAAAATTTACTCTAAAATCCATCTAAGTTTCCAAGCCTTTTATGATTTCTGATGGCAGTGTAGATACGACTTTTGTCAGTTTTTCCATTGTGTGTTTCAGGATTTCCGTTGTGGCAATTTGCCAGGAACATCTGTCTCCGCTTATCAATCTAGACCACCAGTGGTCTTCATCCATAAGGTTCGAGTTTTTGAAGAAGTGACTCAGATATTTAGTTTGTATTTGACAATTTGCCGGACAAGACAGATGTTACTTAGTATCCCCTGTGTCTAGATACTCATGTAGCAGTCAAATGCTACTGTTTCCTCTTACAATGGCTGGTGGCAGTGGTTTTACAACAAACTACCATGATTTTTCCCGACCGCGAACTATTCGTAGCTCCGGTAATGTTAAATCGCGCGAGCCATGTTTTTCAAGATGGCGCTGAAGCCTCCTTTGTTAAAACAGGTTGCGGTCTTCTTTTTTTGCCATTTCTTTGTGGAAAGGTCCTTCTCGAGTTTTTCTCTGCGCGCCAAACCAGGTTTGGTCTCTTTGTTCATTCGCCTTTGGCAGGTTTCAGGAGTGACACCGCCTCTGGCTCCAGAGAGTCTGGGGTAGGCAGGAAGTGTGGGAGGTGCCTGAAATTCCCTGTGCTTAGACTCCTAGGAGACCCAAATGCCTTCTGTGATGATTGGCTGACTGTCTGGCAAGGACAGCCACCCTGCTGGGTGAGTGGCAGCTAGGCTGAAATGAATGGGAGAGAACTGAATAAAAGGCGAGTCTTTTGGCTTGGAAGGCAGAGTCAACCACTGGACAAAGAACCGAAGAAGAACTTGAAGAGGACGGCTGCTGCAACTCCTGGACCGTTAGTTTGCCCGGTGAAGCCCTGCTGCAGGTCCGAATCAGCAAGTTCGCATCGACAGAGAAGCCCTGCAAAGGTAGACTTCTCACTTTGAGTTGCTAGGACCAATCAATTCCCAAGTAAGCCACCTGGACACCCATCGCGGAGCTGGTTGAATTTCCTCAAAGTTGCTGCAGGAAACCGTAGACCCAGGGAGAGGGACACCAGATTGTATGCGTTGCTTGTACGCTTGCCTAAAGTGTTTGGAAGATCCTCCGGACTCCCACGACGTCTAACTGCCCGAGCTTGGCCCTCCTCAGCTATGATATGATATATGATAGGTTATTTATAACGTGCTCAATACCCATAAGTTTCTAAGCACGGACCCGGGGATCGAACCTGTGTTGCTCCGTGTCGTCTTGCTTTCAAGGCGAGCATGTTGCCGCTGAGCTATCCTCCTGAGACAAGGACCTCAGACGCAAGGACTGTCCACCTTGACACCCAGGACCAGCGTTGTTACCCGTGCGGTAGCTGAAATGCGAAAACAGCCACTGAAATTGAAGTTTGCCAGTTGCAAGCTTTTGACCGTCCCAGTGCAGTGCAGGAGTCCCCTGACGTCCTCCCTCTTGTCCACACCACTGTGGCCCAGGAACAGCGAGATCTGCAGGAACAGAAGTCGTCAGCTGCATCTTTTTCTTCATTGTAAGGTACTATAAAACAAGACTGAGGGAACTTACCTCTCGCTGCGAAAGTGCTTGAAACCTTAGCAACTCAGCGGCCTAATCAGCATGGGACCCAACATATGATTCTTCTTTTTACAAACTTCTCCTAAGAACTTGTGCGGTGACTTTTTTTCGTTTACTTACTAGAACAGCTTTATCCTATCCAAGGCTTTAGCCCATTGACTTTGGCCTAGCTTATTGAATTGAATTGACTCGTCTGGTGAACTCAAAATATTTGCACTGTCTAAGAATAATTGTAGTCTTTTATGTTCTGATAACCTTTGCCTTTTACTCCTCTTGAAAAGTATTCTGAATGCCAACAGTAAATTATTCATGTCCCCAGCACCCTTGTCATTAAAGTCACCTGTGGGTGTAGGTTGTGTTTGTGGGCCATCCCAAAAGGGTCTTGTCCGTACAGTATTGAAGTATATTTGTGTTATTATGATTGCCTCCTTATAATGAATGTTTTATAAAAGTATCCAAGAAACCTTGAGTGTAAGAGTTTATTTGAACACCTGTGATTGTAGACCTCTGTGTAACATCATTACTACTCACATTCCCCCTCTTGAGATAAGCCTGGCTGCTCAGCACGCTACCAAAACTGTGTAGTACAGACTTATACCAAAGTTTGCTTTGCTTACACCTGTAGACATAGTTGTGTGTAGTGTTCCCAGAGGGTACTGCATACAAACTTTGCCTAACAGGCCTCTAGTAGATGGGTTGTAAAAACATGTACAATGTAAATCAAACATACGGTAGATCACATGTTATGAAGAAAACACCAGCCCAAAACACTTTGAGAAAACGAAATAAAATGTTTTTTATTTACCCTTTTATTGATATTCTGTGAAACCGTGGTCTACTCTGTAACGACTGCACCAGCAAGCTGGTGGTCCACCTCTGATCCATGTGCCTCCTCTTCTAATTCCCGACCTGGTATACATTCCTTGGATAGAATTTTGATTTTAAAAAACAAAGAATCAAACATTTTTTAAATTAATATCTTTCATCACACACATCGCTTACATACATACCCCCGTAAGCAGTGTACGTTATTTAGTCAGAAATATTCATTTCGAATTTCACCTGATTGATGGCAAGTGTACTCGTGATTGATGGCAAGTGTACTCGATCAGAGATCACTGTGCCAAACATACTGTTTGTAATGTTGCATGAATACATTTTGCAATGTATTCTGCCTTAGGGAGAAATTGTAACATTGGAACTGAAATGATTAAAGTTTGAAAGACTGCACGTTTATAAGAATGTCACTGTCTAATAGTATCCTATGTAGGATTTACTTTTTCATTCAAGGGAACTGTCAGCACGCATACCTCATACTCTGCACCTGCTCTGTAGGATGATGTAATTGTAGTGGAAGTACCAGCACCCCCACTGTAACACAGTACTTGTTTTAGTATGGATGAAAACAGCGAAATGGAACAGAGACAATGCGATGCAGACAATGGTACATCTAAAGAGAAACCCTTCACTGACACATAGTGTAAACAACCGACAGGATACATAAACAATTTCATATTATTTGAAATTCCAAGCATAATACATTCTCGTAATTGAAAAGTGAAATAAAATTACCTGATGAGGCGCTAGAAGTTGTTGTTGACTCCGGAAAAGAAATGGATGCTGAATCTTGCTCCTTCATTTTCATTGCATTGTCACGAAGTGGTAAAAGGGAAAATTAGATGTGCATTAGATATGTGGGAAGATCCAACTCTTGATAATCTGAACTTCTGCAAGTCTGTAGGGCTCACCATTGGTATACTTGACGTGTCGGTGGTGTCGTCACTTGCGAGGGTCTGTTCTCCAGTCAGTATGCCCTCCTAAAAAAAATTGACATGTCAAGCACACAATTACGAAAAGATTGTGCTTCTTTTGAATGGCATTATGGCATGTGGTATAGTTAAAAAGTAATACAATCTGGTAAATATGCAAGTCATCATCCGGAACTCACCTGAGGCAGCGTGTGCACAAATAGAGTTGGAATTACATTTGGAAGCAATTTACTTGACTTTCTGAATCAATGCTTTTTTGTGTACAGTGATTGGTCGTACATATCCGGGGTAAAGTGCAGGCTGCAGATGCGGAATCGATTCGCCCTCGAGTTTCCCAAGACAGCCTCGACTGCATGATAGTGCCCATACTTTTGCCCATACTTTTGACATGGCTCCTAGAACGGCAACCGAAAACCATACAAGCAGGGATTCTTGAAAAATCTGTATAAAAAAAGTACACATAATTACAAAACATTTCTACTGAATGCTTGATATTGATGGGATTATATCAAATTTTTCTATTCAATGTTTCTTTTGGTCAAAGAAGCAAGATCTGTGTAGCGTAGTCGAATATACACCTGGATAACTTTCATACAGAATTGATTGATGCGACGTAAATCGCAATGTTACTTGTCCGTTGAATGTACTTTCATGCATCAAAAGGAAACCTGCTTCTGATGCTTGTTAATCTGTTTAGAATCGCATGCTGTGCATATAGTCCGTGTGTTTCGAGAATCAAAAGGGGACGTCGACATGGGTGTGCCTGTAACACTATCCCTAACATGACGTGTAGTGTACCCAAAATCCCTCATGTGTCGAGGTCCCTCGGATTGTTTTTTTATGCCCAGTTTACTGGTCGCCTTATGCAGAGCTCTTCCAGAGACATTGCTAGATTGTTAGTTATCGACCTTTGGTCGTTTTATATTCTCTTACCGTCCCTTCCCTCGACAGCTGTTACCTGACCTATGCAGAAGCCTGCTCTATGGACCTTTGACAGCAGTTGATCCGGTTGGTGCTGCCGACCACATGGCCGGGCCTTCTGGCCGGCCTACACAGTAGGGAGAGTGGGGTCGGGGTGGACATTTCATTTTTAAGAATGCCTTTCCCTTTCCTCTCTTGTCCCTTGGTCTTGTCGTCACTGTGTTATTCCTGCGCTATGGCAGGACTCCATTTAGCTTTTGTCCTTCATGCAAAGCAAAATTCCAGTGGAAAGACAAACACCTAAAGTGTAATATGTGTCTAAAGTGTAATATGTGTCTTCCCCTTAACCACAACGAGGCGGCCTGTGCAGCTTGTAAGCTCCTGCGTCCCAAGACCCTAAAGGAGCGCTGTGTTAAGTGGTGGGCAGCCTACGGAATGTCAGAGGCCCAGAGTAGTACCCCCTGCCGCCGTCGGGTGTGACAAAGGGCTTAGTGACGACCAGGCCTCCAATTTGGGGGTCATTGACCTTTACGGCAGAGCCCTCTCACTCTGCGTCATCCGTTCCGGCCCCAATGGGCATGACGTGAGTCCTGCTATGGGACTGTACATCCCGGCGACAAGGACGCACATTCTTCCCACACTACAGCCACAACCCACGGTCTGTCTTCGGCGAAACAGTTGAAGTGTTCCTTAGTGCCAACGGGCACACTAGATCGTTTGGCAGTGCCCGCCGATCATCAGGATCGGCTGCCCTCCCCGCAACCGCTTGTGCGGCATGCGACCAGGCAGTCTAAATTAAAGGGCGCTACCACCAATATTCAAGCGACCGTCGAGATGCATCAGAAGAAGGCGTCGTTACGCCAAAAACAACCGTGCAACCGCAGGCCCAGTCCAAACACTTTCCTGTGACACCATGTATTACCGAAAGCATCGCTAAAATCGTTTCGGCGGCAAATCAAGGAGGACGGTCGAAGGACTCGTCGAAACCAAAGGATAGGCCTAAAGACACGCCACAACCATCGGAAGAGCTGTGTGAAAAGATTTTCATTCCCTGCAGGAGGAAGAGTCTTATGACCTCACTGATGATGAAATCCCTATAGACCAATCCAATCAAGACGAATATCCCTTTGGGGACCCTGTGGGTGATCCCATTGACCGCACAGAGGGTTGGGAAGACGACCACGGCCAGCCAATCGACCCTAAGCCTTGTGCATCACCTACCCCAGCACTGGAACCTGACACCCTGTGCATGGATTCTCCACCCCCCCGCCCCACCACACCTGCTCGACAGGACTCCCCAGTTGACGACCAGATGGCGTTTAATGCGATCTTAAGGAGGGCAGTGGAACATTTCCAGATTGCTTACTCAGGAAGCTTTACCAGAAGGTGATTTTTTTCGAGGACATCTTAAAAGAAAAACCACCTGCCAGCCAAGCTATTCCATTGCTGAATTCAATCAAAAGATGCTTGTCTCCTTCATTGTTGACACCTTCCCTAAGGGCTGTCAATCCTAGAGTCGAAAAACTGTTTCGCCCTTCCCCTTCTAATCCTCTCTACATCAGGGGACATGCTCCCTGGTGGTAACTACAATCAGGAAAAGGGCGGGGGTCCCCCTGTCCACAGGGGAAGCGCCCCCTGACAAGGAGAGTAAAAAGTTACACGCACTGGGGAAAAGAGTCACAACTGCTGCAGCATTTTCCACTCGCATAGCTAACACCACCACTTGGTTGGCTAGCTATTCAGAGGCACAACGGAATATGCTGCAAGAGGGCCTTCAAGAAGTCCCTGAACCGCTGCGGGCTTGCTTGCTTCCCGTTGTAGCTGAGGGCAAACAAGTTAATCACAGTATTCTCAAAAATACTTTGGATGCTGCAGAAACAGCTGGCCGGACCTTGGCACAAGGTACCCTCCTAAAGAGGCATGCCTAGTTACGAAACTCTGGTTTCGAACCAGAAACCCAAGCTTCATTGATAAATAAGACGGTGGAGGAGACCCGCTTATTTGGGAAAGCTGTTGATGAGGCGCTTGAGACAGCTAAAAAGGAACACAACACCCTCAAGACCCTGGATCAAATCTCCCAGAGGCCTTCCCAAAGAAGAGGGGGCGGTTCTCGACGTTCCTTTAGTGGCCAATCTCGCTCCCCTCACAACCAATATGGCTCTGGAAATAACTGGTCCTCGGCTCAGGGCACCAGCTATGCCACCCTATACCCCCCCAAGAGGTCAATGACGTGGAAAATGAAGGGGCTGGAATTCCACCCATAGAGGCTCCCCAGCCTCAGGTCAGAAATGACCAGCAGATCCAGGTCCCCTCCCATGCCTCCCCAGTCGGGCTCCAGCTAACATAATTTCTTCAAGCATGGGAGGGGTTAACACCAGAACAGTGGGTACTCAAGACTGTCGCCCACAGGTACTGCATAAAATTCAGACCTCCACGATTAAGATTCCTGGCGCCGGAACACCTGCGCATCCTGCTGCAAGAGGTCAAGATCCTGCAGGAAAAGGGCACCATAGAAGTCGTACCTCTTCTACAGGTAAACAAGGGTATTTATTCATTGTACTTCCTTGTTCCCAAAAAGGATCTCATCATGCGCCCTGTACTAGTTTTGCGCCCAGCGAACAAATATGTCAAACCTTAAAAGCTTCGTATGGTCACTCTGCAGGAAGGAATTCCCCTGCTCACACAGGTAGAGTACATGGCAACATGGGACATGAAAGATGCATACTTTCATATTTCAATGTTGCGAGCACACAGAAAATACCTCAGATTCACAAGAAGACAACCACTATCAGTTCAAAGTACTACCTTTCTGCATTGCCTTAGCACCAAGGGTATTTACAAAGGTACTTGCAGTGGCAGTGGCACACCTGCGCAGGCTATCCATCCCAGTTTATCCCTACCTCGACGACTGGCTCGTAACAGGGGATTCCTACGGAACATGCCTGTCAAACACTTAAAAAACGATCGACCTCTTATTCAGCCTGGTATTCTCCATCAACGAGAAGAAATCCAGCTTAGACCCCAGTCAAGTCAAGCAGTTCCATGGGGCTCTAATTCGAACAAAGGACGGCCTCTTCTCCCCCCCCCCCCCTCAGAGAGGGTCCAAGACATGTTGTTTCAAATCCCTCAATATATAGCCAGTCGGGAGGTGACGGTACGCAAGGTGCGACTGTTAGGAATGATCGCGTCCTGCATTTTTTTGGTTCCTCATAGCCAGTTGTGCATGCGTCCCATGCAAGAGTGGCTCAACAGCCATTGGTGTCGGGCCAGCCCTCGTTCACTATATGCAGTGGTGGTCGAGGGAAAACCTCTTGAAGGGAAAGTCCTTCGCCACTCTCACAACAGACTCATCTCTCACGGGATGGGGCTCACCTGCTTCAGCAGACGGCGCACAGCGTTTGGTCCCCAGAAGTAGCATCCAACCACATAAATCTGTTGGAGCTGTTGGCGATATTCAAAGCTCTGAAAGCCTTTCAGACACAGCTGCAGGGAAAGACGGTCCTGGTCCTTACAAGCAGCACAGCACCATGGCCATGTACTATCTGAACAAACAAGGGATCACTTACTCTCCAGGGCTGTCCAAACTGTCCCAGAACATTTGGAAATGGGCTCTCTCAAACAATATGTTCCTGTTGTCACAACATGTTCCAGGGGAACTCAATCTTCTGGCAGACGTACTCAGCAGAGACTTTCCGCTACCCATGGAGTATGACTGGCGATTACACAAAGACATTGTCTCCAACGTTTTTGCAGAATGGGGCTTCCCAGAGATCGACCTGTTCGCAACTCTGGAGAACACTCAATGCCAAGGGGAACGGACTCTGGATAACATGGTCAGTGAAACTTGTTTAAGCTTTTCCCCCCCCGACTCCCCTACTCAACAAGATGGAGCACAAGATGCACCAGGAACCGTCACCATTATATTGGTGGCACCCCTGTGGGCCCGCCAACCCTGGTTCGCTCATCTGATGGAGATGTCTCGCTCTCCCCCAGTGAAACTACCTTGCCCATACAACATGTTATCTCAGGACAAGGGAGAAGCACTTCACCATGCCCGCAAACTCTGAACTTAGCTGCCTGGGTCCTGAGGTCATAGAGTTCGGGCACCTCCAACTCCCTCAGAGATGCATGGACATACTTACAGAGGCAAGGAGACCTAACAACCGATATTGCTACTCCAGTAAGTGAAAGCGCTTTGTCATCTGGTGCAATTCCAAGAGCATCAACCCCATTGATTGCTCTCCTACCCACATTGTATTGTATCTGACTCATTTACTAGACTCAGGCTTGGTTTTTAACTCACTAAATGTTCACTTAGCTGCTCTTTCAGCCTACACTACATCACAGCGGAAGGTGTTGTGGTGGAAGATACCAGTTATTAAGGCACCATTACAATCAAGGAAGCAGGCCAAGGTGAGTTGACCCCAGAGCCTTGCCCCAGATGTCTCCCAAATGATCTTAACACTGTAAAAGTGTTTAAAAAAAAAACACAGCACCCTCAGTGCAGTAACACAGCTGTGTCATAGTGGCCCCCAAACATAGACTCCATACCCTGGGACTGACTACTGTCTCCCGGGGCATGTAAAGTCACCATTGGCTTTACTAGTCCTAAATTGTGATCAGAACCAGTATAAACCATCATATTGTGGAAGTACTGGAAGGGGTTAATATACTTGCCCCTGGGTCTGTTTTCGAGGGGGCACTGTCCAGTCCCCCCTTGTCGAGTTTCTGGCTGGTGGCAGTGGTTACCACGCGAAATATTCCACCGGAATATTCTCTATGGGATTTTCCCATTGATTTTAAACGCACCACTTTTTGGTGCAATGTTAAAGATACCGCCGGTTTATTTATTTAATATTAAATCCCCGGTTGGGTCTTTTTGCCAGAACTCTTTTCTAAAATGGCGATTGTGTCCGTCTCTGTAACTCTAACCAAGGTCGAGCCTTTTGTTCCACTATTTTGGCGGGCTTCTCCACAGAAACCCTCCAAGTGGTGCCACTCTGTCTGGGTTCCACAGGAGTGGTGGAGAGGGGGAATTGGCACCCTGGACTGTGTTGCCTCCGCAACCCAAGTCGCACTCTACTCTGATTGGCCCAGTGGTGAGCCGCCCGGCTCACCACTTAGCATGTGTGATTGACAGCTAGGCTCATGAATGGGGGTTTTTCTGCAAAAAAGCAGGGCTTTTGGGACTGGAACTTCAGAAGTCGCCACAGGACCTGAGAATCCAAAGAGGGAAGAAGCTGAGCCATCTGCAACCGACGACCCCACCGGTGGAGCCCTGCTGCAATGAACTCACCACTTTCCCAACGACAAGAGATCTGCTGGAGAGTCTTCTTCCTTTGAGCTGGTCGGATCAACCAGTTCACCCTTTTCGCCTTCCAAAGACGTCTCTTGGTCGGATCGCCCGTGCCAAGCACCCCGGCAGCCGGATAGCCAAGCTCACCACTTTTGACCGCGAATAAAAGGACTGCACCTTTTAATCGGGAACTCCGCGGCTGGTTTCATCCCTGTGCAGTGCAACGACTCCACGTTTCCTCCTTGACGAGATCTTCTCTTCCCCTGGTCGGAACCATGAACTTCAACCACTGCCAGGAACAACTGCCCCTGCTGGAGCTTCCTCTCTCTTTAAGGTACTGTGTCCTGCCTGGCCTCCCTTTCTACAGATTGCTAAAGGTGACCCTTAAATCCTTGGCTTTCTAAACCGGGTTGGCTCCAGACCTTCTAACTATATCTTTTGAGTCACCCCAACCTCTTTTGGACATTCTGCAAAGACTTTTAGTGCAACTTAAACTGTGTGATATTGGGCACATTTTGCCTTGCTCCATTTAAAGTGGGCCTGGCTTATGAACTTTGGCTCCCCAGTGTACACTGCCTTTATTCCCTTGCTCTGAACTCTTAAGTGCTGGGAACTGTTTTATTCTATGCTCTGCCTTTTTCTCTCCCTTTAAACTTAACTATTGGAGTGCCATCTAGGTTACACGCTCACATCTGTCTTAACAAATAGTAGTGCTTTAACCCTGACTTGTCTGATAGTTACCAAGGGAGGTGTTCATACTGTCCTTGACTGTGTTTTAACTTTCATTGAAAGTGCTAGTGTATTACCTAAAGTGTGTTTTAAATAAATAACTCTATACTTTTGATACAAAGCTCTGGTCAGTGTTTGTTTGCTCTATTGTGTTTTTGGCCCTATTGTGTGTATTCTACATACTGCCCTACTCTTCTTGAGAGAAGTCTGACTGCTCAGCCACAGCTACCAGGTAAATCTGGGTGGTGCAGGCTGCTACCAATTGGGTTTACTGCTTACTCCTGTAGTCTTAATCTTCTTGCAGTGTCCCCCAAGGGAACTGCACAGGATTCTGCCTAACAGCGTGTGCCTTACTTGGATGGAATTGTGAACTTTTAGCGTGTGCCTCACTTCGATGGAATTGTGAACTTTTAGCGTGTGCCTCACTTAGATGGAATGGTAAACTTTAGCCTGCGTCGCATCTAGATAGGTTTATGAATGTTAGCATTTACCACACTTAGATGAAATTATGAACTTTAGGTTGCATCACATCTAGATAGGTTTGTAAATGTTAGCATGTACCACATTTGGATGGAATTGTGAACTTTAGCATGTGCCTCAGTTTGATGGAATTGTGAACTTTAGCGTGTGCCTCACTTGGATGGAATTGTGAACTTTAGCGTGTGCCTCACTTGGATGGAGTTGTGAACTTTGGCCTGCGTCACATCTAAATAGCTTTATGAATGTAAGCATGCACCACACTTGGACGGAATTCTGAACTTTAGCCTGCATCACATGAATGTTGGCATGTGCCTCACGTGGATGGAATTCTGAACTTTAACCTGCGTCGCATCTGGATAGGATTGTGAATGCTAGCAATTGCCACACTCAGATGGAATGATAGCAAGCATCACATCTTGACATAATTTCAAATGTTAGCACCTTCCACGCTCGCGTAAGATTGTGAACAAAAACCTGCGTCACAACTAGATAGAATTGTGAATGTCGGCCAATACCACAGTTAAATAGAATAGCGATTGTTGGCCTTGACAAATCCAGACTGCATCAGGAAATGTTATTATTAGCACATGCCACACTTAGAATTGTGAATATTAGCATGTGCCACACTAAGATAGAACTGTGATTATTAGCATGTGCCAGCCACACTCTAAAGGAGTTGTGAATCTTAGCATGTGTCATGTCTAGACGTAATCGTGAACATTAGCCGGCGTCGCATCTAGATAGGATCGTGAATGTCTGCATATGCCACACCTAGATGGAAGTGTGAATATTAGCATATACCACACTGAGAGGGAACTGTGATTATTAGCACATCTCACACTTGGATGGAATTGTGAATGTTAGCATGTGCCACACCTAGACGTAATTGTGAACATCAGCCAGTGTCGCATCTAGATAGGATCGTGAATGTTGGCATGTGCCACACGTAGATGGAATTGTGAATGTTGGCATGTGCCGCACCTAAACATAATCTTGAACATTAGCCGGCGTCGGAGATAGATGGGATCGTGAAGGTCAGCATGTGCCACACTTGGATAGAATTGTGATTGTTTTCATTTGCCCAATTAACCAATCCAATAACAATTTCACCCCTCTGCATACACCTCTCTAACTCTAACCAAACACAACCACAACGCCTATAACACAACCATCTGCACAAACATCACTACACTGTTACAACAAAACAAACCACACATAGACTCGCACAACAGCACACTATGACTACTGACCGGAAAACACTGCAAGCCCAGCCAACGGAGCTAGCAGCACATCACTGCTCTTTTGCACTTTTCCAGCTTATTTGCTCTAACTCACCCCCCACCCCTCCCTTTTTCAGAGCCACCAGAGTGCCAGACGACCACTCCGGTGGTGATAGTGTGGGGTACAAATATCTTTTTACTTTAATAACCTTAACATGGGGGGAGTAAAGAGAATTCACCCCCCTCCCACCCCATCCCATTTCTAACCCGGCTCCCTGATGGGACCTAAATGTGGTATTGACTAGATTTATGGGATCTCCTTTCGAGCCCATGCATAAAGCAAGTCTTAAGGATCTTACCTACAAGACCGCCTTCTCAATAGCTATCACTTCCATAAGAAGAGTCGGTGAACTACAGGCCCTTTCAGTTCCAGACCCCTTTGTGACAGTTCAGAGATAAGGTGGTTCTCCGCACTCACCCTAGGTTTGCGCCTAAATTAATTTCAAAGTTCCATGTGAACCAGTCCATAGAACAACCAACATTTTTCAGAACCCCTCAAACGTGGCAGAAAGAAGCCTGCATACACTGGAAGTACGCAGGGCAGTTCTGTTTTACCCAGAAAGAACTCTACCACTAAGAAAGACAAACCAGTTTTTCATTTCAGTGGCAGCGGGTAGAGAGGGAGACTACTATCTCAAGGTGGATTGTCAAATGCATCTCACTCTGCTACACTCTTGCTAACAGAAAACTCTGCTCGAGGCACGGGGGCTTCCATAGCATTCATTGCAAATGTTCGCCTAGAGTCCATTTGCAAAGCGGCAACCTGGAATTCTGTACACACCTTTACAAAATACTATTGCTTAGACACTCATTCTAGGTCTGATTCTCAGGTGGGACAAGTAGTACTAAGACATCTTTTCACTACTGTTCCTTCTCACAGCCGACCTCCAACTCCGGGTACTGCTAGATAGTCTATGCACAGAATGTGATTCTAAGCAGATTAACAATAACAAGCATCAGAAGACATGCATTACTTACCGTAAAAGCATTTCCGATAATTGTATCTGCTTAGATTCACATGCACCCACCAATCCTCCCCGCTTGGATAGAAGGAACTTGGACATCTACTGCTTTTTTCTCTCTTTTCTGTACTCACTCACGATAGTCAAAATGCTTCCTCACGGCAGAATAAATCCAATCGGAGGGACCTCGACGTGTGAGGGATTTTGGGTACACTACACGTCACGTTAGGGATAGTGTTACAGGCACGCTCATGTCGACGTCCCCTTTCGATCCACAAAAGACGAAATGTAATACTCTGCGGTTACCACTGGATGTTGGACTATATGCACATCATGTGAATCTCAGCAGATACAATCATCAGAAATGCTCTTACACTAAGTAATGCATGTCTTATAGACATGGTTCGAGAAAGATGCAATTCTATCACAATTGACACTGATGAAATTTGCTATATATCGAGATCGGAACACTTTAAACAGTAGACAATGGTAAAGTCGTTGAGATGAATGAACATTACACTACTAGGTACATTTGTTCGAAATAGATAGAAATTTTGAGATCAGAAAGAGATGATTAGGTGATCAGTCCTTACGTTGACTAACAAACAATTGGATTCAGCAAGCAGGGTAGTTAGAAGCAGAAGAACAGGTAGCACGATCACAAGTTGACTTCCAGTGTTCACAGATGTTCTCAGGATAACTATCAAGGGGCTTATAAAGAATTAGAAAAGTGGGTGTGTATGTGATGCAAAAAAGGGCCGGAACACTGCTGAATGGAGACACACTTATGCGGTTTGCAGGGGCGCGGCCTGCTTCCGGGGAGCCTGCCTGAAGACACTGGGTCTGGCTGGGCCATGTGAGCAATGGTCCCTGTGCAGAACATACCTTTAAGTGTACACAGTGTTTGGCCCCTTGGCCGTTCCTACCCTGCCAGTATTGCCAGGATAAGTGAGCGTGTCCTTGATTCAATCAAAAATTGAAACAACTATTCATAAAAGATGATTTTTATTTTGTTGCTGATGTTGATGGCACAAATGTACTACAAATTGTATACTTTGGGTGGCAGCACAGTGTGGGAAAATCCCCTGTACTGACCGCTGTCACTGGGGAATTTGGCTCAAATGGCACCAACGACACAGGCGGGTATTACTCGTCGAACGCAGTATACAAGCCTCCCATGAAGCCACCATGTAAGCAAACGATAGGCCACCAGCCTGTACCACCTGTGGAAGAGAAACGTACTAACAGTATTTAAATGAACATAAGTGTACAAACCTTAGTTGAAAATGCAATCTTGTATCCTATGTCATAGTTGCCAGTACAAATTTTACTTCATGGATCAATCAACTTGGGCTTTAAAGTGTAGACACATTACAAAAGTGAACACCCATGCAATCCATAACGTTTGGGGGACAGAGAAATATTGTTTCTTGTTTGTACGTGAAAGACGCATAAAATGACAAGTGATTTTCCTAAATCGCGAGAGATGTATTCAATTGCCAGACTACATTCATTTGGCAGTGATTGATCACAGTTACGACAATATAGGAGACAAACATGAAATGTTAGTGGCCTAAGTTACATCACATCTAGAGTACACTTACTTTAGAGTAGTTACTTTGAGGGCGAACAGGTGCACGAAGTTCGTGCATAAGCACAATCATAATCCTCAATATGGATCTGGTGAGGCAGGCTGCCCTAAAGTCATGCAGCTCGGTAACACATTGCAGCCGTGTCTCGTCTCCCGATATGTAGGCCAAGCATCCAGAGTTTTCTCTGCAGCAGCAGTTCTCCTCCTCCTTTGGCATGACCTCGCACCGATTGCAGGTACACCAGGTAGAGACGTCTTCCATGCGACTAGGCTGTGGCTCAGGATCCAGTGATTCGTCATCCCAACTGTCGTCCGATGCCCCATTGTTTCTGCATCTTTGCCTTTCAGCTAATTCGGCCTCGGAGTACTCTGGCTCGTACTGGTAGGGCTGTATTGTTGCCATTATACGATAAAATTAAAATCGATAGTAATGCTAGTACTAATATCTGTTTGCACAGGCTATGAGCAACGAAGATAGCTGAACAGAACAGAAACGAGTCAAAGGAAATACAAAAAAAGACAGTGGGCCTCTTTACGAGTTTGGAGGTAGCCTTGCCGGTAAAACCGGCAAGGCTACCCCCAAACTCGCATCCGGGTCCAGCACTCGCGAATGGGCAATTACCGGGCTATTCCAGCCCAGCCGGACCCCGTAATTGCCCTTTCGCGGGTGCCATGCCTGGTACATCCCCATTCCCATTTGAGCCCAATAGGGCTCAGTGGGAATGGGGACATCGGATGCACTGGCACCGTTTACAATGGTGCCGGTGCATCCGATTTGCTGTGCTCGCGGGAGCCGCACTGCCCACCAGGCTGACAGGCACCCGCAAGCACAGCTCGTAGTATGGCGATATGGTAGCAACGGTGCCTGTAGCGCTACCGGCACCGTTGTTGCCTTACCGCCATACTTATAATGCGGCCCAGTGAAACGATTGTAAAAGCAACTCTGATGTTTGCTGAGAAGCAGTCTGTTTATACTTCTTGAGGAAAGAGGTGTTCTGCCATTTCCGCGTCATTAGCTGGTGCACAGAGAACGTTGATGCAAGACGTGCATTTGCATTGTGAAATGGGCCGTACGCGTCTAGTGATGTCAGCATCAGGGGTGGGGAATATGATTTAGTGCCGCAAAGGCAGTTCAGTTTAGGGCGATGCCGCAACGGATAAGATTAGCACAAGATGGCTGCGCCCTGATGCTTGATTTTGCATGTGTAAAAGTGAGAAACTATGGTAAGGTGCATAGGAAATGTTTTGACGATCAATCACAGATTGCTTTAAACCACATTCCCGAACGCTCAGGACAATAACATTTTTGAGCGCACTATTCCTTTAATCATTGTTATTATCAAAAAGATTATTGGCATTTCTTTTCATTCTCAGCATTTCCTCCTTGGACCCCAAAACTAGACAATTTAAAATGTCTCCTTTTTATACTTATATCTTCAGACATGATGACCCAAGGATCAAGGAAACCACAGAAATATTCATTTTTACACAGTTTACAATCTTAAACATTCTTTTCCCTGTACAAAAAATGTAATTCCAGATATCTATTCGCACCCTACTTGACACTGAAACTAACTATGAATCCTTAGGGCGTACTTAACTTCTATGCCTGTTCTGTGCCTGGTGAAGGGCTGCTGGTATCCCTTCGAGTATCCCCCAGGTGGATTGAACTCTTGTTGCCCTCCACTTTCATGGCAGCTGGAACTGCACAGTTCACTGCGCTCAGCCCATGGAAACGCTGTTCGTTCCAGCGATGCATGAAGGTGTGGATATAGGTCCCTGGGGAGAAGCTGTGTCTTGTGCTAATCGCCGGTAGTCTGGCCGTTTTCTCCTGTTGTCGGTTGGTGAGAAGACACAACATGTGACGATATAATGTTAAAACTTTTCGTAAACCGGGACCAACCTCAAGCTACTGGGAGAATGGACAAGCCATGACAAATATTTAGATATCTTAAATTACTGCACCTCGTTATCATGTCCACAAAATCAATGTGGAATTCATTGAATGGACCAAGACGCCCCTCACCGACCTCATGATATATATCCAAGCCTGCCTTTCTGGTGCCACAAACACAGCTGAACATTTCACCATCTGTTCAAACTATCTTTTCTAAATGTGTAAGGATCTTGCCAATCCTATATCAGTCTCCACTATGCCTCTTCCTTCCCAGTCCCTCTGCACAGCGTTGGCCCTCGTTTTCACAACCAAACCCCAGGACATCCTGTCCCCTCTCTACTCTATGCCCCTCAACCTCCTGCCTGCATGCAGGCCCCATCTGGCTCCCCATCTTCCTTCCCCCTACTATCCTCCTCCTCTCCTATAGCACCTGATGAGGTCACCAAAACTGTCTGCTCTATGAAGGTCTCCTCAAAACATGTGCTTCCCTCCTCCTCTAGAACTATCAAGGACATCATTGCCAATCTTACTCCAGCCTTGGCTGATTTCTGTAACCACTGTTTTGCCACTGCTCCTTCCCTTCACCCCTCAAGAACTCCCTCCTAAAAAAGCCACCTGCGGACCCTTCCTGCCCAGCTAACTACCGCCCTATCTCCACTACCCCCTTCTTGGGGAAAATGTGGTAATCTCCCAACTAATCAATCACACTATATCTGTTGGCTGCATCTACGACAACCAGTCTGGCTTCAGAGCAGCCAGAGGCACAGAAACTGCTCTCCTGAATACCCACTATGACCTGCTCTCAAACCTCAACTCCAACTCTCCTTCCGCCCTTATCTTCCTCGATCCGTCCTCTGCCTTTGACGCGGTCAATCATACCATCCTCATAAATCAGCTCTGTGATTCCCTGGGCATCCCGGACCAGGCACTAGATTGGTTGACCACTTTTATCTATAATCGGCCCTCCTAAGCGCAACTGGGCTCGTTTCTCTCCTCTACCTCATTCTCAACTTGCGGCGTCCCTCAGGACTCTATTCTCTGGCTGTGGCTTTTTGACATTTACCATGCCTCTCTTGCCCACTTGAACTCCACTTTTTCTCCTCATGTCCAGTGTTCTGCTGGACGACACACAGCTCTGCTTTAAGGTCCCTCCTCTTCCTCATCTCCATCCTCTCTCATACTGACTGATATTCTGGCATGGTCTACTGCTAATGATCTCTGCCTTAATGCCAGTAAGACTTGAGATCCTTCTAGTTGGGACTCCTACCCCCCTTTCCCTCCTACACTCTGGCCACCCTGCTTGGGCCCCCTCCCCTCACATTCGTCTGAGGCTAAAAACCTGGGTGTCATCTTCGACTCTCTCCTTCTCACCTCATATCGCTGACCTTGACAAGAAGACCCACTTTCACATTCATCTCCGCAGAGGCATTCTCCCTTTCCTCATCTCACCCACCTCCCCCCAGAAACTCAATGTCTCCAGAGCTCTGGTTCTCTCCAGGATTGAACAGTGTTTTCCTTAATCTGCCTCTTTCCTCCCTCCGCTCTCTCCAACTAATCCAGAATAGGACTGCAAGACTTATCCTTGGTCTCAAGCCCAGGGACTGCATCTCTCCAGCCCTAAAATCTCTCCACTGGCTCCCAGTGGTTGCAAGGAATATATTCCAGACCCTCTGCATCATCCACAAGGTTTTCTGGTGCCTGCGACCTCGCTACATCCAACTCTCTTCCTAAATACCTCCCTGCTATTGTCCTTCAGTACCCCAGCTTCAACTCTCTGCAGATCAGACGTTTCTCTGAGCAGAGGGTGGGGGGTAGATCTCTCTTCGGCAGGAGCCTCCCTCTGGAACGGCCTTCCTGCCCCGCTCCAACTTGAGACAGATCTCCTTAAGTTCTAGAAGCTCCCCAAGACCGTCCTTGTCTCCTCCTCCTTCCATCTCCCCCTCCCCTGCTACTGTTTGCCTGTGTTCCTTGTGAGTCTTTTTGGGGTCAGGCCGTCTTTGACCAGTCTTTCCCCTGCCCCGATTACTACCAGCACTTTCCCTCAGGCACCTTTCCCTGACCAACATCATACTGAGGCTGGTCCACCCCCGTCCTCGCACTAGTTATTCCCTACCCCTGCCTCTCCCTGGCACTTTCACTATTGGGGTCCCTAGTACTTTTCCAGCCCATGGCCGCCCCTCCCCACTGCACTTCTCCATCCTCGCCCTCTCCCATTCCTGTCCCCTGACTGTCCCTCTCCCCCTGCACTTCTTTATACTACATTTGCACGATCCAAATGTCAAAAGCCCTAGAGGGACTGTTATTGTTATTTTTTTCCCCCCTCCTCTCTCGTCTCCCCTCACCACCTCATTTGTCTTGTGGCGCCTGGAAACATTTCTTGTTTTATAGCCGCCATACAAATGCTCAATAAATATATATATATACAAATTGTGTATTTCACTGTGTGGACTCATTGTGGACCCCTGATCTCACTCACCTCTCCCGAAACTTAACCTTGATCACTCTTCCATGCGTCCCTTCATTGGGTTTTGCTAAACTTTGCATCCCCTATTTATTCTGGGTGATTGGGCATTGATATATTGTTATAAGACCCTAGGAGGTCTAAATTGATGGTGAATTGTGTTTTTGTTCTTAAGGGTTTTTAAACTATTGTTTCCTTGTGTAAAATGTACTCCCTTCCCCAGCATGGGTCTGGCATGGATTCACATGCTCATGAATATTCCCCATCGACCGGCTGGGAATTCTTGGTAAAAGAAAAAAGTTTCACTTAAAAACTGGATTTCTCCTTTAAAGCAATCGCTGTCCTCTGGGTCTTACAGTCCTCTCCCTAAGCCCCTCTACTGGCAGCCATCTTCATATTTTTACTGCACGCTTGAGTGTTTGGAGTCCTCGAGTTTGCTCTCCAAGTACTTGTACGTTTTTCCAATTTTTTTCAAGAGAAAAAAGTTTTATTTTTGTTTCTAAGGAGCCTGTGTGCTCTTCTCCATCTGCTGACAGCAGGGATCCATTGTTGGTGAATTTCAGCGCCCCTCAAGGGCGAAGATCGTTGGAGATTCTAGAAGGCCATCAGGCCAACTTTGCGACCTCCGACCATGACAGAGGAGGAGGGAAGGTCCCTCTTCAAGCCCTGCACCAAATGCGGGCTACCGAACATGTTTGTGGAAGACAAGCACCTGCAATGACTCTACTGCCTGCACTCGGAGGAGGTGGAGTGCGAAACTTGCCTCGGTTTCTCTAAGACGACGACGGATGGGCACAGTAGACTGGCGGCGTGACTCAACGCCAAGGACTCTGCCCGTGCGACAAGCAGGGCCATGCCTCACCCAGGAATGCCAGTCTGAGGAGCAGTCTTGTAAGTCCTGTGAGGGCGCCTCATCTGTGGCGGCCCAAGATAAGGCAAAGAACTGCAAGTCTGAGTCCACCAGGTTCACCGCGGGAAGCGGGTCCCAAGGTGGATAGGGTGCGATCGATATCACCATCAGCATCGATTGCCAGCTGGCAATCGAGCTTCTCCTCAAAGAGGAAGTAGTCTACCCTGGCTAAACTTTGCGAGAAATCCGAGAAGCCGCGGACTGAGGAGAAGGCGGCTGAGCAGCCTAAGCAGGCCCCACCGGCTCAGGCTAAGACCACATTGACAATGGAGTTGGAGACTGCTGCAGCTAAGGGCGCTGACCCTGCAAAGGTAGCCTCCACAGCTCATAAGGTGTCCCTATCCCGAAGGGGCGACACCGCCGCAGTGTCTTCGACAAAGTCTGCTGGCACGCCAGAAGGGGGCAAACCGGTTCAGGCCCCGGTACAAGACCCTCAGGGGGAATAAAACGGGGTTGTGGGGAGGCCCCGAAATAGCCCTCCCCAGGCTGTCACCCAAGCCATCGAGGTCTCGTCCATGGATGACGAAGACCAGGAATCCTTACATACGGTCCACGAGGATGTGGAAGAGGATTACAACGGCGCAGGGCCTAGTATTCCTGTTCGGCCATCTCAACCAAGGGACATTTCCCTGGATATTCTGTCGACCCTGCACACCTTGGTGTCAGCGATCTTGTAGAGAATGCCTCTGCCTCCTGCTCCGGTACCTCTGGTTCCCCAGGCCAGAAATCAGCCTCCATCGAAGAAGAGGAAGCTGCATCTGACTCCACCGTTCCAACTTCTGCCGCCACATTGGGTTCCTTCTCCCATTGAAGACCCAGACACGGGCACGTGGACGGATAGGGCCACGACAGAGTATGGCGATGAGTACATGGTAGCAGCAGACGGCGAATCCCCACATTTGGATGCGCCACATAGGCTATCTCCACCGGATGAAGTGGGATCGTTCCATTCCATGATCTCAAGAGCTTCCGAGCTACAGCTAGTGCCTGAGGAAACTGAGGGCTTTCTTATACCAGGGGCGAGAGGCCAAGAGGAAGACGGTCATGGCGGTACCCCTTCTGGACGTCGTGTTGGAAGATGGCCTGGCCCTCATGAAGAACACTTGTACTGCTTCAGCCGAAAGGGATAGGCTGGAAAAGGAAGTATCTGGTGGTATCATCAGCCGTGTAGAAACAGTCGGCGAGCCCGTCCTCATCGTCTTCAGTCTGAGGGGAATAGGATGGATGCTGTGGGAAGGAAGGCGATTTACACAGCAGCGTCCACTATCAAGGCGGCTAATGCGCTGGCGATCCTAGCCAGGAACGACAAGGAGCTATGGTACAAGCTGGGGCCGATTTTGGAGTTCTTCCCCAACAACCAGAAAATGGAGGCAATCGCTCTCTTCCAGGAAGGGGAGGTAGCGTCTGATCAGGCCACCACAGTGGCGTTGAACATTGCCGACCCAGGGTTCGGCAAATACAAGAACGGTGTCTGCTCTCGTCGCCAAGGCTGGATGAAGGCTAAGAATTCCCACCAGGAGCTCCAAGCAAAGATGCTGGACATGCCCTTCGACGGAGATAACCTATTTGGGAAGGTCGTTGACAAGTCCGTACAGGCCATTAAGGTGGATATGGAGACCGCCCATACCCTGGGAACCCTCCAGCAGCTCTGCTCTTCTTTTCACTCCTCCAGAGGAAAGTTGAGCAGGTCTTCCAAAGGTTTCTCCTCATACCCTCAGCCTTTCAGATCTATGACTTGGGAAGCCTACAGAGGCCGTTCACAGGCCTTTGGTAGCAGACGAGGACAGCGTTGCCATCGCCCGCTGGCACCAAAGCTAGCCTGAACCGACTAGGATGTCGGACCCCAACCAGTGCACCCCGGTGGGAGGCCGGCTGACGAGGTTGGTCAGCGAGTGGAGAAATATCACCACAGACAGATGGGTGCTGGACGCGCTCGCCCAAGGACATACACTGGAGTTTCAGCACAGGTGTCCGCGGATCCCTCCGGTTCCCTGTCAGGAGCAGCATATCTTTCAGCTTCTGGAAGAGGTACATGCCATGGTTTGAAAATGGGCGATAGAGCTAGTTCTCCAGCGACTCTTGGGCTCCGGAGTCTATTCCAGATACTTTCTGGTAAGAAAGAAGACAAGGGGCTAGAGGCCCATTCTAGACCTACGACGTCTGAACAAATACCTCAAGTCCCAAAAATTCAGGATGGTCACATTGCAATACCTGCTCGGCCAACTGGAAAAAGGAGAATTCTTGACATTGCTGGATCTGGACGATGCCTACTTGCACGTCCCCATTCACAGGAAACACTGGCAATTTATAAGCTTTGTTGTGCAGGGACAGCACTACCAGTTCAAGGCCCTACCTTTCGGCTTGAAGTCGGCCCACAGAGTGTTTACAAAGTGCCTGGCACCAGTGGCGTATCATCTAGCCCTGCAGGGCATACACGTATACCCATATCTGGACGACTGACAGATATGCGCCCACTCGCAGGAGCTGGCCCAAGCGCACACAGAGGCAACCGTCTGGATACTAACGAATCTGTGATTCTCCGTCAACTATCCAAAGTCCTACCTAACGCCATCACAGAACGCGTTGTTCCTATTAGCCATGCTCAATGCGGTGTCTTGCCTGGTGACTTCCTCAGATGAGAGCATAGCAGTCATTCTGGGGAAGGTGCAGTGGCTGTCGTCGACGAAGACAACCACTGTGCAGGGCCATCAAGCCATTGCTGAGCATGTCGTCCTGCATCTACCTCGTCTGGCTATGCAGGTTTCAGATGCGCCCCTGCAGGAATTCCTTGACGCCCGCTGGATACAGGTGTCCGGAAGCTTCACAGACAAGATTTTGCTAGAGTTCCGGCAGGCGATAGTATGGGGTTGTGGGGTGTTCGTGCCAACATTGCCTAAGGCACAAGATTCCAGAACCTGCCATACTAGGAGACAGTCACCACAAATGCCTCCCTAGAGGGATGGGAAGTGCACACTGGACGTCTGCACGCCAGAGACCTGTGGTTGCCAGAGGAGAAGGATCTTCATAGCAACATCCTGGAGCTACGGGCAGCGTTCTGGCCTATGTGAGAAACCTGAGGGTATTCTCCCAGTAAGACCTCGAGAATCCCTTATGCAAGTGGCCAGATCACGGCCATCGCTGTTGGATCCAATTCCTGGGGGTGGACCAGTGGGGGAGGATCACCTGGGTAGTGGAATCCAGGGTTATGCTGGGGGGGGGGGGTAGGTGGGGGGGAGTAGCCCAGGTGAGTCGCGGTATTGTGCCAGAGAATGAGAGGAGGATGAGACATCCGAGGCTTTCATGGGCTTTATTTTATCTGCTCCCCTTCCTCCCATTAGATATCTCGGGCCCAGATCCAACAACCCCTCTGTACGTAATCAATCCTCCAAGGTCCCAAACCCGGTTACACCCAAAAAGCATAACTCCCAGAATCCTAGTTTCACCGATTTCCATTAGAATGTTCCACATCCTTCTTCCCGTCCCTCTGATTATCATTTTCCGCATTCCCAACCTGATCAGACAAAAGACTAAGATTCCCACAATCCCATTTGTTCATGTCAAGACCCCAGCTATTCCTGCTTACCCCGCAAACCCTACCAATCCCGTCCCGCTGATTGTCATCTTCCAAAATCCCAATCTACTATGACAGAATACTACCGTTCCCACAATCCCCTATGTTCTGTTCTTTGTCCCGGTCATTCTCGTCCATTTCGCAAACCCTCCCCATCTTACCCCGTAGGATAGTCAAATTCTCTAACTTCCCTCCTTTCCGCTATGAACACCTTTGCACAACGGTCTTGTAATAAAACTGTTTACCTGACCTGTCCCGACACAAGGGTCAGGCAAAGTCAGGCAATTGACTTAAATCACACACACCTGACGACCCTTCCTTTTCCACACAGGAATAAAAGTTGGAGCAGGAGAGCAAAATACGAGCGAGGCGAGCACAACAGACAGCACAATTATACGGCTAATCAGGCGCAGCAGTTCAAGAGAAGGCAAAAGGCGGCAGGAATCGAGAGGGTGGCGAGGAGGGAACTGACCGTGCCATTTTCATCCCAGACCCACTGAACCTTTGTGGAAGAGAGCCTAAGACTGCGAACAATAGCACAAGTGTCTTGTAGCAGATGTCAACGGTACACGGGCCAAGCCTACGCCGATGAGCAGGACGCGACCGTGGTACCGGCCTTGACTCCAATGAAGAAGAAAAGCCAAGCGGTTCATCACAGCCGGTGAGTTGAAAGAAAAAAACGATAAGAACCGGGCTGTGTTGAATGAGAAGAGCAAAGTGGAAAGTCTGAACTAAGTTTAATTAACTGTGTAAAGAACTGTAAAAAGTGTTAAGGGGAGAACAGCTGCAGAAGGAAAACCGGCATCACGTGGCTGCTAATTCGAGACTCTGGTTGATCACCATCTGAGTGAAACTATGGGTACCAGAAGGCCTTAGAAGAGCTGCCGAAAGAGGTCAAAGTGGTAATGGTGAAATCCCCGTACAATTAAGACTTTGAACTACATCAGTGTAAAAGCAAGGGAAAGGAATCCCGCCATATGAAAAAGCAAGGGAGGTGAATCCCTAAAATGCAAGCAAATGTGAAGTTGACAAGAGTGAACCCGGTGGAGGAATGCTGGTTCTACGCCCAGAAGGGGATACAGGGTGAAACAATCGCCCAAGTACTAGAAGAGCTGCCGAAAGAGGTCAAAGTGGTAATGGTGAAATCCCCGTACAATTAAGACTTTGAACTACATCAGTGTAAAAGCAAGGGAAAGGAATCCCGCCATATGAAAAAGCAAGGGAGGTGAATCCCTAAAATGCAAGCGAATGTGAAGTTGACAAGAGTGAACCCGGTGGAGGAATGCGGGTTCTACGCCCAGAAGGGGATACAGGGTGAAACAATCGCCCAAGTACTGACAGTCAAGAAGGGTCCGAGCCCTACCGCGGTTGATCCAGGGGTGAAGCTATCGCCCAAAAGTTCATTGAGAAAAGAACTGTCATATAATTTGGTAAATGAGATATGTAAGAAGGGTCGGCACCCAGAAGGGGGGGGCCCAGGGGTGAAGCCATCACCCAGTGAACGTTGGAAACAAACTTTCATTTGTTAAAGGAACTTTATTTTGGAACCAAGAGGTCCTCGAAACCGAGAAAACCTAGCTATCCGGGGTCTTAATATCATTAAACATTCTAGGGATCTGCGCCCAGAAGAAGGGAATCCCATGGTGAAAGTCATCACCCAAAATCCATGGAAAAGAGACTGTGTATTTGTTTAGTTTGTTGAATACATCAGGTCCTCGAAGGCAAGAGACTTTCAAGAGAACGAGACTTGGCCATCGACTGTCCCGAGAGCTGCCATTAGAACTGCCATCTCGTGCTGGAAAAACCAGAGACTGTACTGTGCTCCAAGCTCCCATCTTACCCCGTGTCCAAAACGTGGGGAAGGGAGACCCAGGCTATGGTATCCTGACATATTATTTGAGAACAGTTCTTTCAAATGGTTTGTGTCCTCCCACGTATTCCTTATCTTATGATATTTCCAATGTCCAGCTTAGCTGCTTCGGCAAAAGGATTTTCAGCAGAGGGTGCTGCACGTTGACTTAGTGTCCCTTGGAGGCCTCCGTTTCAATGTCGACGTCACTGAAGGCATATATAGGTAGCGCAGCATTCGTTGGCTTCTGTTAGGCGAGATTGTTTACAGTAACCGGTGGGAGACTGCACCAGCCTTGCCCTAAGCCTGAGGATGTTACTAAGGCACCCAAAGGTCCCACTAAGCTTGCTGGAGGCCCACTCCAGATAGTTCCTATACTACCAGCTTTCGTCTAGTGCAACAATATGACTGTGAGGATTCCTGTCGGTGTACAAAGTGAGGTGCCTGGGTGAGTCCTGGTGGGGAATGACTTTAAACTCTTGGAGTTGTATCAAGCACCCCCAGTAAAAGGAAGCGGGAGCAGACGAGATTGGCCAGAGAGGACACTTTAGATTACTCTCAGTGGGATGTTAGAGGTACCTATAACTCCCAGTCCACAGGAAAAACACCCTTCTACTTCTAGGACAAACAAGGAGACAAAGGGGAAACCCAAGGTCTCGGGAAAGAAGAAAGGTATCACCCCTGTGCACAAAACCAGGAATCCCGAGAGTACAGTCCAAGGTCACACATGTGACCCCTCCACCAGCTGAGGCTGAGTGTGAGGAACAACTAGAGAATGGTGAATCAGTTACTAGTGAAGCAGAACTGGAAGAAGCCCTTCCCTATGTTGGAGGTCTGGATCCTAAAGACCATCCTGAGCTGCAGACTTTGCTTGCAGAAGGTGGACTGTCTAGGGCAGACTTCGGCAGAGGTCAATGAGTGTCCTACTCTTAAAGGACTTCAACAACAGGCATCTTCCAAGCTTGATGGGCAAGAGACAGGGAAGCACAGGCTGTACTGGGAGGATGGCCTCCTTTACAGTGAGCCTATTGAGTCTACCTCAGGGGACTACAGAAGACTTTTAGTGCCTCCAGGTGGTGAGACCCCAGTTTCTAAAGTTAGCCCATGAGATTCCTCTAGCTGGTTGTTAGGGAGAATTCTCATAAATGTGCTAATTCCCCATTACCTTAGAGACCCCCAGCACCTTTGATGGGTTTTGAGGACTTACATTTTTTACATGGAGAGAGTGAGACCCTTTTTCCCCACTCTCATGTATTTGTTTGCTCTGAATTGAGCACTGTTTCTTTTGGTTGTGGAGTCTGACAAACTCCATAGGCATCATCTTTTACATTGTGCCACACATCACCTTCAGTGCAGTGGCACAGGGAAGTCTTTCAGATTTCCCAAAGGTTTAAATACCTTTCTCTTGGATAACGATACTGTTAGTATCCCCTTTGTCTAGTTTCTCATGTAACATTTTGTTGTTACTCTTTCCTTGATGAATGGCTGGTGGCAATGGTTTACTTTTATCTACCGTGGTGTGCTTTTACTGCGGGCTGCGTTCGCAGCTGCAGTAAAGCACCCAAGGGTGCCATTTTTGTGAAAATGGCACTGGTCTTCTTTTTTCACCATTTCTTTGTGGAAAGGTCCTTCTTGAGATGTACTCTGCGCACCAACCAGGTTTGGTCCCTTTTTTCGTTTTGTCTTTGGCGGGATTCACGAGTGAAGCCCGCCTCTGGCTCCAGTATGTCTATGGGGGCAGAAAGTGAGGGAGGTGCCCGAAACTCCATGGGCTTAATCCCCTTGGTTACAGGAATGCACCTAAAGGTGATTGGCCGGCTGGCTGTCCGGCAAGGACAGCCACCCTGCTGTTTGACTGGCAGCTAGGCTGGAATGAATGGGAGAAACCTGCATAGAAGGCAAGGCTTTTTGGCTTGGAAGGTAGAGTCGACCACTGGACTAAGGAATCCGAAGAAGAACTTGGGAGACGCCTGCTGCAACTCCTGGACTGTTGGTTTGCCCGGTGAAGCCCTGCTGCTGTGCTGAAGCTCCGAATTCGCCTCTAATAGAGAAGCCCTGCAAGGACGACTTCTCCCCTTGAGTTGGCGGAACTAATCAACTCCAAAGTAAGCCACCTGGACATCCTCTCGAAGCTGGTTGAATTTCCACTGCAGTTGCTGCTGGAACCGAAGAGCCAGGTAGAGGAACACCAGATTGTGTGCATTGCTTTTAAATTGGCCAAGAGCTGCAGGAAGATCCTCCGGACTCCCATGAAGCAGGACTGACCGAGCCTGAGCCACCTCTACAGAGTGCTGGACCCCAGATGCAGAGAAAGCCCATCTCAACAGCCAAGAGTCCGCGGTGGTGCTATTTGCTGAGATGCCGGGAGCTGAAACCGTGAAGTGCCGCTGAATAGAAGTTGGTCCTTTTCTTTCGCCGACCATCCCGTTGCAGTGCAGGAGTCCTCCAGACGTCCTCCCTCTTGTCCCCACGACTGAGGCCCAGGAACACAGGATCTGCAGAGCTGCACAGGAACAGAAGCCAGCTGGAACCATTTCTTCTAACCAAAGGTACTGTCAAGTCTAAGAGCACTTACCTCTTGTTGCATAACCTCACTTGTTCTCGGTGGAGACTTCTCTTGGTTGCTTCTGTAGAGTTGCTGACAGCTTCTCTACCTCACAGGCCTAATCAGCTTGTGGCCATACTTTGATTTCTTCTTTTCTACAAAGACTCCTAAAACATTGTGAAAGACTTTTACTTACCTGCAAGAATTGCTTCAGCACACCTAGACTTTTGCCCAATTGACTTTGGCCTTGCCTGGCTCCCTGCATAACTCTTCTTACCTCTGTGTTTTGCCTTCATCCCAGGAAAGGGTTAACTTTGCATTGGGGGTTACCAAAAGTACTTACCTGCTTCAGAATATTTGTGAGATCTCCTATTTTATTCTAATAATATTTTTCTTTGACATACTCCTAAGTATTGCCCTAAATGCAACAGTGATATATCAATGTCCACAGTGTCCTAGCTATGTAAGTCACCTGAGGGTGTAGGAAGTGTCTGTGTGCCGTCCCAAATGGGTATTTGCTGATTTAGGCAAACTAAGAGTGTGTATTTTGAAGTGTATTTGTGTGTTACTATTATATGGCCCCTTCCGAATAAGGCTTACTCAAACTTACTGTTAAATTAATAATTGTTTAATCAAGAAACCTTGTGTGTAAGAGTTTATTTGAATATTTGTCACTGTAAATCTCTGTGTAACTCCCCTACTGCTCACATTGACGCCTCTTGAGATAAGCCTTTCTGCTCAACACGCTACCAAACTGTGTATTACAGACCTATACCAAAGGTTGGGTTACTATTGCCAGGAGGTCAGAGTTGTTGTAGTGCACCCAAAGGGTACTACATACAATCTTCCCTCACACTGGTCACTTAAGTTTTAAGACCAAGGAAAGGATTTCTCTATATTTCTACTAACCCAAGGTGGGGTCTGATGTAGATAAATTCTGTAGAAGCTGTCGCACTTGTCAGACTTCTGGCAAAAGTGGACCCAAGAACGTGGCACCCTTGGTGCCCCTCCCAGTGGTGGGAGTTACTTTTGAGAGGGCAGGGATTGACATTGTTGGTCCCTTCGATTCTCCCACATCTTAAGGCAACTGATTTAAATTGGTTATGGTAGACCATGCTACCAGGTATCCTGAGGCTGTACTTATGAGGACTGTACTCCAGCAGTGGCTTTGGCCCTCCTTGGTATCTTTACCAGGGTTGGTTTTCCTAAGGAGGTTATCTCAGACAGGGAGACCAATTTTATGTCCCACTGCATGCAAGCCATGTGAAAAAACTGGGGTGACCTAAACGTTCTCAACAGCCTACCATTCCCAGACCAATGGGTTGGTGGAGAGGTTTAATAGAACTATGAAGAGCATGATTGGTGCTTTAGAACCCCTTAGAAGAAAGTGGGAACTTCTACTGCCATGCCTTCTCTTTGCTTATAGAGAAGTCCTTGAGGAAGAGGTTGGTTTCAGCCCCTTTGAGCTCCTCTATGGTCATCCGATTGGAGGTCCATTGGCGTAATCAACGAAGGGCTCAAGACTGATCCTTCCCTCAAGCCAGTGAGACTCACTGACTATGTGTTTAGGTCTCCGATGGAGAACGACCTGAAGCTTCTGATAACTTGAAAGTAGGTCAGGCTCTGGTTAAACATTGCCATGACAAGAAGGCCAAAATGGCGGAGTTTACTCCAGACCAGCTAGTTCTAGTTATGGTGCCAACAAGGCAGAGGGCCTTACAGGACAAATGGATTGGCCCCTTCAAGGTGCTGGGCAAACTTGGAGAGGTCAATTACTTGGTCAATTACTTGGTGGACTTGGGCAATCCCAAGGAGGGCCCTAGGGTCTTTCTCACTAACCGCCTAAAGGCCCATGTAGCCACACCAGAACTGTGAGCTTTGCTCTAAGCATCTGATCAACAGGAGTAGGAGAGTGAACCTCTACCTCACCTTCTCAGTGGACAGCCTTTAGGTGGAAAAATAGGAGTTAATCTCACTTCTGATCTCACTCTGCAACAACAGGAGTGCAAAGTTCTGTTGAATCAGTTTGCCTCCCTGTTTTCACTGGCACCAGGCTTGACCCCTTGAAGCCAGCTTGATATCCTCACTGGTGACTGTCTCCCTGTCCAAAGCAGGGGTTACAGAATGGCCGACCATGTAAGAACCCACATAAAGGAAGAGGTCAACAAGATGCTGGATCTCAGGGTAATGGAGCCATCTAGAAGTCCATGGGCAAGCCTAGCCAAAGGTAGGATCCAAGGAGTCGAGATTCTGTGTGGACTATAGAGCTCTTAATGCAGTATCCACGACTGATGCCCATCTCTTACCTAGGACAGATGAGCTGGGGACAAACTTGGTTCTGCCAAGTTCCTCAGTACATTTGACTTAACATCAGGCTATTGCCAAACTTTTTTCCACCCCAGGATGCCTCTACCAGTTTAAGATTATGCCTTTTGGAGTGAATAATGCACTTGCTATATAGGATGGTAAATCATGTTCTGAATGGGATGGAGGACTTCTGCATGGCATACTTGAATGACATTGCAGCGTTCAGCCCCAAATAGGAAGAATATCTTGACCACCTGGGATATGTATTACAGGCTCTTGAGCATGCTCATCTGACCAGAAAGGCAAGCAAGTGTGAAGTTGGTACGAGTAAGTGGTCTACCTTGGTGTCCGGTCCCCAGGTAACAGGAGTTAATGGTTTAGGTACTCTTTGGTGGCCTTAGTAGTTGTTGTGGCTTGGATGGGTTGAATTGGTTGTGAATACCATTTGTTTGTGCTACTATTGTCCCAGTCCAAGATGGACAACTTACTGCATAGCAGTGATTGGCCTGGAGACTATTGTGATGCAGTTTGGAACCTCAGGAGAGGACCGACTCTAAGAATAGTGAGCAAGGGGTCCACGTCTGGATTCCCCTATTAACTTTGGGTGAGACCCAAAGTTACTTAAATATGCAAATTGACAAGGGGGGTCCTGGGAGTCTCTCTGCCAGACATTAGTCCTGGTTACGAGAGACTTACCCAGAGTCTTTAGAGAGGCACAGCTCCTCCCTACTGATGAGGTCCAACCAGACCGAAACACGTGTCTGGGGATGCTGTTGGTACTCTTGTTCAGAGGAGAATTGCCTAGCATTTCGGTGCTGGACTTCCCCAGGGCAGGACAAAGACTGATATGTTTGGGATATTTTTTCTCTGTGAAAGATAGTGTGCTAAAGACTAGTAAGTTTCTCGTAACCAGGACTAATGTCTGGCAGAGGGACTCCCAGGGACCCCCCTTGTTAATTTGCCCTCTTGAGATGAGCCTGGCTGCTCATCACGCTATCAACCTCTGTAGTGCAGATTTATGCCAAAGGTTGGATTCCTATTGCCAGGAGGTCATGGTTGTTGTAGTGCACCCGAAGAGTACTGCATGCAATCTTGCCAAACAGCTACCTTTTGCCCCACAGTACCTTAGGATGATTGAAGAAAATGCAGCTGCATTCTTTCCGGTGCAGCAGCGACTGACCTGGTCTCCTGTTTCCTCGGACTGTTGACAAGAGGTTGGACTTTGGAAGGGATGTCGCAGCAGCACTCATGAGAAAGGACCCTCAGCAAGGAATTCCCCAATCTCAACGTCGGTCTGTGGTTTTGGAACCTTTTTATCAGCTTCAACAATGAACGGTTACCGCCCAGTCGATCTGCCTCAATTCTGCAGTCCTGCACTCTGGTGAGGGGACTTTGAGGAGTGGGATTGTGTCTCTGGAGGTCCAACGGGAGCTCACCAATGTGGTATGAGAATTCGTGCACTGGAAGATGATGCACTGCAATTGGGTGGGAGGTCCCCTGGTATGCAGCCTTGGAAGGCTCGTTCTGCAGCTCGTCGGGGTATGGCTCGTTCTGCAGCTCGTCTTATGACTAGTTGGTCCCACCAGCCAAAGGTAATGAGTTGTCTTCTTCGCAGCTCCTCTGTCGATAAGAAAACTGGGTCAGGGAAGCAGTGGCCTCTTCATGGTTACTGGAAGAGTCTGCCGGCGTCTCTGGTCGTCTTGTGCTTCTGATCTTCTGTTCCAGTGTTCAACTTGTCTTCTGCCTCAGGAACCTCACCTTTTATTCACATTACCCCTTCAATCTTCTATAAACTCCCTGCAGTTTACAGAAAGGGTTGGGTGGCTGTCCAATCAGGACAACCAGCCCCACATTGGAAACTGGTTACATTTGGGCACATCAGCAGACAATAAGAGGTGTGTCAAACTCCTCCCCTGCTTTCTGTCCTTACAGACACACTGGAGCGTAGATGGGGATGCAAAGGGTACCTGCAAAAGGCAAAACTCTCATTCAGACCTGCCCCCCAGAATGGTAGAAGGGCTGTTAAAGGACAACCACACAAGAAATGGCAAAAAGGTATCCCCTTAGCACTACACATAAGGTCGGGTGTGCTCATCTCTCAGAATTAAAAATTTTGGGAAGAATACAAAGTATCCCATTTTCCTTAAGAACAGTAGGTCTTAGGGAAAATTAATGAATATAAGGACAAAGCAAAGGGTCCGCAGCAAGACTGCACATAGGGTGGTGCACATGGTGTGCTGCAAAAGTGAAACACAGATGACTTTAGGAGATATGGAGGAAAGCAAGGCTTCATAAAGTAAGGTAAAACATAAATAACAGAGTTCCCATGGTTAGAGCAAGTAAGAATGAATGCTGGGGAAAAAGGGTCATAAGTCCTGCAAAAAGTGCTGAGGCACTCAATAGAAGAAGGGATTAAGCATAAAACTGATAAATCTCCCTAACATGCCCCCTGGAGCAAGGGCAGTGGCTTGCTGTTAGTGGCACTAGGCAGGTCCCCATGTAGCACAGGAGGATGCTGTCTCTCCAGCACAGTCCATAAAACTCCCCACAGGTCTTTTCTTCTGTACCTGATTGTAGTGTCCTGGCTGTGGTTCCCTAATGCAGCTTGTTCATGTGGTGAGCTCCACTTGTGCCAGATGATCACAGCGCCAAGGTTTCTATAGTCGGGAGGATGCTTCACTTCCACCACACCACAGGACTCGGCGCGGGTTAGTCGAGCTGCATACGATCCATGGCGCATCTCTGCACACAGTGCTCGCAGGGTCATAGGCCAGAGGGTGGCCAGTTGCTGAGGTAAGGGGTGCAGAGAAGGCACGTTGCACACCTCCCACACCTTGCTGCTGCAGCCTCACCTCGCCAGCTCTACGCAGTAACGTCCCGCGAACATTGCCCGTTTCCCTATAAGCCCCAGCCTCCAAAATCAAACCCTGCTGCAGTGTGAACACATTTGCCGAGCCTGGCAAGGCAACTCCACCACACGCCCTAGCCCAACTGACAACGTCAAGTGGATGTGGCTCAGCAGGCCGCAGGATCGGGATAGCAGAGCTCTCGGGCAATTCAAGAGCGCCTGGTGTGTCGGGCGATGCCCTACGCCTTTATATTTATAAATATCTCCAAGCAATGGAAATCATCAACCACAGGCTGGAGTGAGTGGAAAGAGAACGCCCACTCTGAACGGGGCTAAAGAGTGGCCCGCCATTTTGGCTTGCGGCTCAACAGCGCCCCCATACCAGGTGATGTTGGGTGTTTGTGTAAGAAGTCCTGGCAAGGGAGTATACCAGGTGGAGAGAAATATGGGTGTATATAGGTGTGTCTCAAGGAAGGATGATGCCCTTGAGAGTATGAACTATATTGTGAACTGCTATAAAAGTGTATCAAGGTAAAAAGAGTCCCTAGGACGAAAGATACCCTTAGTACTTTGAAGTGAAAGGAAAGGTTGGGGAAGGGAGTGATTTTCACGAAAAAAGTGAATACACCAAGGGGAGAGAGTGTTGGTCAAGAATTGATGTAGTTACACTGTGTGAGACTGCACAACCCTTATCTACTTGATATTAGGTAACCCACCTTTTGGTATAGGTCTGTACTACACAAGTTGGTAGTGTGACTGAGCAGCCAGGCCCATCTCAAGAGGGGTAAATGTGAGCTGTAGAGCTGTAGCAATTAAATTCGTAAATACAAATAACACTTACACTCAAGGTTTCAGTTATAAATAGTTATTTATTTAACATCAATTTTTAAATAATCGTTCTTAAAAAAGACAAGATATCTAACACTGTAAATAAACTTTAAAAGACTTTCCGGAACCAACCAAGTTAATGGATACTCTTTGGATATGCTTCATACACAATTCCTACACCCTGAGGTGACTTCATTCACAAGGACAGTAATGGCATTTATATATGACACGTTATACTTTGCGGATTGTAAGGTTGCAGAAAGGAAAGGTTTAAGGAAGGAAAAGGTTAAACAGGTTCTCCGTATAGGTGAGGACAACTAAATATTCCAATGAAATCTAGGCAAGCCTTTCCCAGCAATAATCGTCTAAAACAAGTTACCACCTATGAGGTACAAGTCAATATCAAAGTCAATGGGCTAGAAGAGTCTGCAGGGTCCAGGAAAGCCAAAGTCAATTGGAGCAACGTCTATGGAGCTGAGGCACTTCTTAGATAATAATTCTTGCACAAATTTAGAGTTTGTAGAAAAATCACTTGTAGGGTCAAAAGCTGTCAAGCCTGTGAAATGCAGAGTTAGAATCAACTCTACAGGTAAGCCCATGCAATTCCCAACTGAGAAGAGCACAGCTAAAAAGGCAATGAGGTAAGTACCCCAAGCCTAAACAGTACCTCTGGTTTGAAGAAGAGTGGTCCAGCTGGATTCTGTCCTGTTGCAGCGGTGCAGACAGCGTGTTCCTGAGCCTCAGTCGTTGGGACAAGAGGAAGGATGTCTGGAGGGCTCCTGCGGTGGTAGTTTGGAGGTTGTCGGCAGCTACAGCAGCTATGGGCCCTTTCGGGTCAGCGGCACATCACGGTTTCAGCGCTTGATAAACAGCACCGTCACGGATCTCGGATACCGGTTGGGCTTCCTTCACTCCTTGGGTCCTGCACTCTGGTGAGGGGACTCGAGCTCTTATCGTCCTGCTTCTTGAGGGTTCTTAGGAGACTCCTGGAGCTTCAGGACAGATTTCAGACCTTGCACTCGACTACGGATTTCTCAACCCCTGGCACTCTGTTCTTGCAGCAGCAAAGAAGTGCAACCAGTCGGGGAAGATGGTCCAGTGGAGTTTGTCTCTGAGTTAGTTGGTGCCACTAACCCAAGGGAAGAAGTCTTCCCTTCCAGAGCTTCTCTGTCGAATTGAAAAAGAAGTTTCAGCACAGCAGCAGTGCTTCACCGGGCAATTCAAAGGTCCAGGAGGATGCAGGAAGCTTCGTTCACAGTTTCTTCGTTGGGTGTTTCTCCCAGTGGTCGACTCACTCTAGTCCCAAAACCCTCGCTTTTTAAGCAGGTTTCTCCCCGCCTAGACAGCCAATCACGACTGGTTGCATTCAGGCATTACTAGCGACTAAGGACAGGGGAGTTTCGGAAACCTCCCAAACATCCTGCCTTTCCAGACACACTGGTGGCCGAGGCCGGCTTCAGGGCTGAGGCCCGCCAAAGGCAAAACGAACAAAGGGCTCAAACCTGGCTCAACACGCAGAGTAAAACCCAAGAAAGACCTCACAAACAGAAAATGTCGAAAAAAGAAGACGGGGCTGTTTTGACTAAATGGTCACCAATGTGAGGGAGAATTCCAATTTCTGTGCTAATTCCCTTCAACGTTAGAGACCCCCATCTCTTTTGCTGGACTTTAGGCCTTTTTAATTTTAACCCTTGATTGAGTGAGACCTTTTTCTCACTCTCCTGTGTTTTGACCTGATTTGGATAATGCTTTTTACTGTTTTTGGAGTATGACAAACTCCATAGGCATCTACTTTTTGTATGACATGCAGCACCTTCAGTGCAGTGTCAGAGAGAAATGCTTGTGATTTCTCGTAAAGTGAAATTAACTTTACTTACCTTTTCTCTTTGTGGGTCCAGCACACACCATCCTATGTGGAGTGCTGGGGGGTTACTTAGTAGCCCCTTATCCTACCTACTCATGTAAAATGTTTGTTACCCTCACTACTTTAAATGGCTGGTGGCAGTGGTTTAATTTTCCTACCATTGTGCTTTTCTAGCGCAGACGGAATCCTCGGCTGCAGTATAGCACCCATGGGTGACCATTTTGTCAAAATGGCCAGGTCTTCTTCTTTCGCAATATTCTGTTTGTGAGGTCTTCCTTGGGTTTTACTCTGCATGCCAAGCCAGGTTTGATCCCTTTGTTCGTTTTGCCTTTGGCAGGCTTCAGTACTGAAACCCGCCTGTGGCTCCAGTATGTCTGGAAGGACATGAAGTGAGGGAGGTTCCTGAAACTCCCCTGTCCTATATCTCGGAAACCTGAATGCACCCAGTCCTGATTGGCTGGCTGTTTGTCCTATCGGGACAGCCATCCTACTGCTTGAGTGACAGCTAGGCTGTGTATGAGTGGGAGAAACCTGCTTAAAAGGCGAGGGTTTTGGGACTAGAGGCAGAGTCGACCACTGGGCAGAACACCCCAATGAAGAAACTGTGACCAAAGCTTGCTGCATCCTCCTGGACCTTTGAATTGCCCGGTGAACCCCTGCTGCTGTACTGAAACTCCTTTTTCTAATCGACAAGAGAAGCTCCAGAAGGGACGACTTCTTCCCGTGCGTTAATGGGACCAACTAACCCCGAGACTAACACTGCTGGATCATCTTCCCCCACTGGCTGTTCTTCTATGCTGCTGCTGGAACCGAGTGCCAGGGGTTGAGAAATCCGAAGTCGAGTGCAATGTCTGTGATCCGGCCAGAAGCTCCAGGAGTCTCCTAAGGACCCTCCAGAAGCAGGACGACGAGAGCTAGAGTCCCCTCACCAGAGTGCAGGACTCGAGGTGTGTCGGAAGCTCAACAGGTGCCCAAGATCTGCAGTGGTGCTGTTTACCGAGCGCTGAAACCGCAAAGTGCTGCTCGCCTGAAAAGAGCCCGTAGCTGCCGCCAACCTCCAAATTGTTGCTGCAGGAGTTCTCCAGATGTCCTCCCTCTTGTCCCTACAACTGAGGCCCATGAACCCAGGATCTGTATCACTGCAATCAGACAGAAGCTAGCTGAACCACTCTTCTTACCTAAGGTACTGTTCTGACTTGGGGTACTTACCTCAGTGTCTGTAGCTTCGCTCTTCTCAGTTGAGACTTGAGGTAGCTGCTTTGCTAGAGTTGATTTCAGCTCTACCCTCCACAGGTGTAACAGCTTGTGACCCTACAAGTGATTTTTCTTCAACAAATTGTCTCGCAAGACTTTAAGAAGTGCCTCAGCTCCATAGACTATGCCCCAATTGACGTTGGCTGTCCTGGCTCCCTGCCGACTCTTCTAGTCCACTTGACCTTGATATTTACTATCCCTCATAGGTGATACATTGGTTTTTAACTATAATTGCTGGGAAATGTTTTTTCTAGACTTGATTGGAAGATTTAAGTGATCACATGCTCTGAGAACCTGTTTAACATTTGTCCTTCCTTTAACCTTTCCTTTCTCCCAACCTCAGAATTTACAAAGTGTACTAGTGATATATACATGCCATTACTGTCCTAGTTAGTGAATTCACTTCAGGGTGTATGGGGTGTGTAAGAAGCATCTCTAAAGAGTATCTACTAGCTTTGTGTTCATTCTGGAAAAGTATTTTAAAGTATATTTGATTGCTACATACATTGCCCTTTTTTAAAGAATGCTTATTTAAAAACTGTGGGTAAATAAATTAATTTTACTAAAACCTTGAGTAAAAGTGTTACTTGGCTGCTTGAACTGGTGGATTCCATTGCTACAGCTCTACAGCTCACATTTACCCCTCTTGAGAGAAGTCTGGCTGCTCAGTCACACTACCAACTTGTGTAGTACAGGCCTTTACCAAAAGTAGTGTTACCTAATACCAAGAGGACAAGGGTTGTGTAGTCTCCCACAGGGTTAGTACATCAATTCTTGCAAACACACCCCCTTGTTATGTATGACTTCTAGGGGAGGCATGGTATCACAAGTACGACACTGACACAATGGGTACACTTTGTAGAAACTTTATTGAAATTGTTGGGGTTTGAGAAACTCCTACTTTGCCATATAACTAATATGGGAGTAGTCTTGACGATCACGTAATAAATAACGTAGTCCTAGTGGAGTCGGTCAAATCAAAATGGCCTATGCTAATAGAACCTAATGCCTGCCCTATCTCTTGTACAAAAAAGTGTTAAAAAAGGAGACATGTATGAAAAAGGAAAAATCAGTGTTCAAATGAATAAATGTGGTTGAACCAGCTCTCCTCGCCTCTGGCTCGGTTTCCAAAAAAATAAACTGTTCCAAAACATGCATCGAGGCCGTTAAAGTCTCTTTTCTTTACTGCAAAAACAATGTTTCAACCACAAAGTTTGCAAGGTCCCCCTCTGTCGGGCTCAGACCTCTCACGATGAAGTTCAACACAAACTTGCAAGGGGACTTGTTACGGAGAATTCTCAGAAATGTGCTAATTCCCTTCTACCTTAGGGATCCCCTGCTGTTTTGCTGGGCTTTAGGACTTTTAATTTCCAACCTGGAGAGAGTGAGACCCTTTTTCCACTCTTATGTATTTTTATGTGATTTGGACCCTGTTCTTGTGACTTTGTAGTCTGAAAAACTCCATAGGCATCATCTTTACATTGTGACACACAACACCATCGGTGTAGTGACACAGAGAAGTCTCTTAAATTTCCCAAAGGTTTAAATACCTTCCCTTGGTGAAACTGTTTCCAGGAGCAGTGTAGTGAAATTGACTTTACTAGACCCAGACTTTCTAGACCCAGCACACACTATCTCACAATAGGATGTTGGAGGGGTTACTTAGTATCCCTTTTGTCTAGTTTCTCTTGTAAAAGTGTTGTTTTTAGTTACCCTTTCTACCATTAATGGTTGGAGGCAGTGGTTTACTTTTTACTACCATTGTGTGTCATTACCGCGGGCTGCAATTGCAGTTGCAGTAAGACACACATGGGTGCCCATTTTGTCAAAATGGCCCCAGACTTCTTTTTTCGTCATTTCTTGTTGGAAAGGTCCTTCTTGAGATTTACTCTGCGCGCCAAACCAGGTTTTGTCCCTTTGTTCGTTTTGTCTTTCGCGGGATTCACCAGTGAAGCCCACCTCTGGCCCCAGCATGTCTGGCAGGTGCAGGAAGTGAGGGAGGTCCCCGAAACTCGCTGTGCTTATACCCCTTTGTTACGGGAATGCACCCAAAGGTGATTGGCCGGCTGGCTGTCCTTGAAGGACAGCCACCTTTGCAGTACAGACACTACATCCTGCTGTTTGATTGACAGCTAGGCTGGAATGAATGGGTGAAACCTGCATAAAAAGGCAAGGCTTTTGCCTTGGAAGACAGAGTCGACCACTGGCCGAAGGAATCTGAAGAAGAACTTGGAAGAGACGCCTGCTGCAACTCCTGGACCGTTGGTTTGTCTGGTTTGTCTGGTGAAGCCCTGCCTCTGTGCTGAAGCTCCGAATTCGCCTCGACTAGAGAAGACCTGCAAAGGACGACTTCTCTCCTTGGGTTGGTGGAATCAATCGACCCCAAGATTAGCTCATCTGGAAATCCTCTCGAAGCTGGCTGTACTTCCATTGCTGCTGCAAGAACCGAAGTGCCAGGGAGAGTAACACCAGAATCGAGTGAGTGACTTTAAGTCGGACCCGAGCTCCAGGAAGATCCTCGACTCCCCAGGAAGCAGCACTGACCAACTGAGCAACCTCAACAGAGTGCTGGACCCCAGATGCGAGGAAAGTCTGAATTGGTATCCGAGAACCATAGTGTTGCTATTTGCTATAGACGCGAGGAGTTGAAACCACAAAGTGCAGCTGATTTGAAGTTTTGCCATTGCTGCCGCTGACCTTCCCATTGCAGTGCTGGAGTCCCAAGACGTCCGCCCTCTTGTCCCCATGACTGAGGCCCAGGAGCAACAGGATCTGCAGAGCTGTACAGGAACAGAGGCCAGCTAGAACCATTTCTTCTAACGTAAAATACTGTAACACTAAGTGGACTTATCTCTTGTTGTGTAGCCTTGCTTGTTCTCAGTAGACTTGTCTTTGTTGCTTTTGCAGAGTGTTAGGCAGAATTGCATGTAGTACCTTCTGGGACCACCAACCACAATTCGGACTACAGGTGTAAGCAAGACCAACCATGGTTATAAGTCTGTGCCACACAGTTTGTTGGTAGCAAGCTGAGCAGCTAGGCTTATTTCAAGAGTGAATATGAACAGTACAAGTAGTTACAGAGGACTTTCAATCACAGTGTTTCAAGTAGACACTTATCAGACCCTCAAGTTGTTTTTGCAAAATAAAAAAAATAAAAAAACAAGGGGCAAGCATCTGAAACCTTTTTTGGATCCAATACATTAAATGCGCAAGCACATCTCATCACTTGCGCCAAAAAAAGAGCAGCTCAATCCTCTATGGCATCTGAATGGGCGCATCTTACATGCGACCAGTCAGATGGACTTTTTCACCCCTTTGCGCAAATCAGGGGTTGTTTCTGCACATTTAAAAGTGCATCGCAAATGTGCAAAAAAGATGCGCTTTTAAATGTGCAGAAATGGTAGGGAACCCTAAATGCCTGGTGATGCGATTCCGATAGAATGGGAGAAAGGATGCAAGATGCAGAAGTAGCACAAAATAATGGACTGTATACTGCAGGAGGAATTGGGGAGCGTAAGGTGTGAGATGGGAGTAAGATTTGAAGTGTGGCAGGGATTGGGGAGTGCAATTGTGACTTGGGGATGTGACGGAGCATGTGAGCATGTGAGTATGTGTATGACAGAATAAGATGTTCGGGAATGCAAATTGTGATGGGAAATTGGTGAGACGTGAGGTTGTTGGTGAGAGAGGTGTGTGGGTATTTGGGGATTGGAGATCATAGAAGGGGAATATTTTCAGTATTAAAACTGATAATGACTTATACTCTCAATAATATTACATAGGTATGCACATTAAACCAAAAACATAGCCAAAACAAACACTGTTCTGCCAAGCCATAAATATCTGGGACTCTTCATATTGAATTGATACAAAAGGTACAACTAATGACACCCTTGTTCTCTTGTAGCCTTTCACACTACCTCTTTCCTGCAATGTGCCAATATTACACCCTCCAGTCAATAGAAAATATGCCACAAAAATGCTCCAATAAATAACGTTTTGTGCTGCAAAATTTGCTATTTCATGCCACATAATTTGCCATTTCATGCCACAATATCCTGGAGGGTCTGACGTATACTCAACGTTTCTTGGTAAAACACTTATTAATTTATTACACAATCATTTAGAAAATCATTTTACTAGAAGAAGGCAACTTAATATTATATACCAATACACTACAGTACAAAACCCCTAAGCTTTTGAGACCGTTTGAGCACCCCTGAAATAGGAGCCAAATGGCAGTTCAGTTACTTAGCAATGAGCAAAAAGGACAAAAGTAAGTAGAATAGATTCCATATACTTTCTAGGCAGTGCAAATAGTTTCAGTTCACCAGAAGAGTTCAATTGAAGTCAATAGGCCAGGCCAAAGTCAATAGGCTAGTGTTCTGGATAGGAAAGAGCAGTTCTGGTATCAAATGGTGAAGTCTTTGCAAAGGTTCTCAGTAGTTTAGGCAAAAAAAGAATAATTTGTGGGGTCACAAGCTGATTAGACCTGCGAGTTGGGAAAGTTTCACAAACTTTCACCACGAGAGTGGCGTTCTCTCAATCGGGTTGGCACAGTACCTTTGTATGAAGATAAAAATGTTGCTGAAGTCGTGGTTCCTGGCAGTTATTGCAGATCTCGCTGTTCCAGAACCTCTGTCGTAGGGACAAGTGGGAGGACGTCTGAGGACCCCTCCACTGCACAGGATCATTAAAGAAAGCAAACAAAATGGAGTTACTTTAGTTCCAGTAGCTGTAGATTCAAGAACACAAACTGGTCTCTCTCTCCCTGGTTTATCCTAACCAGCCTTGAGAATGGTATCCAGGTGTCTTATGAGTTGATTGGTCCCGCCAACTCAAAGGAAGAAGCCGTCCTTGAAGGAGTTCGTCTGTCGAATGGAGTTTGGCAATTCGGACCTGCAGCAGGGGTTCACCGGGCAAACCAACGGTCTAGGAGTTGCAGCAGCCATCCTCTACCAGCTCGTCTTCGGTTCTTTCGTTCCAGTGGTCGACTCTGCTTTCCAGTCCACGAAACCCGCCTTTTAAACAGTTCTCTCCCTTTCATTCCAGCCTAGCTGTCACTCACCCAGCAGGGTGGTGTCCTTGCTGGACAGTCAGCCAGCCAATCGTACCAGAGTGCATGTGGGTCTCCTAGGAGACTAAGCACAGGGAGTTTCGGGCACCTCTCTCCCTTCCTGCCCACCCCAGACACTTAGACGCCAAGGGTGGACTTCAGTCCTGAAGCCTGCCAAAGGCATACGAACAAAGGGACCAAACTTGGTTTGGCGCGCAGAGACAAACTAGAAGGACCTTTCCAAAAAGAAATGGCGAAAAAAGACGACCGGGACCCGTTTAAACAAAGGGCCCGTCCCTAAGGCACCATCTTGAAAAACATAGCTCCTGTGATTTCTTGCGACCAGTGTTACACTTTGTTTACAGTTCAACTTTCACTCTCACCTTCTCTAGGAGTTAAACTTCTTTATTTCTCTTTTGCTGTTCATTCACTTTATCGCTTTAAACTCTTCACAGAGCCTTTTGAGTGGGCTACATCCTTTCGCCGGACCACTTCGTTACTTAATATTGCTGGCTTTGCAGCTGTCTTTTACTTCAAAAGTTAATTCACAGGGTCTGCGTTTCCTCGAGTCTCATTCACACGCGTTCAGCTTTCACTTCTGATGTAATGTTGCTTCTTCAAACTTCTAACACACACCGGTCTTTCAGGTTGCTTGCCAACTCACCGGCTGTGTGCGTCTCTTTCTTGGTTTTGCGATTCCCAATTCACGACTCAAGGTTAGTACCACAGGCTTGGCCTTACCTCTCCAACTCTGCCATGCACCTTGGAGTTTTGTTGGCATCCTTGAAACACAAAGCAATCTTCACTTGTGGGATTTATCTTCTCCACATGTCCCTTGTGGCCTTTCAGAGGCATTGACCTCCAGTAAGGAACTCTTGGGGTGATCGACCCGCTGCTCCCATCCCTTGGTCCGATGCACTGCTCTAGTAGGTTTTCCTTTGTCCTGGAAGCCCTGCTCGTACTCTTTTTCTTCCTTGCTCAGTGTCTTTTTGGGTTCTGCCTTTTATTTGTGTGAGAAGAGATAATTGGTATCCGGTGTATGCACTTAAGAGTCAAGTGCTTGACTTTGCCTGACCAGATAATTGGAACATGTCCATTACGATGCATGAAAGTTAATGTTACTCTGTCACCCTCTTCCTCGGCCCAGTGTTTGTTTTAATAACAGCGGTGGGGAGAGTTGGGACCTTGGAGCGTCCTAAAACATAGGATGGGTTGTATAAACAAAATAGGGAGGAATACTGCGTCTCACCATCGGCTGCCTCACCCTCACTTCCCGATGATCCCTCACCCAAGGTGATCCTCTGGCACTGGTCCACCCCCAGGCTCTGGATCCAAAGGCGATGGCTGTGCCCTGGACACTTGAGAGAGAGAGATCCCTGTGGACTAGCGTGTGAGAGACACTCTGGTTTCTCACAGACTATTTTACCAATAGTGACGCATATGGTACATTCGAAGGGATTGTGTCCTCCGACACATTCCTTATCTTTGATGTTACCCATTCCAGCTTGCTGGCCTCGGAATTTTTTTCAGTAGAGGGCGCTGTGCGTCGACGTCCCTCGAGTGGGTGTCCCTCGACAGCCTCCGTATCGGCTCCAACCTCATTGTGCGTATAAATAGACTTGCGCAGCGTCCGTTGCTCAGTTCTGTTTTTCCGCGCTTCGTGGGCCTTGGAAACGTGACGCTCAGTTCCTTTCCTCAGGAAAATCCTTATTATTCTCCGAAGATTATCTTAATACGATGGCTTCTTCATCCGAACCATCGACTCCACAGTCCGACTTCAAAAAATGTTGTGACTGTGGGAAGAAAATGTCGTCAACGGATCCTCACAGGATCTGTTTGTGGTGCCTTGGATCGGAGCATCACTGTTCGGAACGCGAGGACTGTATGTCCATGATGGCGAAAGCCTTGAAGGAGCGTAAGGGGAAGTTAGAAAAGGTAAGAGCTTTAAAACTTCTACTCCCTCGAAAGTTTCTTCGGCTGAGTCGAGACATTCGTCTCCTCGTTGACGAAAGAAACATTCCCGTTCAAGATCTCAAAGCGGTTGTCATCAGTCTTCGAGATCAAAACACTCGAAGAAGAGGCGTCGTAGATCTCCCGCTTCTTCTGCTTCCTCTACCTCCCCAGAAAGGGTCACCTGCCCCAAGAAACACAGCTCTCCAGCTAAGTGGGAGGAATTCCGTAAGAAAATGCTTAGCGTCTTTGAGAAAGCGGCCTCGACCCCCTCGGAGACGTCTAAAAGTATTACCCTGGGTGAAGGACCCCAAAAAATCAAAACGCAGCGAGTCATTGAACCCGGCGAGAGAAACTACCCGAGAGCCTCGTGAACCCTCGAGTAAAGGCAGTAAGACTACGTCATCGGCGCTGTTGAAGGTTTCCTCGACTCACAAATCTGCATCATCGACACCTTTGTCGAAGGGTTCTTCGACGCATAAATCGGTTGCATCAACGCCGTCTTCGACGACACTGTCGACTCCGATAAAAGACAGACCTACAACTGTCACTACGTCTCAGACAGTAGAGGTGTCGAAGGCTTCGACCATGACGTCGAGAATGCCATCGACTATCTCGACGACGCCGAGTAGGATTCTGATCCTCTCGAGTACATCGAGGTCTCGGCAAACTTTTTCGGTGCCCTTTTCAGGATTGTCGAAGCCTTTGACTTCCACGTCGACAACCACAACGTTTTCTCAGCCAGTGACAACCAATTTGGCCCCTTCTGCTCTAGAAATGGGTTTTAAACCTTATCCTAGGTCTGACTACTTTAGAGCCTTGTCCTCTATGTATGAGGAAGGGGAGGATTCCGACCATGAGAGACCCTTTGGTTTACAAAGGACTAAAATACCCACGCCAGAGGAATTAATCTCTGAGGAGGAAAACAGGTTAAAAGATCTTCAGGACTCTCTACATGAGGCAAGTGGTTTAGATACTTCTCCAGAAGTAGACTTTGCTAAACCAGACCCTGGAGAGCATGCTAAGACCCCTTATAGGATTCTGATGGCCAGAATAATTGAATTCATGGGGTGGTCTACACCTACACCCTCTTTTCAGCAGGATGACCTTACTGATATTTTAGATAAAGGTCCACAGGAGGATCCTGTGGTTCCTTTTCATACTGCTCTACAAAGAAACATTTCTGCAAATTGGGAAACTCCTGAAGTTATCCCTGCAGTAAATAAAAAACTTTCTGCTAAATACAGGGTATCTGCTTCAGATCCTGAATATCTGAGCAAGCGTCCAACTCCAGAGAGTTTAGTTGTACAAGCAGCAACTTCATCAAACAGTAGGTCGGCATACCCTACTATTCCACAGGACAGGGATGATAAAAGATTTGATGCCATGTCAAAAAAAGTATTTTCGGCATGTAACATGGCTCTTAAATCTATCAACGCCACTTGCGTGCTTGCAAGATTCAGCCACACACTTTGGGAGTGTGCTTCATCTGCGGCTGACTGTCTCCCAGAAGGAGAAGAAAGGGAAGCATTCTTAAACATCATCAGGGATGGAAAGGATGCAATGTGCAAGTCCCTTCAAACAGGCATTGATTCTGCTGACAGCATCAGCAGGGCCATGGCGGCAAGTACCACAATCCACAGATTTGCGTGGTTGCGGAAGTCTGGTTTTGTTACAGATGTACAAGCCAGACTTCTGAACATGCCCTTTGACGGCACTTCGTTATTTGTTAAGAAGGCTGATTACAGCCTGGAGAGATTACAAACATCCAAGGCAGCAGCAAAATCTCTTGGGGCTGCAATCCGGCAGACTCCAAATCGCCCCTCAGGAGCTTCCTGGAGGGGTAGGTCCTTTCGCTTTTACTCCGTATTCGGAAAAGGGAGAGGACAGCCAGCTCAAAGGGGCCAGAAACTATTCACCCGTAGTGGACAGGGAAAAGGTAAAAAAGCCGCAGCAGTAGGTGCCACTTTACCTTCGGCATCTGCGTCAGCCGCTTCTAAACCCCTCTGAGGTCTCCCCTCACAAGATACCAGTAGGGGGCAGGTTAACTCAACATCTGGCAGAATGGCAGGCTATTTCGTCAGATGCTTGGGCATTGGAAACAGTTGCCCAAGGTTACTGCCTGCCCTTCACACACACCCCTCAGAGTCATCCACTGGGGAACAATTCTTTGAAGTTTCCAGACCCGCTCCTTATGCAGGAGATTGTAGACCTGCTAGAGAAGGGTGCCATAGAACCGGTACCCGTAGCGGAGAGGGACAAGGGTTGGTATTCCCCCTACTTCCTAGTACCAAAGAAGGACAAAGGACTGAGACCCATCTTGGACTTGCGAGAATTGAACAAATTCCTCAGGAAAGACAAGTTCAAGATGGCAACCCTTTCTCAGTTCCTTCAGGCCCTCCAGCTTCCGGACTGGTTGGTATCTCTAGACCTTCAGGATGCTTATTTCCATGTGCCAATCCATCTCAAACACAGGAAATACCCAAGGTTTGCAATTGGCAACTCTCACTATCAATTTAGAGTTCTGCTGCCATTTGGGCTGACCTCCGCCCCGAGGGTCTTTACCAAGCTAGTGTCGGTAGTGGCTGCAAGTCTAAGGAGGGAAGGGATACACGTCTACCCCTTCCTGGATGATTGGTTGATCAGAGCAGTATCTTCAGAACAAGCTCAGATCCAGCTAGATTGTCTGCCACTTCCTTCACAAGCTTGGCTTCTCCCTCAACTTAAAGAAGTCACAGATGATACCATCACAGAGACTCCAGTTCATTGGAGCAGTCCTGACACTTCCCTGGGAAAAGCCTCGCCACCAGAGGTGAGGGCTCAAGATATTCTACAGATGGTCACCAAGTTTCAAAATGCCCAACGTCTACCAACCTTCGACTTTTTAAGGTTGCTAGGTCTCATGGCATCCTGCATCTTCCTAGTGCCAGAGGCTCGCCTGAGAATGAGATCCTTCCAATGGGCACTAATTACCCAATGGTCGCAATTCTCAGGAAGAATGTCAGATCTCTTTCAAGTCCCGGACAGAGTAGCTCGAGACCTTCAGTGGTGGGCCTGTCGGGAGAACATCTTGAAAGAACAGTTTTGGCAACCATGGCTGGAGATAACAGTAAAAACAAAGAGGTGATGGCTGGAAGGTTTAGACTGAATCTTAACCACTGGCGTTTCTCTGGGCAACCTTCCAGACCATCGTTCTTCGCCTGCCAAGCCATTACAGAAGGGGAAAAACCATATGCAAATCAGGCTTGGTCCCACCCGAAAAGGGGCAGTCCAGCCCGAACTGCTAGGTCACATCCCTTCTGCACGAGACCACAAGCATCCCCAAACATGTTTCAGCCTAGTTGGGCCTCATCAGTGAGGAGTAGCTTGGGTCTCTAGGCCCAGCAGGCATGGGGCCCACGTCTGGGCATACCCTTCCCACTTGGGGTGACAAAGCAAAAACAAAGAGGTGATGGCTGGAAGGTTTAGACTGAATCTTAACCACTGGCGTTGCTCTGGGCAACCTTCCAGACCATCGTTCTTCACCTGCCAAGCCATTACAGAAGGGGAAAAACCATGTGCAAATCAGGCTTGGTCCCACCCCACTCAGTCCAGCCCAAACTGCCAGGTCACATGTTTGGGGATGCTTGTGTTCTCGTGCAGAAGGGATGTGACCTAGCAGTTCGGGCTGGACTGCCCCTTTTGGGGTGGGGCCAAGCCTGATTTGCATATGGCCTTTACCCTTCTGTAATGGCTTGGCAGGCGAATAACGGTGGTCTGGAGGGTTGCCCAGAGCAACGCCAGTGGTTAAGATTCAGTCTAAACCTTCCACTCATCACCTCTTTGTTTTTGCGGAGATAACAGTAGTCACGGATGCCCCACTCAAGGGGTGGGGAGCCCATGCCAACGACTTGACCATCAGCGGTCGTTGGTCTCCATTGGAGTCCAGACTACATATCAACCTGTTGGAGCTGAGGGCAATCAGACTAGCGCTGAAAGATTATCTGACAGAAGTACAGTGAAAGAATGTCCTGATAATGACGGACAACACAGTGGCCATGCACTACCTCAACAAAAGATGAGGCGTAGGGTCACTGCCACTGTGCAAAGAGGCAATGCAGCTCTGGTTTTGGGCAGTTCAAGAAGTAATCTCTCTATCGGCAGTTCACCTAGCCGGAGAGAAGAACTTGACGGCAGACGCTCTGAGCAGGCAGAGTACTGTTTCCCACGAGTGGGAGCTAGCTCAGGAAGTCCTTCAAGAGATCTTCACCATTTGGGGAACCCCTCAAGTGGATCTGTTCGCCACCAGCATCAACAGGAAGTGCGATCAGTTTTTTTCAAGGGAATTTCCCCCGAGAGGAGCTCTAGGAGACGCGTTCGTAGTGGAGTGGGAGTTTCCACTCCTGTACACGTTTCTTCCATTCCCTGTCATTCCTCAAATGATCAGGAGGTTGAGAAGATTCCAGAAAACCATGATCCTAATTGTCCCGGATTGGGCCAGGAGAACGTCGTACCCGGATCTTCTGGACATGTCCATCTGCCCTCCAATTCGTCTTCCGCAAAGAGGATCTTCTCTCGCAGAAGGGAGGTCAGGTTCTCCATCGACGCTATTATACCATGTTGTTGTATAATTGAAAATGCGATCAAAATACACCATTACTAACATCACGCTAATTGTACATTGCAAATGTTTTGGTGTCTGCTTCTTCCGCCCATTTGTGTTTCTACAAATAACGAACGCTGGAAATAGGTTTTTTATGTTGTTTTACCATGTTGTTTGATATAATAATTAAAATATGCTAAACACATTTCTTTGTCTATGGTGGGAGATATAATCCTATGAAATTCCTACTGTGAGGTAAATTTCTGACAAGTAGCCACCTTTCGGTGTGTTAGAGGTGGGTAGCTGGTGGTATATGTATGTTTTTTTTCTGCAGGTTCTCCATCCAGACATCAGAACCCTTAACCTTCACGCTTGGTTTCTGAAAGGTTGAGATACAAGGATTGGGATCTCCCGGATGACGTCATGGAGGTGTTGCTTTCAGCTAGAAGGCTAGCAACAAAGACTTTATACCGCTGCTGTTGGAACATTTTTTGCAGCTGGTGTAGAGAAAAGAATATTGAACCCTTTTCATGCAATACACCAACGGTGTTATCTTTCTTGCTTTACTTAGCAAATTCAGGTCTTCAAATTGGTACGATCAAGGGCTACCTCGCAGTGCTGTCAATCTTTAAGCGTACTTCTGAGGAGCCTTCATATTTCAAAATACCCTTGGTAATCCAATTTCTAAAAGGGTTAACTAATGTTTATCCCCCAAAGCCTTTTCAAGTTCCGTTGTGGGACCTAAATCTAGTCTTACATTTTCTGATGGGTACTCATTTTGAAACACTCCATTCCTGTTCATTAAGATTTCTCACTCTTAAAACAGTCTTCCTAGTGGCTCTAACATCTGCCAGAAGAGTGAGCGAATTACAAGCTCTAACTTGCAAACCTCCTCATACAATCTTTCATAAAGACAAGGTTGTTTTACAAGTGAAGCCTAATTTTCTCCCAAAGGTGGTCTCTGAATTCCACATTACTCAGAAAATAACTTTACCTTCGTTCTATCCTCCTCCCCACCCAGGAAAAGAGGAAGAAAGGTTGCATAGGCTGGATCCAAGGCGTGCCTTGAGTTTTTATATTAGCAGACTTGCTAGGATAAGGCAAGCAGACCAACTGTTTGTAGGATATGCAGGACACAAATTAGGATTGCCAATCACGAAACAGACCATTTCAAGATGGATTATTTTAACCATTCTAGAATGCTACAAATTGGCAGGGAAAGAACTCCCTCAACATCTTAGGGCTCATTCAACCCGGGGTATCGCAGACTCTTCGGCTCTCCAAAGATGGGTTCCAATTCGAGACATATGTGCGGCTGCCATATGGTTGTCCGCAAATACGTTTACACAATTTTACAGCCTGGATTCCTCCACTAGCCAGGAGACTAGATTTGGGAAAGCTGTGTTGCATTCTGTACATTCTTAAAGGGAAATATTCAAATTTTACTCCCACCTCCTCTTTACACCACTGCTATTGGAGTCTATCAAAGATGAGGAATACGTCGGAGGACACAATCCCTTCGAAGAACAAGTTACTTTCTTACCTTGTAACGTTCTTTCGATGGGGTGTTCCTCCGATGTATTCCTTATCGCCCCTCCCATCCATCTCCGCAGTAAAACTTCCCTTGTAGTTGCAGCTTACGCTCCTTCAAGGTCAATAACCAATTCATGCAAAGCAAGTTTAAGCTTCAAAACGGAACTGAGCAAGTCCATTTCTACGCACGATGACGTTGGCACCGATACGGAGGCTGTTGAGGGACACCGACTCAAGGGAAGTCTACGCGCAGCGCCCTCTACTGAAAAAATTTCAGAGGCCAGCAAGCTGGAATGGGTAACATCAAAGATAAGGAATACGTTGGAGGAACATCCCATCGAAAGAACGTTACAAGATAAGAAAGTAACTTGTTCATCTACACCCTCTGGTTGTGTCCTTGAATATTTATTTCTCTGTTTCTGTGTGGGGAATCCTCCATCTCCACTCATTATATTTTCTATATTTCTGCCCTTGTTTTATCTTTTTCTTACTATTGGCTTTCACTGTTCACCAGACGAATCTCCCCGACATGCCTGGAACGACTTTCTGAACAAACTGTTACTTCCCTACCTTCTGGGACATGGCCCAAGAAGGTAGCATGTCTCCAACCAGGTCCCTGCAGTCCTTAGTTAAAGACTGCAGGATGTGTGGTAAGAAAATAAGTGTATTTATTCCAGAATTTAGAAAGCGATTACTGTAGTTTGTGTGGCAATGGAGAAATCCTGATCTGTTTGAGTATGTGTTGGGGCAGGGAAGGGATGTGCCTTATGACTTTCATTCGCAATGCAGAGGATCCTGTGGCAAACATAGATGATGGATTTGGATACCATGTTATTTCAAGAAACTCATAAAATGTGTTCAGGTGGACGTATACATTTTTAACTGCTTTCTAAATATGTTAAATATGTACATTTGTTTAAACGAAACTCCTTCCAGGGTTGAGTTCAAAATGTTTTTTTTTTACACTTAGTCGACAGGTAAACGACAGCACCCTCTAAACAAACACCTCTTCAAACCTTCAACATTTATGACCTCTCATGAACCTCCGGTGTACATGGACGAAGATAGCCAATCTAGTTATCACAGCAGGGATCTGGATGCTCTTCTAGAGGAAGATGTGTCGGTATGTTCAGACGTTTTTTCTACTGCATTATTCAACTATTTCCTTGCCTTTTTGTATATAATGTGTTAGGAAAGATTTTATTTTTGCAATTTTCTATAGAACCCCACTCTTTTTGCTTTGTTTTTGAAGCTAACCTTTGCTTTTTGTTATGGGGAAACTGACTAGTTCTTTGGACTGGCTGTACTGTGAAACGTTTCTCTTTTGAATTCTTGTATTTTTACATTGCACACTGCACCCTATTGCGGTGCAATTGGCATACTTTTGTACCTCCCTAACATTTTATATTTTTTACATACAGATTTACTGTGTATGGCTAGTAAATGTAGCTAGTGCCCTAAACTGCTACCTGCATTCTCATGTCCGAAAATTCCATATAAGATGAAGCACTTGCCCAGGAAATCGGATCCTTTTGCAGCAGTGTTTCTGTCCATGTGTGTGCGCCAACCACAGGAAGGGGGCTGGTTCTGTCTTATCCTAGTCCACATGCTTGGTGGCAGAAACTTTAATGCTGGGGTGGATGTAAAACCACTAAATGTCCCTGATTGGACAAGTACTGGCTGTTTGAATGGTGCAGATACTATCCCTTGGTGGGCTTGGACTTGCTTTCTGCTCCAGGTTTGGATAGGAGGACTCCCCCTGCAGCCATTCTATGTTGGAGCCAAGAATACTTTGAGGAGGAGCAGGCTGTTGCTAATCTGGATACGACTTTTGCAGTGGACCAGCATCCTCTCCAGGGATTGGCCCGGCAAAGCCTTGCTTCTCTGCCTGATCTCAGAAGACCCTTGTCGGTGTTTCGACCCTTGCACTAGTGGGGCCAAATAGTCTGTGTCTTGTCGAAGTTGTATGCCCCAAGAGCTTTCGGAAGTGTCATTGGACTGCCAGTGGACTGACTGGCTCCCTGGTGGGCCATCTCAGTAGAATCATGGCTGTTAGGCAAAAGTTTGAATGCAGTACACTCTGGGAACACTACAAACAACTATAACTACAGGTGTAAGCAAGCCAACCTTTGGTATAAGTATGTACTACACAGTTTTGGTAGAGTGTTGAGCAGCCGGACTTATCTCAAGAGGGGAATGTGAGCAGTAATGATGTTACACAGAGGTCTACAATCGCAGGTGTTCAAATAAACTCTTACACTCGAGGTTTCTTGGATAAACACTTATTAATGTATCAGTCAGTTATAAAACATTCACTAGAAGGAGGCAATTATGTAATAACACACAAATATACTTCAATACTGTGCACTCTAAGTTTCTTAATCAGACAAGACCCTTTTGGGGTGGCCCACAGGCACAACCTAAAACCACAGGTAACTTTAGTGACAAGGGTGCTGGGGACATGAATATCGTAGTGTTGGCATTCAGAATACTTTTCAAGAGGAGTAAAAGGCAAAGGTTATCAGAACATGAAAGTTTACAATTATTCTTAGACAGTGCAAATATTTTGAGTTCACCAGAAGAGTCAATTCAATAGGCTAGGCCAAAGTCAATGGGCTAAAGTCTTATATAGGATAAAGCGGTTCTGGTAAGTAAATGGAAAAGTCTCTGCAAAAGTTCTCAGAAGTAGTTTGTAGAAAGAAGAATTAAATGTTGGTTCACAAGCTGATTAGGCCTGCAAGTTGCAAAAGTTTCAAGCACTCTTACCGCGAGAGGTAAGTACTCTGTCTTGTTTTACAGTACCTTACAATGAAGAAGGAGGCAGCTGATGACTTCTGTTCCTGGCAGTTCCTGCAGATCTGGCTGTTCCGGGGCCTCCATCGTGGGGACAAGAGGGAGGAGGTCTGGGGACTCCTGCACTAGGACAGTCAAAGGCTTGCAATTGGCAAACTTCAATTTCAGTGGCTGTAAGTAATGCACACAAACTGGTGTCCCTCTCCCTGGTTCTACGGTTTTCTGCAGCAACTCTGAGGAAATTCAACTAGCTCTGAGATGAGTGTCCAGGTGGCTTACTTTGGAGTTGATTGGTCCCACCAACTCCAAGGGAGAAATCCTTGCAGGGGCTTCTCTGTCGATGCAACCGTGGCGATTTGGACCTGCAGCAGGGCTTCACTGGGCAAGCCAATGGTTCAGGAGTTGGAGCAGTCATCCTCTTCAAGCTAGTCTTCGGTTCCTTCGTCCAGTGGTCGACTGTGCCTTCCAAGCCAAGAGCCTTGCCTTTTATTCAGTTCTCCCCCATTTATTCCAGCCTAGCTGTCACTCCCCCAGCAAGGTGGCTGTCCTTGCCGGACAGTCAGCCAGCCAAACACCACAGAGTGCATTTCGGTCTCCTAGGAGACTAAGCACAGGGAGTTTCGGGCACATCCCTCACTTCCTGCCTACCCCAGACACTAGGGCGCCAGAGGCGATCTTCACTCCTGAAGCCCGCCAAAGGCGAATGAACAAAGAGACCAAACCTAGTTTGGACGCAGAGAAAAACTTTCCACAAAGACATGGGGATAAAAGAAGACCGGGACCTGTTTTAACAAGGGACGCTCAGACGCCATCTTGAAAAACATGGCTCCCGCGATTTAACGTTACCGGAGCTACAAATAGTTTGCGGTTAGAAAAAATCATGGAAGTTGGTTGTAAAACCACTGCCACCAGCCATTCCGAGAGGAAACAGTAGCATTTGACTGCTACATGAGTATCTAGACACAGGGGATGCTAAGTAACCCCTCCTGCACTCTATTGTAAAATAGGGTGTGCTGGGTCTAGGAGTTTAAAAGACTAGTAAAGTCAGTTTCACTTTACTTACTCTGGGAAACAGTAGTTTATCCCAGAGAAGGTATTTAAACCTTGGGAAAGCCTGAAAGGCTTCCCTGTGCCACTGCACTGAGGATGCTGTGTGACACAAATGAAAAGATGATGCCTATGGAGTTGGTTAGACTCCATAACCAAAGGAAACACAAGAGTAAAACACATATCAAAATACATGAGCGAGTGGGGCAAAAGGGTCTCACTCTCTCCAGATAAAAAAATCAAGTCCTCAAATTTTGGCAAAGTTGCTCTGGGTCTCTAAGGTGAAGGGAATTAGCACATTTTTGAGAATTCTCACTAACAATCGCTGATTGCTTTCAAGCCCGGAACTCCGGTGGTTGCCAGCTTGTGCCATAAATCACCTACTCCCAAAATGTCTGCTTCCTAGCATCAAGGAAACCGGTACTGAAGCTGCTCCTTTTACATCGACTGGAAGGACCGGTGTCGTCTGCAAATGGCCATCATCGCTGGAATTCGCAGTCCTCCATCCTGTGAAGTGTCCTGAAGAGGTCTGCCTCGTGAAGTCTGCATTTCTTAATCTTTCTGACTTGCATCTTGCAGTTGCACCTTATTGGAAGAAGCACTCGAACCTGGAACCCCCTGATGCCTCTCACCCGAACAAAGGACGCAAGAATGTGCTCCCGGCATCCATTGTGTATTTTATTTATTTGTATAGCCCTATAGCCCATGGGCATCAAAGCGCTATAACATGAAAAAACGGAAACTACAAATAATAAACATCAATCTAAAAGGGCCAGTATTTGAGAGGGTGTTTTCAGACTGAAGTGTAGCTAGGAAAAGGATTCAGAAAAAAATTGTTTTCAAGCTTTTCCTGAGGGATGTGTGAGTGGAATCAAGCCTAATACACAGTGATAGTATGTTCCATAAAGTGGGCACAAAGGAACTGGAATGATCTACCACCTGCTCGGGTACGCTTGATGCATTTGTTAGTTATTGCTGCGAGCAGGAACGCTGGGAAAGAGGCGTCTTATACCGCTGTAGCCGGGCTTTGAGAAAGACTGGTGCTTCCCATAGAAGCATTTATGGGTGATGGTTAGGGCTTTAAACTTGATCAGTTGTGCACAGCTAGTGGAGTTTTTTCCAGTGTTGATGACATGTGATATCGCCTAGCAACATTGGCTACCATCCTGGTAGCTGATTTCTGCACCACATGGAACTTCATAAACTGGTTCATCCATCAGCATTGCATTTCCATAATCTAGTTGACTCCTGATGGCTGGCCCTGGCGATAGCAGCAACATTGGAATCTGATATATGGGTTTAATCTGTCTAAGCTGACGGAGGTAATAAAACTGCAGGCACTAACCATGACAGACATTGTGACACCTGGGAAAATCTGAGTCAGGTGGGTAAGTAACCCCTGAGTCTCCCTGCTCACCATAACTAGGGTGGGCTCCTAATATGCATGCGCCAGGGTAGATTTGGGAAATCCATTTTAGCAGCATGTTTAAGACGTTTCTGGTTAATACGGTTAAATTAACTTAAATTACAATATGTTATCTATGAGATTTTATCATTAAGCCTGGCAGGTTCCATTTGGACTTTTCTCAAAGCAGTTATTCCGATTGTAGATGAGCCCTTCCTAATTGACTGACAAAGTGATATGTGGTCAGAGGTTGGCTCTCTAACTCAAAGCAATTCGCAGTGTTAAAATGAGATACCACGCCAGTGGGGGATTCATTAATGAAACTACTGAAGCATTGTACTTTACAGAATAGGGCACTGTGATATATCCGTTCCTGCAAGTATATGTGACTTTAATTCAGACTGCTCTTGTCTGCTAAATTGCCCACATTTTAATTGATTTTGAGATCTTTTCAGTTTCAGGATTATTTGGGAGCTTCAGCATGTGTTCATTTAGTGTCATCCTTATCTTTTACTGTTGTATTTCAAGGGCACGTTTGATTTCATGCTCCTGATGTTTTACAGGAGATTCTTGTTCTAACAACATCCACTGCAGAAATGTCTCCTGGTTAGCTTGAGTTTCTCAACATATAGGATAAAGGATGGTAGTGGGCAATATGAACAAACATGCACAAGGCTGTATCCTTATGTTACATCTTGAAATGTCCTCATTTTCCTCGGTCTGAAGCAGATTTCTAATTCTGAGTCATCTCAGCCTCTTAGGATGTCCTTCTGGAAGATGCACTGGTTGTTTTCTTTCTCTAGTGGGTTGTAGGTAGAGTGGGAATTCGGGGAGTTCAAACTTGTGGCTGTTTTTAAACTTGAGGCTGGAATGTAACTTTACGGGGAGCACCAGGGATGCCCTTTGTCTCATACATTTTAACATCTACTGAGTACTACTTCCATTTTCCTCCAGGGACTGTGGCTTGTGTCTCCACTTTGTCAACACTCTCTGCAGGGCTAGGAACGTTTGATGGGCAACAATCCTTTTGTGTTAAATTAGTTTGAACAGTTGCTCCTTTATTGGGTTCATACCATCTTTGTTTCATTGATTTCATGCAGACCCACATTGTGATTTTTGAGGATGCTCTTTCTGTTTAGTATAGGGCAGGGGATCTTCAACCTGCATCTCCAGATATTTTGGACTACATCTCCCATGACTGTTCGCCATTGACTATGGCTGTAAGTCCTGATTGAAGCTGTGGTACAGAATGTCTGGCGAGACAACGTTTCAGACGCCTAGTATAAGGCAATGTGCTGGAGTGATTTGAATGGCACATCCAAATTGGCGCTTTCGGAGTGTATCTTGAGTCCTTAATCTACTCCAGAGAATCCGGAACATGGCTATGTGCCTGATGTCTGGTGTGAGCAAAATTTACTGTTTCACTCTGCTTAACGCTATTGCGTTTACATCATTGTCTGATGCACATATTTATTCAAATTAAGTGATAGTAAATGGTTTTCTTTTACCTAACAACTTTATTGAATGTTTTCTTTTGTTTCGTTTAATTTGGGTGGCATTGAATCTCCTTACATTTCCAACATTTTGCAATCTGCCCCTCCAGCAAACTTCCTTCGATTCCAGCCTTACAAGTTTAAATAGAGGAACAATTAATGGGTAGTATTTAATTGCTCTTTACATTTCTCTTTACATTGCATTTACATTGCCTGGTCTTAAAAGTTCTACATTTTCATGTTTGATTTTTGTCTGAATAATAAAATGCATGCCAACTTCCCAGCTAGAGTACTAAGATTTACAGAGCAATTGATAGAGATTTGCAGATTGAGCGCAGGTCTCTCAAACACATTGTCTTTTTAAAAGTCTAGATTCACCCTGAAAATGTAGCCATGAAATTGACTTTACTTACACTTGTAACTTTCTAGACCCAGCACACACTATCTTACAATAGGGTGCTGGAGGGGTTACCTAGTATCCCCTTTGTCTAGCTTCTCATGTAACAATTGTATATTACCCTTTCCTCACTGAATGGCTGTGGCAGTGGTTTCATTTTAACTACAGTGGTGTACATTTACCGCGGGCTGTGTTTGCATCTGCAGTAAAGCACCCAGGTGCCAATTTTGTCACAATGGCCCGGTCTTCTTTTTTTGCCATTTCATTGTGGAAAGGTCCTTCTTGAGATTTACTCTGCGTGCCAAAGCAGGTTTGATCCCATTGTTCGCTTTGCCTTTGGTGGGATTCACGAGTGAGGCACGCCTCTGGCTCCAGGGTGGGCAGGAAGTGAGGGAGGTGCCCGAAACTCCCTGTGCTTAGTCTCCTAGTGTTAGGGAGAATTCTCATAAATGTGCTATTTCCCTTTACTATCGAGACCCCCAGCAACTTTGCTGGATTTTGAGGACTTTTTACCTGGAGAGAGTGTGAGCCTTTTTTCCCACTATCTCATGCATTTTGATGTGTGTTTTACTCTTGTGTTCTTTGATTATGGGGTTTTAGATAACTCCATAGGCATCATCTTTTGCCTAACACTGGTGGCAAGCGGTGGGGATAAATTGTATAGTTCCTACATTGAGAGTTCTGCTTTACTTTTGTTCAAATAGTAACCTTCACAAGGCTAAGCACCACTAGAAAAGCAATTTTATCATGCTTAATATGGATAACTACAAACGGGAGGCCCGATCATTTTAGCAGTAAATAAACTGAAGGAAACGTTTAAGGATAGAAACCTCCATGTTAAAGGAAAGAAAAATTAATTGGTAGAAAGATTGTTGGAACATCCAAAGAATGAGAAATTGGGCTGTAGCCCCCAATATCTCAGGAAATGTGGATAATGTTGATGAGGATGATGATGTAGGGTCGAACATGTTACTGCAGAGCCAGAAGAGTCGGAGGAGTCTCGGGATGTGAGCCCTACTGCACCTCTACCTGCTCTTGGGCCTCGACCTTTAGCCAGAGGGACCCGACCAGGTCCAGTACTGAGTCCAGAATTTGTGTCTCTTGAAAAACTGAGACTCGAGTTAGGGCCTCATCACGAGTTGGGCTGTAGCCCTTAAATGCGGCGGTAACGGTATTACCACCACATTTAAGGGCTGGCCCTATCATGAGTTGGGCCCTAAATCGCCTGTTTTACCTCCAGCTTTTTTCTGGAGGTGAAAATCCCTGTTTTCTGCGATATTAAAGCCGGCAGTATTAGCCCGCAGTATTAGCACCGAAAATTCCCCATTGGATCCAATGGACCCAATCAGGAATGGGGATTTACCGTTAAGGCCCAACCTGTAATCCGGTGGTAATACCACCAGACTGGTCGGTACTAGGGCTATTACAGTCGGCGGTATTACATCCGGGAATACAGCCCAACTCGTTATGAGGCCCTTAGAGTTCAAAAGGCTCCAAATGCAAACTGAAAGTAGACATCAAAAAATCAAACTCTGTGAAATGGAAATGCATCATGCTCTTGAAATGAAGAAATTGTCTCTTGAAAATGGTTCCCTCCCAGAGTCTTCTAGGTCTTGCAGTCCTAAGAGACCTCACATGCCTAAGGAAGCTGTGAGTATGTATGAGGTGAAACTTGATATTTTGGATTATTTGGCTGCTTTTGAATATAACTCTGGGATTCAGGGTTTTACAGGGAATTAACTGATTCCTTGGCTTTTGTCTAGGCTCCCCCAGGTTGCAACTGATGCTGTAATGGAGGTGGGGGGAACTTGAAAGATTGGAGTATGAAAATGTGAAGCTAGCTTTGATAGCTAGATTTGGGAAAACTCCTTCCCAGTACCCTTTAAGAGGTTTAGGATCCTCGAAAAGCATGATGGTACCCCTTGGGCTACCTGGGTGTGTTAATGTTTGAAGAACTTAGATGGTTGGGTAAAGGGTTACAGAGTTAACACTTTTGAAGGAATGAGAAATCTATTTTTGTGAGAATCTAATTTTGATGCCTGCTTTCTTGAGATGAGGCAGCACTTGGCTAACTCTAAGGAAATTGAACCAAAGAAGTTAGCAAAGGTTGCTGACTTGTGGGATGCCAACAAGGCTACACACAAGGATTCTGGGGCAACTCAGGAGAAGGATGATGGGAAGCAGAAAAAGAAAGATGGCAAAGAGAATTCAAGGGAATCCGAATCAGGCTAGTGAAACCTCTGGTGCTAAACCAGAGGGAGGTCAGCAGAAGCCCCCATTTATCAAAACATTTGGAAAATGTTATGCTTGTGGGTCAACTGACCATGTGAAAGAGGACCCCAGATGCAAGGGTAAACCTTCAGGGATCAACACTGCCTCCTTAGCCTTTTTCTCAGAGGGGGGGAGGGGAGTACAGATGGCAAGTGGAAATGTTCAACTACTGGCTGAAAGACCCCCTTGGAGTCTCTGCCAGTGTTTCTTTAGTGTCTCTGGGTCTGTGGGAACAGCAGAATTTGGATATCTACAATTCATTTCCAGATAACACAAAAGATTATCATCAGGACTTTAAGGACAGTGTACTTGTAAATGGTCATGAGACCCCTGCCATTAGAGACACCTGGGCCAGCATTACAGTGGTGGATGAATCTTTTTTCAAACCTGAAGATGTTGCTAAGGCAGCCAAAGGCCTCACTAAACTTGCTGGAGGCCCTGTTCAAATGCTTCCAAGATTACCAGCTCTCATCCAGTGCAACAACATGACCGTCAAGATACCTCTTAGTGTGCAGGGTGAGGTGCCTGGGAGAGTCCTGTTGGGGAATGACTTGAAAACTCTTGGAGTTGTATCAAGTACCCACCAGCCTCCCAGTAAAAGGAAACAGGAACAGACAAGGAAGGCCAGACAGAGTACCTTAATTGGCTCTCAAGAGGATGTAAAAGATGAAACTATAACACCCAGCCCACAGGAACTATTAACTGCTATTTCCAGGAATAAGAGACAAAGGGGAAACCCAAGGTTTCAAAGAAAAAGCAAGAGAGCACTCCTGTACTTCCAACAAGGACATCCCCGACAGGACTGTCCAAAGTCACACCTGTGACTACTCTACCAGCTGAGACTGTGTAAGAGAAACAACCAGGAGAGGTTGAATTGGCTGCTGAAATTTCAGAGCTGGAAGAAGACCTCCTCCCCTGTTGGAGATCTGGATCCTAAAGACCATCCTGAGCTGCAGCCTTTACTGGCAGAAGGTGGCCCCTGTAGGACCGACTTCAGCAGAGGTCAAAGAGAGTGTTCTACTCTTGGACTTTTCCAACAGGCAGCTTCCCAGCTGGACGGGCAAGGGCCAGGGAAGCACAAGTTATACTGGGAAGATGGCCTCTTCTACAGTGAACCAACTGAGTCTATCCCAGGGGACTACTTTTGGCTGGTCACTTAAGTTTTAAGAAGACCAAGGAAAGACGTTCTCTATATTTCTACTGGCCTAAATTGGGGTCTGATGTACATAGATTCTGTAGGAGCTGCCACACTTGTCAGACATCTGGCAAGAGTGTAGCCAAGAATGTGGCACCATTGGTGCCTCTCCCAGTGGTGGAGTCCCTTTTGAGAGGGTAGGAATCGACATTGTTGGTCCCTTAGACCCTCCAACCTCTTCAGGCAATCGATTTATATTGGTTGAAGTAGACCATGCTCATAGGTATCCTGAAGCAATACGTACGAGGACTGTTACAGCTCAGTCTGTTGCTAAGGCCCTACTTGGTAATTTTTACCAGGGTAGGTTTTCCTAAGGAAGTCCTCTCTGAGAGGGGATCAAATGTTATGTCCCACTAGACCATGTGGAAACACTGTGGAGTGACTTACAAGTTCTCAAATGCCTACCATCCCCAGATGAATGGGTTGGTAGAGAGGTTTAATAGAACTATGAAGAGCATGATAGGTGCTTTAGAGGAACCCCTTAGAAGAAAGTGGGACCTTCTACATTCATGCCTTCTATTTGCTTATAGAGAAATCCTCAGGAGGGAGTTGTGTTTAGTCCCTTTGAGCTTCTCTATGGTTATCCAGTTAGAGGCCCCATGGCCCCAATTAAAGAATGGTCGGGAGAGTGCTCCTTCCCCCAATCCAGTGAGAGTCACTGACTGTGCTTAGTCTTTGGAGGAGAATGACACACATGATGACAGAAGCATCTGATAACTTGAAAGCAGGTCAGGTTCTGGTGAAGCATTGGAACGACCAGAAGGCCAACATGGTTGAGTTTACTCAAGACCAGCAAGTTCTAGTTATGGTACTTACAAGACAGAGGGTCTTGCAGGACAAATGGATTGGACCCTTCAAGGTTGTGGGAATACTTGGAGAGGTCAATTATCTGGTGAACCTGGGCAATCCTAAGGAGGACCCCAGGGTCTTTCACACCAACCGTCTAAAAACCTATGTCTCAAGACCAGAAGTGGGAGCTTTGCTTCTAGCTTCTGCTCAGGAGGAGAGTGAACCTCAACCGGATCTCCTCTGAGGACAACCTTTAGATGAGAAGATAGGAGTTAATCTCCTAATCTGACACTGGAACAACAGGAGGAGTACAAGTTTCTGTTAAATCAGTTCGCCTCCCTGTTTTCACTATCACCAGGCTTGACCACTTGGGGCCAGCATGATATTCTCACTGGTGACTGTTTGCCTGTTAAAAGCAGAGGTTACATGATGTCAGACCATGTAAGAACCCACATAAAGGAAGAGATCAACAAGATGCTTGATCTCAGGGTAATAGAGCCATCCACAAGTCCAAGGTCTTGTCCAGTTGTACTAGTGCCAAAGGCAGGATCCGAGGAGTCGAGATTCTGTGTGAACTATAGAGCTCTAAATGCAGTTACCAAAACTGATGGCTATCCTTTACCTAGGACAGATGAGCTTGTAAACAAACTTGGTTCAGCCAAGTACCTCAGTACATTTGACCTAACCTCAGGCTATTGGAAAATAGCTCTGACAGACCATGCCAATGAGAAAGCTGCATGTTCAACCCCAGCAGGCCTTGACCAGTTTAAGGTAATGCCTTTTGTATTAAAGAATGCACCTGCTACATTCCAAAGGATGGTTAATCAAGTTCTGAATGGGATAGAGGACTTCTGCATGGCATACTTGGATGACATTGCAGTGTTCAGCCCTACTTGGAAAGAACATGTTGACCACTTAGGATATGTATTGCAGGTTCTTGAGCTGGCCCATCTGACCATAAAGGCAAGTAAATGTCAAATTGGTCAGAGCAAAGTTGTCTACCTTGGGCATGCAGTAGGAGGAGGTGAAATAAGGCCATTGCCTAGCAAAGTACAAGCTGTACAAGAATGAGACACCCCCTACTACTCAAACTCAAGTGAGACCCTTCTTAGGTCTCACTGGTTATTATAGGAACTTCATAGAGAACTATGGGTCCATAGCTTCTCCCTTGAATGTGGTCCTCTCACCCAAATTCCCCAAAAAGGTCAGGTGGAATGAGGAGTGCACTGAGGCATTTGAAGGACTCTGGAAAGCCCTTTGTCAAGCTCCAGTCTTGTGAGCTCCTGACTACAGCCAAACCTTAATTGTACAGGCAGATGTTTCAAATACAGGTATAGGTGCAGTTCTGAGTCTGCTGAATGAGAAAGGTAGGGAACACCCAATCTGCTTTATCAGCAGGCAGCTGAAGGAACCTGAGACAAGGTTGGCAACCATAGAACGTGAGTGTTTTGTCATTGTCTGGTCTCTGAAGAAGTTTAGACCATACTTGTGTGGATATACTTTTGTGATTCAGACAGACCACCAACCCTTGAGATGGTTAATGCAGATGAAAGGGGAAAATCCTAAATTATTAAGATGGTCAATCAGCCTACAAGGGTTTGATTTTACCATTGAACACCGGTCAGGGTGTAATCACCAAAATGCTGATGGTCTCTCCAGAACGTAAGACCGACTTTAGTAAGGAGATTCATCCAGGGGTGGATTAAATCCTCCTGCCCCTTAGTCTGAGGGGGGACAAGTGTTGCGGAGAATTCTCATAAATGTGCGATTTCCCTTCACTTTGGAGACCCCCAGGGACTTTGCTGGATTTCGAGGACTTGATTTTTTTACCTGCGAGTGTGTGACCCTTTTTACCCCACTCTCTCAAGTATTCTGGTGTGTGTTTTACTCTTGTGTTCTTTGATTCTCTATAGGCATTATCTTTTCATTTGTGTCACACAGCACCCTCACAGGGAAGCCTTTTAGGCTGTCCCAAGGTTTAAACACCACCTCTGGGATAAACTACTGTTTCCCAGAGAAAGTAAAGTTAAATTAACTTTACTAGTCTTTTTAAATTCCTAAACCCAGCACACACTATCTTCCTATAGAGTGCTGGAGGGGTTACCTAGTATGCTCTATGTCTAGAAACACATGTAGCAGTCCCCTGCTACCCTTTCCTCTCGAAATGGCTGGTGCAGTGGTTTTACAGCAGTGAACTGGATGATCTCCAAACAGCACTTTAAGATGAGTATCAGTACCCTCAAGATAGATGGGGATGCAAATTCATACTCATGAATCAAATAATTAAGAACACTCAATAGTTTGGGAAAGTGAGTCCGTTTAATGACAAGTTCATAAAACTGGGAGTACAACGAAAAGCAATTGCTCGATCTTCTCTCTCTCTTTACTTTTAGAAAAAAAACAATGTTTATAGCAAAAACTCGTCATTGCTAACGTACATCCTTCGTACGTACGAACGTCATTCTACGTGGCAACCTTAAAACCTATCATGCGATGTGATTGGTTATAGGAAGGTAACTTTAACATGGGTACTAAATCTGTATGTGGTAACGAGGAGAGGGGAGGGGATTGGATAATCAATGTCGGGTGTGGCAACTAAGCCCTCCCTTCAAAATGGCCACTATGAACGTCACTAAAAGTACGATGTCCCGGGGGCCCGGCCAGCTGGCGAGCTATGAGGACGTGAATCCTTAAGAGCTCCCGCGGCCGCCAGATATATCCTGCAATAAATCCTGGTTTTTCAGCGAGGAACGAAGAAAGAAGGGCACCCAGCTATCTGACAGGGTGTGGGGAGCGCTGGTATGCACTGTGAGCGGCTGAACCCACTTTGGGAAGAAGATATCCGAGACGAAGTGCTGGGCGGTGTGAGCGGGAACGCACACAGCCAAAATGGCAGACGAGATTCCTTCGTCCTGAACAGATACCCCAGCTGCTAAACGCACCACCCTGCGACGCTAAGAACAATAGTGCTGCCTGAGAGAGACGTTGCAGCGTTAGACTGGGAGAGGTCTGAAGTTGGTGCCGTCGCTCGCCATGGAGAGTGATTGGCGATTTCACTGATGAGTCCTTGGGGCTCCGACGGGTTCCTGGTCTGGTGCACAGCCCTGCAACGTAAGAACTTAAAGCCCGTACCCTGAGGGCACGCCGGAACGTGACTGCTGCCGGGCACCTCCGCCGTACGCCTTGTCCGCGGTGGCAAATATGGGATCCCGGACTGGACCAACAACACCCCACCATCCGGGACCGCGTTGCCAACTCCGGGCGGGGTGCGAGAGGTGTGCTCCCCCGCTCGCACAGACAGCCGGCGTGCCTACGACACCTCTGGCTATCTGCCCTAACACACACCCAACGCAGACTGCTCGCCGGCTGTGGCTGCGGTGGAGACTTGTAACTGTGTGGTGTGCAACCCACCCCGGCACAGCACATACAAGTAAGCGTCCGTCGATTGCGGGAATATATTTGGTCTGATGAACCGGGGCACTGTACCTATACTGGGAAGCACAGGATCGGCCTAATACCCTGTTTAAGTGTGACACAAAGTCCTCCAGGATGGCTTCCCGTTGAGGTAGTGGGGTCAGGAATTAAGGCCAGAATCCCTCGAGAAACTAATCCTATCAGTGCTGTGGTTCCCCTTATCATTCCTACCCGCGCACCCCACCCAGGTACTGATCAGGATTGGTGCCGGACTGCCTAATTAATGATCTACTATAATTTCAACTGAGGAAGCGGTGCTAGAGCGAAGGGGATACCGGCTGCCTACTGGGAAGCACTACATCCAGATTATAAGACATTTGACACTGCTGTGCTGTTCACAGAACCCCTAAACCCCTAAGCAAGCGCTTATCCCCACAGACTGGCTGAGCCCCGCGTGTGCAAACTCAATAACTGGGTACTTAACATAAGAGGCCAAGCCACAAGGTGAATAGACTGTGAGACCCGGTTCCTTGTGAAGTTACCCTCAATACGCAGACAGAGCACCCTCCCACTAACGCCTGTTATCTATCCCATCATGACACATAGAATGTGTCAGGAAACCAGCTCCCCGTACCGCCAAACGTTATGCCAAACATGCAAGTCCCGAATCCCCGAGATTTTCGGAGCCGAAGCATTTCGTCTCCTCACGTTTCCAAACCCTCCGACAACGCTGGGGGTTGCCTTGTAAACGCTGGTTGCCTGAGCACATACATGCACGACTACGGCGTGTGCAACGTTCCCCTCGCGGTCACGTGACTCTGTATAAATCTCCGCCCTGACCGTAGAACGCTGCTTCTGAATTTTGTCAATTGGAGCTCTCTTCTTGTTGTTACCTCTTGCCTTGAACCACGACCTTGTTTTTGTCCTACGGATTGATATTGGACACCCCTCGCCTCGTACTTGATACTTTGTATTCCTTGACTTCGGAACGAACGACCATTCCTCTTGCCTTACGTTTTTCTGTCTTGTCGCCTCGGAACTCACTTCCTGCACGTCCTGTTACACAGAATCAATCATCTGTTTTTTCCCCGGACCTTTCGCGAGCACGAACTCTCCTCTTCATCCAGAAAGGAACTCTTTTCACTTTGGGAACTTGTCACAAGGAACACATTCACGTTGGGAACTTGTCACGGACTTCCATTTCCCTACAGGCGTCCGCGTGCCGGCGGGTACAGGTTTAGGTTGGATTGTCTCTATTTTGGGACCACGCTCCTCGGACGGACTTCCTATTTCTTCTAGGTTTCTACTGCCACTGCTGGAACATTTTCACGGACAAGCACCAAGACTGGTTTCCTGGATATCTCTGACCTTCCGCTCTGACTGACTTGCTATCATTGCCCAGAGGTATCCCACTACGTGTGTACTTTGGTTTGCTCAGTTATTGTTTGCTCTTGTTTGCTTCGTGAACCCAACTCCTGACACTGTGTTCTCTGTCTAGGCGGCTGTGTTCCGACTCACCATAATCTTCCGGGCAATTCCCCTTCCAAACAGTCCTTTGGTACTATTGACAGTTGCATTGTCAGGAAGATTTCTACGGCTACACTACGCGCTCAACTGAACCCCGGTCTCGCCACCAGGTCTACGTGGGTGATTCCTCACAGAATGCTCCCCTTAAGCCAAGTTCCCATATGGCACCGATCGGGGCGTGAGAGACCCCTGCATCGATCTGGGATCCAATACAAAGAAGCAGCGAAAACCCTAACAACTCCTCGCAGACACCCGGGACGGGTGCACCACCCCGATAGCGGCTGCGCGGGACCTGCCTTGATCAGATGGGGACGACACCGGCCAGCATACCCCCCCATTGTACCCCGCCACGGTCCAAGCCAAACCAAAGAAGTTACCTCCTCGGGGTGAGATTGACCAGAGTGCTACACCTACAGCAAAGCCCCCTGGCTGGTTGGGCAACCCCGCAACTTGGCTTTGATAAGAGACTACATCATGGGGAAAGATAAAGCCAAGAAGATATCCACACAAAGTACGATGGACCAATTTGCAACAAACACCTCCACCACAGTGATGGGCACAGACCCGCCGATGACCTCCGTACCGGAAACCCTGACACTGAAAGATGTGATGGCAGCCATTGCCAACTCTCGCTCCTCCGTGGAGATGAAGATGGATGGTATTTCTGCGCAGGTGTCTTTCCTTCGTCATGACCTCCAAAAACTATCCTCCTGCACCGGTGGAGGTGGAGCACTGCGTCTCAGCAATGGAGGATAACCTTAATGGGACATGTCAAACAAAAGCAAGTTGTGGGGGTGGGAGTGCACTGCTAGTTAAGATCAAGATAATTTCTACACAATACATGGGTTGAAGAGCATCGAATAACTACATTAGTAATAGAATTTCTCATACAATTTCAGGTGCAGGCGGGCTAACGTCACAAGACTACTTGGGTCACAAATTCGAACAAAACCTGAACTGCCTATTGCTAAGTAGTAAGCCTAGATGCACTCCTACAGAACCTTAGTTCAAGTATTAAGTTCTTGCCACTGTGGCGGGTTTTATGTCATTCCTGGCTTGTATTTATAACTCTCACTTGGAGAAATTTGTCTACATAATGTATGATGGTTGTTTCAATAACAATTTCAATAGATTATTAAATAGATAACATATGTTTCAATAGACTGAGAGTATAAAGCAATGTTTGCAACAGTATTCAGGGATATGGTTCTTTTTAATTGACCTATCAGCATTCGTTTTCAAAAAATAATAATGAATCCAGGAATTAAATTTCCATTTTCAAACAAAAATATCCTGGTCAGTGACATAGATAAACACACTAAAGTACATGACATAGGCATTCACATGGCATAGGCATTCACATGAACATGCACTTGTCACAGTATTACATATCAATCAGCAGATATAGATTTGTCATGCGGAAATCAGTTCCCCCTTGGGAGTTTATACTGTAAAGCAGCTCCATCCAGGGAAGCCCTTTTAGTGGATAATATAAATGACCAACGCGTTTCGGATCTAAAGATCCATCTTCAGGGTGGGGGCTTCGCTGTTCCTGTATGCAATGGGTGATTAATGCTAGATAATTTCTTAAAAGCTTCTCCTGTGGGAAATTCAAAAGAACAGGTATTATAATCTAAGCTAATTAGTGAGGCTAAGTAATACTGGCTGGAACCTGAAAGAGGGGGTAATAGGTACTGACCTCTCACTGAGGTTAGCAGTATTCAAATTCTGACCTATCGAGGGGAAACAAAAGAGTAACTCAGGTAAGCACCTTTCATTTAAATGAGCAGTCTGCTCATAATTCAATTGTTAAAATTACACCAGATCAAACCACTCACCCAGTCTTCAACTGGAGACTGGGAGGTGGCAGAGTACAGTGGGCGAAACCCTATGGAAAATGATTGTAGTGGTTACGATTGGACTGAAAGCCCTGTATAAGGCTGGTCAAGGGTTAGGCATATGCTACAACAGTTACCTGCCTAATTGTATTCTCAATATGCTTAATTTCTAATTAAGGTTAGGAATGCTGCGTATGTCTTGCCATGGAATCAGAAGCGAATTGAGTAAAGTAAAATCCGCTCGTTCACATTTTTTACACAAGGTCTACAAACTCACCTAAAGTACTGAGCTTCGCAGTGCGAGCCGACTGCTGTAGAGACGGCGACACGACTGTGGGAAGCGTTTAATGTAGTCCCGGCAACCCCGCGCATGCGCTCGGGGCAATTCGGGAGTCGGCCATATTTGTGTGGGCGTACGGCTGCAACGCCGTTGTCATGGGAATACTTCACGCTGATTCTGTCACTCCATTAGAGCCACGGATTACAATGTGCAGAGTCACACGGACCTCATAGAATTCCAGAGGCTCGTGCTAAATCTTGTATGGATTCAAGGTCAGTTAGGATCATACGTGGTGCAGATGGTATCACGGGATTCCTGTTGCATTCCGAATGGACAAATTCATTCCTATTCGAATTCCAAAATGGGTGATGCAAATGGAGGCACAACCACGTCTCCAATTGGATTTGCGGGGTGCCCCCATCTCGCATCCATTAAAGGGATATGTAGGGGGGGTTTCTAGATGGCCGTAACTCTGTCCCTCCATAAGGTGGTAAGGGATCTGGCCTTCAAGGTCAGTATAACTGCAAAGCAAAAACTTAGTTAAAGTACAGTGTTCCTATAACGACAAGATACATCCATATAGCATATTACAGATGTTGCAGCACCAGAGAGCTAATCACAACAATACACTTGAATGGAGTGACAAGCCCAACATTATCATGGTGTTAGGAAACAATCAAATCAACCATAATCTCAACCTAATGTAGAACCTTGTTGACCATGCAAAAACAAAAGTCAAGTATCATTTGCAAATTATAGGTCTCTGTAGCGATTTGGTGGAATTACAGAAAACGCATTAAGTCAAACTCAGCATTCATGCCACGAGGGTGCAATGAGTCCAAAAGATCAATCCATAGAATTTCACTTTGAGCAAATTTCCCTTGTACATCACCCCCTCTGCTACCTGGTGTCACTTGTTCTAGGATGACGCATTTTAACTGTGCCACTGTGTGTCGTGCCTCTGCAAAGTGAAGTGCAACAGGTGATTTGGGACTCTTGGTGCGGATATTGGACTTATGTTCAGTCCATCTCGTTTTTGCTTTCCTAGTAGTCATTCCTACATAATAGAGTCCACATGGGCATTTCAGTGCGTATATTACATTGTGAGCGGCACAGGTGCAAGAGTGTCTTAACTGTACATGTTTACCTGAGTGGGGGTCTGTAATGTAATTGCCTCTTATAATATTGCCACAATGCTGCCAATTGTAACACAGCATTGTTCCTTTATGTTGGGATGATGTGCTCGGAGTGGGAATCTCAGCTTTCACTAGGCTCTTTCGTATGGATTTGCTATTTCTGTAAGCAAACGTTGGAGGGTCAGGAAACAGATGTTGCAGCTGTGGGTCCAATTGTAACATGGACCAGTTCTTTTTTATTGCTCTCTTAATTCTCATGCTCTGCACCGAGTAGGTGGTGACATATACCAGTAGTTCTCCAGGCTTCGTTGGTTTGGGTACCAATAAAGTATCTCGGTTTGTGTTTCTGACCTTTCCTGCTACCTCAGTAATCAATATGGGGTCATATCCTCTTGCTGAAAATTTGTTTTCCAATGCGGTCGCTTGACGTTCATACTGTGTTTTCTGAAATGTTCCTTCTGTAACGTGGTACGATGTCTGTGGATTCCCAGGGGTGTCCTCTTTTGGAAAATGCATGGGGTTCCCTGTTTTCCTTGCTGGCTTCGACACCCTGGCCCAAATCTGTAGGTTGCCCACATGAACACAATGGGCAGTGGCGAAAGGCTTGAGGGGACCAGTGGGTTACCCTTTTCCTTTTGCGCCCCCGGTAGGTGCACCCACACATGTGAGGTACCGTTTTCATCGGGACACCTGTGGGAACGCGGGACGGTAGGCCATGTGCTGTTGGCGGTGTGTTTCGATGGGTGAGCCGAGCGAAATGTGCGGAAAATGCGGTTTTTTTCCCACACTTCGGACTTTGCAGGGGTGTCTGGGTAATAAATTCTGGGGCGATGTGCACAAATCATGCCTGGGGTCCCCTGTTCTCCCCGGTGGCTTGGACACCCGAGGCCCATATCTGTATGTTGTGCCGGTCGGCAGAATGTCGAGATTCCGCTCTGAAAACCGACTTGGGGTTACTTGTGTTTTAGGCTTTCCCCTTGGCGGCCAGGTAGGTGCACCCACACATGTGAGATACCGTTTTCATCGGGACACCTGTGGGAACGCGGGACGGTAGGCCATGTGTTGTTGGAGGCGTGCTTCGATGGGCCGAGCGAAATGTGAGAAAAATGCGTTTTTTTCCCCCACATTTTGGACTTTGCGGGGGTGTCTGGGTAATAAATTCTGGGGCATTTGGGCATTTCATACCTCTGCGGATTCCCACGGGTATCCTCTTTTCGGAAATGCATGGGGTTCCCTGTTTTCCTTGGTGGCATGGACACCCGAGGCCCATATCTGTATGTTGTGCCAGTCGGCAGAATGTCTGAGATTCCGCTCTGAAAACAGACTTGGGGTTACTTGTGTTTTAGGCTTTCCCCTTGGCGGCCAGGTAGGTGCACCCACACATGTGAGGTACCGTTTTCATCGGGACACCTGTGGGAACGCGGGACGGTAGGCCATGTGGTGTTTGTGTGGTTTTATAACGTTTTGACCCATTTGCTGGTGCCCTTTGTCTCGCAACCCTTTAATTTCCCAAATGTGACCTACATTTAGTGGCTGCTTTAGCCACCATACACTTTTGTAACCTGCACAAGTCACCTACCCTTGAAAAGGTCTGCCTGTGCTCTTGAGCGTAAAACTCCTGTGTACCATGGCTCAGTGTTTGGCTTGTGGTATTGCTTGTTTTGTAAAACACTACAAAAAATGTGCGCTCTCCTAACTGCAAGAGTCGGGGGAATGTAGCGGAGCATTGCTTTTCTCAAAATTCATAGAAGCCATTGCCGTACCAAGCCAACTATGTCCAACACATACCTTTTTTTCGGTCATTTTCCCGCTTTTCCCCCAATCGATGGCAGTTTCCCCTACCTAGTTGTTGCCTGACCTGCGCAAATCACCCCTTCCTAAACTTGGAATTTTGTCTACTTTTCAGAAATATATGCCTTTCTGTCCTCCAATTCGGCTTTCCTGCCCTTTTCTTCCATTCCGTCCATGCATGTCCAATTGGCAAAAATGGCCAAAATCATCTACTTCTCACAAAACGGTTGATAACCACATCAAAATTATTTTTTTCCATTTCCACTCAACCTGTTCTTGAAAGCCAGGGAATTGGGGAACTCAGCACAGCAAACCATTTGTTCCTAGCTCTTACAAGGAAAAAACCACAGGCTTCTTTGTACATCATTTTATTGGCATTTTTTGAAAAAACCCAAACTTTTCGCCCTTTTTGCTTATTTTCTCTCACCCCCCTACAGCAACCTGGGAAAAAAGGAGCCAAATTTGGCCAAGATATCTCATGTAACAAAAAGGTTACAAGCCATTGAATGGCCACATACCGAAATCACCAAAAAAGGCTCTGGCACTGGGGAGAAATACCCATGGCACTTCAAGGGTTAAAGAAGTCGATTTTTTCCCGCAATAAAGTGCTATTGTTCTTGGGAACAAAGGATAGGCCTTTCTTGAGTACTTGTGTCTCCATGTTCGAGAGGCGATATGATCAGATGTTCACAAATAGGGTTTCTTCGTCACCTTTTTTCCTCTGTGGATTTTTTCTTTTGTCCTCTTCGAATTGTTTTTTTTCTAAAAAAGCCGCAGCGCCGTTATATGTTGGATTACTGACTGAAGGACCTGCTGTTGCTTCTGCGGTGTGACCCGATGAAGCGTCTAGTTCCGTGCTCAAAGCGTCAGAGGAGGTATTTCCAGTGGACGATTGTCCTGTCTTGCGTGGGTTACTTGTATTGTGTTTATTTGGGTAGTGGCCCTAATAAGCCTGCAAACTGTATATTGAGTTTATAGTCTTGGGTGTCTCGTCTGAATTTTCAGATTTTTTTCGCTTCAAGTTCTTGTTTGTAACTTGCCAATTTCTGATTGGTCTCCTCGAGGATTTGTTTGAGTTGATCTGTTGTGTAAGCTTTACTCAATGAGGATTTCAGTCCCTCTTTATCTTCATTCAATGTTGTCAGGGAACGCGCCAGTTCTTCAAACACCCTCACATTCAATGGCACGCCTCGAGGTGCGAGTGGAAGAGGGCGAAGAGAGATCGAGCCGCAATAACGTCCGCATCCTGGGCCTACCAGAAAATGCAGAAGGTCCCAGCATGGAACTATTTCTAGAACAATGGTTGGCAAACCTATTTGCTCCAAAGTCCTTTTCAAACTTTTTCTCAATTGAATGAGCTCACTGAATACCTGCAGGAAAGCCGATTCCAGGTGCCTCCCCCAGAACGGTTATAGCTAAACTTCTAAACTACTGCGACAGGGGCTTTATTCTGCAGATGGCTCGTGCAAAGGAGACAATCACGCACAACCTCTCCAGAATTGCCTTCTTCCCGGGAAGTGCAGAAGGCTAGACAGTCCTTTTGAATCGCTGAAAAGGAAACTCCACTCCATGAACGTTAAATATGGACTGCTATTCCCGCCCCAGTTGGAAATTCAGTACGACAACACTACGGTGCACTTCTCTGATCCCTGTGAAGCCTGGAAATGGGCTGAAACCCACATTACTGGTAACTAGGGCTCGGAAGACCCGGATCCCGGAGGCAGACCTTGATCCAAACGGAACCGGGAACGCCCTGCAGAACATCCTCTGCCACCAGGACTGAACAATCGGGCCCGGGACGTTGACCCTTTTGGTTGGCAAACCGGTCATACTGACTAGGGAATAAGGGATATGGCAGCAAATAGAAAGGTTGATGTCCACCTGACAAGCAAGATGTGCACCTACATCTCCTCTTCGCTGGAAAATACTGTTAAGATGGCGGCCGCCGTGGCAACCACCCAAGAACCCATACCTTCGGCAGGCACAGTAAGTTCCTGGTTGAACCAAGATCAGGATAGTTCCAGTTGGGGCGGAGTATAGGGAGGGGCAGGGGAGAATTGTGAAATGTTTTATGTTGTCTACATATTACCGCATGTTCTTAGTTCCACATGATCTAACTGATAGAAACCCACCACACATCACCCAATCCCAACATACACCCACAAGATGTTCTAGGTATACTCATTTATGTACCACATAAATCACATGGCAGAAACTTCGAACTGGCTAACCTCCGTAAACCGCCCTAGGTCCCTCAAACTACTCACCTGGAATGTGAATGGTATGGGCTCTGGAATCGAGAGGTGCCTCATTACCCAATTCCTGAACGGGCACTCCCCCGATGTAGTCCTCATTACCGAAACACACTTAGCGGGGTCGATCTGTACCCTATTCCGAATCACAAATCACCACTCTGCATTTCACGCGGGTTATACCATGGGATCTCGAGGTACCTGGATTTTACTGCAGAAACGCATCCCACTTACGGTGGAACAAGACCCCAGGGGCCGCTATAAGGTCTTTGTTGGCACACGTTGGGGGGGAAACTCTGGCCTTGGTTGCAATATACACTCCACCAGGGCTCGGGGAGGAACTCCTGGATGACATCACTGCCCTCGTAACGAAACACCAGCTGGATATCTGGAGTCTAGGAGGGTACTTTAATGATGTAATGTGCAATATTTTAGATCGCACCCATATTCGAGGTTGTAATCCAAATACTCCCACTAGACTGGCGGCTTTCACATCCGCATTGGGCTATTCATTCCACTCTGGGGCTCATGGCGCCCTTTCTAGATTAGATTATTTTTTTCTCCCCGCCACAGGCACACATAAGGTACGTAACGCAGAACTGCTTCCCCGTGGCATTTCAGCCCATTCACCACTAATGATTGAGATACGTGTGAACGGCCTATCATCCCCCCTCCCCATATCATGGCGATTAAATAATTACTATCTAGGCTTCCCTGATTTCATTGACCATCTTGCCGAAAAAAGTAACGAATATTTTGAAACCAACATGACACCGGTCGATAGCCCGGTGGTTGGTGGTATGGGAAGCGTATAAAGCAGTGCTCAGGGGGGCGGCGATCTCCTGGATATCCAATAACAGAAAAGACTACCTACACACACTGACAGAATCTGAAAGGGAAGTGGGAGAATGGGAGGCCAGATACATTCATGATACGACCCCTGAGATTCACTGTTCCCTTGTTAAAGCTAAAGAGCATCTTCTTAATATCACGTTAGATAATGCCAAACATGGACACAGGGAATCGTGGGCCTGGATTTATGAATACGGGGACAAAGCTAGTAAAATGCTGGCCTGGCAGGGATGAGGGCCAAAGACAGGCCATGGAAATTGTAGACGAGCACAATGAACGGATCCACTCGGACCAGGGAATGGCTGAAGCCTTCGGTCGCTTCTACGCCATCCTATACTGTAGCCCGATCTCCCGACACAACCTCTCCTTCTTAGATGACATCACTCTGCCATGTCTCTCCGAGCAGCATAGGGTAGATCTGGACGGAGACATCACTGAGACCAAAATTGTTGAGGCCATTGCACAGCTGTAATCTGGGAAGACACCGGGTCCCAATGGTCTCCCGGTCGTAACCTGTAAAAAATTGGGCGGCGAGAAAATTGCAACTCCCCCTCCACAAGATGTTTCTCGGAGCCAGAGAGCAAGGCACCCACCCACCATATCTGTGTAGTGCTACGATCGTAGCATCCCCAAACCTGGCAAATCCCCCGAACAGTGCACCTCATATAGACCTATGTCATTGATTAACAGAGAGGCCAAGATTCTTGCTAAACTCCTCACAAATAGACTGCAGTGGGTCATCTCCGCATTGGTCCACCCGGACCAATGCAGATTTATGCTGCACAAATCAACACGGATGAATATACTACGACTTCATATTCTTTTGGAGCAGGCCCCTATCATAGATGGCCCACTCGCGCTACTTGCAATCGACATCGAGAAGACGTTTGACTTGGTTATATGCGAGAGCCTTTGGGAAACTGTGTCGAATGGGGTTCGGTGAGGCCTTCTTCAGCTGGGTTCAATTGCTATACATGGGCCCGCGGGCAGTGGTAAAGGTAAACGGGTGGCCCTCTGGACTGTTCCCGCTCGGGAAAGGCACACGTCGGGGATGTCCCTTATCCCCTCTCCTATTTGTGCTAGCAATTAAGTCACTTGTCCTATGGTTCCGTCAAAGCAACCAATGGTCAGGATTTAAATGGCCGGATGGCAGTGATGATAAAGGATCCTTATCTGCTGATGATCTATTAATATACTTGAGCGACCCCTCCCGGACCTGCCCAATAATCGCACAGATACTGACACGCTTCACTGAATTCAGTGGACTGAAGGTCAACTGGGGAAAGTCGGTTTTCTTTCCAGCGAAGGATGGGACGCACCCAAAATTGCCCGTACAAAATAGAAGTTGCCAGTTTTCGTTATTTGGGAATCTGGATCTCCGGGAACCTCTCAAAATACGCGACCCATAATCTATATCCGATCACGGACCGCTTCACCATAGATGTCCGACACTGGAAACTCCTTCCCCTAACACTAATCTGTGTGTGCTACAGAACGCCCCACTTCGGATCCCTGACCGGGAATTTAGCCGGATTGAAGACCACCTTAGAGAACCTATATGGGGAGGGCAATCCCGAATTGCACTCACTACGCTGCAAAGATCGGTGTGAGAGGGAGGCATCGGGGTACCATGCCTCCAAACCTATTATTGGGCAGGCCAGCTAGCAATGGTGAATTACCTACTCCACGGAGACCCGGAATTGCCACACATCAGAGCTGAACTGTCCAATATTCAGGGTATTCAACCAATCCACCTGCTCTACCAAGCTCTTACTAGACCTCCGCTGCAGACGATGGGTGCACACACCACCATGGTTTGGAAACATGCGCACGCCTTCATTGGATGGGGGCACAAGGTCTCCACGGTGCAACCCTTATGGCACCATAGTATATATATTGGAACTGAGCAAACTCTGGGTGTGTGGACCAAGTAGGCAGAGGCGGGGATCACTAAAGTAAGTGATATTCTCGCTGAAGGTAGCACTGCCTCATTCCAAATCCTGCAACAGAGATTCCAACTCCCAAACACTGAGCACTATCACTACACGCAATTTACTCACGCCCTTAACAAGCACATCCCAATAAACACTACTGTACCAGAATGTACACCCTTGGAGCGCAATGTACTTACGGTAAACATTCCCACTAAACTTATTTCTATCCTATATAAAGCCATGACATCCTTTGCCACCCCAGAGCAGTCTAATCTCAAGGGGAAATGGGATGATGTAGGAACTATAGAGCCAGAGGATTGGATACAGGTCTTAATGCACACGCAAGAAATCGCAATTTCATCCAGACTCCGCCTCATTCAACTTTAAAATGCTGCATCGAGTCTACTTCCCCAGGACGGCATTATATGGCTGGAGAAAGGCCCCAAATCCGAACTGTTTACGATGCCATGATGAGGAAGGCATCTTCATACACATCCTATGGGAATGCCGCTGAATCAAACTTTTCTGGAGCCAATGCTGTAATAAACTAACCGAAACTCTTGCCCGCACCATAACATTAGACCCAAAAATACTGCTCCTGGGCACCCCGGATGAGAACGTTGCTGATAAGTGGGAAGGACTGTTTTGATCTACTGCCGCAGGCCTGATAAAACGTAATACTGCGCAAAAATGGGGTGCCCCGGAATGCCCAACCATAGACCAATGGATTGCTGATATGGACACGTGCGGCTCTGGAACACAGAGTCTACACAGCAAGAGGCTGCCCAGCTAAAGGTGGGAAAGTCTGAAGACGGGAGGGACGGAATAACTAAATGTGTGGTGACTTGTGCTTCCTACAAGGATTGTTATTAGGATCATGTACATGAAGTTATCCTATAAGACCTTGACTATGAGATGTGGATGTGTGTAGACAGATGTAAGCATCCTATTTGTGTTTCCTTGGTTTGTTATTAAAATCAATAAAAAGTTATATTAAAAAAAGTATGATGTCCCATTGGCTCTACTCCCTACAGGACCCTAGATTGCAAGGTCCACTATGATTGTGTTGTAATCAACCCCACTCATACTTTTCCACCTACGTCTAGCAGCACGCAGAAAGAACATCCAGGTCCAGCGAAGCTCGTCTGCACCCCAGCTTCCCACCAATTATGCTACAATCAATCATCACCTCAGTAGTCATGTGTCAATTTTTTCTCTGTAGTTTGTCCTTGAGTCTGCTCTGTGCTCAGAACTTTTAAGGAGTATGGGCATGGCGGGGATCCATGCGTAGGTGTGAACGTCTCACTCATCCAGCCTGCCTTTGTCACGTGACTGCACACTGTGAATCGGATTCTCTGTGTCTTTTCGTATATTTTATTTAATTCTACCAGTTCTCTGACTTCTGTGGCTTATCTTGACCTTTCTGAACAGGATCCCCCGTTTTCTTCTTTCCTTAATTGTATCTAATGTCAGCCCATTCCAGCCAGATGAGACCTTGGCATGGTCATCCTTTGCAGAGTTCTGCTCTTTCTTGATTCTCGATTTTCTTGCTGCGACACACTCAATTTGTGGCCTTTTGTAACCTTTGTTCAATTCTGCTCATGTGCGTAGTGGACTTGCATTTATACATAGTGCTTCTTGAGGTATAAACCTGTAAAACGTTGGCGCTTGCCGCAATCTATTAACTATTAAGCATAAGCTAGCTTCACGATTTCTTTGCCTCTTGCAGATACTTGCATCTGTACACGTTTAAACTAACTAAATATCTTCATGTATATGGCATAAGTTTATTGATCTTGACATCAACTTCTTCCCCTTGGGCTCAAGATGACACTTATCCTTGGTATCTCCTTAGTATCTTGTCTCTTTTCAGTATTCTTAGGCCATTATATCCCCTATATGTGCGTCAGTCCGATTTCTTATGATATCACCATTCATCTTCCTTCATTATATTCTTCGCTTCTTTGGGTATTTTATTCAAACAACCGTCATATTGTCCAGGATGTAGATATGGCTTTTTTAATGGATACCTTACTGTCCAGGTTTTCTTAGGTGTCGGTATATTAATAGGTGCTGTTATTCTGATATGTACTGGGCAGACCCCACGTGATGCTCTCTGCTGATTTAACTGTTCTTCATACATCACATACTTTCCACTTTTCCTTCATCTTTCACTTTTATTTTATCCTCTGAACCCAGGCATCCTGGTCTGAAGAAATGCTTCTTTGGGGTCCATACCTTTGACTCCCTTCAAGCATCCTGCTATTCTTACGTGCTCATCTTTGTACCATGTCATCAGTTGGCATTCTCCACTTGGACGACTGCAATAGATCCATCTTCCGACATATTTTCTATGATCCCTTGGATACAGGAACTTTGTTCCCTCTGGTGCATAAATGCTGGCCTTAACAAAGTCTCTTATTTCTTCATTAGTCAGGTATTTGGGCTTCCATCCTGACGCAACATCAATCGTGATCTTCATTCCTATGGCTTTCTTTGCAGTCTTCTGGCATTGAAAGATTATTAATTTGATCACACAGAATCCAAGTAATATCGCCACCAACAGGGCTCCTAGGAACTTGAATGCATCTGCCATCCATTGGGGAACCCATGAAAATAGTGCTCCAAACCAACTGTCATCATCAACTTCATCTATCATCTGATTATTAAGGTTCCATTCTGGTCATCATGCAAAGGTATAAATGTGCTGATACAAAGAAGGTAGTACTGCTAATGAGAAAGGTTCGTCCTGATTGTTTGTCATTGAATAAAGCATGACCCATTTGTAATATCAAGGAACCTTAACTGTGTTTACTAATAGATTGTATCTTAGATAGATTGACCCAAAGAAAATGCCCAGAAGGAAAACCCACATACACTACAAGGGCTGTGAAAACAAATGACTTGTATTGAAACACATACTTACAAAAATATACAAAGCATTTTTTCCTTTTGATTACAAACAAAAACAAATCATAATATTTACGAAAAAACAATGCAACTTTAAGTGTTGTAGAAAAAGATCCTAAAATGGAACATGTAACAAGAAAAAAGCAAGAAAAAGACAAAGTGTTTAGAATGTGCAAAGAATATAGCACATATCTATGTTAGTCGACAACTTGTATTCTTTAGAAATATTTTTGTGAAAAAGAATTCCTGGGTCGTTCTAGTAGTCTTAGGACTATCTAGTTGGGTGGGTTCTATCTGGATCCCAATGAACAGATGTCTGTTCTGGTAAGTTCTATTGGGACAAAGTGAACCCAACTAGTTGTATGCCAACGTCGCAAGGGGTATATTGTGGTGGAGGTTCCACATCAAAGTGTAACAATAAACATGCAGTACTGTCTCACTGAACCATAATAAGTTGGTTCATAAATCCCCCTTGCTTGAAAAATGACGTTTCGGCAGCCACGGCGTCCATCTTGTAACCAAATTTGAGGGACGTGGAAGCCACCTTCTTCAGGGCGATTGAGTAACTCCTGTAGTGGAGAGACCAAGAGAAAAAACGAGGGTCAATTATTCTCTTGGTACAGTGGTGCTTCCCTGCTGGACTTTTCTGGGTATATTAGTAAAAAAGGGGTGAATTAATCGGAACCTAAAGGGAAATAATTTCCTATTGATAAATGCTAAAAAGTAAAAGGAGGGGGAGACCTGATAAAAGAGACGGAGTGAATTGCTTGTAAACTCCTACCTCTAGTTAACTGTGGTGGGCGTATGAAATAAATATCTCACCACAGAAACCTTGGGGGCACACTCTTGATCGTACAGGCTCCCCGGTATGGGCGTAGCGGGATACAGGACTGGTTGCTGTGCTTGAAACGAGGTAGGAAGACGCAATGTCGACCACCCGGGTCCGAAGTGTGCTGATCACGCTCCAGAAGTTTAATGGTGAAACTCTGTTGGTATAAAAAAGTTGCAGAGATGCTAATGAGGGTAGTGCCTGGTGGTAATTGTCTGAACAAATTCCAGACAAATATGGCCTTGAGTTGCTGGCCTATGTGGCAATTGCAGATATACATAGGGTGGTATCTGTGAAAGATAAATGAGTAAATGTAGTACCTGGGTATGGAGGTTTGTTTGACAATCCGTGCGTTCCTCTGGGATAAAGAACCGAAGCTGGGAGGGCTCAATTGGTAAATTACCGTGAGTCCCTCGTAATGCGTTTCTGTAGTGGGGGAGGTCAAAAAATTGAAAACTTAATGTGCTGAAATAGCTAACAGTTCGTATGTCTATGTGAGGCTTAGCTCACATGTGAGTCATACTCTTGTATAAAGTATACGTCACAATAAACACTCGCCTCCAGAGAGGTTGTGTGTGTATTAGTATCAACCCGTTACCTGAGGAGAGTCTGCGCCGTGTGCAGAAATTAATCTGTATAATCTGCCTGCTGCCGAGAGGAGCGCGTTCGGCGCATGCAGAGCTAGCTTGCCGCGACTGTAATGAATGGGAACGAGGGCTGGAGGTGGAGAGGGGTGTGTATGTCTCTCAGCCAATCGGGATGCTGAAGGATTCAGAGTCCCGATTGGCTGTGTTGTTAGCAGTGCGGAAATGGACAATTCCGTTTTTGTCTTTGTCTCCGTACTTACTGAAGTGTTCTGAGTTGGATAACTTGGACGTCCGCAAACGTTATGACGAAGGCACTCCAGAGGTAACCGCACAGAGGATTAGCTCAGAACTTCAAAAATCCTTAGAAGATGAAGAGAGGAAATTCACAAACAACACACTTATCACTGACGCCAAAAATCAAATAGAGGCAATTAATAAACAATTTGCCATCTTTAAAACGAACACCCTAACTAGGAAAACCAATAAACTACAGGCGGATATCAAAGAATTAAAAACAGAACTAGTATATCCCTACATAACTGAGGAATTTTTTAAGAATATTAAACAGACTGGTAACTCCCAGTCGGGACAGCAAAGACCAAGGAGGAGAGGTGTCACCTTCTCAGGGTCAAGCAGCAGCACATCAAGTTCGGCCACCAACAGCCACAGAATTACCCACCACCTCCTCTACAACCTTTTTTAGGCCAAGGAGGGATAGGCGGAGGATGGGGTCCCCCACCATGGAACCCCGGCTTTCAAGGCCAACGCAAACGGCCGAGGCGCAGGAGAAGACAAACTTAGAGCTAGATCAAGAATTACCTATTTTTAACTTGGCAAAGGCTCAACTTACTGCCACACAAATTTCAGTACTTTCTAAGGGTTTATCATTTGTACCAACCAGCAACACAGATTGGTATAACAGTGAGATGAAAATTCGTAGGTTCTTACATACTGTAAGATTACGCTCATTCTTTCATGAACATGAAGACACAGAACCATCCAAGATACAGGTTTACATCCCAAATCTACCTTTATGCCCTTGGACAATCAAGTTCCAGAAGACGACCTTACATTTGAAAGATGTCCTGCGGGACCTCCAGAGTACTGAGTAAGAGAAATAGTCCAACCGGACACCAAAATATCACCAGACAAGAAAGAGACGCCCTCTCTGAATTATCTAAGCAACCAGAACTCATTATCAAACCCGCGGACAAGGGGGGCGGGATCGTGATTATGAAATCGGACCAATACCATTGCATGATAATGGAACTCTTCAATTACTCAGAGTTACAAATTCCTCAAAAAAGACCCTACCAGAGATTTAAAAACAGAAATTACAGCTATGGTCTTATTCGCACTAGAAAGGGACTGGATATCAGAGAAAGAATCGGAATTTCTCCAGACATCACAGGGCAGAACACCATGCCTATACGCCCTACCCAAAATCCATAAAGACTCGATTAACCCCCCTGGAAGACCAATTGTGTCAGGTTGCGGGTCCATACTCGAACCTCTATGTAAATTCGTTGATAATTTTTTAAAACCCATCAGCAGTAAAACTGAAACCTACATCAGGGACACTATGCATACCATCCAGTTATTTGAAAACCTAGACTTTGACCAACAAAAACAGCTACTGGTCACTCTTGATATTAAGGCATTATACACGAACATTCCTCAACAGGCGGCAATTGACTGTGTGTATGAATATCTGACTGCAACAAATACCCAGATGAAAACACCTCCTGAATTCATTATTGAAATCATGACATTGGCCCTATGTAAAAACCTTTTTGATTTAACCAACAGTTTTACCTACAAACAAAAGGCACCACCATGGGGGCAGCATTTGCCCCCAGTTTGGCTATTTTATTCATGGCCAATTTCGAACACAAATTTGTCCTCAATCAAGTCAACAGATGGAGAGATCACATTAAACAATGACGTCGATATATAGACGATGGGAAGGCACAGAGGAGACTTTACTAGAGTTCTGCTCTTGGCTCAACACATGTAGTCAAGACATTCAATTCACATGAATTCAGCAATTCTTCCATACACTTCTTGGACTTAAGAATTGAACACGACCAAGGGAAACTAATATGCACCAATTTTCGCAAACCCACAGACCGCAATACCTTATTACACTTTCAAAGTGATCACCCCCAACATATGAAAGAAAATTTGCCGTATGGGCCGTTCTTAAGACTTCGCAGAAATTGCACTTCCTTGGATAACTTCTACCATGATGATAGCCTTTTAAGCGATAGACCAAGACAACGAGGCTACCCCAAAAAACTGTGGCAAGATCACTCAAAAGAGCCCGATTCACATGCCGCGATTCACTTCTTACACCTAAAGTGCGGAATGTAGAGAACAATCAAATCACATGTGCCATTACTCATGGCCAGCATGCTTTTCAGATTTAAAAAATCATCTACAAATACTGGCCCATAGTCAGACTCTTTCTACCAGACCAAGAAAAACCCAGATTTGCGTTTAAGAGGGGACGCAAATTGAGAGACCATTTGGTACATTCCATGTACAATAAAAAATCCCCTCAGACAAATTTCTGGAACCTGCGACCACTTAAAGGGCACTATCCATGCGGAACTTGCTCAGTATGCCAATTTACCACCGAATTACAACAATTTCAGATCGGAGCAAAAACATGGACCCTAAATGACGTTTCAAATTGCAAAACAAACCAAGTGGTTTATTGCATTGAGTGTCCATGCCATTTGCGCTACGTCGGCCAAACCATGGGGAACGTTGGCACACGGATATCTGAGCATCGGTCAAGAATCTGCTGCAAAAATATGACATCTCCATTAGTACAGCACTATATGGAGAAAAAACACAATACTCATGACCTCAAATGGTGGGTTATCTAACGGGTACGCAGTGGACCTAACATTCAGGGCCGTCTGCTAGACCTAGAATGCAGATGGATACACAGAATGGACTCTGTGACCCACGGCCTCAATGAACAACAACTTTTTCCACAAAAATAATTAATTGTTACAGAAAATACAGTTGCCTCCTTTAACCCCTCCTCTCTCTCTCTCTCTCTCTTTGTTTGAGACCTACGAGGACTTTCCAACACGAAGCTCCCATGCGGCACCAACACGACCCTGGATGACTAACAAGATCACACCAGGACAGTTTTCAACTAATCCTCCTTTTTTATCCCACTTAACATATTACACTCTCACAGGTGGGTCTTTTCCACACCAGACTGTCTTAAATTCAACTGTTAGTACTCGTGACACAGCCAGAGACTGCCGATGCAAGAGAGTTTTTTTTCTCCCGCTGGCGATCCATAGCTGATGAAATCTTACATACTCCAATCCGGACACCCCAAAACCTATACAGACACGGAGGCACATCATGATGCATAATCTTTCTTGCACTCATAATGCGCTACCCACATCATCCTTAGATTCAATATCTGCAGTAGTATAATTATGGACCACGTGACTACTTGAAACACACCCCCCTGGGGCGAGCCGGATCGCATGACATCCACACTACAAGTAAAAGCAGCCACACGCACAATCATTCCCTTTCTAATATTACCTCTGAGTTGTCTCTTTGATAATATTTGCAGATGTTCGAGTAACTCGGAACACCTTACACAGCACGGAGATACAGGCGCAACACTGGCATCATTCTCTTCCACATTGCAAACACCTGAGCCAATCAGGATTCTGAACTTCTCAGCATCCTGATTGGCTCCCAGTCGAGTTGGATTGCGCGACATTCATACTGCTAGTCAAAGCAGCCGCGCGCATAACCATGCGCAGTTTCAACATTACCTCTGGATTGCCTCCGTCATAACGTTTGCGGACGTCCAAGTTATCCAATTCAGAACACTTCAGTAAGTACGGAGACAAAGACAAAAACGGAATTGTCCACTTCCGCATTGCTAACAACACAGCCAATCGGGACTCTGAATCCTTCAGCATCCCGATTGGCTGAGAGACATACACACCCCTCTCCACCTCCAGCCCTCGTTCCCATTCATTGGTGTCTGCAGAGCTAGCTTGCCGCTGCTGCAAACACACTCCTCTCGGCAGCAGGCAGATTATACAGATTAATTTCTGCACACGGCGCAGACTCTCCTCAGGTAACGGGTTGATACTAATACACACACGACCTCTCTGGAGGCGAGTGTTTATTGTGACGTATACTTTATACAAGAGTATGGCTCACATGTGAGCTAAGCCTCACATAGACATACTAACTGTTAGCTATTTCAGCACATTAAGTTTTCACATTTTTGACCTCTCCCACTATAGAAACGCATTACGAGGGACTCACGGTAATTTACCAATTGAGCCCTCCCAGCTTCGGTTCTTTATCCCAGAGGAACGCACAGATTGTCAAATAAACCTCCATACCCAGGTACTAACTACTTTTACTCATTTATCTTTCACATATAACACCCTATGTATATCTGCAATTGCCACATAGGCCAGCAACTCAAGGCCATATTTGTCTGGAATTTGTTCAGACAATTACCACCAGGCACTACCCTCATTAGCATCTCTGCAACTTTTTTATACCAACAGAGTTTCACCATTAAACTTCTGGAGCGTGATCAGCACACTTCGGACCCGGGTGGTCGACATTGCGTCTTCCTACCTCATTTCAAGCACAGCAACCAGTCCTGTATCCCACTATGCCCATACCGGGGAGCCTGTACGATCAAGAGTGTGCCCCCAAGGTTTCTGTGGTGAGATATTTATTTCATACGTCCACCACAGTTAACTAGAGGTAGGAGTTTACAAGCAATTCACTCTCTCTTTTATCAGGTCTCCCCCTCCTTTTACTTTTTAGCATTTATCAATAGGAAATTATTTCCCTTTAGGTTCTGATTTATTCACCCCTTTTTTACTAATATACCCAGAAAAGTCCAGCAGGGAAACACCACTGTACCAAGAGAATAATTGACCCTCGTTTTTTTCTCTTGGTCTCTCCACTACAGGGGTCACTCAATCGCTCTGAAGAAGGTGGCTTCCACGTCCCTCAAATTTGGTTACAAGATGGACGCCATGGCCGCCGAAACGTCATTTTTCAAGAAAGGGGGACTTATGAACCAACTTATTATGGTTCCGTGAGACAATACTGCATGTTTATTGTTACACTTTGATGTGGAACCTCCACCAATATACCCCCTGTGACGTTGGCATACAACTAGTTGGGTTCACTTCGTCCCAATAGAACTTACCAGAACAGACATCTGTTTATTGGGATCCAGATAGAACCCACCCAACTAGATAGTCCTAAGACTACTGGAACGACCCAGGAATTCTTTTTCACAAAAATATTTCTAAAGATTACAAGTTGTCGACTAACATAGATATGTGCTATATTCTTTGCACATTCTAAACACTTTTGTGCCTTTTTCTTGCTTTTTTCTTGTTACCTGTTCCATTTTAGGATCTTTTTCTACAACACTTTGTTGCATTGTTTTTTCGTAAATATTATGATGTTTTTGTTTGTAATCAAACGTAAAAAAATGCTTTGTATATATTTGTAAGTATGTGTTTTCAATACAAGTCATTTGTTTTCACAGCCCTTGTAGTGTATGTGGGTTTTCCTTCTGGACATTTTCTTTGAGTCAATCTATCTAAGATACAATCTATTAGTAAACACAGTTAAGGTTCCTTGATATTACAAATGGGTCATGCTTTATTCAATGACAAACAATCAGGACAAACCTTTCTCAGTAGCAGTACTACTTTCTTTGTATCAGTTTATTTTGTGCCCAAGTCTGCTACTTCTCACCACGGGTACACCAAATATTTGGGTGAAGGTATGAATGTGCAACATGATTCTCCAATTTTTTGCACAAACACCACCATCCATTCCTGTGATCATGTCCAAGACATATCTGTTCTGGAGTGTCATCATTCTAATTGCTCTCAACTCTTCTTTGATTGCATTGAATCCTTTTATGGTCGTGTTGATGGTCTGCAGTAACTCCCATCTGGTTATCTGCAACCATTTAGTATTTGCTCCAACCTGAATTCCTGGCATCAGGATCAAGGTAAATACTGAAGAGGTCTGACTTAGTCTGTGTTCATATGGGATAGCACTGAAAGCTTCTATGGATTTTGCAGAGGTATAATTTTCCCTCTTCGTTCTCTTCATAATCGCCAAAGATCTCTTCTTCCTCAGGTGAGCATCTGCTTTCGGAAAACTGTCAATATTCAAGTCACTTCTTGGAATCACCAACGCTGGAACATGGACATTCACCAATGTACATATACCTCCTCAATTTTTCGGCAATCTCATATATGCCTTGGATCCCCAAGCCCAATAGTGATCCATGATCAATGCAGTACCATGCATCATACTTGAAGCATCAAACACTCGGCCACAATTGTGATTCTCTCCCATTTTTCTTGTGCCATTATTTCTGAAACAGAATTTAGGGCTTTCCAATGGTACTGTCTGCAAGGGTCCTTCTCTGTCTTCGACCCATGTCAGTAGTTTAGCAAGCTTAGGCCAAAATGGCTTTCATTCATTCTGCACTATGTCAATGATAGCCTGGTAACAACCGATGACTACCCATGCTCTGCAGATCACTACTCCTTTCTCCCATCCGTCTGGTGAAAGTACTGTTCCCCAGATTTGCATTTGATCTCTGTTCTTCCATCTGCGAGATTCTTCTGAAGTTTTTCCTTCTGTCTCCAATTTCTTGTTAATTTCTCTTCTGATCTCTGCTCCTTTTACTCCAGGTTTCTCATATCTGATCACAATAGTCTTCGTTTTGGAATTATTTCTTGAACATAGTCATCTTCATTTCGATCTTTTTTCAGTTACCCATTTGAGAGAAGCATCACTTCCCATGAACTGACCTCTGGCCATGCACATTGCTGTGTGACAGACCGTTTGCTGTCTGAATATCTATCTCGATAGCTACAAAGATTTTTGATTTTCCCATGCTGTAAGGCAGAGGTGTACATACAAAGCATTCCTCATCCGAAGTTCACCTTCCAACTTCCTTCATATGCTGGTACCATATGTTGTTCCCCAAGTCTGCTGTGCTATCCAGGTAATAATTTAGTTCGTTATTGTCCTCTTGTGTGCTTCTTCTGGCTCTTATTCTTTTGATATGAGCTTTCAGAAGCATATCGCGTAGTACTTTTGTATAGCTGCTTCTTGTTCCTTCTTGCTGGAGGATTCTCGCGCTTCTCCATCAATGATCTGGGCGTTTCTACTTGTACTGTTCGAGTAGGAGAAAATGCAATAAGCTTCATCCTTTCAACATACCAACTAGGCATGAAAATGTCTCTAAAAATTTCTGTCCATGTCCTTCTTCCAGGTACTGCCCTGACATCATATCTCGCAGGATCAGGTGTGCTTGCAGGTGTTTCTATTTTCTTATTCTCTAAAGGCTTTTGTCTCTTTAAAAGTTCAGCTTTCTCCATTTGTCTCTCAAATTCCTGTGGCGTAAAACTTCTCATTGTTGTTTGTACAAACTCCCACATTATCTGGAATGTGATTCTGAAATCATTGATACACGACAAGGTTTGTTTGTACTCATTATCTGTGTAGGTGTAACTTTAATCAATCCCTTATCTGGTTTACTTTGCCGATGTCATGATCCCTACCCCTAACCCCCACTGGCAAGGCAGCCTGCCAGGTAGGACCAGGTTTTGGGGTTCCACTATGGCCTTGAAGGCCCTAAAATCTCACCAGAGACTCTCTTGGAGTCAGTCCTGGCGCCTTTGGCACCAGGTTCGTAATCACTACAGAGAAAATCTTTAGGTTGGGACTATTCTACTTGGAACTACTTTCTTGTGGGCTTCAGTCAACATCGAGGCACTCACATAGCTCAGTTACCAAGAACTGAGCTATGCGGTATAGTGTTTAGGGTGTGGTTGGCCTGGGACTGCTTTACCTGGACTACTTTTCCTGAAGACTATTTAAACCATAACCGAACAGCAGAACACGCTTCGCGTTATTCTGCTGTTTGCAACGTAATGCTCACCGTGTCCAGTTGGTCTCCAGTATTCTTTGATGCCAGCTGTTCTTGGAACCGCGTGCCTGCAGAGAGAAAAAGAACATCGTTATTGGAATCTTACCTGCGAGTAGCATCCTGTCTTCAGCCCATCATCAGCTCCTGATTCTGCTTACCCGGAGATAGACGATCCAGCGAACTCCATCTTCTGGGCACTGCATGCTTCCCGGAACTCAGCAACCTGAAAAGAACAGCATTAGTGAGTGCATACTCAAGATTCCACACAAACAACTAAAACCACAAGATTCATACCTGGTTAGTCGCCTCTTGGTCAGCATCATTCCGGAACATCACTGCAACCGGTGAATAACACTGCAGGCCTACGAAGGAAGGGGAAAGACACAGGTTAGCATATGCAAGGCAAAACAGCACCGCGCATCGTGCATTACTTACCGGGCAGCATCGCACACACCGCACCTTCATTTACTGGTTCGTGCTCAGCTCCAACCCGCAAGAAAACACCAAAATCTCTTTGCACACCTAAAGAGAAGGAATAAGACATTAATAACAATAAGAGGAAGGAAGGAAAGAACAGAATGGAACACAAAGACTGTAAAGCAGCAAGAACTACCTTAAAGACACTCAAAAAGGCTCGCACCAGTGAAGGAACTTGGTCGCTCTCGCCCACACGAGGCTACGCGCTCCTGCCACGAATGGCAGGATGGAGAGCATACCTTCTAAAGAATTATGGTGAGGAGAGGGCCAAGGGAAGGTTTTGAATCCAAGGGAGGTGGGAAGACACCCTACCAGAGACAGTTAAGTCTCTAAACATTATCTATTTCAGGCTCTGGCTGTCAGAGGCACTACCTAGGGACGGGGAGAGGGTTCGAGGCACATATCATCCAACCAGGGCTGAGTGGCGTCACCGTGGATACCAGGTGAGCGTAACAGCCGACCCTGTCTCCAGCGTTTCAATTCATTTGCTAAAACAATTGTTGTGTGTGTCTCATTGCTTAGCACATCCATTTCAAGCTCAGCCACTCTATCATTCTTTCTTGGAACAGGAATGGCTATATAGGGTCTGGGCGCTCTTGGAGGTATCGGGTGTACATCCTCAGGTGGATGCACGGGAGTAACGCTATGGCACCTATAAAAAAATGCAGTTCTAATCGTCAATGTCAGCAATATGGTTATGGATATAATGCAAGCATAAATGATGCACCTATATGTATCTTACAGCATTTGTTTCTTGGGTAATATGGATGTCTCTCTGTGAGGGAGAACAATGCTACTGCTTTGACTGGCCATCTCGATCAACTAAGGAAGCAAAAACTGATTCTTTAATACATTTTTATCCCTATCACTACTTTCTGGACACTGCTGTCTCTGGATCTAGATAGTAGACTGTCCCTTATCGCTGGAAACAGTTCTGTTTTGCAATGTAATGTTCCAACAATGAACAATGACCTTGGCAAGTCTATAATGTGTGTTCCATATAGACTATTTCCTACTCTATACCTCAAATCTTCTTCAGTCCAGATAAAATTTTGCTTCCTGTCAGCATAAAAAGTGGATTTCTTGTTTCTTGTCAAAACTTCTGTGTTGTGCTTTATAACACTTCCACGATCTGTCCCTCGAATGAAAATCTCGACACGCTTCTGTAATTTCGATGAGCTTGAAGAGCAACCTGAATAATGATTCCGTTCAGGATTATGCTCAAATGTTCTGTGTTTGCTGGATCTCGAAGAAAATTCAGGACATCGGTGTGTCTCCCAACAAGATCTGGACAGTCTTCAATTAATCGAAAGAATAACACGCTGACAAGTCTGTTCGCTGCTTTTCTGATGGGGACATTTTTCTTGTCCTCGCTGTACTCCGATAATAACTGCTCTGTGATCACTGTGAGCAAGTTTGATATTGTCTTTTCGTTGGCAGGATCTTGCAAAAACTCTGTTATGCTTGTAAGTCTCCCCATCAACGACGTGTAGGACCTCAATACCAATTCGAAATAGGTCAGTATGTTTCTGGTGAGGTCACTATTGTGTGACACCATAAGTAAGTCCAAACAAAAACTCTGTATTGAATGACTCGGGATACTGTATTCTCTTCCAATTTATATATCCTCGATCAAAATTTGGCATAGCTTTTCTTATGAAGTCTTCAGTGTGCCTCAGTCCAAAGTCAACAAGCTACTTGTGGCTCAATTAATGCAATTCTTCTTTTACTCTACCGCTAGGATGCACAGAGTGTTCGTATTTTTCCCCTTCCCTTATTCTGCTCAAAGGAAATGTCTAGAACTGGGCCACAACCTTATCACAAAAGTTTCTTGCTTTTACATTTGACTGGTTATGAGTCCTTCTTCCTCGTCATAGATCTCATATGCACGTGCTGTGGTTCTTCCCCATTGTCTGTAGTCTCTTGGGTTTGGGGTGCGGGCAGAAGGGTCCCTCCGATATATGGCTTAATGTCACCAAGGAAGATCCAAGCTCTTCTTTCTTGTAACTTAACTGCAGATGGTGTTACGTCCTCAACAATAAAAGGGCCGTGGAACCTTGGCTTGTCCCACCTTTTCCTTGTGTGATTCCGAACTAAGACGGTATCCCCAGGGTATAGTTGAGGTACACGTAACTCCGGAACTTTGTCTGTTGTATCTCCTTGTGTGTTCTGTACTGCCCTACACCCTCCTTGTCGCTGCAGCTGTCTTGAAATTATAGAAAAACTAGATGTCATGCAGCGCAAGTAGTTTTGCATTTCCAATCCTAGTACTTTTCCTGTTGGTTGAGCATCAGATCTAGTTCTAGTTCGAGGCATTAAAGGCGTCAGCATTCTTCTGCCCATCACAATTTCATGTGGTGTAAAATGATGGTCAGAACCAGGCTGGTTTCTGAGTGCGTACAATGCCAGTGGAAGGTAGTGCAACCATCCTTTCTTCAGAGTAAGCTTCAACTTGGCTATCCTTTCCTTTAATAAGCTGTTGAGCTTCTCGCATATTCCATTCACTTGCGGATGATATGCCAATGAAAGCTTGTGCTTTATACCAAGCAGCAAGCTGATCTTTTCAAATAGTGCGTTAACAAAATGAGGACCATTATCTGACCTCATCACTTCACAAACTCCCCATCTGGGAAACACTTCCCTCACCAAGAATTGGACCGCACAGGTAGAGTCTGGTGTGTACATGGACCTGCCTCTATCCATCTAGAGAATGGACACACCACAACAATTAGATACCTGTAACCCTTATATAGTTGAATCATATCGACATAGTCGATATGCAAGTGATGAAAAGGACCATTAGGCCTTGGGATGACTCCTCTGATCACATGTAGTGTAGGCCCAGCCGTACATTTCTGAAAGACTACGCAATTTATCATAAAAAATGCAACATGCTCCGCTAGGTTTGGTACAAATCAGTCTTCGGTAATGGTTGCTGCTAGATACTCTCTTGTTACATGCACTGGATAGTGTAACTGCTCCAGTGCTATTTTCAGTAGGGCTATAGGCTTACTAGTGCTGTTTTGTCGCCACAGAGCTTCAGAGGGGTTTAAAGAACACCCGCTTCACTTCCAAAGGGTCTTTTCTTCCTGCGGTCCTCCCCTTGGAGCTCAATTGACTGAGTATTTGACATATTACTGTAGCCTTCCCGGTCACTCCTCACAACAATAATTTTCTCGTGCATATCAGACATTTCCACATCCATCTTCATCTGCCACACGCTTGGCTTCAGCGTCTGCTTTTCGATTTCCACACAAGATAGTCTGTCCCTTTCGTGTGGGCTGCGCATTTCACGACTGCTATGCCCACTGGAAGTTGTAGTGCCTTAATGAGCCTGTACAATTGTCAGGCTTTATCTTCAATCAGAATGTTGTCCGCGGAAGCTGCTGAACCGCCGCAGTCCCCTTTGGATGCTAACCTCTCAACTGGTAACAAACAGTTCAGTGACAGCATCCCCAAGGGAAAGGGGAAAATGGGACAAAATGATAAACTTCAGGTTTGTCTCAGCTTCTTAATATCTCTTAACCTGTAGATAAAATAACAAATAAACTTTAGTCACTGACCTTTCGTTTTCTATGCTCTGACTTCTCTTTATCGAATTGAATAAATAAACACGTCACCATACCTGAATATCCTCTATTGACAACTTAGAGGAAGTGTTTGCTTTCTTACTGAAGAAACAAATAAGTGTCTCTGATGCTATTACTATCTCCTTCAATTCAGAATTGGAAAACTGCTGCCTTTAACTCACTCTCTAAGTTCCATGAATTCGTTTTCTAGCAGTTCAAATTCCAAAACACACACACACCCATCTGAAAATGTTAGGTCGGTTTTTGTGTGAATCTCTAGCTTTAGCACAAATTCCAAATATGACACTCTTGCTTCTTCCTTTTAGAATTGTTTTACGCATGTGGAAAGAAAGCAGTGTTCACTAATTGGATCTTTTTGCTTGTGTATTAATATCGCTCTTCAAGGAAGCGTTCATTTGACTGGATTTATGCGCATGCGTGAAGATATTAATTTTCCTTCTGAAATGGTGTGCGCATGGGAACAGAGAATAGAGTTCAAAAATGGGATATGCGCATGCGTAGTAGTTCAGTATTTCTCCCTCCTTAATTTAATTTGTTCACGTAGGAAAGAGGAAATTACTGCGCTCCGGACACAGATCCTTGAAGAGGCAGTTTAATGAGGAACGCGCGCCAGTTTAGAATGTTTGTAAATAAAACATAACGTTTCAGGTTCGCGTATCTATAACACTGTCACTTGCGCAGACAGTGTAAGATTTCTAGCGCTAACCCGACGTTAAAAGAAAGCACAGTTACCGTAAGAAGGAACAGTGCTCAATACTTTATATACGGCCGAAAAACACACAACGCTGAAAAAATGAACATGCTTCCACACACCAACTTGCCACGTGCTAAATATGTTGCGCAGTTCATTAAATAAGAGTACTGTTCAAGAAATCCAAAAATAATGTCTTTAAAGAACACAACTAACTCTTTAAACAAAAATAAGAAAACAGGAACTGGTAAATAAATTGTATAAAAATATAAATCCTTCCTGAATTAAACAAAGTTCAGTTAAATATTATAAAGTCACTTAACTTGCTTCTTTCTTTTACCGGAACGTTTCTGACTTTCTTCTTGAATTCTCCAACACTTTCCTGATCCAAATAACAAAACCTAGGCGCAAGGGCCCAGCTAAAGTTTCTAAATCTTCAGAGCTTCAAACATAAGACCTTCCTGCTGGGCTGCTGACAATGAAAGGCAGTTTAGAATGTTCTAACAATGCCTTTCTTTTACTTCTGACCAATCACTGATCCTTTTTGAAGTCTCCATTTTGGCTTGGGAAGCTCTCCACACTCTGCACTAAAAGTTAAGGCCCAAACCATAATTTGTGTTAATCATACACTCATTCCACCACATTCAACCAAACCCCATGAAACCTGACAATGAGGCGGCGTGCTGTACCTGCGTGCCATCCGCTAGGAGGCAGCCCCTCCTTTTCCAGCACGCTAAGCCTGCATGCACCGTCGACGTCACATAGGCGGAGCCACTGTACATTCTTACTTCCTGGTCTGCGTGATTCTCGAGCACGAGTATCAATGTCAATAATTCTGCAGCCTGTGCTGAGTAATGAGTGGGTAGATGTGCACTAATAAGCACTCGAAATTCCCCATTTGGCGTGTGCTTCACCACAGCTGCACCTGTATATCTTTGTCCATCATTTTGATCGATCCTAGAAGAATAGTCAATGAAGACGGTTTTTCCTAATGCCAATGCTTTTTCTTTTACTTTGGTGATCTCGTCATAGAATTCTTCATAGTTCGCGCAATCATGCATTGGCTCTCCTTCAGTAACTGGCTCTGTTATAACCATAGTGGGTTCACTGTTCTGCATCAAACTATTTTAATCATTGGATTTGATATCACCATTTCATAGGCAGAAGCTCTTTGTGATGTCAATGTACCTTTCGGTTTATCTAAAATGGCAAATCATGTGTGCTCAGCGAATAACGTCATTGGCCCCCCCATTAAAATGGCTGTAGTTTTCTCTATGGCGAACGCGGCGGCAGCCAAACTCTGTTCACATGGGAACTGACCTCTCATCACCGAGTCTAAAATCCCACTGTACTATGCCAGGGGCTTGTATCCCAACGTGGTTTTCTGTGTGAGGACTGCTGTCATAGCAGTACCATCCGTGTGTGAGAACAGGTAGAATTCCTCATAATTGGGAATCCCTAAAACTGGTGCCGTGCAAATGGCCTTTTTTAGTTCATCAAACCCTTCCTCCATGGCCTTAGTCCACACGATTTTTTCTTTCGTTGCCTTTGCTTTCTTTAAGGCTTGTAATAAGGGCCTGGTATAAGAGCTGTAGTGGAATACCCATGCCCTGACATAATTGCATAATCCTAGATAACTCTGCATCTTTTTTATAGTGTGTGGCTTAGCTGTTTTCAAAATAGCTTCAGCTCTTTCAGGGGTAACCTTCTTTCCTTCATGTGAAATCAGTTGGCCTATGTACAGCACCTCTTGTTGACAATACTGTAACTTCTCTTTGTCAACTTTATATCCTTTCTCAGCAAGTATAGTCAATAACTCAATGGAATTGCTTCTGCACTCTTCCTCTGTTGTGCTACAAATTAAAATGTCATCCACATATTGCAAAACAACAATCTTTAATGCAATGTTGCTTACATCCATCTGCAGGACTCTATTGAAAATCGAAGGGGACTCACAATACCTTTGAGGCAGCCTTGTGCTTTTCAGACGAACTTGTCTGAAGGTAAAAGATGTCAAATCCTGCGAGTCTTTATGCAATGGGATTGAGAAAAATGCATTTTTGAAGTCAATCACTGTGAAATGACGTACATCAACAGGTATATTACATAGAATTGTAGACGGTTTCGGGACTAGAGGGAACTCTGCCTCTACTATCTAGTTTATCGGGTGAAGATCTTGTACTAGCCTCCAAGACCCCCCTTCCCTTTTTTCACTGCGTAAATCGAAGTATTGCATGACGACTCTGACATCACTAAGATGCCCCGATCCATCATGGCAGAAATTGTCTTAAAAATCCCTTCATCCGCCTCCCTAGACATGGGATACTGTCGTGCTTTTGGTAAAATTGCTCCTGGTTTCAGTTAAGTCTTCACTTCTCCGACTCCTTTCAGTAAACCTTCGTCATAAGGGCCTGTAGTCCATACTGAGACAGGCACCTTTGCCATGTCGTCATCCAAATATTCACAAGTTTTTTGTGGCAGCATCATTCTCTAGGGCACCTCTCTTAATAATTTTCACCCAACAATTGAGGTTTACCTCAAATGTCATCTCATCCTCTATTTGTTCTTCAAACAGATGGTCATCGGTGACGTCAGTCAATCTGTAACCTGCCCCAATGGCGATTATTGCGCACCATTGTCTGCCTTGATCATCACAACCATCAAGCAAAGCCATCTCACCTCGCACTATGGCTGCTTGTATCGTTAAGGGAAACACTCGTCCCTTTTCCTCATGCATAGGTATTCTTTGTCTGAACAGAAACTCATCTGGAGTTCTCATTGTTCTGTCTGCAAGGCCTGGTAGACACGACATTAATATGCACACTCCATATGTGAATATCTCAGGTTCTAATGGAATAGCTCTCATAGACATTCGTCCTGCGTATTCCATTATCATTTTGCACACTTTTAAATAGTGCATTCCTGGAGTTGAACACACTATACCTTCCTCATTGAATGAGATTGTCATATTTAACTTTGTCATCAAATCTCGTCCCAATATATTGACAGGCGTCTGTCTCGAATACAACAATGGCACCTTCATGTCACACTATCCTAAAGAAAGTGGAAGTTCTTTTGTGAAAGGAACACGGCTTGTAGCTCCTGTAAAACCTTGAGTATTCATGGCATCGCCGGACAAAGAAAACTTTGCGTTGCACCCGTGTCAACTAAAAAGGAATAATCCTTACCCCCTATAGTGACATCTACCCTTGGTTCCTCATGAGGGTTTGGTGTCACTGATAGAATGGAACACATCAGGTCTCCAAGTGAGCTGTCCTAGTCCATCTACAATCTCGTTCCACAGTTTGTGAAGGGATTCCCTCCATTACCAGTGGCATTTCCTGCTCTAGAATTCAATTTCGAAGGGATTGTGTCCTCCGACGTATTCCTTATCTATGATATTTGTATCTCCAGCTTGCTGGCCTCGGAAAAATTTTTTCCCAGTAGAGGGCGCTGTGCGTCGACGTCCGTCGAGTAGGTGTTCCTCGACAGCACCGTATCGACGTCATCATGCCTATAAATGGCCACGTGCAGCGTCAGTTGCTCAGTTCGTTTTTACACGCTTCGTGTGCCTCGGAATACCGTTGCTCAGTTCGTCAGTCGAAATATATTCATATTTCCTCGAGAAAACCGACTCGTACTCGATGGCTTCCTCCTCCGACCCGACGACTCCTCGGTCCGGTTTCAAAAAATACCGAGACTGTGGGAAGAAAATGTCATTGACGGATCCTCACAGGATCTGTTTGTGGTGTTTGGGAACGCCAGTGTTCGGAGTGTGAGGAACGCCTATCCATGACGGTGAAAGCCTTGAAGGAGCGTAAGGGGAAGCTCGAGAGAGGTAAGTCAGTTTTAACTTCCTCGAAAGTTTCCGCGGTAGAGTCGAGATATTCGTCTCCTCACCGTCGAAGGCATTCTCGGTCTAGGTCTCAAAATGGCTCCCACCACTCGTCGAGGTCTAGACACTCGAAAAAGAGACGTAGAAGATCTCCTTTGTCCTCTTCTAGTTCCCCTGAAAGAGTACATTGCCCCACAAAACACAGCTCTCAGGCTGAGTGGGAGGAATTCAGAAAAAAGATGCTAAGCGTCTTCGAGAAAGCGGCCTTGACCCCCTCGAAGTCAGCTGAGGGTGATACCCCGGGTGAAAAGCCCAAAAAACCTAAACGCCGCGAGTCTAAGCACCCGGCGAGAGAGTCGACCCGAAAGCGCCATGAGCCATCGGGAAGTAAAGCATCTTCGACGCCATCGTCGAAAGCCCCTTCGAAGCATAGATCGGCGCCATCGATGCCGTTATCTAAGGGTTCTTCGACACATCCGTTGATCGAGTCGGTGCCGATAAAAGAAAAACCCACGGCTACTCCACAGCCAATGGTTACACCGAGAGCCTCCGACACGACGTCGAGAACGTCGTCGACATCCTCAAGCAGGATCCCGATCCTCTCGAGTTCTTCGAGGCCTCTTCAAGTTTTCTCGATGCCTTTGTCGGCGCCTTCGAGGATTTTTACATCGGCGTCGACGACATCGACCTTTTCAAGGCCACTGATGATGGCTCCCTCTGCTTTACAGATGGGTTTTATACCATTTCACAGGCCAGAGCATCCCCACTTAACTTCAATTTATGAAGAAAGGGAAGATTCTGATCAAGAAAGGCCTTTTGGGCTGCAGAGGACCACATCACCTGAACCAGAGACTTTTGCCTCTGAGGAAAGAAGGTTGAAAGACCTTCAGGATGTATTACAGGAAGCAAGTGGCCTAGACACTTCCCCAGAAGTGGAATTTGTCAATCCAGACCCAGGGGAACGGCTGAAACCCCTTATAGAACCCTAATGTCAAGGATTATGGAGTTCATGGGTTGGTCTGCGCCTTCACCTGTTTTTCAACAGGATGACCTCAGAGATATTCTGGATAAAGGTCCACAGGAGGATCCTGTGGTTCCCTTTCATTCTGCTTTACAAAGAAAGATTTCAACTAACTGGGAAACTCCTGAAGTTGTCCCTGCGGTTAACAAGAAGTTGTCAGCGAAATATAGGATATCTGCTGCTGACCCTGAATACCTATCTAAGCACCCTACTCCAGAGAGTCTGGTGGTCCAGGCTGCAACTTCATCAGGCAGTACATCTGCATACCCCTCTGCTCCACAGGATAGGGATGATAAAAAATATGATGCCATGGCTAAGAAAGTCTTCTCGGCCTATAGCATGGCTTTGAAATCTATTAATGCGACTTGTACGCTCGCTAGGTTCAGCCACACTCTTTGGGAGTGTGCTTCATCAGCGGCTGACTGCCTCCAGGAAGGAGAATAAAGGGACGCATTTTTAAATATCATCAGAGATGGTAAAGATGCAATGTGTGAGTCCCTTCAAACTGGCATTGATTCTGCTGACAGTATCAGCAGGGCCATGGCGGCAAGTACTACAATCCGCAGGCATGCGTGGTTGAGAAAGTCCAGCTTTGCTTCTGACGTACAGGACAGACTTTTAAATATGCCCTTTGACGGCTCTTCCCTGTTTGGTAAAAAGGCGGATGACAGTTTGGAAAAACTGCAAACATCTAAAGCAGCAGCCAAGTCACTAGGAGCTGCAACCGCCAAACTAATTTTCGTCCCTCAGGATCCTCTTGGAGAGGAAGGTCCTTTCGCTATTATTCCTCAGTCCGGCAGTGAGTCCAGTCTGCCCAGAACTCTGGTTGCTTCGGTTGAACTTTTCTAAGAGGAGCTGCAGCGACTGAATCCGGTGTTTGGAGTCCCCTTTCAGTGTTTACTACAAATACTGCCTCACCGCGCGCAGCGCGGCGCGGAATCCGGCAGTGAGTCCAGTCTGCCCAGTCCGCCTCAGTGCGCCTTAGAGCGTTTGAGCGTTCGAGGCTGATCGGCGTCTGGTGCCTGGTCAGATGGAACTGCCCTCAGGCGAGGAGACCTTAGGTATGGGGGCACACACGCGAAATCGTCTGCGGAAGCAAAATTCTAAAATGGAGCGAGGTAAGCCAAATGAACTTCGCCTTACATCTAACGTGTTGCCTCAGAAAGTAGATCCGCGTGCCTTTGACTGCTCAGCGGTGGAAACACAATCAGGGACTCCGTACGGAGCCGATGGGTCTCCCAGCATGATACAAATTGCATCACCCGTCAGACAGACACCGTCATCGACCGTTGTATTGCCACCATCAACGGCAGCCGCGCAGCCCGTGTTAGCCGTGGTTGAGGCTGTAGTTGCGGCAGAGGCGGAAGCGGGAGTGGGGGGGGGGTCGATGCAGCCGAAGCCGTCGACATCCCTCTTGCATCGGCCTACCTCGAGGCGAACAATAAAAATCAATTCGTCTGCATTGGCACTAAATCTGAAGCGGCTTTTCGCCAAACTGAAAAATCTCCAGTGCAGCTTGTAAAGAACCCGGCGTCCGAACCAAATGTTCCAAAAACTTTAGAAGCTCAAACTGAGCATTCATTAAACAGCGGGACTGAATATACAACGCGCTTGCCTGTTCTCCCTGAAATCGTGTTAATCGATCTGCTGGGGCTTCCAACAACAGCATATTTAGACGCCTCTGAGACCTTCTCATTTGACATTACCGATGCTGATTTATTGGCATTGCGGTCTCCATCAGTCGGAAGCCTAAAATCTCCCGAAAAACAAACTAGCATCATGCAGTCCGATGCTATGTCAAAAAATACTGAGACACAGCAAGGCTACACCAGCACATGGGACTCTCAAAAAATGGCCAAACCGTCTGACACGAGGCTTCACATTCAAAAAGGAGATTCCCAACTGTACGTAACAACACAAGCATCAACATGCACTGCAAACAAGGTGGTTGGACGTGCACCAAATGACGTTAAAAACTGTGTATCGTCAAATGCTTGGGCAATGTCCGAGAATAAAATGCCCAAGTCAAAATCACAGCTGATACCTAATGCGAACACATCCATGTCTTTCGACGTTGCCGCGCGTGAAGCACGGCTAACTGCCCGACTCAAATCAGACTTTAATCTAATGCGAGAGCGCTTAAACGAAACCTTCTCAACTAACGATGTCAACGTGCTAACTCCTGGTTGCAAGGCAAGCACTCTTCGCGAAGAAGCAAAACATACTTCTCAAAAAATGCTCACTCCATCACACCCTGGTCCCATAGTAGGTCCTTTAAACCTGGATGCATCTGATGACCACCAACGAAAAAATCGACAGAAAAAAACGTAGAATGAAAAACATGATGACCACAATGCCGATCAAACTGCAAATAACTCGACAGAAAATGGACCATTGGAATCAAATGAAAGTAAAGGTCCCGAAAACTACATGAATTGCAAAGGAAATCTCTATCGCGGCTGGAATTCAGATTCACAATAATGTCTTAGCGGCCACCTCAATAGCATTAATGCCATTTATGAAATTATATGAGCCATTAAATGAATCTGTACGCAACCAAAATTCTATCTTGGCAGTGTTAAACAATAAACTGTTGACACTGGGAAAAGGCAACGAATACTTAAACAATCGTTTGGACCTTGAAGCTGCATCAACTCATCAATGGCACTCTCGTCTAAACGAAATCACACGAAGGGAGGCACATGAAAAATTAGATCTCGCTGAAGCCCTAGTAGAGTGCACAAAGTGGCTTAGACATAATGTCGCTGTACAACCACTCAGCTATTTAACGAGAGAGCCTGTAGCCGGCAGTCGGTGCCATTCTGATCACGGGCTGATGCCTACGCAACAAGGGAGCTGTGATCACCTACGGATGCAATCGAACGACCCTGAGAAAATTATCATAGATACTGAGATCAGCGGTGCAAAAACTGTAAACAAGAATGAGTAAACCATCCCACTCGTGAAAGCCCTGCCCTCTGTCGTGGAATCTACCATCGAAGTAACCAGTACAGCGGGCTCCTCTACCTCGACCGATGTTCAACGAAGGCCTACCACAAGTAAAGAGGCATCAGATGTGATAGTTGGAGCAGGGCAAATTGAAGTGCTCCCAACATCACAGATTACACCGGCAAATCAAGCAGTACTAATAGAGAAGAAAATCTCCTTTGACATTTTGTCAGGTACAGCAAAAACAATACAAACCGTAAAAACATCAGATAAATTGAAGGCAAAACAATCCAATGCCTTAAACTGTAAAGAGAGGTCCGGCTCCAAAACGTCCACGAACTAACGAGGCAAAAAAATTCATAAGAAACTTGATCACACCGCCGCGGCCAGTGGCACCAAAAACCAGTGTTGCGCCGAAAAAACCTGACGCCCAAGAAACTGTCATGGCGGGAGCAGTTCGCCTCACAGATAACAATGAAATATCCACCAAACGCAGAAAAGATGACATCAGTCCATCAGTTGACCAATCCATAGAAGGGTCAATTGAACTTTGTGATTTATCAACCTACTCAGTTGATGACGAACAAGAAACCGACGTTGTCTCTAATGCGCGCGATTTGTCGGAAAGAGAACTGGTCAGTTCAAAACCATCTACTGGAGGAGAAGAAAGAGATGTACATTCGGATCGCTATCCTTTAGGCCCCATTGGGTTATGGCCAAAAGAAGCTGAAAAACGGCGGGACATGTTTGGTATGAATAAGACAGAAATAAAGAGCAAGTCCCAGATAGTGCCTGAAAAATCGTTACTGAAACTAAACCCGAAATATACAAAGGCCCAAACAAAAAATCTAAATCAACATGGCACTTTATGCAGAGTTGATCAACAGACATTATCTATAGGAAGTCTGTATAAACTGGAGCTCGAAAACATACTTGAAGATAAAAACGAAATAAACCTCAACAGAGCAAACGTGATGAGATTGCTGCACAACATACTTGCCTTGAGGAACATCCGATCTGACGATATCAGTATCGCAGAATATAAAAACGAATCAAGATCAGATTGGGTAATCTTGCATATGCGGACTAAAACAGTAGCGCGCCCAATTATTCTTGATGCGATAGATGACTTACTGTTCTATGGCTTTAATCTAACCACCGCGATAGAACCTCTAGTCCTTACTAAATCGACACATGGAATTGGCCAATGTCAAAAGACATCTGCTACAAAAAGGGAAGATCTGAGAAACCAACTTAAACAACAAACGACACAGGTCTCTGACGCAAATAGACAAAGAAACAACACTTAGGATGACGCAGGGTCTAGGCACGTGACCCAATTATTAACATCATGGAATACCAGAGGCTTCGCCCATCTATTTCACGAAGGAAGAGCTCATGACATCAAAAGCTTGTTTATTTGTTTTCAGGAAACCTGGCTTAGAAAGACGCCCTCCTGTGATGGCTATACAACATAACTAAATGAGGCTGGCAAAAACAAACTGACGGCCTTTCTCCGGTCTTCTTGCCATGATAAAACATTTGTCAGGATGGGAAGTAATCGGCATCCAGAATCCAAATTTATTTGTTCAAGCAATTACCCTTGAAGTGTCTTCCCATACTCTACAAGGAATAGAAGAAAAACAACACTTGCTGTTGGTAAACACCTACTGGAATCCCGCAATGATCACTGATGATGACTATCTGCGGTCAGTAACCACCCAAATAGACAGTTGCTATGCATCATTTGCTGCGCCATTCATATTAGTTTGCGGTGATCTAAACTTTTCTTGGTTTAATAAATCCAATCAGCCCAATCTGGACGACACGCAAGTGATTGCATCGGAAGGTTCTGATCGTAGTATGAAATGGACATACGAAATATCATCCCGTAATTGTGTGTTGTTGAATGGCTGCACAAAAGGAGATATTCCAGCTGCAGCAACGTGGCAACGTGATGACCTATCCAAAACTTTAGACTACATACGGGGATCTGAGAATTTGCAAGCTTTGATTTCTGACCTACAAGTAAGAAAAGCGTCCAATAGCGATCACAATCCACTTACCTTATCTTGGTATATGGGCCCTACATCAACACATCAAAGCTACCCTACTCAATTGGACATTAACTCTTCTCAAAATCGTTTAAGAATAAACAACAAGCAAATTGACATCATGACTTTGGCCTTTATGGCTTGTTCTACAAATCTATATACAGAATATACTCCTCTCCTGGATCAGCACAGAAAAACAAACAGGAAAACGATCAGAGACCACACCCATCCTTTCAGTCCAGAATTAAGCGAAGCGAAAAAACTACTCGCTAGTGACTTAAAAAAACTAAAATCTATCGGAGGGATTAACTTACCACAACAACTAGCCACCAGGCGTCAATATTATCGGAACTGGCTGAAATCCTTTAAAATCATTCGAAAACAGGAACAAGCGGAACTAATGCTGCGCCTCCTAATCCAAAAAGACAGTTCCAACATATGGAAGATAATAAATTATGGCTGTTTGACTCAACCCAATTATCTAACAAATGGTGTGAACGCAGCCTCTTGGATACTTCACTATGGCACAGTCTTTAACAACAATGGTGATGACACTACTTCAAAATTAAAAATAGAAGAGTGTAACTTGGATGTAAAAGAATCACTTGAGAACATTATACACGCAATTCATAAGTTAAAGTCATCATGCGCCGCTGACCCCGATGGAGTATCTAACGTCATGTTAAAAACAAATAAAGCAAGCTGGGCAAACTTCATCAAGGTGCTATTCGATCAGATTGCCCATACATCTAAAATTCCTTATTCCTGGGCAAAAGCAATAATCGTTCCAGGGTTTAAAAGAGGAAACAAAGAAGACCCAGCAAATTATCGCCCCATAGCGTTGCTCGACACTATGGGGAAGATTTTTGCCACATTCCTCCCAGAGAAAATTGCAAGATGGGCAAAATTGAACAAGATCTATGACGCGAGACAAACCGGGTTCACCAAAGGAGTCGGAGTGGAACTTAAACTGGCATTGCTAAACCTGGCTAAACTAAACGCAATCAAACAAAAAAAAAGGTTTTTAGCGTTTATTGATTTATAGCAAACCTTTGACTGTATAAACCGGAACTTGCTGTGGCAAAAATTAAAGATGTGGGGATGTCCAAATGACTTACTTGCCCCACTGATGGCATTACATGCCAAAACCAGCATCCGCGTACGTCTAAATGCAGAAGGAGAACTAACTGATGAAATAAAAACCATACAGAGTGTGAAGCAGGGCTGCCTGCTTGCAGCCTTACTGTTCAAACTTTTCATTTCAGATTTACCCGAAGCCTTTTTACTAACAAGGTGCTTTCCTCCGAAAATCAACGGCACGCATGTAACGCATATAATCTACGCAGATGACCTAGTGTTGCTTGATAGTACCGAAATAGGCCTACAACGATCACTGGTAGCACTGCAATCCTACCTAACGGCAAATCATTTAATGATAAATGTAAATAAATCTCAAGTGATGGTTTTTGGACCAAAAAACAACTCAAGAAAAGCGAGGTTCAACTGGCACATCGATAAGGAAATTCTATCAAGAACAGAAGCCATCCGATATTTGGGTGTTTCATTCAATGTATCAATCAGAGAATGGAGTTGGACAAATGAAATCATCTCGCGTATGCGAATGTTTGCTTTGCAAGGACGCAAATTGCATTTAAACTATGGGAAATTCTCCCTTCAACCAGTGACGACTTTCTACCTCCAGAAAGTGATCCCAGCAATATGCTTTGGTAGCGAAACAGGGTGGAACATCAGGGCATGCCTATGGGCCCAAGTTGAGGGCTGCTTTTGGCGTAAAGTCCTCCAGCTACCACAATGTGTCTCAATGGTGGCCGTGAGACACAAATTGGGTCTCGACTCCCTGCACTCAACAGTATTATGGAAATCCATACCACTGCTTAGTAAAATGAGACTGCTGCCAGTGACAACGGCTTACACAATCTTGGCCAACAAAAAAAATGATACATCTGCGTCCGTGCTAAATAGCTGGGAAGAGAACCTACTAGGCATCCTGGAAGATGCAAATATAAAAATGCCTTTGGTTCTACAGTCGCCGAAACTGGCAAAAATAAAATTCATGCAATCCAAGTGGATTAAAAATGCGGAAAGGCGAGCAGCATTATCCACAGGCTTAGACCTTGGTATGTGTGAACAGGAAAGAGGCACTCTACCGAAATACCTGTCTAAGTTTCCGTCTCCTTATCACCGGAATCAATTTCTAAGGCTTTGCCTTAATTTGTCCAACACTAAGCTACGCAAGAGGAGAATAAAAGATCCCATGATTACTGATGCTAATTGTCGCTTTTGTAAGCAGGAACTCGAATCTATCAAACATCTCATAATCGAATGCACACAGATCACTGAACAGCGCTCCCTCCATCTTGAACGTTATGCCCCTAAAAATGGCAATATGGAAGAGTGGTGGTCATATTTGATAACGGGAAGAAACGTGCAGTTAACCTGCAACGTGATCAACTTCATGGACATGGTACTGATATAATTATTGTAAAACATTGGTTCAGCAGTACAAGGATACTATCTTGGACGAATCATTATGCCCACGCTTGCATAACCCGAACGGAAAAATGCATTAATGCAATGACGTGGGCTGAGGATTATAAATGTATTTGACAAAAGAGTTTGTTTTTCTTTACAAAACTAAAAGTCTATAAATAAAAAAAATAAAAAAATTATTCCTCATATGGAAGAGGCAAAGGACGGCCGGCTCAAAGAGGCCAAGGAAAATGTACCCGTGGTGGACGGGGTAGAGGAAAGAAAGCCGCAGGAGCCGCTTTACCTTCGGCATCTGCATCAGCCGCTCCCAAACCACTCTGAGGTCTCCCATCACAAGACACCTGTAGGGGGCAGGTTAACTCACCATCTGACGGAATGGCAGGCTATTACGTCAGATGCTTGGGCATTGGAGACAGTTGCCCAAGGTTACGGCCTGCCTTTTCTACGCATCCCTCAGAGCCATCCACCGAGGAACAGCTCTCTGAAAGTGCCGGATCCGCTCCTCTTGCAGGAAATTGTAGACCTGCTAGAGAAAGGTGCCATAGAACCGGTACCTGTAACGGACAGGAACAAGGGCTGGTACTTCCTCCCCCCCCCCCCAATACTTTCTCATACCAAAGAAAGACGGAGGACTGAGACCTATCCTGGACTTACGAGAATTGAACAAGTTCCTCAGGAAGGACAAGTTCAAGATGGTAACTCTCTCGCAGATCCTTCAGGTCCTCCAGCTTCAGGACTGGTTGGTATCTCTGGACCTTCAGGATACTTATTTCCATGTGCCAATCCATCCCAAGCACAGGAAGTACCTGAGGTTTGCAATTGGCAACTCTCATTATCAATTTCGAGTTCTGCCATTTGGGCTGACCTCCGCCCGAGGGTCTTCACCAAGCTAATGTCGGTTGTGGCTGCAAGTCTAAGGAGGGAAGGGATTCATGTCTATCCCTACCTGGACGATTGGTTGATCAGAGCAGTTTCTTCGGAACAAGCTCGGATCCAACTAGATTGTCTGCCACTTCCTTCACAAGCTGGGCTTGTCCCTCAATTTAAAGAAGTCACAGATGATACCATCACAGACACTCCAGTTCATTGGAGCAGTCCTGGACACGTCCCTGGGAAAAGCCTCGCCTCCAGAGGTGAGGGCTCAAGATATTCTGCAGATGGTCACCAGGTTTCAAAATGCCCAACGTCTCCCAGCCTACGACTTTTTGAGGTTGCTAGGCCTCATGGCATCCTGCATATCCCTTGTGCCAGAGGCTTGCCTGAGAATGAGATCCCTTCAGTGGATACTGAGGACTCTGTGGTCACAATTCTCAGGGAGGATGACAGATATCCTCCGGATTCCGGACAAGGTAGCCCACAACCTTCAATGGTGGGCCTATCCAGAGAACATCTTGAAAGGAGAAATGTTTTGGCAACCATGGCCGGAGATAACAGTAGTCACAGACCCCTCACTCACGGGGTGGGGAGCCCATGCCAACGACTTGACCATCAGCGGTCGTTGGTCTCCATCGGAGTCCAGACTACACATCAACCTGTTGGAGCTGAGAGCCATCAGACTGGCACTGAAGGCTTTTCTGCCGTCTGTACGGGGGAGAAGCGTCCTGATAATGACGGACAATACAGTGGCCATGCACTACCTCATCAAAAGAGGAGGCGTAGGGTCACTGCCACTGTGCAGAGAGGCGATGCAGCTCTGGTTTTGGGCAATTCAGGAAGGAATCTCTCTATCGGCAATTCACCTAGCCGGAGAGAAGCGGAAGCTCTGAGCAGGCAGAACACAGTCTCCCACGAGTGGGAGATAGCTCAGGAACCCCTCAAGTGGATCTGTTCGCCACCAGTATCAACAGGAAGTGCGAAAGATTTTGCTCAAGGGAATTTCCCCCGAGAGAAGCTCTAGGAGACGCGTTCGTAGTGGACTGGGATTTCCCACTTCTGTGCGCGTTTCCTCCGGTCCCTGTCATTCCTCAAATGATCAGGAGGTTGAGAAGGTTTCGGAAGACCATGATCCTAATTGCCCCGGATTGGGCCAGGAGAACGTGGTACCCGGACCTTCTGGACATGTCCATCCATCCTCCAATTCGTCTACCGTACAGAAAGGATCTTCTCTCGCAGAAGGGAGGTCAGGTTCTCCATCCAGCCATCAAGACCCCCAACCTTCACACTTGGTATCTGAAAGGTTGAGGTACAAGGATTGGGACCTTCCAGGTGACGTCATGGAGGTGTTGCTTTCGGCCAGAAGGCCAGCAACTAAAACTCTATACCGCTGCCGTTGGAATACATTTTGCAGCTGGTGCAGAGAAAAGAATATCAAACCCTTTTCATGTGGTACACCTGCGGTGTTATCCTTCTTACTTTATTTGGCAAATTCAGGCCTTCAAGTTGGCACTATTAAGGGCAATCTCGCAGCGCTATCGATCTTTAAGCGCACTGCAGAGGAGCCATCGTATTTCAAAATTCCATTGGTAATACAGTACCTGAAAGGTCTAACTTATGTTTACCCTCCAAGACCATTCCAAGTTCCCTTATGGGACTTAAATCTAGTTTTAAACTTCCTAAAGGGTGCACCATTTGAACCACTCCACTCTCGTTCATTGAAGTTTCTCACCCTCAAAACTGTTTTATTGGTAGCATTAACATCTGCTAGAAGGGTTAGCGAGATACAAGCCCTATCTTGTAAACCACCTCATACAATTTTTCACAAGGACAAAGTCGTTCTACAGGTGAAGCCTAATTTCCTCCCAAAGGTAGTTTCTGAATTTCACATTACTCAGAAGATTACTTTACCTTCATTCTATCCTCCTCCCCATCCGGGGAAAGAGGAAGAGAGACTACACATGCTGGACCCTAAGCGAGCCTTGAGTTTTTATATCAGTAGACTTGCTAAAATTAGACAAGCAGACCAACTCTTTGTAGGTTACGCTGGACATAAATTGGGATTACCAATAACCAAACAAACCATCTCCAGATGGATTATTTTAGCCATTCTGGAATGCTACAAACTGGCAGGGAAAGAGCCCCCTCAAAATCTAAGGGCTCATTCGACCAGGGGTATCGCAGCCTCCTCGGCTCTTCAAAGAGGAGTACCAATTAGAGACATATGTGCGGCTGCCACATGGTCGTCCGCACATACCTTTACCAAATTTTATAGCCTGGATTCCTCCTCTAGTCAAGAGACTAGATTTGGCAAAGCTGTGTTACACTCTGTTCATTCTTAAAGAGTAATATGGCATCTCTTACTCCGCCTCCAATCACATACCACTGCTATGGGAGTCTATCATAGATAAGGAATACGTCGGAGGACACAATCCCTTCGAAGAACAAGTTACTCCTTACCTGGTAACGTTCTTTCGATGGGATGTTCCTCCGACGTATTCCTTATCGCCCTTCCCATCCATCCCCGCAGTAACATTTCCCTTGTGGTTGCAGCTTACGCTCCTTCAAGGGCAGTAACCATTCATGCAATAACTACCTTAGTCTACAAAACGGAACTGAGCAACGGACGCTGCGCGTGGCCATTTATAGGCATGATGACGTCGAGGCCAGCAAGCTGGAGATACAAATATCATAGATAAGGAATACGTCGGAGGAACATCCCATCGAAAGAACGTTACCAGGTAAGGAGTAACTTGTTCATCTGTCCCGTGCCTGTAGTCTGTTGAAGTTGCATCAGGAAATGTTAAGACCCTGTGAGGAATTGGTCACCGTCTGCTGTGGCTGTAAGCTCTACTGCACTCTTGGCGCTTGCTGTTGTAGAGTTTGATTCTGCGGAAATCCATCTCCACCCTGCTGCGAAAACGCAGGTGGATTCACCACCCCCCCCCTCTTGTAAATTGGTCATTTTGCACCTTCCCTTGACTCCTGCACATAGGCGCTAGATGCCCTGTCATCCCACACATCCAACAAGTTGACGGCGGTCTGATCATTTGCCAATTTTGCATATTCTGATTTCAGCCTTGCATATTCTGAAAGCCTCCCTGATTATTTTGCCATTCCCTTCCTTGTGAGCCTCTTCATCTTGGACTAAACCAATTATTGCTTTGATCAAACTGCCTTTGCTTATTGACCTGCTGTGCATTGGATCCATGTGTGCTAGTTATCATTGCCCCTTCAATGGCATATTTTGACACTTTTGTCTGCACTAATTTGGCTTCTTGGCCTTTCTTTGCATCATTTTGCTTGTAATTTTTCTCTTGCAGCAGCCTGCAATAATGTACAATGGTCAGTTGTATTTCTGACCATCGTTTAGCTTCGAATCCTACCAATTTCTTGAGCTGTTTCTGCGCCTGGTCTGGCAGCCCTTGACATAATATATGGTAAAACACGGGTATAGATATCCCCCAAGATTCACAAGTTTCCAGTACACATGCGTCTTGAAACGTCTGAATATAAAGCAACGGATCATCTCCCTCTTTCATTTTACGCGTCATTATAGCTCCCATGTCAGAAGTGTCCCGGTATAGCACTCGAATCACTATCCACACCGCGGTTCTGCAATTGTTAAACAGTGCTCCGTCATGCGCAGTGTTGACTATAGTCGCACCGGGGTAACCTGCACATGTCCAAACATCGTCAGTCTATCACCAAGTATGGCGATCAAAAGTCCCTTGTTATCCCCTATAGCCAACGTATTACCTCCCGTCATTTTTTCTAACTCGTGTATCCATTTCCCAGCTCCAGATGTCAACATTGGGAGCTTGTTTTTTAGATTCTCTCCATCTGTGGCCATGGTATATACTGTGACCTTGTCCCTCCCTTCTCTAACAAGGGAAACACTGACGTGCTAAACTCCTTTTCTTCTCATCATTTGTCCGTCTACCGCAGGGGTAATATTCCCACATTGCCGTCTGTCTGGCAATGTCCTTAACCTGCTTACATATGGCGGGGGAGACACCCGCCTCTGACCATGTGGCAATCCTTTGTGCCGATCTGACCGTGTCAATGACTCTGGTACTTTAGTTGTGGATGCGATTGAGTCTGACCATCTTATTCCCTTATCCCTAGAGAGGCATCTCTCGCGATCTCGCTCTGTGCCTCTTTCTTCTCTTGCACAGGCTTCCCTTTCTTCGACTGATATTGCTTGTGTCCAACTCGTGCAGCTTCTCGCATCTTCCTAATTTCTATTTAGAGTCAGCCGATCGAACAACAGCTCTCTGCTGCTGCGTGAAGCGTCCTCAGTTTCGTACAACTGAGTGCTGTCAAGGTGCTCATCCTTTCCTTTTCCTTGGGGTACCTTTTCTAGTCCCATCTCATCCTATATTCGATCGATTGTCTCTCTGATACTTCTGGTGTAGAAGTCGTCTTCTAGATTTACTCTAGACGTGCTTGGTACTGAATTGTACTCTGGAAAGAATTCTTCTATATCTTCCCATTCTACCACTGGATCAGGTTTTCTAACCTCCCTTTCCAGATACTCGAGATCACGCGCTCTCTGTCTTTGCTTGTGTTCTATGTCGTCATCAAATTCTCTACGCTTCCTCTCTAACACTGTCTTCCTCTTCCTTCCCTCGTATCGCTTTGTTCATTCGCCCTTTGTATTTCCTCATCTCGCCGTCTTTTTATTCTCTTCTCTCGTATCTTTTGCTCTTCTAGTCTCCTTTGTTCTATTCTTTCCTGATCATCAGCTGTTTTGTTGTGTTTTCTTTGTTCTTCCGCCTTTTCCTGTTTTCTAACTTGTTCATCATGATATAACTGCTCTCGTTTCTGCCTATTTTTTCTTACCCCTTCTTCTCTTAATCATCCTTCCTCTTCCTTATCCCTTCTTTCTTGTTAGTCTCGTTCTCCCCTTTGTCTCATGTCCTCAATGCCTTTACCATTGAGTTTCAATAAAATCTGACCTTCCATTCGTTCTGTGTGAGTGCCATCTCATCAGTTCTATCTTCGTCCCCTTTCCATCTCTTTACCTCTCTTCCCGTACCTAGAGATGTACTTGCTTGTGCTTGATCACCTTTTTCCTTTTCACGTCTCTCCTTGTCCCTCGGGACTTTGGAGGTAATATTTCTTTACTTGTCTTTCTCTGGGCTTTCGCCATTACTTTGCGTAGGTGACTCATGACGGGTTGCTATTTCCCGTTGCTGCCTTAAATTCTCTCAGTGGGTACAATCCTTCTTCTTTACTAGCTTAGTTCTTTATTTCAGACGGGGCGGGTGGCGCAGAAGGCTCTTCACCCCCCCCCCCCTTTGCATATTTTCAATATCCAATCTAACGGCAGCTCCTCCTCTGTTTGTTCCTGGTACGTCTTCCAAAGTTCTAAACTAGCCAGGCGCTTGTCTAACTTTTTGCCAGTGTACGTGGCATGTAAATATGTCGTCATGTGCTGCAGGACCGTTTGGGATAGCGATCCGCCTTGGGACCAGGGCATAAAAATGTTTCTGTGGTCTCTTTAACCCATTACGCACTGTACTGTTGAAGCTTAGGTGCGTGTTTCACTTCAAACTTGATTAAAATTGTGTCTCAAAAATCAACAATATGAGCGAGCACCAATCGTCGCAAGCTCCAATCCCGTTTTTTCAACAATATTTTTTACTTTAATATTGCTAAAAAAACAAGCATCAATTCATGTCATCCAATAATTTCCATCTACAATCATGCAATTTTCATACCTATTTTCACAAAAACTGTTTTCAACTATGTTGTCACAATTTTACTCAAAAATATAAAACAGTCAAACTCTGGCCGGACACACAAATCTTATGCCGCCTGCTCTCTAAGGTGCATCTTAACCCCTAATGTCTGTTCCGACATGGAACTTAAGCCCATCTCTTTTGGATTGTCTTTAATTAATCCGGTCTCCTACGTCATCCTATTTACAGGACTTTAGATAAGGGCTTCTGCTAGCATTCTTTAAAATCTAGGAACTGGGCGTATACCCTTATCGCGGTCACACTCACGATAACTCTTAATATTGCCCGGCCACACTTGAGTCAATATCTTTCACCTTATACATATATTACGCTCTTACTCTGACGTTATATTTTATCCTGCCTCCCTCCGTTACCTTCCCTTAATTGTTTTTTAAGCATGCATGCTTTGCCAAAACATTCAGTCTTTTTTACTCACTGTTCACATGTTTTTCGTCTACGTATGCTCGGGATCACCGCCTTAGTTACTGCTTCTCCGTGCCGCTCGCCCGATCCGCTATTCGTAGATGTGGAAGGGGATTTTGGGAGAAAACAAGGGACACGTCACAACTAACCTGCAGGGTTTTTCAATTCATCTATCCACCATCTACGGGGAGCTTCTCGTTTTATCAGCCGGATGATAAAGAACGTGTGATATTGCCGAGGACCCGAAGTTACTTAAGTCGACGGTCGATGGGTATCTTTATCTAATCTAACCATCTAACCTCTGCTGCCAAGTGAACTGGATGATCTCCAAGCAGCTTTTAAGATGAGTAGCAGTACCCTCGAGATAGATGGGGATGCAGAATCATACTCCTGCATTAAATAATTAAGACAACTCAATAGTTTGGCAAAGTAAGTCTGTTTAATGACAAGTTCATTAAACTGGAAGTACAACAGACATCAGCAATCGCTCGATCTTCTCACTCTTTACTTTTAGAAAAAACATAATATTAATAGCAAAAACTTGTCATTGCTGACGTACAACCTGCGCACTTACTAACATCATTCTACGTGGCAACCTTAAAACCTAACATGCAACGTGATTGGTTATAGGAAGGTAACTTTAACATGGGTACTATATCTGTATATAGTAACCGGGAGAGGGGATTGGATAGTCAATGTCAGGTGGGGCAACTAATCCCTCCCTTCAAAATGGCCACTATGAACGTCACTAAAATACGTCTCCTTGGCTCTACTCACTATAGGACCCTAGATTACATGATATTTGAAAGCACGCAGAAAGAACATCCAGGTGCAGAGAAGCTTGTCTGCACCCCAGCTTCCCACCAATTATGCTAAAATCAATCATCACCTCAGTAGTCATGTGTCAATTATTTCTTTGTAGTTTGGCCTTGAGTCTGCTCTGTGCTCTGAGAACTTTTAAGTAGTATGGGTATGGCGGCGATCCATGCATAGGTGTGAAAGTCTCACTCTTCCAGCCTGCCTTTGTCACGTGACTGGACACTGTGAAATCGGCTTTTCTGTGTCTTTTCTTATATTTGATTTAATTCTACCAGTTCCCTGACGTCTGTGGCTTATCTTGACCTTTCTGAACAGGATCCCGTTTTTCTTCTTTCCTTAATTGTATCCAATGTCAGCCCATTCCAGCCAGATAAGACCTTGGCTTGTTGGCATGGTCATCCTTTGCTGAGTTCTGCTCTTTCTTGATTCTCGATTTTCTTGCTGCGACACACTCCATTTGAGGCCTTTTGTAACCTTTGTTCAATTCTGCTCGTGTGCGTAGTGGACTTGCATTTATACACAAAGTGCTTTGTGAGGTATATACTTGTAATTGTTGGCGCTTGCCGCAATCTGTTGACTGTTAAGCATAAGCTAGCTTCACGATTTCTTTGCCTCTTGCAGTTACTTGCATCTGTACACGTTTAAACTAACTAAATATCTTCATGTATATGGCATACGTTTCTTCATCTTGACATCAACTTCTTCCCCTTGGGCTCAAGATGACACTTATCCTCAGTATCTCTTAAGTATTTTGTCTCTTTTCAGTATTCTTAGGTCATTATATCCTCTATATGTGTGTCAGCCCGATTTCTTATGACTTCACCATTCATCTTCCTTCATTATCTTCTTCGCTTCTTCAGGTATTTTATTCAAACAACCGTCATATTGTCTAGGATGTAGATATGGCTTATTTAATGGATACCTTACTGTCCAGGTTTTTTTAGGTGTCGGTATATTAATAGGTGCTGTTCTTCTGGTATGTACTGGGCACAGCCCATGTGCCGATTTAACTGTTCTTCATATGTCACATACTTTGGCGTGAACTCAATAGGCAATGGGAGGGGGGCAACTGGAGTGGGGATGATACGCGACACTTCCTCTTCAACAAACTACCATGATTTTTCCCGACCCCCGAACACTGGTAGCTAAAAAACGCGGGAGCCATGTTTTGCAAGATGGCGCCTAAACCCCCTTTGTTTAAACGGGTCCCAGTCTTCTTTTTTCGCCATTTATTTTTGGAAAGGTCCTTCTAGAGTTTGTCTCTGCGCACCAAACTAGGTTCGGTCCCTTTGTTTCTATGCCTTTGCCGGGCTTCAGGACAGAAGACCGCCTCTGGCGTCCGAGTGTCTGGGGTGGGCAGGAAGTGAGGAAGGTGCCCGAAACTCCCTCTGCTTAGTCTCCTAGGAGACCCAAATGCACTCTGGCGTGATTGGCTACTGACTGCCTTGCAAGGACAGCCACCCTGCTGGGTGAGTGGCAGCTAGGCTGTAATGAAAGGGAGAAAACTGGTTAAAAGGCAAGTTTCTTGGCTTGGAAGGCAGCGTCAACCACTGGAACGAAAGAACCGAAGACGAGCTGGAAGAGGACGGCTGCTGCAACTACTGGACCGTTGGTTTGCCTGGTGGAGCCCTGCTGCGGGTCCGAATCGCCACGTTCATCTCGACAGAAAAACCCCTTCAATCCTTTGAGTTGGTAGGACCAATCAACTCATAAGCCACCTGGACACCATTCTTGGATCTGGTTAGGATTAACCAGGGAGAAGGACACCAGCTTGTGTGCTTGAAGACCGCTACCGGAACCGAAGAATAGCCAGTTTTCCAGCTTTGTGACCAGTCCCTGTGCAGTGCAGGAGTCCCCCGACATCCTCTCTTGTCCCCACGACTGAGGCTCAGGAACAGCGAGATCTGCAGGAACTGCCAGGAACAGAAATCTTCAGCTGCATCTTTTTTTCAATATAAGGTACTGTGAAAACCCGACCAAGAGAACTGGCCTCTCACTGCGAAAGTTCGTGGAACTTTGGCAACTTGCAGGCCTAGTCAGCTTGTGACCCGACATATGAACCTTTCTTCTGTTAACTACTTCTAAGAACCGTGGCAAAGACTTTTCCGTTTAAATACCAGAACCGTTTTTACCTATACAAGACTCTAGAGCATTGACTTTGGCCTATCTATTGCATTGAATCAACTCCTCTGGTGAACTCAAACTATTTACACTGTTTCAAAGTAATTGTAATATTTGTTTTATTAACTTATGCCTTTTGCTCCTACTCCAAATGGTCTGAATGCCATTTTTCTCCCAAGTCTCCGACCTGGAGTATATTTATGTGTGATATTGATTGCCTCCTTTTAGTGAATGTTTTCTAACTGACTGTGTAATAAATTAAGAATTGTTTTACCAAGAAACCTTGAGTAGAAGTGTCTATCTGAATACTTGTTATTGTAGATCTCTATGTAACATCCTTACAAGCTCACATTCCCTCTTGAGATAACCCTGGCTGCTCAGCTCGCTACCAAATACTGTGTGATACAGACCTATACCAAAGGTTGGTTTTGCTTACACCTGTAGTCCTAGTGTGTAGTGGTCCCAAAGGGTACTGCATACAAACTTTGCCTACCAGTGTTTGCTAGGCATTTGTAAGTTAATGTGAGGGTTTTGAATTGTATTCGATCGCGAACTGGGGGCCAGTGGACACTTCTTCTGGCCACGGATATGAGGTCTTTTTTGGGAATATTAAATCTGCTTTTAAGGTGTTGTTTTGTATCACTTGCAATTCTTTTACATTGCCCAAGGACGTTCTGGCGAAAAGGCCATTACAGTAGTCAAGTCCGAACATAATGAGTACTCTGGCTAGCGTAATGCAGTTGTCAGAAGACAGGAAGGGTCTGCCTGCATTGATAAGTTTTAGTTGTGCAGTATGAGGATATTGTGTTAACCTGTCTGATTAGGGACGCATCCAGGTATACTCCCAAGATTATTACCTCTTTGGAGACTGGGATGGTGTTGCAATCTATAGTAAAAGATGTGTTTGCCTTGTCCAGTTTGGTAAGACTTTTCCAACGAACAACAGCTCAGTTTTTACATCATTGAGGCACAATAAGTGCATAGCCATCCAGGCCTGGATACTTTTGTAGATTGTGTTCAGTAAGTTAGTGTTGGTAGTGTAGTCGCCAGATATAGAGATAAGGATTTTGGTATCATCAACATAGTTAGTGTACAAGATACCCATTGAGTCGAGGAGGTCAAAGAGTGTCTTTGTGAACATGTTGTATAGCGTGACTGAGACACAGGCAACTTGGGGGACACCACATGGGACTGGGGCAGGCAGTGCTGATGCTGATGACGAAAAGACTCTAATGGTCCTCTTAGCCCAGAATGATTCATTCCAAGCTATTGCCTTGCAGGAGAAAATGGCCGCTGAGGCAAGGTGAAGGCAGAGGGTTTTGTGATCTAGATTGAAGGCAACTGAGAGGTTGAGCAAGAGAAGAGCTACTTTTTACCGTTCTCTTTGAATTCATCCATTTGTATTTTTAGATCGAGGAGAGCGGAATCAGTTCTGTGGCAGGACGGAAGCCAGATTGGCGCAGTCCCAGAAGATTGTTCTTTTCCAGCTAATTTTGGATCTGCAAGTACGCTGCTCTATCAAGTATTTTTAGAAGGAAGAAGACAGTAGTGATTGGACGGTATTTCGTGGGTATGCTAGGGTCGAGTGTTGGCTTTTTGAGGAGGGGGAATACCCAGGTGTTGTTTAAAGTTAGTGGGCACTGTACTGGTGGTAAATGAAGTGTTGTTGACCAGGGCAATGAAAAGGGCTGGATCGCTGGCGCAGTCTTTGATGAAGGGGGCCGGGCAAGTGTTGCCTTAACATCTAGAAGGTTTAGGTCTATGATGATTGAGTTAACTTCCAGGTCGGAGACTTGGGAGAATTCAAATGACCGATAGAATTGTCATGAAGCAACAAGGTTAGAGCTAGGAGTGTTCCATTGGTCAGAAGTTTAGTTTTCTTTGCTGAGATTTTGATTTGGAGAGAGATCTTGTCCAGAAGTGGGTTTTGGATATTAGTGCACCAAGTGGTATCTTTGAAGCGGGTGGGGAAACTGGGGACTCTTAACTCGAGCAGATTAGCAAAAAGCTCTCTAGAGCTGGACTGAGCACCATCAATCCTTTCGTTATACAAGACTTTTTTTGCTTGGCTTGTTTGTAAGTTTTGAATAGAGAGGTGAAGTTGGCTTTGTTTGTGTCTGAGGGATCCTTTTTCCAAATTGTTTCCGCTCCTCGCTGTTAGGGAGAATTCTCCAGAATGGCTAATTTCCCTTAACTACTGAGTCCCTCATCAGCTTTGCTGGATTTCTAGGATTTATTTTTTTCACCTGGTAGGAGTGTGAGCCTTTTTTCCCACTCTTACATGTGTTTTTCTATGTGCGTTTTAACATTCTTGTGTTCATAGACTGTGGAGCCTCACCTACTCCATAGGTATCATCTTTTTACTGTGTGTTACACAGCACCTTCAGTGCAGTGACACAGGGTTGTCTTTTAGACTTCCCAACTCAGACTCCATTTTCTGGGACTGACTACTGTCTCCCAGAACATGTGAAGTTGCCATTGACTTTATTAGTCTATTTAAAATCCAAAGACCCAGTGCAAACTATCTTACATAGAGTACTGGGAAGGGTTAATATTCATCCCTTTTTGTCTGTTTCTCTTGGAGCATTGCTTTGCTCCCTTTTCATCAAGACTTGGCCAGTGGCAGTGGTAACTACCCTATTTTTCCTACCGCGGTTATCTTAAATAACCTTGGTATTGTTTTAGGCTATCTTGGTAGCCTCAAACTTAAACCCGCTGGACCATATACGTTTTTATACGGTTCCAGCTGGGTTTATTCGCCATTTCTTTTTGAAAATGTCTTTCTCGTGTTTTACTACGCACGCCAAACAAGGTTTGGTTCCTTTGTTCACCGTCTTTTTGCGGGCTTCTCCACAGAAGCCCTCCTTAGGCACCTGAAAGTCTGGGTAGGCAGGATGTGAGGGAGGGGTTTTATGACCCCTGCAATGGGTTCCTTTGGTAACCCAAGGCACACTCCTGTTTGATTGGCTAGGTGACTGTCCTGCCAGGACAGCCACCCTGCTGTGTGATTGACAGCCAGGCTGTGTGAATGGAGGAAAACTGTATAAAAAGCAGGTCTCTGGGATTGGAAAGGCAGAGTCGCCACTAGAACAGAAGAGGACCCCTACAATGACTGAACCGCCCGTTGAAGCCCCGCTGCATGTCGGAATCTTCAGACTCCAACGACAGAGAGCATCTACCAGGAATCTTCTTCCCCTGAACTGGTGGGACTAACCAGTTCGCCCAAACTGCAAGCCAGGACTCCCTCCTCTGGTCGAATTTGCTGTACAGAGCTACAGTAAACCGGATAGCCAGGAAGGTCAGACCCTGCTTGGGCTTTAAGGAGCACATTTTATTTGTTGCTTTGCTCTGCTACTGGTTTCGTCCCTGGGCAGTGCAGGACCTTCCAGTCTTCCTACTTCATGTCAGTCCGACAGTCGCTTCAGGAACATTGAGCCTGCAGGACCTGCCAGGAACGACCGCCTCAGCTACAGCTTCTTCTCCATTTCAAGGTACTGTGCAAATCCGGTTGTTCATTTCGTACAGCCGCTGTGAAGGTGTGTGAAACCTTTCACCAATCCGAGGGCTTGTCCTTCTCTACTCTTTAACTTTTCTGTCGACCAACTCTGACCGGAACTCTTGGCAAAGATTTAACCGCAAACTACCCTGAACTGTGTGATCTTGAGCAAAAGACTTTTGTCCTATTGACTTTGGCCCTAAACCTTTTTGATTTGATTCCATCACTGTAGTTCCACTTTCTGTATTGCCCTGCTTACTTACCTGTTGTTGCTGCTCAATTTGTATCCAACTTTGTCTTTCCCTCCCTTTTTAAATTGTGGAGTGCCATTTTGCCCACACTTCATTTTTTAGCTTAACTTGTCCAGAATCTATTGGGAGTGGTGTGGTGTATTAAGAGTGTGATTTTTCAACTGCTTTACTTTAGTGAGATGTTATACAACTGATGTGTAAATAAATGTATTTCTGATGTTTGTTAATCTGCTTAGAATCACATGCTGTGCATAGGTCCGACATCCAGTGGTCACTGCGGAGTATTGCATTTTGTTTTTCGTAGTCGAAAAGGGGACGTCGACAAGGCGTGTCTGTAACACTATCCCTATAGTGACGTGCGGAGTACCCACAATCCCTCACGCGTCGAGGTCCCTCAGATTGTTTTTTTCTGCCCAGCTTTTGGTCGCCTTTACGCGGAGCTCCTCGAGAGACATTGCAAAACATATTTCCTGGACCTTGGTCCTGACTTATTACATTAACACATAGATCCCTCCCCTCGACGTAGCTGCGAAGCTGTTTCTCCGCCGAACAAGATCTTCGATGGAGGAGACGAGACGGAGGAGATCCTTCGGCGCTGCCGAACACGTGGCCTGGCCTCGCCGGCCAACATACAGTAGGGAGAGTGGGGGTGGAACTATCGTGTTTCTCTTCAAGAATGCCTTTCCTTTTCCCTTCCCTTTCCCTCTGGGTTGTTATCACCACAAATTATTGCCTCAGCTATGGAGAGGACACCCTTTAGGTTTTGCCTGCGCTGCAAGGGCAAGTACGCCTGGAAGGACAAGCATAAACGCTGTAATCGTTGCTTGCCCCTCGATCATAAAGAAGACGGCTGCGCGGCTTGTCAGCTTTTAAAACCCAAAACTCTAAAAGAACGTAGAGTCAAGAGGTGGGCGGCCTACGCCATGTCGAAGTTCGATTCCTCACCCGCCGCCGCGGAAAGTGACGAGGAAGGTGATAACACGACCTCCGTTGCGGAAGTCTTAAACCTCTCGAGGGAGCTCTCAGGCTCCTCGACTTCCGTCCCCAGCCCCGACGGGCTCGGCTCACGCCCTGCTTATGGGGATGAACACCCCGGCGACAAAGACGCACATAAGACTCACTCCCATAAGCACATGTAACGCTCACCTGATTCTCGCAGAGGCGCCGGTCTTGACTGGGCGACTACCGTATCTTCAAAGGTGATGTGTAGCACCCGGTTGGCTCTTTGGGCTGGACCTCTGTGCACTGTATGCCTGACTTCAAGAGTAAGATGTCTGCAGACAGAAAATATGGGATTAATGAACTGGGGTTATTGGGGTGTCCCTATCTCTTCCCTTTTTTGCTCTCCTGTAGACCCCCAAAGGTTAACGCTCTCACCTTAGGTAAGTGAATGCCGAGCTCTCCATCTGCCTCGGGGCAGGGTGCTGTAACCAGTTTCTTCACTGGATCGGTAGCGCAGGCCTCTTGACTTCAGAGGACTGCTGTCCGTCGTTTACTGCACGAACGGTAAGTTTCGAGTAATTCTATTGTCTTTAAAGTCTTTAGCAATGATGTCTCTTGTTTTGCAGGTTCCGGCGATGGCGGATGACGGGCTGAAGTGAGTTGAAGATGGAGTCCGTATGATGAATAGAAGCGCCTGGAAGCACGTAAGTAAGCGCTTGTTGCCTGCTTCACGATGCGCTCTAACTGTCTTTTATTTTGCAGGTACGAGTTCGGAGCGGCTGCAGGGTGCCGGAATACCCACTGGGGTTGATGTGGAAAGGAGTAATGGCACGTGAGTATCAAAGTTCCTCAATGTCTTTAAACGCACCTTGTTTTGTCTTTCAGATGCAGGATGCAGCGCCGAAGGCCTCCGGAGCGTGCGAAGAGTCGGTAAGCTTTTGTCTTTCAGATGCCGGAATGCAGTGTGAAGACCTCCGGAGCGCACGAAGAGTAGGTAAGCCTTTGTCTTTCAGATGCCAGAATGCTAACCTGTTCTTTCTTGTCTTTATAGGTGTTGCTGAAGACTGGATTCAGGATGGTAAGCCTTTTTCCTTAGGCCCAGGATCCGATGCAGAAGACACGATGAGCGTTCTGCTGCAGAGGATGCAGAATAACGCAAAGCAAGATTCATCCACCGGGTGTGGTTTAAATAGCCTCCTGTAGTGCTTAGGTGTCTCCTTCCACAGCCACGCCTAGGTAAGAAAAGAGTTCCTGCTTTCCAGAAGAGTTCCAGTGTTCTGAATCTAGGGAGTGGCTCCTGCCCCACCCAACAGGAAAAGTAGTTCCAAACAGAAGAGGATCAGAGACTCAACTGGCAGGCAAGTAAGCAGCATGATCTGCTGCAGGTAAGTCCACCCAAGCATTATGAGCCTGGCGCTTCCAGCGCTGGGACTGGGCACATTTATGAGCCTGGTGCCACTGGCGCCAGGACTGGGTCCAAAAGGTCCCAATTGGGACTGGTTGGCCCTCGGAACCTGGGTTATGGATCTGCTTCCAAGGGAGTTGGGAAAACCCTGTCCTTTTGGAAGCAGAGATCATGACAGTACCCCCCCTCAAGGCCTCTCCCAAACCGGGCTTCTCCGGGGGTTTTGGCTTGTCAGGAAATGTTCGGTGAAATCTTTTGATTAGGCGAGGAGCGTGGACATATTCAGGAGGTTCCCAGGATCTCTCTTGGGGGCCGTAGCCTTTCCAGTCAATTAGGTAAAATAGTTTAGATTTGGAGATCTTGGAGTCGAGAATGCTTTTGACTTCAAACTCGAGTTCTCCATCAACTAGGATGGGTTTTGGAGATTTAGTTAGTCGGGTTTGAGGTTGCACGGGTTTTAATAGAGAGACGTGGAAGACCGGATGTATCTTCATGTGAGGGGGCAAGTCCAACTTGACCGCTACTGGGTTTACTATGGTAGTGATGGAATAGGGACCAAGGTATCTTGGGTTGAATGTGCGTGGCCCTTTTAGAGGTAGATATTTGGTGGATAACCAGACTTGGTCCCCTACTTGATATTGAGGGGCTTCCTTCCGATGTTGATCTGCTCCTTTCTTGTATTGTTCTTTAGCCCTTTGAAGGTGAGAAACAGCTTCCTTAAAGGCTTGGGTGATTGCAGAATGCAGGTAGTCTACTGCTGGTGTTTCAAGATCTTGGAGGGGATCCAACTCTGAGGTTCGAGGGTGACTGCCGTACAAAAGAAAAAACTGTGTTTTCCCAGTTCCCGAATGGACAGAGTTATTGTAGGCATATTCGGCTATCCAAAGGATGTCTTTCCAAGTTTTTTCAGTTTGTTGCAGCATGCAGCGTAAATACTGTTCCAGAGTTTGATTGGTCCTCTCGGTTTGTCCGTCGGTCTGAGGGTGGTGACTGGTCGATAGTCTCACATCAATTTGAGCCGACCGACAGCAACTTCGCCAAAAATGAGAAATAAATTGACTACCTCGATCCGAAATTAGAACCGAAGGAAAACCGTGTAGTCGGACGATGTTTTCGAGAAATTCTCGGGCCAGAGTTGCTGCTGTTGGCAAGCCTTTGAGCAGAATGAAATGCGCCATCTTGGAGAATAAGTCCACGATTACTAGAATCGTATTGTATCCGGAGCATGGAGGTAGATCGGTGATGAAGTCCATAGAAAGCGTATGCCAAGGGCGAGGTGGGATGTCAATAGGGCGTAAGAGGCCTGCTGGTCTTTCCTTTTGACTCTTGTTTTGGGCGCATACTCCACAAGACATTATAAAGTCTCTGATCTCTTTTTTCCAAGACGGCCACCAGAAGTAGCGCTTGATCTTTTCTGAGGTCTTGGCCATACCGGGATGACCTTCCATTAAAGAATCGTGATAACAGGAGATTACTTTTTTCTGTAAATCTGTGCTGGGTAGGTATAATCGTTCTTGGAAATACAATAAGTTGTCCTTTACTGCAAAGTCCTTTCCCTGCAGATGCCAATTCTGTATGTCTGGTGGAGTTACAAGTTGCCTGGCTTTATCCTTAACTTCCTCTATGGATTCTGTGGCGATTACACCCAGAATTCTTTGTTCGGGAATGATTGGTACAGGTTTAGGGTTGATCAAGTGTTCTTCCATTCCCATCCGAGAAAGGGCATCAGCTTTACCGTTCTTTGTACCAGGTCGATAGGTAATTATGAAGTCAAACTCGGCAAAGAATAATGCCCAACGGAGTTGTCTAGAGGATTGGGCTTTTGCGGTTTTCAAATATTGCAGGTTTCGGTGATCCGTAATCACAGTAACGGTGTGTCGGGCCCCCAGCAGATAATGCCGCCAAGCCTTAAAGGCAGACTTGATAGCCAGAAGTTCCTTGTCAGTAATCGTGTAATTGATTTCAGGAGGTGAGAATTTGCGGGACCAAAATGCCACGGGATGCAACTGATTGGTTACCGGGTCCTTTTGTGATAGAACTGCCCCCATGGCAAGGCTTGAAGCATCAGTTTCCACGATGTAGGGGAGTTCGGGGCGAGGGTGTTTTAAGATTGGTGCAGAGATAAATTTAGTCTTCAAATCCTGGAAAGCTTGTTCCGCCTCGGTAGACCATTCAAAACGTTTGTTTTTCTTTAACAAGGCAGTGATGGGCTGGACTATTCGAGAGAATTCGGGGATAAACCTGCGGTAAAAGTTAGCGAAGCCTAACATGCTTTGCACACCTTTTACGGAGGATGGTGATGGCCATTTGAGAACTGCATCGACCTTCTTTGAATCCATACGTACTCCGCCAGGTGATAATATGAATCCCAAGAATTCAACTTCAGTCACGTTGAAAACACATTTTTCCAACTTAGCGAAAAGTTTGTGTTGACGCAATCTTTCGAGGACCATTTTCACGTGTTTCCGATGTTCAGATTCCGATGAAGAATAAACGAGGATGTCGTCAATGTAAACAACAACACACACATCTATGAGCTCTCTGAGGACATCGTTCATAAAATATTGAAAGGCGGCCGGAGCATTGCAAAGTCCGAAGGGCATGACCTGATATTCAAATAGCCCATACTTGGTGCGGAAGGCAGTCTTCCATTCATCGCCCTCTTTTACTCGTACCAAGTGGTAAGCTCCTCTAAGATCCAGCTTTGTATATATGCATGCTTTTCTGACTTGGTCCAGGAGTTCAGGGATCAAAGGTAACGGATATCTATTCTTAACGGTGATCTGGTTCAGGGAGCGATAATCGATACAAGTTCTAAGGTCTCCTTCCTTTTTTGGAACGAAGAACAAAGCTGAAGAAGCAGGGGACTTGGAAGGACGAATAAACCCATTCGCCAGGTATTGATCCAGGTATTGTCGAAGGTGAAGGTTCTCAGGCTCGGTGAGGGCATAAATTCTACTACAAGGAGGAGTAGATCCAGGTATCGGGTCTATCTGGCAGTCATAAGACCTATGAGGAGGTAGAGTGTTAGCCTGATCCTTCCGGAAAACATCTTGGTATTCAAGGTATTCGGGAGGTAACTGGGGAGTCTCTGAAGAAATTGCTGCCAGTGCAACACCAGGTGGAGGGTGACAAGTAGAGACACATTCTGGAAACTGGACCGTTCTTGCTCGCCAATCGATCAGAGGATTGTGTTTCTCTAACCAAGGTATTCCTAGAATAATCTGAAACTGAGGGGCCTTGATCACATCGAACACGATATTCTCATGGTGTCCATCTTGACTTACTAGCGTCACCTCTTGAGTGGTATGCGTTACTGGCCCGGAGGCTATCTCCGTACCATCCACTGTAGTAATGACGTCCTTTACAGCCTTGGGACAAAGAGTTAGATTCATCCTCAAAACCATTTCATGATCCACATAATTGCCGATGGCACCGCTATCGACGTAAGCTTCAATTGCATGTAATTGATCCGGATTATCAGGGCTAATGAGGACCATAGGTATCACGAAATGCGAGGTCACGGAACTGGTTTTCATGCTCGGCAAGAGGACCTCTATTCTTGTCGGGCGAGGTCGTTTCCCTGCTCAGAGTTTGTAACTTTGGTAACTGCAGCTCCTACTGCCTTCTTGGCAGGTTTCACCGGACAGTCTCGAAGAAAGTGCCCTGAGTTTCCGCAATATAGGCATAATTGCAACTGTTTTCTCCTTTCCCGCTCCTTTTGTGTTAGAGGACCTTTCAGACCCCCGATTTGCATGGGTTCCCCGGAGTCTACTCCTTTGGAAGGAGTTGGCGGTTTGGAAAATACTCGAGCATCAAACTTGGAACGGTCGGCCTTCCTGTTCTGCAGTCTATGATCTATTTGAACGACCAAGTCTATATAATCCGAACAGTCTTGTGGGGGATTCACTACTTGGGCTAAAACGTCTTTGAGCTCTCGACGTAGACCTCTGTAAAACAGCGTAATCCTTTTGTCCTCAGGCCATTGAGTTTCCACTATTAGTCTATTGAAAGATGCAATATAAGCCAAAAGGTCTTGATTACCCTGTCGCAACGAAAGAAGCTCATTGTCCAAGGCCTGCCCCTGTGAATGTCTTGCGAACAGTTTTTCCATACTAAGCTGAAAGGCTTGAAAATCATGGAGAACCGGATCATCTTGATTAACTAGAGGGATCGACCAGTCTGCTGCATTGCCACTAAGGTAAGAAAGTACAAAAGCTACTTTAGCTTGATCAGTTGGAAAGGCTGCTGGCCGGCATAAGAAGTGCAACCGGCACTGATTGATAAATACTGCAAACCTCTTTGGGTCACCAGAAAATCGTTCGGGCGGAGCCAGAGGTACATTCCCAGGTAGGTTGATCTGCACTGGATTCATAGAGGATGTTGAAGGAAGATTTGCCCCTGATGCGGGTAACGGGGTTTGTCCGGCTTGTGACTGTAGCAATTGTCTAGCAAGACCGTCTGTTCTCTCCTTGGAAATAATCAGTTCCCTTCTTAGAGCATTCGTTTCCTGACGAGCTGCATGCACTTCTGCCCTTAGTTCCCCAAGTAACCGGGCTAGGTGGTCAGTATCCGAGGTTTCCATAGCGCCTGGGCGAGAGTTTTGCGGTAGGCTTTGCGTTCTGTACGCTCACCTGATTCTCGCAGAGGCGCCGGTCTTGACTGGGCGACTACCGTATCTTCAAAGGTGATGTGTAGCACCCGGTTGGCTCTTTGGGCTGGACCTCTGTGCACTGTATGTCTGACTCGAAGAGTAAGATGTCTGCAGATAGAAAATATGGGATTAATGAACTGGGGTTATTGGGTGCCTCTCTCCTCTTCCCTTTCTCTTCTCCTGTAGAACCCCAAAGGTTAACGCCCTCACCTTAGGTAAGTGAATGCCGAGCTCTCCATCTGCCTCGGGGCAGGGTGCTGTAACCAGTTTCTTCACTGGATCGGTAGCGCAGGCCTCTTGACTTCAGAGGACTGCTGTCTGTCGTTTACTGCACGAACGGTAAGTTTCGAGTAATTCTATTGTCTTTAAAGTCTTTAGCAATGATGTCTCTTGTTTTGCAGGTTCCGGCGATGGCGGATGACGGGCTGAAGTGAGTTGAAGATGGAGTCCGTATGATGAATAGAAGCGCCTGGAAGCACGTAAGTAAGCGCTTGTTGCCTGCTTCACGATGCGCTCTAACTGTCTTTTATTTTGCAGGTACGAGTTCGGAGCGGCTGCAGGGTGCCGGAATACCCACTGGGGTTGATGTGGAAAGGAGTAATGGCACGTGAGTATCAAAGTTCCTCAATGTCTTTAAGCGCACCTTGTTTTGTCTTTCAGATGCAGGATGCAGCGCCGAAGGCCTCCGGAGCGTGCAAAGAGTCGGTAAGCTTTTGTCTTTCAGATGCCGGAATGCAGTGTGAAGACCTCCGGAGCGCACGAAGAGTAGGTAAGCCTTTGTCTTTCAGATGCCGGAATGCTAACCTGTTCTTTCTTGTCTTTACAGGTGTTGCTGAAGACTGGATTCAGGATGGTAAGCCTTTTTCCTTAGGCCCAGGATCCGATGCAGAAGACACGATGAGCGTTCTGCTGCAGAGGATGCAGAATAACGCAAAGCAAGATTCATCCACCGGGTGTGGTTTAAATAGCCTCCTGTAGTGCTTAGGTCTCTCCTTCCACAGCCACGCCTAGGTAAGAAAAGAGTTCCTGCTTTCCAGAAGAGTTCCAGTGTTCTGAATCTAGGGATTGGCTCCTGCCCCACCCAACAGGAAAAGTAGTTCCAAACAGAAGAGGATCAGAGGCTCAGCTGGCAGGCAAGTAAGCAGCATGGTCTGCTGCAGGTAAGTCCACCTAAGCATTATGAGCCTGGCGCTTCCAGCGCTGGGACTGGGCACATTTATGAGCCTGGTGCCACTGGCGCCAGGACTGGGTCCAAAAGGTCCCAATTGGGACTGGTTGGCCCTCGGAACCTGGGTTATCGATCTGCTTCCAAGGGAGTTGGGAAAACCCTGACCTTTTGGAAGCAGAGATCATGACAGCACACAACCCACGGCTCTTCTTCGGAGAAGACGAAGAATCCATCAGCGCCGAAGGAGACGCAGGGCACCCCGGCGTCTACCTCAGACCGTAAGAGTCTAAAGCCCTACTCGCAAAAGCAGCTGCGACCAGCGACTGGGCTTTCCACAGATAAAGGCTCTACCCCCAAACCATCCGACGTATCGCTCCATGTAAGAGCGCCCGTCGCAGTACAACACACAACGCCCGTAACGTCGAGACCAGAAACCTCCCCAGACAATTTACTTGTCGAGAGCCTAGCGAGGATTGTTTCCGCCGATACCCATAAGCGGACGACGAAAGACGCGTCGAATACCGCGCAAAGGGCTAAGGACACGCCGAAAAAGCCGAAGGGGAGCCAGGAACTGCCCCCTTCATCTAGAGGGACTCTGGCCTACCGGAAGGTTTTTCAGACGGCGACGGAAACCTTTCTTCGACGTTGTGGGAGAGGTCAAAGCATTTCCAGGCAAAAAACACTAATTTCCCCCCCCCCCCCTAGACTACTCAGGGGTACCCCATGAAACTTTGGAGAGACTCCATTTCTGTATGGAGAAAATGGAAAGGTTTATGGAAAACCAAAACCTACCAACACCCAAAAGACCAAGAGAAGGACCCCAGGTGGACCCCATGGTCAAATTCCCTAGGCTGTTTAATCCTTCACATGAGGAATTAGATGTGTATGACCTCACTGAAGAGGAACAACATTTTCAGGAAGAGGATGAATTTTTGGGTGTAGAGGAAGAACGAAACCTAGAGGAGGAGGGTTTTCAAGAAGATCCAGATACAGGTGCAGGGGGCTTCGGAGAAGAACTAGAGGTAGTTACCTCACACCCCTGGCAGTCCCCATCAGCGTACTCTGACCCCGATGCCATAACCCTATCTCCTCCCAAAGACTCGCCTATTAGGAACACTTCTCCTATAGATGACCAGCCTACGTTTAATGCACTGTTGCGCAAAGCAGCAGCGCATTTCGAATTAGACACAGGGGAGACCTCTCCTGACATTGACTTTGTGGAAAAAGTAATTAAGGATAAACCCCCTGTCAGTCAAACCATTCCACTCATTGCTTCAGTAAAAAGAATCATCATCATCCCTTCTCTATCCACTCCTGCGTTGGTCAGAGGGGTCCACCCTCGAATAGAAAAACTCTTCAGTCCATCTCCTTCTGACCCTTTGTACGTCAGGGGCCACTCCGTACCAGACTCCCTTGTAGTAACTAATACAAGGAAGAGGGCAGGGGTGCCACTGTCCACCAGCGAGGCACCTCCAGACAAGGAGGGGAAAAAGCTGTGTGCCCTGGGGAAAAGAATCACAGCTTCCGCCGCGTTCTCAGCAAGGATCGCTAATAACTCTTTACTTGCAAGCTACGCAGACGCACAGTGGGGCAAGCTACGTAGCGACGCTGAAGAGGCACCAGAACCCCTGTGTACACGCCTTCTAGCCACAATCACAGAAGGGACACTAGTGAACCAAAGCATCGTTAAAAACACTTTAGATGCTGCAGAGACTGCTGGGCGTTCCCTAGTCCAAGGGATACTCCTCAAACGCCATGTCTGGCTGCGCAATTCAGGGTTTAAACCTGAAACACAGGCTTCCTCGATCAACAAACCTATAGAGGATACCAATCTCTTTGGTAAGGCAGTTGATGATGCCCTAGAAAATGCTAAAAAGGAGTTTGACACTATCAAGACCCTTGACCAGATTTCTAGGCCCCCTAACAGACGCGGCTATGGCAATAAGCGCTTTTTTTCGTGGCCAGCGCCAGCAGCAGAATCAACAACAATAATACTCGGCCAACAACTGGTCCTCTAACCAAGGTAATAGTGGCCAGTACAATCAGAGAGGCCAACGCCGTGGCAAGGGGAGAGGTCGGGCCTCTACCCCTAGAGGCTCCCAGGCCAATAACAGCAAATGACCCGAAGATTCGGGTCCCCTCCCATGCATCGCCGGTAGGGGGCCGGTTAACATCGTTTCTTCCGCAATGGGAGGGAATAACATCAGACCGTTGGGTACTATCAACCATAGCCCGCAGCTACTGTATAGAATTCAACAGTTCCCCAACATACAAACCCCCACGGGGACGACACATGACACCAGAACACCTTGCCATCCTTCTACAGGAAGTGGAACAGCTACTGGAAAAAGGAGCTATAGAGGTCGTGCCTCGGGTAACGGAAGGTATTTATTCAGTGTACTTCCTTGTACCCAAAAAGGACCTAACCATGCGCCCTGTATTAGATCTGCGCCCAGCGAACAAATTTGTCAAACTCCAAAAGTTTTGCATGGTAACCTTACAGGAAGTAATCCCCTTGCTATCACAAGGGGATTACATGACAACACTGGACATGAAAGATGCATACTTTCATATTTTAATGTTGCCAGCGCACAGAAAATACCTCCAGGTTCATGATAGAGAACAAACACTACCAGTTCAGAGTGCTACCCTTCGGGATAGCATCAGCACCAAGGGTATTCACGAAAGTACTGGCAGTGGCAGCGTCCCATCTGCGCAGGTTGTCCATCCCAGTATACCCTTACCTCGACGATTGGCTCATAACAGGGGATTCCTACGAAACATAATTCTCCAATACCCAAAAGACTGTAGACCTTTTGTTCCAACTGGGCTTCTCCATCAACGAGAAGAAGTCCAGCTTAGACCCCGGCCAGATCAAACAATTCCTAGGGGCTCTAATTCGAACAAAGGACGGCCTCGTCTTCCCCTCCAACGAGAGGGTCCAAAACATGCTGTTTCAGATCCCCCAATATGTGGCAGGTCGAGAGGTGACGGTACGCAAAGCAATGCGCTTGCTAGGAATGATGGCGTCATGCATTTATTTGGTATCTCACGCGCGCCTGCGCATGCGCTCAATGCAAGAGTGGCTCAACAGCCAGTGGTGTCAGGCCAGCGGACAATGGGACGATCTAGTGGTGGTCTCGCAGGCCTTGGTTCTCTCGCTACGGTGGTGGACAAAGGAAAGCCTGCTAATAGGGAAACCTTTTGCCACACCCTCAGTGGAAGCCACTCTAACCACAGACGCATCCCTCACAGGATGGGGGGGCTCACCTATCCCATCAGACTGCTCACGGAGTGTGGACTCCAAGCGTAGCATCCAAGCACATAAATCTACTGGAGTTACTGGTCGTGTTCAAGGCACTGAAAGCCTTCCAAGAACACCTACAAGGAAAGACGGTGATGGTCCTCACGGACAGCACCACAGCCATATACTACCACAACAAGCAAGGGGGAACCCACTCTCCAGGACTGTCCAAGCTGTCCCAGAACATCTGGAAGTGGGCTCTCAGATGCAACATGTTCCTACTGTCACAACATGTACCAGGGGAACTCAATCTGCTAGCAGACGATCTCGGCAGAGATTTCCCCCTGCCCGCAGAGTACGAATGGCGGTTACACGAAGACATCGTCTTCGACGTCTTCACACAGTGGGGTTTCCCAGAAATAGACATGTTCGCAACTCTGGAGAACTCAAAATGCCAAGATTATGCCTCCAGGTACCCTTAGAACCAGTCCAAGGGGTACGGTCTATCGATTCCATGGTCAGGGAAATTTGTTTACGCTTTTCCCCCCGACTCCCCTTCTCAACAAGATTGTGCACAAGATGCACCGGGAACAAGCCACCATGATACTAGTGGCCCCTATGTGGGCCCGGCAACCATGGTTCGCTCATCTGATGGAGATGTCTCTGTTTCCACCAGTGAAACTGCCATGCCCGTACAACATGCTGTCACAGGACAAGGGCAGGACACTGCATCCATGCCCTCAAACCTTGAACTTAGCAGCCTGGCTCCTGAGGTCATAGAATTTGGACATTTACAACTTCCACAAAGGTGCATGGACATCCTCAGGGAAGCTACAAAACCTAACACTCGTCACTGTTATTCTAGCAAATGGAAGAGATTTGTCATCTGGTGTAGAGGAAGAAGCATCAATCCCGTTGACTGCTCTCCCACACAAATTGTTCTTTACCTGACCCATTTGCTGGACTCAGGTCTAGTATTCAATTCTATTAAAGTCCACCTAGCGGCACTTTCTGCATACACCACTTCCCAACTCAGTGTCATGGTGGAAAGTCCCAGTGATCAAAGCCTTCATGGAATGGGTAAAAAGGATACACCCTCCAATAGCAAACCCAGCTCCCGGCTGGGACCTAAATGTGTTACTCACCAGGCTCATGGGTTCACCCTTTGAACCCATGCACAAGGCAACTCTTAAATACCTCACTCTTAAGACTGCTTTTCTAATAGCTATCACCTCCATTAGGAGAGTAAGTGAACTACAGGCTCTTTCTGTTCTAGACCCCTTTGTAACGGTTCAGAGATAAGGTGGTTCTACGCACACACCCAAGGTTTGCACCGAAATTCATCTCGAAATTCCATGTCAACCAGTCAATAGAACTACCAACGTTCTTTCAAAATCCCTCAAATCTAGGAGAAAAGAGCCTGCATACACTTGATGTGCGCAGAGCTGTCATGTTTTATATGGAAAGAATTAGACCACTGAGAAAGACTAATCAGTTCTTTGTCTCGGTGGCAGCAGGAAGAGAAGGAGATGCAGTATCAAAGTCCACTATATCTAGATGGATTGTTCAATGCATCACTCTCTGTTATTCTCTTGCTAAGAGAGACTATCCTTCAAGCCAAGAGCACACCTACTTGTGGCACTGGGGCATCCATAGCATTCATTGCAAATGTTCCCCTTGAGTCCATCTGCAAAGCGGCAACCTGGAGTTCTGTTCACACCTTTACAAAACATTACTGTCTAGATGCCCGCTCTAGAGCTGATTCCCAGGTGGGACAAGCAGTATTAAGACACCTTTTATCTACTGTTCCTTCTCACAACCCACCTCCAACTCCGGGTACTGCCCGCTAGTCTATGCACAGCATGTGATTCTAAGCAGATTAACAAACATCAGAAGACAATGCATTACTTACTGTAAAATCATTTCTGATGGTTGTATCTGCTTAGATTCACATGCGCCCACCCTTCCTCCCCGCTCGGATGGAAGGAACATAGACATCCTTTTACATCTCTCTCTCTCTCTTTTCTGTACTCACTCACGTCTAGAAGGCTCCCTGAGGGCAGAAAAAATACAAACAGTGGGACCTCGACGCGTGAGGGATTGTGGGTACACCGCACGTCACTATAGGGATAGTGTTACAGACACGCCTTGTCGACGTCCCCTTTTCGACTACGAAAAACAAAATGCAATACTCCGCAGTGACCACTGGATGTCGGACCTATGCACAGCATGTGAATCTAAGCAGATACAACCATCAGAAATGCTTTTACGGTAAGTAATGCATTGTCATTCTTATACTCAGAAACCTCAAGTCAGTGTTTGTTTGAATCGTAGTAATTGCTGTCCTTTGTGTAACTATTGATACTGCTCACTTGCTCTTGAGATAAGTCTGGCTGCTCATCCATCGCTACCACTTTACTGTGTAGTACAGGCTTGTACCATAGGTGAATTTGTACTGTCACTTGTAGTCTTAATTGTGTGTGGTGTTCCCAAAGGATACTGCATATAATTCTGCCTAACGCTCGCTTTGAGGAGCGAAGAGTTTTGAGATTTGTGGTGAACCATGGGTTCACATGAGCTGGGGGTTTAGGTTTACGTTTGCTCAGGGGGGGCCACTTTGTCTATGGCTTGGAGTAGAGAGTAATTGTATAGGTCAACCAGTGCTGCGATATCCCTAGTGGATGGTTTGAAGGCTGTGTGCTTTCAGTAACGAGAGTGATGTTTTCGACTTTTCTCCTTCGAATGGCTGGGAGTATCGGGTTACCTTCAGTGGTGCGTTATTCACAGGGATGAAGAATGAGATCACATTTTGGTCTGACCAGGGTCATGGTACGTTGGCTAATATTTTGATGTACTTGTTGTGTTCGACAAGCCAGTCTAAGATATGGCCTTTCTCATGGGTGGGATCCAGGATGCACTGGGTGAAGCCCAGGGCTTCTATAGAATTTGCTAATGAGAGGGCCTGGGCGTCTGTAGAGTCGTTAAATCCTAGGTTGAAATCCCCCAAGAGAAGAATTCTGGAGGAGGGTTTGGCCTGCAAAGAGATGAGATATAAGATATTTTCTTCGAATGAGAGGGTAGCCCCCGGCGGCCTATAGGTAAGGTGAAGATTAAGGGTGGCTCTGTGGGACAGGGCTAGTTTAAAGGACAGTGGTTTGCGTGTTTGGAACACTTAGGTTACTGATTTCTCCAATAGGTAGTGCCTTTTTTTTTTTTTTAGCAATAAAGGCTATTTCCCCACCTTTGGTTGCTCTATCCTTCCTAATGATCGTGTAATTGTCTGGGATGGCAAAGGATAGGGAGTGGCCAGCTGCAGGAAGAAGCCAGGTTTCTTTGATTGCTAAGATGTCAAGGTGACTGGATGTGATGAGGTTGGAGATATCTAGAGAATGTGCAAGTAGTGACCTAGTGCTGATGAGTGCTGGGAGGATTGAGTCAGGACTAAGGGCTCTAATTGCTTTGGTCGCTGTGGCCCTGGGTGCATTAACTGAGTGATCATTAAAGTTGGGGTTGGGCAACTTAATTGCAGTTGGAGAGTTCTCCGTTTGGTTAGTAGAGCTATCAATAGGCAGGGTCTTTGTCAAAGTGGTATGAATAATAGTGGTAGTAGGCGAGCTAAGCTCTGAGGCATCCAAAACAGTTGCACATACTGTAGTAAAGTTTGAAGGCAAAGCATAGGCATTATCAGTATCAAAAACATTGGTAGCAGGCGCGTTAGCCACTAGAGGATCTACATCCGTTGAGCATACAATGTACAGTTTGAAGGCAAGACATTAGCATCAATGATATCGGCAACATTGATAACAGGTGCGTTAGCCACTAGAGGATCTACATCATTTGATCTACATCATTTGAACATATGATGGTACAGTTTGAAGGCAAGACATTATCATTAATGATATCAGCAACATTGGTAGCAGTTTGAGGGCAAGGTCATTGCATTAGAGATATTTTCCATACTTGTAGGGGTGGCAGTGAACATTATATACTCGGAACTGATTGCGGTAAGCCCGAGATAAGTATACTCCGACGAAGAAAGTGTGGCAAATAAGGCAATGGCATGATGCTCACTAGTAGTATCCGAGGTAAAGAGTAGTTTTGGAGATGTGTGGCTGAGTAGCGGAGGTGAATGGGATACAGGGGGAGGGGCTCTGTGGTTAATGGAAAGTTTGGAACCATCAGTGTTTGTTGTATAGTTCACTAGCGAATTCTTAGCGATCCGCATGTCAGACCTTGATGAAGTGTTTGTTAGTATAGATGTTGAGAGGCCTGCTGCCATGTGTTGGCAAGGAACAGGGTTCCTGTAACTTTCGGGCTGTGTCTAGTATGCAACAAGTTCTATGTTTGAGGTTCTGGTGGCTAGCAGAATAAGATTACTTGTGGATTTTAGATTAGGGTGGTGGTGGTGGGCTGAGTGTTGGTGTTTTAACAGAGAATTCTCATAAATGTGCTAATTCCCTTCACCTTCGAGACCCCCACCAACTTTGCTGGATTTTGAGGACTTGGTTTCTTTACCTGGAGAGAGTGTGCCCCTTTCTTCCCACTCTCTCATGTATTTTGATGTGTGTTTTACTCTTGTGTTCTTTGGTTATGGGGTTTTATACAACTCCATAGGCGGCATCTTTTCATTTGTGTCACACAGCCCCCTCAGTGCAGTGACACAGTGAAGCCTTTTAGGCTGTCCCAAGGTTTAACTACCTTCTCTGGGATAAACTACTGTTTCCCAGACAAAGTAAAGTGAAATTGACTTTACTAGTCTTTTTAAATTCCTAGACCCAGCACACCCTATCTTACAATAGAGTGCTGGATGGGTTATTTAGTATCCCCTGTGTCTAGAAACTCATGTAGTAGTCAGATGCTACCATTTCCTCTCGAAATGGCTGGTGGCAGTGGTTTTACAACGAACTACCATGATTTTTCCCGACCGCGAACACCGGTAGTGATAAATCGTGGGAGCTGTGTTTTTCTTTTTTTTTTTTTCAAACGTTTTATTAGTGGTCACATGGAGATACACAGCACCGTTCCACATTGCACCTCATATAATCAGTAAGTATACATTTTGGTTCATTTATACATTCAAAATTACAAAGACTCATCATCATCGGAGATCGTTACACAAATAAACTCTGAAGGGGCCCCAGCTGTCTTTGGGCCTGCATGCCGGAGATTGGGTCAAGACATATTCTTACGTTTCATTGACATGTGTTAGTTCACGAAGAAATTGGTTCATGCTGGATGGGCCAGCGTTTTTGCATTTTTGTAGGATGCATTTTTTGGCCACCGCACATGAAATATTAAACCATCTTCTAGCTTTCTCAGGGCGCTTGCCAATGTCTCCAAGTAGGTATTTTTGAGGTGTTCGGTCAGAGGGGACCTGTGTTATCTCTTCCAGCATCACAGCCACATCATTCCAAAAGCCCGCCACAACAGGACACTCCCAATACATATCAAAGGCTCCTGCCTGGGGTGCATTGCACTTAGGGCAAGTATCCGGGTTTTCCATGGCAAATTTTGCTATTTTAGCCGGCGTGTAATGTAGTCTATTTAGTATTTTGAATTGGATTAACCGTAGCCCAGAATTCAATGACACCTTCTTAGTGAGTGAGCAGTATCTGGACCATTTCTCCTCTTCGATGGGCATCTGCACGTCTCTCTTCCATTTCTGTTTAATTTGATTTACTGTGGGGGTATGGGACTGCACCGCAGAATACAGCCTGGAGATTCCCAGGCCTTCTTTAGCAGTTACCAACTGTACACATGGTTGTGGCAGAGGCTCAATTGGGAATAGCGGCCGTCTTTTCTGAAATGCCGGTCTCATGCGGTAATATTGAAGTGTCTTGAGTGGCCCACCTCCCAGTGCCCTCAGCAATTCCCCCAAGGTCACAAATTTCCCATTAATTAACATATCCCCCACTTTCATTTCCTAATTAGGGTCCCAGGATTACTGTGTGGTGCTGTCATGTGTAGGCGGTATACCCGGGAAGTTCCATAAGGGTATTTCTGGGTTATAGGGTGTCTCCAGTTTCAGTCCTTTATATATAGCCTCCCATGCCCTGACTGCGCAGCTAACCGGATTGTATTCGCAGGTGTCCTTGTATTGCGTATCAAAAATGACTGATTTTATGTTAGTGGGGTTTTGGTGTATTCCTCTATCCATGTGTGGGGTACCTCATCTGTAGCATGGTACCAATATTTTGCAAATTGCGCCTGTGCAGCATAATAGTAAAACTCAAAGTCGGGGGCTGCTATACCACCAGAGGAGTAAGATTCCGTAATTTTTTCCCAGCCTATCCTCGCTGTCTTCCCATTCCAGAGTAGTGCCACCACCATGGATCAGAGTTTACTGAAAAAAAGTCCTACCAGGCCATATGGGGATATTGACAAAGAAGTAAAGCAGCTTGGGCAGGATTACCATTTTAAGGATGGCGACCCTGCCGCACATCGAAATCGGCAGACGCCCCCACATCTGAAGTTTTGTATTTAGAGTTTGTAGCGTGGCTTCGTAATTATCTGAATATAATGTGAGTCGATCCCTAGACACAAAAATCCCCAAATATCTAATGTGCTGTTCCGACCACTTGCGTCCATTTATTGTGTCGGGGCATCTGGTGGCTGGTCCATCGCCAAGCGATTCTCATCAGGGAGTTTTGGAAGGGTGAGAGCTGCAAGGTATTCTCTAATTTCTGTGTGTGATTTCTTATCCTTATTTGTGTATAATTCTTTATAAAATTTAACAAATTCCCTATTTATTTCCTCTTCCCTCAGGAGTATCTCTCCCTGTGCTGTTTGTATGCTAGTGATCTGGTTGGGTTGTTTATCATGTTTAAGTAAGTTGGACAGCTTTCTGCCAGCCTTGTTACCCTCCCCGTATCTGCGTGCCCGCATGGGGGCTGCCACATAGCGCACTTCTCTGATGGCCAGCTTATCAAATTCCTGGAGGTGTGTGTGTATGTCAGCTAATATTTCTATGTCTCGTGTTCAGGTGTAGGTTTCATCTAATTTGTCTAATTTACTTTCAATGTCCGTTAGTTCGGCGCGTACACCGTTCAGCATGCCAACAGACTTGGACATCAGCAATCCCCTGATCCATGCCTTGAAGGATTCCCACACCGTGGAGTATCTTTCAACCGTTCCCACATTGTCGGTGAAAAACTCAACTATCTCGATATTTAGTGATTCCACCATCCCATTCGGCATTCTCCACCTTCTTGCGGGACAGGGGGCATTTCGGAGTGTTAGCTCCAACATCACTGGGGAATGATCGGATAACGTACGGGGCAGAATTTCACACTTTTGCAAAGCACCAGTCATGACCGAGGAAACAAACCAATAGTCGATTCTAGATTGAGTCGTGAACCGAAGAGTAGTATGTGTATCTTCTACTACCAGGCTGTATTTCCCGCCAGGCATCCACCAGTGAAATCTACAGAAGAATGTGGCCCAGGGTCAGGGCTGTCTTGCTCGGAGCTATAATAGTTTCTGAGGACCTATCTAGTGCGGGATTTAGAGCCAAATTGAAGTCTCCACCCCAGATTACATTGGTCAAACCCTGCGAAGCAATCATCTGGTATACATTCATCTAGAAAGCAGGGTCGTCTATATTGGGCCTGTATGTATTAACCAGCAACAATAGTGTTGTCGCCCATAGTGTTGTTGTTGGCCAGCGACCTTTCCCCATACAATAACGTATCTGCCCAGCTGAGTCGCCTTGTGGCCCTCCAGCCCCAATCCCAAGCTTGGAGGAATAAGAGTAATAACCCCTCTAGACTGGGAAGAATAGTCAGTGTAACACCGTAAATTCCCCCATTTGGGCAGTATGTATGTGTTGACTCCCGTTGTATGCGTTTCTTGTAACATCAGGACATGGGGGCCATGTCTGACAATATAATTACTAATTTTCTTGACTTTCATCCGATTTAGTCCCCTTACATTCCACGTGAGCAGTTTTATCCTCAATCCGTCACCAGTGCATTATAGGGAGGTATCTTGACATTGTCTTGACCATCAGGGTTATAACTTTTGTGCGACCCGGTCAGCGCCAGCCTCAGTGCAACCACAATTTTAATATTCAACAAACAGTTGACCACTGTCAAACATCTGTCCGGACCCAACGCCCTCCAGTGGCCACAAACCCCCCCCCCTACATCTCTTCCAAAACAAAAACAACCAATTCCATTCCCCAGATCATCACCCCCAACTTGACGATGTTCCCATCTGAACTCTTGGAGTATTCCAGGGGTAGCCATGTTACTTCACATGGCCGCCGACTTTGCTCCGACTCCACTTGACAACATCACGCGGTCCGCCTTAACCGTTAAACAGTCGAGGCCACAGCCCAAAGATGCAATACCTTAGCGTGTACTCGTTCACTCAGTGTCTTTTAATCCGCCGGTCGGGGCCTGTTGTTCTGTATCGGTCTGCCCCCTCTGGTAGGCAAGGGTATGCAAGTTTCAATATACTGTGTGGCTTCAGCCGGGGTTTAAAAAAAAATGTGCCTTTCCTGCGTGTTGAATCCTCATTTTGGCCGGGAAAATCAAGGCATATGGGACCTAGCGTTCCTTCAGGAGCCTTTTGACAGGCTCATAGGATCTTCTGCTCGCCTGAAGCCCGGCGGAAATATACAGGTATATGTGTATCCGGTTTTCTTTATATTGGAGTGTTCCAGCATCCCTTGCCATTCGCAGGATTGCGTCCCTGTCTCTGTAATTAAGGAGTCTCGCAATTATCGTTTGTGGCGGTGCGCCTGGTTTAGGTGCTGGTGCCAGTGTGCGATGCGCCCTTTCAACTAAGAAGTGTTCGGAGAACGCCTCCGGTCTAAAAAAGGATTTGAGTAGCATTTCAAGTTGCTTTTCCATTTGCCCTTTTCGAAACGATTCCGACACGCCCACCACTCGGATGTTATTTCTCCTTGATCTTGATTTGAGGTCCTCACATTTATTCTGTAATTTGGACACGGTTTCTTTAAGTTGGATGATGTCGTGGCCGTGGTGTGCAGTAGTGTCTTCGTTAGTGCTTATTCTGTTTTCAGTTTCCATGACACGTGCGCTTTCTTTATCAACTCTGGCCTTGAGGGAGCCAATAGTGGTTACTATATCATCCAACTTCATGTTCACTGCACGAAATCCGTTCTGCACTATTGTTGTCAAGCTGTCTTCCTGGTCTCCAATTTCTGGGTCCAAGGCCTCATTAATGCTAGTGTGGACATCTATGGTAGGATTTTGATTTTGGCTCCCAGTGTAAGCATCCATTGGGCCTTTCCTCTTGTTACCAGGAGTCTTGGACCCTTTACCTGTTTTGTGTGGTTCGCCCATAGTGTTGTCGTGGTATTTGCTGTTGTATTTCCTCAATAGCCTGTTATTGGGCTCGTCACACTTCCGTGTATTTTCAGTTCTGCTCCTTGTATGTTTCTATAAAGGGTCAGGACAAAGCTCTAAGGTTGGGAGCGTTGTATTCAGGCAATCACAGAGTATGGTCTGCCGGTGCTCGTTAACCATGAATGGACTGCGTCCTCCCACGTGTTTTATTGTTGGACTATGAAATTCGTGGTAGTTCGTGTTGTATTAGCCTTGCAAATGTTTTTAGCCACCACTGTTTGCCAGGTAATTTATGAGACTGACTCCGGCCCGCCCCTCGGGGTATAATGCACTCAAATGTTATGGCACAGCTAGGGGACCATCACCAGCGTGTAATCTGAAAGTACCCCTGCGCTGTTGTGTGTTTTCAAGCGTGTTATAATTTGCGTTTGCACACAGCGCTGGACTCGGGTGCTCACTTTGGTCTGCCGGGGGTTGCGCGGGGAGAGGGCTCCTCCGGGTCTATACAACCAGTCATTGGCTCTCCAGTAGCCGTCGTTCAGCCCGCGTAGTATGGGGCCAGGCACCCGTGAGCAACGTGCATCCAGCAGGGTTCGCCGTGCCTGTGTTATACTCCGAAGACAGTGGGGCCGTCTGACCGACCCAGCAGAGCACCTCAATGGCAAGAGCCCGCCGGCATGCGCTGGTCAACCCTGTCTATGTGGCACCGCTCCCCCTTCGCTGCATCCCCGACCTTCTTACTTGGCGCCGCGTGGTGTATGTTGGGTCCCTTCAGGCCTCTGCTCACAACAGCGTCGCAGCGCAGCTGCACGTCCTTCGTCGCGGGCACGGCAGGGGCCGGGGGCGGTCTTGGAGCTCAGTGGCGGGAAAGCGCCGCGGGCCCAGGTCGCATCCGGAGGTCCGACTGTCCACCTCCGCTCCGTTCACCCCCTATGCCCTCGCACTCCAGCGTCGTGTTGAGGGTTCAGGCTGGGCGCGGGCTGCAGGGATAGGCTCCGCCCACTCACGACCTTCCGCATCCACGGCTCTCGGGTGATTACCTTCGGTGCTCCGAGCCGGATCGCTTCAGATGTGTGTGGCGGCTAAGGTTCATCCATCTGTGACTCTGGCATTTTTGGTCGCAGCTTGTCAGGAGTTACACAGAACACACACAGGTATCTGGGCTACCCGTACCACTATTTATCAGATTTTCAGGCGGCTCTGGAAAGGATCATGTAGCACAGGATTTCTCAGTGGAGCGGGAGCTCTAAGATCAGACGGCCATTTCTGCAGTGCGCAACAGTGCCCCCGGAGCTATGTTTTTCAAGATGGCATCTGAGCCCCCTTTGTTTAAACAGGTCCCGGTCTTCTTTTTTTGCAATTTCTTTTTGGAAAGGTCTTTCTAGAGTTTCTCTGTGCGTCAAACCAGGTTTGGTCCCTTGGTTCCATCGCCTTTGGCGGGCTTCAGGACTGAAGACTGCCTCTGGCGCCTGAGTGTCTGGGGTGGGCAGGAAATAAGGGAGGTGTCCGAAACTCCCTGTGCTTAATCCCCTTGGTTACAGGAATGCACCCAAAGGTGATTGGCCGGCTGGCTGTCCTGCAAGGACAGCCACCCTGATGTGTGATTTAACAGCTAGGCTGGAATGAATGGGAGAAACCTGCATAAAAGGTGAGGCTTTTTGGTTTGGAAGGCAGAGTCGACCACTGGACGAAGGAATCCGAAGAAGAACTTGGAAGCGGCACCTGCTGCTACTCCTGGACCGTTGGATTGCCCTGTGAAGCCCTGCTGCTCTGCTGAAGCTCCGAATTTGCCTCGACTAGATAAGCCCTGCAAGGACTACTTCTCCCTTTGAGTTGGTGGGACTAATCAACTTGAAAATAAGCCCATCTAGACATCCTCTCAGAGCTGGCTGTACTTCCACTGCTGCTGCTGGAACTGAAGTACCAGGGAGAGGGACACCAGATTGTCTGTGTTACTTTTAAGTCGGACCTGAGCGCCAGGAATAACCTCCGGAATAACCTGAAGCAGGACTGACCAAGCCTGAGCCACCTCAAAAGAGTGTTGGACCCTAGATGCGAGGAAACTCAAGAGCGGTATCCGAGAACCGCAGTGTTGCTTTTTGCCGTCAGATGCGAGGAGCTGAAACACTGAAGGACCGCTGAATCGAAGTCTGCCCGTTGCTGCTGCTGACCTTCCCATTGCAGAGCAGGAGTCCCCAGACGTCCTCCCTCTTGTCCCCACGAATGAGGCTCAGGAACAACCGGATCTGCAGAGCTGTACAGGGACAGAAGCCAGCTGGAACCATTTCTTCTAACCAGAAGTACTGTAAAGTCTAAGAGAACTTACCTCTTGTTGTGTAGCCTTGCTTGCTCTCAGTTGAGACCTGTCTTGGTTACCTTGCAGAGTTGCTATAGCTTTGCCCCTCACAAGCCTCCCAGTTTGTGGCCCTTCAAGTGTTCGATTTCCTACAAACGATTCGAAAAACAGTGTGCAAGACTTTTACCTACCTACAAGATCTTCAGCTCCTAGACATTGTGCAATTAACATTGGCTGTCCTGGCTCACTGAGAGACTCTTCTTTACCTCTGACTTTGTGCTTTGACCTTTTCCCCAAGAAAGGGTTAATTTACTCTGCATTGGAAGATTTTAGAAGTACTTACCTGTTTGTACCAGTGATACATCGATGTCCACAGTGTCCTAGCTATTTAAGTCACCTGAGGGTGTATGAAGTGTCTGTGTGCCATCACCAAAGGGCATCATCTGACTTAGAGAAACTAAGAGTGTGTTTTAAAGTGTATTATAAGTGTTACATAGATTGCTCTCTTCTGAAGTCCATCTGGAAGGCTCTGAGATCTGGAACCCTGGATGCGTAGTTGCCCAGTTGCTGAATAATGAAACTTAGTTATTTGTAGAGTGAGGTATCGGTCCTACGTTTCTTGTGCAGGGGCGCTTGACGTTTGTTGGCGAGATGCCTGAGTTGCTTCACTGGTGCAGTACGCCTTCCTTGGGCCCAGGCCTGCTGTGACCGTGAATCTGCAGGTAGGTTTGTTAATTGTAAGTCTTTGTTCTGTTTATGGTGGGAATTCGTTAATGTCTTTATCTCCTTTTCGGGGCCGAAGGTCTTGATGCTGGCGTGCCGGATGGAGAGGCACGTTTCTAGAAAAGAGCACGAAGCGCAGCACCTTTATTGTCTTTTTAAGCTAACCTGTGTTTTCTTCTTCTCCTCACAGGCCACTGTGGGGCTGCGAGTGGATGAGACCGCGATGAAAAACAGGCCCCCCGGAATCCGTTAAGGTAGTACAGCGCTGTGAGGTTGTTTAATATTGAAAGCGAACCTGAATATGTCTCTTTTCCTTTGCAGATGTTGCTGTGGTGCTCCGGATGGAAGCGTGGCGTAGCGCGATGGAATTCAGGTAAGACTGATGGAATTCTATGTTTTGGAAGCGCGCATTCTAATGTTGTTTTTCCCTTTCTGGTTATTGCAGGTCGCAATGTTCGAACAGCAGCTGTGGTAGCAGTTTGCCGGAAGTTCTTAGATAGTACTCACAGTGAGTGATGTTTCTTCTTCTCTCGGTTTCCACAGATTGCAGCCCAGTTGAGATGCTGAGTGCTGGATGGTGTTGTCTCAGGTAAAACAGAATAATCTTGTTCTTGCAGAATTACAGGAAGATGCTGAAGACCAGGAGCTGGACACGGTGAGCGTCACGCTGCTGGTTGCAGAATTACATGAAGCATGTTCTGCAGTCAGGGTGTGGTTTATATAGCCCAGGTAAAGTAGTACCATGGAAAGTAGTTGCAGGCCTGCCACACCCAAAACACTAGACCGCATGGCTTGGTTCTTAAAACTAGACTGTGTGGTTGCTTCCATGTTGGATTTAAAGGCCCATGTACATAACTGGGACCTAGTTTGGACAGCCCTACCTTCCTACATATGAGCATGGTGCCAAAGGCACTAGGACTGGCTCCAGGATCCCTTTGGCAGTGGTTTTAAGGCCCTTAGGGTTCTGGTGGGAGCCTGCTTGTGGCACAACTTGTGCCCCCTCATAGTGGTCATGACAGTGCTTATTCAACTGACTGTGAAATAAATTAATAATTGTTTAATCAAGAAACCTTGAGTGTAAGAGTTTATTTGAATAACTGTTACTGTGAAACTCTGTGTCACATTACTGCTCACATTGACCCCTCTTGAGATAGATCAGCCTAGCTGCTCAGCCACACTACCAACCTGTGTAGTACAGACTGTTTTTTTTAATTGTTTTTTATTAACCAACACATCACACCAATGTTACACGTGTATCAATTTTGCATTTACTTTCAACCTCTCCCCTCAACTCCCCCCCCCCTCCCCGTACACCCTATCTACATTCCAATATAGTACATTAAGTCCATAGTTTGCCATATGCACGCACTGCTTTCCCCCTCATGTGGTTACATTCTCTATTGGGCTGAACAACGATACGGTCAGGGCTATCCACTGTTGAATGTCTGTGCTCATATCCAACTTTTGCGCTCGTAGCGCATTCTCCCATACTCCCTTTTCAGCCACCACCCATTTCTTCAGATCCTCCCACCATCTGACCACACTTGGACCATTGGTATCTTTCCAACCCATAGTTATGCGTCGCTTGGCCAGCATGTACATTAAATCATTAAGTTTATTCAGTGGTTCGTTCTTCGAGCTCCTTTTGTACCTGCCTAGTATGCATGCCTCTGGGGCTTGTATTTCCAGATTAACTCCGTCTTGGGCGGCTTTGTGAGCTAGCTTCTCCCAGAACCCCTTTATCACCCTGCATCCCCAAAACATGTCATGCCAGCCCCCGCTTTCCTGCATTTGGGACATTCTTGTGCACCTGGGATTTTTGTAATTTAGAAATTTGCTCTGGCGGAAGGTATGTAATGTTGGTGATATAGAATTGTATCAAATGTAATCGGGCATTTCTGGAGACCTTCTTGTGGTATAGGGCTATGGCCCCCACATTCTTTATCTTCAAACCCTTTACCCAGTTCCACTTCCCATCTCCCCCTGGACTTCAACTCGTATCTCGAGGTGCTCACAATTAACAGTTCATAAATTCTAGAAATGTAATGCCCGCCTTCCATGACGCTAAGTAGATTCTCTACTTCTTTGCACCACATCGCCACTCCAAACACACAAGGCCACCTCCTCGTAATCACTCCCAGCACTGCCCCATGTAGTTGAAATTGCCCCATGGGTATGCCTGAAATCTCCTGCAGTTCAGAAAACGTCAGTAGCCCTTTTTCATTAAGGAGTCCCCCAATGTGGCCACCCCGCTTGGTTCCCACCTGGTCCTCACCATCGCGCTGCTCCATCTTTCGCCCACCGTGGTCACTGCGATGGGGATCTGCAGAGAGACTGGGTCCTTCAATCGCATTATCCCACAGGTCCTCTTCCAGATATGGACCCCCAACCTCACCAAATATAGGTGATCGTTCACTTCCTTTCCGGCAGTCCAAAGTAAATCCCTGAGGTACATATGTTTGACGGCTGGTTGAAGGAATGTCGTTTCTGTTGTGACCTCATCTGCCATCCATCTTACCAGATGCCGCAATTGGCATGCCAGAAAATATAATTCAAAGTTCGGTAGTTTAAACCCCCTGTTTTCGTAGGGCCTGCCATAGGAACCGCCTGCACAGCCCTTCGAGGTCTCGAAAGAGCTGCCTCGGGAAGTTGTACGGGACGTTGCTGAAGCTATGCATAAGCCTCAGTAGCGCTACCATTTTGAGGGTTGCTATTCTCCCCGCCATGGACAACAGTAGTTTTCCCCAAAATTCCATAGACCTTTCCAGCCCCTCCCTAGCTTGCACCTTGTTGAGTGCATGTTCTATCTTGGGGTCGTGGTGTATATTCACCCCCAGATATTTGAAGGAATCCGCGCACCACAGCAGGGGCAGAACTGGCAAATTCATCTTTGCAACTGCAACCATCGCAGCCAGAAGGAAGAGGCATGACTTGTATTTGTTAATTTGGATCCCCGTGAACACGCTGAACCTGTCACGCACCTCCAGCACATAGGGCAGGATGTACTCAGGGTCTTTCAGACAGGGGACAACCTTGCCTTGTTCCCTTGTGTAACTGCCACCTGTCTGAATACATTTCCCCAGTTTGGACCCTAGCCATCGGAGCAGTATATATCAAGCTAACCAATCTCATGTATGCTGGCCCAATCCCCATCTTTAACATGGTAGCATACAGCCAGTTCCAGCGGACTGAGTCAAAGGCCTTAGAGGCGTCCACTGATCCGCAGTCCGTGCTATCTTTCACAGGTTTCAAAAGTGGGATTATCACAGCCTCTCTCATGGTGTGTGGGAGCATACCCTTTTCGTATACTGCATTAAACACCTTTTCACGGAGCGGCGCCAGCGCGCCCTCATATGCCTTGTGAAACTCCCCTGTTAGCCCGTCAGACCCTGGGGCCTTCCCGGTGGGGAGCGTTCTGATCGTAGCCAGGACCTCCTCAGGGGGTCACTGCCCCCTCGAGTAGCTCTGAATGTTGCATTTGTAGCCTGTGTAGTTATATTGTATCTAGTATGTCCTGTGTCGTTTTTCTGCTGCCGACAATGAGTCGGCATAGAGTGTTTGGTAGTAGTCAAGAGAAGATTGCGTTGATGCCCGCTTGCGTATTTACCGCAGCATGGTCCTTGTCGAGGATAGAGCATATTGGGATCCTGGGAACTTCCCTTTTATACAACCAGGAAAGCATCCTCCCTGGTTTATCACCCTGCGCATGACTCCTCTCCAGGTGTTGTGTGTAGTTGAGTATTCCCAGCCTATCCCACTGTAATAAACATGCCCGCCTTAGTTCGATCTCTCTCTTTTTATGTGTTCTGAGTCGGTCCTTGCTTCAGACTCCAAGACACGCAGTTCCTCTTCTATGTTCGTGAGGGTGTTCACAATGGACTTCTGGGTGCCTCCAGAGGCCGCCACCATTTCTTCCCTAATGACTACTTTGTACGCCTCCCACACCGTTCCTTCACACTCCCCTTGTTGGTCTCTAAGAAGTCCAATGTGCCTTTCATTATTGTTCGCGAAATGCTACGACTAGCGGTGCCTCACTTCTCAGTCTCCATGTGGGTATGGGTGTTCTAGCAGCGGACACCGTCCAGGTAGCTATAAGTGGGGCGTGGCCTGACAAGACCCTTGGTAAGTATGTCACATCCGAAAACAAACATATACTCTATTCTGGTGTGAACTTTGTGTGGGGCTGAGTAATAAGAATATTCCCTACTTTTTTGCAAGTTGCTCCCTCCACAAATCTTTCAGCTGGAAGTGCTGCACCAATGAGGAGAGCACCTTGGCAGTCGGGGACGGTCTTCTGTGTTTGTCGTCCGACCGGTCCTTAGTGGGGTCCCCTATGTTAGGCAGAAACCTGTGCAGTTCTCTTAGGGACCACTGCAAAAGATTTAGGACTACAGGTGGTTGGCAGGAAATCCAATTGGTAGCAGACTGTACCACCCAGATTTACCTGGTAGCTGTGGCTGAGCAGTCAGACTTCTCTCAAGATGAGTTGGGCAGTATGTAGAGTATACACAATAGGTACAGAGATACAGTAGCACAAGCAAACACTGACCAGAGCTTTGGTGTAAAAGTATATAATTATTTATTTAAAGACACACATGTAAATTACACTAGCACAAAAAGAGCTAAGTCATTTCAACACACAGTCATTATTATATATACAACCCTAAATACTTATTAGACAAGTCTTAATGAGAAACTCCACTTATTTTCAGACAGAGGTGAGCGCTTAACATAAGATGGCACTCGAATAAGTTATAGAAAAAGGGAGGGAAAAAGGCAAAGTTATGGAAGCACACAATTTCAATACCTTTCAAAGAACCACAGTGAGGCATGTTAGGCAAAGTCTACTGGAGAGCAAGGAAGTTCAAATGCCAGGCCCACTCTTAGAGAGAGCAAGCAAAATGTGTCCAGGATCACACAGTGGGGTTATGCCCAAAGAGTCTTTGTAGATAGTTCATAAAAGATTGAGATCAAGTCAGGAAAAGTTAGTTAACAGGCCCCAGGCTAACCCAGGTTAGAAAGTCGAGGATTTACTGTCACTCTGAACGATCTGTCGCAAGGGAAGCCAGGCGGGACACAGTACCTGAAATGGGAAGAAAGCTCCAGCGGGGGCACTTGTTCCTGGCAGTGGGTGCAAGTCGGTGTTTCGTCCAGAGGAAGAGGAGGTCTCGACGTGGAGGAAAGATGAAGGTCGTTGCACTACCAGGGAAGAAACCAGCCGCAGAGTTCTCCGGTTACAAGATACTACCCTTTTCTTCGCGGTAGTGGTAAACCGTGGTGGTTGCCGGGGTGCTTGGCACAGGCAAGGCGGCCACGAGATGGTCCAGGAAGACGAAAAGACAGGCAAACTGGTTATCCCCACCAGTCAAAGGAAGAAGACTCTCCGGATTGGAGATCTCCACTGTCGCCGGGAAAAGTGGTGAGACGGTTCAGCAGGGCTCCACCAGTGGTGTCGTTGTTGCAGGTCGGCTCGGCTTCTCCCTCCTCGGATTCTTTAGGTCCTGTGGCGACTTCTGAAGTTCCAGTCCCGAAAGCCCTGCTTTTATGCAGAAAACCCCCATTCATTCAGCCTAGCTGTCACTCAAACATGCTAAGTGGTGAGCCAGGCGGCTCACCACTTGGGCCAATCACACAAGAGTGCGACTTGAGTTGCTGATGCAACTCAGTCCAGGGTGCCTAAACCCCCTCCCACACCCCTGTGGTACCCAGACAGAGTGGTACCATTTTTGGAGGCTTCTGTGGAGAAGCCCGCCAAAAAGTGGAACAAAGGGCTCGACTTGGGTTGGAGTCACAGAAGCGAACACAAACGCCATTTTGGAACCAAGTTCCGACAAAAAATACCAACCGGTGAATTTATATTAATTTAATAAACCGGCGGTATGTTCGAGGCTATATTAAAAAGTGGTAGCCTCGAACAATGGGAAAATCCCATAGGAATATATTTGCGGTCGAATATAAAAAGTAGTATCCACTGCCACCAGCCAAAACTCGGTCGGGGGGGACTGGACAGTGCCCCCTCGAACAACAGACCCCGGGGCAATTGAATTGCCCCGACCAGTACGTCCACAATATGATGGTTTGTACTGGTTCTGTTCACAATTTAAGACTAGTAAAGCCAATAGTGACTTTACATGCCCTGGGAGACAGTAGTCAGTCCCAGGGTATGGAGTCTGTTTGGGGGTCACTACGACACCCATGGGTTACTGCACGGAGGGTGCTGTGTAACCCACATATCAAAAACACGTGAAACACTATGGGGTAAAGGAGCCCATAGAACACATACAAAGGAACACTTCAAATCATGTCTAAGAGTGGGAGAAAAAGAGTCTCACTCTTAGCAGGAGAAAAAAATAAACCCCAAAAATCCAGCAAAGCTGCTGGGGGGCTCACTAGGTTTGGGAAATTAGCCTTTACAGAGAATTGTCCCTAACACCCTACACCCCCCCCCCCATAGCAGTGGTCTATCTCTTTAAGGGCCTAGTCTTGTGTACAGAAAGGTGGCATTGGGATAAGGTGCATATGTGTTTACTATACAAACCTTGCGGTGCTCCAGCATTCCATGCATTAGTACCATCCTACCCTCATCGTCAGTTTTGGTTGTAAGGATTCTAAAGGGAATGGCCGGACCTATCCAAATTAAAACCCCTCTTCCGTAGGTGGAGTACGTGGAACCAACAAGTATCCCTCCCCATGCTTTTGCTAGGTTCTGTTGTATTTGTGCATCCAGATGGGTTTCTTGTAGTAGTGCTATCCCCACATTATTCCTCTTACAATATGAGCTAATTCTACAGCGTTTAATGTAACTGTTTTGCCCCCTGACATTCCATGTTCTAATCTTAACCGTACCAGCCATTGTCTCTGGAAACCCAATGTATCATGTGGGCAGCGATGCAGGCAATGCATCCGTGCATATCTATAGTAGACATAGCCCAGTGTGTGTCTTGTCCCCATCCCGCCTCCCTCCCACTTTGCCTGCAACTCCATGTTAGGCAGAATTGCCGGCAGTACCCTCTGAGACCACTACACACAATTAGGACTACAGGTGTTAGCCAAACCAACCTTTGGTATAAGTCTGTACCACACTGTTTTTGGTAGCGAGCTGAGCAGCCAGGCTTATCTCAAGAGTGAATGTGAGCAGTACAAGTAATTACACAGAGGACTTTCAATCACAGTGGTTCAAGTAGACACTTATACTCAAGGTTTCTTGGCAAAACACTTATTAGTTTATTACACAATCATTTAGAAAACATTTCACTAGAAGAGGCAACTTAATATACCAATACACTTCAATACAACTCTCTAAGATTTTTAGAGAGTTTGAGCTCCCCTGAAATAGGAACCAAATGGCAGTTTAGTTTGAAGTGAGCAAAGGGGACAAGTTAAGTAGAATATATCACATACACTTATTACGCAGTGCAAATAGTTTTAGTTCACCAGAAGAGTTCAATTCAAGTCAATAGGCTAGACCAAAGTCAATGGGCTAGTGTTCTGGATAGGAAAGAGCAGGTCTGGTATCAAACGGTAAAGTCTTTGCAAAAGTTCTCCAGAAGTAGATTTGGCGAAAAAGAATCATATGTCGGGTCACAAGCTGATTAGGCCTGCAAGTTGCGAAAGTTTCACAAACTTTCACTGCAAGAGTGGCGTTCTCTCAATCGGGTTGGCACAGTACCTTAGTATGAAGAAACAAATGCAGCTGAAGTCGTTGGTTCCTGGCAGTTCCTGCAGATCTCATTGTTCCTGAGCCTCAGTCGTGAGGACAAGAGGGAGGATGTCGGGGGACTCCTGCACTGCACATGATCGTCGAAAAAGCAAACAAGATGGAGTCACTTCAGTTCCAGTAGCTGTAGATTCAAGCACACAAGCTGGTTTCCCTCTCCCTGGTTAATCCTAATCAGCCTTGAGAATGGTATCCAGGTGGCTTACGAGTTGATTGGTCCCACCAATTCAAAGGAAGCAGTTGTCCTTGAAGGGGCTTCTCTGTCGAGATGAACTTGGCAATTTGGACCTTCAGCGTGGCTTCACCGGGCAAACCAACGGTCCAGGAGTTGCAGCAGCTGTCCTCTTCAGCTCTTCTTCGTTCCTTTCGTTACAGTGGTCGACTCTGCTTTCCTGTCCAAGAGACTCGCCTTTTAAACAGTTCTCTCCCTTTTGTTCCGGCCTAGCTGTCACTCACCCATCAATGTGGCTGTCCTTGCCGGACCGTCAACCAGCCAATCACGCCAGAGTGCATTTGGGTCTCCTAGGAGACTAAGCACAGGGAGTTTCGGGCACCTTCCTCACTTCCCGCCCTCCCCAGACACTCAGACGCCAGAGGCAGTCTTCAGTCCGGAAGCCTGCCAAAGGCATACGAACAAAGGAACCAAACCTGGTTTGGCGCGCAGAGACAAACTCTAGAAGGACCTTTCCAAAATGAAACGGCGAAAAAAGACCACCAGGACCTATTTAAACAAAGGGGCTTAAGGTGCCATCTTGAAAAACATGACTCCTGTGATTTTTAGCTGCCGGTGTTCGCAGTCGGGAAAAATCATGGTAGTTTGTTTAAAAAGGCTGGGTGCAGTGGTTTTCCATGGGAAAGGGTAGCATTTGACTGCTACATGAATATTTAGACACAGTGGATACTATGTAACTCCTCCAGTACTCCATTGTAAGATGGTGTGTGCTGGGTCTAGGAATTTGGAAAGACTAGTAAAGTCAATTTCACTTTACATTCTCTGGAAAACAGTAGTTTATCCCAGAGAAGGTATTTAAACCTTTGAGAAGTCTAAAAGACATCCCTGTGTCACTGCACTGAGGGAGCTGTGTTAAAACACATGAGAAGATGCCTATGGAGTTACCTAAAACTCCATAATCAAAGAACACAAGTGTCAAACACTCATCAAAATACATGAAAGAGTGAGGAAAAAAGGCTCACACTCTTTCCAGGTAAAAAAATCAAGTCCTCAAAATCCAGCAAAGTTGCTGGGGGTCTCTTAGGTGAAGGGAATTAGCACTTTTATGAGAATTCTCCATAACACCCCACAACACCCTTCCCATCCCCAACTGCAAACCAACCACACACACACCTTGTCCAGCGGAGCAACCCCTGCTAGGACTTCCCCGTTTCCGTTCCATTTGACCCTGTCCCTCGACGTGTAGTTCAGACTTATATCAAAGGTTCGGTCCCTAATGCCAGGAAGTTAGGGTCATTGTAGTGCACCCAAAGGGTACTGCATACAGTCTTGCCTAACAGAGGGCGTGTGGGACAGTGAATCTGTGTGGTCCCGGTGGAGCCTGGCAGAGAGACTGCTGGCCATCTTCCCTGGCCTTACGTGGTGGCCTTGTGGGGGTGGCCAGCGTCGCCTGCCGGTTAGATGCTGGGTGCCCATACGAGGAGCGCCACGGCCAATCAGCTCGGCGCACCTCGTACCACTGCGGCGGCCATCTTGGTGGGTGCTTTTTCACCTTGGGTGAATGGGACTAGGGTCCCTGCTGGTGGCATCATATGTACCTGGATGGTCTCATCCTCAAAGGCATAGAAACCTGTTTCCACTTGTTGTACCCAGCCTGTCAGAAGGATCAAATACAATGCACCATATGCTTTCAACTGCTGCAGCCACATATCTCCTTCATTATTGCAGCATATAGGACTGAAGCAATTGCTGAGACAGAGCCGCTGTTCTTAGGTGCAAAGGATCATCCATCGAGCATGCCATTGCTGATGAGGCCCTCCTCTTTGGTTCGGTAATAGTGTGGAAACCACTTTCCATTCAGCACTCGTTCAGCACTGACAACCAGTACATTAGTCTCTGAAAACAGAATAGTAAATATTGGATGATATTTGGCTAAGAAATGAATGCACATCATGTCCTGTTGTCAGAAGTAGTCTTCTGAGCTATTCATAATAGGCAGCTACTTTTGCTAAATGTATGAATTAACATAATAGAAATGGTTGTGGGTATTTTTCAATCAGTCTTATATTGTGCTTTTATTTAATTAATATTGTCTTTCTCAAAATAACTGCACGCATTTCTTTCTCCAAGCTAAAACTTTTTTGTACCTAATGCTTAAGCTAAAACTTCCATTTATTTAGGATGAAGACAACCTACCACTTGCTTGTCGAGAATCCGCAGAATACAAAGAACTTCTCGCCCTTAAGAAGCTAAAGAAGAAGAAGCTTCTGCAGATGAATGCAGAAGGTGGATTTGTGCACCATGTTGGCTTCAAAGTAAGTTTTATTTGTGTGGATTCTTCTCTTGTTGACTAGTTTCTTTGTTTAATGTATTGATCTTTATAGGCAGCACTAGAGGCCGTGGCACATGAACACTCTGATCCGTACTGAGGTTTTGATATGCCTTGCTATGCCATCTTTTTACTAGGTGGTGTTGTGCTAGGTTACTCTTCTGGAGCTTGTGGATCTGTTTAGATCACATGCGCTGCATAGTCCGACATCTAGTGGAATCGCGAGTGTAACAAGATTTGTTTTCGAAACAAACGGACGTCGACAGGGCATGTTTAGTAATACTATCCCTATTGTGACGTGTACTGTACCCATGGTCCTTCACGCGTCAAGGTCCCTCATTGTTTTTTTCCGCCATTGAAGTATGTTGCAAATGCAGACTTCTTTTCTAGGCTGATGCCTTTGATTAACTAAAAGTTGTACTTGTAGACTTTCTTACTTTCCTTTGTTGTTCGCCTCACTGCACGACTGCTCAACCACTCGACGGCTCCTGACGAACACCAACATTTTCGACGACTGTTCGATCGACGACCAGATGCAGTCTTTACGGGCTTCCGCCCATTACAGTAGGGGGGAGGTTCTTTATACTGACTGCTTTTCGAGAAGGTTTATTTCATCATCCCCTTCTATTTTCACCCATCTGCCCTTTTAAAACATAATGGACAAAACCCTGTTTACATTTTGCCCCTCGTGCCAGTGTAAATTCCTGTGGAAGGACTTGCACCGAGTGTGCAATCACTGTCTCTCGAAGGATCATGCTGAAAAGCATTGTGAATCCTGTCCGCCTTTCCGGCTGAAAACCCTAAAGGATCGGGCAACGAAACACTGGGCTGCTCACGCCCTGCAGGCCGAGGCCTCCATAGACTTGGCGGAAGACTCCAGCGAGGGCAGTATCGGGGTCATGAGTGACACCGAGGGTGAACGAGGTCTGACGGATCCCCAAGTGCGGACCCCCGACTCCGAGATGCAGGCCAGCGGTCCTGTGATGGAGAAGACCCTCGGCGGCCAAGGCCCACGCAAACGCAACCACACTAAAGACATTCCCCACGGCCGACTCTGTGACAACATTGAGACTCTCTGCCCATGCAGTGACCAGGTATAAAGCCTCAGGTTCCTCACTGTCCTCTGGGCCATCGTGCACGCTTTCGCCACATGGCAGTCCCCAAAGACCGAAAGCGAAGGATGGTTTGGGCACCACATAGGAAAAGGCCCTCCATTCACGCGCTGAAAGGCATTTTGGCGTTCCCTAAGATAATGCACAAAATACAAGCAGTAATTAAGAAACCAGTCAGTACTTCACTACCGCTCAAATACGCCCTTGAAACAAGCAGCATTCTCTATGGCAACTGCAATAACCGCAACCGCTTCGCCACTCAGACTTTCGCAACTAGAGGGACCATGAATAATGAGACCGTGCCGTCCACACTGGACAAAGGACGCTGCAGCCGAACTAAGTCAAAGCATACAGTACATATACCTGTTGAGCACGTCTGTCGACACAGGCCGTAGGCACGGCCAAATATCAATGCACCGTAGAATTCAGCTGTGGCTGTGCCCATCCGGTCTAGCAGTGCACATACACACTGAAACACCTGATGTACCTCAACACTTCTATCACTAGCATACAGCGACTACCAACAAAAAGAAAATTCGGTATAGCTGGCAACACATCGAATCTTCAACAATAGCAGTCTGTTGTATACCACCAACAGCGCCCACCCACGTGCCTGTCCTTGGGTTGCTTAGTGGAGCCTAGCCAGCCACCTAAACTGGCGAAAATGTACATGAGCATTTCTTAATCTAAAACTCTTAGAACCTCTACCACATTGACTACGCTCAATGAGGTTGTTCCAACCATAAAGCGCATTGAGGCCATACAAATATGAAAGGAGCGCTATATAAATAACCAAATACAATACAATACTTAAGGCTAGGTTGCCGAAAAAACAGTTTTGACGCCCTTAACCCCAAATGACACCCAGACAGTTTTCTACCCCCTTAGACTCTGGGGCTATGCGCCATAAATATACCACTCCCTCCCATCCCACACCTGATAAGATGTCACTTCCTCCCAGGCCCCTGTCATTTCAGGCTTCCCACCCTTATGCCATTTTACTCCACAACAATTTAAGAGTTTAGGCACAATGTCCTGTTTCGTGAACTTTATGGATAGATAACCTGACCAACTGGCAGCTCAAAGAGACACCTCGCTGCCAGGGGCATCAGCAGACCCACCACCTGCCAGGAAGTCTCGCCTTGAGCCACAGTCAAGCACCTCTGCTTTAGACACCCCAGCCTCGACATCCCAAGACACCTATCAATACCAAGACCCCTCTCGGGACTCCTATTATGACGACCAAGCAGACCCAGGGTCTCAGGGGGACCTCTATGACCAAGATCAGTTTTACGACGATGATGACGACATTTACATCCATCAGGGCCAGCCGGTAGCAAATTTGTTGGTTGAAAACCAACTCCAGTACAAAGAACTGCTACTAAAGGCAGCGCAACATTTCATTATCGACATTCGGGAGACACAGGTTGACAAGGAATTTGTGGAAGATATCCTGGGGGACAAGAAGTTCGACACGCAGTTTATAACTCTCCTGCAGTCTGTCCAGAGATGTATCCAACCTTCCCTACTAACACCTACTTTCACAGGGGTGGTCAACCCTAGGATAGAAAAGCTATTCGGACATGAGCCCACTGACCCGAACTCCCCTGGGATCGGCAAAAGCCCCACCAGATAAGGAGAGCAAGAAGATATATACGTTTGGGAGAAAGGTTGCCTCCTCTGCAGCGTACCAAACCAGGATTGCTAACAATACTACACTATTAGCTGGTTACGGCTGCCACAAATGGGATGAGCTGGAACAACAAATAGAAACCGTCCCAGAACCGCTAAAAGCTCAACTGCATAAGGCTGTCTCAGAGGGCAAACAAATCTCAAACTGCAACCTGAAGAACACTTGTTGCATTTACTAGGCAAAAGGTACAAACCTTAAAGGTCCTTCCCTATTCTTGGAACATGAGTGTTCTCGTTGGCAGGCGAGGGCCACTATGTCTCTAGTGGCCAAGAGACAGGTCAGGATATGCGAAGATGTAGGAAAAGTGAGAGTTCTTGAAGAAAGCTGTTCAAACAAATAAGTAGACTCAACAAAGGGACTCTATCTTCCCTTCTATCTATGGTTGCCTTGACGCTAGGGCTCTGAAAATTCCGCTGAGGTAAGTCTTGTAGGACAAGCTGAGGGTCCCTCAAGTTCCATGTCTCAACTCGGAACGGCAACATCGGCAGCACAGTAGTCCAAACTCAGAGCTGGTCAGACACAGGGCAGTCCCGGGGTACTTCCGAAGGCTCTTCTTATCTGGGCACCGAGCAGACATCGGGAATGGATGTTCCCTCCACTCAAAGGTTAGCAGCTCCCTCGCAGGTCTGCTGGAGACCAACAGTAAGATGGGGCTCTTCCAGGACAGCAGCAGAAGTTGGTCGCCAAGCCTCTTTCAGACGGGTCACTGGTCTCCTCACGGTTCTCTCAGTTGGACAAAAGTCTTGGCTCCTTCAGGATTTCTCCAGAGTAGGTGCAGGGGTCCCCTTCTTATCTCAAAAGCCAGATAAGAGCACAAACTCCCACTAGCCAATAGTAGAACTATTCCCCACACACACACACCCCAGCAGTGATCCAATCAGGACCACAGGTGGGAACACTCATGCATATCCCTCAGACGCACTGAAACCAGTTTGTGGTTTGGGACCAAACAGTCCCAGCCCAAATCCTACCAGCAAACACATGCAGCCCTCGAGTAGCCCGCCAAATGCCTCTGCTTTCCCGGGCACTGGAAGTCCATATAAGGATTTACTCTTACGTCCTGTCCCCTTTCCTCCATACTGCATGGGTGTCGCTTCCAAGGGACGGAGACGGAACTTTTCACCAGAAAAAAACCTTCTTCCCCTTTTAAATTTAGAGGCGCGCAGGGGTGCAGCCCTGGAACCATGTGCTGCCCTGACTCAGCCCTCCGGTGCTACACCTCAGTCCCCTTTTCAGCGTCGACGGGAATGGTCTGAATTCACCAGCGCTCCTGGGTTTGGCTTTGGCCTTGTAATTCCACGCGTGGATACTTCTGTCTTTTTTGTCTTTTTATCATACAGGTACTCTGTCTTCAGGTGTCACGCTCCTCCCCATCGTGTGTCGACTTCAACAGGGTTCAGCAGGTGTCCATCCTGCGACAGGCTCTTATCAACTTCAGACCCCCACGCCCTCTGCCTACGTTGCCTTGGCCCAGACCACGGTTGGCAAGCTTGTACAGCGTGCAACGCACTTTCATCGAGGTCTCTGAAGAACAGGCTAGCCAGGTGGAGGGAGCTCTTCCAGAAATCGCCTCCAGAGGACCACAAGGTCTTCGTCAAACATCGTTGCAGGCCCAAGGTAGCGCCTCTGTTCTCCATCACACCCCGCAAGGGAGACTCGTTCCCAAGGACTCGCCCTTGCGGGTGGGACAGTCCAGGTTCTACTACCAGCATGTGCACTGAGGCCTCCCCGGCTACGGGCCGAGGGATCCTCGGATCCTCCCGGTGACAAGTGTTGAGGGACCGGAATATGTCCGAGGGGGCGCCTAAACACAGCTCTACCGGCCCCCGGGCTGAGGGTGTTACGCCTACCAGGCCTCGGCCTGAGGAGGAGGGTAGGCCTCATGATCCACACACAAGAGTCCTGGAGGAGGCTGGGCCCAGCGAGCTGAGCAGCCCGATGCAGGCACGTGGAAGGCAGCTCGACAAGATGGCCGCCATACCAGACATCAGCACCCGTCCAACGCCGCACCAGGAACGGGAATTCGGCGAAGAACGAGTGTCAAGGTGGGATTGGTGTCAACCTTGTACGTGGCCTACAGCCTATCCTTCATTTCTCCAGCATGGGGTCTGGCATGGATTCACATGCTCATGAATAGTCCCTGTCGTCAGGCTGGGAATGCTTGGTAAAGAAAAAATCAGTTTGTTTTGTTTCTGAACTGTCTTTCTACTAATGACCAATCTCTGGTCTCTGGGTCATACTGACCCAAGCCAATGACTGCCCGCTACCTAAGCCCCTCCTCTGGCAGCAATCTTCAGATTTTTAGCACAGGTTCAAGTGTTGGGAGTCCTCGTGCTGTAGCTCTCGAGCTTTTACTGCATATTGCGTTTTTGCGAAGAGTTTACAGTCAATTCAAGCCTCAAGCTCCACCGATTCATTTCCTACACCGCTCAAGGGTGGATTTTCATCTAATTACACTTCTTGGAGGATTCCGAAGACCATTGAGCCCTACCCCGATTCGGACATGGCCCAGGACAAAGGAGATTTGACACCTACTGGATCCAAACTGTTCAGGAACTGCCCATGATGTGGATTACAGAATGTCTTCAAGGAAGATGAGCACTCCCGGTGCCTCTACTGCCTTCACGCCGACAAGTCGCACATGGAGGAGGACTCTGCGTTCTGTAAGAACATGTCCGTCCGGACAATGAAGGACCGTCGTACTCAACTCACCAACTGGCTAGAGGGGAAGAGCCCAGCAGCAGGTGCGAAGAGGAAGTCCGAGCGGTCTTCTGAGATGGTCTTCTAAGACCTTTGAGGGTGCTGCGGCAACGGGGGCCCAACAAAAGGCAAAGCACTGCGAGTCTGCGGGCACCGGGAGCGCTGTTGGTTCGGGCTCATCAGCTGCCAGGCAGGGCGTGATGTCACCGACGCAATAATCCACGAGCCAATGCTCTGGCTCGGGGGGGAAAAGGCAGTCGGAGAACCCGGCTAAGCTTCGGGAGAAGCCCTGGTCGATCACACTCTGGAGTTTCAAAGAAAGTGCCCCCATTTCCCTCCTGTGGCCAGGAAAGAAAATCACATTCCACAGCTGCTTCTGGAGGTACAAGCCATGCTGAGAAATGGCACGATAGAACTCGTCTCAAAGAGGCTGGGGGCTCCGGAGTATACTCGCGGTACTTCCTCGTCCGAAAGAAGACTGGCGGCTGGCGACCCATCCTGGACCTTCAGCGCCTCAGCAAGTTCATCAAAGCCCAGAAGTTCTGGATGGGTTACCCTTCAGCACGTACTGGGACAGCTGGAGGAAGGTGACTTCCTATCGTTGCTGGACTTGGAGGATGCTTACTTTCACATCCCCATACACAAAGGACATCGAAAGTTCCTACGGTTCATGGTCCAAGGGCAACACTACCAGTTCAAGGCCCTGCCCTTCGGCTCCAAGGGTCTTTACCAAGTCGCTGGCACCGGTGGCGGTGCTGCTGCGCCTGCAGGGGATCCATGTTTACTCCTACCTGGACGATTGGCTTATCCGAGCAAAGTCAAGAGAACTCGCTATCGACCACACAACGAAGATCATCCACCTGCTCACGGATTTGGGATTCTTGATCAACTTTGCAAAGTCCCACTTGGTACCGTTGCAGGACACCCTGTTCCTCTGAGCCAGACTCGACACAGTAGCGCGGTTGGCTTCACCGTCGGAGGAGAGGACGAAGGCCATCCTGGGCATGGTACAACGGCTGTTGACCATGGAAGTGGCCAGGGTAAAGTCCATCAAGTCCCTGCTCGGCATGATGTCATCTTGCATCTACCTCGTGCACCTGTGCAGGCTGCGGATGCGACCACTGCAGCAGTTCCTCGATGCCCGTTGGATGCAAGTGGCAGGGAGTTTTGAAGACCAGATCTCTCTCAACGAGACTTTCCATCAAGCAATCCGGTGATGAGGCACCCGCGTGCATTAAGCAGCGGGCATGGACTTCCAGACCCCAACGCACCAGGAAACGGTGACGACTGACGCCTCCCTGGAGGGGTGGAGAGTGCACACCGGAGATCTCCACGCAAGAGGCAAAAATTCAAGATGGTTGTGCCAGCTTTTATAGTGGCGACATTGTACAAGGGAGACTGGATGTGCTCCCTGGATCTGAAGGACGCGTATCTACACGTCCCGATATGGCATCCCCATCGGCCTTCCTATGGTTCAGGATCCTGGGCTACCATTTCCAATACAAGGTCCTTCCTTTTGGTCTCAACTCTTTACCAGACTCATGAATAATGTGGCTGCCCTCCTCAGGGCTCAAGGCCTCCACATCTACCCATACCTTGACGACTAGCTTGTCAGGGCTACATCGCCGGAAGCAGTTCACCACACTTCCCAGGCTCTTATGAGCACACTGCACGATCTGGGCTTTTCGCTCAATCTCAAGAAGTCGCAGCTGCAGACTCTTGACCTTCTTGGGCCTCATCTGGGACACATGCTCCGAGAAGGTGTATCCGTCGGAGAACAAGATCACAGCTATCAAGAGGGCCATTACTCACTTCCTCAGCAGAGAGGTGACCTTGGCCTGGTGGTACCAGCACCTCCTTGGTCTCTTGATAGCGGTCCTATTAGCCGTCCCCCACACGAGACTCAGGATGAGGAGGATACAGCTGCACTTAGCAGCATCCTTGAACCAGTAGCGGGGATCTCAATCCGAGAGGATCAACGTTCCTCCATCTCTCCACCAGGACCTCACATGGTGGTCCATGGACTGCTACCTATGGACGGGCAAGCCCTTCCGGCCTCCCCCCGCCATCACCATGAACTCCTCTCTCGAGGGATGGGGAGCCACCCTGGATGATCTCTCGGTCCACGGCACCTGGATGCGACATGAGCAGGAGTACCACATCAATTGGTTGGAGCTGAACCCCATATGGCTAGCCCTCAGAGCATTCTTCCCACTTATCAGGGGCAAAGTTGTCCTCATCCAGACAGACAACCTGACCAGCATGTACTATGTCAACACACAGGGAGGCACCAGATCCCCTCCACTGTGCACTCTGGCAATCAGCATGTGGGAGTGGGCCCTGGAAAACGACATCTACCTCATGGCAGTCCACTTTCTGGGGGAATCCAACCTGGAAACGGACAGGCTCAGCGAGTTGGGAGCGGACAACTACGAGTGGCTGTTAAACGACCTCGTTACTCAGGTGATCTTTAGCAGATGGGGTGTCCCCAGGTGGATCTCTCTGCCACCTGGCACAAGAAGTGCCCTCAGTTCGCCTCCTGGCAGGGACAGGGCCCCGGCTCCATGGGCGACGCATTTTGGATTCAGTGGAACGGCATGACAGCTTACGCCTTCCCGCCCACTCCGCTTATTCACACAACATCATTCTAATGGCTCCATGTTGGCCAGCCAGGCCATGGTTCTTGGAGCTGTTCAGCCTCTTGGAGGTGCCACCAATTCACCTTCCGACGGGCACTGCACATCTTCTGTCGCGTCATGGGGGCAGGATCATCCACCCCGTGCCACAGCAGCTAGCCCTCACAGCATGGTTCCTGAACAGGTGACGCTACGGCACCACATCCTCTCCCAGGCTAATCTGGAGATCAGACAGGGCGCAAGGAGCAAGGCTACCAGGGCCCAGTATAAACGTAAATGGACCAGGTTCTGCCACTGGGCATCCTCCAAGGAAATCGACCCCCTGGCATGTACTCTGGACGACGTGCTCGCCTTCTCGGCGCACCTCACCCACTAAGGCGTGCAGGTGGACACCTGCCGCATTTACCACGCAGCCATCGGGGCGTACAGGAACTCGGAGGAGGGGGTCTTCTCCTCTAATCCGATTGTCAATAAACATTTGACGGGGCTCGCAAGACTCTACCCGCCTATCAAGTGGCCACACCCCGTGCGGGACCCGAACATAGTCTTGGGCGCCCTGGCACACAAACAATTCGAGCCAATGGCGTCCGCTGACGTCAGGCTGGTCACTATTAAGACGGCCTTACTAGTCGGCCTTTCCTCGGCTCGCAGAGTCAGGGAAATCCAGGCGCTGGCCGCCTCAGAACCATATACTAATACTAACTTTCACAGGGACAAAGTAGTCCTCCGGACACACCCACATTTCTGCCTAAGGTGCCGTCTGCTTTCCATCTAAACGAGGAAATAGTCCTTCCTACGTTTTTTGCCGATCCTAAGGATGAAGCACAGAGTTCTGCATTGCCTGGATGTCAGGCGTGCCCTGAAATTCTACCTGGACAGGACCAAGGGCTTCTGCAGGTCAGACGCCCTTTTTGTCACTTTTGGAAGTACAAGACCCGGCTATCAGGTCTCCAAGGCCTCCATATCCCATTGGATGGTCTCGGCCATCAAAGCAGCATATGAGGGTCAGCACAAGCCTCTTCCGGCAAACATGCATGCCCACGCAGTCAGGACCAAGGCAACAGCCATCGCTTTTCAGCGCCATGTCCCTTGGCAAGTCATAAGCAGGGCGGCCACATGGGCCACTCCCTCGGATTTCTGCAAACATTATTGTTTGGATGCCGGCTCTAGATCTGATGCGGCTTTCGGACAGGCGGTTCTCAGGAACCTATTTGCTTAAGGAGGTACTCCTCTCCACCCTGTGGCTACATTCAGTTGTAATCGCCCATGCAGTATGGAGGAAAGGGGACGGGACGTAAGAGTAATTATAAGTTACTCACCCTAGTGACTAGTCCTTTGCTCCATGCGTCCCACCATCCTCCCCCCTAATACTGGTGTCATTAGGAAATTTTAATCTATTGTGGACGCGTCTATGGGGACTGAGGTGTGGCGGTGGAGTCAGGGCAGTGCATGCTCCCAGGGCTGCACCCCCGCGTGCCTCTAAATTTAAAGGGGAAGAAGGTTTTTTCTGGTGAAAAGGTTCCGTCTCCCGTCCCTTGGAAGGGACGCCCATGCAGTATGGAGGAAAGAGGTGTAAGGACTAATAGTACGTTAGTCACTACCGTGAATAACTTATAATTTCCTGGCCTCAAAGACAAGATGGCCAAAGGACGAGCAAAAATCCTCGTGGCATGGCCATGTATGGTCACTAGCCACAGTTAGTAGCTAAAACTCGGTAAACGCAGTAAGGCTAAAACGAAAAGTACCAAACATTGTAAAATGTCACTGCTGCCACCTGCTTGTCCATTAAACACACCTAGAGTAGCCATAAACACTCTTGAGTGTTAGTCTAGGGCAAAAACAACAGTGTACCCCATTGTACTGCATTGTGCTGGGGAGAATTCTCAGAAATGTGCTAATTCCCTTCTACTTTGGAGACCCCCTGCACTTTTGCTGGACTTTAGGACTTTTCATTTCTAACCTGGATAGTGTGCGATCTTTTTCCCTCTCACGTATTTTTTTTTATTCATTTGAACACGGTTTCTTTTGACTTTGGAGTCTGACAAACTCCATAGGCATCATCTTTTTAGATTGTGTCACACAGCACCTTAAGTGCAGTGACACAGGGAAGTCTTCCAGATTTCCCAAAGGTTTAAATACCTTCTCTTGGTTAAACTACTGTTTCCAAGAGCAATGAAGTGAAATTGACTTTACTTACATAGTACTTTCTGGTCTCAGAACATACTATTTTCCCCTTTGTCTAGTTTCTCATGTACATTTTCTTATGTTACCCTTTCTACAATTAATGGCTGGTGGCAGTGGATTATCCTACCATTGTGCGTTTCTACCGTGGGCTGCAATTGCAGCTGCAGTGAAGCACCCATGGGTGCCCATTTTGTCAAAATGCCAGAGTCTGTGTTTTTCCGCTCTTTTTTGTTGGAAAGGTCCTTCTTGAGATTTACAAAAAAGACAAACGGTTTCCTAATTTAGGAAACCCGCGTCCCTTGCACACTATCTATGAGGCAGAAAGCCTATATAATATTTGGTCTCAGGGGCTAGGTCTGTAGTGTAAGACTCTGCATCGGAAGTACAAGTACAGGCCTTTCCTCTTAGTTTACAAGGAATCAATTTTTAACAATTCTGTCATGTTTTTGACCTTATTACACCAAGGTATTTTCAAAAGACAACATAATTAGTGTTTTACAATTCAATTGTGGTTTATAACAAATATTTATTCATAAAAATAAAAAAACATTGTGTGACTGGCCCAACGCGTTTCGAGTTTACTTGTACTCTTCATCAGGGGCAGACATGCTTTTTCTTACAAAAGTTTCTATGGAAGAAAAAATAAATATATTCAAATTCAAATAATGTCATTTTGAAATACATTTCAAAAAAACATTGTGCAAGACTTTTTACCAACCTGCAAAGAAGATCTTCAGCTCCCATTGACATTGTGCAATTAACGTTGGCTGTCCTGGCTCCATGAGAAACTCTAATCGCCTTTGACCCTGTGCTTTATCTTTTCCTCAGGAAAGGGTTAAACCTATTTGCCAGTGGAAGGTTTTCAAAAGTACTTACCTGTTAGTGAATTATTTGTTAACCTTGTTTTATTCTTCTATTCTATCTTTTACACCAAACTCAGTATTGCTGTAAATTCACCAGTGATAAATCAATGTCCACAGTGTCCTAGCTATTTAAGTCACCTGAGGGTATAGGAAGTGTCTGTGTGCCATCCCCAATGGGTATCATCTAATTTAGAGAAACTAAGAGTGTGTTTTTAAGTGTATTTTAATTGTTACAAATATTGCTCCCTTCTGAAGAAGGCTTTACAGCTGACTGTGAAATTAAACTTGTGTGTAAGTGTTTATTTGAAAAACTGCTACTGTGAAACTGTGTCACAACATTACTGCTCACTTTGACCCAATGGTGGAGGTGTATGGAAAAAAAGTAGTGGAACTATGTTCCCTACTGGCCTGCACCGCTCCCCACAGACCCCATCGCCGCACCCCCTCCCATGCACAATAAAAACCCCAAAACACGTGCCTGCTTTTTAAGGGAACATCCAGTGCAGTGCACTGAAAGTGTAAGTTCCAACCTCTTCCAAACTTTTATTTTAAAACGAAACTGTTCCGGAACGGTTTCTTTTTAAAATAAAAGTATAGGAACAGTAAAACTAAATGAAGAGAAGTAGAGGAGCACCGCTCCCACCCACTTGGACCACTGCTTTGACCCTTCTTGAGATAAGCCTGGCTGCTCGACCACACTACCAACCTGTGTAGACTTCTACCAAAGGTTGTCTCCCTATTGCCAGGAGGTCAAGGTTATTGTAGTGCACCCAAAGGGTACTGCATACAACCTTCCTTACAAGGGTTAATCTACTTTGCATTGGAGGGTTCCATAAGTATTTACCTGTTTAAGTATATTTGTTAACCATTATTGTATTCCCTCCTCATTTCCTTTTGACACTAATCTCAGTATTGCTCTGAATGTGCCAGTGATATCAATGTCCACAGTGTCCTAGTTATTTAAGTCACCTCAGGGTATAGGATGTATCTGTGTGCCTTTCCAAATGGGTATCTAATGATTAATTGAAACTGAGTGTGTAGTTTTGAAGTATATTATTGTGTTACTTATTTTCTTGCTCACTTTTAAAGAAGGCGTATTCAAGTGACTGTTCAATTAATAAACCGTTGATTAATCAAGAAACCTTGAGTGGAACTGTTTGTTTGGATACTTGTCACTGAATCTCTGTGTAATAACCCTACAGCTCCCATTTGACCCCTCTTGAGATAAGCCTGGCTACTCAGTCACTACCAACTTGTGTAGTAAATGTTTATACCAAAGTTTGGGTTAACTATTGCCAGGAGGACAAGGCTGTTGCATTCTGCCACAGGATACTTCATACAATCTTGACTAACACATTGGAAGATGCATTGTACAATGATAAAAGTTACAAAAATGATACAAATGTTACCAGAGTAGTAACAGTATCAAGGCTAAGGGAAACAATGTACTGACAGCCTGACGGATTAGTCAGTTTCCCCATAACAGATGAGCAAAAGACAGTCTAGTGACACTCAAAGCTTCACTGCACTGTAAAAAAAGCAGGTCAGATACAAAAATAAAAGCAAAAGGTTTGGGGGTCCATAGAAATGGAAGGAAAGGTGTAGTAAATATAAATCTTTGTTAACACTGTTGTCTTGCGTGCTCATGTTTCGGCACGCCCCTCTCAAGATGAGGCGTGTTCAGCTCCATCTGATGGCCAATTAGGACCAGGAAACGGGGTCACAGTCGGACAGGATTCCATTTCCCATGTCCTTCCTCCCGGATCTTCACTGGTGGCTGATTGACTGCAATGTGGCAGTGGGAGCACCCTTCACCCTACCGAAGCCCACTTTGGTGGTGACAAAGGGTTACTCCCTTTCAGGCTGGGGGCTACTCTGGAGGCTACCTACGGTCCAGGGCGGAAGCCATCCTGCATATTAATCTGCTTGAACTGAGGGCGGTGGCCTTGGCGCTCGAGGCTTTTCCGCTGCTCATCAGGCACATGGCCCATAACTCCACAACAATGTTTTACTTGAACAAACAGGGTGGCTTAATCTCCCTACCCCTCCTGTGCATGGGAATGGTGTCAATCTGGGAATGCGCCCTGAAAGAGGTGATATGGATTTCCTTGGTCCATCTCCCGGGGTACAACAATGTGGATGCAGACCAGCTCAGCCACTTGGGGTTCAACACCTATGAGTGGGAGTTACACATCAACTGCTTGTTATCCCTGTTCCAGAGATGGGGGTTTCCGGATCTGAATTTGAATTCCTAGTGCCCCCTGTTAAGGAGAATTCTCATAAATGTGCTAATTCCCTTCACCTTAGGGACCCCCAGCAACTTTGCTGGATTTTGAGGACTTTATTTTTTTACCTGAAGAGTGTGAGCCTTTTTGTCCCACTCTCTCGTGTATTTTGATGTGTTTTACTCGTGTTCTTTGATTATGGGGTTTTAGATAACTCCATAGGCATCATCTTTTCATGTGTGTCACACAGGACCCTCAGTGCGGTGACACAGGGAAGCCTTTTAGGCAGTCCCCAGTTTAAATGCCGTCTCTGGGATAAACTACTGTTTCCCAGAGAATATAAAGTTAAATTGAAGTTAAATTCCTGGACCTAGCACACCCCATTTTACAATAGAGTGCTGGAGGGGTTACCTAGTATCTCCTGTATCTAGAAACTCATGTAGCTGTCAAATGCTACCCTTTCTTATCGAAATGGCTGGTGGCAGTGGTTTTACAATGAACTACCATGATTTTTCCCGACCGCGAGCAATGGTAGCGTTAAATCAAGGGAGTCATGTTTTTCAAGATGGCGTCTGAGCCCCCTCTGTAAAAACAGGTCCCGGTCTTCTTTTTTTGCCGTTTCTTTTTGGAAAGGTCCTTCTAGTGTTTCTCTCTGCGTGCCAAACTAGGTTTGGTCCCTTTGTGCCTACGCCTTTGGCAGGCTTCATGACTGAAGACCGCCTCGGGCGCCTGAGTGTCTGGGGTGGGCAGGAAGTGAGGGAGGTGCCCGAAAATCCCTGTGCTTAGTCTCCTAGGCGTGATTGGCTGGCTGACTGTCTGGCAAGGACAGCCACCCTGCTGGGTGAGTGGCAGCTAGGCTGGAATGAATGGGAGAAAACGGTTTAACCCTTTAAGTGCCATAGTTTAGGGAAAAAAGCGGGAAAATTCCCGGGAAAAAAATGTTGTGGTGGACATGGTTGGCTTGGTACGGCAATGGCTTCTATGAATTTTGAGAAAAACAATACTCTGCTACATTCCCCTGGCTCTTGCAGTTAGGAAAGCACACATTTATTGTAGTGTTTCACAAAACAGGCAATAACACAAGCCAAACACTGAACCATGGTACACAGGAGTGTTATGCTTACGGCCTGAACAGAAGTACTTAGCATGTGTAAATCAGGAAAACCAATGTGGTGAGGAACGGCAAGCGTACATTTTTTGAAAGAGAACAGGCAGACCTTTTCAAGGGTAGGTGACTTGTGCAGGTTACAAAAGTGTATGGTGCCTAAAGCAGCGACTAAATGTAGGGCACATTTGGGAAATAAAAGGGTTGTGTGACAAAGGGCACCAGCAAATGGGTCAAAACGTTATGAAAACCACACAAACACAACAAATGTCATACCTTCCCGCGTTCCCACCGGAACCTTGTGGAAATCCGCAGAGGTTTGACTTGCGCAAGTCGGCCCAGAATGTATTACCCAGAAAACCTGTCAAAGTCCGAAATGTGGCAAAAAAACATTTTCCGCACATTTCACTCGGCTCACCCACCGAAACACGCCGCCAACAACACATGGCCTACCCGATGAAAACAGTACCTCACATGTGGGGGTGCACCTACCTGGGCATCAACGGGAAAGCTGAAAACACCCATAACCCCAAGTCTTTTCCGACAGCTGAATTTCACGATTTTTCCAGACAGGCACACTATACAGATATCGGCCTCGGGTGTCCAAGCCACCAAGGAAAACTCGGAACACCATGCGTTTCCCCGTTGGAACCCCCATCCCCGTTGCATTTTCATGTTCATTTTTTTTTGCCATCTGACCCCAGGGTTCAGCCCATATGTGCCCCTATGCTTTGGGGGCTGGGGTGGGGAACGGGCTGCTTACTATAAGCAGTCCCCACCTCCCCCCTCTTCTCAGACAAATCCCTGGTGTCTAATGGGCATTTCTGGGCACGGATCGAACGCTCTGCGCCCGATCCGCGCCCAGCAATGCTTTCACAAAAGGTGGTGTTGGAAAGGGGAGAATCTCCCCTTTCCAACGACACCTCCCTCGATTTCCGGCTTGAAATACAGCTGGAGATCGAGGGGGAGAAAGGTGGAGACTCACCTTTCATTTTTACTGCGGCAGCTCGAAAACTACTTTCACTTTCTGAAACTGAAGGTAATCCAGCCCCCGGGCAGTGAGGGGGGACCTCACATAGCCTGGGGGTTGGATTACTATTTTGAGCGATCCCTGCTTTGCAGGGATCGCTCAAAACAGAGTGCCAAAAAGGGCGAGCTATCTCGTCCTTGGCACACTGGAGGGAATTCCAAGGACAAGATACCTTGTCCTTGGCACTTAAGGGGTTAAAAGGCGAGTCTCTTGGCTTGGACAGCAGAGTCGACCACTGGAACGAAACAACCGAAATAGAGCTGGAAGAGGATGGCTGCTGCAACTACTGGACCGTTGGTTTGCCCGGTGGAGCGCTGCTGCAAGTCCGAATCGCCAAGTTCATCTCGACAGAGAAGCCCCCTTCAAGGACGACTTCTTCCTTTTGAGTTGGTGGGACCAATCAACTCGTAAGCCACCTGGACACCATTCTCGGAACTGGTTAGGATTAACCAGGGAGAAGGACACCCGGTTGTGTGCTTGAAGACAGCTACCGGACTCAAAGAATTGCCAGTTTGTCAGTTTTGTGACCAGTCCCTGTGCAGTGCAGGAGTCCCCCGACGTCCTCGCTCTTGTCCCCACAACGGAGGCTCAGGAACAGCGAGATCTTCAGGAACTGCCTGTAACAGAAGTCTTCACCTGCATCTTTTTCTTCAATATAAGGTACTGTGAAAACCGACCGCGAGAACTTCCCTCTCACAACTTTGGCAACTTGCAGGCCTAGTCAGCTTGTGACCCGACATATGAACCTTTCTTCCGTGAACTATTTCGGAGAACCATAGGTTAGGGAGAATTCTCTGTAAAGGCTAATTTCCCAAACCTAGTGAGTCCCGCAGCAGCTTTACAGGATTTTTGGGGTTTATTTTTTTCTCCTGCTAAGAGTGAGACTCTCTTCCTCCCACTCTTAGGCATGATTTGAGAAGGTCCTTTGACTTTGTAATGTGTTTTATGGGCTATGGGGTCTTTTACCCCATAGGGCTTCATGTGTTTTTGGTATGTGTTACACAGCACGCTCAGTGCAGTAACACAGGGGTGTCATAGTGACCCCCAAACATAGACTTCATACCCTGGGACTGACTACTGTCTCCCAGGGCATGTAAAGTCACCATTGGCTTTACTAGTCCTAAATTGTGAACAGAACCAGTACAAAACATCATATTGTGGAAGTACTGGTAGGGGCAATTTCGATTGCCCCTGGGTCTGTTGTCCAAGGGGGCACTGTCCAGTCCCCCCTTGTCGAGTTTCTGGCTGATGGCAGTGGATACCACGCAAAATATTCCACCAGAATATTTCCTATGGGATTTTCCCATTCATTTTAAACGCACCACTTTTTGGTGCAATGTTAAAGATACCGCCGGGTTATTTATTTAATATTTATTCCCCGGTTGGGTCTTTTTGCCAGGACTCGGTTTTAAATGGCGTTTGTGTTTGCCTCTGAAACTCTAACCCAAGTCGAGCCCTTTGTTCTACTTTTTGGCGGGCTTCTCCAGAGAAGCCCTCCAAATGGTGCCACTCTGTCTGGGGTCAACAGGATGTGTGGGAGTGGGATTAGGAACCCTGGACTGAGTTGCCTTAGCAACTCAAGTCACACTCTTGTGTGATTGGCCCAGTGGTGAGCCGCCGGCTCACCACTTAGCATGTTTGAGTGACAGCTAGGCTTATGATTGGGGGTTTTGCTGCATAAAAGCAGGGCTTTGGGGACTGGAACTTCAGAAGTCGCCACAGGACCTAAAGAATGCAAAGAGGGGAGAAGCTGAGCCATCTACAACAACGAAACCACCGGTGGAGCCCTGCTGTAATAACCTCACAACTTTCACGACGACAGAGGAGATCTTCTTCCAGGAGTGTGTTCTTCCCCTGGTGGGACCAACCAGTTCGCTTTTTTCGCCTTCCTGGATCGTCTCGTGGTCGAATCGCCCGTGCCAAGCACCCCGGCGGCCGAATCGCCACGCTTCACCACTACCGCGAATAAAAGGGTAGTACCTTTTAACCGAGAAACTCTGCTGCTGGTTTCTTCCCTGGCAGTGCTACGACCTCCAACTTTCCTCCACATCGAGATCTTCTCTTCCCCTGGACGAAGCCCCGACTTGCACCCGCTGCCAGGAACAACTGCCCCCGCTGGAGCTTTCTCACCATTTCAGGTACTGTGTCCCGCCTGGTCTCCCTTGCAACAGACTGTCCAAGGTGTCCCGTAAATCCTTGACTCTCTATCCTGGGGTGACCTCGGACCTGTTAACATTACCTTTCTAACTTGATCCAACCTCTTTTGACTTTTCTGCAAAGACTTTGAGTGCATTTCCACTGTGTGATCTTGGGCACATTCCGCCTTGCTCTCTCCAAGAGTGGCCTATGAACTTTTTGCTCTACAGTAGACCCTGCCTTTCTTGACTTGCTGTGGTTTCTTAAGTGTTGGTACTGTGTGTTTTTCCTATTTCTGCCTTTCCTCTCCCTTATTAAACAAATTATTGGAGTGCCATCTACAGTTACACGCTCACCTCTGTTTTGCTAAATAAGTGGTGTCTTAACCTAGACTTGTCAAAATAATTAACTAGGGAGGAGCATATATTTATAGTGACTTTGTTTGAACTTCCTTGACATATTAGTGCCAGTGTATTTTTGCAGGTGTGTTTTTAAATAAATAATTATATACTTTTATACCAAAGCTCTGGTCAGTGTTTGCTTGTGCTTCTGTATTTCTAGCCCTATTGTGTATACTCTATATACTGCCTAACTCTTCTTGAGAGAAGTCTGACGGCTCAGCCACAGCTACCAGGTAAATCTGGGTGGTGCAGATTGCTTACCAATTGGGTTTACTGCTAACTCCTGTAAACTTAAACTTTTTGTAGTGGTCCCTAAGGGAACTGCACAGGTTTCTGCCTAACACCATGTCAAAGACATTTTGGTTTAAATACAAGAACTGTTTTTACCTATACAAGACTCTAGACCATTGACTTTGGCCTACCTTTTGCATTGAATCAACTCTGGTGAACTCAAACTATTTGCACTGTTTTATAGTAATTGTAATATTAGTTTTATTAACTTATGCCTTTTTGCTCCTACTTCAAATGCTCCAAGTGCTATTTTTCCCCTCCTTCAAAGTAGCTTAGGTGTTTCAGAACCGGTTAGTGTGAAGTATTGTAGTATATTTTTGTGTGATATTGATTGCCTCCTTTTAGTGAATATTTTTACTGACTGCTTAATGTATTACAAAGTGTTTTACCAGGAAAGCTTGAGAGTAAGTGTCTATCTAAAAACCTGTTATTGTAGACCTCTGTGTAACATCCTTACAAGCTCACATTCCCTCTCGAGATAAGCCTGGCTGCTCAGCTCGCTACCAAAAACTGTGTGGTGCAGACTTAAACCAAAGGTTAATTTTGCTTACACCTGTAGTCCTAGTTGTGTGTAGTGGTCCCAAATGGTACTGGATACAAACTTTGCCTACCACTGGCGGCAGGCGGTGAGGATACATTGTATAGTAGTTACATTGAGAGTTCTGCTTTTATTTTGTTCAGATAGTAACCTTCACAAGGCTAAGCACCACTAGAAAAGCAATTTTATCTTGCCTAATATGGATAACTAGAAACAGGAGGCCCTGATCATTTTAACAGTAGATCAACTGAAGAAAATGTGTATAGACAGGAACCTCCCTGTAAAAGGAAAGGAAAACAAATTGGTTGAAATATTGTTGGAACATCAAAGGCTGAGAAATTGGACTGTAACCCCTAATCTCTCAGAAAATGTTGATAGTGTTGATGATGAGGATGATGATGTAGAGTCTTACTCTAATGTTATTGAGGAGCCAGAAGAGTCAGAGGAGTCTCAGGATGTGAGCCCCACTGTACCTCTACCTGCTCTTGGGCCTCAACCTTTAGCCACAGGGACCCTACCAGGTCCAGTACTGAGTCCAGAATGTGTCACTCTTGAAAACATTAGACTTGAGTTAGAGTTTAAAAGGCTCCAATTGCAAACTGAAAGTAAACATCAAGAAATCAAACTCAGAGAAATGGAAATGCATCATGCTCTTGAAATGAAGAAATTGTCTCTTGAAAATTGTTCTCTTCCAGAGTCTTCTAGGTCTTCCAGTCCTAAGAGACCTTGCATGCCTAAGGAAGCTGTGAGTATCTATGAGGTGAAGCTTGATATTTTGGATTGGTTGGTTGCTTTTGAGTATAACTATGGGATTCAAGGTTTTACAGGGAATCAACTGATTCCTTGGCTTATGTCTCTGCTCCCCAGGTTGCAACTGATGCTGTGAAGGAGGTGGGGGAACTTGAAAGATTGGAGTATGAAAATTTGAAGCTAGCTTTGATAGCTAGATTTGGGAAAACTCCTTCCCAGTACCTTAAGAGGTTTAGGTCCCTCAAAAAGCATGATGGTACCCCTTGGGCTACCTGGGAGTGTGAATGTTTGAAGAACTTAGATGGTTGGGTAAAGGGTTACAGAGTTAACACTTTTGAAGCAATGAGAAATCTGTTTTTGTTAGAAACAATTTTTGATGCCAGCACTCCTGAGCGGAGACAGCACTTGGCTGACTCTAAGGAAATTAATCCAAAGAAGTTAGCAAACGCTGCTGACTTGTGGGTTGCCAACAGGGCTACACGCATGGATTCTGGGGCAACTCAGAAGAATGATGATGGGAAGAAGCAAAAGAAAGATGGCAAAGAGAATTTTAATACCTCCAATCCAAAATAGGGCCCCAAACCGAAAAAAGGGTAAGCCACAAGGGAAACCGAATCAGGCTAGTGAAACCTCTGGTGCTAAACCAGAGGGAGGTCAGCAGAAGTCCCAATTTATCAAAACATTTGGAAAAATGTTATGCTTGTGGATCAACTGACCATGTGAAAGGGGATCCCAGATGCAAGGGTAAAGCTTCACGGATCCACACTGCCTTCTTAGCCTTTCCCCCAGAGGGAGAAGTACAAATGGCAAGTGGAAACTTTCAACTACAGGCTGAAGACCCCATTGGAGTCTCTGCCAGTGTTTCTTTAGTGTCGCTGGCTCTGTGGGAAAAGCAGAATTTAGATGTCTATAATTCTATTCCAGATAACAAAAAAGAATACTACAATGACAGTGTACTTGTGAATGGTCGGGGGACCCCTGCCATTAGAGGCATTGGGGCCAGCATTATAGTGGTGGCTGAATCTTTTTTTCAAACCTGAGGATTTTGGTAAGGCACCCAAATGCTTCACTAATCTTGCTGGAGGCCCTGTTCAAATGCTTCCAAGATTACCAGCTCGCATCCAGGGCAACAACATGACTGTCAAGATACCTGTTAGTGTGCAGAGTGAGGTACCCAGGAGAGTCCTTTTGGGGAATGATTTAAAAACTCTTGGAGTTGTATCAAGCATCCCCAGGCCTCCCAGTAAGAGGAAACAATAACAAACAAGGAAGGCCAGAGAAAGTACCTTAACTCGAGTGGGAACTGCGCCAGAATCAAGTGGATCGGCTCTTCCAACGATGGGGCAAACCCCAGATCGACCTGTTCGCGACGGCGACCAACTCTAGTGCCAGAGGTTCGCCAGCAGGTTCCCACAGCCCAGGAGCATGGGCGATGCTTTCTCGTTCCCTTGGGACGGCCTGTTTCTATACAGGTTCCCTCCATTGCCGTTGCTGCTCCGCCTCATCAACCAGCTCAAGAAGTCCAGGTGCAGGATGATCCTCGTCGCACCGGCGTGGCCGAGGCAGGTCTGGTTCCCGGACCTTCTGGACTTGTCAACGTCCCCACCAGTCAGGCTGCCGGCGGATGCGGTCTTCTCTCCAGAGAAGGAGGCGCCATTCTCCACCACGACCCACAGTCGCTGAACTTGCAGGCCTGGCTCCTGCAGCACTAGAGTTTGGAGGGTACGATATCCCGGCTGATTGCAGAGAGGTTCTTGCAACGGCCAGGGCGTCCTCGACTCTCAAGTGTTATGGTCATAAATGGAAGAGGTTCTCTGTCTGGTGCCGTGCACAGAAGATTAACCCTCTGCGTATTACGCCCCCTCAAGTGCTGCCGTACCTGCTGTCGCTGGCCAAGGCTGGACTGGCTCACTCCTCCATAAAAATACGTCTGGCTGCCATCTCCCGATATACCAGGACGACGGGGCAGGCGTCCTTGTGGTCTCATCGCCTGGTGAAGGAATTTATGAAGGGACTATTCCGATCATTCCCGCCGGTGAAGGCTCCTGCCCCGGCGTGGGAGCTTAATGTTTGCTGACCAGGCTCATGGGGGCCCCATTCGAGCCTATGCATTCGGCGTCTTTGAAGTTCCTGTCATGGAAGACAGCGTTCCTCGTGGCCATCACCTCTGCACGACGAGTGGGAGAGGTTCAGGCCCTATCTTGCAAGCCTCCATACTTGACTTTTCATGACACAAGGGTGGTGCTGAGGACGCACCCCTCCTTCATGCCCAAGGTGCCGTCGGACTTCCACCTCAACGAGCCCTTGGTGTTACCAGTTTTCTTTCCGTCGCCTTTGACGCCGGCCGAAAGGACTTTGCACTCGCTGGATGTAGCTAGAGCGCTGAAGTTCTACGTGGACCGCACGTTTTCAGAAGACGTCACAACTGTTTGTGAACTTTGGGTCTGTGAATCAAGGGAAGGCTCTCTCAAAGACTTCCATTTCCAGATAGCTGTCCGGCTGCATCATGCATTGTCACCGGTTGGCAAACCGACCGCTGCCCGGCTGTCAGAGCCCATTCGACCAGAGCGATCGCTGCTACCACGGCGTTCCTGTCTGGTGTGCCCCTGCTGGACATCTGCAGGGCTGCTACGTGGTGGTCGACGCACACCTTCACAAGATTCTACTGCGTCGCTCGGGACTCCAGGGAGGAGTCCAGGGTCGGCCAAGCAGTGCTGCACAACCTGTTCGCTTAAGGTGAGCCTGGTGAGGAGGTAAGAGATGCTTAATGTTGAGTTGTTGTATTGCTTAATGTTGAGCCTGTTGCCACCTCCTGTGGTTGTGCATGTGTATACTGCTATGTATTCTTTTATTCATGAGCATGTGACTCCATGCCAGACCCCATGCTGGAGAAGGAACAAGTTACTTACCTGTAACTGTTGTTCTCCAGCATGGGTCTGGCATGGATTCACATGCAAACCCTCCCACCTACCGCTCTGGAGCTCTTCACATGGTCATACTGCCACTCGGCGTGCTACCAAATCTGAAGATGGCTGCCAGGGGCGGGGCTTAGGGAGAGGGCAGTCATTGGCTGGGTGCAGTATGACCCAGAGATCAGTGATTGGTTACTACTAAGAAAGACAGATCAGAAACGAAACTGATAATGATTTTTTCTTTACCGAGGATTCCCAGCCTGATGACGGGGAATATTCATGAGCATGTGAGTCTATGCCAGACCCATTCTGGAGAACAACAGTTACAGTTAAGTAACCTGTTCCTTCTACTAGCCTAAGTTGGGGTCTGATGTAGATAAATTCTGTAGGAGCTGTCCCACTTGTCAGATAGCTGGCAAGAGTGGAGCCAAGAATGTGGCACCCTTGGTGCCTCTCACAGTGGTGGGGTCCCCTTTGAGAGGGTAGGAATCGACATTGTTGGTCCCTTAGACCCTCCAACCTCTTCAGGCAATCGATTTAAATTGGTTGTAGTAGACCATGATACTAGGTATCCTGAAGCAATACCTATGAGGACTGTTACAGCTCAGGCTGTTGCTAAGGCCCTACTTGGCATTTTTACCAAGGTAGGTTTTCCTAAGGAAGTAATCTCTGACAGGGGATCGCATTTTATGTCCCACTACATGCAGGCCATGTGGAAAAACTGTGGAGTGACTTACCAGTTCTCAACTGCCTACCATCCCCAGACGAATGAGCTGGTAGAGAGGTTTAATAGAACTATGAAGAGCATGATCAGTACTTTAGAGGAACCCCTTAGAAGAAAGTGGGACCTTCTATTGCCATGCCTTTTTATTTGCTTATAGAGAAGTCCCTCAGAAGGGAGATTAGCTTCGCTATGGTCATCCAGTTAGAGGCCCCTTGGCCCTAATTAAGGAGGGGTTGGAGAGTGCTCCTTCCCGCAAGCCAGTCAGTCACTGATTATGTGCTTGGTCTCTGTAGGAGAATGACGCACATGATGACGGAAGCATCTGATAACTTGAAAGCAGGTCAGGCTCTGGTGAAGCATTGACATGACCAGAAGGCCAACATGGTTGCGTTTACTCAAGACCAGCAAGTTCTAGTTATGGTACCTACAAGGCCGTGGCCCTAAAGGACAAATGGATTGGACGATTCAAGGTTGTGGGAAAACTTTGAGAGTTCAATTATCTGGTAGACTTGGGCAATCCTAAGGAGGCCCCCATGGTCTTTCACACCAACCGTCTAAAAGCCTATGTATCAAGACCAGAAGTTGAAGTTTTGCTTCTAGCTTCTGCTCAGGAGGAGGAGAGTGAACCTTTACCCAATCTCCTCGGAGGACAACCTTTAGATGAGAAGAAAGAAGGAGTTAATCTCTCTTCTAATCTGACACTGGAGCAACCGGTGGAGTGCAAGTTTCTGTTAAATCTGTTTGCCTCCCTGTTTTCACTATCACCAGGCTTTACCCCTTGGGGCCAGGGTGATATTCTCACTGGTGACTGTTGACCTGTTAAAAGCAGAGTTACAGGATGTCAGACCATGTAAGAACCCACATAAAGGAAGAGGTCAACAAAGATGCTTGATCTCAGGGTAATAGAACCATCTACAAGTCCATGGTCTAGTCAGTTGTACTAGTGCCAAAGGCAGGATCCAAGGAGTTGAGATTCTGTGTGGACTATAACGCTTTAAATGCAGTCACAAAGACTGATGCCCATCCTTTACCTAGGACAGATGAGCTGATGGACAAACTTGGTTCAGCCAACTACCTTAGATCATTTGACCTAACATCATGCTATTGGCAAATAGCTCTGACAGACCATGCCAAGGAGAAAACTGCATTTTCAAACCCAGCAGGCTTCTATCATTTTAAGGTAATGCCTTTTGGATTAAAGAATGCACCTTCTATATTCCAAAGGATGGTTAATCAAGTTCTGAATGGGCTGGAGGACTTCTGCATGGAATACTTTGACATTGCAGTGTTCAGCCCTACTTGGAAAGAACATGTTGACCACTTAGGATACGTATGCAGGCTCTTGAGCAGGCCCATCTGACCATAAAGGCAAGTAAATGTCAAATTGGTCAGAGCAAAGTGGTCTACCTTGGACGTGAGGTAGGAGGAGGTGAAATAAGGCCATTGCCTAGCAAAGTACAAGCTGTACAAGAATGGGCCACCCCTACTACTCTAACCCAAGTGAGTGCCTTCTTAGGTCTCACTGGTTATTATTGGAACTTCATTGAGAACTGTGAGTCCATAGCTTCTCCCTTGAATGTGGTCTCCTCACCCAAATTCCCCAGAAAGGTCAGGTGGAATGAGGAGTGAACTAAGGCATTTGAAGGACTTGGGGAAGCCCTTTGTCAAGCTCGAGTCTTAAGAGCTCCTGACTACAGCCAAACCTTCATTGTGCAGACAGATGCTTCAAATTCACGTATAGGTGCAGTTCTGAGTCAGCTGGATGAGAAAGGTAGGGAACACCCAATCTGCTTCATCAGCAGGAAGCTGAAGGAACCTGAGACAAGGTCGGAAACCATAGAACACAAGTGTTTTGCCATTGTGTGATCTCTGAAGAAGTTTAGACCATACTTGTATGGATCTACTTTTGTCATTCAGACAGTCCACCAACCCTTGAGATGGTTAATGCAGATGAAAGGGGAAAATCCTAAATTGTTAAGATGGACAATCAGCCTACAGGGGTTTGATTTTACCATTGAACACAGGTCAGGGTGTAATCATCAAAATGCCGATGGTCTCTCCAGAATGTATGACCGACTGGAGTAAGGAGATTCATCCAGGGGTGGATTAAATCCTCCTGTCCCTTAGTCTGGGGGGGCGAGTGTTACGGAGAATTCTCATAAATGTGCTAATTCCCTTCACCTTAGGGACCCCCAGCAACTTTGCTGGATTTTGAGGGCTTGATTGTTTTTAAATGGAGAGAGTGTGAGCCTTTTTCCCACACTCATGTATTTTGATGTTTGTTTTACTCTTGTGTTCTTTGATTATGGGGTTTTAGATAACTCCATAGGCATCATCGTTTCATGTGTGTCACACAGCACTCTCAGTGCAGTGACACATGGAAGCCTTTTAGGCTGTACCCAGGTTCAGATACTCTCTCTGGGATAAACTACTGTTTCCCAAAGAATATAAAGTTAAATTGACTTTACTAGTCTTTTTAAATTCCTAGACCCAGCACACCCTATCTTACAATAGAGTGCTGGAGGGGTTATCTAGTATCCCCTGTGTCTAGAAACTCATGTAGCTGTGAAATGCTACCCTTTCCTATCGAAATGGTTGGTGGCAGTGGTTTTACAACAAACTACCATGATTTTTCCCGACCGCGAGCAACGGTAGCATTAAATCGCGGGAGCCATGTTTTTCAAGGTGGCGTCTGAGCCCCCTCTGTAAAAACAGGTTCCGGTCTTCTTTTTTCGCCCTTTCTTTTTGGATAGGTCCTTATAGTGTTTGTCTCTGCGTGCCAAACTAGGTCTGGTCTCTTTGTTCCTACGCCTTTGGCTGGCTTCAGGACTGAAGACCGCCTCTGGCACCTGAGTGTCTGGGGTGGGCAGTAAGTGAGGGAGGTGACCAAAACTCCCTGTGCTTAATCTCCTAGGAGACCCAAATACACTCTGGCGTGATTGGCTGGCTGACTGTTAGGCAAGGACAGCCACCCTGCTGGGTGAATGGCAACTAGGCTGGAATGAATGGGAGAAAACTGTTTAAAAGGTGAGTCTCTTGGCTTGGAAGGCAGAGTCGACCACTGGAATGAAAGAACCGAAGACGAGCCAGAAGAGGGTGGATGCTGCAACTATTGGACCATTGGTTTGCCCTGTGGCGCCCTGCTGCAGGTCCGAATCAGCAAGTTCATCTCGACGAGAAGCCCCTTCAAGAACGATATCTTCCTTTGAGTTGGTGGGACCAAACAACTCGTAAGCCACCTGGACACCATTCTTGGAGCTGTTTAGGATTAACCAGAGAGAAGGACATCGGCTTGCCTGCTTGAAGACAGCTACCGGAATCGAAGAATTGCCAGTTTGCCAGCTTTGTGACCATTCCCTGTGCAGTGCAGGAGTCCCCCGACGTCCTCCCTCTTGTCCCCACTACTGAGGCTCAGGAACAGTGAGATCTGCAGGAACTGCCAGGAACAGAAGTCTTCAGCTGCATCTTTTTCTTCAATGTAAGGTACTGTGAAAACCCGACCGAGAGAACTTACCTCTCACTGTGAAAGTTTGTTGAACTTTGGCAACTTGCAGGCCTAGTCAGCTTGTGACTCGACATATTAACTTTTCTTCTGTGAACTACTTCTAAGAACCGTGGCAAAGACTTTTCCGTTTAAGTACCAGAACCATGTTTACCTATACAAGGCTCTAGACAATTGACTTTGGCCCACCTATTGCATTGAATCAACTCCTCTGGTGAACTCAAACTATTTGCACTGTGTGATGAGGCGCCGAGGTAGAGGGTAGTCGGAGCCCATTAACGCCCTCTCAGAGCCAATTAAGCCCTTCCAGATAGAGATCAAGCAAGGAAGGATGAATGTGTGATATCACAGACGGAGGGACTCTCTAGGTTGATGGACTTGTTGTTCCTCCAATGGGAGGTGATGTTTTCCTGTAGAGAGGTGCCTTCCTTTAATACTGGTCTTGTTTGTTTTGTTCATTTTGGATTCTTTTTCGATTGTGGCCTGAAAATGTAGGAAGAACCAGAGAAGGCCCTGCTGGAGGAAGAGCCCTTGTACGAGTGGGCGTATTAAAGTAACAAAGGGGTTGAGGAAACCAGAAGAGTTGCACCGGTTGTGCTGTTCGTTACAAGTCGTTCCTGTGTGTTATTTGGAACTGCAAATCCCCGTACACCGCCGGCAATCAGCTGTGGCCAACGAGTTGTCCAAAACGGGGGTCCCTCGCAGTCCGCAGCTGAAGAAAAGGAGGCAGAGCCGGCATTGACGCGCTCACAGCTGTTCCCTGAAGGCAGCTCGGAGCGAGTGACTTCCCTCAAACCCCCTCCCTCGAAGGGGTGGAGCTGCGGCATCGGCCGTGTAGTGGATGGGCGTTTCCCAAAGAGAGGCCCGACCGGAGAAGCCAATAAGGGCCACGCAGGCCTACCAGCGTTGTACAGCAGCAGAAGCCTGTACGGTGCGCATCGAACAGCCTGAGACGAACTGAAGATCCAGCATGGCAGCGCTCTGTCAGTGAGAAAGGCTGTCAGAGAAGTGAAGGGGCCTGCCTGTAGAGTTGAAAACAAACAAAAACACCACTGGGCCTTTCCTTGGAAGAAGTCTGCCGCCAGGTACGTGGTATCTGATGAAGAGAGATTACAACCAAAAGCTCATTTATGATAATGAACTCTTAAAGAAAATCGATACATGGAGAGAAAGCCAGCAACCTTGATTTAATGACCCTCAAGGAGAATGAAAGAAGCTTATGAACTGGACCTCGCCGCATAAAAGGAATCTAGGAGTAGTGAAGCCCTGAGAAGGCTAGAGCAGAAGGGTTAACTATATTCCAAGCCTTCCAAGGAAATAAAGCTAGACTGAACCTTTCAAGAGGAGGACTCACTGAAGGGACAGCAGCACAATGTCTCCCCTTTTCCTGAATTAACCCCTTAAGATTTCGTTATCCCTGTGTTCTGAAGTTGTTGTGAGAAGAATAGAGTTTAATATCTACTCTGTCTCGGGTGTGGTCTATTCCCATAGAAAATTATAACACACTGTTTTAAAGTAATGATAATATTCTTTTTATTAACTTATGCCTTTGTACTCCTACTTCAAACACTCTGAATGCCATTTTGCTCCTCCTTCAAAGTAGCTTAAATGTTTCAGAACCAGTTATTGTAAAGTATTGTAGTATATTTGTGTGCGATATTGAATGCCTCCTTTTAGTGAATGTTTTCTAACTGACTGTGTTATAAATTAAGAAGTGTTTTACCAAAACCTTGAGTATAAGTGTATATCTGAATACTTGTTATTGTAGACCTCTGTGTAACATCCTTACAAGCTCACATTCCCTCTTGAGATAAGCCTGACTGCTCAGCTCGCTACCAAAAACTGTGTGGTACAGACTTATACCAAAGGTTGGTTTTGCTTACACCTGTAGTCCTAGTTGTGTGTAGTGGTCCCAAAGGGCACTGCATACAAACTTTGCATAACACCCCCGGTTTGCGTCGTGAGCAGGGCGGCGTCGGGGGTCTCTGGGGAATGCGTTCCAAACTCTGCTGCATGGCTGCAGGTGCTATGCATTTCCTCCTCGATTGCTTCAGCAGACCCTAAGCATATTCCGGGCGTCTGTGGGCTGCAGCCTCATCCTGTTTGTTAAGGGCGTGGTTCTCGGATGTGCTGCAGTTGTGCTGGTAGGGGTACCTTAGTCCCCTTTCCTTCATACGTCCCACCCACCTTCCCCCACTTGCATGCCAGTGGCTAAAATATTCAGCATAGCCAGGTATCATCCCCCTTTATATTTCTTAAAGAGGTAGGCAAAATAAGGCACAGCAACAACTGCCACAGGGGCAGAAAGGTGGTGGTAAATAAAAAAGGACAAGTGGACAAATGCTCACAAATCTCAATGCCTCCCTTGAAGGTATCACACCCGCACCTTCAAATTGTACAGCAGGAGGTGCGTCAAATGCTAAGGAAACGAGCAATCGTAAGAGTTCCTCCTTTGTCAAGAGGAAAAGGAGTATACTCCAGGTACTTTGTCATCAATAAACCACACAGGATTTGGCGGCCTATCCTGGACTTGCGAAGGCTGAACAAAAACCTCACAAGGCAAATGTTCAAGATGGTAACACTTCAGGATGTCATAAAGGCCATACAGCTCTGCAAATATCTGGCAGCATTTGATCTCAAGGATGCATACTTCCACGTTCCAATACATCCAAGGCACCGAAAGTACCTCCGATTTGTGGTCGGCAAAAGCCATTACCAGTTTTGGGTACTCCCATTCGGCCAAAAATCAGCACCCAGGACGTTCACAAAATACTTGGCACCAGTATCAGCCTTTCTCCGAAAAGAGGGCCACCTTGCCAACCCATCTTTAGACTGGTTGGTTCGAGGTTCAACATTTCAACAAACCATGTTTTCTCTCAGACAAACTATTCTCCATCAATTGGGATTTGCAATAAATTACACCAAATCTTGCACAGTTCCCTCATTAAATGTGGTGTGCATGGGCGCTCAGTTCCTCACGGACCTAAGCCTTGTCAGACCCTCATCAGACAGGGTGAAAAAATTGATAATCCTAGCTTACTTTCAGGCCAAACGGTTTGCACATACATGGCTCTCTTAAGGACCATTTCTGTCTGCATCCCTCTGATTCCCCACTTCAGGCTACATATGCAGCCAGTGCAAATGTTTCTGGCTACCAGATGGTCCCAAATCTGGGGTTCCTGGTCAGACAAAGTTGCCATCACTCTGACTCTCTGAAACACACTAAAATGATGGACATACCCCAGCAACATCGCAAAGGAAATGCCCCTTGTGGAGCCCAACTACCATCTAACGATTGTGATGGATGCCTCCCTGGCAGGATGGGAAGATCATTTGGACTAGCACCAAGTCAAAGGCCTTTGGACTCCCGAAGAATCCATCCTCCACATAAATGTGCTGGAACTACGGGCAGTACATTGGGCTCTAAAATCCTTCCTCCCGCTAATCAAGAATTCAGTGGATTGAGTCCTCACGGACAACACAACTACAATGTTTTACCTGCGGAAACAAGGCAGAACTCTGTTAAACACCCTCTCAGAAGAAGCACAGACCCTTTGGCATTGGGCCATCCAACACGACCTTCTGCTTCCAATCTTCCACCTTCCGGGGATACAGAACAAGCAAGCAGACACCCTCAGCAGGAATTTGTCACACGAATGTCAACTGCACAACATCGAGATATACAAGATTTTCTCAACATGGGGTCATTCTCCTCTAGACGTCTTTGCTACTCACAACAACAAGCAGTACAAGAAATTTGCAAGCAGGATCCGACATCCCGACGGGATGCATTCTCGTTGCCATGTAACAGCATGTTCACATATGCATTTCCCCATTCCCTCATTAGATAAATTATACAGATGATACGCATGGGTCACTGCAAAATAATTCTGGTGCACCGTACTGGCCCTGGCAGACCTTGTTTTCGGACCTCCCGCAGCTAGCAGCAGACAATCCAATCCATCTAGGATCTCACGCCAATCTCCTATCCCAGAGTGACGGGACGATTCTTCATCATGATCCGGCTCTATCATATTAACAGCGTGGCTCCTGACCATGCCGAATTCGGCCACTTGAACATCCCTCAGGACTGTCAGCACAATCTAGCAATGGCTAGGGCCCCTTCTAGTAACATTTCCTATAACCACAAATGGAAAAGATTCTGTACAACAGCCCAACCTACATCCACTGGCCATAAAACCTCATCAGGGTCTTCCTTACCTGCTAAAATTGGCAAAAGTAGGTCTAGCAATCTCTTCTATAAAGGTACACTTATCAGCAATTTCTAGATTTACAATAAAAAGATCACACCCTCTCTACAGTGACAGGCTAATCAAACACTTCTTAAAAGGGCTTTTTCCTACCTTTCCTCAAAAGAAAAGCATTCCACCGGTATAGAGCCTGGTCCTGGCAGGTCTTATGAAGCTTCCATTCGAACCTCTATCTACAAAACACATCAAATTTGTCACCTGGAAAGTGGCTTTCTTAATAGCCATTACATCCACTAAACGAGTTTCGGAACTACAAGCTTTGGTAGTATATCCTCCGTATCTACGATTCGCCAAGGACAAGGTGATCTCCACCAGTCGTCATTTCATCCCAAAAGTTCCATCAGAGTTTCACAAAAATGCAACTTAACTCTGCCTACATACTTTCCAAACACCACTTCACCAGCAGAGAAAGCTCTACACTCTCTGGACGTGAAAAGGGCATTGAAATATTATCTAGACCGGATAAAATCTTTTAGATCAACTAAACATCTTTTTGTTGCCTTTGGCCCATCCAACAAGGGAAACACATTTCAAAACGGGGCATCTTAAGGTGGATTTAATCAGCAATCCCCTTTTGCCACTCTAAGGCCAACAGGCTGTTGCAAACTGCACATAGAGCGCACTCTACAAGAGCCACGGCTGCCTCTGCAGCACTCTGGTCCAGAGTGTCCATCAGAGACATTTGCCAGGCAGCAACATGGGCAGTGTCCCACACATTTTCCAGGCACTACTGTTTACAACAATAACACGCTGAGGACATGCAGATGGGACGAGCAGTCCTTCAACAGTTGTCCCAGTAAGGTAAACCCGGCAGCTTTCGTTTTTTTTCCCCTTTGTCTACTTACAGATGTATACTTCTCGCATTAATGCAGAAAATTTGAAAAAAGTCTCTAATCTTTGTTTGCCTTAGTTATCTCCTCCCAACACGTATAATGCTATAAAATCTAGTCGCAGCATGTGAACCCACGAAAGATCCAATGCTGGAGAAGGGAGTAGTTTCTACCCTGTAACGCAATTTCTCCAGCGTTGGTATCCTTCATTGATTCACATGCGCCCTCCAACCTTCCTGTTAGGGAGAATTTTCATTTTAGTGTTTAATTCCTCCCACCTTAGAGACCCCGAGCTCTTTTGCTGAACTTTGGAACTTTGTACTTTGAATCCTATGTGTTTTCTGTGTTTGATTTTGGAATCTGACAAACTCCATAGGTATCATCATTTTACATTGTGACACACAACACCCTCAGTGCAGTGCCATATAGAAGTCCTTTGGATTTCTGCTAAGGTTAAATACCCTCTTGGATAACTGTTTCCAAGAGTAGTGAAGTGAAATTGACTTTGCTTACATTTTTGTCTTTATAGACCCAGCATATACTATCTTACAACAGGGTGCTCGAGGGGTTACCTAGTATCCCCTTTGTCTATCTTCTCATGTAACATTTTTGTTACCCCTTCTACAATTAATTGCTGGTGGCTGTTAGGCAAAGTATGCATGCAGTACCCTCTGGGAACACTACCTATAACTATGACTACAGGTATAGGCAATCCAACCTTTGGTATAAGCTTGTACTACAGTTTTGGTAGCGTGTTGAGCAGCCAGGCTTATCTCAAGAGGGGAAATGTAAGCTGTAGTGGAGTTACACAAAGATTCACAGTTACAGGTATTCAAGTACATTCGTACACTCAAGGTTTCTTGCATAAACAATTATTAATTTATCAGTCAGTTATAAAGCCTTCTTCAGAAGGGAGCAATAGAATTGTAACATACAAATATACTTCAGTGCTGTACACTTTGAGTTTCTAAATCGGACAAGACCCTTTTGGGATGGCCCAACGACACAACCCACACCCACAGGTGACTTCAGTAGCAAGGGTGCTGGGACATTAATATCTTACTGTTGGCATTCAGAATACTCTAAAAAAAAAAATGGTAAAAGGCAAAGGTTGTTAAAACAAAAAGAGGCCACAAATATTCCTAAGCAGGTAAGTACTTTTAGATATTCTTAGAAGTCATTCAATTCAATAGGCTAAGCCAAAGTCAATGGTCAAAAGTCTTGGATAGGATGAAGCACTTCCGGTAAGTAAATGGGAAAAGACTTTGCACGGGTTCTTTGGAGTCTGATGAAAAGAAGAACCAAATGTGGGGCCACAAGCAGATTACATTTGTGAGTTGTGGAAGTTACAGGCACTTCTAGGGTAAGAGGTAAGTTCTCTTAGACTTGTTTTACAGTACCTTGGTAAAGAAGAAAAGATGCAGCTGATGACTTCTGTTCCTGTGCAGCTCTGCATATCTCACTGTTCCTGGGCTTAAAATTAACGCACACAATCTGGTGTGCCTCTCCCTGGCTATACAGTTTCCTGCAGCAACTCTGAGGAAATTCATCCAGCTCAGAGATGGGTGTCCAGGTGGCTTACTTTGGAGTCGATTGGTCCTACCAACTCAAAGGGAGAAGTCTTCCTTTCAGGGGCTTCTCTGTCAATGCGAACTTGGCGTTTCGGCATTGCAGCAGGGCTTCACCGGGCAAACCAGTGGTCCAGGAGTTGCAGCCGGTACCCTCTTCAAGATGTTCTTTGGTTCCTTCCTCCAGTGGTCGACTCTGCCTTCCAAGCCAAAAGACTCGCCTTTTATTCATTTCTCTCCCATTCATTCCAGCCTAGCTGTCAGTCACCCAGCAGGTTGGCTGTCCTTGCTGGACAGTCAGCCAGCCAATCACCACAGTTCATTTGGGTCTCCTAAGAGACTTAGCGCAGGGAGTTTCGGGCCCCTCACTCACTTCCTGCCTACCCCAGACACTCTGGAGCCAGAGGCAGGCTTCACTCCTGAATCCCACCAAAGGCACAAATGAACAAAGAGACCAAACCTGGTTTGGCGTGCAGAGCAAATCTCTAGAAGAACCTTTCCACAAAGAAATGGCGAAAGAATACGATCGGGCGCCATTTTGACAGAGATGGCTCATGCGGTTGCTTTACTTTGGCTGCGAACGCAGCCCGCGGTAAATGCAAACCATGGTACTTCAAATGAAACCACTGATACCAGCCATTCTGTGATGAAAGGGTAAAATAAGAATGTTACATGAGCAGCTAGACACAGAGGGATACTAAGTAACCCCTCCAGCACTCTATTGTAAGATAGGGTGTGCTGGGTCTAGCAAGTTTACAATGGTAAGTAAAGTCAGTTTCACTTTACTGCTCTGGGAAACAGTAGTTTGTCCCAGAAAAGGTATTTAAACCGTGGGAAATCTGAAAGACTTCAGTGTGTCACTGCACTGAAGGTGCTGTGTGACACAATGGAAAAGATGAGCTCTATGGAGTTTGTCAGACTCCATAACCAAAAGAAACAGTGTATGAAAAATCACATTAAAATACATGAGGGAGTGAGGAAAAAGGGTCACTCTCTCTAGGTTAAAGAAATCAGGTCCTCAAAATCCAGCAAAGTTGCTGGGGGTCTCTAAGGTGAAGGGAATTAGTACATTTTTCAGAATTTTCCCTAACACACTGGAAGAAACATCCGACGAAGGAATCGTGAAGAGAAGCTTGCTCTATCCTCCTGGACCGTTGAACTGGCCGGTGAAGCCCTGCTGCTGTGCTGAAACTCTTTTTCCGAATCGACAAGAGAAGCTCTGGAGAGGACGACTTCTTCCCTTGGGTTAGTGGGACCAACTTAACCAGAGACCAACTTTGCTGGAAGACCTTCCCCAATTGGCTGTACTTCTTTGAAACCGAGTGCCAGGTGTCAAGAAATCAGTAGTTGAGTGCAACGTCTTTAACTCGGACCGAAGCTCCAGGAAGATCCTGAGGACCTTCCCAAAGCAAGACAACTAAAGCTCGAGTCACCTCACCAGAGTGCTGGACTCGAGGAGTGAAGGATGCCCATCCAGTGTCCGCGGTGGTGCGATTTTCTGGTAGCTGAAACCTGGAAATGCCGCTGAATTTAAAAGAGCCTGTACCTGCTGCCGACCTAGGAACTGCTGTGCAGGTGTCCTCCAGACGTCCTCCCTCTTGTCCCCACAACTGAGGCCCAGGAACACAGGATCTGCAACACTGCAACCAAGACAGAAGCCAGCTGCATCCTCTTCTTCTAACCTAAGATACTGTTCTGACTAAGGGGTACTTAACTCTTTGGCGGTAGCTTGCTTTTCTCAGTTGAGACTTGCTGTAGCTGATTTCTAGAGTTGTTCTCAGCTCTAACTTTTCACAAGTTTAACAGCTTGTGGCCCAACAGTGGTTTTCTACAACAACTATCTGACTTTGTGCAAGACTTTTGTTGCTATCTAAAAAGTGCCTCATCTCCATAGACTTTGTCCCAAATTAACTTTGGTCGTCCCGGCTCCCTGCAGACTCTTCTAACCCATTGACCTTTATTCTTACTGTCCCTCATAGGTGATATATTGGTTTTTAACTAATAATTGCTAGTAAAGGTTTTTATCTAAACTTCATTGGGAGATTTAAAAAGTGCTCACATGCTCTGAAAACCTGTTAACCTTTTTCCTTCCCTTAACCTTTCTTGTTAACCAACCTCAGAATTTTACAAAGTACAAAAATGATATATAAATGCAGATACTGTCCTAGTTAGCTAAGTCACCTCAGGGTGTAGGAAGTGTGTATGAAGCATCTCTAAAGAGTGTCTACTTGCTTTGCCTTGATTCTGAGAAGTGTTTTGAAGTGTATTTTTATTGTTGTACATTGCACTTTTTAAAGAATGCTCATTTAAAACTGACCATTATATAATTATTTTACTAGAAAACCTTGAGTGTATTATTTGGTTACTTGTATTTGTGGATTTCGATGCTACAGCTCACATTTATCCCTCTTGATAAGTCTGGCTGCTCAGTCAAACTACCAACTTGTGTAGTACAGACCTATACCAATAGGTGGGTTACCTAATACCAGGAGGACTAGGCTGGTGTAGTCTCCCATAGGGTTACTACATTTTATTCTTGCCTAACAACATGCACCCCTCCCATGCTCACCTTTTGGAAATTGACAATTCCATCTTCCTTTAGTATCTATCAAGAATCGAAAATTGGCAAAGGGGAGCTTTATGCAATCTCATTGAAATGCTGATGAAAGTTGTTTTGTTCTAATGGCTTTAAGAAGTGTCACAAGATAGCTCTAATCTAGCTCAGCAAATTAAATGTTCAAATCTATCTGTATGCAACCTGACAAGGTTTGCATTCCGGAAGGGTTGAGCTAGCTCTTCATTCGTCCAAAATCAATAACTTGTGTAGTTAAAATGGTTAATAATAAAACATCCTACCACAGTGTTTATCAGCAGAAGAAATTCAGCATGAAACTAGGCAAAAATTTTATGATCATTATTTTTGATTTGTTATATGTACATAACCCATTCAAATGAATTGGAAAAGGCTGCCACAAATCTCATTATAATTATTGCATACTTAAGAATGTAACTTTGCCAGCCAATAATTAACTTATTTTTTTCCCCTAGTGTGATAACTGTGGAACCGAGCCAATTCAAGGTGTTAGGTGGCATTGCCAGGATTGCCCTCTGGGAATGGCTGTAGATTTCTGTGATTCATGCTCAGACTGGTAAGTTGCATAGTCTCTGTAAAGCTAACCAGCACATACTAAAAGTTGCTAAATCACTAAGAAAAAAATCAGGGTGTAGGAAGTGTGTAAAGAATATCTACTAGCTTGGTGTTAATTCTGGAAAAGTATTTTATAAAGTATATTTGATTGCTACATACATTGTCCTTTTTAAAGAATGCTCATTTAAAAACTGATGTTAAATAAATAATTATTTTAACTAAAACCTTGAGTAGAAGAGTTACTTGGCTACTTGTATTTGTGGCTTTAAATGCTGGTGGGTTGCCTAATAACATGAAGACCAGGATGGTAGAGGTTCCCACAGGGTTACTACATCAATTCTTGCCTAACACTGGTGGCAGGCGGTGAGGATTTGGGTAGAGTGGTTGCATTGACTATTTGCTGTATGTGTGCCCAACTAAACCAGCCACAAGGCCAAGCTCCATCAAAAAGTGAAGCAATTGTAACATGCCAAATATGGATGACTTCAATGAGGCAGCCCTGACTGTTCTGACAGTAGATCAACTGAAAGATATGTGCAAAGCCAGGGGTCTGCATGTAAAAGGAAAGAAATGTGGATTAATTGGCAGGTTGTTGAATCACCAAAGTTTGGGTAGTCTGCCTGTAACACCTGCTATCCCATGTAATGTGGAAAATGATGATGATGAGGATGACAGTTTAGAGTCGAACACCAATCTGCAAGAGGAGTCGGAGGAGGTGGAAGAGTCCCAGGAAGAGGGACCCTCCCCTTATGCCTCAGCCTATTTCCATTGGGACCCCACAAGGTCCACAGTTAAGCCCAGAATATGTTTCTCTTGAAAAACTGAAATTAGAGTTGAAATACAAGAAATTGCATGCTCAAGCTGAAGCCAAACATCAAGATATCAAACTCGAAGAGAGGGAGATGCAACATGAAGTGGATATGAGAAGAATGTTTCTTGATTCTGCTTCCCTTTCAGGGTCCTCTAGGTCTGCTAGTCCCAAGAGGCCTTGTCTGCCCAAAGAAGCAGTGAGTGTTTATTAACCTAAACCTGATGCATTGGATTGGCTGGGTACGTTTGAATACACCTTCGGTCTTCAAGTAATTAGTGGGAATGATTTAATTCCTTGGCTCCCCCTGAATGGCTGTGATGCTGTAATGGAGTTGGGTGCCATTGAGAGAAAGGATTATGTATCTGTGAAGCTGGCATTAATATCAAGATTTGAGAACATTCCTTCCCAGTGCCTTAAGCGGTTTAGGAACCTCAAAAAGACTTCTGGTACTCCTTCGGTTGCCCGGATATGTGAGTGTTTAAAGAACTTAGATGGTTGGGTTAAGCTTTACCGAGTGAACACCTTTGAAGGAATGAGTAATCTTTTTTTATTAGAAGCTATTTTTGATGCCTGCTCTTCTGAGCTGAGACAGCACTTGGCTGACTCAAAAGAGATTGATCCCAAAATGTTACCACAGGCTGCTGACTTGTGGATAGCCACAAGGAATTTGGGGGAACTCACACAAAGGAAGAGGGGAAGCAGCACAAGAAAGAGGGAAAAGAGAATTCTAATTTCAACCACCCAAAAGAGGGCCACAAACATACTAAGGTTAAATTCCATGGGGAACCTGGTAAGTCTAGTGAAACCTCTGGTGCTAAACCAGAGGGAGGTCAGCAGAACCCCCCATTCCAGAGAACATTTGGGAAATGTTTTGTATATGGGTCTACTGACCATGTGTAAGGGTAAACCTTCAGGGGTCCAGTCTCCTTAGCCTTCATCCCGGGGGGAGACGGTCATATGGCAAGTGGTAACTTTCAATTACCGGCTGAAGACTCCATTGGAGTCCAAGCCAGTGTTTCTTTAGTGTCCCTGGGTCTGTGGGAACAACATAATGTAGATGTGTACTACTCCATACCTGATAACACCAAAGAATATTATATGGACAATGCACTTGTTAATGGTCAGGAGACCACTGCCATTAGAGACACTGGGGCAAGCATTACAGTGGTTGATGAAAGTTTTTTCAAACCTGAGGATGTGGCTAAGGCACCCAAAGGTACCGCTAAACTTGCAGGAGGTCCTATCCAAATTGTTCTTATTCTGCCAGCTCTCATCCAGTGCAATAATGACTTTTAGAATACCTGTCAGTGTACAGAATAAAGTGCCTGGGAGAGTCCTGATTTGAAAACTCTTGGAATTGTATCTAGTACCGCCAGGCCTCCCAGTAAAAGGAAGTAGGAGCAAACAAGATTGGCCAGAGAGGCAACCTTAGGAGGCTCTCAATGGAAGGTTGAGGAGATTCCTCTTACCCCCAGTCCAAAGGAAGGCCACCCTTCTATTCCCAGAAAAAAAGAAAGAGACAAAAGAGAAATCTAAAGTTTCCGGGTTAAAGAACATTTTGACACCTAAACCTGTTCACAGGACAATGACTTCCCTGAGAGGACAGTCCCCAGTCACCCCTTCCTCAGCTGAGGCTGAGTCAGAGGACCAACCAAACTCAGGATAGTCGGCTACTGGTGAGACAGAGTTGGAAGAAAACCTGCCCTGCATTGGAGATCTTGATCCTAACGACTGTCCTGAACTGCAAACTTTACTTGCAGAAGGTGGACCCTCTAGGGCAGACTTCAGCAGAGGTCAGAGTGTCCCTCTCTAGAAGGACTTCGCCAACAGACAGCTTCCCAGCTGGAAGGGCAAGAGCCAGGGAAGCATAGGCTTTACTGGGAGGATGCTCTCCTCTACAGTGAATCTACTGAGGCGACCCCAGGGGACTACAGGAGACTTGTGGTACCTCCAGGAGGTGAGGCAGAAGTTCTTAAAGTTAGCCCATGAGATCCCTCTGGCTGCCCACTTGAGTTTCAAGAGGACCAAAGAGGCTATCTCTGCATTTCTACTGGCCCACGATGGGGGCTGATGTAGAAAAGTTCTGTAAGAGTTGGTACACTTGTCAGAGTTCTGGCAATAGTGAGTCCAAGAATGTGCACTTTTAGTGCCCCTCACAGTGGTGGGAGTCCCTTTTGAGGGGGGTGGGTGTTAGGGAGAATTCTCATAAATGTGCTAATTCCCTCCACCTTAGAGATCCCCAGCAACTTTGCTGGATTTTGAGGACTTGATTGTTTTTACCTGGAGAGAGTGTGAGCCTTTTTTTTCCCAAACTCTCATGTATTTTGATATGTATTTTATGCTTGTGTTCTTTGATTATGGGGTTTTAGATAACTCCATAGGCATCATCTTTTCATGTGTTTCATGTGTGTCACACAGCACTCTCAGTGCAGTGACACATGGAAGCCTTTTAGGCTGTACCCAGGTTCAGATACTCTCTCTGGGATAAACTACTGTTTCCCAGAGAATATAAAGTTAAATTGACTTTACTAGTCTTTTTAAATTCCTAGACCCAGCACACCCTATCTTACAATAGAGTGCTGGAGGGGTTATCTAGTATCCCCTGTGTCTAGAAACTCATGTAGCTGTGAAATGCTACCCTTTCCTATCGAAATGGCTGGTGGCAGTGGTTTTACAACAAACTACCATGATTTTTCCCGACCGCGAGCAACGGTAGCATTAAATCGCGGGAGCCATGTTTTTCAAGGTGGCGTCTGAGCCCCCTCTGTAAAAACAGGTTCCGGTCTTCTTTTTTCGCCCTTTCTTTTTGGATAGGTCCTTATAGTGTTTGTCTCTGCGTGCCAAACTAGGTCTGGTCTCTTTGTTCCTATGCCTTTGTCTGGCTTCAGGACTGAAGACCGCCTCTGGCACCCGAGTGTCTGGGGTGTGCAGGAAGTGAGGGAGGTACCCAAAACTCCCTGTGCTTAGTATCCTAGGAGACCCAAATGCACTCTGGCGTGATTAGCTGGCTATCTGTCAGGCAAGGACAGCCACCCTGCTGGGTTAATGGCAGCTAGGCTGGAATGAATGGGAGAAAACTGTTTAAAAGGCAAGTCTCCAGGCTTGGAAGGCAGAGTCGACCACTGGAATGAAAGAACCGAAGACGAGCCGGAAGAGGACGGCTGCTGCAACTATTGGACCGTTGGTTTGCCCTGTGGAGCCCTGATGCAGGTCCGAATCAGCAAGTTCATCTCGACCGAGAAGCCCCTTCAAGAACGACATCTTCCTTTGAGTTGGTGGGACCAAACAACTCGTAAGCCACCTGGACACCATTCTCGGATCTGTTTAGGATTAACCAAAGAGGAGGACACCAGCTTGTGTGCTTGAAGACAGCTAACCGGAATCGAAGAATTGCCAGTTTGCCAGCTTTGTGACCATTCCCTGTGCAGTGCAGGAGTCCCCCGACGTCCTCCCTCTTGTCCCCACTACTGAGGCTCATGAACAGCGAGATCTGCAGGAACTGATTTTTCCTGACCACGAACACAGGTAGCTAAAAATCACGGGAGTCATGTTTTTGAAGATGGCACCTTAAGCCCCTTTGTTTAAAATGGTCCCAGTCTTCTTTTTTCTCCATTTTCTTTTTTAAAGGTCCTTCTAGTGTTTCTCTCTTTGCCCGCCAAACTAGGCTTGGTCCCTTTGTCCGTATACCTTTGGCGGGCTTCAGGATTCAAGACCGCCTCTGGCGTCTGAGTGTCTGGGGTGGGCAGGAAGTGAGGGAGGTGCTCGAACTCCCTGCACTTAGTCTCCTAGGAGACCCAAATGCATTCTGACGTGATTGGCTGGCTGACGGTCTGGCAAGGACAGCCCCCTGCTGGGTGAGTGGCAGCTAGGCTGGAATGAAAGGGAGAAAACTGTTTAAAAGGCGAGTCTCTGGACTTGGAAGGCAGAGTCGACCACTGGAACGAAAGAACCGAAGACGAGCTTGAAGAGGACGGCTGCTGCAACTCCTGGACCGTTGGTTTGCCCGGTGAAGCCCTGCTGCAGGTCCGAATTGCCAACTTCATCTCGACAGAGGAGCCCCTTCAAGGACGACTTCTTCCTTTTGAGTTGGTGGGACCAATCAACTCGTAAGCCACCTGGATGCCATTCTTGAAGCTGGTTAACATTAACCAGGGAGAGGGACACCAGCTTGTGTGCTCGAATTACAGCTACTGGAACTGAAGTGACTCCATTTTGTCAGCGTTTTCTGACGATCCCATGGAGTGCAGGAGTCCTCCGACGTCCTTCCTCTTGTCCCCACAAATGAGGCTCTGGAACTGTGAGATCTGCAGGAACTGCCAGGAACCAACGTCTTCAGCTGCGAACCCTATAGAAAGAACTTACCTCTCGCGATGAAAGTTTGCAGAACTTTCCCAACTTGCAGGCCTAATCAGCTTGTGACCCAACAAATGATTCTCTTTCGTACAAACTACTTCTGAGAACTTTGGCAAAGACTTTACCGTTTACTACAAGAACTGTTCTTTCCTATCTAAGACACTAGTCCATTGAATTTGGCGTAGGCCTGTTGAACTGAATCGAGTCCTCTAGTGAACTGAAACTATTTGCACTGCCCAAGAAAGTATTTGTGATCTATTCTATTAACTTGTGCCTTTGCCTTCCCATTTAAAGTGACTGAAATGTCATTTTGCTCCTATTTCAGGGGAGCTTAATTTGTTCAGAAACATAGTGGTTTTGTGCTGAAGTATATTTGTGTATTATATTAAGTTACCTCCTTCTAGTGAATGTTTTCGAAATGATTGTGTAATAAATGTATTAGTGTTTTACCAAGAAACCTTGAGTGCAAGTTTCTACTTGAACCAATGTGATTGTAAGACCTCTGTGTAACTTCATTTACTGCTCGCATTCCCTCTTGAGATGAGCCTGGCTGCTCAGCTCGCTACCACAAACTGTGTAGTACAGACTTATACCAAAGGTTGTTTTTGCTTACACCTGTAGTCCTAATTGTATATGGTGGTCCCAGAAGGTACTGCATGCAATTCTGCCTAACACTGGGGATTGACATTCTTGGTCCCATAGACCCTCCAACTTCTTCAGGCAACCGTTTTATATTGGTTGTGGTAGTCCATGCTACCAGGAATCCTGAAGCAATACCTATGGGAACTGTTGTTGCTTGGGCAGTGGCTAAGGCCCTCCTTGGTATCCTTACCAGGGTAGGTCATCTCAGACAGGGGGTCAAATTATATGTCCCACTACATTCAGACCATGTGGAAAAACTGTGGAGATACCTACAAGTTCTCAACAGCCTACCATCTCCAAACCAATGGGTTGGTGGATAGGTTTAATAGAACTATGAAGAGCATGATGGGTGCTTTAGTAGAACCCCTTAGAAGAAAGTGGGACCTTCTACTGCCATGCCTTCTCTTTGCTTATAGAGAAGTCCTTCAAGCAGGGGTTGGGTTCAGTTCCTTTGAACTGCTCTATGGTCATTCGGTTAGAGGCCCTTTAGCCCTGATCAAGGAAGGGTTGGAGAATGCTCCTTCCCGCAAGCCAGTGAGAGTCAATGACTATGTGCTAGGCCTCAGGAAGAGGATGGTACTCATGATGACAGAAGCTTCTGATAACCTGAAAGCAGGTCAGGCTCGGGTCAAACATTTGCATGACCAGAAGCCCAACATGGTGGAGTTTTCTCCAGACAGCTTGTTTTGGTTATGGTAATTACAAGGCAGAGGGCCTTACAGGTCACCTGGATTGGACCCTTCAAGGTTGTGGGTAAACCTGTAGAGGTCAATTATTTAGTGGACTTGGGCATTCCCAAGGACGCCCCTAGGGTCCATCACACTAACCGTCTGAAGACTTAGGTTTCCAGACCAGAATTAAGAGCTTTGCTTCTAGCCTCTAATCAAGAGGAGGAGGGGAGTGAGCCTCACCGATCTCCTCAGGGGACAACTCTCGGATGAGACAATTGAAGGAGTGAAACTCTCTTCAGATTTGACTCTGCAACAACAGGAGGAGGCCTCCCTGTTTTGAGTGACACCAGGCTTGGCCCCTTGGGGCCAGCATGATATTCTCACTGGTGACAGTCTCGCTGTCAAAAGCAAGCAGGGGTTACAGGATGTCAGATGCCAAGTTCCTCAGTACGTTTGACCTGACCTCCGGCTATTGACAAATAGCTCTAACAGACCATGCCAAGAAGAAAACTGAATTTTTCACCCCAGGAGGCCTCTAGCATGACTGGTAAATTGCGTAGTCTCTGTAAAGCTAACCAGCACATACTGAAAGTTGTTAAACCGCTTACAAAAATGTGCATTCTTTTCATCATGGTTAGTGAGATGTGTTTCTAGTATTGTAGATCCGGTTATAGTAGTTTCCAAAAATGGGCATTTCCCTGGTCTTGGGAACTTTGTCACCTGGGTACCTAGCTGAGTTGTCACTGATTGTGAATTGACACACAAGTCATTATGAACATTTTATTTTCTTCCTGTATTCTGGGACAGTATTGTGTGATAGAGGCTACATGATTGGAGTGGAATAATGCTGAGATCGCCACAGGCTCTATGATCTAGAACCCAGAGGCAATATATAGGGTTCCCCAACCCATCTCTAGCCCAGTTCATAAGCAACCCTTGATCCACTGGGAATCCTGCTACTACCCAAAATGTCATAAGAACCTTGTGGCACAGGCAAAAGATGCCACTCATGTACCTGCATTCTGGGAATCTGCAAACCTCCAAAATTACACAAGATGTTCTCATGGGCATCGCACTTTGCATATTGCTTATGGGTATTACCCAGACTCCACTCACCTTCAGATGTCAGGGCTGGCTGGTGGTGGGACAAAGGTAGGGAACAGGGGAAACTGCAGCTGGGAAATCTGCCTGGCTCTGTGGGGGATTGTCTGACTGGAAACAAGATGCTGGCTGTAACTTCACTAACCAGCAAGTGGATCTGCCGGCTTGATTAATGCGCAATGCCAAACAGTTAAGGAAATTGTAGTTTGTTTGTCACTCAGCTAATAATTTGGGAGCTCCGGTCACAACACAGAAGCAGCTAAAACATTTTGAATTAAAATGCTCAGGTCCAGTGCGTGTATAAATGGGCACCACAGCAGTAAGAAAGTATTGATCTTAAGAGTCTTTGCACACAGATGTAGTGGAAATTGCAGTCTATTGTAGTGAGTTGTAGAAGTAAGAGGTGAAAGAAGGAAGAGGTTGAGAGACGAGAGAGGGGAGATCAGAAAAGAGGGAACATTTTGGGGAGCACAGAAGAGGAGGGAAAGCTGAGGACAAAATGTGAAGGTGAACATGGCAACAAGGTTTGGTTAATTATTGGCTAAACGACAACAGGGGGCTCAATTTGGGGGATATATTTCAGACGCTATCTTGGTGGGATGTGGCTTTCAAGGGTCTTCATTATCAGCCCTACTTTTTAACTTGTATCTGCTGCCTTTGATGGAGATTCTCAGGAGTCACGGTGTGAACTATTACTCCTACGCCATTGATAACCAGATCTTCAAAGTCCCGAGTCCAGCAAGAGAGTTGTGGCTCTCTAAAGTTAAATGGAATTGGCACAGAAATGAAAATGTCTTCCTAATAATTGGTTGCTCCCGCCAGTCAAAGGGAAGGATTCATCCTCTTAGGAGTTCCTCTGTCGCACAGAAAACGGTGTCCGAACAGCAGTGGTCGCTTCAGTGTTGCAAAGAGCCTGCAGGCATCTCTGGTCGTCTTCTTCGGTTACTTCAGCTTCCAGTGGTCGACTTGTTTTCACTCCAGAAGCCTCACCTTTTATACAGTTGCAGCAAACACTCTTCAATCTCTCTCAGTATGTTTCAGGACAGCTAGAACCCCTGTGAAGCTAGTCCTATTCAGGCACTCTGGCAGACTAAGGACAGTGGGGGGGGGGGGGGGTTTAAGACTCCTCCCCAGTTCCAGGCTGCTAAGACGCTCTGGAGCCTAGGCAGGAATACCCAAGGGTTCCCGCCAAAGGCACAACGCACGCATTGACCTCACCCTCCTAGGATGGTAGAAGTGCTAACAAAGGACAACCATGCTAGTAATGGCAAAAAAAAGAAGGGAGGCCCCAAGTTGGTACTTGGGTGCCCCTTTTGTGCACTACTGAGGCTATGGACATAGCCTGCAGTATCAAAATTACACAATAGTTGGTAGAACACGTCCACTGCCACCAGCCATAACTAGGACATTGTCCATGTGACTAAAAAGTCACAGGAGTAGAGAGAAGGGGGATACTAGGTATCCCTTTGGCATTCCACTGAAGGTTGTGTGTTCCAATCTCTCAGATTATAGAGTTTTGGGAGAAATACTAGTGGGGGGATTGGGGACTGGGGGCATGTTAGGTGGCATTGACTTGTGTTGGCGGGCTATTGGGCAGTGATTGATAATTGTATGCCACAATTGTTTTGAATATCGAAGCCTTGCTCCATGAAATCAAACTTATTGCTGATTTTTTTATCCCAATATGCGTTGTAATTCAAAGCAAAAATGTACAGTATTTGTAGTTCTGCAGTTGGCTGCGCTATTGGCAATTGCACAGACGTGGAATTCTAAGGATCCTCTGGGGGGGTTACTGAATGGTTTTATCGGATCTGGAACTTTGTGGCACTAGAATGGACTACTTATGCGATTCAAGCTGAACAATCTAAATGTTCTAAAGACTTGACGGAGGTGCTAGAATTTTTGCAATCTGACTTTAATTTACAGCACTGTCCCCAACGCCTGCCGTTAGGGAGAAGTCTCAAAAATGTGCTAATTCCTCTCTACCTTAGAGACCCCCAGCTCTCTTTGCTGGACTTTAGGACTTTTCATTTCTAACCTGGAGAGAGTGAGACCTTTTTCCCACTCTCATGTATTTTTATGTGATTTGGACTGTTTCTTTTGACTTTGGAGTCTGACAAACTCCATAGGCATCATCTTTTCATTGTGACGCACGGCACCTTCAGTGCAGTGGCACAGGGAAGTCACTTAGATTTTCCAAAGGTTTAAATAACTTCGCTTGGTGAAACTACTGTTTCCAAGAGCAGTGAAGTGAAATTGACTTTACTTACATTTTGTAACTTTCTAGACCCAAAACATAGGGTGCTGGAGGGGTTACTTATTATCCCCTTTGTCTAGTTTCTCCGGGAACATGTTTGTTACCCTTTCTACAATTAATGGCTGGTGGCAGTGGTTTACTTTTTACTACCATTGTCTGTTTTTACCGCAGACTGCGTGCGCAGCTGCAGTAAGGCACCCATGGGTGCCCATTTTGTCAAAATGGCCCCAGTCTTTTTTTGCCATTTCTCGTTAGAAACGTCCTTCGTGAGATTTACTCTGTGCCCAGAACCAGGTTTGGTCCCATTGTTCTTTTTGCCTTTGGCGGGATTCACAAGTGAAGCCTGCCTCTGGCTCCAATATGTCTGGCAGGGACAGGAAGTGAGGGAGTCCCTGTCGACGTCCCTTTTCGAGTTTCAAAAACAACTGTAATACTCTGCAGCTTCCCCTAGATGTCGGCCTATGCATAGCATGTGAATCTAAGCAGATACAAGTATCAGAAATACGATTACGGTGATCAATGTATCCCATAAGTGTTGATACTGACCTTTATTGACGTCACTCTGTGTGCTGGATATGTAAAGCATATAAAAAGTTACTCCCCTGCATTATTGTTTCTGAAATTGATTCCTTTTCACATTGTATGTTATTAGTAGTTGCTGCATTTTAGATTTGCTTGTGTGCCTTCTGGGTATATATATTTCGAAGGGATTGTGTCCTCCGTCGTATTCCTTATCTTAGATATCTCTTTCCAGCTTTGCTGGCCTCAGAATTTTTTTCTCTTTAGAGGGCGCTGTGCATCGACGTCCGCCAAGTCGATGTCCCTCGACAGCCGCCGTATCGACGTCGACCTCATCCTGCCTATAAAGGCCGCGCGCAGCGTCCGTTGCTCAGTTCCGTTTTTCCGCGCTTACTCAGTGCCTCGGAATATCGTTCCCCAGTTTTGTAGAGAATTATTCCATTTTCGAGATATTCGATCCATACTCGATGGCTTCCTCATCTGAACCGACGACCCCTCGGTCCGGCTTTAAAAAATGCCGAGACTGTGAAAAAAAGATGTCGCTGACGGACCCTCACAGGGTCTGTCTGTGGTGTTTGTTCAGAGTGCGAGGACTGTATGTCCATGACAGCTAAGGCCCTGAAGGAGCGTAGGGGGAAGCTGGAAAAAGGTAAGACTTCTAAAGCTGCTTCTTCCTCGACGAAGTCGAGACATTCGTCTCCTCGTCACCATTCGCGCTCCAGGTCTCGAAGCGGGTCCCATCACTCCTAGAGATCGAAGCACTCGAAAAGGAGACGCCGAAGATCCCCTTCTTAGTCCTCCTCTTTCTCTGTTTCACCTAAGAGAATCCCTTGCCCCACGAAACATAGTTCCCGGGCTGAATGGGAGGAATTCCAAAAAAATATGATGAGCGTCTTCGAGAAAGTGGCCTCGACCCCCTCGAAGACTGCCGAGAGCGATGCTCTGGTCAAAAGACCCGAAGGTCCAAAACGCCGCGAGTCGCAGCACCCGGCGAAGGAAGCTTCTCGAGCGCGTCACGAACCCTCGAGTAAAGCAAAGACCTCGAATCCTTCTTCGAAGGTTCCGTCGACGCCGTCAACGAGGGTTCCGTCGACGCCGAGGTCGGTGTCTTCGACGCCGTTGTCGAAGGGACCTTCGACACACGGGTCTGTCGACTCGACGCCATCCTCAACACCGGCGTCGACACCAAGGAAAGTCACGGTTGCGGCGCACGCAGTGGCTATTCCCAGGTCTTCGATGACAATGTCGTCGAGATTGTCGACATCCTCAAGCAGAATTCCGATTCTATCGAGGACCTCGAGGCCTCCACCTTTGTTTTCGACGCCACGTTCGAAGCCTTCGACATCGACGACATCAACGTTTTTGAGGCCGATTACAACAAGTTTGGCACCCTCTGCCTTGGAGATGGGTTTCACACCCTTTGTGAGTTCAGACCAATTGAGAACAATGTCCTCAATTATGGAAGAGGGAGGACTGTCTGACCAAGAAGAGACATTAGAGTTGCAGGGATCTGCAACCCCAGTTCAAGAGGAGTTATCCTCAGAGGAACGCAGATTAAAGGAACGCCATGATTCCTTACATGAGGCAAGTGGTTTAGACACTTCCCCAGAGGTGGAGTTTGCTAGGCCAGACCCGGGGGAGCATGCTGAAACCCCTTATAGAGCCTTAATGGCCAGGATCACAGAATTTATGGGGTGGTCAACACCTTCACAGGCTTTCCAACAGGATGACCTCACGGATATTCTTGATAAAGGTCCACAGGAGGATCCTGTAGTACCTTTTCATAAAGATCTTCAAAGAAAAATCATGACGAACTGGGAAACCCCAGATGTCGTCCCGGCAGTAAATAAAATACTGTCTACTAAATACAGGGTTTCTTCTGCAGACCTGGAGTTTATGTCCAAACCCCCATCCCCAGAAAGTCTGGTGGTACAGGCAGCATCTTCTACTGACATCAAGACTGCTTACCCTACCGTCCCACAGGACAGGGACGATAAAAAATACGATGCTATGGCTAAGAGTCTTTTCGGCATGTAGCATGGCGTTAAAATCTATTAATGCTACTTGCACTCTTGCTAGATTCAGCCATACACTTGGGGAGTGTGCTTCTACAGCGGCTGACTGCATCCCGGAGGGAGAAGAAAGGGAGGCGTTCCTAAATATCATACAGGACGGTAAAGACGCTATGTGCGAATCCCTCCAGACGGGCATTGATTCGGCTGACCGTATCAGCAGAGCAATGGCGGCAAGTACAACAACCAGGAGATGTGCTTGGTTGAGAAAGTCTGGTTTTGCCCCAGATGTGCAAGCCAGGCTCTTGAACATGCCATTTGATGGCTCTTCTTTGTTTGGGAAAAAGGCGGATGACAGTTTAGAAAAACTGCAAACATCAAAGGCAGCAGCAAAATCCCTAGGCGCTGCAATCCGTCGGACACCTTTTCGTCCCACAGGAACCTCTGCGAGAGGCAAGTCCTTTCGCTTCTACTCCGCATTCGGAAGAGGTAGAGGACGACCAGCTCAAAGGGGACAAAGAAGAACTACCCGAGGTGGACGGGGGAGATATTCAAAAGCCGCAGCAACAGCAGGTGCCTCTTTACCTTCGCCATCTGCATCAGCCGCCCCAAAACCACTCTGAGGAATTCCCTCACAAGACACCTGTAGAAGGCAGGTTAACTCAACATCTGGCGGAATGGCAGGTTATCACGTCAGATGCTTGGGCATTGGAGGCAGTTGCACAAGGTTACTGCCTGTCTCTCCTACGCATACCTCAGAGTCATCCACCGGGGATCAGCTCTCAAAAAGCTCCAGATCCGCTCCTCTTGCAGGAAATTTTAGACCTCCTAGAGAAAGGTGCCATAGAACCGGTACCTGTAGCGGAGAGGAACAAGGGCTGGTACTCCCCTTACTTTCTCATACCAAAGAAAGACGGAGGACTGAGACCCATCTTGGGCTTGCGAGAACTGAACAAATTCCTCAGGAAAGACAAATTCAAGATGGTAACTTTCTCAGATCCTTCAGGCCCTTCAGTTCCAGGACTGGTTGGTATCTCTGGACCTTGAGGACGCTTATTTCCATGTGCCAATCCATCTCAAACACAGGAAATACCTGAGGTTCGCAATTGGCAACTCTCATTATCAATTTCGAGTGCTGCCATTTGGGCTGACCTCCGCCCGAGGGTCTTCACCAAGTTAATGTCGGTAGTGGCTGCAAGTCTAAGGAGGGAAGGGATTCAAGTCTACCCCTACCTGGACGATTGGTTGATCAGAGCTGTATCTTCGGAACAAGCTCAGATCCAGCTAGATCATGTTTGCCACTCCCTTCACAGACTGGGCTTCTCCCTCAATTTAAAGAAGTCACAAATGATACCATCGCAGAGACTCCAGTTCATCGGAGCGATCCTGGACACTTCCCTGGGAAAAGCCTCGCCACCAGAGGTGAGGGCTCAAGATATTCTACAGATGGTCACCAAGTTTCAAAATGCCCAACGTCTCCCAGCCTTCGACTTTTTGAGGTTGCTAGGCCTCATGGCATCCTGCATTTTCCTAGTGCCAGAGGCTCGCCTGAGAATGAGATCTTTCCAGTGGGCACTGAGAACACAGTGGTCACAATTCTCAGGGAGAATGACAGATCTTCTTCAGGTTCCCGACAGGGTGGCTCGAGACCTTCAGTGGTGGGCCTGTCAGGAGAACATTCTGAAAGGAGAGCAGTTTTGGCAACCCTGGCCGGAGATAACAGTAGTCACGGATGCCTCACTCACGGGGTGGGGAGCCCACGCCAACGACTTGACCATCAGCGGTCGTTGGTCTCCATTGGAGTCCAGACTACATATCAACCTGTTAGAGCTGAGGGCCATCAGACTTGTGCTGAAGGCTTTTCTGCCATCTGTACAAGGAAAGAATGTCCTGAGAATGACGGACAACACAGTGGCCATGCATTACCTCAACAAAAGAGGAGGCGTAGGATCACTACCTCTGTGCAGAGAGGCGATGCAGCTCTGGTTTTGGGCAATCCAAGAAGGAATCTCTCTACCGGCAGTTCACCTAGCCGGAGAGAAGAACTTGACAGCGGACGCTCTGAGCAGGCAGAGCACAGTGTCCCACGAGTGGGAACTAGCTCAGGAAGTCCTTCAAGAGATCTTCGCCTTTTGGGGAACCCCTCAGGTGGATCTGTTCGCCACCAGTGTCAACAGGAAGTGCAATCTGTTCTGTTCAAGGGAATTTCCCCCGAGAGGAGCTCTGAGAGACGCGTTCATAGTGGACTGGGAGTTTCCACTCCTGTACGCGTTTCCACCGGTCCCTGTCATTCCTCAAATGATCAGGAGGTTGAGAAGATTCCGGAAAACCATGATTCTAATTGCCCCGGATTGGGCCAGGAGAACGTTGGACCCGGACCTTCTAGACTTGTCATCTGCCCTCCAATTCGACTTCCACTCAGAGAGAATCTGCTCTCACAGAAGGGAGGTCAGGTTCTCCATCCAGACATCAAAACCCTCAACCTTCACGCTTGGCTTCTGAAAGGCTGAGGTCCAAGGATTGGGACCTCCCTGATGACGTTATGGAGGTGTTGCTTTCGGCAAGAAGGCCAGCAACAAAATCGTTATACCGCTGCCGTTGGAACAGATTTTGCAGCTGGTGTAGGGAAAAGAATATTGATCCCTTTTCATGTGGTACACCAATGGTTTTGTCCTTGCTACTTTATTTAGCTAATTCAGGCCTTCAAGTTGGCACCATCAAGGGCTATCTCGCAGCGCTATCCATCTTTAAGCGCACTGCGGAAGAACCATCCTATTTCAAGTTACCCTTGGTAATACAGTTTCTAAAGGGGTTAACTAACGTTTATCCCCCAAGACCATTCCAGGTTCCCCTATGGGATTTAAATTTAGTCCTAACTTTCCTGATGGGCACACCTTTCGAACCACTCCACTCTTGTTCGTTAAGATTTCGTACCCTTAAGACTGTTTTATTAGTAGCACTTACATCTGCTAGAAGGGTGAGCGAGTTACACGCTCTTTCTTGTAAACCCCCTCATACAATCTTTCACAAAGACAAAGTTGTTCTGAAAGTGAAGCCTAATTTCCTCCCAAAGGTGGTTTCTGAATTTCATATCACACAGAAGATTACCCTTCCATCTTTCTATCCTCCTCCCCAACCCGGGGAAAGAGGAAGAGAGGTTACACAGGCTGGACCCAAGAAGGGCTTTAGGTTTTTACATTAGTAGACTTGCTAGGATAAGACAAGCAGACCAGCTGTTTGTAGGCTACGCAGGTCACAAGCTGGGGCTACCGATAACTAAGCAGACCATTTCCAGATGGATCATTTTAGCCATTTTGGAATGTTATAAACTGGCAGGAAAAGAGCCCCCTTAAAATCTTAGGGCTCATTCGACCAGAGGTATCGCAGCTTCATCGGCCCTCAAAAGAGGAGTGCCGGTTAGAGACACATGTGCGGCTGCCACTTGGCCGTCCGTCCATACCTTTACACGGTTTTACAACTTAGATTCCTCCTCCAGTCAGGAAACTAGGTTTGGAAGGGCAGTATTGCACTCTATTCATCAATAAGAGGAAGCATGAAGTCAGTACTCCCACCTCCAATAACAGAATACTGCTATGGGAGCCTATCTAAGATAAGGAATACGTCTGAGGACACAATCCCTTCGAAGAACAAGTTACTTCTTACCTTGTAACGTTCTTTCGATAGGATGTTCCTCCGACGTATTCCTTATCGACCCTCCCATCCATCCCTGCAGTACTACTTCCCTTGTTGTTGCAGCTTACGCTCCTTCAGGGTGATTAGTCTAGTCCAGAAAGAATTATTGTTGGCTACAAAACTGAACTGAGCAACGGACGCTGCGCGCGGCCTTTATAGGCAGGATGACGTCGGCACGGCGGCTGTCAAGGGACATCGACTCGGCGGACGTCGACGCGCAGCGCCCTCTAAAGAGAAAAAACTTCCGAGACCAGCAAAGCTGGAAAGAGATATCTAAGATAAGGAATACGTCGGAGGAACATCCCATCGAAAGAATGTTACAAGGTAAGAAGTAACTTGTTCTTTGAGGCTTGTGGAATCTGCTTAGATCACATGCTGTGCATAGGCTGACATCTAGTGGAAGCTGCAGAGTATTACAGTTGTTGTTTTTGAAACTCAAAAAGGGACGTCGATCGGGCGTGCCAGTAATACTATCCCTAGTGTGACGTCCACTGTACCCATGATCCCTCACGCTTCAAGGTCCCTCTTTCTGCCATTCTAGACGGAAGCTTATAGCAGAGTTCCTCTTTCGGCTTATAGCCATTTACTATTTTTCAGTTACCGATGGTTTATTCTTACAATCCTTGATATCACCGACTATCGAAACATCAGATGCCGGTGAAGACAAGAAAAATGACCGTCGGAAGACTCCCGCAACGGATCCATTTTCGGCCTTGGAAGGCCGCTCCGGCCCACACAGTAGGGAAGGTCATTTTAGAATGTATATGCCCCTTTTCTTACACTACATTCGCCTATCTTTGTTATGGACAAGACCCCCTTTAAATGTTGCCCCAAGTGCAATAGGAAATTTCTGTGAGTCGATAAACACCTAGTCTGTAACCTGTGTCTCCCGAGAGACCATGTTGAGGGTTCTTGTCGAGCATGTAGGCTCTTCAAGCCCAATACTTTGAAGGACCGATCTACTAAACGCTGGGCCCACTACGCCAGGCAGCTCGAGGCCATGGAAGTAGAAGGTGCTTTCAGCGACGGCAGCAACACTGCAGTTTCTGATGGCGAGGGCAACTGGGTGGCTTTGGTTACCCAAGCGCAGGCCCCCGACCTCAGAAGACAGGCCGGCGGCCTTGTTATGGGGACAACACCTGGCATGGAAAGCGCTATCACTTCATCCTCCACTAAGCACAGAACCCAAGGCAGAGACTTGACACACGTGTTGAGCAGATGGCAACGCACGACGGCCAGGGAAAGGTCTGTGGGATCTCTGTCCTCTGGGCACTCTCATTCGAGATCACCGCATGACCAGTCCCAGCCGTCAAAGGACAGTACGGACGTCATGCAATAAACTCCCACTGAGGGCCGATCGTCTGTGGACGAGGCTTGGTTCAGCCTGCACCTGAAATTAGAAGTTCTGCATCAAGTCAGGTACTAGGCCCCAAACAGTCGGGGAAACACGCTTCAGGGTCCTAGGGTAGGGAGGGAGAAAGAGTCCAAGAAAAAGTCCTCCAAACCCCTCATAGGGAGAAATCTCAGGAGGCTAGGCCCATAGAACCTGTACTACTTCCTCCAACAGATGAAGATTTAGGGCTCCCTTCCCAACCATTGATCATCCCTAGTTCTGCACAATGGTCGGCTGAGGATATAGACAGGGTCATGAGTAGGATGTTCTTCATGGCCAACCTCTATGAAAAGGACCATGCCTATTTCAAAATGTTCCACTCCACTCCCCCCACTACAGCACCCTCTGGGTGGCATATCCCTGCTCAACCTCCTACTAAGAGGTCGCTCCCCGAGAATCCAGTGCAAGGCACAGTCATTGACCTCTATGACCTCTACTCCGACCATGAAGACCTCTCTATTCAAGAGGCAGCAGACCCTTATTACTGGGATGATGAAGACCCTGAGGTTGACCCCGAGACAAATATGTATCCCATGGACTCACCTGTTGATCGGGATCCCCTGGTCATGGACTCGCTGTTAGGGAGAATTCTCAGAAATGTGCCAATTCCCTCTACCTTAGTGAGCCCAGCAACTTTGCTGGACTTTGAGAACTTGATGTTTTTAACTTGGAGAGAGTGAGACCCTTTTTTCCCTCTCGCTCATGTATTTTAATGTGATTTGAGCTTTGTGTTTCTTTTGGTTATGGAGCCTGACAAACTCCATGGGCATCATCTTTTACATTGTGTCACAGAGCACCTTCAGTGCAGTGGCACGGGGAAGTCGTTCAGATTTCCAAAAGGTTTAAATACCTTCACTGGGATAAACTACTGTTTCCCAGAGCAGTAAAGTGAAATTGACTTTACTTACATTTGTAACTTTCTAGACCCAGCACACACTATCTTACAATAGGGTGCTGGTGGGGTTACCTAGTATCCCCTTTTGTCTAGCTTCTCATGTAACATTTTTGTTAACCTTTTCTCACTGAATGGCTTTTGGCAGTGGTTTCGTTTTAACTACCGCGGTGTGCGTTTACCGCGGACTCCGTTCGCAGCTGCAGTAAAGCACACATGGGTGCCATTTTTGTCATAATTGCCCCGGTCTTCTTTTCTTGCCATTTCTTTGTGGAAAGGTCCTTCTTGAGATTTACTCTGCGCGCCAAACCAGGTTTGGTCCCATTGTTCGCGTTGGCTTTGGCGTGATTCACGAGTTAAGCCCGCCTCTCGCTCCGTGTTTGGGGTGGGCAGGAAGTGAGGGCGGTGCCCGAAACGCCCTGTGCTTAGTCTCCTAGAAGATCCAAAAGCACTCTGTAGTGATTGCCGACTTGTCTGGCAAGGACAGCCACCCTGCTGGGTGACTGACAGCTAGGCTCGATTTAATATGAGAGAACTGAAAAAAAGGCGAGGCATTTGGCTTGGAAGACAGTCGACCACTGGATGAAGGAACTGAAGAAGAACTTGAAGAGGCCGCCTGCTTCAACTCCTGCACCGTTGGTTTGCCCGGTGAAGCCATGCTGCTGGGCTGAAACTCCAAATTCATATCAACAGAGAAGCCCCTGCAAGGACGACTTCTCCCCTTAAGTTTGTGGGACTCAACTCCAAAGTAAGCCACCTGGACATCCTTCTTGGAGCTGGTTGAATTTCCAGAGTTGCTGCTTGAAACCGTATAGCCAGGGAGAGGAACACCAGATTATGTGTTGCTTTTAAGCTCGCCTAGTGCTGCAGGAAGCAGGACTGATCGAGCCTGAGCCCCCTCAACAGAGTGTGGGACCCCAGAAGCAAGGAAAGCCTGTCTCGACAGCCAAGAACCGCAATGTTGCTATTTGCGGTAGACGCGAGTACCTGATACACCGAACAGCCACTGATTTGAAGATTGCCGTTTGCGAGCAATGACCGTCCCATTGCAGTGTGGGGGTCCCCAGAAGTCCTCCCTCTTGTTCCCACGATTGAGGTCCATGAACAGTGAGATCTGCAGAGCTGCTCAGGAACAGAAGTCACCTGCTGCACTTTTTCTTCAATACAAAGGTACTGTAAAAAGTCTGAGAGAACGTACCTCTTGCTGTAGAGTTGCTTGCATCTTCTGCCACTCACAAGTCTAACGGCTTGTGGCCCTACATTTGATTCTTCTTTTCTTCAACACTTCTAAAACATTGTGCAAAGACTTTTCTTTTTACCTACCAGAAGTGTTTCATCCTATATAAGACTTTTGCCCATTGACTTTGGTTTAGCCTATTATACTGAATGACTCTGCTTAGGGGATCCAAAAGTATTTGCCTGCTTAAGAATATTTGTGGTCTCTTGTTTGTTCTAATAATCTTTTCCTTTTACCAACTTCTAACCGTATTCTAATGCAAATAGTAAGATATTAATGTCCCCAGCACCCGAGCTATTGAAGTCACCTGAGGGTGTAGGTTGTGTCTGTGGGCCAACCCAAAAGGGTCTTTACTGATTTAGAAACTAAGAGTCTTTACTGATTTAGAAACTAAGAGTGAAACACGTGTTTGTGTTTTACTTTTTATATTGCTCCCTTCTGAAGAAGGCTTACTCTAACTGACTGATAAATTAATAATTGTTTATTCAAGAACCCTTGTGTGTCAGAGTTTATTTGAATACTTGTCACTGGGAATCTTTGTGTAACTCCCCTACAGCTCACATTGACCCCTCTTGAGATAAGCCTGGCTGCTACCGAAATTGTGTAGTACAACCTTATACCAAAGCTTATACCAAACATTGGGTTTCCTATACCTGTAGTCAGAGTTGTTGTAGTGTTCCCAAAGGGTACTGCATATAAACCTTGCCTGACACTCGCCCATTGACAACCAACCCCTACTAAATGAAATGCTTGTCAAGGCGGCAGAGGATTTTCAGATAGAAAATCAGGAAGTACAACAAGATAAGGATTTTGTAGACGAAATCGTAGGTGATAAGAAGGCTGTAACGCAGTTCATCCCTCTCCTCAAGTCCATTCAGCGATCTTACGCGGGCAGTGAACCCCTGCATAGAGAAACTGTTTAGACCTGCCCCTTCTGACCCGCTGTATATCAGAGGGCAACTGAAGCCTGATTCATTAGTTGTCGCTACAACAAGGAAGAGGGGTGGCACTCCCCTAGCTTCCTCTGAGGCCCAGCCTGACAAGGAAAGCAAGTGACTTTACACAATGGGCAGAAAGGTGGCCTCCTCTGCAGCATTCCAGACTAAGATTGCTAACAATTCTATCCTGTTGGACTAACAACGGCCCGAATGGGACGAGGTCTCGGCCTTACTATCTTCGGCCCCGGAACCACTTAAGTCTCAGCTTGCCCAGGTGGCTGCAGAAGGCAGAGCAGTGTTGAGCTGCTTATTAAAAACCAATCTTGACCCAGCTGACAATGCAGGCAGGATAATACCAGAAGGGACTATTATCAAGCGTCACGCTTGGTTGCGCTAATTGGGTTTTAAACCTCAGACTCAAGCTACCCTGATCAACCGGCCCGTTGAGCCCAATATGCTCTTTAGCAAGGCTGTCGAGGATGCCTTAAAGACGGCCAAAGAAGAATGCGACACTCAAGTCATTGGGCCAGCTGACCAATAAACCTACTGGCCAGAGGGGAAACAGAATTTATTTTGCTCACACGGCCAGAATTCACAGAGGGGTTCCACTTATACCCAAAGACAAGGTACTACCTCGGGCAACAATCGGGGTCAGTCCTCCCAGAATTACCCAAGAGGAGCGCGCAGATCCCACGGACGCGGTAGAGGCAACTCCTCCCGAGGTGGCACTCCACCTCAAAAGCAGTAACTATTCGCTACAGGTGCCCTCCCATGCCTCTCTATTAGGAGGGCGCATATCCACCTTCACCCACGCATGGGAGGCAATCACCACAGACCGATGGGTGCTGTCCACTGTTACAGGCAGATATTGTATAGAGCTCCTCGAGCAACCCCGGAACCACCCACCACGAGAAAAGGCCCATTCCAAGGAACACCAGCATATCCTCCTCGAGGAAGTCGCCACGCTTCTACTAAAGGATGCCATTGAAGTTGTCCTGGCCAACCAGGTAAACAAGGGTATTTAGTCAACTTCATTGTGCCAAAGAAAGATCTAACAATGCGCCCAGTATTAGATTTGCGCCCTGCAAACAAATATGTCAAGCCACAAAAGGTCTGCATAACTACGCTACAAGAGGTAATTCCTCTACTAAAAAAGGGGGATTACATGGCAACACTGGATATGAAAGATGTTGATTTTCATATTTCAATGTTCCCAGCGCACAGAAGATTCTTGCGTTTCAAGATAGCGAACCAGCAGTAACAAATCAAAGTGCTACCCTTCGGAATAGCATCTGCTCCAAGGGTATTCACAAAGGTACTGGCAGTGGTGTCAGCACACCTGCGCAGGGAGGCAATCCCAGTGTACCCTTACCTGGACGACTGGCTGATTACAGTCCCCCCTAATTTGCAGGCAAAACATTCAGAGAACTATCAACCTATTCTTCCAATTGGGCTTTTCCATCAACGAGAAAAAATCAAGCCTAGTGCCAAGCACAACCAAACAGTTCCTAGCAGCCGTCCTAGACGCACAAGAGGGGTTGGTCTTTCCATCAGAGGAAAGAGTCCAAAATATGTTACTGCAATTACCACATTATCAGGTCGGCCACCAGATAAGGATGCGCAAAGTGATGCATCTGCTAGGCATGATGGCATCTTGCATTGACCTGCATTGAACTGGTTCCTCACACGCGACAGTGCATGCGACCCATGTAGGAGTGGTTGGCGAACAGTGGTCTCAGGCGAGTGGTCAGTGGGACGATCTAGTGGTTGTTTTGCCAACACTAGTACAAAATCTTTGCTGGTGGACAAGAGAAAATCTGCTGATGGGGGAAACCCTTCTACGATCGGAAGTACAAGCGATTGTCATGACGGACAGCTCGCTCATGGGGGGGGGCTCACTACCTTCACCACACAGCTCAGTGTCTGTGGCCTCACGCGGCAGCACAGAACCACATTAATCTGCTAGAACTACTGGCAGTGTCCAAAGCCCTTCATGCGTTCAATTCTCACCTAGCAAGCTAATCTGTGCAAATCCTGACAGACAGCACTACAGCAATGTTTTACATCAACAAATGGGGGCACACTCTTTCCAAATCTGTCCAGGCTTGTGCAACAAATGTGGAAATGGGCATCATATTCCTATTGTCCCAGAACGTTCCAGGGGAACTCAACTCTCTGACTCATTGAGCAGAGATCCCCTACCAGAAGAACATGAGTGGCAGCTACACGCAGGGGTAATAGAACACATCTTCTCTCAATGGGGTTTCCCCACAATAGACTTGTTCGCAACAAGCGAAAACAGACAATGCCCAGACTTCGCGTCCAGTTCCACCCAGCCAGGCTCCAAGGGGAACACCCTATGGATGAACTGGCCAGGGAAATTTGCTTACGCTTTTCCCCCAACACCTCTAATGAGGAAGGTGCTGAACAAGATCCACAAGGAACAGGTAACGCTCGTCCTAGTGGCTCCTATGTTGTCTAGACAACCTGGTATCCACATCTGCGCAAACTGGCGATGTGCGATCCTATAAAACTCCTGTGCCCGTACAATCTGCTCACTCAGCACGAGGGACTAACAGTGCACCCCCAACCTCACTCCATGAACTTGGCAGCATGGCTCCTGAGGTTATAGAGTTTGGACATCTTAATCTGCCACAAAGATGTATGGATATCTTAAGAGAATCAAGAAAGCCTAACACTAGGTACTGTTATTTTGACAAGTGGAGGAGATTTGTAGCTTGGTGCCAGCCTAAACAACTTAACCCCATAGAATGTGCTCCTTCCCACATTCTAACTTATATGCTCCACTTGCTAGATACAGGGTTAGTGTTCAACTCCTTAAAGGTGCACCTGGCGGCTTTGTCAGCCTATACCACTTCCCATAATAAGGTCTCAAGGTGGAAGGTATCTGCCATCAAAGCATTCATGGAGGGAGTAAAGAGACTCCACCCTCCAATTTCGAACCCGCTGCCTGGATGGGATCTCAATGTTGTACTCGCTAAGCTCATGCAACCCCCTTTGAACCTATGCATAAGTCTAGTCTCAAACACCTGACTTATAAAACTGCCTTCTTAGTGGCCATCACTTCCATAAGAAGAGTTAGTGAAATACAAGCATTGTCAGTGCATGATCCTTTCTTTGTTGTACACAAGGACAAGCTGGTTTTACGTACTCGCCCTAGGTACTCCATTAAGTGCATCTCTAAATTTCACATAAACCAGTCTATCGAGCTACCAGCTTTCTTCCAGTAACCCACCAGCTCAGCTGAGGTAAAACTCCAGACACTAGATGTGAGGAGAGCAGTCCTCTACTATGTAGACAAGACCAGACCGCTAAGAAAAACAGATCAACTGTTTGTCTCTGTAGCACCAGGCAGAGAAGGTGACTGCATTTCAAGAAATGCATACTCTAGGTGGATAGTCAGATGTATACAATTGTGCTATTCCCGATCAGACAAGACACTGCCTTTTACGCCCAGAGCTCACTCCACAAGGAGCACAGGAGCCACTCTGGCTTTCATTGCAAATGTTCCTCTAGACAGCATTTGCAAAGCAGCTGCATGGAGTTCAATACACACTTTCACTCAGCACTACTGCATTGATATTCATTCCAAGACAGATACACAAGTGGGACAAGCGGTTCTAAGACATCTGTTCGCCCATGAACCTTCTCACATCCCACCACCTTCTTCTAACACTGCTTGCTAATCTATGCACAGCGTGTGATCTAAGCAGATTCCACAAGCCTCAGAAGAGATACATTACTCACCGTAATCGTATTTATGATGCTTGTATCTACTTAGATTCACATGCGCACACCCTTCCTCCCCTCGGAGAGAAGGCGCATGGATGCTTATGAGCTTGTCTGATACGTATCTTCTTGGATACGTATCAGACATGGGGCTGGTGCCCCATGTCAGAAAAATAACAATCTGAGGGACCTCGATGCGTGAGGGATCATGGCTGCATGATCCCTCACGCACACTTGGAAGTCACACATGGGATAGTATTACTGGCACTCCCTGTCGACGTCCCTTTTCGAGTTTCGAAAACAACTGTAATACTCTGCAGCTTCCACTAGATGTCAGCCTATGCACAGCATGTGAATCTAAGCAGATACAATCATCAGAAATACGATTACGGTGTGTAATGTATCCAATATTTATTTTAGTATAACTTTGAGTAAGTGTTTACTTGGATACCTGTGTGGACTGATTTCATTGTACTGTTCTACAGCTCACATAACTCCCTCCTACGATGAGCCTGCTGCACAGCCACTCTACAGACTTGTGTAGCACAGGCCTATATTAAGAGTTGGGTCCCTAATATCAAGAGAAGTCTTATGAAGTCCCACACCAGTTGGACTTCAGTAAAACGTACCTAACAATTCCTATAGCACTCTCTCCCTCCTAAGATAAGCCTAGCTGCGGGGTGTCTACACTACCATATACTCAGATGGTATAGCCTTATTCTGAGAGTGGAGTCTTGTACCGTCTCAGTTGAATGGATTTAACAAGCCCTTAGTGGACTTCAGAAAATTACTAAGCCCTTCAGAAAAACTGTCCTGATCCTCAGAGGCCAGCAGGGTTTGCAGGCAAGATGGCTGCCTGAGCTTTGAGCTCTGTCCTAACCCTGGGCATCAAGAGGTGTCATTGAGCTTTAGCAGGTACTAACCTGCCTCTGACCGAAGGTTTTTTGCCATTGGAACTGTATGTGGAGCAGAGGGTCCCCCTCCGACAACCGCAGGTGCTGCCAGAGCCATAAAAATCGGAGAGACACGGGCTGGTGCCCCTCGAGCCGTGCTCCACGCACCGTGGAAGACGAGGTGAGGGTGCCGGACCTGTGAGAACGATAAGAGGAGCTGGGACCGTCGGGCCGACAACTGCAGTGAGCCCCACCCCCTCCCGAGGAGATAGGGGTGCTTCCACACATCGAGGTGCCCCTCCTCCCCTGACCCTGCTACTCGGGGGACAGCGGTGGAAAGGCAGCTCTGCTACTGTGGCGCTGCATCCGTGGGCCGTCGCGGGAGCGCACCCACCCCCTGCCTGGGTTGAGCGAAGTGCCGGGTGACGCCGGGAGAAGTGCCTTGAAGATGTCGGCCCTGCCACGGGTGGTGCGGCGCCTCCTGAGGTAAGTCCTGAGGGCCGTGGAAAGGATCCACACAGCAACACCGACTGAGGGAGAAAGCGGGAGCCCTGCCGTCCTCCCCTCGTACTTGAGAGACCCGAGAAGCAGGGGGAGCATAGCTGCAGAAGAGAGGCTCTCCCCTGTTGCCCATAGACTTGCTGGAACAAGTTTCCCAACGCACAGCAAGTCCTGATTCAACCCTATAATCACTACGCACCCCTCTGATTCAGGTAGCTTTAACGTGCCAGGAATTCTGACTTGGAGACCAACCTCATTTCCCTGGACTCAACTTGCCGGACACAGGGTGGCGTTGGGAGGTCCCGGGGCCTGGAAGAATGGGCACACCCAAGGAAGACTGAAGAGGGGACCACCCCAGGGTCCAAGGTCTGATTGCAAAAGCATCTCACGCTCTAGGAGACGCTACTGAGTGAGACAGGAGGCGTGCACTTTCAGCCACTAAAAGCAGGAAGCAGTTGCCCAGCGAGAGGCCCAGAGAGCACTTGGCATCCCCGAACTGCGCCCTGTACCTTCCAGGAGCCATCCATACCGGCAAGGCAGGGTCCCACTGAGGGAGCGACTGAGGGTCCGGCCCATAGCCTCCCCTCCCTTGAGGGCAATCCGTGATGGGCAGGAGAGGAGGTTGGGGGTTAATGCAGGCACGATGCAAGATTAGACTCCCCTGGTGTCCCTGCGCAGCTCCTGAGGGCGAGCCTGGAGGGCGGGCCGGAGGGGGGACGCCGGCTGCACCTCTAGGAGCTTAAGAGAGGATCCTGCTTCATTTTTGGCATTTGAGGGCACCGGACTCGCCTGTTTATCTGCTGTTTGGTGATCAGAAGAGGAGGCGGACTACCATGCTTGGATCTTGAAGAGTTTGCCCAGACACCCCAATACACACTGGAAGTGATCGGAGGACGCTGCCTTGGCCGCATAGACCCCCGTCTGCCTGGAGTCATAATGAGGCCTCACACAACACAAGCTTTGGGTCCGGAGTTCACGATCGATTAGGTGTGCCAGTGAGTTTGTATCTTGAAGAGCAAGGCAAGGGGGTGGGCAGGCCATATATGAGCTGGAGGGAGTGCCTTGCATGGTTCCAGTTTCGCATTGAGGACAACGAGATGGAAGAGGGAGACTCCCATCCATAATTACAGATTATTTTATAGGAGATCAGGGGCATGAGAACTGACATGGGGGCCAACATTACTGACCTCTCAACCAAAGTGACCACACTGGAAGACAGAGTGGAAGTGGTTGAGGCGAATCAGACTTCCACGGGCCTTCTGGAGACACAAATGGAGGCCCGCTTCCTTGAGATGGAGAGGTGCGAAGAAGCACTCCGCCTTAAGATAGATGACATTGAAAACCATGAGAGGCGGAATAACCTCGTTGGTTCTCGGCACGGAAGATGGTGACAAGCTTGTGATAGATAGTTCACAGAGCGGGCGGAGGAGCAGGGGGCCCGAGGACAGTCCTCGCCGTATGCATTACTATGGTGACAAAATAAGGATCCTCCAGAGGGCAAAAACGGATCAAGTTGATAAACTATGGCAACTCCGCAGTGTCACTTTACCAGGACCTCTCCGCCTACACTTTGCTCCGACGGAGGAAGTGTGGAGCCCTTACCAAATGGCTACAGGAAAGGGGAGTGAGTTACAGATGGGGTACCCGTTTTCATTGGAGTTTGAATGAGGGAGGGAGACATCACCTGGTGGTTGTTGAAGAGATTCAAAGAGTCACTGAGGAGGCGGTTGGCTCCTGTGGCGTGCCCTCAGCGGAGCGGGCTGGACGAGACCCGACCCCATCCGGGGGACCTAGAGGACTGGATGCAATACGAGGGGGAAAAGAAGAGGGAAGAGGGGTTCTAAATTTTAGAAGCTGAACACTCTCCCCCCCCATCGCGGGGTGATCCCTCATGAGGGTACGGAGTGGGGTCTCTGATTGTCTTTTGATGCAAATGTTCTGATGCTTGTTAATCTGCTTAGAATCACATGCTGTGCCTATGGTCTGACATCCAGTTGTAACCGCGGAGTATTGCATCTTGTCTTTCGGGGACCGAAAGGGGACATCGGCATAGGCGTATCTGTAACACTATCCCTATCGTGACGTGTAGTGTACCAAAAATCCCTCCCGTGCCGAGGTCCCTCGGATTGTTTTTTTCCACCCAGATAACTGGTCCCCCTATAGCAGAGCTCTTATATAAGAGACATGTTTCTTATACCGACTTGTCGGTTATTCCCCGTTAAGTCACTTCGGTCACAAGAACATCTTCGACGAAGACTGCGGGGGATTTGTCTACGACAGTGGATTTCGGCGCCTATTATCCGGCAGCCGGACTTTCCACATGGTCAGGCCCTCTGGCTGACCTTTACAGTAGGGAGAGTGGGGTTGGGGTGGCCATATTTTCGGTATGTCTTTCCTCTTTCCCCCTCTTTACCCTTTCGGTCTGGTCATCTTCCCTTTTTGCTACGGAAAGGACTCCTTTTAAGTTCTGTCCTACGTGTAGGGTCAGATATCCTTGGAAGGACGAACACAGGACGTGCAGCGCCAGTCTCCCCTTAGATCACGACGAAAAGCGGTGTGCGGCCTGCAAACTCCTTCGGCCTAAGACCCTTAAGGAGCGCCGTGTAAAGCGGTGGGCCTTGTACGGTATGTCACGGGTGGTATCCCATTCCCCCACCGCCACACCCGCTGAGAGTGACGAGGGCACTTCAGATGACCAAACATCAGTTGCGGATGTAATAGACCTTGAGGCGGACACTTCTAGGTCCGCCACACCCACCCCCGATCCTTTAAGGCCTGACTCTGGACTCGCTTCAGGGACAACACCCGGCGAAAGGGGCGTACAAGCACATCTCACGAAGCACACGACCCCTATTTCGACGTCCATGTCGAAAAAGGTGAAAGTGGAAGCAAGGGCGTTGAAAATTTCGGGGGTTTGTTCAGATTGTGCAGATCCAAAGCCTTCCCTGCATCCGCAGCAGCGTCTTGCGACTGGGCAATCAAAAACAAGTAAGGGCACTGTGTCATGATGCCTGCCCCCGGAAGACCAGACCAGGCCCAGCAGCCCAGGAAGCAGGCATCATGCCACTTGGAGCATGCCCAAAAGCCCCAGTTAGGGGCTGTTTGGGTGCAGTCCTGGCGCCTATGGCGCCAGGCTCATAAAGATAAAGTCAGTCCTGGCGCCATGGGCGCCAGGCTCATTATTGATAACTTACCTGAAGCAGACCATGCTGCATACTCACCTGAGGCAGACCATGCTGCATGAAGACTCAAGCCAAATGAGGCTTAGGAGGGACTATTTTACTGAAGGGACTATTTTGTTACTTGGGTGGGGCTGTGGAAGAATACTTACCTGGATCTTCTTCCAAGGCTATTTAAACCACGCCCGGACAGCCACACGTGCTTCGCGTTATTCTGCTTGCTGCAGCGTAACGCTCACCGTGTTTTCAGCAGCTCCAGTCTTCAGCCACGCCCGCTTCAGTCCTGGGACTCCTGAAACAAGAAGAAAAGAAGGATAAAGGTTAGAACAGGAGTTTTAACTTTAATCCTTACCTGAATCCTGATCCATTTCGCCACGGAGCTGAAAGACAGAAGTCTTTGAAGCATCACTTCGCATTCCTACGGCGCCGCGCTGAACTCACCTGCTTGGCGATACTTCAGCATTCCATCACGCTCTCTCCATCTCGCGGCCGCCCTCCGACACCTAAGGAGACAAAGACAGCAAGGTGAGCAAGGGGAGAAAGCAAAGACAATACAAGTTACCCCCCACAAAACTTACCTGATTTACCACGGGGGTCTCACCTCATCTCGGGTCGGCACAGTCAACTCTGCTTCATCGCCGTACCCCGGCCCCTAAGGGGAAAACCACAATACACTTACCTGAATCTTACCAATTGCCATTTGGAAATCTTCAAGTGGATTAATCGGCAACCTGCAAGGAATCGGACAGAGTGAAGATCAGATATTTGAACTCTTATGAACAATTGGACTTTATAGTCAATACTGGAACTCACCAATTCCTCTACGCCAGTGAAGTAACTGGTCATCAACGCGCCCCTGCGGTCGACGCAGGATGGAGAGCTCATCCTTCCAAACCATCAGGTGAGACTAAGGAGGGGACATCAAGAGTGATCTGTGGGAAGACAACGGGAGTGGGGAAGGTGGGTTGACACTCAATTCCACGGGTGGTTCATTCCTCTTCTCCTTTGCAGAAGAATATTCCTGCGAGCCAGACAAACTAGGCTGAGCGGGCCAGTCCAGTCAGTCATCTCGGCACTACACGTCACGCTGGTGGAAACAACAGCGGCCCAGTTCCGGTCGACGCCCCCGTGGGAACCAGGTGAGCGTAACACACTGCTTCAAAAACTTCACACGTCGAAGCGCGGAAATCCGACGCTACGAAGGACGGTCCCGAAGGCTGCAGTAGGCCCAAAAATGACAACTAGGCCTCTAGTCGAAAAACCGTCCGCTAGGCCCCCTAACGCCGCGGAAGGCAATACACCTACCGATAGACCATCGGAACCATTATCTCACACCGATTTGGCAGTTATCGAGGACAGCATCGAGAGAATTACTGCAGAGGTGGGACTTGTCCCGGTTCCGCTGAAAATCATGGGGCAATCCACGGACAAATGGGGCCCCGATTCTCACGATACTTATGAGGACAGCCAAGAGCCTCTTTCGAACACCCTAAGAGACATTTTTTTCGGCGCCGTAGGGCGGAAGACAACGGTTTTCCACCCATAGGCCCTCCTGGATCCTCCAAATGGACAAGGGAGACATTTGAAGGGTGTATGGACCGTCTGGAGAGAATTATCAGTTTTTCTGATCATCCTTCACCGAAAAGGTCTTGTGGAGAGCCTAACCTTCAATCTTCTTCTCATTATCAGGAAGATCAGCCTTCTGTCCCCGTCCAGCAGGAAGACATTGTCCACATGGACACCTATAGGGACATTTACGAATTATGAGGAGGATCAGGCGGGTGCCACAGACAATTGGGAAGAAACCCAGCAAGAGGGAACGGACCCATGGACACTTCCCCATCAAGATCAGGACACAGATGTATTGTGTCTGGATTCACCTCCGTCCACTCCGGTTCGTCAGGCCTCGCCTGTAGATGACCAGATGGCCTTCAACTCTGTTGAAGAAGGCAGCTGAACATTTTCAGATCTCTCCTCAAGAGGCTGTGCCTGAGCAGGACTTTGTAGAGGATATTCTTAAGGAGAAGCCTCCATCTAGCAAAGGCATTCCTCTCCTTAATTCCATAAAGAGAAGGTTGGCTCCCTCATTGGTATCACCAGCTCAAACCCGGGCAGTGAACCCAAGAGTGGAAAAATTGTTTTGGCCGTCTCCTTCCGACCCACAATACATTAAAGAGCACGACATCCCCGATTCTCTGGTAGTGACTATCACCCGAAAAAGAGCAGGGCTACTCCTTGCCACTGGGGAGGCACCCCCGCACAGGGAATCCAAGAGGCTGTATGCCTTAGGCAAACGAGTCACCTTGGCTGCTGCATAAACTACGCGTATAGCAAATAATACGCTGTTGGCAGGTTATGCTGACGCTCGGTGGAACCTTCTCCAGGAAGGCCTCCATGAGGTCCCAGGACCCGCCAAGTCCAAACTTCTCTCTATTGTAGCTGAGGGAAGGCAGGTGAACCAGAATCTGATAAAGAACACTCTGGACACAGCTGAAACAGCATGCGGGTCTCTGGCCTAAGGGACCCTACTCAAAAGGCATGCTTGGCTGCGTACCTCAGGGTTTAAACCCGAAACGCAAGCCTCACTCATCAATGAGCCTATTGAAAAAGCTAACTTCTTCGGGAATGCGGTTGATGAGGCCTTAGAAACAGCCAAGAAAGAGCATGAGACGCTTAAGTCTCTGCAACAGATCAAACAAAAACCTTCCCCCCACCAGAGAGGTAATAACTCCTGCCAGTCCTTTCGAGGGCCGTCCCGTGCAAATCAAAGTAACTATGGCACGGGGGGTTTCAATACAGGACAAACTTCAGGAAGCCCCGCATACTACCCTTCAAGAGGGCAGTGACACGGCAAAGGCAGAGGTAGAGGCCCCAATCCTAGAGGAGCCGCAGCCTCCAGGCAGAAATGACCATCAGATCCAGGTCCCCTCCCATGTTTCCCCGGTCGGGGGGCGATTAACATCTTTCCTCACAGCATGGGAGGGGATAACATCATACCAGTGGGTCATAAGGACGGTCGCCCATGGGTACTGCGTGGAATTCGCCCGACCTCCACAATTCAGACCACCACGCTCATGGCGCCTTTCACCGGACCATCTGGAAGTCCTGAATCAAGAAGTGGAGGCGCTGCTGGGAAAGGACGCCATTGAAGCTGTCCCTGTTCTTCAGGTAAACCAGGGTTCACCTACACCTGAATTCAGTGTACTTCCTTGTACCCAAAAAGGACCTTACCATGCGCCCTGTTCTAGACCTGCGCCCAGCAAACAAGTTCATAAAACCACAGAAGTTTTGCATGGTAACACTACAGGAGGTGATCCCACTATTAAAACAGGGGGACTACATGGCAACATTAGACATGAAAGATGCATACTCTCATATTTCGATGTTGCCAGCGCACAGGAAATATCTAAGGTTCATGATAGAGGACAGGCATTACCAATTCAAGGTACTCCCCTTTGGCATCGCCTCGGTGCCACGAGTGTTCACGAAGGTTCTGGCAGTGGCGGCAGCACACCTGCGAAGACTATCCGTCCCAGTTTACCCTTACCTCGACGACTGGCTCATAACAGGCGACTCGTACAACGCATGTTTTTCGAACACCCAAAAAACATTAGATCTTCTCTTCAGTCTGGGTTTCTCTATGAACGAGAAGAAATCCAGCCTAGTCCCCAGTTAAACAAAACCATTTCTGGGAGCTCTAATTTGGCCTCGTCTTCCCCTCCAACGAGAGGGTTCAAAACATGCTTTTTCAGATCCCTCAATATGTAGCCAGTCGGGATGTGACGGTGCGCAAAGCCATGCGTTTGCTAGGAATGATGGCGTTTGCTAGGAATGATGCCGTTGTGCATAAACTTGGTTGCCCACATGCAACTGCGCATGCGTCCCATGCAAGAGTTGCTCAACAGCCAGTGGTGTCAGGCCAGCGGACAATGGAAAGATCTGGTAGTTGTCTCACCAGCCCTCGTTCTCTCTCTGCAGTGGTGGTCAAGAGAAAACCTCTTGAAGGGAAAGACTTTCACCACACCTGCAGTGGAAGCCACTCTCACGACAGACGCATCTCTCACAGGGTGGGGGGCTCACCTGCTTCAGCAGACAGCACATGGAGTGTGGTCCCCTCAAGTAGCATCCAACCATATAAATTTACTGGAGCTATTAGAAGTGATCAAGTCATTAAAGGCCTTTCAGATGCAATTACTAGGGAAGACAGTGCTGATTCTAAGCACTCACTCTCCAGGGCTATCCAAGCTGTCCCAAAACATTTGGATATGGGCTCTCAGATATAAGATGTTCCTGTTGTCCCAACATGTTCCAGGGGAACTCAGTCGTCTGGCAGACGTGCTCAGCAGAGATTTTCCGCTGCCCGAAGAATGCGAATGGCGTCTGCTGGAAGACATTGTGCCAAGACTACGCCTCCAGGTACAACCAGAACCGCTCCAAAGGGAACAGTGTCTGGATAACATGGTCAGGGAAATTTGTCTATGCCCCCCCCCCCCCCCCCCGACTCCCTTTCTCAACAAGATAGTGCACAAGATGCACCAGGAACAAGTTACCATGATACTGGTGGCCCCCATGTGGGCTTGCCAACCCTGGTTGGCTCGTCTGATGGAAATGTCCCTCTCCCTTCCAGTAAAACTACCGTGCCCCCATACATGTTGTCTCAGGACAGTGGGAAGACCCTACACCCATGCCCACAAACTCTGAATTTAGCAGCCTGGCTCCTGAGGTTAGAGAGTTTGGACACCTACAGCTCCCTCAGAGGTGCATGGGCATACTCGGGGAAGCTAGAAAACCTAACACATGTTATTGCTATGCCAGCAAATGTAAACATTTTGTCATCTGGTGTAATTCCATGGGCGTCAATCCCATCGATTGCTTACCCACACACATTGTGCTGTACCTTACCCATCTGTTAGATACTGGGTTGGTGTTCAATTCCCTATAGGTTCATCTGGCTGCACTCTCGGCCTACAACAAAAGGTGTTGTAGTGGAACATACCGGTGATCAAGGCCTTTATGGAAGGGGTTAAGAGGATTTATCCTCCCATTTCTCACCCAGCTCCTGGGTGGGACCTAATTGTGGTTTTGACCAGGCTCATGGGAGCTCCCTTTGAGCCAATGCATAAAGCAAGTCTAAAAGACTTGATTTATAAAACGGCCTTCCTAGTGGCTTTCGCTTCTTTAGAAGGGTTAGCGAACTACAGGCTCTTTCTGTTCTAGACTCCTTTGTAACAGTCCACAGGGATAAGGTAGTTCTGCACACTCACCCCAGATTTGCGCCTAAATTCATCTCGAAGTTCCATGTGAACCAATCGATTGAACTACCTACCTTTTTCCAGAATCCCATTAGCATGACTGAAAGAATCCTACACACACTAGATGTGCGCAGGGCAGTCATGTTCTATTTGGAAAGAACTAAACCACTGAGAAAAAACAATTTTTCGTTTCAGTGGCAGCTGGTAGAGAAGAGGATCCTGTCTCTAAATCAGCTATCTCAAGGTGGATTGTCAAATGCATCACACTATGTTTCCCTCTTGCTAAGAGGGAACTGCCCTTCAAGCCTAGAGCACGTTCTACTCGAGGCACTGGGGCATCCATAGCATTCATTGCAAATATTTCCCTCTAGTCCATTTGCAAAGCGGCAACCTGGCGTTCTGTACACACCTTTACAAAACACTATTGCCTAGACATTCATTCTAGGTCTGATTCTCAGGTGGGACAAGCAGTACTAAGACATCTTTTCTCTATTGTTCCTTCTTACAACCCACCTCCAACTCTGGGTACTGCTCGCTAGTCTATACACAGCATGTGATTCTAAGCAGATTAACAAGCATCAGAAGACATGCATTACTTACCGTAATAGCATATCTGATGATTGTATCTGCTTAGATTCACATGCGCCCTCCCTACCTCTAAGCTCGGGGTGGAAGGAACTTGACGTCTTTCTACTTCTGTCTTCTTCATGTACTCACTCACAATAGCCTTGGGCTCCCTCATGGCAGAAAAAATACAATCGGAGGAACCTCTGCGCGTGAGGGATTTTGGGTACACTACACGTCACGATAGGGATAGTGTTACAGACACACCTATGCTGACATCCCCTTTCGGTCCCTGAAGGAAAAGATGCAATACTCTGCGGTTACCACTGGATGTCGGACCATATGCACAGCATGTGAATCTAAGCAGATGCATTACTTACTGTAATAGCATTTCTAATTATTGTATGTCCTCTGGGGCCCTGGCTGGGGGGCAGGGGAGGCTTCTTGAGGATAACACCTGCTGAGAGGGGACTCTCTGTTTGATTATTTATTCTTGCGTCCGGGGGCTATGGTTGGGGGGGGGGGGGGAGGGTGGGGGCAGCCCTAGTTGATGTTACTTGGTTTGTTTGTTATGGCTGGGCTCTTGAAGGACTTGCTGCCAGGGTACTCTTTTATAGGGGAATGGCACGTTTCCAGGGCAACGTCAGGAGTTCATGAAGAAGGGGGTAGTGAGACATACTACGCATTGAGGTTGACACATGCCTCTCTCCTTGGCCGGTTCACAGTTAGAGGTGTTCAGTATGTTGGAGTTGTTAATTAGAATGCTCAGGGTGGGGGGAGAAACCCTGCTGGTTCGTCGATCATCTCCGCTATGTTTAGGGGATGGGGCGGACAACCTCAGTTTGGAGACGGGAGTGAATGAGGGAGGATAGGGAGAGAGGTGATCTGCATGCTATGCTATCCATATGAAAAGAGGCCCGCGGGCCTAGTTGGATAGGGGAGACACATAAAGAGAAGGGCTAAAAAGGGTTATGGCTGAGGTACTAGTTGGTACCCTGAACGTGAGGTGCCTAAATTCACAGAATAAGCGCTCCCTTACTAGTAACATGTTCCGCAAACAGAAGCTGCAGGTTCTCTTCCTGCAGGAGAGACACTATCGGGGGGGGGGATAGTGTTGGGGGAAGTTGTTCATGCTGGAGGAAATGGAAACCAGGAGAGGGGCTTTGGAGGGAGATCCTGGCTATAAAAGGTACCAGGGAAAGAAAACTGGTCACGTTTGCCACCCTCTACGCTCCGAACATTGGGCAAGCGCTTTGGCGTAAAGCGCTATATAAAAATAATGAATAAATACAAATACAATTGAGATTTTTGAGGCACCTGTTTAAGGTAATGGACGAATTGGCAGACGGGGCGCTGATCCTTGGGGTTGATTTTAAACTGGTACTGGACACCCGACTTGACTGGTGGTCGACTAAATCTCAGGAATCTAGAAACCTCTCGAGGGATAATTTGGCATTCCGTGACCACCTGCAGGACCATTTCTGGGTGGATGCTTGGCGTAGAACCAACCCGACAGCCAGAGGCTATACCTTTTTCTCACCTCCCCATCAGTCGTATACAAGAATTTACTTTCTATTGGTCCCAAAAGAGCAGGAGGAGGAGGTGGGTACCCTAAGGGTGGACACTATCACATGGTCAGACCATGAGTTGGTAATGATGGCCTGGCAGCTGCCTGAGCCGCATCGAACATACAGGTGGAGATGTACGACACATTGTTGAGGGATCCACTGTTTAGGGAATTCATGAATAAGGAGGTGAGGGAATACTTTGAGACCAATGACACAGGGGAGACAGCTATGGGGATGGTGTTGGAGGCTGCCAAAGCCACATTCCAGGGGCCTAGTTATAGCAGAAGGGGCCCGCAGGAAGAGGGAGCGGTCATTAATTGAGAGGAGGATCCGTGAGGAGCTTAAGGCATTGCGCATGGGGGGGGGGGGGTTTGTTGACAGAGGGGCCTTACTTACCACTACGAGAGAGAAGAGGCAGGAATTGCACACACTTCTAATTGGGGAGGTTCTCAAGAAAATGAGGTACACACACCAGAAATATCATGAGAAGGGGGAAGTTGTGGGGGCCCTCTTGGCGCGTAGGGCAAGGGGCTGTAGAGTGAAAGGAAGGTTGCTGGTATCCAGGTAAGGGAGGGACAAATCTCCAGGGGAGGGAAGAACATAGTGAAGTGTTTTGCGAACTACTATAGGGACCTGTACTTTAGGCCCGCCAATGAGGCAGTGGAAGATATTCAGAACTATCTTGCCAAATGCGACCTCCCCAAATTGAAAGGGTCGGAAAGATAACTGGAGAGGAAGTAATTGACGCCATCATCATGGTGACGCGTCTGGAATCATGCCTCCGCTGTCTGATTCACTCAGACCAGGTGGGCTTCGTCCTCAACAGGCAGGGAGTGGACAGCATGCGTAAGACACTACATATTATGAGCTCCCGGTCACTACGAGACAAAGGCACGCTCTTCCTGTCCCTTGACACTGAAAAGGCGTTCGACCTGTTGAGTTGGGTAGTCATGGAGGAGGTCCTCGCGTCTCTGGATGGAGGGGATGGCTGGTGGCCCCGTAAAATGAGCCTGTTTACGGATGATGCATTGCTCTACGTCTCGGACGTGTCACGCTCGGTTCCCCATGTCCTGAAGAGCCTGGTGGAGTATGGGAGGGTCTCTGGATTTAAGGTCAATCTGGGTAAATCTGTGACATTCCCGATCGGGAACCTCTCGGAGGGGGAGAGGAACTACATAGCTGGGCTCCCTTTCAAGATTCAGACAGAGAGGTTTCGATACCTGGGGATCCAGCTGTCTAGCGCCTTGGGAGACCTCTTGCCTGCGAACTTCCCTCCCCTGTGGGTGGCAGTGAAACGTGACCCAGAGAGGTGGGGGGGGGGGCATGGGACTATCTTGGATGACGAGGCTCAATTTGATTAGGATGGTGATACTACCCAAGTTTCTATTTCTATTCCAGATGCTCCCAGTGATTGTTCCTATGACACACTAACCCGACCCAAAGATGAGGAGGAGTGGGATACCCAGACTTGACTGTCTATTACAAAGCAACCCAGTTGCGTGTTTAATAGACCACTTCGCCCCAGACTCAGGAAAACAGTGGGTTGCAATGGACAACAAGGTGCTGGCCCCGGTGACACTGAGTGAGTGGTTGTTGGGCCCTAGAACAAGCATTCCTAGTAGGGTCCTGCATCATCCTGTCCTGGAGGTACTTTGGTCCCTCTGGAAGGAAGGGGGGGGGGTAATAGATGGCTCACATCTTGGCCGTCTCCTCTGAGCTGTATTTGGGCCCCACCACTCCGGGACGGGATAGTCAAACCATAGGCATTTAAGCTATGGTATGAAGTGGGGCTCAGTAGGGCGGGTCAACTGTGGGTGGGAGACACTTACATGTCCCTCGGCGATTTGTAGGAGGCCCTGGCCCTGCAGGAGCGATCGCTGTTTCGCTTCTAGCTGCTAATAGGGGCCTTGATGGAGGAGAGGTGTGGTGTGAATCTCAGGAAGGATCTAACAGACTTTGAGAAATTTCTGATAACACAGTCGGGGTCCAAAGGGCGGATAGCGTGATTATATAAATACTGCTGGCCGCCCTGAGTGAACCCCCAGCCTCGAGAGCCAAGTGGGAACGAGACCTAGGTTTGGAATAGAAGATGAGCTGTGGCTCTGAATGTGTAGACGGGCCCATTAGTCTACAAGGTCTCCGCAATATATACATCAGGCCCTTGAATTCCTCCATTGGTGGCACTACTCCCTGGTAATGGTAGCGGGAATGAAGGGAGCCCATGACCCGCATTGCTGGAAATGCCGCCAGGAGAGGGGTGACTATCTGCATATGTGGTGGGGCTGCCCCAGAGTGAGGGGGTTTTGGGAGGCGGTCCTCTCTTGGATCAAGAGCGTGGACGGGATTCAGAGGGAACTCTCTCCATGGCTCCTTCTATTTGGAGTGAAGATCGGTGAGGAGGGCGAGGAGTATCGGGGCCACATGCTTCACACCATGCTTGTGGCGGCGAGGTGCTGCCTGGCCCAGTTGTGAAAAACCCCACGTATGCCTGTTGAGAGTGAATGGGTGACGAAGGTCTGAGCTATTTATGACATGGAGTATCTTACCAACCTTATGCCGGAATCCCTGATCCATATTGAGGCAGCCTGGTTCCCCTTCTTCGAGAAATATGGGCGGCCGGACCAAAATGGCTAAATACTAGAGAGGGGTGTGGAAGCCCAGGGAAGAGTTTGTGAAGGGGAAAGACTGTCAACTGGGTTCATCCACAATGGGGGAACTTTAAATGGGAAAGGCTTCCTTGGGGTTCAGAGGTGCCATGAGATTTAACCTGGACTCAATATGAGAATAATCGTCCAAGCTCGGAAGTGAACTTGAATGGAAAAGCATGTTTGGGAGAAAGAGGGGGGGAATCTTGGAGTGGAGATGTTATTGAAAACTTTAATGTTGTTTGATGTTATATGACTAAAATGCTAATAAACTTGATTTATAAAGAAAAACTGTCCCATCAACCAGCCCCGAGGCGACCTACAAATTGGGCCATCTCCCAAGGTGCTGTGCCTTTCCAGCATTGCAGACTGCAAATACCAGGAGACCTCCGACCCATTTGCAGTGAAACGTCTTAGAGAGGCCGAATCCGTCTAGAACTTTGAGCTCCAGTTGGACCTCCAGAGGCATGATCTAACTCATCCAAGCCACCTTAGCTGAGTGCAGGATTTCAGAGCCGAAGATCATCGACTGAGCGAATACCGTCCTTTTTGGCGCCAAACCCACAGCCGACCAAGGAGACTGAAGAAATCTGTGCCAAGGGTCATCTCTTGAGACTGCGGCTGAGAACTCCCATTCAGAGTCCTTGCTTTTGTCACCAGACCGAGGAATCGGGAGACCGAGGAATCAGGAGACCGGGTCCATCACTGCTGCCCAGAGGAGAATCTAGCTACGAACATTTCTTCTAACCGAAGGTACTGTGGGGGAGAAAGGTATAACTTAATGAAGTGCGTGAAGAGGTGTCCAGGGTGTCCACTCTACCTCTGACCCAGGTTTGCCAGCCTGTGTCCCTTTAGGGAATCATTTTGCAGGGTTGCCTGCGTTGTGTTTTATTGCGAAGTAATTTATCCTAGAGAATAAAAGTATCCTGAGGAACTTTTGCTGTTCTGCTACTTCTTAAGAAAGTGTCTGTAAAACGTTAAGCTCTGCTGCTATGTGATTAACCAACCTTTTTCCTTCCCATTTTACGTGGGTTTGCTAACTAAATACAATTACTGTATATCTGTGCAGTAACGCAAGTGTGCATTAGTACCGATAATACGATAGAACTGTTATAAGTGTCAAACTCTAACAATTGCAACTGCGAGCAACTACCATTGAAGTAATGGCCTTTGAAAAGTATTAAGAATTACTTTGTGTGTGGGTTAAGTGAATTAAGTATTTAGCTATCTTCCTTGTATAAATATGATAAATGTATAATTTAATATAACCTACTCCTACCTCCCATCCCCTTTCCTCCATACTGTATGGGCGTCCCTCGCAAGGGACGGGAGACGGAACCTTTTTCAACAGATCTTCCCCTTTAAATTTGGGGACGCAGCCCTGGAAGCACGCCCTCCGCTGACACCTCCCACCGGCGCCACTCCTCAGTCCTCTTTTCCACGTCGACTGGATCGGACTGCTTTCACCAGCACTCCTGGGTTAGACCTCTGGCCTTGTTATTCCATGCGCTCTTCCCCAGAGAAGTATTCTTGTCTTCTTTTTTCTTTTCTAATGCTAGGTACTGCTCTGTCCTCTGGTGCAACGCTCCTCCCTGGTGCATGACGGCGGGCTTCAGCAGGTGTCCAGCCTGCGACAGTCCCTTTCCAACGTCCAGCCCTCTGCCTCCGGTGCCTTGGCCCAGATCACAGCTGGCAAGGCTGTACCGCGTATGACACCCTGACTTCACGCACACTCAATCGACTAGCCAGGTGGCGGGAGCTCTTCGGAAGATCGCCTCCAGAGGACCTTAAAGCATTCATGAAATGGAAGACCAGTCCAAGGTAGGTGCCCTGTTCTCCTTCGCACCTCGCAAGGTGACTTCTTCCCACGGGATGCCCACAAGTGGGAGGGAGCTCTCAGATCCTAAGACCAGCAAGAACACCAAGGACACCAAAGCTGCCCCAGCTAGCGGCCCCCAGGCAGAGGGGTCGCAAGATCCTACTGGTACTACCACTGATGGGCCACAAGGCTCAAATACTCGGTCTCAACCCGAGGGGCAACGCCCCAACACCAGACCCATGTCTGAGGCGGTGCCTGCATGCAGCACAACTGTCACCACAGCCAAGGGCACTCAGCCTACCTGGCCTCGACCTGAGGTGCAGGAAAGGCCACAACCACCACCACTCAGCGTACTGGTGGAAGATGGTCCCAGCTCAGCAAGTTCAATGACGCAGGCACGTGGCACGGAGCAAAACAAAATGGCTGCTGGGCCAGAGAAAATTGTGGCTCACCAGACGCTTTTTCCCTTTGAAGAGGAGGCAGGGCAACGAACTTCCAGGTGGGATTGGTTAACTCCTGTCACTTGGTCCACATCCTATCCATCCACTTCGAAGGGCAGATACCCTTTGCCCTATGCATCGAGACGGGGCACACCCAGGGCACAGCAGCCCCATTGTCCTACCCCTATGCCTATACCATTAGGCACTCCTCCGACCTGTGAGGACAGGTTATTCAAGAAGTGCCTCACCCTCATGAGATCACTACAGATGGGTACCATCCTTAGGGACGTAATCAGGGACATGCTCCCTCCTTTACAGCCGCAAGCACCCACGGCCACACCGCCCCTGGGTTCAGCGCAGTCCCCGGCTCACATGCCTTTACCAGTCACGGCAGCCCCAGCTCTGCCACCTCAGCAGCCTCTGGCACTGGTAATCAGCACGCCATAGCTGCCTGCTCCAAGCACTCTTCAGACTCCCCGGATTTGCAGGCACTACAGTGGACACAGACGAGGAGGAAGACCCATACACCCCATTGTCAGCCAAAGCTTTTCACGTGCTACTGGCGGGCCTGGCTGAGTACCTACGAATCCTGCAGCCACAGGTGGAACAACCGGAGGCGGGGAGTACTGGCAGAAATTCTCGCACTACGTCGTCCTACTAGAACTGGAATTCCACCTCAAAAGGATGTTGCCAAAAAAGATTGGCCCAAGCCACACTCTACCCAACCTACCAATGGACGTCTCGACGCTAAGTACAGCCAAACTGAAGGGGACCCCCTCCAATTGTCGGCGCACCCCAGCCACACTCCTCGGTGATAGAGGCAGCATCACTATACTCTAAGCCACAATCTTCCTCAGCGGCTTCTACCTCAGCGCTCCTGGGCAAGGAGACAAAACTTTTGGAGGCGTTCGGGATGAAAATGTATTCTAACCTCACTCTCCACCTGCGCCAGGCCGACGCCATGTTGGCGGCTTTCAACCAGAAGCTGTGGTGGGATATTGCCGATTTTCTACCTGAGCTCCCCACACACAGCCAGGCTCGCTTCAAGGTTGGGATGGCGAGGCCAAAATCGTGGCACAAGACATAATGGAGTCCACGGTGGCCCACATTGATACTTCAGAGCGAGCCATTGTATTGCCATGGACATGAGAAGGATGGCTTGGCTCAGGGCGACAAAATTCAATCCAGATGTGCAAGAACGCATACTAGACCTGCCTTTCGAGCAGGTGACCTGTTCCATTCTACAACGGATGAGGAACTAGATAAGAAAAAGAATAGCTCACAGACAGCAAAATCTTTATCCTTGTTAGGCAAAGTTTGAATGCAGTACCCTCTGGGAACACTACAAACAACTGACTACAGGTATAGGCAACCCAACCTTTGGTATAGGCTTGTACTACACAGTTTTGGTAGCGTGTTGAGCAGCCAGGCTTATCTCAAGAGTGGACATGTGAACTGTAGTGGAGTTACACAAAGATTCACAGTTACAGGTATTCAAATAAACTCATACACTCATGGTTTCTTGCATGAACTATTAATGTATTTATCAATCAGTTATAAAGTCTTCTTCAACGGGAGCAATAGAATAGTAACACACAAATATAGTTCAATACTGTACACGTTGAGTTTCTGAATCCGACAAGGCCCTTTTGGGATGGCTCTCAGACACAACCTACACCCACAGGTGACTTCAGTAACAAGGGTGCTGGGGACATTAATACCTTACTGTTAGCATTCAGAATACTCTTTAAAATTTGGTAAAAGGCAAAGGTTATTAGAAAACAAGAGACCACAAATATTCTTAAGCAGTGCAGATACTTTTAGAGTTCACTAGAAGAGTTATTCCATTCTATAGGCTAAGCCAAAGTCAATGGGCAAAAGTCTTGGCTAGGATAAAGCATTTCTGGTAAGTAATGGAAAAGTCTTTGCACAACTTCTTAGCAGTGTTTGACGAAAAGAAGAATCAAATGTAGGGCCACAAGCTGGTTAGACTTGTGAGTTGTGGAAGTTACAAGCACTTCTAGGGTAAGAGGTAAGTTCTCTTAGACTTGTTTTACAGTACCTTAGTAAAGAAGAAAAGATGCAGCTGATGACGTCAGGTCCTGTGCAGTTCTGCAGATCTTACTGTTCCTGAGCCTCAGTTGTGGGGGCAAGAGGGAGGACTCCAACCGGCAAACTTTACTTTCAGTGGCTGTTTCGCATTTCAGCTCCTTGCGGTACAGCAAATAGCAATAAGTGCGGTTCCTGGCTGTCAAGGTGGACTGTCCTCCCTTCTGGGGTCCCGCACTCTGCTGAGGGGGCTTAGGCTTGGTCAGTCCTGCTTCGTGGGAGTCCGGAGAATCTTCCTAAAGCTTTGGGCCTGCTTAAAAGTAACACACACAATCTGGTGTCCTTCTCCGTGGCTATACGGTTCCTGCCGCAACTCTGAGGTAATTCAACCAGCTCCGAGATGGGTGTCCAGGTGGCTTACTTTGGAGTTGATTGATTGGTCCCACCAACTCAAAGGGCGAAGTCGTCCTTGCAGGGGCTTCTCTGTCGATGCAAACTTGACGTTTTGGCACTGCAGCAGGGCTTCACCGGGCAAACCAACGGTCCAGGAGTTGCAGCAGGCGTCCTCTAAAAGCTCTTTTTCGGTTCCTTCGTCCAGTGGTCGACTCTGCCTTCCAAGCCAAAAGACTCGCCTTTTATTCAGTTCTCTCCCATTCATTCCAGCCTAGCTGTCACTCACCCAGCAGGGTGGCTGTCCTTGCCGGACAATCAGCCAGCCAATCACCAAAGAGTGCATTTGGGTCTCCTAGGAGACTAAGCACAGGGAGTTTGAGCACCTCCCTCACTTCCTGCCTATCCCAGACACTCTGGACCCAGAGGCGGGTTTCACTCCTGAAGCCTGCCAAAGGCGAATGAACCAAGAGACCAAACCTGGTTTGGCGTGCAGAGAAAAACTCTAGGAGGACCTTTCCACAAAGACATGGCGAAAAAAGACCGGGCACCAGTTTAACAAGGATGGCTGAACGCCATTTGGAAAAAGATGGCTCCCTCGGTTAACGTTAATGGGTTTGCGAACGGTCGTGGTAAATGCAAACCTTGGTAGTTTAAAATGAAACCACTGCCACCAGCCATTTCAATGAGGAACGGGTAACATAAAAAATGTTACACGAGCATTGCACTGTGAAAACTCAGCCTTTTTCTCCCCTTTCAGGATTCTCAAATTTCTGGTTCTTAAGTTGCGCATTTGTGAGCTTCTTAACCCTGAAAGTCTGTCCTATTGCACAACTTGATTGCCGCTCGCTATCTTGTCTGCCTACTCTCGCCAGTTTCTCCCCCTCTCCTTCCACCCCCTCCTCTCCCACCTACTCTACGGTACTCTGTCTCTCCTATCTTCTCTAACTGCTTCTCTATTGACTATCCTGCTCTCCTCACTAAATCTGGCAAGAAGTGGTTTAAAAAGGACATTCTGGTCTCCAACCCAGGCCTCCCTATCGCTGACACCTACACCAGTGCTGCCTCCAAGGAAACTCACCGACATCCTCTTTGTCGTGCCTTCTCCTGACTTATGAACCCTTCACATGGTCTCTGTGCTCTCTCCCTTCTCCTCCTCCTCCCATTAATGGTGGCTCCAGCTGGGACGCCCTCCTGGCCTCCTTCCTTTCCTCTAAGGTCATCATTAATGTTTACTCTAATGGGACCATCTTGGTCCAAGGCCCTCAGGCCAACCTTCACCTCTTTGATAGACGCTGCCCGCTGCTCATCAACTTCCTTTCTTCTCCGGCTCTCCCCCTTCCCCTTTCCTTGGCTACCTTGCCTTCCCCCTCCCTGCCTGCCCCCTCTTGGGCTCCTTCTACACCTCCGCAGGGCGTACCTCTGATCTGTACCCCTCCCTGGAAGTCCTTCAACGATGGCAACCTTCTCCACATTGCCACTCTTAACTTTCGCTCTGCTGTCAAACATTCCTCTGATATCTTCCGCCCTCTTGAAGAACTTGACCTCGATGTCCTCGGTCTCACTGAGACATGGCTCACGGCCAGCTCTGTCACCAGCTTTGACACGCTCCTACCTGACGGCTACAAGATCCTCTCTGCGCCCAGGCCCAACCGCTCTGGTGGGGTTGTAGCCCTCATCTCCCCCAAGTGGATTCCTGCTTCTGTCACTCCTACGCAGACCTACGCCTCTTTTGAATGCCTCGTCTGCAGGCTCTCTCCCCTAGCCATTCCCTTACTGTGGCTACTATCTATCAGCTGCCTGGTCAGATTTCTTCCTTCCTCTCTGAGTGGGCGGACCTCTCCTCCTCATTCCTGGCCTCAACCACTCAACTCCTTCTTGGAGACTTCAACATCCACCTGGATGCTTCCTGACCCCCCTCTGGACTCTTTTGCGACCTCTGCGACTCTCTCACTCACCATTCTCCCCTCTGGCCCGACTCATTCTTCAGTGCACACTCTCGATGTTCTGATCTGCGCAGACCTTCCCCTCTCTGTCCCTAGAGTGATCACTTTCTCCTATCCTCCCACCCAACCCTCCCTACCCCTCAGGCCAAGCCACCTCCATCACTGCCACCCACCTTCTCGGTCATCCGACCCATGAAGCGCGTGCCAATTGAGGCTTTCGCCGCCACCTTCTCGCCCCGTCCTCCTCCTTTGGCTGACTCACACCCTGACACAGCCCTCTCCATGCTCCACTCTGCCATATCTGATACTTCTGATACCCTTGCCCTTGTCATGAGAATCTGCCTGAAGCCCAAAGCCAAGTGTAACTCTTGGTACGATTCAGACCTCGTCACCCTAAAACGCAAGTGCAGGGTGGCCGAGAGGAAATGGCGTGCTTCATGTTCATCCTCTGACAAACTGGCCTGCTGCAAAGGCAATACCGGCTCTCCGTCCTCACCAAGAAGAGAGCTCATATCCAAGCCTGCATCTCTGCGGCATCTAACAACTCGGCTCAACTCTTTAAAATCGACAAGGAACTGGCCAATCCTGCTGCAGTCTCTACCTCTCCTGTCCCTTCCCAGGCCCTCTGCACGGCACTGGCTTCTCACTTCATTTAAAAAACTCAGGACATCCTGTCCTCATTCTCCTCGTATTGCCTCCCTCCCTCTATTCCATGCTATTCCTCTGGCCCTTCTGCAGCCACCCCCGCTCCCTCCTTCTCTGCCTTTCCCCTTTTCTCTGCAGGCGAGGTTTCTAGACAAGTCCGATCTATGAAAGTCTCGTCAAAACAGGTTCACTCCTGTTCCTCCAAAACTATCAAGGACCTCCTCGACTCCCTGGCTCATGCCCGGCTGATTTCTGCAATCACTCCTTCACCACTGGAGTCTTCCCATCCCCCCTGAATCACTCCCTTGTGCACCCTCTTCTTAAGAAGCCCTCTGCCGTCCCCTCCTGCCCGGCTAACTATCGCCCAATCTCCATCACTCCCTTCCTGGGCAAGCTCCTGGAAAAACTGGCCATCTCCCAGCTTAATCTCCACACTGAATCTACTGGTTGTCTTCATGACCATCAGTCTGGCTTCAGAGCTGCCAGAAGCAAGGAAGCTGCTCTCGTGAAGACCTGCTCTTCAACCTTGACTCTAACACCCCGTTCGTTCTCATCTTGCTTGATCTCACTTCTGCCTTTGACACTGTCAACCATGCCATCCTACTCAACCGTCTCCGTGATAACCTGGGCATCACTGGTCAGGCTCTGATGTGGCTGACTTCTTTCCTCTCAGACCGACCCTCCCAGGTCCAACTTGGGTCCTTCCTCTCCGATATCTTTTTCTCTACCTGTGGTATCCCCCCGGGATCTAACTTCTCTCCCTGGCTGTTCAACCAATACCTGGCACTCCTTGCCCACCTCATCGCCGATCTCTGCCCCAGTTTTCTGTGCTATGCAGATGATACCCAGCTCATTTTCAGGCTACCATCGGCCGCCTCCTCTCCTTCCCTCATCTCTGTCTGCTATCCAGGAATGGTGTGTCGCCATTGACCTCTGCCTTAATGCCAGTAAGACTGAGATTCTACTCATCGGCACACCCACTCCCTCCTTCCCTGCAGCTCTCTGCCCGGCCTCTCTTGGCCCTCTTCCTGCTCCTACCTCGGGGTCATCTTTGACTCCACACTCTCCTTCTCTCCTCTCATATCTGACGTCTCTAAGAAGTCGCACTACCAGCTGCACCTCCTCAGAGGTATTCTTCCTATCCTCTCCTTCCCCCAGAAGCTCACTGTCTCCAGAGTCCTGGTTCTCTCTAGGCTGGACTATTGTAACAGCCTCCATCTAAATCTGCCTACCTCTACTCTCCGCCCTCTGCAACTTATCCAGAACAGGACTGTGAGACTTGTCCTTGGCCTCAAGCCCAAGGATCGTATATCTCCAGGACTGAAATCTCTGCACTGGCTCCCAGTGGCTGCAAGGATTAAGTTCAAAGCCCTCTGAGTTGTCCACAAGGCTTTCTGGAGCCTAGTCCGCAATACCGTCAACTCTCTTCCTAAATAACTTCCTTCTCGAGCTCTTCGCTCATCCGCCTCCAACTCCCTCAGGGTCAGTCTCTTCTCCAAGCAACGAGTTGGTGGTCGATCTTTCTTCGGCAGGGGCCTCCCTCTGGAACAGCCTTCCTGCCTCCCTGAAGCTTGAGGCGAACCATCTCTGGTTTCCGGAAGCACCTCAAGACCTTCCTCTTTGCTTCTGCTTTCTCTCCCCCTGTCCCCCGCTGAATTCCTGGCTGAAACTGCACTGGTTACCTGGCCACCCTTTCTGATCTCGGGCCCAGGCCCCGCCCATTGCACACCTGCACTGCCTCCCTGGCAGCCCCTGCACCTGGGGACTGTTTTCTGTATCCCTACAGTCCCCCTACCAGCACTTATGTCTGCACTTGCCTTGCACTTGCCACTAGCTGGCCGTTTTATTTATCTTATTTATTCTACTATCCCATGTACTGCCCTTTCCCCTCTCCCTTCCCCCTCACACTTTTTCCTTTCCCCCTTCCCATGCACTTGCACGTTCTGAATGCCAGCTGGCCTAGTAAGATCGTTGTCGGTCTTCCCTTTGTTCCCCCTCCCTTGCCTCGTCGCACCTATATACGTGTTATAAATGCCATATATCATATCATTTAGACACAGGGGATACTAAGTAACCCCTCCAGCACTCTATTGTGAGATAGGGTGTACAATACTAAGTGAAGTCAATTTCACTTTACTGCTCTGGGAAACAGTAGTTTATCCCAGAGAAGGTATTTAAACCTTAGGAAATCTAAAAGACTTTACTGTGTCACTGCACGGAGGGTGCTGTGTGACACAATTGTAAAAGATGATGCCTATGGAGTTTGTCAGACTCCATAACCAAAAGAAGCATAGGTAAATTTCACACAAAAATACATGAGAGAGTGGGGAAAAAGGGTCTCGCTCTCTCCAGGTTAAAAAAAATCAAGTCCTCAAAATCCAGCACAGTTGCTGGGGGTCTCTAAGGTGGAGGGGGATTAGCACATTTTTGAGAATTCTCCATAACAATCCTCACTGAGTCCGCACCCAATTCCAACAGCCAAACGCACCAGCGTTCAGACAAGGGTCGGTCCTTCGGAGGCCTCAGAGGCTTCCAGGAGAGACGGTCCAGACAACCGGACAGATCCCCTATCCAGCACAGGCGCAAACAGCACAATTCGGCTGTTAGGGAAAATTCTCATTTCTGTGCTAATTCCCTTCAACCTTACAGATCCCCCCAGCTCTTTTGCTGGACTTTAGGACTTTACATTTTAATTCTGGAGTGAATGAGACCTTTTTCTCACTCTCATGTATTTTTGATCAGATTTGGACACTGTGTTTCTTTTGGTTTTGGAGTCTGACAAACTCCATAGGCATCTACCTTTGGTATGTGACACACAGCACCTTCAGTGCAGTGTCACAGAGAAGTCCTTTGGATTTCTCATACGGTTTAAATACCTTCTCTTGGGTAAACTGCTGTTCCCAAGAGTAGTAAAGTGAAATTGGTGTTACTTATCTTTTTTTCTCTCTATGTAGGTCCAGTACACCCCATCTTATGTGAAAGTACTGGGGGGGTTACTTTGTAGCCTCTTTTCCTACTTATGTAACAAATTTTGTTTTACCTTCACTACATTTAATGGCATGTGGCAGTGGTTTAATTTTCATACCATTGCACGTATTTACCGTAGTCTGAATCCTCAGCTGCAGTAATGCACCCATCAGTGCCCCTTTTGTCAAAATGGCCCTGTGTTCTATTTTCGCCATTTCTTGCTTGCGAGGTCTTTCTTGGGTTTTACTCTGCACGCCACCCAGGTTTAACCCTTTGGTTTGTTTTGCCTTTGGCAGGCTTCAGTGCTGAAATCCACCTTTGGCTCCAGTGTGTCTGGAAGGGCAGGAAGCAAGGGAGGTGCCCGAAACTCCCTGTCCTTCGTCTCCTTGGTTACCTGAATGCACCCAGTGCTGATTGGCTGGCTGCCCTTGCAGGACAGCCATCCTTCTGTGTGAGTGACACCTAGGCTGTGCATGAATGGGAGAAACCGGCATAAAAGGCGAGGTCTCTTAAAGAGTCGACCACTGGAAGAAACATCCAACGAAAGAACTTGGAAGAGAAGGTTGCTTTACCCTCCTGGACCGTTGAACTGCTCGGTGAAGCCCTGCTGCAGTAATGAAGCTCCAACTTTGTATCAGAGAATCCCGGAACGGACTAATACTTTCATTGGGTTGGTGGGACCAACTGACAACAAGACAAACTTTGCTGGAACCTCTCTCTTTGCTGGCTGTACTTCTTTGCTGCTGCTGGAACCGAGTGCCAGGGGCCAGGAACACCAGAATCGTGTGCATCGTCTTTAAGCCAGACCCGAGCTCCAGGAAGATCCTGAGGACCCTTCCAAAGCAGGACGACTCAAGCCTGAGCCACCTCAACAGTGTGCTGGACCCCAGATGCAAGGGAAGCCCATCAAGTGTCCAAGAATCGCAATGGTGCTATTTACCGGTAGCCGAAACTGCGAAGTGCTGCTGATTTGGGAAGTGCCCGTAGCTTCCACCGACCATCGAACTGCAATGCAGGAGTCCTCCAGACGTCCTCCCTCTTGTCCCCTCGACTGAGGCCCAGGAACTGCAGGACTGCAACCAGAACAGAAGCCAGCTGTATCCTCTTCTTCCAACCGAAGGTACTGTCTTGACTGAAAGGGTACTTAACTCTTTTGTCTCTAGCTTGCTTGTTCTCACTGAAGACTTGCAGTAGCTGTTTTTTGCAGGTTTGGTTCCAGCTCTGCCCTTCACAAGCCTTACAGCGTGTGGCCCAACAGAGATTCCTTTGCTACAAACTCTAATAAAATTGTGCAAGACTTTTGGGCTATCTAAAGAAGTGCCTCGGCCCCCTAGACATTGCTGAAATTGACTTTGGCTGTTTTGACTCCCTGCAGACGCTTCTGACCTATTGAGTTTAAATCTGAGGCAGTGTTATGAAGTGTAGTTTTTATTGTTGCATATTGCCCTTTGTAAAGAATGGTTATATAAAATCAACCGTTAAATAATTATTTTACTAAAAAACCTTGAGTATACGTGTTATTTGGATACTTGTAAGTGTGAATCTGTGTTTCACCTGTACAACCCACATTGACCCCTCTTGAGATAAGTCTGGCTGCTCAGTCACTCTACCATCTTGTGTAGTACAGACCTATACCAATAGGTGGGTTACCTATTACCAAGAGGATAAGGCTGGTGTAGTCTCCCACAGGGTTACTACATACAATCTTGTCTAACACTGGTGGCAGGCTGTGAGGATTTGTGTAGAGTTGTTACATTGAGTATTTTGTTGTACTTGTGTCAAACTAAACCTCCACAAGTCTAAGCTCCATCATAAAGTAAAGCAATTGTAACATGCCAAATATTGATAACTTAAACGAGGCATCCCTAGTTATTCTGACAGTAGAGCAACTGAAAGATATGTGCAAAGCTAGGGGTCTGCCTGGGAAAAGAAAGAAAGTTGAATTAATTGCAAGGTTATGGAATCACCAAAGTCTGGTTAGTAGGCCTGTAACACATACTTTCCCAAGTAATGTGGAAAATGATGAGGTTGACAGTTTGGAGTCAAACTCCATTCTGCAAGAGGAGTCGGAGGAGTCTCGGGAAAGGAGCCCCTATTGCCACAGCCTCTCCTTTTGCATCAACCCATTTCCATTGGGACCCCACAAGGTCCAATACTAAGCCTAAAATGTTTCTCTTGAAAACAAAATATTAGAGTTGGAGTTCAAAAAGTTAAGTGCTCAAACTTAAGCCACACATCAGGACATCAGGCTTATGGAGTTGGAAATGCAACATGAGAAGGATATGCAAAGATTGTCTCTTGAATCTGCTTCCCTCCCAGGGTCCTCTAGGTCTTCAAGTCCCAAGAGGCCTCGCCTGCCCAAAGAAGCCTTGAGTATGTATGATGCAAAACTTGATGTATTGGATTGGTTGAGTACATTTGAATACACCTATGGTCTTCAAGGAATCAGTGGGAATTATGTAATCCCCTGTCTCATGTCTTGGCTCCCCCTGAATGGCTGTGATGCTGTAATGGAGTTGGATGCTACTGAGAGAGAGGATTTGGAAGTAATCCTCCCCATGAGGTCCTTGTGCATTAAACCACCCCTAGGGGGAATATTGGATAGCAGCCTCGCATCCCTAGCCTCATGGAAAGGGGTTCCCTTCTGAGGAGAAATAAGAACAGTAGGTGAATCTTCACACAACTTAGCGCAGACAATCTGGATTTGGTCTCTCAAACACCACATATTCCTCCCGTCACAATATGTTACAGGGGAACACAACTGTCTGGCAGACGTGTTGATCAGAAACATGACACTCCCCACAGAGCATGAATGGCAGTTGCATGCCAACATTCTACACAACTTCTTCAAAGACAGGGGCCATCCAGACATAGATCTCTTCTCCCCAAGAGAACGAACAATGCCAAGATTACGCATCCAGATATCCCCAGAAAGGGTCCAAGGTGAACGCATTGTGGATCAATTGGTCAGGGAGATTTGCATGTGCTTTCCTCCAAAGCCACTTCTGATCAAGATGATCCACAAAATGCACCAGGAGTATGTTTAATCGTACCAATGTGGGCACATCCGATATGGTTCTCACACCTGCTAAAGATGTCACTTTGACTGGTGGGCAAACTACCGCGCCCTTACAACATGTTATCCCAACATCCGGGAACAACACTCCATCCATGTTTGCACACACTAAACTTGGCAGCTTGGCTCCTGAAGTCGTGGAGTTTGGACTTTTAAACATACCCCACAGCTCTATGGACATCATAAAAGAGGCCTGTAAAGCCAATACAAGACATTGCTACTTCAATAAGTGGAAACGGTTTGTCTTGTGATGTAAATCACGCAGCATCAAACCCCATTGACTGTTAACCTTCACATATAGTATGATATCTGCTTTATCTTCTGAGCTCAGGTATTTATCTAAAGGTACATCTAGCTGCACTTTCAGCATACACCACATCTCAAAGTAAATTTGCATCGTGGAAAGTTCCAGTGGTTAAAGCTTTTATGGAGGGGGTTAAAAGACTATATCCCCCAATTTCAAATCCAACTCCCGGTTGGGACTTAAATGTTGTACTTACCAAACTCCTTTTTAGTCAATGCATAAAACCAGTCTTAAACATCCAACTTATAATACTGCTTTTCTTGTGGCCATCACCTCAATAAGGAAGGTCAGCGAACTGCCGGCTTCCTCAGTTAAGTCCCTTTTGTTGTTATTCAGAAGGACAAAGTAGTGTTCCGTACACATCCGTGTTTCTCTCAAATTTATTTCAAAGTTCCATGTCAATCAATCTGTACAACTTCCAACTTTCCTCCAAAACCCACAAAATTGAGCAGAGAAAAGCCTCCATTCACTATACGTCAGTAGAGCATTAATACACTACTTAAACAAAACAAAGCCATTAACGAAGACAGATCAATTCTTTGTTTTACAAGTCGCACAAAGGGGATCCTGTCGCTAAATCTGCTATTTCAAAATGGATTGTCAAATGCATGCAAATGTGTTCTCTATCCAACAAAACATTACCATTCATGCTCAGGGCACAACTCGAGGTAACAGGGCTACTTTAGCGTTCATTACAAATATAACATTGGATATGTTTGTAAGGCAATGACTTGAAGTTCAATTGACACCTTCACACAGCATTACTGCTTAGATGCACATACAAGAAGCGACTCACGGGTGGGCCATGCAGCGTTAGCTCCTTTTGCTGCTGAACCTTCTAACAACCAACCACCTACTCCAGGGATTGTTCACTATTCTATGCAAAGCATGGCGTTTTAAGCCGATCCACAAGCATCAAAGCCAAATGTGACATGCCTACTTAGATTCACATGCACCCACCCTGCCACCCCTCTTGGAGTTGAAGGAACATAGACAAGTTACACCTTTCTTTACCTTCCTGTACTCATGCATACACTTCATGCTCCCTCATGTCAGAAACAAAACAATCTCTGAGGACATCGAAGCATGAAGGACCATGGGTACAGTACACATCAAACTAGGGATAGTATTAGACGCACCATGTTGACGTCCCTTTTCGACGTTTGAAAACAAGTCATGCAATACTCTGCATCTACCACTAGATGTCGGCCAATGCAGAGCACGTCAATCTAAGCAGATACAATCGTCAGAAAGGCGGTTACAGGTATGTAATATTTGCCATATATATATATTTTCACTGAAAAAAAACCTTAGTTAAGAGGCAATTAAGTTGTGCAAATTTAACTCCTCAAAACTCTTGAAATTCAGCAGATGTGGGAAGCCATGGCCAGCTTAACTCGGCTTGCTCCCGGGGATTTCTTCCATAATGCTATGTCCCCCATAATACCATTTTGTATGTCATTGTGACTCCTTTCTCTTATCATATGTATGTGCTCATGGGCTTTGCAATGGTAACGTGCAGAGTTGAGAGGTTCAGTTTTCTTGGACCGTGTTAGGCAAGGTTAGAATAGAGTGATACAACAGAAAACAAGTTGATACTTGAATTAGGTGAATAGCAATTTATTTGCAAGCTTTCATGGCCTTCACACCTCCTCAGGCAGTGATGCACACACATACATTACTTTGTTAGCTTAAGATAGTCTTGTTTTCTTTTGGATCAGCACTCTTTTGCAGTGATTCAGAAATACAGTAATTGCACTAGTCTCCATAATTTTATGTCTTACCTCACGTTTGCATAAAGCTGGAAAGAAATCGAGGGGTATTACCTGGTCTCTACCCATACATGTAAGATAGCATGGCCAGAACATCCCTGTCGATGAATCTCAGTTTGTAGTAAACTACTTGTAATACATTTGACCAACCACTAGATGGTGAAGTGTTGGACTATGCCTAGGATGTCACACTAAGCAGATAGAAGCTATAGAAAAACCATGTCCTTTAATTCAGAAATGCTCTCCACATGATATATTCTCTGGCTCATAATGTAATCCTTGAAGCACACTTTTGTACTGTTCTGTTTTTTACATATCCTTGACGTCACACAAATTAATTATTTCAATCTGACAAAACAGTGAGGCTTAAACAGAGAAAAGGGCAATGCTGTTCCTTGAGATGCTTAAGACAATTGTGTGATTTTGACATTGAAACGTCAAGAACTGATTTGAGACTATCTTACATACAAGGAGTTCCTTATTTGAACATTGGAGCAGATGTCACTTTGAATCTTGGGAAAGGGAATTCACCCAGGCTTTTGAAAAGTTATCAAGAAACTGTGAATTTAGTTGGTTATTTCAGTTGCCATATATTTTCTTTGTGTATTTGTTGTTTAGTGTGAGTGCCAGACGTCCCGTGTTAGTGTTTCCCTTTAGATTTGGCTAGGTAGGGAAATCCTCAGAGTAGGGACATTGAGACATTTCTCTTTAACATTTTATTTTATAAAATGGCACATGTTAATTATTAAACAGTTGTCCGCCTGGCATTGCTGATCCCTCACACTCCTCTGCCCTGCCAGCAAATGACTCTCCGGCCCGAGTCCCCTCCCATGCATCTCCAGTAGGAGGCCTGATAACATGCTTCACCCATGTATGGGAGGGGATTACTTCAGACATGTGGGTGCTCAAAACAGTGGGCGAGGATTATTGCATAGAGTTTCTTAAAACACCTCTGTACCACCCTCCAAAGGACAGAAGAATGTCTCCAGACCATTTACTCATCCTTCAGGCAGAAGTGGAGACCCTGCTGTAAAAGGGAACAATAGAACTCATCTCGGATCATTAGGTAAACAAGGTTATCTATTCCATATACTTAACTGTAACCCAAAAGGATCTAACCATGCACCCTGTATTAGACCTATGCCCTGCAAACAAGTATGTCAAGCCTTAAAGGTTCAGAATGACAACTCTGCAGAAGGTGATTCTACTGCTAAAGCACAGGGATGACCACCTTGGAAATGAAAGATGCATGCTTTCATATTTCAATGTTGCCAGCACACAAAGTACCTAAGTCTCAAGATAGAGAACACTCACTATCAATTCAAAGTACTCCCCTTTGGTATTGTCTCAGCCCCAGTGGTTTTTACCAAGGCTCTAGCAGTGGCAGTCGCTTCCTTGCGCAGACAGTCCGTTCAAGTGTACCCTTATCTAGATGACTGGCTCATAACCAGAGACGCGCATAAGGGGTGTCTAGAGCACACTAAAAAGACTGTAGATATACTCTTTCGACTGGGGTTCTCTATCGGCGAAAAGAAAGTCTTGTCCCCAGCTAAGTGAAACAATTTCTGGGAGCCCTAATTAAGACAGAAGACAGACTTGCCTTCCCCTCCAACAAGAGAGTCCAAAATATGTTGTTCCAGCTTCCTCAATATGCAGCTGGTCATCAGATAACCATACGGAGAGCCATGTGGCTATTAGGAATAATGGCATCCTGCATTTTCGTGGCCCTTTAGCCAATGGCGTCAAGCAAGAGGTCATTGAGACGACCATGTGATTGTCTCAAAAGCCCTCTTCTATCACTACAGTGGTGGACAAAGGACAACCTCCTGAGGTGGAAATCATTCACCACCCCCAGAGTGAAGGCCACTCTCACCACAGACTCATCCCTATCAAGGTGGGGAGATCACCATCTGACAGCGCATGGCAGGTGGCCACAATCAGTAGCCTCCAAACACATCAATCTGTCAGAGCTACTAGCAGTGGTCAAAGCCCAGAAAGCTCTTATACAACTGCAAGGGAAGACCGTTCTAGTTCTAACAGACAGCACCACACCCATGTTTTACACAAACAAGCAGGGAGGTACTCACTCTCCGGGGCTGTCCAAACTGTCAAGAATTTGCAAGTGGGAATTTGAACACAACGGGTTCTTTCTGTCACAACACGTTCCAGAAGAACACCATAACGTGTACACAAAACACATTTTGCACAATGTTTTTGCAGAATGGGGACATCAACCTCTATGCAACACTGGAAAATCACCCTTGGGTGCATTCCTATTACCCAGAAGACTAAGCACAGGGAGTTTCGGGCACCTCCCTCGCTTCCTGTCCTGCTATGCACAATAATAATAATAATTTGCACTTGTATAGCGCTACGAACCCTCAGGCATTTGAGTGCTGCTTATTATTACCCATGGTGTGTGGTGCTCATTTATCGACCTCGGAAGGATGAAAGGCTGAGTTTGGCCCTGCCGGGATTCAAACTTGCGTGGGCAGGCTATGCACAGGTGTGAAAGCGAGTGCTCTACTTGCTGTGCTATCTGACCGGCTAGACTACGCCTCCAGGTATCCCCAAAAGATGTCCAAGGGGAACAGTTTTCCCCAAACTCCTCCTCAACAGGATAATTAACTCTATGCACCAGCAGCAAGTTACACTAATCCTGATTGCACTAATGTCGGGTCATCAGCCGTGGTTCTCGCATCTCATAAAAATGTCACTTTGCCCTTCGGTGAAAAGTGCCCCAATAACATGATGTGCCAGGATCCGGGGAAAACACTACAACCATGCACTCAAACTCTCAATTTAGCAGCATGGCTCCTGATGTCAGAGTTTGGGCATCTCCAACTGCCTCAAAGATGTATGGGCATTCTTTAAGAGTTATGGAAACCAAATACCAGACACTGTTATTCCAGTAAATTGAGACGTTTTGTCATTTGGTGTGATACTAGTTACATCAACCGAAATGACTGTTCACCAGTGGTCGAAGTGTACGAAAATAAGTAGTGGAACTATGTTCTCTACTGGCCTGCACCACTCCCCACAAACCCCAATGCTGTCCCCCCTCCCATGCACAATACAAACCCCAAAACACATGCACCTGCTGTTTAAGGGCACGTCCAGTGCAGTGCACTGAAAGTGCAAGTTTAAACTTCTTCCTACACTTTTATTTTAAAACGAAACCGTTCCGGAACCGTTTCTTTTAAAAATAAAAGTATAGGAATGGTAAAACCTATTTAAAAGAAGTAGAGGAGCACCGCTCCCGCCAACTTCGACCACTGCCGTTTACCCACAAACGCAGTCCTTTATCTAATTCGCCTCTTAGACACAGGACTAGTTTTTAACTCCCTGAAGGTCCACCTTGCTGCCTCCTCTGCTTACACCGCCCCTCAGGGCAAAATTTCCTGGTGGAAAAGTCCCGGTAATCAAGGCTTTGATGGAAGGCGTGAAAAGACTTCACCCACCTATTTCTAATCCATCTCCTGGATGGGACTTAAATGTAGTCCTTACTAAACTTTAGGGCCCTCCTTTTGAGCCAACACACAAAGCTAATCTTAAGACTCTCATCTATAAGACTGCTTTTCTGTTGGCTATTACTTAATTACGAGAGTTGGTGAACTTCATGCGCTCTCATTTCAAGACCCATGTGTTACTATTCATAAGGACACAGTGGTTTTGCGCACACATCCACGCTTTGCACTTAAATTCATCTCCCAAGTTCCATGTAAACCAGTCCATTGACCTTCCATCTTTCTTCCAGAATCCTACTAATTCAGTTGAAAGAAACCTCCATACACTAGATGTTAGGAGAGCAGTGGTGTATTACCTTGATAAGACAAAACAACTTTTGAAAGACAGATCAATTCTGTGTCAATTCTGTGTCTCCTTTGCCACTGGTAGAGAAAGGGATCCTGTCTCTAAGTCGGCATTCTCTAAATTGATTGTTAAATGTATCCAAAATGTGTTACTCTGTCTTACCTTTTACGCCTAGAACACATTCTACACGAGGCACAGGGGCTACTAGAGCTTTCATTGCAAATATTCCTCTAGATTCTATTTGCAAAGCAGGTATATGATGTTCTGTTCACACCTTCACACAACCTTACTGCTTAGACACACTTTCTAAGACTGATTCTCAGGCGGTGTTAAGACATGTCTTTGCTGCTGTTCCTTTGAACTTTCCAACACCATCTCCTGGTACTGCTTGCTAGTCTATATGCAGCATGTGAATCTAAGCAGCTTCACGAGCATCAGAAGACATGCATTACTCGCCTTAATAGTATATCTGGTGCTTATATCTGCTTAGATTCACATGTACCCACCCTTCCTCCCCTCTTGGAGTTGAAGGAACATGGGCATCTTATACCTTCTATTATTCCGCGCTCACTCACGTATTCTCTTCAGGCTCCCTCATGGCAGAGCAAAAACAACTGGGGTCACTTCGACGCCTTGGGGATCATGAGTACACTACACGTCACATTAGGGGTTGTTAGGGAGAATTCTCAGAAATGTGCTAATTCTCTTCTACCTTAGACACCCCCAGCTCTTTTGCTGGACTTTAAGACTTCTAATTTCTAACCTGGAGAGAATGATACCTTTTTCCCCACACTCTCATGTATTTTTCTGTGATTTGGACTCTGTTTTTTTTTAACATATGTGTTTCTTTATCTATGGAGGCTGACAAACTCCATAGGTATCATCTTTACATTGTGACGCACAGCACATCAGTGCAGTGGCACAGGGAAGTCTCTTAGATTTCCCAAAAGGTTTAAATACTTTCTCTTGGTGAAACTACTGTTTCCAAGAGCAGTGAAGTGAAATTGACTTTACTTACATATTGTAATCTTGCACACAATCTTACAATTGGGTGCTGGAGGGGGTTACTTAGTATCCCCTTTGTCTAGTTTCTCATGTAACGTTTTTTATGTTACCCTTTCTACAATTAATGGTTGGTGGCAGTGGTTTACTTTTTCCTACCAGTGTGTGTTTTACCGCGGGCTGAAACTGCAGCTGCACTAAGACACTCAGGGGTGTTCATTTCATCAAAATTGCCCCGGTCGTCTTTGTTCGCCATTTCTTTTTGGAAAGGTCCTTCTTGAGATTTACTCTGCGTGCCAAACTAGGTTTGGTCCCTTTGTTCGTTGTCTTTGGCGGGATTCACAAGTGAAGCCCGCCTCTGGCTCCAGTGTGTCTAGCAGGGCAGGAAGCGAGGGAGGTGCCCGAAACTCCCTGTGCTTAGTCTTCTGGGTAATAGGAATGCACCCAAGGGTGATTGGCTGGAGGGCTATCCTTTGAGGACAGCCACCCTGCTGTGTGATTGACAGCTAGGCTGCGAATGACTAGGGGAAACCTGCATAAAAGGCAAGGCTTTTTGCTTGGAAAGCAGATTTGACCACTGGACGAAGGAATCCGAAGAACTACGTGGAAGAGACACCTGCTGCAACTCCTGGACCTTTGGTTTGCCCGGTGAAGCCCTGCTGCAGTGCTGAAGCTCCGAATTCACCTCGACTAGAGAAGACCTGCAAAGTACGACTTCTCCCCTTGGATTGGTGGGACCAATCTTCCCCAAGACAAGCTCATCTGGAAATCCTCTCAGAGCTGCCTGTACTTCTATTGCTGCTGCAGGACCTGAAGTGCCAGGGAGACGACCACCAGAATCGAGTGATTGTCTTTAAGTTGGACCCAAGCTCCTGGAAGATCGTCCAGACTCCCAGGAAGCAGGACTGACCAAGCCTGTGTCACCTCAACAGAGTGCTTGACCCCAGATGCGAGGAAGTCCAGAGTGGTATCCGGGAACAGCAGTATTGCTATTCGCCAGAGCTATGAGGAAGTGAACCACGAAGTGCAGCTGATCTGAAGTTTGCCCATTGCTGCCGCCAACCTTCTATTCGTAGTGCAGGAGTCCCCAGACGTCCTCCCTTTTGTCCCCACGACTAAGGCCCAGGAACAACAGGATCTGCAGACCTACACACAAACAGAAGCCAGCTGGAACCAATTTCATCTAACCAAAGGTACTGTAAAACTAAGAGGACTTACCTCTTGTCGTGTAGCCTTACTTGCTCTCAGTTGAGACTTGTCTTGATTGCTTTTGCAGAGTTGCGTGCAGCTTTGCTCCTCACAAGCCTCCCAGCCTTTGGCCCTACAGTGATTCTATTTTTTCTACAAAGACGTCTAAAACATTGTGCAAGACTTTTACATACCTCCACGAAGTGCTTCAGCTCACCTAGACTTTAGCTCAATTAACATTGGCTGGCCTGGCTCCCTGAAAGACTCTTCTTACCTCTGACATTGTGTCTTACCTTTCCTCCAGGAAAGGGTTAATTTACCATTGGGGGGTTCAAAAGTACTTACCTGTTTCAGAATATTTGTGTAACCTTTGTTTTATTCCCAAACCCTTTTCTTTGACACCAAACTCAGTATTGCTCTAAATGTACCATTGATCTATTAATGTCCACAGTGTCCTAGATATTTAAGTCCCCTCAGGGTGTAGGAACCTCCTGTGTGCCATCCCAAATGGGTACTTGCAGATTTAGAGAAACTAAGAGTGTGTATTTTGAAGTGTATCTTTGTGTTACCTCTGAAGAAGGCTTTTTCAACGGACTGTTAAATACATTAATAATTGTTTAATCAAGAAACCTTCAGTGTAAGAGTTTATTTGAATACTCTGTGTAAAAACCCTACTGCTCACATTGACCCCTCCTGAGATAAGCCTGGCTGCTCAGCCACACTACCAACCTGTTTAGTACAGACTTATACCAAAGGTTGGGTTACCTATTGCCAGGAGGACAAGGTTGGTGTAGTCTCCCAAAGGGTACTGAATACAGTCTTGCCTAACAGGGGTAGTGTTACAGACACGCCCAGTTCGACGTCCCTTTTCGATTTTGGAAGCAAAGATGCAATACTCAGCGATTACAACTGATTTCGGACTATATGCACAGCATGTGAATCTAAGTGGGAACAAGCATCAGAAATATGATTATGGTGAGCAATGTTTGTCATATAGACCGTATATCAAGCAGCCTTCCCCTTTAGCACAAATGGTTTCATGTAGTAACTTTGCTGTTCGTGATTGGGTCGTAAACGAGCTAAAAAGCTCTTTAAACATTGCTCATCGGAAAATAACAGAACATTTCTAAAGTGGAGGTGCCACCCAGTTCCTTGCATTTGTATAAGGACAGGAATCGGTTACCAGGGGGAGAAACCCCAAAGAACCTAGAAAAGCCTCTTACTCATACATTGGGTATAAAGCTGTTCACTATTCGGGGGGGAAACCCAGGAATGTGGGTAATAGGCAGTACAAGCGAGTAGAGGTTTCTCTGCGCAGTCCTAGCCCATGCAGTGCACATACAGACAACTACATTAACCTCTCCAGCCTTATCTGGAGTGCCCATGAGGATGATGGATCTAATTAAAGATGGGGCAGCAAATGCTCTTTCAATTTGCCCATGGGACCTATCTGGATTCTAGGAGTACCAATAAGTAGAAAACTGCCCGAGCTGCCAGATAATAATCAAAGTCTGGGAGAGCCAGACCACTCCGAACAAGCAGAGCAGTTAATTTATCCCTGCCGAATCTAGCTCGCCTTATGGACCATGTGAATTCGTAGAGGATACTTTGTAATAACTTAAAACATCACTCGCACATTTAAAAACAAATAAAGAAATCTTGGGGGAAGGACCCTTTTGATAATAAATATCCTCCCAACAGGGAAAGCAGAACATTCTTCCTCTTCAGGAGGACATCCCAAGTCTTTCATAAGGCCGGATCATATTTCTCCTGTCATATCACTTCAGGGCTCCTAGCAATTTCCACTCCTACGATACCTGGTTTTTGGAGGCGTGTCATTGGAACCCCAGCCCTTTGGAATATTCGGGGAGTCCCATCGGTAAGGGGAAATAAAACTGGTTTCATTGTATTCACTCTTGGACCGGAATAATCAAAAAACTCCTGAATATCCTGCATCACTAGTTCTAGATCAATTTGGGGATGTTTAATTAAAAAAGTGTATATCTGCTGCAAACATAATTGTATGCCTCAGTGTGGCTCCATGGCCAGGATAAATGGCAATAGGGAAATGTGTCACCCCTTTTTGTGTGCCTACCTAAAAGGAACCTGTCGGAGATCTATCTGTTGATGACCAGTCTTGCTACTGGTTGGTTGTATTGCAAGGAGACAAGCGAAAGAAGAAAGGATCCAGCTCTTATCCTGCAGAGAACGAGAAACATCAAGGGCCACTCTTTGGAACCAAAGGCCATCTCTGTGTCTGGAAGGGTAGCCACGGCAAACAAATCTGGGTTCAGAGCTGAATCAGGCCAAATATTTGCTAAAGGCCCTAGGAGGTGGACCTAACAGCCTGTAGCGTGTTCCAAGCCCATGGGCATCGAGGCACTGATTAAGATGACAGATGTTAGTAGTTGCGAGTGAAGGCAAGACCCTTTTTACGCACACTCCAGAATAAAGACAACCTACTAGGGAAATGGGCCAGGAGAAAGCATTGCAAGGATTACAATTTAATTGTACAGAATACAAATATCAGTGAAGGACTCTGCTGCTCGAGAGCGCTGTGACTCTTCCTGCTACAAACAAGGGCTTAAAAGCCCGAAAATCGTCATTACATACAATTCTAATTGGTGCCACTGATTGGCGGCACCCTACACATGGACCTGCTCCATAGGGGATGCCAGGCTGTAATTGGTTGTTTCTTTCCCATCGGTCAGGATCTACGTGGGTCACCTGGGCTCATCCTCGTGGTGAAGGTCATGGCACACATAGCCTACATTGTTTCTCTTTACACTAAACATGCTAAGCACTGTGGCAGGCACCTGGGCGGTACAGGAAATGGTGCCAGGGGGAAGGGAGGATGAAATACAGTCATGCTGACCCACACATTCAGGGCTTTGTTGATACTGCAGTTCCCGCACTCAGTCTCCACCCAGGGTTTTGATCTTTAATTTATCCCTCCCTGTACCTTGTGTTACAATAGATGTGTTTTCATACTTTGAAAAATACAGCTGCACATGCTTAGATCTTCTGTAGACACTTGATTTGTGTTGGGCGAGGGGTGCCGTGCACATATTGGGGAATGCAAAGGTGGGGTGGTTGGATCAGTGGTGTGTGGCTGGTTTGGACTGGCTGGATGGGGGTTAGAGGCCTACTTGCAGTTTAGTGGAGATGAATGGACGCAGTGCGGAGCCTGGTGTTGTCTCACGCTCTTGCAGGGTGCATTCCTTTAGATGATACTAAATATTCACAACACTGGAGGGACGAGGGGGAAGTGAACTTCCTTGGGAACGGAGCTCTGCGGATCCATTCTGTTTTAATGAGATTGGGCCTAGTGAGCTGGGTAATGTAATCCTACTGTTTTGGGTCTAATAAAAAATGGAGTCGTGCTATGTGGTTCCCAGTGCCGCACATCCACTTCTATGTGCTACAGTGCATCTACATGTTGCCTAATAGTGCGGATTGCTCCCCCCTTGTGCATTACAGCACCTCATATTGTGTTTGCCTTTCCTGAAAGGGCCTAGGGAGGTAGGATAGGCTCATTTCCATCCCAACATTCCCCCTTTTGTTACTTCTACGGTAACATATTCGCCCCCACTATATGTACGTTAATTTGCGCGCCTTTCTGCTTCGTCCCATGCTGATGTTCCCTTTTATAGGCATCCAAACTCTGCACACATGTCTTAAACTATACCCACCCCCGCGCTGCGCATACTGTTCAGGTGTGCAGGTCATGTATATGCAGCCTCCATCGCCTGCCATATCCACCCATATCTTGTTGTCATTTTCGGTATCTGGGAGGTACAATGGTTGTGTGGTACAAGTTATCAAGTACATTGCCAATAGGGGTTCGGACCATTTGGTGAAGGGGGCGGTAATTTTGCTCAGTTTGTATCTCTACTTCCTTTGTTTCACACGGTACCTTATTATTCTCAATAGTCACCATCATCATTGCACTATTACACACCGCTTTGGCACAATACCAGAGACCCAATTGGCACGTGCAAAATATCACCAGGATAACGATGAAAATAGGCACCAGCATTTTCACCAACGTTCCAAGCCACGATGGGACCCACTTAAAAGCCATGGTAAACCAGTCTTCTTCCTGTACTTTGGCTTCCTTTCTCATTTTCACCTCTTGTTCATGCACCGCTGCAATGACATGTGATAGTGTCCCCTTTTCAGCGTCTTCAGAAGGTACGAATTTGCAACATGAACTTGCAAACACTGCCCTCCATATCCGTCAGGAGGTCCAACACACCTTAGTTCCACTTTTATGAAGTTGAACCCTGGTTCAATATCATTTGCCAGCTGGATTAGTTCCCATTGAACTATCTGGAGCCATTTTGCATTGGCTCGCATCTTCATGGTGGGTATTAAGGATGTAAAAAAATGTCTCTGCTGAATTATATAGAGTTTGTATTCATCTGGTATCTGTATGAGGAGGTCGGATGAGTCTTGAGATAAATAGTTTGAGGACCTCTTCTTTCTTCTCAGCTGATCATAACGTTCCTTTTCAGAGAGGATGCGGAAGTCTGAAGGTGACATAGTGAGTATTACTTATGTGGTAGGGACACTGTCGGCTCTTCATCAGGTAAGGGTCCCCCCTTTAAGTGTTCTTCTGGCACTTCTAGCAGGGCGGAGTGCAGCTTTGCAAGCGAACAGTAGGCCCTCCAAGATGTCGGAAGGTGCAAGTACGTCTGCTGACCGCAAACCCAGTAGTAATCCATCAGCGCTGCAGTGCCTTTTCAGAGATCTGGAATTAGTATGGTTCTGTTACATCGTCTCTTTGATCCCACTGAGACAGTCCAGTCACTATGAAAGCATAGCTCATAGCTTTCTTCTTGGTGCACCTTCACTGGTTTTCGATTGCTGTGATCCATGTTAGTGTTGCGTCATGCTCTGTCCATATTTGTGAACATGCTTGTTCTACAAGCGCTAGTGTTTTTACTGGGTGTCCTTCTGCCTTACACACAAGGGTTGTCTCTTGCCAATTATGGGGCGTATATTTCACCCCTTGTATTGCTAGGTGCACTTCCTTAAAGCAGTTGGGGCTGGTGGAACTCGTTTTGCATTTTCGGAGGTCTGGCTCGATCAGTTGTAGTTGGATGTTGCATTCCTGAAAAGTGCCTTTGATCCTACATAGCGCTAAATGAATTAGACCTTGTGTCTCTATTATGGGTACTTCTTGTGGTACTAAGACCTTGGGTGCCCCAAATGCGTGCAGTATTAAGGAACAAACGTAGCAACTCCCATTAGTCTTCCCATTGCACTCATGTCGGTTTACCAACTATTCGAGTGTTCGGGATGACGAATGTCTTCCACTGCATCTAGTCCTAAGCCCTGATATGCATCATATTTGTGTTGCCACGCTTGCCTTTTCTTTCTGCTACTGCGCAATGGGGGCTTTTCCACCACTGACATTGCATCCCTAGTGATGATCGTATTGCATAGGGATAGTTTTACACCTGCCATTAGTTTGGCGTGCCTTGTGTATTCCTCATGAATGTCTTCTTCGACCCCTCCGACTCCGCGGTCTGGCTTCAATACTTGCCGGGACTGCAAGTCGAAAATGTCGATTACCGACCTGCATCGCATTTGTTTGTGGTGCTTGGGTGAGAGTCATGACACCGACAACTGTTCCAAATGCCAGTCGCTGACTGCTAAGGCCTTGCAGGAGCGTAAGGGGAAGTTTCAGGTAGGTAGGGGTTCGAAACCCAGTAAGTCACGTTCATCCAAGGGTATGTGCACCGACGATTCGAAGGGTGGCTCTCAGCGTCGGAAGTAGTCCCAGGCATCTCGGTCCCGTATTGGTTCCCGCCATTTGTCCTCCTTGTCCCGACATTCGAGGAAGTGCCGTCACAGGTCGCCTTCCCCATCCTCCTTAGAGGATGGCGCCGCAAGGTAAGTGGCTTGCCCGACAAAGTCCTCAACTCTGGAGGAATGGGCTGCCTTTAGGGAGCAGATGTTATTGATTTTCCAATTGCAAGGCACAGTTCCGCCCGTGCCTTGTAACAAAGCCGGCAAGGAACAGTCTCGATCTGTGGCTCGCACGCCTAGGGCTCGGGTCCTCGGCGCGATCCTCTTCGGGAGCCTTTGAGGTCCCATTCGGACAAGGCTCAGGATGGCCGCAAGAGACGTGCTTCCCGGTCTTGGTCCTCATCCCCAGCAAGACCGCAGAAACCGGCTAAGTGTCTGTCGGATACGGACGTCGAAGCTTTGCCGTCGTATCAGTCCTCAGTGCCGTCGGCCTCTGTGCCGATGCCGTCGACGCTGAAGCCATCGGCGCCTTCGGGGCCTTTTTGGGCAAAATTTACCATCAGAGATCCCGGTTACTGTGAATCGTCCTAGGAAGGCTACTTCCAAGTCTGTGAGGCTTGTTCTGGGCGGCGCCAGACCCTCGGCTGTTCCGAGAAAGGACTTTTACCTCCCTCTGGATGACATTCATGAGGAGGAGGAGAGGTCAGACTTTGACCTTGATCCTGTTGAGCCTGATGGGGCTGCTATCTTTTGAGGCGATAGCCAATTGGAAGAGTTGAAGCAAACTTTTTATGATAGTGGCCTGGACACTTCTCCGGAAGTGGAATTTGGCAGGCCTGATCCTGGTGCTCATGCAGAGTCATCCTACAGGAGGCTCATGGCTAGGGTCACAGAGTATCTAGGCTGGTCCAGTCCTCCTGAAGCTTTTGTGCAAGATAATCTAACTGACATTTTAGATCTGGGTCGGCGTACCCTACCATCCCTCTGGATAGGGACGACAAACGCTTTTATGGTTGGGCATACAAGTTGTTTTCTGCGGGGAGTATGGCGCTTAAATCGGCCAACTCCACTCGTACCTTGGCAAGATTTTCACACACTCTGTGGAACTGTGTTTCTCTTGCGGCTGAGCATATTCCCGAGGGGGAATAAGAGGGAAGAAAGGGATGGGTTACTTGCTCTCGTGCAAGATGGCAAGGATGCCATGTGTGAATCCGTTCAGTTGGGTTTGGATATGGCAGACAGTGTTAGCCGGTCCATGGCTGCAAGCACCGTTATACGCAGATTTGCGTGTTTGCAGAAGTCAGGTTTTGCTCCGGATGTGCAAACCCGTCTTTTGAACATGCCCTTTGATGGCGTGCATTTGTTTGGCACCAAGGCTGACGAGAGCCTTGAGAGGTTGCAGACCTCAAAAGCTGCGGCTAAATCTTTAAGCGCAGCTGTGCGTCAACCGCTGCCTTTTTGTCCTAGGGGACATCAGTGGAGGGTAGGCTCTTTTTGTTACTACTCCTCCTTTGGTAGGATGAGAGGGGCCGCCAGTCAAAGGAGTCAGCAAAAAAGTACCCATGGTGGTCTGGTAAATAGAGGTGCCAAAGCCGCTCAGGCAGCTGCCTCTTTGCCTTCAGGTGCTGCCGCAGCCGCTCCAAAACAGGCATGCGGCCATGTTCCATGGTTCGCCGGTCGGGGGCAGACTGTCTCAGCATCTCGAAGAATGGCGAGCCATTACTTCGTATGCGTGGGTTCTGGACACAAAATAGCCCACGGCTACTGCCTTCCCTTTCTAAAGCGGCCTCACAGCAATCCACCAGGGAATCTCCCTTTGAAGCTTCCGGATCTGCTCCTTGTGCAGGAAATCTTGACCCTGCTAGAGAAAGGCGTTCTAGAACTGGTGCATGTAGCGGAGAGGAACAAGAGATGGTATTCCCCTTATTTTATTTTCCCAAAGAAAGACGGGGAATTGAGACCCATCCTGGACTTGCGTTGGTTGAACAAACTTCTCAGGAAGGACAAGTTCAAGATGGTTACTCTTTCTCAAGTCCTCCAGGCCCTTAAACATCAGGATTGGTTGGTGTCTCTGGACCTACAGGATGCTTATTTTCATGTGCCAATTCATCCCAAGCACAGAAAGTACCAGAGGTTTGCGGCTGGAGATTCGCACTTTGTTTCAGGTCCTGCCATTCGAATTGACCTCCGCCCAAGGGTCTTCACCAAGCTAATGGTGGTGGTGGCAGCGTTCCTTAGTTGAGGGGGGGGGATTCACGTCTACCCCTACCTGGACGACTGGCTGATCCGTGCGCGTTGGATCATCTCAGTCTCACCTGCTGTTCCCTCCACAAGCTGGGCTTCTCCCTAAATTTCAAGAAGTCACATCTGACACCTTCCCAACAGCTCCAGTACATCAGAGCTGTGTTTTACACGTCCTTGGGGAAGTGCTCATCTCCCAGGGTAAGGGCTCATCACATTTTGCAGATGGTGGACAAGTTTCAACATGCCAAAAGTCTCCCAGCTTTCGAATTCTTAAGGTTGCTCAGCCACATGGCCTCCTGCATCTTTCTGGTGCCAGAGGCCAGGCTGAGAATGAGATCCCTGCAATGGGTCCTCAAGATGCAGTGGTCACAGTTCTCGAGAAAGATGTCGGATCCCATTTAGTTTCCTCTTTCGGTCTCCCAGGATCTTATGTGGTGGGCCCACGAAGGGAACCTGATGAAGGGGGAGCTGCTTTGGCAACCATGGCCGGAGGTGACTGTAGTGACGGATACTTCCCTCACAGGATGGGGCGCTCAGGCCGACGACTTGACCGCCAGCAGTTGTTGGTCTCCGTCGGAGTCCAAACTCCACATCAACCGGTTAGAGCTGAGGGCCATCAGGCAAGCCCTGAAGGCTTTTCTGCCGCCTGTGCGGGGGAAGAGTGTCCTGATCATGACGTACAACACAGTGGCCATGCATTACCTCAACAAAAAAGGGGGGCGTAGGGTCACTCCCGTTGTGCAGAGCGGCAATGCAGCTCTGGTTCTGGGCAATCCAGCAAGGAATTTCGCTCTCAGCGGTTCATCTGGCTGGAGACGAAAAAGCAGCGGCGGACGCTCTGAGCATGCAGATCACGATCTCTCATGAGTGGAAGTTGTCTCAGAAAGTCCTTCTAGAGATCTTCACCCTTTGGGGAACCTCACAAGTGGATCTCTTCACCACCAGTGCCAACCGAAAGTGCGAGAGATTCTGCTCGAGGGAATTTCCTCAGAGGATCCTTATGAGACGCATTTGTAGTGGAATGGTCATTCCCACTGCTGTACGCGTTTCCTCCAGTACCCGTCATGCCTCAAGTGTTAGAGGTTCGGATCCCGCATGATCCTCCTTGCTCCGGATTGGGCCAGGAGAGCGTGGTACCCGGACCTTCTAGAAATGTCCATCTGCCCTCCACGCCGTCTTCCCTACCGAGAGGATCTTCTCTTGCGAGAGGAGGATCAGGTTCTCCATCCAGAGGTCAGGACATTCAAACTTCACGCTTGGTATATGAAAGTTTGAGGTATAAGGATTGGGACCTCCCGGATGATGTGATGGAGGTGTTGCTTTCGGCTAGGAAGCCAGCAACAAAATCCCTTTGCCGTTGTTGTAAGTTTTGCGACTGGTGCAGAGAACAAAATGTTGATCCTTTTCAGTGTTCCATTCCTGTGGTTTTGTCTTTCTTGCTTTCTTTGGCCCAGAGGGGCCTTCAAGTGGGTACCATTAAAGGTTACTTGGCGGCACTGTCTATATTTAAGCGCTCGTCTGAAGAATGTTCTTACTTTAAAAAAAAAGAATTTATTGACATTAGTTTTGCAAATGGAAAACAAACTTTTTTGTCAGTCCCACCGTAGAATTAGTTATGCGTTCTAAACTGAATTGACGATGCCGAACGAAACGAAAAGCGAACACAAACTGGAATAAGCTACACTGGAATAAACTTAACCCGCCAACTAAATGTCTCACTTTATGTCAGAGTTTGGTAAAATCAAGTCTATAAAATTGATAGTTGCACGGGTTAGTTGAGTGTTTATTCCTGAGATTAGGTAGCTCCACCAGTCTGTCATATTTCCGTTTTTTGGTGCAAATCGTGCCAGACATCACGAGTTTTATAGAGGTTTAACCGCAGTCTCAAGAACTGATTTCGGTGATGTTGAGATGGAAATTTCGACAGATATCTCGGTAATTCTCCTGGCCTGTTCGTTGACGTTCCCAGGTCAATTGACGAAGTTAGGGCACTCCGTTTGTCCATGTTTGTTATCCAGTTCCGTTGATGGAACTTTTTTTCGCTACCTGCGGAGTTAACAATAGCAGAGTCATGTTGATGTTGGCGTCAAGTAGAATTTTTAACAATTTTTGTTCCCATTGATTTAATAAGAAAGCTGGCAGATCGTTGCTTTTTTCGTTCAAGATCTGGTAGGCTTTTTCAACTGGTGATAAACGCATTATCCCAAGAGCTGTTAATGACTTCCATACCACTAGATTGTGTAGCGATTCTAGACCCAATTCATGTCTAAGTGCTACCATTGGTAGACTCCGTGGTAGTTTAAGGACTTTTCGCCAAAAAAATCCCCTCCATTTGGGTCCAAAAGTCTGCGTTTATTTTCCACCCTGCCTCACTTCCGAAGCAGACTGCTGGAGCTACTTTTTGCAAGTAGAAGGTTATTATTGGTTGCAAAGTGAATTTGCCATATTTTGCATGTAATTTCGCTCCTTGTTGAGCAAAGATCTTCATACGGGATAAGACATCGTGAGTCCAACTCCACTCTCTTATTGAGGTGTTAAACAGGACTCCAAGGTAATGGATAACTTCAGTTTTCATTAGAGCTTCATTATTCACTTTCCAATTAAACGCTGACTTCTTTGCTTGTGTCTTTTGTCCGAAAGCAATGACTTTAGATTTCTTGACATTTATTATCAGGTGGTTTTGTGTTAGGTAGTCTTGTAAAGCTATCAATAGTCTTTGGAGACCAATCTCGGTGGAGTCAAGTAGGACAATGTCATCCGCGTAAATTACCCAGATTAGCTGTTTGCCATTCACTTTCGGTGGAAATGACCTTGTTTGTAACAAGGCTGCTGGCAGATCTGATATGAATAATTTGAATAGCAAAGCTGCTAACGGGCAACCCTGTTTCACACCTTTTGTTGTTTCTATTTCGTCAGTTAGATCTCCTTCCGCATTCAAGCGCACACGAATGGTGCTGTTCGAATAGAGTGCCATCAGTGGCATCAATAGTTGGGGAGGACAGCCCCAAACCTTAAGTTTTTTCCATAGCAGTTGTCGTTTGACAGTATCAAAGGCCTGTTTTAGGTCAACGAACGCAAGAAACAGCCTTTTCTTGCGGTTCAAGGCATCTAACTTTGCCAGGTTTAGGAGCAGCAGATTTCGTTCCACTCCCACTCCTTTTGTAAAGCCAGTTTGCCTTTCGTCGACTAATTTAGCCCCTTCGGCCCATCTTGCAAGCTTTTTTTGCAAGAAAGTGGCAAATATTTTGCCCGTTGTATCAAGCAACGCAATGGGACGATAGTAACCCGGCTCTTCACGGTTTCCTTTTTTAAAAAACGGTACTATCACTGCTGTTGTCCACGAGGCCGGAAGTGTTAAAGTCACCGCTATTTGGTCAAATAGGGCTTTCATGAAATACGCCCAGTTTTTGCTGTTTGCTTTTAGCATTGAGTTTGATATGCCATCTGGGCCCGCAGCCCTTGAGTTCTTTAGATTTCGGATGGCATTTTCAATATCTTCTGCAGTTTCGATAATGTCCCATTTGCAACTCTTTGTAGCAGTGTTTTATCGGCGTTGCCTGCATCCTGGCTTGTGAAAACTGACGTGTAATGTTACATCCATTTTGCCGCCGTCGCACCATTTGATAAAGCAAACACTTGCTTTAAATGACCGGTGTTGATTTGCCAGATGTTTCTACTGTCTTTTTGAGTTATTAGACGTAACATTAGTTCTGCTTGTTCTTGTTCTCCGAATTAATTAAATGATTTTAACCAATTTCGGTAGCGTAGCCGACTCTTCCTAATCAGTATACCTGGGTTTGCATCAGCTGAATTCTTTAGCCACCGAATGTCCTTTTTTAGCGTCTTCTTTGCTTCAGATAGTTCTACGCTAAAAGGATGTTTGTTTTTGGACACTTTCATGATATGCCTATTGGAACATGAAGAAAATTGCAGCAACAGGGGCACGTAATTACTCTCACCACCCAACTTGTTTTCACGAATAAAGTCTGCTGTCAGCATATCAATCTATTTATCTTTAATCGATTTTGGGCGCTGTTTATAGTTAAAGGTGTTTTATAACTTGACTGGCTGATTTTGTTATCCCACACCCAGGAGACCGTCAGGGGGTCGATATCACTCTTTGATGATTTTATTATGGTCAACTTCGAGATGTGACAATGCAAACTTTCAGACACCCAAATATAGTCTAGGGTTTTTCTTAGGTCTCCTCTATGCCAGGTATCAGCTGCAGGGATGTCACCTTTGGTGCAGCCACGCAACATCGCACAATGGCGTAGACTTAGTTCATACTACCATTTGAAACCGCGATCTGCTAATTCTGTTGGAATTGTAAGCAGATTCGATGTGGTTCGCGTTTTCTCTTGATTGAACCATGAGTAATTCAGATCGCCACGTATCAGAACAAATGGGTCGTCAAACTGCTCAAAGCTGGCATCAATTTGTGCGGTAATTGATGTTAGATACACCGATTCAGAGATCATTGCGGGGTTCCAGTATGTATTTATTATCAAAGTGTTTTTTCTTTTTAGGTTCAACTTCGTTTATGGATTCTAAAGTTAAGGCTTGCACGAACAAATTGGGGTTTGAAATGTTTATCACGTCCCATTCAAATGTGGTTTTTATTAGCGTAAGTAATCCAGAAAAAGAGCGGCCAAATATGTTTTTTCCAGGTGCATTTAGAAAAACAGCATACCCTTCACAGGTAGGTTGATCACAGAGCCATGTTTCTTGCAGGCAAATTATTGGGCTACTTCTTTGGCATCAAGCAGCGGTACATGTCTTGATTTCATGTGTAAAATGACCCAATCGGTTCTGTGTTCTGATTTGTACTCTACAATCGCTATGTAATCAGAAGTTATGTTTCGTAATGCAGGGACATAATCTAGCAGCCTCAATATGTTGGCTCGATTCAAGTTTCTCGTTTTTTTCCTCAAGGATATTTTCCAGTTCCAGTTTATACCAGCTCGATTTTGAAAGCCCAGCTGACCTATCTTTTGCATTAGTCTTCAGCTGGGCATGTTTCTGCAAGTGAGCTGAAGTTTGTTTCGGATTAAACTTCGATGCAGGAGTTCTTTCTGATTTTGTTATTTTTTTCGTTGTTGTTGGACGCTGAACGTTAGAGACCAATGCCCACAAATTTTCTTTTTGTTTTTCCTTGGACGTTGTGGGTTCGTGCAGCCTGAAACGATGTTCTGTTGACTTCCTAACAGCGACTTCGGCTTGGATCTCCTGCCGGGTCAGCGGACGTTCGTAGCCCAAGCTGTCGGCTGTCGCTGAGATGTCATAATCCTCTATTGAGTATGTAGAAAGATCACACAAATCAATTGAGGGGCTTGTGGAGGTTTCTTCTGAGGCAATTGACTCTTCTCGACGGCGCTTGGCAGATGAATGCGGTAAGCGTTCAGACTCCTTAGTAGAGACGCATTTTTCTGTCAAATTTTCCAGTCTGACTTTCGTGGCACTCTTTAGGGCAACGTCAAGGTGTGGAGGAGGAGTTGTCAGGTTTCTTATAAATTTCTTTGAGCCATTTGAGCATTGCCTTTTCAAGAGAGGTACATTCCTGCATGTTTTCGCTCTTGTTTTATCGCTTTTATTCCCTTTTGGAAAAGACGATTTTTCATTTGCAACTTGTATTGATTTGGCAGGACCTGAAAAGATGCCAAAAGAGATGTTTTGGATCGCTACCACTCCTGCTTCGTTTTGAGGTCTCTGTGATGTACTTCCCTTTGCTTGCTCAACATCCAGTTTTTGGGAATTGTCTGAGATCACTACTTCTGGCAGTTTCGGTTGAATTTCAACTGATAAAGTTTGAGGTGCTGACGCTGCCGGGCTATCTACCACAACTGAGTGTGTGTTTGCAGATTGCAATTTTTTGAGCTTTTTATTATTTGTTGCCTTCATTTTTGTTTTAGGCTCGTTATTCAACTGGACGGCCACTGGTATAGAGACCGGGTTAGACCGTTGGCTCAAAGGACAACAGCACGGAACAGCCGCTCTCAGATCTTTTCCACTAGCCATTGAGTGCCGCATCCATTTTCCAGCATCCAATAGCCCCTCCATTAAGAAGTCATTTTGACAGTGGTGACGCGCGGCTAGGTCACTCAACCGCTCTTGCCATCTTACTGATTGTTCTGCTTCTTGATTCAGTTGTGTCTGTAAAGACGCATTTACTGCCTCAAATTTTTACATCTTTTCATTTATGCTTATTATGAGCGCGGTCTGATCTTCGAAGGTCTCATGCAGAGTTTCGTACATCTTTAGGAACGGAAGAAGAGCTGTCGAAGAAGCCGCTAGGACATTATTGTAAGTTTGCATAGCTGCAGCAGAAGAGAGACTGGGTTTAGATTTAGGCCCCACGTTTTCTTCCAGGCATGAACGTCTTATTTGATGTCTTAGCCTGTGAATCGCTGCAGGTGGATACTTTTTTTTAAGTATTTAATAATTGTGATGTTTTCGCACGTGAATCCGTGGTTATAGGAGTGCTAGCTTGTTCCTTTGTGTTTTGAGACAGATGCAGCTTTGCCCTGATCGATTGGAGCAAGGGGTCTGCAGGGCCGCTCGTGTTCCTTCTTACATGAGGCAGCGCTCTCAGACTTGTTCTCTTTCTTGACAAGAGATGGAGAATATCTTCTTACCGCGTCGCCCGTCGTGGTGTGTCAATCTCTATTATGTTATTATGGTGATTTTCTGGGATTCGCTGCTGGGCTATGTGGTCCATGTCACCAAATGAGGAACTTAGATTCCGCTGTGCCTCCACAATCGTCTGAGGCGTTGATTTCTTCTCTTCTGATTTGTTTGTGGGCAGCAAGGTTTCTACACCGCTAGACAACGTTAAGGGAGGGTGATCAGCTATCCCGGTCGGCCGACGCTCGTCAATGTCGGATTCTGGTTAATTCTTGGTCCCCTCTCAAGTTTGAAGATTTATGGAGGGGCTCATTTTCGTCGTCACATTGTGATGCTTCCATTAGCTCTGCGTCCGTGAGTTCGAATGGAGAAAATAACTCGTCAACAGTTTTGGTAGTTAGAAGCAACATCTCTGTAAGAGTTTTGGTTAATGGTGGAGAAGAATTCGATGGAGATAGAGAAATCAAAGGTAGATCTTTTAAAGTTAATAGACGCCTTTGAGGAGGGGGCTCGGGTGACTTAGTGGTCTGTATTCGGGCTGGATTTGTCAAGACATTCACTTTGTCAACTCTTTGTCCAGCCAACACAAGTTCGGCCGAATTCGCCTCTGCTTCATCTTGAATTTGAGTTTCATTTGTAAGATGATCTGACAATGTGTCAGAATTACTGGGCATCGAACGATTCTTATCTGCTGTGCCGCTCACAGCCGTAGAATCGGCTATTAGCCTTACTATGGCTTCTGCTGTTAAGGTTGCCTCGGTGACAATAGTTATGTCAGCAGTGTTATTGAGTGTGGATTCAGCCATGGCTGATAACAGTGAAACTTGAGGTTCGCAGGGAACATTTGACAAGAGCGTACTGCTCAAACCGCTTACCTTTTGATTTTTTTTTGTATCACAGGCGAGGAGTCAGGCTTGAGGGCGGTCCAGGGATTTTGCATTCGGCGCTGCTGAATCGTTTTGCGCCTTAAAACCGGGCCTCCATGGCTCGATTGAGCAGTCATTGCCGGCGTTGGTAGAGAGTAGAGGGTCGGCAGACAGTCTAACGGCCAGTCGCAGACTGACTCTGCGCACGACTCTGCACGCTACTGTGCTCTAAATAGGCTCAGTCCACAGCCTCTGGCCCCCAGCCTTAAAGCAACAGCGCAAGGGAAGCGCAGGGAAGTAAAAGTCACCACCAATTTCTTCAGGGGGAAAAACAGTTTGTTGCTGCAGCTCCTCTGGCACCCAAAAAAACGTGTGGACTGACGCAGACTGACTCTGCGCACGACTCAGCGTTGTTACTTTAGGATTCCTTTGATTTCTCAATTTCTTAAAGGACTGACTAATGTGATCCCGCTGTCCCCTTTCCAGGTGCCGGTTTGGGATTTGAATTTGGTGTTGATATTTCGAATGGGTGCTCCGTTTGAACCTTTGGACTCCTGTCCTTTTGAGATTGTTGTCTTTCAAGACAGTGTTCTTGGTTGTGGTTACTTCCGCTCGCAGAGTGAGTGAATTGCAGGCACTTTCATCTAAACCGCCCTTTGCTGTGTTCTATTAGGGCAGGGTTGTACTTTGGGTACGTCCTTCCTTTCTACCTAAAGTTGTATCTGAATTTCATTTGAGTCAGAAAGTGGTTCTTCCTTCTTTCTATCCTCCTCCTCATCCTGGTAAGTAAGAGGAGCGGCTCCATAGATTGGACCCTAGGAGAGCTCTGAGCTTTTATATTTCTAGGATGTCCAGGGTCAGAGTGGACGATCATCTCTTTGTGGGGTATGCTGGTCACCGATTGGGCCAGGCTGTGTCAAAACAGACCTTGTCCAGGTGGATTATCCTCATCATCTCTGAATGTTATCGTTTGGCAGGCAAGGACCCACCGCAAGGGTTGCAAGCTCATTCCAGTAGGGGCGTGGTTACTTTCACTGCCCTACAGCAGGAAGTTCCTATAAGGAACATTTGTGATGCATCCACATGGGCTTCTACCGACACCTTTGTAAAACATTACTCCCTGGATACGCTCCATGGTCAAGATATGGCCTTTGGAAAGGCGGTTCTTTATTCTGCCATCTGATTGGGTACTCTAAATTATTTTCCCTCCTCTGTTTTTTGGTACTGCTTTAGGAGTCTGTCAAAGATGTGGACTACGTTGGAGGACACAATCCATTCAAAGAACAAGTTACTTACCGAACTGGTAACGTTCTTTCGATTGGATGTTCCTCCAACGTATTCCACATCGCCCTCCCAGCCTGCCCCTCTGAAGAATTTCCTATGGGATTGCAGTTTACGTTACCACAAGGCTATGTGCAGTCACATAAACTGAGGCTACGGGCGACGTGCGTCCTATTTATAATACGGTGGCGTCGCGCTCGACGGAGGCCTTCGAGGGACGTCGACTCGATGCAGGACGCCCTCTGCCGAAAAAGTTTCCGAACTACACAGCTGTGGACATTACATGTGAACGATGTGGAATATGTCAAACATGTGGAATACGTTGGAGGAACATCCAATCTAAAGAACGTTGGCAGGAAGTTTCCTTCACTAATGCACGACTTCTCTGCTCCCGAGTCCACCATGAAAATGAATTGTTTATTCCCCATCTCTGCGCCCACCAGTGGTTCCTCTTCTGGATGGAAGGTCACTGACAGTACAGAACACCCAGGTATGTGTCTGTTCCGGGGAACGAGAAAGGATTTCCCCACCACCGTTGCTCCCTGATTTGGGGCCGCTGCTCCGTTTTGGTGCAGTTGCAAATGGGTTTGGCTTGTTGATTGGGGCGGGGCTGGTGTGGTTGCACGGCTGGCTTGCTGGTGTGGTGGGTGGTAAGGGCTAGGGATTTGGGGAGGCAATTGCATACAGGCCTGGTGAATCTCATACGGGATACAGGACGTTCCCTGAACTGGCCCTTGGGGGCTACCTCAGTGGGGGTACCCATAAGGTTGTTGGTTGTAGTTATAATTCCCTCCCTGTCTGCTGCAACATTCTCTGTGCCCCCACCTCCCACACAGCCAGCACTGTCCTGACCCCTTGGTCATTGTCCTCCAAATCCCCTCTCCCCTTTGTCCTTGGAATCCACCTCAACCTCACTGCTGCCCGAAATGTGCCTTTTTCCTCCCCACTGTCATTTTCCATTGTCAGCCCACACTGCTGCCATCCTTGCTTGTGTTGCAATGGAGGCACACCGTTCTCTTCCCGTCTGCTGCGGGGGTGGCACTGTTGATACTGCTGCTACCTTCACTAGTTTATTTTGAACTAGTTTTGCTTCCTCTGCCTTCGGTCTCTGAACAGTTTCTTTCTTGCGCTCTTTGATCCTCCTACAATGGTGCACTATGATGCTTTGAATCTCGGGCCACCCCTTTGCTTCCACCCCCAGCTATCTTATCGAGCGCTTTCTGCACTTCTTGGGTAGCCCTCTTTTCACTATGAAATAAAACCAAGACATTTATTGATCCCAGGCACTGCCCATTTCTGCTCTTCACATCTTTTGAACCCTGAGAATATGTTGCACAGCGTCTTCCTCGTCCCCCATTGTGCATTGCATTATTGATTGTAAATCTGGGGTGTCTGGAAACGTGTGTCGCAGTGCATCCCATACTCGCGCTCTTATCATATTGAATAATGCTCCATCATGGGCATCATTACTTGGTGTTACTCCCGGGTACTCAGCTTTAATCCACACGGTCTCTGCCTGATCTCCCACTACTGCTACTAGCATGCTCTTAATGTCTCCGTTGTGTTTTTCTCAAATGCGTAGATCCATTTCCCTGTCCCCACTGTCAGTTGTGGGAGGGCTTAAGGAGATTATTTTTAACATGTGTGCCTAGGGGACATAGTGGGTCGCCCTGCGCCCTTGTGTACTAAGGGGCATTTGTAATTACATCTTTCCTTTCCCGCCCTTGCGCTCCCCTTCTTCCATGCCATTGCAATCCTGCCAAACGTTTCCCTTAATCTTCGGTCCCATAAGCTCTCTACTCTCGGTGTAGTCAAGGGCGCTTGCTCGGACCCTCCCTCTGTATCCTCTTCTGTACCATCGAAGTCCCTCTTATACTCCTCATCCCCTCTCCGGGACCCCTCTTTCTCATACCCCAGAATCTGTTTCTCCATACCGCTCTATATGAACAGTTCTTGAACGGGAAGCCACCTGACTTCCATTCGTCCTTGGCTGTAGGAGCGTTCCTGCAAACAGCATTGGAACCCCTGCCACTTGTGTTACTTCACAGGCTGCCCTCAACCTTGCCAATTCTGTGCGTGTCGTGGCTAATGCTACCTATAGGACTCTTGCACTTACCCCTGCGTGGGTCGACTCCTGAGGGGTGCAGCGTATAGTGGGGGTTGGCAGTACTTGGGATGGCCATTATAGTTCCTCCTGACACATGTCTTGTTGGTGTACCCTTCTGCAGGCTGTGTGGCTAGCGGGCATATCCCCTTTTTCGTCTCCCCTTTTGCCCCAGCCTCCTCTATACTCATCTTGTTGTTATCCGATGTCCCCACCCCTTTAGCTGGTACCTCTTTCTTCAAACATTCTCCAGAGGTCCAATATTTCCCTTCTACTCTGTAATTGTTTCGCCTTATATTTTGCGGTCAAGTAGGTGGACATATGGTCCAGGGCTCATCTGTCAAAGGATCCCCGCTCCGGCCAGGATCAGGGCATTCTCTCCCCTTTAGAGTGTCACCCATTGGCTGTGATACTTTTGCTCACAGAACAGTGGCAGGGCTTTACATATATGGTCTAGGGGTGTTTCTGTCCCCATGGTCGTGTCTGGAAAGTATCTTGTGTTAGGGCTATGCTTGTACTGCTGTACCACAGTTAAATAAGAGATACGTTGTCATGATGCCTACTCCCAGAGAACCAGTCCAGGACCAGCGTCCCCGGAAGCAGACATCATGTTCCCGGGGAAAAGGCCAGCAACCCCTAGTAGGGGCCCTTTGGACACTGTCCTGGCGCCTTTGGCGCCAGGCTCATTTTGGACCTCAGTCCTGGCGCCATAGGCGCCAGGCTCATAAAGGGAGTGTTTATGTGAACTTACCTGATGCAGACCGTGCTGCCAGATCCAGTCCTCTTTGAGGCCTGAAAGGGACTATTTTACCTGTGGGACTATTTTGCCACTCGGGCGTGGCCGGGGAAGAATACGTACCTGGAACTACTTTGGGGGGGCTATTTAAGCCACGCCCAGACAGCAGCTCACGCTTCGCGTTGTTCTGCCCCTAGCAGCTGGACGCTCCCCGTGCCTGCTCCTGCATCCTGACTCCAGCCACGCCCGCCTCCATCCTGGAACACCTGAAAGGAAAGAAGAGAAGGGAAAAGGTGAACAGAAGAACATTACCTGCTTCTATCCAGAGTCCGGAGTCATCACGCCGGCGATCCTAAGGGAAGACCTTTTTTTTAAAGACTCATCGCGTTGCTCGCTGCAGCGCTGCGTTCCACTCACCTGTTCACGAGACATCTCCGTGCTCCTTAGCGACCATCTGCACGATCCGCCGCATACCTGCGCCTAAGGGGGGAGAGAAGAACAAAATGTGAGCAAAAGGAACATATTGAGGAAAGCCAGATTTTCGCCATAAGACTTACCTGATTATTGTTGGGAGAATCTTTCCTCATCTCGGGTCGGCGCCGCTTTTACCTTCGGCGAATTGTTTCCTCTACGCGAAATCTTCACTCAGCACCTGTGATAAAAGAGATAAGAGACGGACTACTGAATATAAAGGCAAATAGAAAAGGAGGCCAACTCTTGAACTTTTACAACAGTATACTTACGGCACCTTGCCAGGAAAGTCGAGTAAGCTTGGATCCTCACCAATCCGAACACCAGTGAAGTAACTGGATATAATCGCACCCCTGCACCAGAAGCAGGGTGGAGAGCTTGTCCTTTCAAACCTTAAGTTGAGAGTTAACGGGGAATTTCGGAGGTGGTCTACGGAGAGGGAAGTGGGAGGCCGACGCGCTACTCTGCAGGTAGTTAAACCCCTTTCTCCATCTGCAGAAGGATTCTCCTGCGAGTCAGACAAGCGAGATTTGGGGGTCCTGTCCAGTCGATCTTCCGAGTTCTGCGCATCACCTTAGAAGAGGCCGCAGCAGTCCAGACCTGGTCAGCGTCTCCGTGGGAGTCAGGTGAGCGTTACATACGTCCACTATTAATTAAAACATATACCCCTTAATCGTGTCTCTGGTACTAATCAGTAATGTCATAACACAAGAAAACAACATCCGTTCACTTTTCCCCCTCCCACGTTCCCCACTAGAGTTTCTTCATTCATTCCTGATGCACTCACACACGTCACATCTGCCCATCCTGGGCCTCCTCCATAAGCGTTAAAATACCTCAACAAAACAAACTAAAATAACAAGCTAAAATAACAACCAGTACTATTCCCAAGCTCATAAATATATGGCGCTCCTATGTTTCTCCTTATATTTTCTTCCCGAACTGGTGGAGACAGTGCATAAGTGGCGCCACACTCTCCCCTCACTCGGGGAGGCTCCCGTATTCCTTTTTCAGTATCCTTAATAGTCTCTTTAAAAAATAAATGAAAAGAAATGGCCAAGAAAAATCTACAAACCACAATCCACTTTCATTCACTGCATGATCACCCTTTTCTCACTGCTCTACACACCCAACCCTACTTTATGACTTGCAGGCTATACTGAAGTGTTCACGTTCTTCTGAAAGCCTGCGTTCATGGGGAATCCACAACAGGCTTGGGCCTCTAATTGGGACCGTACCCCGCTTCAACAAGTAGGCAGGAATTCTGCACAGACGGCACCCGTAAGGGCCACTCCGTGTACGCGTTTTTGGGGCTGGTCACCGTAGGTGGGTACGGCCCCTCCTGAGAGGCCACCTGGATACCTCTGCAGGTACAGGGATGATGGAATCACGTCGTAATGGTAACCAAATGAAGGCAAGTCACTTTTTACACACAATCCAGAATAAAGACAACCCGCTAGGGAAATAAGCCAGGGGATAGCGTTGTGAGGATAATGAAGTTTAATTGTACAGAATACAAATATCAGCAAAGGACTCTGCTGCTCGAGAGCGCTCTGACTCGTCCTGCTACAAAAAAGGGCTTAAAACCCCAAAAATCATCATTACATATAGTACTAATTGGTGCTACTGATTGGAGGCACCCTACACATGGGCCTGCTCCGTAGGAGATGCCAGGCTGTAATTGGTTGTTTCTTTCCCGTCGGTCAGGAACCATGTGGGGTCAGCTGGGCACATCCTTGCGGCGGAGATCAAGGCACACACAGCCTACATTGTTTCTCTCTAAACTAAACATGCCAAGCCTAGTTAATATATCATTGTGTCAGGGACCTGGGCGTCACGGAAATGGTGCCAGGGGGAAGGGAGGATGAAATACAGTCACGCTGACCCACACATTCAGGGCTTTGTTGATACCGCTGTTCCCACACTCAAAGTCTCAACCCAGGGTTTTGATCTTTCATTTATCCCTCCCTGTACCTTGTGTTACAAGAGATGTCTTTTCATACTTGGAAAAATAAAGCCACGCATGCTTAGACCTTCTGTAGACACTTGATTTGTGTTGGGCCAGGGGTGTCGTGAACATATTTTGGAATGCAAATGTGGGGAGGTCGGGTGAGTGGTGTGGGGCTGGTTCAGGACTGGCTGGGTGGGGGTTATAGGCCTACTGGCAGTTTAGTGGAAATGAATGGATGCAGTGCGGAGCCTGGTGATGTCTCAGGCTCTTGCAGGGCGCATTCCTTTGGATGATACTAAATGTTTGCAATACTGGAGGGATGAGGGGGGAAGTGAACTTCTGTGGGAACTGGGCTCTGCGGATCCATTCCGTTTTAATGGGATTGGGCCTAGTGAGCTGCACTATGCACGCTTCTACTGTTTTGGGCCTAATACAAAATGGAGTCATGTGCAATGTTTCCCAGTGCCGTGCATCCATTTCTAGGCGCTACAGTGCCTCTACATGTTGCCTAGTAGTGCGGATTGCTCCCCCCTTGTACACTACATCACCTCATATGGTGTGTCTTACCTGAAAGCGCCTAAGGGGGTGGGATAGGCTCATTTCCATCCCAGCACGAGGTCCAGTGACCATTGGCAGTTTCTGGCCCTTAAAGGCCGGTGGCCCCGATCAGCCCCGGGAGGGGCCCTGGAAGAAGAGTGTCTTGGAGCGTTTGCAGAAGGTCCAGTATGATTATTTTGTTGTTGGTGCTAGAGGTAATGAGTTATTTTTCTTTGAGGTGATGTATGATGAGTAATTTATAACGCGCCTATGCACAAGTGTTTCTAGGCGTGATAAGGGAATGTAGGGAGACATAGGGAGGGCGAAACAAACAATCTTACTAGGCCTTGTGTCATTCAGATCGTGCAAGTGCAGGGGGGCACGGGGAGAAGTGCCAGGAGGAGGGAAAAAAGTCAGTGAGTCAGGGCAGCGATTGCTCTAAGTGCAGCCGGGAGGAGCCAGCTACGGGAAGTGCAAAAGGGGGGGTTACAGATACAGCCCCTAAGTGATAGGAGGCAATGCAGGTGCTTGCAGGTCGTGGAAGAAGCCTGGTGCCTGTTGAGTTCAGAGAATAGCCAGGCGACCAGCTAGCGCGGCAGACAGGTGGTCAGCAAGGGGAGAACAAGAGAGAAAGCAGAAGCGAAAAGGAAGGTCTTGAGCTGCTTACTGAATTTGAGCTGGTCCTGCTAGAGTTTGAGAAGGATAGGGAGGCCGTTCCTGAGGGAGGCCCCTGCTGAGGAGAGATCTTCCTCCATCTCTCTGCTTGGAAAAGCATCTGACTATCAGAGAGTTAGAGGTAGCTGAGGGAAGGGCTCGAGAAAGATCTTGAGGAAGTAATGCTGCTCCCGGCCCCTGACAGCCTTGTGGACTATGCAGAGGGTCTTCAACTTGATCCTTGCAGCCTACGGGAGCCAGTGGAGGGATTTCAGGGCTGGAGAGATGCGATCCCTGGACTTGAGGTCAAGGAAGAGTCTTGCAGTCCTGTTCTGGATTAGTTGCAGAGAGTAGAGGAAGGCAGATTGAGATAGAGGCTGGTGCAGTCGTCCATCCTAGAGAGAACCAGGATTCTGTAGACGTGGCGCTTCTTGGCAAAAGTGAGAAAAGGAAGAATACCGCTGAGGAGGTGCTGTGGATAGTGGGACTTCTTTGAGAGGTCCCTGATTTGAGGGGAGAAGGAGAGAGTTGAGTCGAAGATGACCCCAAAGCTTTTTGCCTCACAGGAAGGCGCAGAGAGAGGGCCCAAAGAGGGGTGCCAGAGGGAAGGTGGGAGCAGGGATCCCAATGAGGAGGATCTGGCTTTGAGGCAGAGATCGTTGCAGGTACACCATTCCTGAATCGCGGATAGACAGGAATGTGTGAGAAAGGAGGCAGAGGGGCGCCTAAAGAAGAGCTGAGTGTCATCCGCATAACATGAAAGTTAGAGGAGAAGGTAGAGATGAGGTGGGCCAAAAAGGGCCACTTGAGGTTGAAAAGCCAGAGATAGAGGTTGGAGCTCTGGGGAACACCACATGTGGAGAGAAAGGACCCCAGTTGGACCCGATGGAGACGGTACAGGAGGACAGAGGTCAACTATGCAAGGGCCTGATCTGTGATGCCCATGTTCTCACAGACGATTGATCAGGATGGAATGGTTGCCCATGTCGAAAGCAGGGGAAAGATCAACGAGAATGAGGACAGAAGGAAGGCTAGAATCAAGATTGGTGAGCAGGTCTACATGGGTGTTCAGGAGAGCAGTTTTTGTGCCTCTGGCTGCTCTGATGCCAGAATGATGGTCATGGAGACTACCAACAAATTCATTGTGGAGAGTGAGCTGGGAGATTGGCAGCTTTTCCAAGAGATTTCCCAAGAAAGGACTGGTGGAGACTGGCAGTAGTTTGCGTGACAGGAAGGCTCAGAGGACTGTTTCTTCAGGAGTGGATGCACAAGGGAGTGCTTAAGGGGAAGGGGAAAGTTCCAGTGGCAAAAGAATGATTGCAGAAGTCAGCCAAGGCTGGAACAATGAGGGTGTCAATGTGGTCCTTGATGTTTCTTGTGGAGCAGTGGAGCACCTGCCTGGATGACACTTTCATAGATCGGACTTGTCTAAAAACTTCATCAGGAGTGATCACAGAAAAAGAGGAGAAGGCAGGAGGAGAGGGAGAGAAGCCAGAATTTGCAGGAGGACGACGACGAGGACCTAGGAGGGAACAGGAGAGTTGGAGACTGCAGCCGGATTGGCCAGCTCCTTGCAGATTTTGAAGAATTTGGCCGTGTTGTTAGAGGCCGCATAGACAATGGCTTTGATGTAGGCTCTCTTGGACAGTACAGAGTCTGTATTGCCTTGGGAGTAGGCGACAGGCCAGTTTGTCAGGGGATGTGCCAGATGCCATCCACTTCCTCTCAGCCACCCTACATTTGCGTTTCATGGTGGCGCAGTCAGAGTTATACCAAGAGTTGCACTTGGCTGTAGGCTTCCGGTGTGTTCTCATAACGGAGGCAAGGACATCGAGAGTGTTAGTGATAGAAAGATGCAGGGTAGAGAGGGCTGTGTCAGAGTGTGAGTCAGCCCCAGGAGTAGGATGAAGAGAGAAAATAGCAGCAAAGGCCTCAACTGACACACTCTTCATAGGCCGGATGACAGAGTAGGTTGGTGGCAGTGCTGCGGTAGGCTTCACCTGATGGACAGCGTCAGGTGGGAGGAGAGCAAAAAAGTGGTCAGTTCTAGAGCTTGATGACCAGGAAGCTCCTCCTGCCAGCTCTTGTTCGTCTGATTCTTGGAGTAATAAGCCCCTGAGCGTAAGAGGACCGAGTCGATCTTGAGGAATGCACTTTTTAAAGTTTTTGGGAGAGATATAATGGGGCGGATTTGGATAGGCATTTGTGGGTCATAGTTAGTGTTTTGAAGGTCATTTGTTCAAGTATTGGGTGCCAGTGTATGTTGCTTCTGGCAGCCAATATGTGCTCTCAGCTAGGAATGTTTAGTGCGGTGCAAAGTGCATTGTTCTGAAGGACCTGGAATGTGTTTGTTGCATGTGGCGGTACCAGCAAATGGGGCATTGCAGTAGTCGAGTCTAGATCCAATAAGTGCACGGGCGATGGCGAGGCAGCTGTTAGTGGTAAGGAATGATCTACTGGCATAAATTAGCTCTGGTGTGTGCAGCTGAGGATGCAATTGTGTTGATCTGCCCTGTTGGGGACAAGTGGCATCTAGGTGAACGCCCAAGGTCTTCACGACGCTAGAGACTAGTATGGTGATGGCGTCTATGGAGAAGGCACAGTAAGCCTGGTTTAGCTTGTTGAGTGAGGTATGCAAAACGACTAGGAGAATTTCTGTTTTGTCATCATTGAAGCAGAGGAGATGAGGCCATCCAGGCATGGACAGTTTGGTACACTGTGTGCAAGGTGTCACTTTGTGGAGTAGTTTCCTGTTGGAGAGAGGAGGATCTGAGTATTATCCACATTGTTTGTGTAGGAAATACTGTTGTCATACAGGAGGTCAAATAACAGTTTGGTGAATATGTTGCAGAGAGTAGGGTATACGCAGGAGCCTTGGGTCACGGTGCATGTAACCGAAAACGGGGTGGGGACGATTAATTTTCTGATAATATTTTCATGGTTCTGTCAGGTAAGAAGGAAGTAATCCAGGTAATGGCTTCAAACTAGAAGTTCACTGGTCAGGTGTTGACATAGGATTTGGTGGTCCACATGGTCGAACGCTGCCGATAAGTCTAGCAATAGTAGTAGTGCTGATTTACCTGCATCTTTCATCTCGTCAAGTTGGTTTTTGAGATCCAGAAGTGCTGATTCCATGCCACGGCCAAGACGGAAACCCGATTGACGCATACCTAGGTTGCTGTTGGATTCAAGGTATCTGGAGATAAGCTGCCCAATCCAGGATCTTTAGGAGGAAGGGGACGGTGGTAATTGAGTGGTAGTCGGTGGGGATGGAGGCATGTGAGGTAGAGTTTTTCAGCAACGGAAGCACACATGCTTCCTCAGGCTGGAAGGCACTCAGCAGGCAGAGAAGGGAGGCTTTGATGATGGTGGTGATGAAGGGTGTGAGGGTGTCAGCACATTCCATATGTATTTTGTCCTCCCGCGTATTGCTCATCTTTGATATTCGTCTGCTTACAGCTTGCTTCAGACATTTCTTTTCATGGGGTCAAGCATCATGAAGCGTTGAGTCTTGGTCTTCGAATGTCCTCCATAGCTTTCATCGTGACATTGACGCTGGTATTTGAAGCATGCGCGCAACCTCAGTTCCGTTTTACCATATTGCTGCTTGCTTCAGAACTACATGTTTCAGCGCAATTTCGTTTGTGTTTTTTGTTCTATCAGACATGACTCCGACACCAAAGCAGGCTTCAAACGGTGTGCATACGGGGCAAATATTTCTATCACAGAGCCTCACAATGTCTGTTTGTGGTGTTTGGGGACAGGCCACAAGGTGGACGACTGTTGCTCATGGCTATTTGACTGTCGAGGCCATGCAGGAAAGGAAGGTGAACCTCGATGCAGGTAAGCCCTCTCCCAAATTCCCATCCAAAAGAAAGTCGTTCTCTGATACGAGGGATGTTTTCCCCCAAGAGAAAACGGTGGAAACATCGGAGACGATCGAGGTCCAGTTCACAACGCTTGTCGTCCTCTTCTCACAAGAAGAGTAAAATACAGCGTCACAGGTCGTCGTCTTCCTCTCCCGAAAAATGTTTAGTTCCCAAAGAAAACTTCGACTTCTGCAGAAAGCGAAACTTCAGCTTAAAAATGCTTGATGTTTTTCAGAGGCAACCTCCTCCAAGTGTCCCTCTCAAGGAGTCTGGGAAACAAAGCCACTCCTCCGCGTCTGACACGATCAGTAGGGAGTCTTGTGTGTCTCCTTTTCGCGCTCCTGAGAGCCTGGGAAGAGAGTCTCATCGACGCAAGTCAAAGGAGCCTTCATCGCCACATAAGAAAAAGCCTCCTACCCCCTTGAGGCCTTCATCTCCGGTATCCAAGTCTTCTTTTAAGGTCCAAAAGTCATCAAGTTTATCTCGTGAACCCTCACGGCATGTCATCCATTTGAATTCATCGAAGCACATTAAACCGTCGGCACATTAACTGACCCCTTTGAAAAAATGGCCTTCGACACCATCTGAGCTTTCAATGCTTCCTAAGGCTATTAAACCGATTCCAGAGCCAACCAAGTTCGTGAAATCCATGCCTCAACCTGATTTCTTCAGGCAAATGGGGCCCATCTTCAAAGAAGATGAAGATGATCAAGCCCCTTTTGGTTATCAGTTTGAAACGCCAAATGTTCCAGAAGACCTTATTTGTCCAGAATCCAAGATGCAGAATCTGGTGGAAACACTTAAAGAATCCAGCAGCTGGGAAACATCTCCAGAGACTGATTTTGGTAACTCACAGTTGGCTGGATATGCTGATCCTTCATACAGATCTGTTATTTGTAGTGGCTGAATATCTGGGCCGGTCTAGACCAGCAGCTACGCTTGAGAATGATGACCTTACAGATATCTTAGACAGTGGTCCAATCAAGGAGGCTGTGCTACCTTTCCATGCTGCCTTAATGGGAAGGGGTATGGAAAATTGGCTGAAGCCGGATTCCGTTCCCCCCGTAAACAAACTCTTAACAAAGAAGTTCAGAATAGCTTCTGTGGATCCTCCTCTTCTGAACAGGCATCCCACACCATAGAGTCTGGTTGTTCAAGCAGCAACTGTTTCATTGAAATCAGCAGATTACCCTTCCACTCTTGCAGTCAAAGAAGATCTAAGGGTTGACTCTTTGGAAAAGAGAGCATTGGGTGCAGGAAGCTTGGCACTGACATGGTCAAATGCCACAAGTGCTTTAGCAAAATACACTCGCTCCCTTTGGGTTGTAGCTGCCCTGGCAGCAGAATATTAACTGGAGGGTAAGGAAAGGGACAGGTTTTTAAGCCTAGTCCAAGACTGGAAAGATGCCATGAGACAATCCTTAGTCCAGCCTGGATACAGTGGATTCCAAAGTAGATCCATGGCTGCCAGTACTGTTTTAAGATGGATATCATGGCTCCGAAAGTCAGAATTTTCTGCCGTACATGCCCTTTAATGGTACTTTTATTTTTGGCGAAAAAGATGACAACAGCTTGGAGAAGCTGCAAGCTTCTAGTGCTGCAGCAAAATCATTAGGGGCAGCAATCGGGCAACCTCAAGCTTCAAGTCAAGTATGGCGAGGACCTTTTTGTTTCTATTTCCCAATCTCTAGAAGCAGAGGATAGTTCTCACAAAGGGGTCAGAGGAGAGCACCTCGTTGGGGCAGAGGGAGAGGAGGTAGAGCTCCCAGTGCAGCACCCATGGAGTTACGCTCAGCTGCAGTTGGAGCAGCAAAATGACTCCCTCACCCACAAGTCTGTGGTAGGAGGCAGACTGTTATATCATCTCCAGAGTTGGCAAAGTATGACTTTGGACACATGGGTGCTACAAACCATAGCCGATGGTTACTGTCTCCCATTCCTAAAGAAACCTTCCGATAGCCCCCCCCAAAAGCCAGATCTGCCTTTGTTCCAGATCCGCTCCTCCAAGAGGAGATTTCAGTCCTTTTGGAGAAAGGTGACATAGAGCTGGTACCGGCAGCAGAGAGAAACCAGGGTTGGTATTCTCCTTACTTCCTAATTATCAAGAAAGACTGAAGAGTGCAACCTATCTTGGACTTGAGATGCTTGAACAGGTTCCTCAGGAAGGGCAAGTTCAAGATGGATTACTCTTTCGCAGATCCTACAGGCTCTTCGACTCCAGGATTGCTGGGTGTCATTGGACCTTCAGGATGCTTACATTCATGTGCCCATACATCAAAAGCACAGGAAGTACCTGAGGTTCGCAGTTGGTGGTTCTCCTTATCAGTTTTGGGTTCTGCCATTTGGGCTCACCTCCGCCCCAAAGGTCTTCACCAAGCTCATGGCAGTGGTGGCAGCAAGTCTAAGGAGGGAGGGGATTCACATCTACCTGTTTCTGGTTGACTTGTTGATCAGGTCAGTCATCTCAGTTGCAACTGCCACTTCCTCCACAATCTGGGCTTCTCCCTGAACTTCAAGAAATCCCACTTGACACCTTCACAGAAGCTTCAAATTATTGGAGTAGCCCTGGATTCAGCCTCGGAAAAAGCTTAGCCACCGAGTTAGGGGCTCATCATCTCTTGCAGATTGTCCAAAAATTTCAGAGTGCCCAAGGCCTTCCAGACTACAACTTCTTAAGGTTGCTCGGCCTCATGGCATCCTGCATTTTTCTGGTGCCAGAAGCCTGCCTGATAATGAGATCCCTTCAGTGAGCTCTCAGATCCCAGTGGTCTCAATTCTCTGACAGAATGAGGACCTTCTCCAGGTCCTGACAAAGGTCGCCCAGGATCTCCTGTGGTGGGCCAGCCAAGAAAATGTGATGAGGAGAACCTTTTTGGCAACCATTGTTGGAGATGACAGTTGTGACAGACGCCTCCATCACAGGATGGGGAGAACACATGAGAAACCTTTCAATAAGCGCACACTGGTCTCAATCGGAGTCCATACTCTATCAACCTGTAAGAGCTAAGGGCAATCAAACAAGCGCTGATGGCCTTCCTGCCCTCAATAGGGGAAAAGAGTGTCCTGATAATGACGGAAAACAGTGGCCATGCACTACCTCAACAAGAGAGGGGGCGTGGAGTCACTGCCCCTGTGCAGAGTTAGGCAATGCAGCTCTGGTTCTGGGCACTGACAAAAGGAATCACTCTTCTGGAGGTTCATCAGGCCGGAGAAAAGAATACAACAACGTATATTCGGAGCAGGCAGAGCATGATCTCTCATGAGTGGAAGTTGGCTCACAAAGTCCTTTTGGAGATCTTCGCCCTTTAAGGAAACCCCGGAGGTGGATCTGTTTGTGACCACTGTCAGCTGGAAGTGTGAGCTTTTCTGCTCTAGGGAATGTCCGCAAAGAGGAGCTCTAGGGGACGTTTTGTGGTGACCTGGGAGTTTCCATTTCTGTACACGTTTCCACCAGTCCACCTTCATTCCTCATGTCCTCAGGAGGTTGAGGAAGTTCGGAAAAACCAGGATGCTCATTGCTCCGGATTGGGCCAGGAGTACGTGGGACCCGGACCTTCTCGAAATGGCTATCTGCCCTCCAATTAGTCTTCCCCAAAAGAGAGGACTTTCTCTCACAAGGAGGTTGAATTATTCACCCAGAGATCAGGACTCTCAATCTTCACGCCTGGTCTCTGAAAGGGTGAGATATAAGGATTGGGACCTTCCAGAAGATGTAATGGAGGTGTTGCTTTCTACTAGGAGACCAGCAACTAAATCCCTTTACCGCTGCCGTTGGAATAGGTTTTGCAGCTAGTGCAGGCAAAGAAACTTGATTCTTCCGCATGTAAGCTGCCCCATGTTTTATCTTGCTTGCTCCACCTAACCCATTCTGGGTTGCAAGTGGCTACGGTGAAGGGCTACTTAGCGGCACTGTCAATCATTAAGAGATCTCTGGATGTGGTATCGTACTTCAAGGTGCCGATTGTGGTACACTTTCTTAAGGGCCTAACAAATGTCTTCCTGCTTACACCCTTCATCGTGTCTTCATGGGATTTAAATTTACTACTAAGATGTCTTATTGGAGCCCTTGCATTCGTGTCTTTTAAGGATGCTCACCATGAAAACTGCCTTTTTGGTAGCTATCACTTTTGCCCGTAGGGTAAGTGAGCTACAAGCCGTGTCTTCCAAACCACCTTTCACATCCTTTTCCAAGGACAGGTTGGGTCTAAGAGTTTGGTCATCTTTCCGTCATGTCTGAGTTTCACCTTGCACAACGTATTATCAACTTTTATCCGCCTCCTCATCCATCAAAGGGGGAGGAGAGACTGCATAGTCTGGACCCCAAAAGGTTATTAAGCTACTACAGTATACGAATGGCAAGTTTTTGTCAAGATGATCTGCTTTACATTGGTTACGCTGGTCAAGGATTAGGCTTGGCGGTCACAAAACAATCTCTAGATGGATTGTCATGTGCATAACCGAATGCTACTCATTGTCAAGCAAAAAAGCAAAGATTTGCCCGAAGGTTTGAGGGCGTATTCCAATAGAGGGGTGGATCCTTCCTCAGCCCTGGAAAGGTGTTCCAGTCTGAGACATTCACAGAGTAGCAACCTGGTTTTACTGTGTAGACTCTTTTTCAGGAGAGGAAGCAACGTTTGGCAAAGCTGTCCTTCAAAATATAAACAAATGTACATTTTTGGCACCCACCTCCTAACAGGAACTGCTTTGGGAGTCTATCAAAGATGAGGAATGCGTGGGAGGACACAATCCATTCAAAGAACACATTATTTAACCGCAGAAAACGTCCTTTCGACTGGATGTTCCTCCCATGTATTCCTCATCGCCCTCGCATCCATCCCCTCTTGCTTGCCTTGAATTTCCATGTCTTACACCTTCCTTTCTCGCAGCATCAAGATTGTCTCCTCCGACGACGCATCATGCAAATTAAAGAAGGAAAAACTAGAACAGAAAAAACGGTCAGAGCGCGTGCTTCATATACCAGCGTTGACTTCCGTGGAACGCTACAGAGGCCATTCGAAGACCAAGACTCAACTCTGCACGAAGATCAAACCTATGGAAAAAAGAATTTCGGAGCAAGCCACAAACAAACTTGAATATCAAAGGTGTGGAATACTTGGGAAGAACATCCAGTTGAAAGAACGTTACCACAGGTAAATAACTTATTCTTCTTGATGAGGGGTTGGGCACACATCCATTTGACAACGGGAGGATTTAGTGTCTTTCATGATCAAGGTGGCCTCAACTTCCGAGACTGGATAGAAGCGAAATTGAGGTCGTTCCCTGGGAGCAGTGTTAAGGGGATGTTGCTTGTTAATGCTGAGGCCATTCTTTTTCTGTTGGATTTTGTTCTGGAGAGTACGGATTCTATCTAAGAGTGCAATTTGGATGTTTGTGCACAAGGTAACATCTTTGATGCTGTTCATGGTTGGCAGGAGGGGGATACCGTCTGATGCAGAATCGCGAAGAGCTCACAAGTGCTAGATTTGGCATTGTAAATTCTAGTGTTATTGGTGGTGCGTTTTGCTTGTAAAATGGGCCAGTTTATATTCCTTCACTTAAAAGGAGAAACAAGCTTTGTTGGAGTCTCACGGTTTTCCTCCATTTAGATTCAGCCTTGTGTTTTTTTTAACAGACTGCTGATGTACCACACGTTGAGGTGCGAGATGCATTTGGACTTGTATTGGGCCAGGGGTGCGATGGTGTCGACTGCAAAAGAGATGGTTTTGTTGTAGGTGTCAACCAGAAAGGCAGGATCGCATTGTGGGGTCTGAAAGGTTTGCAATTCATCCAGCAACGGCAGGATGCAGACTTTGGTTAAGTTGCGAGAGCTCCAGGCTAGTCTTGTGGGGTGGTGGGGGGGTTTGGGGGTGTAGAGTCATAGCAGACGTTGGAATGGAGATGGATCTAAGTATGGTGAGAGAGATATTGCTGTGGTCGGTCCAGGGACAAGGTAAGTTGGAGATAACAGACGTGACAATTACGGTCGGCTATCAGTTCAGAATGCCACCGTAAGCATGTGTAGGGTGTAGTATATGCTGTTTGAAGCCAGGTGCACTGAGGGAATTGGCTAGTTATGTGGCGTTGCTGTCATCATTGTCGTTGAAGCCTAGATTGATGTAGCTCAGGAGTAGGGTCATGGATGTGGGCTTCATGTTGGAGGAGACAACATGCAAAGGGTCCTCTTTGAAGGATAGCAATGGGCCTGGGTTGCAGTAGACTCCATGCATAGTGATAGTGGGTGTGTGGGACTGGCTTGTGCTACCTGCCAACACTCCCACCCCACCCACCCGCCACCCTCCGCATCTGGAGTCCTGTCTGTTTCCGAATTATGGATGGTATATGCTTGCAGGATGGCTGTGGATAGTGCCGGGCCTGAAGCAGCATGAAGCCAGGTTTCTGTGATGGCTAGGAGGTTGTCTAGATTATTGGCTGTAATAAGGTCAAGGATGTCCAGAGGGATGGACCTGCCGTTCACTAGAGTACAGTTTAGTGCAGTGGCAATGTGGTTGTATGTGTTAGGTGGCAGATGGCTGGTGGTGCCGTTCTTAGGACTGTTTAATATGGAGCTGCTGGTGTTGTTCAGACCGTTTGCTGTAGATGGTGATCAAAGGATTAGTGCCTAAGGCGCAGAATTGAGGTGCCAGCAGATCAGGCTGGCTAGATGTGGCAAAGTGACAAAGTGTGGCTAGACACAAAGTCCAGTGTGCTGTCCTGAAGCCTAGTATTGAGGTTGTGCGAGATGTGACTTGTGGTCAGAGTGCCGATGGCTATAGTGGGCCAAGCAATGTTCGAGGTGGGCTACACAATGGAGGCTAGTGAGGTGTGCATGTGGCTGAAAGGCAGGTTGCTAAAGGCCAGAGATGGGGTATGCATTGCTTTGGCGTGATTGGATTTGGGCTGGAAAGTGGCTATGCGTGGTGTGAAGGCTGCCGCACTGTTTGTGGCGTTAGGGTTGCCATTGGATTTGGTTACGTTAATGCATGAACGCAGGTAAAGATTCCTGTGTTGTAGCGATGCACATCTTTGGTGGGGGTGGGGGGCAGAGTATTGAGTTGCGGTGCGAGTTGTCCAACAGGCCAGTCTGGCAGGTTCGAGGAAGGACACCTTGTTGCAGTAGTGTGTGCCCTAGATGGCTGAAGTGACCAGGTTTTCTTTCCCATGGCCTGTGGTTTCAGGGGCGGTCAATGTGGCAGGCTGCATGCATGTTGGGAGGAACGGGGCGGGAGGAGTCCAGGTAGGGAACTTGTTACTGTGTAGTCGGTATCAAGTAATGCCACATACCTATTGGGGGAGTCATGTGCGCTGCCTTCCCGGACCTGACATGGCCAGACAAGACAGGAGTCTTGTGCCTTTGATTGGGTCCTTCGGGGACGAATAGTCCAGGGGGTCCTTTCCAAGTTTCAACAGCAGGGCAATCTCAGCCTCTTCTAGTTTCAGGAAGAGCCCCGCAATCAACTGAGTGCTGGTAGACATCGAGGTAATGTGGTGGAAGAGAAGTGGCATATGCTTCATAGAAGTCTGCGGATAGGTCATGAGGGCCAGGATACCTCCTGTCTGGGATGCTTTGATAACCAAGTAGGTTTCTTTTTTAAAACATTTTTTTAAACTTTTGTTTTATTGACAGAGTGCAAGCAAATACAGACATTGAGCATCAATCGTCAACACAAGCGTATATGTTGTATCACAGTTTTTGTCAGTCGTGGGTTTCCCCTTATTCATATAAGGTTTAAATGCACACAACAATAGTTCTGGTTTTGTTCATGATGTCGGGTGTGTAGTCAAGGTCGAGTCATCGTCCTCTTCTTCATTAAGGTAGCTGCCGAAGGCAGTCCAATCATTTCTTGGGCGAGAATGCTCAGGCAATGAGGCAATGTACTCTTCTTCACAAGTTTGTGTCCAAGTGAAGGTACGGAAGGAGGGTCGTTTCCAACATTGCAGTATACACCTCTTGGCCACCATAATACCCACATTCAGAAACCCAGCCATTTTCTTGGTCTCATCGTTTGCCCATACACCGAACAACAATGCCATTGGATCGGGGTCAACTACCTCACCCACAATCTCAGAAAGTGCACCAAGAACCTCTCTCCAGAATGTGTCCAGTGCAGGGCATAACCAGAACATATGCACATGGTCTGCATTCTCGGCCTGACACCTCGGGCAAACCAGTATAGCAACACGGTTGAATTTGGTTAGTCTATGTGGGGTATAGTACACTCTATTCAATAGTTTGTACTGCATGCATCTATTTCGAGAATTTAGGGAAACCTTCCTCGTATGAGAGCACATCTTCTCCCACAGGTTGTCCGTGATTTCAAGGCCAAGCTCACCAGCCCAGGCCGTGCGGACGTTGAGGGTCCCGTCAGTGAGTTTTGCTAGTAGGATTTTATAAAGGGAGGAGAGTATTCCCCGACTAGCGCTAGAGTTAGCGATGTATTGCCGTTCGGGGAGCTCCCGTGCGAAAGATGACCACATGTTTTGGACTGCGGCCCGGAGCCTGTAGTACTGCAACATTTCCAGAGCCGAACCAGTGTGGCCAGGGCGCCATGTCTGTTGGGTGAGCAGTGGGATGTCTATACCAGTATGTGGCGAATTGTGCTTGGGCCGCTATCCAGTATAGGGTCAGGAGCTGCAAATCCCCCTCCTTTCGTAGGGCAAGGTCATGTTTCCATTTTTTATGGACCGCCCCGGTATGCCATAAGAATTGGGAGCCCAAAGTGTGGAGTTCGTCAAAGTAGCTCTGTTCCGGCCAGATCGGTACATTACTGAAGATATATAATAGCTTGGGCACCAGGATCATCTTAATCAACGAGAGCCTACCAGCCAGAGTGAGTGGCAGGGCACGCCGTTTGGTGACTTTGGATTCAAAGTATTTCGCCCCAGCGTTATAATTGTCAGTGATCAGAGCAGATCTAGATAATGTTATCTGGACCCCCAAGTATCTGATGCCACCAGGGACCAGCGGAGGGGGGATATTCACAAGTCGGTTGATGGGTTGCGCTGCTAAGGGGGAATATCTCGGATTTCGTATAGTTGATGGTAAATCCGGAGAAGGGGCACACTTTGATTATGTCCCCCAATATGGGATCTAAATGTATGGAAGGGTTCCTGACATTAAAATAGGACAATGTCCGCATACAACGATATAATATCTGAAGGATCAGCCAGGCGTATGCCTTTTCGGGAATGTCGTGTCCTGATATAGTCTGCCATCGGCTCGATGACCAATGCGAAGAGGATAGGGGAGAAGGGACAACCCTGACGCGTGTCCCTGCGCAGTTCAAATAATTGTGAGGTTAGAGAATTGGCTAGGACTCTTGCAGTGGGACAGGTGTATAGTACCTTAATGTGGTGGATCGCCTTTGGGCCGAACCCCATTCTTTCCAGGACTGCCCACATGTATTGCCAAGAGACCATGTCGAATGCTTTGTGCGCATCTAGCGTGACCGCCTCCATGCTCTGGTCGATTCTTGAGAGGACGTTAAAGAATCTCCTAATACTAAGAGTCGTCGAGCGACCGGGTACGAAACCACTTTGGTCATCATGGACGAGATACTGCATAATAGGGAGGAATCTATTGGCCAGAGTCTTTGCAATAATCTTTGTGTCTAGGTTCATAAGCAAATGAGGCCTATAAGACCTGCGTTCATCGCTGGGCTTGCCGGGCTTGAGGAGAACTGTTATAGTTGCTTCACGCATTGTTGGGGGGAGAATGGACTCGCGAGTCGCCTCAGACCATACCTCTAGTAACCTAGACGCCAGGATAGCAACATGTTCTTGATAGAACCCTGCGGTAAGATCATCAGGGGTCGGAGCCTTGCCTTGTGGTAGGTCAGTGATGGCTTTCACTATCTCGTCTTTGGTTATAGTTCCAGTTGTTTACGCGTGGTTTGGGATATAAGGGCCGTGGGGATTTGTTCGAGCAGGTCCCGGATATCCTATATGTTGTGTTCCTGTTGTGGAGTGTACAAGTCAGCATAAAATGATGAGAATGTCGAGAGCATCTGCTGGTCCGACCATTGTGGGACCCCTTTCGAGTACTTATTACATTCTATGCGAGTCCTGCCCACTTCCACTCGGATTAGCCTAGCCCGTGTTCTGCCAGGCCTTTTGCCCTCTCCATACTTCCTTGCCGCTACTGGTCGCGTCAAGTACTTTATCTCTCGCATTGCATGAGATTCGAACGTCTCTAATTTAGCTCTAATTTGGGCTAATTTATGTGGTGTTGCATTAGTCGCACACTCGCGCTCACGAGGCTTGAGTCTGGTTTCGGAGCGTTGTAAATCCCATGAAATGGCCATTCCCCTAATATAGACTTTGAAGGCCTCCCATCTAACCCCAATGGTAGTGTCCTGCTCTGAGTTGCAAAGAAGGTCCGTATGTCAGAGAGGATCTCAGCCCTGAACACTACATCAGGCAATGCCTCCGATTTGAAACGCCAGGAGTTACGAGGGGGCAGGGGGGGGCCGTTATTTCCAGATGCAACCTAACCGGTGCATGGTCGGAAAGGGTGCGAGTCAATATTCGAGAATCAATAACCTTACCAATTAAGTCGCCTGTGGTCAGAAATAGGTCTATCCTGGATGAGCCGTCATGGACAGAGGAGTAGAAAGTGTATTCTCGCAGCTGAGGATGAAGTGTCCGCCAAACATTTCTTAGCCCAACGGACATCATGTGGGCCTGCAATCGTCTAGCTGCTTGTGAGATGGCTCTGGGTGCCGCCGTACCCGATTTATCCAGGTGGGTGTCAAGTATGAGATTCATGTCCACCCCACCCTCCATCCCCTCCCGCCCCCCTGCCCCCCTCCCGCAGATTATAGGAACCCCTATGTATCCCATCAGTATAGAGGATATTTTATCATAGAATTCAGGAGTATCGACATTAGGGCCATAAGTTCACCAGCAGGCATTCCCGGCCTGTCATTATACAATGTATGATAACATATCTTACCCCTTCATCTATGAAGCTTTTTTTCAGCATGAATTTCACAGATTTATGAATCACAGTTAGGACTCCCCTGGATTGTGTAGAGTATGAAGTATAGAACCTGTTTGGGCCCCAGGAAGGTGCCAGGCATGATGCAAGGTGGCCGAGCGCATGCGTCTCTTGCAAAAGCAGTATCTTCACACCATGTCTCAGCGCGTATGCAGTGATCTTGCGGGCCTTCGTAAAATTACCTATCCCCCGGACGTTCCATGACATCAACTGAACAGCCATACCACTATTTCAGTGAACCTACCAGTACAGGCGACTGCGTGTGTACACATGTTTGACCATAGTGAAGCAAGTTTGTCTACCCAACGCCTGCCTTACCATACCTTCTCTGCCTTTTCTTAGTCTCCCCGCCCCACCCCTCCACCCTCACTGCACAACCCCCACTAGCAGTGTGTCCTTCCCTTCCCCCGCCCCCCTCCCAGAGATGAGCCATACCCAATCTGGCTCATCTACTGCGTCTGCCCAACAGGGGCAGGTGCACAACAATAACACAATGGAAAACAGTGCAGTCGCAATGGGGTGCGCCGCTGCCGTGTGGCCAGCTTACATGGGAACCTGTATGTTCCATTATATTTTTGACAACAAACATGGTGGTCGGGCATGCCCTCCCCCTCACCGCATTAGTAGTTAGGCGGTCGTGAGTTTGATTATCAGACATGAGAGGATGTGAACAAGGTGAAAGCAGTAACCATGAGCCGGGGCGACAAAACAATGCCAGTAGCTACACGGGTACTGTGGCGTGTAAACCATTGAACCGGTGTAAAGATACCAAACTGCTACAGTGAGGATGACCGGGGGCCATCCGAGATACTATCAGCAATACAGGCAAGTGCAATTGTATCAGGGTTACTAGGTACATATGATACTGAGGTGCATGGAACTGAAAGTTGGGTAACCAGCATAAAAGAAGCCTAAATTCCGGTAATTGTAACGGGATGCACACCCATATGGCAAATGTGGAAAAGTATCTGTGACATTCCCAGTTTTTAGCAAAAGGGTCAGGGTAGAACTAAACCTCAACAATCCCAGGAGATTGGCTTGGTTCTCCTGTTGTACCAGTCTTTTTTTTCCAACTGCCTCTTTGTATCAATGTCTTTAATTTTGTTGCTATTTATCTAGCATTATCTCATCTTATCTCTTGCATTGGCTCTTGTAATTCCTCTACAATATTCTTGGTTTTGATATTCTCTTTAGTGAAGTATTTATGCCGAGCTTCCTTGGATACTTCCTCACTAGTGAGGTTTTAGACCACTCACAGTCTATTGATCCGGGCTCTCTCAGCTTGGCTGGGGTTTCTGCCCACTTGATATTGCCCCACGTATGGATTCTCTTTGCCGGCACTTTCTGTGCTTGACAAGTTTGTCTGTCCTTCTCTCTGACAAGACTTGGTCGCAGTTTCTTGTCTTAGCAGCTTTTTGCTCATATAGTATTTCCCTTTTAGTATTAGATTCTGGTTTGGACCCTTCCCAGTCGGTGCTATTCAGGCCCTCCTTTTCTTCTCGTCTTCCATTGCCCCAGCAACCTTCTGCCTCTCCTGTTTTCCCCGCTACCGGCAGGTGAACGTTGCAGGATCTTGTATTCGCTCTGGTGCTCTTCTCTACAACTGGGTTTCTTTTTCCTTCTCTTCGTCGGTCCCTCGGATATCCTTCTGCCGTGTACGGCATGTTCTCTTAAAGAGATATTCTCAATCCCTTCATGATGGTTGGATCCATAATTGCCTTCAGCCAAACAAGTGTATGGTACAGTAGTCTTTGTAGCAATTGGTTCCATGTATGCCACTAGGTTGTGTGGCTTGGAGAGTTCCTCACAGGAACTTTAATTGTTCCCCACCACCCCCCTAAGGGTAGTCTCCCAGTGAGGTCCCACTTGCCCAGACCCCTGTGGAGGGTCTTGCAGAACACCCTCACCCCAGTCTCAAACGGGGACCTTCCCCCTTGGTGAGAGGGGATGAATATCCTGGATTCGTCACACGGAGCACCGATGGCGCCATCCATCAGCAGCTGATCGTCTCCACAATTGACATAAGAATGGGAGGCCGGCAAAGGCCCCCGGCTAAAGGATCTTTAGGCAGAATTTCAAGGTGCTTCGGGAACTTGAAGGGAGTGGCCAGCTTGAGAAGCCAACTTAAAAATGTAACCAGTTTATGCTTTCATCTTTGACCAAACTCTCACTGGTAATGGAGCTAAGCAGTGGCTTAGATTCGAGGGGGTAGGCTTGGTGAAGACAATTGACAAGAGCAAAGTATGTTAAGGAAAAGAAGAAAGTACAAAAATATCTCTCTCTCTATATATATATATATATATATATATATATATTTCTGATGTTTGTTAATCTGCTTAGAATCACATGCTGTCCATAGGTCCGACATCCAGTGGTCACTGCGGAGTATTGCATTTTGTTTTTCGTAGTCGAAAAGGGGACGTCGACAAGGCGTGTCTGTAACACTATCCCTATAGTGACGTGCGGTGTACCCACAATCCCTCACGCGTCGAGGTCCCTCAGATTGTTTTTTTCCGCCCAGCTTTTGGTAGCCTTTACGTGGAGCTCCTCGAGAGACATTGCAAAACATATTTCCTGTACCTTGGTCCTGACTTATTACATTAACACATAGATCCCTCCCCTCGACGTAGCTGCGAAGCTGTTTCTCCGCCGAACAAGATCTTCGGAGGAGACGAGACGGAGGAGATCCTTCGACGCTGCCGAACACGTGGCCTGGCCTCGCCAGCCAACATACATTAGGGAGATTGGGGGTGGAACTAACTTGTTTCTCTTCGAGAATGCCTTTCCTTTTCCCTTCCCTTTCCCTCGGGGTTATCACCACTAATTATTGCCTCCGCTATGGAGAGGACACCCTTTAGGTTTTGCCCGCGCTGCAAGGGCAAGTACACCTGGAAGGACAAGCATAAACGCTGTAATCGTTGCTTGCCCCTCGATCATAAAGAAGACGGCTGCGCGGCTTGTCAGCTTTTAAAACCCAAAATTCTAAAAGAACGTAGAGTCAAGAGGTGGGCGGCCTATGCCATGTCGAAGTCCGATTCCTCACCCGCCGCCGCCAAAAGTGACGAGGAAGGTGATAACACGACCTCTGTTGCGGACGTCTTAAACCTCTCAAGGGAGCGCTCACGCTCCTCGACGTCCGTCCCCGGCCCCGACGAGCTCGGCTCACGCCCTGCTTATGGGGATGAACACCCCGGCGACAAGGACGCACAAAAGACTCACTCCCATAAGCACACAACCCACGGCTCTTCTTCGTCGAAGACGAAGAATCCATCAGCCCCGAAGGAGACGCAGGGCACCCCGGCGTCTACCTCAGTCCGTAAGAGTCTAAAGCCCCACTCGCAAATGCAATCGCGACCAGCGACTGGGCTTTCCACAAATAAAGGCGCTACCCCAAAACCATCCGACGTAACGCTCCATGTAAGATCGCCCGTCGCAGTACAACACGCAATGCCCGTAACGTCGAGACCAGAAACCTCCACAGACAATTTACTTGTCGAGAGCCTAGCGAGGATTGTTTCTGCCAATACCCATAAGCGGACGACGAAAGACACGTCGAATGCCGTGCAAAGGGCTAAAGACACGCCGAAAAAGCAGAAGGGGAGCCAGGAACTGCCCCCTTCATCTAGAGGGACTCCTGGCCTACCGGAAGGCTTTTCAGAAGGCGACGGAAACCTTTCTATGGACGAGGAGAGGTCAAATCATTTCCATGCAGAAAACACTAATTCCCCCCCCCCCCCCCCCCCCCCCCCCCCCCCCAGACTACTCAGGGGTACCCCATGAAACTCTGGAGAGACTCCATTTCTGTATGGAGAAGATGGAAAGGTTTATGGAAACCCAAAACCTACCAACACCCAAGACCAAGAGAATGACCCCAGGAGGACCCCAGGGTCAAATTTCCTAGGCTGTTTAATCCTTCGCATGACGAATTAAATGTGTATGACCTCACTGAAGGAACAACATTTTCAGGAAGAGGATGAATTTTTGGGTGTAGAGGAAGAACGAAACCTAGAGGAGGAGGGTTTTCAGGAAGATCCAGATACAGGTGCAGGGGGCTTCGGAGAAGAACTAGAGGTAGTTACCTCACACCCCTGCCAGTCCCCATCAGCGTACTCTGACCCCGATGCCATAACCCTATCTCCTCCCAAAGACTCGCCTATTAGGAACACATCTCCTATAGATGACCAACCTACGTTTAATGCACTGTTGCGCAAAGCAGCAGCACATTTCGAAATAGACACAGGGGAGACCTCTCCTGACATTGACTTTGTGGAAAAAGTAATTAAGGAGAAACCCCCTGTCAGACAAACCATTCCACTTCTTGCCTCAGTAAAAAGAATCACCCCTTATCTATCCACTCCTGCGTTGGTCAGAGGGGTCAACCCTCGAATAGAAAAACTCTTCAGTGCATCTCCTTCTGACCCTTTATACGTCAGGGCCCACTCCGTACCAGACTCCCTTGTAGTAACAAATACAAGGAAGAGGGCAGGGGTTGCCACTGTCCACCAGCGAGGCACCTCCAGACAAGGAGGGGAAAAGCTGTATGCCCTGCGCTTTCTCGGCAAGGATCGCTAATAACAACTCTTTACTAGCAAGCTACGCAGACGCACAGTGGAGCAAGCTTCGTAGCGACGCTGAAGAGGCACCAGTACCCCTGCGTACACGCCTTCTAGCCACAATCACGGAAGGGACACTAGTGAACCAAAGCATCGTTAAAAACACTTTAGATGCTGCAGAGACTGCTGGGCGTTCCCTAGTCCAAGGGATACTCCTCAAACGCCATGTCTGGCTGCACAATTCGGGATTTAAACCTGAAACACAGTCTTCCCTGATCAACAAACCTATAGAGGATACCAATCTCTTTGGTAAGGCAGTTGATGAGGCTCTAGAAAATGCTAAGAAGGAGTTTGACACAATCAAGACCCTTGACCAGATTTCTAGGCCCCCGAACAGACACGGCTATGGCAATAAGCGCCTTTTTCGTGGCCAACGCCAGCAGCAGAATCAACAACAACAATACTCTGCCAACAACTGGTCCTCTAACCAGGGTAATAGTGGCCAGTACAATCAGAGAGGCCAACGCCGTGGCAAGGGGAGAGGCCGGGCCTCTACCCCTAGAGGCTCCCAGTCCAGTAACAGCAAATGACCCGAAGATTCGGGTCCCCTCCCATGCATCGCCGGTCGGGGGCTGGTTAACATCGTTTCTTCCAGCATGGGAGGGAAAAACATCAGGCGGTTGGGTACTATCAACCATAGCCCGTGGCTACTGTACAGAATTCAACAGTTCCCCAACATACAAACCCCCATGGGGACGACACATGACACCAGAACACCTCACCATCCTTCTACAGGAAGTGGAACAGCTACTGGAAAAAGGAGCTATAGAGGTCGTGCCTCTACCTCAGGTAACGGAAGGTATTTATTCAGTGTACTTCCTTGTACCCAAAAAGGACCTAACCATGCGCCCTGTATTAGACCTGCGCCCAGCGAACAAATTTGTGAAACCCCAAAAGTTTTGCATGGTAACCTTACAGGAAGTAATCCCCTTGCTATCTCAAGGGGATTACATGACAACACTGGACATGAAAGATGCATACTTTCATATTTTAATGTTGCCAGCGCACAGAAAATACCTCGGGTTCATGATAGAGAACAAACACTACCAGTTCAGAGTGCTACCCTTCGGGATAGCATCAGCACCAAGGGTATTCACGAAAGTACTGGCAGTGGCAGCGGCCCATCTGCACAGGTTGTCCATCCCAGTATACCCTTACCTCGAAGATTGGCTCATAACAGGGGATTCTTACGAAACATGCTTCTCCAATACCCAAAAGACTGGAGACCTTTCGTTCCAACTGGGCTTCTCCATCAACGAGAAGAAGTCCAGCTTAGACCCCAGCCAGATCAAACAATTCCTAGGGGCTCTAATTCGAACAAAGGACGGCCTCGTCTTCCCCTCTAACGAGAGGGTCCAAAACATGCTGTTTCAGATATGTGGCAGGTCGAGAGGTGACGGTACGCGAAGCAATGCGCTTGCTATGAATGATGGCATCATGTATTTATTTGGTACCTCACGCGCACCTGCGCATGCGCCCAATGCAAGAGTGGCTCAACAGCCAGTGGTGTCAGGCCAGCGGACAATGGGACGATCTAGTGGTGGTCTCGCAGGCCTTGGTTCTCTCGCTACGGTGGTGGACAAAGGAAAACCTGCTAATAGGGAAACCTTTTGCCACACCCGCAGTGGAAGCCACTCTAACCAGAGACGCATCCCTCACAGGATGGGGGGGCTCACCTATCCCATCAGACTGCCCACGGAGTGTGGACTCCGAGCGTAGCATCCAAGCACATAAATCTACTGGAGTTACTGGCGGTGTTCAAGGCACTGAAAGCCTTCCAGGAACACCTACAAGGAAAGACGGTGATGGTCCTCACTGACAGCACCATAGCCATGTACTACCTCAACAAGAAAGGGGGAACCCACTCTCCAGGACTGTCCAAGCTGTCCCAGAACATCTGGAAGTGGGCTCTCAGACACATGTTCCTACTGTCACAACATGTATCAGGGGAACTCAATCTGCTAGCAGACGAACTCAGCAGAGATTTCCCCCTGCCCGCACAGTACGAATGGCGATTACACAAAGACATCGTCTTCGACGTCTTTACACAGCGGGGTTTCCCAGAAATAGACCTGTTCGCAACTCTGGAGAACTCACAATGCCTAGATTACACCTCCAGGTACCCTCAGAACCAGTCCAAGGGGAACGGTCTATCGATTCCATGGTCAGGGAAATTTGTTTACGCTTTTCCCCCCGACTCCCCTTCTCAACAAGATTGTGCACAAGATGCACCGGGAACAAGCCACCATAATACTAGTGGCCCCTATGTGGGCCCGGCAACCATGGTTCGCTCATCTGATGGAGATGTCTCTGTCTCCACCAGTGAAACTGCCATGCCCGTACAACATGCTGTCACAGGACAAGGGCAGGACACTGCATCCATGCCCTCACATTTACAACTTCCACAAAGGTGCATGGACATCCTCAGGGAAGCTAGAAAACCTAACACTCGTCACTGTTATTCTAGCAAATGGAAGAGATTTGTCATCTGGTGTAGAGGAAGAAGCATCAACCCCGTTGACTGCTCTCCCACACAAATTGTTCTGTACCTGACCCATTTGCTGGACTCAGGTTTAGTATTCAATTCTATTATAGTCCACCTAGCGGCACTTTCTGCATACACCACTTCCCAACTCAGTGTCATGGTGGAAAGTCCCAGTGACCAAGGCCTTCATGGAAGGGGTAAAGAGGATACACCCTCCAATAGCAAACCCAGCTCCCGGCAGGGACCTAAATGTGGTACTCACCAGGCTCATGGGTTCACCCTTTGAACCCATGCACAAGGCAACTCTTAGACCTCACTCTTAAGACTGCTTTTCTAATAGCTATCACCTCCATTAGGGGAGTAAGTGAACTACAGGCTCTTTCTGTTCTAGACCCCTTTGTAACGGTTCACAGAGATGAGGTGGTTCTACACACACACCCAAGGTTTGCACCGAAATTCATCTCGAAATTCCACGTCAACCAGTCAATAGAACTACCAACGTTCTTTCAAAATCCCTTAAATCTAGGAGAAAAGAGCCTGCACACACTTGATGTGCGCAGAGCTGTCATGTTTTATATGGAAAGAACTAGACCACTGAGACAGACTAATCAGTTCTTTGTCTCGGTGGAAGCAGGAAGAGAAGGAGATGCAGTATCTAAGTCCACTATATCTAGATGGATTGTTCAATGCATCGCTCTCTGTTATACTCTTGCTAAGAGAGAACTACCCTTCAAGCCAAGAGCACACTCTACTCGTGGCACTGGGGCATCCATAGCATTCATTGCAAATGTTCCCCTGGAGTCCATCTGCAAAGCGGCAACCTGGAGTTCTGTACACACCTTTACAAAACATTACTGTCTAGATGCCCACTCTAGAGCTGATTCCCAGGTGGGACAAGCAGTATTAAGACACCTTTTCTCTACTGTTCCTTCTCACAACCCACCTCCAACTCCGGGTACTGCTCGCTAGTCTATGCACAGCATGTGATTCTAAGCAGATTAGCAAACATCAGAAGACAATGCATTACTTACCGTAAAATCATTTCTGATGGTTGTATCTGCTTAGATTCACATGCGCCCACCCTTCCTCCCCGCTCGGATGGAAGGAACATAGACATCCTTTTATATCTCTCTCTTTTCTGTACTCACTCACGTCTAGAAGGCTCCCTCAGGGCAGAAAAAATACAAACAGATGGACCTCGACGCGTGAGGGATTGTGGGTACACCGCACGTCACTATAGGGATAGTGTTGGACACGCCTTGTCGACGTCCCCTTTTCAACTACGAAAAACAAAATGCAATACTCTGCAGTGACCACTGGATGTCGGACCTATGCACAGCATGTGAATCTAAGCAGATACAACCATCAGAAATGCTTTTACGGAAAGTAATGCATTGTCATATATATATATATATATATATATATCTATGTGTATGTGTATATATATATATATATATATATTTGTGAAAGTGTGTTTGTATGTTCGGGGTTGGCTGCAGCCCCATAATAGTTGGTGGTCTGACATTTTGTCCCATGGTTGGCATACCAGTCTGGGTTGTACTGGCGGTATTGACATTTCACCAACCCCACCCATTCGCCCTGCACAGGGCGGGGTCTGGCCCTGTGCTATCAGTATAGGCGTTTTTGTGAGATTGACGTTTTTCAATTATTGGCAGTTATGACACAAAAAACATACAGAAGGTTATAGCAGACCCCCACGTGCATGTTGGCTACAGACCCGGGCAATGCTGGGTGGTACCGCTAGTACTATTGAATAGACATAGGAAATCAGTAAAATAAATATGCTACTGGTAAGTAAAGTCACTACCAAACACATGCACCACGGATTTGTAACGGAAGCACTGTGTACTGTAGATGTACAATGTCGGGGAAGAAAAGATTACGTGCCTTAGGTAGTCTAGAAATAAATCTGCAACAAGAGCAGCCCTTTAAAAGTCCAATTGTAGCTTATTTCTAGTTCATTCTATTATCAGCAGTTGTTCAAATTAAGCAAATTCTTGTAAAAAATAACAGTAGAAATGTTCCAAACTGTCGTCCATCTATTGAAAGGGTAGAGTACTGGACCGTAGATGACAAGAATGGACTCTTGCCCCATGATCCAGGGCCAGTAAGGTAGCTCCTTTTTAACTTGAGGGATTTTTTGCTCTGTGGGGACTTCTTGAAAGAGATACAAATTATCTTGCAACACTCTGGAGCATCAAATTGGTAGAGACAAGAAGGCTTGCCATATGCAAATCGAGGTGGACATTGTTGTTATGTTAGGTCACTTATAAGGCTCCAAAGGCATCCAGGCGCCATAAAGAAAGGATGAAGTGCTGCCTATCTTATTACACAAACAAAAAGGTATTTAACTGTTTTCTAAAGATCAAATGGAGGTGGAGTGTTGGCTGGGTGTTGGTTGCCAAAACACTCCATTCTACTGCTATGGCTCTTGCTGAGTCTTTCCACCAGCTTCCTTGAAGGAGGTGACTGTTTATAAGCCCCACTAGGACGCAGACCGTCCGCGGAGTGTTGGATGAGTGTTGGTTGCCAAGACACTCCATTCTGCTGCTAATGCTACAGCTGGTGCGGAGTCTTTCCACCAGCTTCATTGAAGGAGGTGACTGTTTAAGCCCCACTAGGACGCGGAGTGTCGGCTGAGGGCTTGGTGAGGGCTGTGATGGAGCCAGCCTTGATTAAACCTGCCCTCAGAACATGGAGCCGCACTAAGCTGCCTGCTACACATACCGAGGAGAACTACGAACAGCGTCCGTTGACCAACGCTGCCCTCGTCACATCTCGTAAGCGGTCTCTTGCAATCCAACCAAGCAAGCTGTGGAGACTGACGAGTAAGCAGACACAATGGATCCAGCTACTTACTAAGCCATATGTGAGCAAAATAATCACAATTCTCATGGAACAAATCTTTCCGCATTCTCTTCAACTCACCTTGCACAGGGTTGCTGGCAAAACTTGCGCGTGCACAGGACGCTGACTCTGTACTGGCGATGTTGGAGGGTGCGGTTTTTTCGAACAGCGATCTGTGAGGAGCGGAAGGAAGGAGCGCCAGTGAGACCGACACAGACCCGACAGAGAGAGGCGAATCCCCGGCCCTCGTCCCATTTTCCAATGAGGCACATGACCCTAGGTCCTTGGCGCCCAGGGTGGGGTTGACGCAGGTGCTGGGAACAGAAATTAAGCACAGGCAGGCTCCCTGTACAGACTCTCCCATTTAGATTGATGCTCTGGGCTTTTTCTAGGATAGCGCCATAGAGGTGACGCTCGAGCAATCTTCTCTACCCCCTGAGACCTTGCCCACTTGTCAAACGTTAAGTTACAACATGTCGGGCAACCTTGAGCCATCAATCGAACCTGCAAAACCTGCGCTTGCACCTGAGTCTTTTAATACAACTGCACAAAGCACTCGTACAGTTCCTAAATCAAGTTCCAAATCAAACACAAAAATCTTGTTACCTCTGACACAAGATAACATTATTTTTAAAATGCTGTATTGAAAGATGCTACAGTGTCCCAGCTCAAAGCACAGGGGCTCAGACAAAATCATTATCTGATTTAAAATCCATAAAATGGCACTTCAAACCTATCGAGCTTCCCGTGCCATTAACTGATCAACCTATGCCAAACCACAAGGTTACAACTATGGTTCGGGCAGAGTATGATACATGGCGAGAGGTAACTGGCACTGAACTTTTACAAGCATCCGGTCGCTGTGAGCCAGTGGCGACCACTGCAAGACCATCAGTTGCGTGCCGTGGAAATGGAACTACCGACACAATTCCTGAACCCCTACCAGAGGCAATTTCCCAAGATGTTCAAAATAGAGACCAAGACATGACGGTCCAAGCCATGCCAAATGAAGTGTTAACACAGCACAAACTCCATTGCCTAAATAACACTTTAAAACCTCAGGACCGTGATCTCTTCCTGAGGCCAAATGGATTATCCTAAACCTACACGCCTCACAAGCGAAGGGTGAAGCGTGAATTGCAGAAGTAGAATCAAATAAATCTGTTACTCAAATGGCACCACAAAAAAAAGTGAAATCTAACGTTCCCCAGAGCCATCAAGCACAAAACTCAACAGAAGCGAAAATGAGACATGAGGATCAACATAAACAAGCCCAATTGCCTCCAAAAGTGTTGAAAGCCAGACTCTGCCTGAATACAATGAATCAGGAATAACATAATATTCCAATAGCGACAACTCTGAAAGCTTGGATATCCAAAGAGTGCCTGTCCGAGAAAATGAAAAACATAAAAGATCCTCTAAAAGTTCAAGTTACTCTGCAAAATGGCAGGCTCAATACAAAACACAGAGGACACCCAGGCGATCCTAGAACAATTGACAAACTTTCAATCAGCTATTGGGGCAACTCTAACCATAACTCTGGCCTCCTTCCTTAAACTCTACGAAGCACTCCAGGACAACTATAAGGACCAGACCACACTTCTAGCCCTCATGCAATCCAAACTAATATACATCGAGTTAGATATTGAGGCGACAAAAGAAAGAAGAGCCAAAGAAAAGGAGTTTGAAAACATCATTTTCGAGACCTTGATTAATTTAATGGAGGACGCTCTTGAGGACAAAAGAACATTTCTGAGAGGTTTCAGTGACATAGTGAACTTTGCCACCTCAGAGGATACTACCAACAGGAAAACCTCATTGCTTTACAAGGATCCCCACACAGTCGGTGAGATTGTCACAAATACAGGATCAAATGAAAAATCCAGCGAGGTCTTGGCATCTAAACTGCATGTAAATCAACCAATAAACAATACATCAGGGTCATTGTCACAGGCTGAGGCACAGGTAACATCAGAACTAACCTCATCATGCCACTTGCAACCTACACAAGAACAATAGTCAATTGATCCTAACCTGCAGACAAACAATTCCACATGAAGGAGGTCAAACTCCAAAAAGAAATCAACTGGCCTCACAAAGTTTTTACAAACAATAGCACCAACAGACTACGCCTCTCCACCAAAACACTCCCACAGCTAGAGGCAATGATAAGAACGTAGATAAATACCAACAGTTCAGGAATCAACTATGATTCATGTCTAAGCGCCTTCAGAACAACAAACACAACAAGCTTGAAAGGACAGATACAAAGACAACATCATTATGACCATGTCATAGCTGAAAAAACAGTTAATAAAAGATCTTTGAATAGCAAAAATCCAAGATCTAAAGATGACTGGAAAATAATCAAAGAAAGTTCTAACAAAGTATCATAACTGGGCGAAAGCACACACAGCTCAGTTGTACCAACAAGACTCGATGCGAATGATCACGGCAATAGCAAACAAAAGGGCCTATTTTTTCTGGTCCCTAATACATGAGTTATGCTCAGGAGGACATGAACAGATTAACCCAATCCACGAAGCAACATGGTTACAACATTTTGGCACCATCTATGAACATATGAGCTCTAATTCAAGCTTCACATCTCAATCGCTAGGCACAAAACCATGAGGCATAAATTTCTCCAGAAATGAAATCCTTGGGCTAATCAAAAATCTAAACTCTTCTCGAGCACTGGGACCCGATGAATTGACAAATTCCATCCTAAAACAAAATCCGGAACTATGTGCTGACTTATGCAACATACTCTTCACAAGAATAAACAATAAGCAGATTCCTGATTCCTGGAAAAGAGCCATTGTCATACCAATTTTCAAAAAGGGGAACCGAACAAAATTGGAAAACCATCCTCCAATCTCTTTACTGGATGTCGTAGGAAAATTGTATGCAGGAATCTTGTCGAAGAGACTAAAGGAATGGCTAACGAGGACTGGAAATCTTGATCAGCGACAGGCCGGATTCATGGAACATGTCGATTGTGGCGTAAACTTTCTGTTACTCAATTTGTTGAAATTAAATATAGTAAACGACAACCAAAAGCTATTTATGGCATGCATTGACATGGCAGCTGCCTTTGATTAAAATTGATCGAGGAATTCTTTGGAACAAATTAAGAGACAAGGGCTGCCCGTCAATTTTTTTAGCAGAATCTCTCCACTCCAATACCTCCCTCCAAGTGCGACTTGACTGTAAAGGAAATCCCAGTCAACACCACCAGAGGGCTGAAACAGGGGTGGCCCATGGCATCGATTCTATATAATTTCTTCATCTTGGACATCAAAGAAGGGCTAAGGCCGGAAAGATCCTACTCCCCCACGAATAAACAAAACTCTGTGGGTCATCTGCTAAATGCAGATTACCGAGTTCTACTAGATTTGACAGCCATTGGCCTTCAAAGAAAACTCAATGCTTTACAGGACTACGTAGAAGCTAACAACAAATTAACGCTGACAAATCAGAAATTTTGATCTTCAAGAAACCTCAGACAAAAATGTTCAAACCCTTAAAATGGTGTCTACAGGACTCCCCAATCAATGTATCAAGCAGCACAAAATATATGGGAGTAATAATCAGCTCTGACTGGAGTGACAAGCCATGGAGCACAAGCCTGGAGCTAAAAATTGACCAATTGATAGCTCAAGCCCTAATACTAAAAAATAAATTTGGAAAATTCTCCCTACAGCCTACAGTAGACTTTTACAACCAAAAAGTAATTCTGACAATTGCGTATGCAGGTTACACCTGCCTAAGGTTGCCCTGGAAAATATGGGAAAGGCTGGAGGCTAGATTTTGGAAAAGACTTCTAAGACTGCCAAACTGTATACCAACAGGCGTGATCAGACACAAACTGGGTCTCAACTCCATACTCGTGCATGTGTTATGGAAAACTCCTAACAACATATAGAAAAGTGGAATTAACAGATTGCCCACTCCAATACAAAATATTGAAACTTCAAAATGAGGTGGAGTAATGAATGCAAATACATTTTGGGAAATCTTTGCGTCAACGTCGAAAGATTAAACACCAATCCAAAAAAAGCAAAAATAGCACTGCTAGCAGCGGATAGGCACAAACTGAAAACAACATTCCCAGACAATCCAAATCACATACTCCATCAACCAAATTGGTTAACTTTCCAAAAAATCTTCCTAACTATCTGAACAAGAGCCCAAATCCCAATCATAGAGATGCAATCCTGCGCTTCCGGCTAAACATTCTAAAAACAAAACAAACACTAAGAAAATATGGTTTGACAACGTATGTCGCCTATGTAACAAACACGAAGAATCGCTCCAACATCTACTCATGTTCTGCAAGGATCTAAAAGCAGAAAGAGAGAAACTAATTCAACCAGTGCTGCCAGCGTCGTGTAAGTTGGACTCTGATTCTTGGTGGGAAGCTTTGTACGTTGATATAAATAATCAAACAGTGAGAGAGAGGTCTAGGCAGAAGTAATGCAAAAAAGACTATCTGGGCAAACTGATAAGCACTCGACCATCGCCAACACTCGAGTTGCTGGAACACATAGCAAAGCGTGAATCAGGAACTGATGTCGCCAGACCAGAACGGCAGAAACAGATTAAAATGATGACATCATAACTGACAATGAGAGGATTTATGACTGCTTAAAACGTTTGGGTATGTAGAAATGGCCATTTTCTGAAGACAAAGCAAACATTTTGTATTCATTTACACTAAATGCTTAAATAAATAAAAAAAATAAAAAGATCAGATGATCTTCAGTATTTCTTAGATGTTCGGATAGGGCATTCCAAGCCCGCGCAGCTTGTACGTGAAAGGCACAACCATTTCCGCGAGCTCTCTTAACGCGATCTACGTCTAGAAGACAGGCTTTAGCACAGCGAAGATTTCTTTTGGGTTGATAACATCTCAGCCTGTTCTTAAGATAGACTGGGGCATCACCATAGACACATTTATGGCAGGTGGTCAGCAGCTCAAACTGAACTCTGGCTGAGACCGGCAGCCACTGGAGTGTCTTTCTGGCCACTGATGTGGGTGGGGGGGGTTCAGTACTGCTCATCTGGTATACAATACGCACAGCAGCATTCTGAATCTTCTGTAATTTTCAGATGTCAGTCTTCCTGGCTCCCCCTAGGAGAATGTTACAATAATCTACTCTCAGGAGTATCACGGCTCTAAACATTTTTTACAATTTTCTTCCGAGACTAGTGGGGCCACTTGTCGTATCACCTTAAGATGGTAATTGGTGCCTTTCACAATTGCATCCACTTGGGCACCACTATCCAGACTAGTTTCTAGTTAGGCGCCCAAGGTCTTTACCTTAGGTACTACTGTGATCTGACTGCCATTAATCAGGAAGTTCGTATAGACCAAACTCAGCTTCTCTCTGGCTTGTCTATGGCTCTATAACATTAGCTCGGTCTTAGTCGTGTTAAGGCATAGCCAGTTGGTAGACATCCAGCTCTTAACGATCTGGTAGACCGAGTCCAGCGTCTGTTGGTCTTTGTCATAGTCGCCACAGCTCTCCAGTGCCAATTGTAAATCATCTGCGTAATTGCAGAAGAAAAGACCCAGATTTTCCAGGTGCAAGCATAGTGGGATGATATAAATGTTAAAGAGCAGGGGGGAGAAACATGCCCCCTGGGGGACTCCACAGGTGGTAATTTTGGCATTCCCATTAAACTCGGGAGCTACATCCTTCGAGAAAAGATTTGAGCCAATTTATAGCCTCCACTGAGAGGCCCTCAACAGTGGCCCAGGATCCTGTGGTCCAGCAAGTTGAAGGCTCCCGATAAGTGTAACATCATCAGCATCCCCGACAGCTAGACTTCAGGTCGGAGAGCATGCGTGTCTGCAGGTCCAGCAGGGCACTCTCAGTGCCGTGGAAACTACAGAAGCCTGATTGTTTATGTAGTATACCCATATCTGAAACATGAGTCTGAAGCTGCAACATTGTCAATAAGTTTCAAGAAAAAGAGAGCGTGTTGGTAAGTGGCCTCAAATTGGCTGCAACATTGGGGTCTAATCCCGCTTTCTTTAGTAGTGGTGTAACTGCTATGTTTATCAGGGGGAGAATGCTGCCGGTTCGGAAAGATGAATTTACAAATCTGCAGAGGAACGGAGCGAAAATATCATTTTGTTCCAATATTATCTTGGATGAAAGGAGTTTGCCCAGGCAGCTAATAGGATGCATCGTCCTCAGGATGTTGTGAATTTCTGCCGTAGTATGCTCCCTGAACCTAAAACTGGTCTGGGATTTCTGTGGGGCTTGCTCCCCATCTTCCAAGAATTGAGGGCCAGTTTTCTAATTAGCATTTCCCTCATCATTTCCCTCATTACTTGGGTTTTCAGTGATAATGGTGGTATGTAAAGCTGTCATGGTTAATTCTTCCTGGATTTTTCTTTGAGCAGTTTTTAATATATCAGAAAAGTCTTTCTGCACTCTGTTATAGTCTTCATTCGTTGGTTTAATAATGAGTGAGGTTGGTACTCGTGGGTTTCTCCGAGGACCTAAGGAGTCTGAACAGTTCCTTAGTTTGGTTCCCAGCCTGGAGGATTTTTTTCATGGTAAAAGTTACATTTAGCTTCCACAATTTTAATTTTATACTCCTTTGCCTTGTGCTTCCTGGCTGCCAAGTTTTCCGGAGTGTCATCTTATAACCAAGTATGTTCCACCTGCCTTTTTATGGGTTTTAATTCTGCCAGCGCAGGTGTAAACCATTGATGATGGTTGGGGTTATCTCTGACAGTTCTAGTTTTCAGAGGTGCCACCGATCCAGCATACTTTAAATGTCTTCATTTTAAGTACTAATAAGAACTTCCGGATGGTCGGAGCAGCTAGTTTTGGATATTATGATCTCTAGGCATTTTGCGAGAATAGGTGTTGTAACAGCTTTTGGGTTCCTATTAGGCACTTTGCGCCCAGGGTCGTGCATTTTTAATAGGGGAGAAGGGAGTGTAAATTGGAAGGAAATTGAGAAATGGTCCGACCAAATGCACGGTGTAGTGGTTGTTATCTCGAAGGATGTTTCCACTTCCCACCCAATCAAGGGTATGACCTTTTATGTGTGTTGGTTCACAGTTGTGTATTGTTATCTGAAAGGTTGAAGACTCCCAATATCACTAGAGCAGAGTAAGCTGTCAGAAGCGGGGTTACAACATCTATGATCTCCTCATTAAACTTAGATTCACCTGATGGGCGATAAATTAGAACCAGGTTAATGCTGTGATTAGAATCAGGAAGCAGTTTGATATGTATTAAGTCGCAACCTACGCATTGTATTTTTGCTTCGTAAATACCGAGCTCCTTTTTGCATGTAACAGCCAAACCCCCTCCAAGGCTCCCCTCCCGGTGCTTCCCGAAGAAAACATCGCCGGGGGGTGTCACCTGTTCAATGGTAGGGCCGTTTACATCCGTAAGCCAGGTTTCGAAGGGATTGTGTCCTCCGACGTATTCCTTATCTTAGATAGAAATCCTTCAGCTTTGCTGGCCTCGGAAAATTTTTTCGCCAGAGGGCGCTGCGCGTCGATGATCGCCGAGTCGATGACCCTCGACGGCCTCCGTGCCGACGTCGACGTCATCCTGCCTATAAAGGCCGCACGCAGCGTCCGTTGCTCAGTTCCGTTTTTCCGCGCTTCGTTGTGCCTCGGAACACCGTTGCTACAGTTCTCGTCAAGATAACGTATATAATAACTACTATTTACCTCGATATCGATGGCATCCTCCTCCGACCCGACGACCCCTCGGTCCGGTTTCAAAAAGTGCCGAGACTGCGGGAAGAAAATGTCGTTGACGGACCCTCACAGGGTCTGTTTGTGGTGTCTGGGAATCACGCACCAGAGTTCGGAGTGTGAGGAATGCCTTTCCATGACGGCGAAAGCCTTGAAGGAGCGTAGGGGGAAGCTCGAGAGAGGTAGGTCAACTTTAACTTCCTCGAAAGCTTCTTCGGTAGAGTCGAGACGTTCGTCTCCTCACCATAAAAAACACTCTCGATCTAGATCACGAAGTGGCTCCCACCACTCGTCGACATCGAGACACTCGAAGAAGAGACGTAGGAGATCCCCTTCGTCATCTTCGTCGAGTTCTCCTGAGAGAGTTCATTGCCCCACAAAACGCAGCTCGCAAGCTGAGTGGGAGGAATTCAGGAAAAAGATGCTAAGCGTCTTCGAGAAAGCGGCCTCGTCCCCCTCGAAGACAGCTGAGGGTGATACCCCGGGTAAAAAACCCAAAAAATCTAAACGCCGCGAGTCGCAGTACCCGGCGGAAAAGTCAACCCGAAAGCGCCTCGAGCCATCGGGAGATAAAGCATCATCGACGCCATCGTCGAAAACTCCTTCGAAACAGAGGTCGGCGCCATCGACGCCGTTGTCGAAGGATTCATCGGCGCATCAGTCGATCGAGTCGACGCCGACGTCGACGCCGATATCGACGCCGGTGAAGGAAAGAACCACGGCTACTCCACAGCCAACGGTTAGACAAAAGACCTCCGACTCGACGCCGAGAACGTCGACGTCGTTCTCGAGCAGGACTCCGATCCTTTCGAGTTCTTCGAGGCCTAGTACACATTTCTCGACGCTTTTCACGGCGCCTTCGAGTACTTTCACGTCGGTGTCGACGACATCGACGTTTTCAAGGCCTGTGATGATGGCTCCTTCTGCATTGGAAATGGGGTTTATACCATTCCAAAAACCAATGTATCCCCCTTTAACCTCGATTTTTGAGGAAAGGGAGGATTCAGACCAAGATATTGATTTACAGAGGACCACATCACCAGAGCCAGAGACTTTCGCCTCTGAGGAAGGAAGATTAAAAAATCTTCAGGATGCACTTCAGGAAGCTAGTGGCTTGGACACTTCTCCTGAAGCAGAATTTATCAAACCAGACCCAGGAGAACATGCGGAGACTCCATATAGAGCTCTGATGTCTAGAATCATAGAATTTATGGGTTGGTCTGCACCTTCTCCTGCCTTTCAGCAGGATGACCTCACTGACATACTGGACAAGGGCCCACAGGAGGATCCTGTGGTTCCATTTCACTCTGCTCTACAGAGAAGGATTTTGACAAACTGGGAAACGCCAGAAATTATCCCGGCAGTAAATAAAAAACTGTCAACAAAATACAGGGTGGCTAGTTCTGACCCTGAATATTTGTCAAAACACCCTACTCCTGAGAGCTTGGTTGTACAGGCTGCAACCTCATCAGGCAGCACATCTGCATACCCCACTGCTCCGCAGGATAGGGATGACAAAAAGTATGATGCCATGGCTAAGAAGGTTTTTTCTGCCTGTAGCATGGCGTTAAAGTCTATTAACGCGACCTGTACGCTCGCTAGGTTCAGCCACACCCTTTGGGAGTGCGCTTCATCAGCGGCTGACTGCCTCCAAGAAGGAGAGGAAAGGGACGCATTTTTAAACATCATCAGGGATGGTAAAGATGCGATGTGCGAGACCCTACAAACTGGCCTAGATTCTGCTGACAGTATCAGCAGGGCCATGGCGGCAAGTACCACAATCCGCAGGCATGCGTGGTTGAGGAAGTCTGGTTTTGCCTCTGACGTGCAGACCAGGCTTTTGAATATGCCCTTTGACGGTTCTACCCTCTTTGGAAAGAAGGCGGATGACAGTTTGGAGAAACTGCAAACGTCCAAGGCAGCAGCCAAGTCATTGGGAGCTGCTATCCGTCAGAATACCTTTCGTCCTTCGGGATCATCGTGGAGAGGACGGTCCTTTCGTTACTATTCCTCATATGGAAGGGGCAGGGGACGACCGGCTCAAAGAGGCCAAGGAAGATTTACCCGTGGTGGACGGGGTAGGGGAAAGAAAGCCGCACCCGCAGGAGCAGGAGCCACTTTACCTTCGGCAACTGCATCAGCCGCTTCAAAACCACTCTGAGGTCTCCCCTCACAGAACACCAGTAGGGGGCAGGTTAACTCACCATCTGACGGAATGGCAGGCTATTACGTCAGATGCTTGGGCTCTGGAGACAGTGGCCCAAGGTTACTGCCTGCCCTTCCTACATATCCCTCAGAGTCATCCACCGGGGAACAACCCTTTGAAGCTTCCAGATCCGCTCCTCTTGCAGGAGGTTTTAGACCTGCTAGAGAAAGGTGCCATAGAACTGGTACCTGTAGCGGAAAGGAACAAGGGTTGGTACTCCCCCTACTTCATAATACCGAAGAAGGACGGAGGACTGAGACCCATCTTAGACTTACGGGAATTGAACAAATTCCTCCGAAAGGACAAGTTCAAGATGGTGACTCTCTCTCAGATCCTTCAGGCCCTCCAGCTTCAGGACTGGTTGGTATCTCTAGACCTCCAGGACGCTTATTTCCATGTGCCGATCCATCCCAGGCACAGGAGATACCTGAGGTTCGCAATTGGCAGCTCTCATTATCAATTTCGAGTTCTGCCATTTGGGCTAACCTCCGCCCCGAGGGTCTTTACCAAGCTAATGTCGGTTGTGGCTGCAAGTCTAAGGAGGGAAGGGATTCATGTCTACCCTTACCTAGACGATTGGTTGATCAGAGCTGTATCTTCGGAACAGGCTCAGAGACAACTAGATTATGTTTGCCACTTCCTTCACAAGCTGGGCTTCTCCCTCAATTTAAAGAAGTCACAGATGATACCATCACAGAGACTCCAATTCATTGGAGCAGTCCTGGACACTTCCCTGGGAAAAGCCTTGCCACCAGAGGTGAGGGCTCGAGATATTCTGCAGATGGTCATCAGATTTCAGAATGCCCAATATCTCCCAGCCTACGACTTTCTGAGGTTGCTAGGCCTCATGGCATCCTGCATATTCCTCGTGCCGGAGGCTCGCCTGAGAATGAGATCCCTCCAGTGGGCACTGAGAACTCAGTGGTCACAGTTCTCAGGAAGGATGACAGATCTCCTTCGGATCCCGGTCAAAGTAGCCCGAGACCTTCAGTGGTGGGCCTGTCGGGAGAACATCCTGAAAGGAGAAATGTTTTGGCAACCATGGCCGGAGATAACAGTAGTCACGGATGCCTCACTCACGGGGTGGGGAGCTCACGCCAACGACTTGACCATCAGCGGTCGTTGGTCTCCATCGGAGTCCAGACTACATATCAACCTGTTGGAGCTGAGAGCCATCAGACTAGCGCTGAAGGCTTTTCTGCCGTCTGTACGGGGAAGAAACGTCCTAATAATGACGGACAATACAGTGGCCATGCACTACCTCAACAAAAGAGGAGGCGTAGGCTCACTACCACTGTGCAGAGAGGCGATGCAGCTCTGGTTTTGGGCAATTCAGGAAGGAATCTCTCTATCGGCAATTCACCTAGCCGGAGAGAAGAACTTGACAGCGGACGCTCTGAGCAGGCAGAGCACAGTCTCTCACGAGTGGGAGATAGCTCAGGAAGTCCTTCAAGAGATCTTCGCCCTTTGGGGAACCCCTCAAGTGGATCTGTTCGCCACCAGTATCAACAGGAAGTGCGACAGATTTTGCTCAAGGGAATTTCCCCCGAGAGGAGCTCTAGGAGATGCGTTCGTAGTGGACTGGGAGTTCCCACTTCTGTACGCGTTCCCTCCGGTCCCTGTCATTCCTCAAATGATCAGGAGGTTGAGAAGGTTTCGGAAGACCATGATCCTAATTGCCCCGGATTGGGCCAGGAGAACGTGGTACCCGGACCTTCTAGACATGTCCATCTGCCCTCCAATTCGACTGCCATACAGAGAGGATCTTCTCTCGCAGAAGGAAGGTCAGGTTCTCCATCCAGCCATCAAGACCCTCAACCTTCACGCTTGGTGTCTGAAAGGTTGAGGTACAAGGATTGGGACCTTCCGGATGATGTTATGGAGGTGTTGCTTTCGGCCAGAAGGCCGGCAACTAAAACTCTATACCGCTGCCGTTGGAACAAATTTTGCAGCTGGTGCAGAGAAAAGAATATTGAACCCTTTTCTTGTGGTACACCTATGGTGTTGTCATTCTTACTTTACCTGGCTAATTCAGGCCTACAGGTTGGCACAATTAAGGGCTATCTCGCAGCGCTATCAATCTTTAAGCGCACTGCAGAGGAGCCTTCATACTTCAAAATTCCATTGGTAATACAATACCTAAAAGGATTAACTAATGTTTATCCCCCGAAACCTTTTCAAGTTCCCTTATGGGATTTAAACCTAATTTTAAACTTCCTAAAGGGTGCCCCTTTTGAACCACTACACTCTTGTTCATTGAAGCTTCTCACCCTCAAAACTGTTTTGCTAATAGCATTGACATCTGCTAGAAGGGTTAGCGAGTTGCAAGCCTTATCGTGTAAACCTCCACATACAATCTTTTACAAGGACAAAGTTGTTCTTCAGGTGAAGCCTAACTTCCTCCCGAAGGTAGTCTCGGAGTTTCACATCACTCAGAAGATTATATTACCTTCTTTCTACCCTCCTCCTCATCCGGGGAAGGAGGAAGAGAGACTGCACAGGCTGGACCCTAAGCGAGCCTTGAGCTTCTATATCAGCAGATTGGCTAAGATCAGACAAGCAGACCAACTCTTTGTAGGTTATGCAGGACATAAGTTGGGCCTTCCAATAACAAAACAAACCATCTCCAGATGGATTATTTTAGCCATTCTGGAGTGCTACAAATTGGCAGGAAAGGAGCCTCCTCAAAATCTAAGGGCTCATTCTACCAGGGGTATCGCAACATCCTCAGCCCTTCAAAGAGGGGTGCCAATTCGAGATATATGTGCGGCTGCCACATGGTCGTCCGCACATACATTTACCAAATTCTATAGCCTGGATTCCTCCTCTAGTCAAGAAACTAGATTCGGCAAGGCTGTGTTACACTCTGTCCATTCTGGAAGGGTAACATAACTTTTATTACTCCCGCCTCCAGTCACAATACCACTGCTATGGGAGTCTATCTAAGATAAGGAATACGTCGGAGGACACAATCCCTTCGAAGAACTAGTTACTCTTACCTTGTAACGTTCTTTCGATGGGATGTTCCTCCGACGTATTCCTTATCGACCCTCCCATCCATCCCCGCAGTATGACTTCCTGTGGGTTTGCAGCCTATGCTCCTTCAAGGTGATTAGTCTAATCCAAAAACATTACTGGGGACTACAAAACGGAACTGAGCAACGGACGCTGCGCGCGGCCTTTATAGGCAGGATGACGTCGACGTCGGCACGGAGGCCGTCGAGGGTCATCGACTCGGCGATCATCGACGCGCAGCGCCCTCTGGCGAAAAAATTTTCCGAGGCCAGCAAAGCTGAAGGATTTCTATCTAAGATAAGGAATACGTCGGAGGAACATCCCATCGAAAGAACGTTACAAGGTAAGAGTAACTAGTTCTTCAGTGATACACATGATGTCCTACCTGTGTTTGAAGACATAATCATGAACATCAGTCATGTGCTTCACGAGAGACCTGGTGTTTAATAGAGCTAACGTTAGTTTTGTCGGGGTAGGTCTCTTCTTAAACGAAGTATCCACTCTCTGAGGAATCTTTGTAATAGGATGTGGGTCAGCTGTTACAGCATGGTCGAGGTCAGCAGGCAGTATGCGGTCTGCTATAACCGCCCGAACTACGCTGGGGGTGGGTAAAGCATAAACTGCTCCCTTTGCCATATTGACGTCCGAATTGGCTTGATTACTGGAAGTATGAGCGGTATCTTGGGTTTTTGCAAGAGTTCCCTCAAACACTGAACTGCGCACACATGATTCCTCTATAGCCTTGGCTATGGCTTGGAGGATTTCTATGATACCCATAAGTCAAGGATGATGGAAATAAAACAGAAACCTACCAGCAGCCGAGTCCGCTTGTCTGCGCACGGACTAGCTGGTCACGTCCGTGCTGGCGCATTCGCGCCGGGTTTGAGGAAAAATGCGTGAACAAGGACTACAACACAGAAGGGAGTTGTAGTTCTTAGCTATAGCGTTACGTGCGTGCAAAGAGATACACTCTGATTCAACTCGGACGAAAACGCTAAGCAAATAACAGGACAGGGTATGTCAAATTTAAATTAAACAACAGTTTCAAAGATTAAAACCTATGAAGTTAAATGTTCACAATTATTCCACAGTTACAATCAGAAAAGTGGATACTAAAATCAATTGATAAACATTAATAAAACCTTAAGTGTGACCCAGGGTGGGGTTGACTGGCCCTCTGGAAAAAGCGCAGTCCAATTTGCGATTTCAGGAGCCCCTTCCTCGTGGTTTGAGCATGCAGTATGAGTTTGACAAGATCCCATCCAAGCTCAGAGGATGCCTGTGAAGCTTCCAGCGATGGGGCGTGAATGGGCCTGTGCAAAGCAAGAGCCCAGTTCATTAGATGCAGGCCAAATGCAGACCCAATGTTGGGGAGAATTCTAATTTCTTTGCTAATTTTACTTCAACCTTAGAGACCCCCAGCTCTTTTTCTGGACTTTAGGACTTTTTAATTTTAACCCTGAAGTGGGTGAGACCTTTTGCTCACTGTTTTGATCTAATTTGGATTATGTTGTTCCTCTGTTTTTGGAGTCTGACATACTCCATAGGCATCTACTTTCTGTACGTTGACGCACAGCACCTTCAGTGCAGTGTCCCAGATAAATCCTTTAGATTTCTCATAAGGTTTAAATACCTTTTCTTGTGTGATTACCGTTCCCAAGAATAGTAAAGTGAAATTGACTTTACTTACCCTTTCTCTTTGTAGGTCCAGCACACCCCATCTTATGTGGAGTGTTGGGGACGGGGGGCTACTTAGTAGCCCCTTATCCTACATTGTCATGTAACATTTTTTATGTTACCCTCACTACTTTAAATGGCTGGTGGTATAATGTTCCTACCATTGTGCTTTCCTACTACAGGCTTAATTGTCAGCTGCAATATAGCACCCATGGATGACCATGTTGTCAAAATGGCCCTGGTCTTCTTTTTTCACTATTTTCTGTTTGTGAGGTCTTTCTTGGGTTTTACTCGTCGAGGCCGAGTTGAGCCCTTTGTTCGTTGTGCCTTTGGTGGGCTTCCCGCCTCTAGCTCCAGTGTGTCTGAAAAGGCAGGATGTGAGGGAGGATCCCGAAACTCTCCTGTCCTTTGTCTCTAGGAATGCCTAAATGCAACCAGTCCTGATTGGCTGGCTGGCTGGCTGGCTTTCCTTTCAGGACATCCACCTTGCTGGGTGATTGACAGCCTAGGCTGTGCATGAATGGGAGAAACCTGCTTAAAAGGCAAGGGTTTTGGGACTAGAGTCAGAGTCGACCACTGGGATGAACACCCCAACGAAGAAACCGTGAACAAAGCTTTCTGCATCCTCCTGGACCTTTGAATTGCCCGTTGATGCCCTGCTGGTGCTGAAGCTCCTTTTTCTAATTGACAAGCCAAACTCCAGAAGGGAGGACTTCTTCCCTTGGGTTAATGGGACCAACTAACCCCGAGATGAACTCCACTGGACCATCTTCCCTGATTGGCTGTACTTATTCGCTGCTGCAAGACCCAAGTGCAAGAGGTCGAGAAATCCGTAGTAGAGTGCAATGTCTGCAATGTGGCCAGAAGCTCCAGGAGTCTCCTAAGGATTCTCCAGAAGCAGGACGACCAGAGCTCGAGTCCCCTCTCCAGAGTACAGGACTCGAGGAGTGAAGGAAGCCCAACAGGTATACGAGATCAGCGCTGAAACCGCGTAGTGCAGCTGATTTGAAAAGAGCCTGTAGCTGCTGAAGACCTCCAAATTGCTGCAGCTGGAGCCCTCCAGACGTCCTCCCTCTTGTCCCCATGACTGAGGCTCAGGAACCCAGGGTCTGCACTGCTGCAACAGGACAGAATCCAGCTGGACCGCTCTTCTTCAAACCAGAGGTACTGTTTAGACTTGGTGTACTTAACTCAGTGTCTTCTTGAGCTGTGCTTTTCTCGGCTGAGACTTGCAGTGGCTTACCTTAGTTGATGCCAACTCTGCTTTTTACAGGCTTAACAGCTTGTGACACTAAAAGTGATTTCTACAAAACTCTAACTTTGTGCAAGGCTTATTTGTATCTAAGTGCCTCAGCTCCATAGTCTGTGTTCTGGCTGTCCCGGCTTGCTGCAGACTCTTCTAGTCCATTGACTTTGATATCTTTGTCTCTCATGGGTGGTAACTTGTTTTATGTTTGTTTATTGAATTTATATAGTGCTTTAAAAGCCAAAGCGCTTTACAATATAACGGGTACAAAAGTGGGAGAAGCATATTTACAAACATGAAACAGGTCATTAGAACAATTTACAAGGGGGAGTGTGGGGGAGGCTAGAGGAGGGGGGCAGGTGAAGGGAGTTACAGTGTCGGGTTTGAGGTCGGGGGGGGAGGGAAGGGGGAGTGTTCTGGTGTCCTCAATGCCCCTAAGTGGTATTGGTTACCAATTTAAGGTCAGAGGGGAAGGGGAGAGGATGGAGGGGAAGGAGGGGGAGAGTGGTAGGGAAGGGAAGTCGGGGGTGAAAAAGATGGGCTTTCAGGGAGTGGCGGAAGGATGAGTAGGTAGGGGTGGAGCGGCTGGAGAGCGGGAGGGAGTTCCAGTGTAAGAAGGGGCAAGAGTTGGAAGGAGCGGAAGCATGAGGAGGCACATGAGGATGGGGGTGCAGTGAGGAGGTAGAGGTTTGCTGAGCGGGAGGGGGAGTAAAATGAGAGGAGGGAGGAAAGGTGGGGGGCGGGTCATGGAGAGATTTGTAGACAAGACAGAGGAATTGAAATTTCAGTTGAGAGGAAGGGAAGCCAGTCAAGTTGAGAGAGACGAAGAAATAGTCTCGAGGGCAGAGGAGCCATAGAGTATGAATAGAGGAGTGGTAGTTGGATTTTAGGGGAGTTAAGGGAGAGACAGAGAGTCCAAAGAGGAGAGAGGAGCAGTAGAAGAGGCGGGAGAAAATAAGAGAGGAGATAAGGAGTTTGGAAGCATGGAATGTGAGAGAGGGGCGGATCTTGCGGATGTTGTAGAGGCGGTGGTGACAGGCTCGAGAGGTTGGAGAGATGTGGTTGGAGAAGGAGAGAGGAGTCGAGGTGGAGGCCGAGATTGCGGGCATGGGAAGATATGGGGAGGTTGCAAGGTGGAAAGTGGATGAAGGGGGGAGAGAGTGTTACGAGGGAATAAAAGCACCTCAGTCTTGTCATTATTGAGGGAAAGAAAGTGGGATGACATCCTATCTTTTATGGCCGTAAGGCAGGCAGAAAGAGTGAGGTGGAGGTCAGATGTGAAGGAACAGAAGGAAAGAAAGAGTTGGGTGTCATCGGCGTAGAAGTGATGGGAAATGCCGAAGGAAGAGATGACTGGGGAGAGAAGGGAGGTACAGAGAGAGAAAAGAAAGGGTCCCAGCACGGAACCCTGAGGGACGCCATAGTTCAGGCGGAGGCTGGAGGAGGAACGGCCGCCCCAGGAGACAGTGAAGGATCGATTGGAGAGGTAAGAGGTGAGCCAGGAGAGAACAGCGTCTTTGAAGCCGAAGGAGGACAGAGTGCTAAGAAGTAAGGGGTGATCTACGGTATCAAAAGCTGCAGAAAGATCAAGGAGGATGAGAATTGAAGATTGCTTAGCGTAGCGAGCAGTGAGGAGAGAGTTGAGGAGATGGGTGAGGGCAGTCTCAGTGGAGTGTTTAGGGCGGAAACCAGATTGAGAGGTGGGGACGAGGGAGTGGGATGAGACGAAAGCAGAAAGTTGAGAGTAGGCAAGGATCTCGAGGAGCTTGGAGATAAAGGGGAGAAGGGAGATTGGCCGGAAGTTGGAGTTAAGAATAGGGTTAGCAGAAGTTTTCTTCAGGATAGGGATTATGGTAGCATGTTTGAAAGCTGAAGGAAAGGTGGCGGAGGAGAGACAGATGTTGAAGAAGGTGATTGGGTAGGGAATAAGGAGAAGGTCAATTTTGGGGGATGAGGGAGGTGGGGATGGGGTAGCAGTAGGGTGAGTTTTGGACAGGAGGTGTGAGATGCATGCAGGGGTGATAGGAGAAAAGGTGGACAAGTTGGCAGAGCTGGAAGAGGGGGAGGGCGGGGAGAAGGAAGAAGAGGAGAGGATGTTCTGGTGAAGAGAGGATTTTGGATGAGAAGCAGTTAGCAAAGTCAGAGGGAGAGAGGGAAGAGTTCGTGGAAGAGTCAGAAGTGGGAGGGGAGAGAAGCCAAGAGAGGGTCTGGAAGATAGGGCGAGGATGAGAAGCTTGTGAGTGGAGGAGGGTAGAGTAGTAGGAGCGCATGGCAGATGAGAGGCAATAGTCGTAGAGAGAGTGATATGAGAAATAAGAGTATTGGTTATTCAGAGAAGGGAATTTGATCCAGAGTCGTTCAAGGCGGCGGATGGACAGAAGGTGTGAAGAAAGCCAGGGTTGGGAATGTTTGTGAGAGGGGGAGAAGGAAGTGAGAGGACAGAGTTGGTCAAGACTGGAGGTTATAGAGGAAGACAGTGAGGAGAGGGCGTCATCTGCTGAGAGGGAAGCGAAATCAGAGAGGGGGGAGGGAGGAAGAACAGGAGTCGAGGAAGAGAGTAGGGTTGAAGTTGCGGAGGTCGCAACAAGAGAACGACGGAGAGGTGGGGGAAGATGAGGGGGGAGGAGTGAGGGAGAAGGAGAGCAAGGCATGGTCGGAGAGATAGTTAGGAAGAGACGATACAGGGAAGGAAGAGTAAGAAGAGAGAAAGATGAGATCCAGTGTGGAGCCAGAGGAGTGGGTGGGTGAGTGAGTAGGAAGGGGAGAGAGGAGGTAGGAGTCAAGCAATGAAAGAAGAGGAGAAGAATGAGATGTGGATGAGAGAGGGAGGTTGAAGTCGCCAAGGACAGAGAGAGGAGTAGGGGAAGGAGAGATGAGAGAGAGAAGATGGTCAAGGTCTTCATAGAAGGGAGAGAGGGGGCCAGGAGGTCTATAAATAATTAAGGAGATCGCGTGAGGATAAGTAAAGGATTTGAAAAGAAATTCAAAGGAAGAGAAGGTGGGGAGGGTGAGGGTAGGGGATGAGGAAAGACATTTAGGGTGAAAAATGAGGCCGACGCTGCCTCCGCGACCAGAGGGGCATGAGGCATGAGAGGAGGAAAAGGAGGTGGAGAGAGACGCAGGGACAGTGGAATTGAAGAGGGGGATCCAAGTCTCGGTGATGCAGAGGAAGTGAAGATTGAGTCGGAAGAACATGTCGAAGGTCGCAGTGGCTTTATTACAGATGGAACGGGTGTTCCAGAGGGCAATGTTGATGATGCTGGAGGGGCTAACAGTGGGGAAGTGGATAAGATTGGGGTGAGAAGAGATAGTGCGGGGAGGGAGGGGTGGAGGAGGGGGTGGACATTAGGATGAGGGGAAGGTAGAGTAAGAGGAGGAGGAAGAGGAGGGAGAGGGGAGGGAGATGGAGGGAAGACAACAAAGGGAGAGACAGAAGGGGTGCATGGCAGGAAGGGGAAAGGAGTAAGTGCTGGTGGGTGTAGGAGAGATGAGGCTAGCAGGGGCCAGGAATGGGGGATGCAGCAGGAAGTGATCAGGGGGGGGGGTGGAGAGGTCAGCAGAGTGACCAGGGCAGAGGGCAGCAGAGTGTCCACGGTTATTGCTGGGAAATGCTTGTCTAGATTTCATTGGAAGATTTAAGTATACTCAAATGCCCCGAGAACCACCTGTTTAACCTTTTTCCTTCCTTTAACCCTTCCTTTCTGCAACCTCAGAATCTAGTGATATATATACTTGCCATTACTGTCCTTGCTCGATCTCTCTTCTGCCTTTGACGCTGTCAACCATGCCATCCTGCTCAACCGTTTCCGTGATGACCTGGGTATCGCTGGTCAGGCTCTGGCTTGGCTGACCTCTTTCCTCTCCAATCGACCCTCCCAGGTCCAACTGGGGTCCTTCCTCTCTGACATCTTTTTCTCTACCTGTGGTGTCCCCCAAGGATCTAACCTCTCTCCCTGGCTGTTCAACCAGTATCTGGCACTCCTTGCCCACCGCATAGCCGCTCTCTGCCCCAACTTTCAGTGGGGCTGGAGCAAAGCTATTGGGCTGTGGCGGCGCTGCTATTTGTTTAACTGCGAGAGACATACTGAAAGCATTGGACTGTAGGAGTGCTGTGGTCTGAGAGAATAGAAGGAGCACAGTTCAGCATTGCTCCCCTGCAGCTGCCTGTACAAATTTTATTGAAGGCATTCAAGGCAGAAAGGTGAAAAGGACGCCTTCGCCTTAAAGCACAAAAATCACATCCCGAGTGACGCGTAATTTACGTGACAGCCAGCTGGGCTCATCAACACGCCCAGAGCGCCCTTGCGGCGTAAGCCCTGAGGTAGAAGGGCTGGAGCAAAGCTGTTGGGCTGTTTGGCGGCTTTGGAGCGAGGAGTGCCACTTCAGACGTGCCGGGGAGCTCAAATCAAAGATCCGCACGACTATCCTGCATTGCTGCAAATCGGCAGTTCAGGAGCGGGAGATGAGAGTGAGAACGCAAGTGAAATCCAGTGAGAGCTAAGAGCGACAAAAGATGCCACAACATCACGGTAAGCATTGTGCTACCGATTCTCATATATAGAGATCCTTGCACCCACGATCCATCTGCCTCTCCTTTTCAACCATTCCCCGAAACTAGCAGGAAAAAGCAATTCAGGAGAAAGGAGTCAGACTGGGAAAGTTTAAAAAACATATCCCGTGGGAGGGGGTGGCGGGGGGGGGCGGGGGTTGAAGTTGGGAGACCTGGGAAGTAGCTAAGTTTTGCTCCACTCAGAACTGATAGAAGAAAGCTAAGGGATAAATAAAAGGAAAACAATAATCTAACACTCAAATAACAAAATCTGCCTGCATCACTAGCTCTTAGAATGAAACTAAGGAGCACAGTACATTTGGATGCCACAAAAGTACCAGAGTGGGACGGCTCCTATTTGGAACCAGTGGTGCATTCCACTACGGTAGTGTCACCTGCAGACAGGAGAGAGCAGGTACCCACAACGAGCTATCAGAATTCAGTGGAGGCACAAATTCACACCCCCCAACCTAAGATTAGAAGAGGGGAGAATCGACAGTGTTAAACCAGGCAGAATGTAGGAACCATTGGAAGAAAGGGCTGGAATATACAGTCACTACTAGAAACATACAGAAAAAAAATCAAGGAGTACTTTGAGAAAAGGAGAAGCAGAAGCATGGATGAATTGGTGGAATACCCAACAAAGGACCTAACGCAGCAGAGAGAAGCGGAGGATACAGGGAAAAAAACTGGCGAGAAACAGGAAATGCAAGAAAATATTGACAGCGAGACAGAAACAGAGCAGGAGGAAGAAAGAGAAATCCTAGAGCCACACAGAGGAAGTCATTCAATGGAAAATCACAACAATTGATCCTTAGAAGAAGGAAGAAAAAAAAAGCAAGACTCCAGTCCACCTAAAAGTGAGTCAACCCTGAGTGCTCTCAATTATGTCCCAAACTCTCTGGTTGCAGTCTTTGAACTACTGAAAGGGGGAGGTTCAATCCCAAACAGGAATAGTCTTAGAACTAACCAATGAAGTGGCAAGATGCGAAGCATCAATGGTCGGCCTCAGTAATGTGATAAACACTGAACTGAGATAATTCCATCAATAGAAGAGACAAAAAAAATCTCACTACACCACAGAAAAAGAAACAGCTCTCCTCCGCACCCTCATGAAAGATCTTGGGAAAGCAGAAGTGTCTGGAATGAATAGCCATCGCAAAAAGAAATAGGAACCCAGACCGGCACCCAACACCTTGAGGCACGGGAGGATACCCCCCTATCAGAGTCAATAATAGAGGTGCTCCTAAAGACAGCCCATTTGATGGAAGAACAAGATCATATGGGAGTAGACACTGTAGAGAATCAAAATGAAGGTAAATAGGACTCCAAAGATGACTCTTTGGACTGAGGCAAATAACCAAAACTACAGGAGAAGAAGGAATGCAAAAAAAAGCAAAAATAAAGAAGAGCAGGAATCAGGAAAGACTCCCCCACCTGACTAAAAAGCAAGAAAAGAAGAAACAGAGGAACATCGGTCAAAAAATGGAAAGGGAGAAAAAAGAAAACATAGGAAATAGAAGAAACAACGCCACCGAGAAAAGATGAAAAAGCTCTAGAGGAGGACCCAAAGAAAGGCCAAGAAACACCAAGAGTCAATTCGAAAAGCCAACCACAATGCCAAAAGGGAGAAAAAAAACACAGGCCAGGAATCTTCAAGTAAACCAAAGAAAACAGGTGTAAACATGGGTTCACAAACTGATAACCAAATCAAGTACATTGAAACAGAAGTGACACAGACTAATAACAAAAAAAAAAAAGTTTGAAACTCGCCCCAATTTTCATCAAACAACTCAAAAAGCCAACAGATGAAGTGGGTCCCAAAATAAGAATAACCCCGATATTTGAAAGGAAGAAAATAACCACACCGATATTGCCAAAGTGAAAGGAACAAGAGCCCTTTACTGAAGTGATTATGAACTGGGTCATGGAAAATTTCAAACCATCTCAGAACCGGAAATAAGAGAAACTACAAAGAATGAAAATGAACCTGTAAAGCAAAGGGAGGAAGAGGACAGGGAGAGGAGAAGTAGCCTCGTTGAAAGCCATAGAGACTTATTCACCGGCTTTGAAATTCCTAAACTATGGCTAAAGATGACACCAAAACAAGCAAAGTCAAAATCCCTCAGTAGAACGACAATATTATCTATAATTAAAAGAAATGGAGACCTCTACCTATTCTCTTCAGATGACCTTCAATATATGAAATTCCCAGATCGGGCCAACTCGTTCCTAGTGGAAATAGGATTGAGCTCAACAAAAGCCTACGCAGCAATCTTGAAAGGAAAGAAAGGATTAGAGCAAGAAGGGTTAACCATATACACGTCGGATCCCACAAAACACCAAGTAGAGGTGAGTGATCAAGACAGCCAGAAGGAAACGTCCCAGAGGGAAAGTATGGGCCCCAGAGATGTAACTAGAGAAGGGGAAAAGACAACCGAAAAGCAAGCATCAATTCAAGAAAAAACACTAGCAGCTTTGCCCGACATACTCGCGCAAGTCTTGAAAAACATGGGTATAGGAACCCGGAACCTTTAGGCAGGAAGAGCTGAATGTGGTTAAGTGGAACACAAGAGGCTCCAGCACGTTCAGGGCAAAGACAGTGAAAAAGTATCTTGGAGAAAATGGATATTCTGGTTTTCCAGGAAACATGGTTAGTTAACCCAATCGAAATAGAGGGTTTTACAACATTTTGTTTACCGGCGAGTCAGAAAGGAAAAGGGAGGCCGGCGGGAGGCTTAATTACTGCCATCAAAAATAGCACTTTCAAAGATGTTACACAAATTTGGAAAGATGAAAGCGGAATCCTAACCTGTAAAGCCCACTCCCCGGGAAATCAAGAAGAAGTTGCCCTGATAGTGATCAATATGTACTGGAACCCGGCAGCTGTCAAAATCCAACTATTCCAGAATAAGCTAGCTAAATTACTGGGGATGATTAAGACAAAATGGCAAGACGCAGAGATTCTGTTAGCAGGAGACTTTAATGAAGAATGTTTAAAGGGTAAAAAGATTAAGGGAGAGGACAGTAAACAAACTCTATCAAATAAAGGGAAATCCTGGCTAGAATTCACCGAGGCTTGGGATCTGAAAATGTTGAATAATGCAAGCCAAGGATGCGAAGAGGCCTGTATGACATGGCATAGAGGAAATTCAGCCTCAGTGTTGTATTATATTTTTGTCAGTGATAATCTCTTCGCCCGAAAATCACAACTAAAAATCAAACATGAAGGAGGTAGTGACCACTCAAGATTGGAACTCTCAATTAAGTATGACTCTGGTCTTACAAACCTAGTTCACAATCAAGAAATAATAGGAACAAAAAACAAAGTAAGACTAAGAAAATACGGACAAGGAGGGAGAATCCTTAATAAAAAACTACTAAACATGTCTGAACAGACAGCCCATGGAATAGGCAACCCAGAGAAATGTGTGCCTACTCTATGGTCACTTGCTCCTCCTAAAATACCATCAAATAAAGGAATGCAAATACATCTTCATAGTTTTGATGAAGAAACAAGGCAAAAGAAAAGACTCCTAAGAAAAAACATCAGAGACCTGAAAAGCCAAAAGCTCGACAGTGAAAAATACTGTCAGCAACTGAAAATAATCAGACGAAATTACAAAGGATGGACAAAGAATCGCAAAGTCATGCTCCATCACAACGAGGGGGAGGTGATGCTAAAATTAATTTCATCCTCATAATCAAGAAGCTTTTGGTCACTGATGCGAGAACTAGAATCAAGTTCCAGCAGTACACTGTGTTATCTAGTCCCAGAGAGAATTTTGGTGGAATACCTTACAATTTTTTTTCGGAAAACATTAAAAGAACAAAACTGTCCGCCCTTAGACAAAGGTTGGGAAATGCACATTGAGGGGGATGATATAGTGGAAATCATATCCAAAGCCTCAGCATCAAGAGCAGCAGGGCCAAATGGGCACACATACCAGGTACTCAGGGAAAACCCAAGCTATGGGCTAAGTTGTTGAGAAGGCTTTTTAGGGAGATATTGAAGCAAAGATGCTTTCCACCATCATGGGAAACTTCCTTGATTATACCATTCTTTAAGGAGGGCGACAGGGTCAATCCATCAAACTACAGACCCATCGCCCTCCTAGACATTGACAGCAAAATATTGGAGACTGCTACTGAATGAGCTTTCGTCTTGGGTCGAAAAAGAAGGGGTGTTATCCAGATGCCAGACAGGCTTCAGAAAAGGACTATCTACGGCTCTAAATGGATCCTTACTAAATATCCTTAGCGAAACAACAAGGGAAAAAGGAGCAACACCGCTATATGGAGCCTGGATTGACATCTCTAAGGCTTTCGATCAGATCGATAGAACAAGACTATGGCTCAAACTCAGGATAAAGGGAATATCGGAATCACTGCTCTCAATACTAATGGACTGCATACGGGAACAAGCATAAGAGTCCGCTTATATAATATTGGCCGTCTATCCGAGGCAGTCCCAGTGGAAAAGGGGGTAAGACGGGGCTGCTTGGGGGCACCAACCTTCTTTAATCTGTTCTTAGCAGATGTAGAAGACCATATGAGTATGTCCGCATTGGCATGCACGGTCATAAATGGCGGGAAAATATTCTAGATTGCGTACATGGACGATATCATCCTGCTGGACAGAACAGCCATTGGACTGCAAAGACTGTTGGACAGCCTTGGGAAATATGCTAAGGAGAATGGGTTTTTAATAAACCCCAAAAAATCGAAAATCCTAGTATTCAAACATCCAAGGAAGAAGACATCATACAATTATTGGTCTCTGGATGGGCAAAGAATCCCCCAAGTTGAAAGCCTGAAATATCTGGGATATATGATTTACCAAGTCCAGCTAACCACAAAGTGGAGAGAGACATTATCTCTCAAACACGAGCAGTAATCCCCCAACTGACCAAAATTAGGAACAGATTCTGCAAATTCTCAATTGTCCCAATGATCAAACACTACCTGAGTAAAATAGTTCCAATCCTATTATATGGAATAGAAGCCAACCCACAGCTTTGGAACTTTAATTGGGACAAAATTGAAGGAAGAATCTGGAAAAAAAAGCCTTAAACCTACTATGCAGCACAACAGGGGGACAACTAAGATTTGAATTAGGTTTGAAATCATTGAACTGCATGGCAGACTGGAAATTTACATCTTTCTATAGAGAAATCATAAACCCTAAAAAAGGTTCTCTGTATGAAGACATCAATGAGCATCGCAGGAACTCAACATCTGAAATCCTACAGACCCTGGACAAAAAATAAAAATGGTAATAGCAAGGACAGAATCAAACATGGAAACTCTGATGGAAAATCCACTGAAGATAAAGCAGGAGCTGGTAACCCTGGATTGGATAAAAACAATAGAAGAAACAAGATCCACAAGGCTAAGGAACACTTTTCTTATAGTTGATAAAAACATAGGTCCACTGCCAAATTATCTTGAAATATTTCCGGATGAAAAAGCTAGAAATAACTTCCTTATAGTCGGAATGAATGTTCTACTAACGGGGGAAAATCTGAATACTCGGAAACAATCAGAAAAAACAGTGATTTACTGCAAAGATTGCGCAATTCCAGGAAACCAAACTTTAAAGCATCTGCTTATCGAATGCAAGGGAACGTGGAACCTGCGTGTGAAAAAACTAGGAGGATTTGTAGAGAGCCGAATGGCTAACATCAGAGAACACATGGCATAGAATAATCGCAGGATACGAGACTCCGCTAACGGTGGCAGTGGTGAATTTTCTTCAATCCCTACATCAGCTTTAGAGGAATAGGAGCTACTGTCTCTCCCCTCCCCTATAGGGGTTAAAACCCGTCTATTTTTAATCATTAACTCTAAAGAAGAGTTATTTTTTCTTTTCTCTTCCTTTTATCTTTTTGTTTGTTTTTGTATGTTATATAAAAGATTGTAAAGGTTTCCTTTTATGTCAGTAGATAGAAAATGTAGACCATATACAATAAAAACATTTTTAAAAAAAAGATACCCAGCTAATTTTCAGGCTACCCTCGGCCTCCTCTCTCCTTCCCTCATCTCTGTCTGTCTGCTATCCAGGAATGGTGTGCCGCCATTGACCTCTGCCGTAATGCCAATAAGACAGATCCCAGATCCCAATTGGGCCACGTCGGCACGGTGCTCTTCGTGATGATGTGCACACCCACTCCCTCCTTCCCTGCAGCTCTCTGGCCGGCCTCTCTTGGCCCTCTTCCTGCTCCTACCTCGGGGTCATCTTTGACTCCACACTGTCCTTCTCTCCTCTCATATCTGACGTCTCTAAGAAGTCACACCACCAGCTGCACCTCCTCAGAGGTATTCTTCCTTTCCTCTCCTTCCCCCAGAAGCTCACTGTCTCCAGAGCCCTGGTTCTCTCTAAGCTGGACTACTGTAATAGCCTCTATCTAAATCTGCCTGACTCTACTCTCCGCCCTCTGCAACTCATCCAGAACAGGACTGCGAGTCTTGTCCTTGGCCTCAAACCCAGGGACCGTATCTCTCCAGGACTGAAATCTCTACACTGGCTCCCAGTGGCTACGAGGATTAAGTTCAAAACCCTCTGCATTGTCCACAAGGCCTTCTGGTGCCTGGGGCCAAAATACCTTCAACTCTCTCTTCCTAAATATCTTCCTTCTCAAGCTCTTCACTCATCCGCCTCCAATTCCCTCAGGGTCAGCCGCTTCTCCAAGCAACAATTTGCGGGTAGATCTCTCTCCGTGGCAGGAGCCTCCCTCTGGAACAGCCTTCCTGCCTCCCAGATACTTGAGGAGATTCCGGAAGCACCTCAAAACCTTCCTCTTTGCTTCTGCTTTCTCCCCCTCTCCCCTGCTAAATTCCTGACTGAAACTGCACTGAATCTGCAACTGGGCCACTCTCACCGATCTCGGTCCTTGGCCCAGCCACTCTCCCCTTGCACTGCCTCCCTGGCAACCCCTGCACTGCAGGACTGTCTCTGTATCCCTACAGCCCCCCTTCCCAGCACTTGTCTGCACTTACCTTGCACTTGCCACCAGCTGGCCCTTATTATTTATCTTGTTATTCTAATACCCCTTTACTGCACTTCCCCTCTCCCTTTCTCTTTGCACTTTTCCCTTCTGCTCTACCCATGCACTTGCGCGATCTGAATGACACCTGGCCTAGTAGGATCGTTGTCTGTCTTCCCTTTGTTCCCCACTCCCCGCCTCGTCACGCCTTGAAACACTTGTGTATAGGCGCGTTACAAATGCCATATCATATCATATTCTTGTGAATGAAGTTGCCTCCGGGTGACGGAAGTGTGTAATAAGCATATCCAAAGAGTATCCACTAACTTATGCTGATTCTGAAAAGTATTTTAAAGTATATTTGATTGTTACATATCTAGCTTTTTTTTTTAAAGAACTCATTTAAAAATTGATGTTAAATAACTATTTATAATGAAAACTTTCAGTGTAAGTGGTGCTTGGATATTTGTATTTGCGAATTTCATTGCTACAGCTCACATTATTACCCCGTTGAGATAGGTCTGGCTGCTCGGTCACACTACCAACTTGTGTAGTACAGACCTATAGCAAAAGGTGGGTTTCCTAATACCAAGCAGATCATTTTTGTGTAGTCTCACACAGTGTTACTCTACCAATTCTTACCTAACCATCAAAAGTAAGACAGACACAAGTGACCACAGTTCTAGGGTTTTTTTTTATTGAACTTCAATTGGGTTTGGAAAATGCCTATCTAATCCTAAATCGAAATATGGGAGCAAGCTATGACCGTCAAATAATAATGCAGTCCTAGTGGTGTCTTGCCAAAATAAATGGGCCTATACTAATAAGCCAATTGTTAGGGAGAATTCTCAGGAATTTGCTAATTCTCTTCTGCCTTAGAGACCCCCAGCTCTTTTTGCTGGACTTTAGGACTTTTGATTTCTAACCTGGAGACCTTTTTCCCAATCTCTCGTGTATTTTTCTGTGATTTGGACTCTGTTTCTTTTGACTTTGGAGTGTGACAAACTCCATAGGTGTAATTATTACATTGTGAAACATAGCACCTTCAGTACAGTGACACAGGGAAGTCTCTTAGATTTCCCAAAGGTTTAAATACCTTCTCTTTGTAAAACTACTGTTTCCAAGATCAGTGAAGTGAAATTGACTTTACTTACAGTTTGTAACTTTCTAGACCCAGCACACACTATCTGAAGCTCCAAATTTGCCTCAATTAGAGAAGATCTGCAAAGGACGACCTCTCAACCTTGGGTTGGTGGGACCTTTTGACCCCAAGAAGAGCTCATCTGGAAATCCTCTCGGAGCTGGCTGTACTTCCATTGCTGCTGCAGGAACCCAAGTGCCAAGGATAGGAACACCAGAATCGAGCAAGTGTCTTTAAGTGAGACCCAAGCTCCAGGAAGATCCTCCGGACTCCCAGGAAGCAGGACTGACCAAGCCTAAGCCACCTCAACAGAGTGCTGGACCCCAGATGCGAGGAACGTCCATAGTGGTATCCGAGAACCTGCATGGTGCTATTTGCGAGAGTCTCGAGGAGCTGAACCCGCGAAGTGCCGCTGATCTGAAGTTTGCCCATTGCTGCCGCTGACCTTCAGTTCGTAGTGCAGGAGTCCCCAGCCGTCCTCCCTCTTGTTCCCACAACTGAAGCCCAGGAACCACAGGATCTGCAGACCTACACAGGGACAGAAGCCAGCTGGAACTATTTCTTCTAATCAAAGGTACTGTAAAACTAAGGGGACTTACCTCTTGTCGTGTAGCCTTGCTAGTTCTCAGTTGAGACTTGTCTTGGTTCCTTTTGCAGAGCTGCTTGCAGCTTTGCCCCGTCACAAGCCTCCCAGGTTGAGGCTCTACAGTGATTCTATTTTTTTCTACAAAGACTTCTAAAACATTGTGCAGGACTTTTACTTACCTGCAAGACGTGCTTCAGCTCACCTCGCCTTTTGCTCAATTAACTTTGGCTGGCTCCCTGAAAGACTCTTCTTACCTCTGACTTTGTGCATTACCTTTCCTCCAAGAAAGGGTTAATTGACTTTGCATTGGAGGGTTCAAAAGTACTTACCTGCTTCAGAATATTTGTGTAACCTTTGTTTTATTCCCAAACCCTTTTCATTGACCCCAAACTCAGTATTGCTCTAAATGTACCAGTGAAATATTAATGTCCACAGTGTCCTAGTTATTTGTCACCTCAGGGTGTAGGAACCATCTGTGTGCTATCCCAAATCAGTACTTGCTGATTTAGAGAAACTAAGAGTGTGTATTTTGAAGTGTATGTTTGTGTTACTTATATATTGCTCCCCTCTGAAGAAGGCTTATTCAACTGACTGTTTAATTGTTTAATCAAGAAACCTTGAGTGTAAGAGTTTATTTGAAAACTGGTCACTGTGAATCTCTAAGTAAAAACCATACACCGTACTGCTCACATTGACCTCTCTTGAGATAAACATGCTGCTCGGCCACACTACCAACCTGTATAGTACAGACTTATACCAAAGGTTGGGTTACCTTTTGCCAGGCGGACAAGGTTGGTGTAGTCTCCCAAAGGGTACTGCATACCTCTCCAGCACGGGGTCTGGCATGGATTCACATGCTCATGAATATTCCCCGTCGTCAGGCTGGGAATCCTCGGTAAAGAAAAATCAGTATCAGTTTCGTTTCTGATCTGTCTTTCGTAGTAGTAACCAATCACTGATCTCTGCGTCATACTGACCACAGCCAATGACTGCCCTCTCCCTAAGCCCCGCCTCTGGCAGCCATCTTCAGTTTTTTACCGCACGTTCATGTGTTGGGATCCTTGTGCTATTGCTCTCGAGCTGTAGTGCGTTTTCGCACTTTTTCATAGGAAAATTCTCTCTTTTTTCGGTCAAAAGAGCCTCACGGCTCCACCGTTTCTTTATCCGATCAACAGGGACCCATGTCGGATTCCTCTACGCCCCTCAAGGGTGAAGATTTCATCGAGCCACGCTTTTGGAGGACTCCAGAAGTTTCTCGGGCCCATCTCGGACATGGAACAGGAGAAGGGAAGATCGACGCCCGGAAAGCTGTTCAGGGTCTGCCCTGGATGCCAGCTTCAGAATGTCTTTAAGGAGGACGAACAATCCCTTTGCCTCTACTGCCTGCATGAGGACAAGACACACGTGGAGAAGGACTGTGCGTTTTGCGGCAATATGTCGGAGCGGACCATGAAGGACTGCCATCTGCGTCTCGCCAACTGGCTGGAAGGGAAGAGCCCGTCAGGCGAGAAAAAGAAGAAGTCTGAGCGGTCTTCTAAGACCTTTGAGGGCGCCCCGGCGAGGGGGGCTCAACAGAAGGCCAAGCACCGCGAGTCCGCTGGCACCGGGAGTGCCGAACGGTCAGGCTCTACGGTCGCCAGGCAGGGCGCATCCTCCCCGGCGCCATCAACCACGAGCCAACGCTCTGGCTCTGGTAAGAGGAAGGCCGAGCACCCGGCGAAGCTCCTGGAGAGACCCTGGTCGAGCTCAAAGGCCCCATTGGAGGGGGAGCGAGGCGGTGACCCTCCCCCCAAGGAGAAGGCGGTGAGCGCACCTAAGGTGGTGAAAGCCTTGATCCACCCTGCCAAGGCCTGTGGAGGCTACACCAGTGGAGGCGACTTCGGGGCCCAGAGCCTCCCTGCCTCCCATTACGATAGCGACGGACATCGCTGACACTGGATTTCGCCAGTTGGGCAACGGCGTGTGCCTTAGACGGCGTGGATGGCTCAAGGCAACGGACTTCCGGCAGGACGTGCAGACCAGAGTTTTGGACATGCCATTCGACGGGAGCAACCTGTTTGGGAAAACAGTGGACGATTCCCTACAAGCCATCAAGACGGACACTGAGACAGCCCGGTCTCTTGGTGTTCTCAAGCAGGGTGCCTCCAAAGGTTCCGGTGGCGGATATTCCACCTACCGTCAAGCGGCCCGTTCGTCGTCACAGGAAGCCTACAGGGGACGAGGCAAGTCGGGCAGACCCTGCCGTCGTCGCCAGGGAGGACAAGGCGGCAAAGCCTCGTCGAAGCAGGACTGAACCGGCCGTGGGGTCGGGCCCCCACCGAAGCATCGCCAGGGAGGCCAGCTGGCGAACTTCATCAGCGTGTGGGAGTCCATCTCCACCAACCGTTGGGTGCTGGACGCCCTGGCCCAGAGTCACGTGCTCGAGTTTCTAAAGAAGTTCCAGCGCGTTCCTACACCCCCCCAGCCCCCCCTGACCCCCCCCCCGTGGCCAGGAAGTAACATCAGGTCCCTCAACTTCTCTTGGAGGTAAAGGCGATGCTCAAGAAAGGTGCCATCGAGCTCGTCCCAAAGAGGCTTCGGGGCTCCGGAGTATAATCAAGATAAATCCTCGTGAAGAAGAAGACAGGAGGATGGCGTCCCATCCTGGACCTACGACAATTCAACAAATTCATCAAGGCACAGATCTTCCGGATGGTCGCCCTCCAGCACGTCCTGGGTCAGCTGGAGGAGGGCGATTTCCTGTCGTTGGATTTGGAGGATGCTTACTTCCATATCCCCATCCTAAAGGGACACCGAAGGTTTCTCAGATTCGTGGTCCAAGGGCATCACTACCAGTTCAGAGCCCTTCCCTTCGGATTGAGGTCGGCGCCCAGGGTGTTCACCAAGTGCCTCGCACCGGTGGCGGCGCGGCTGCGCCTGGAGGGGATCCACGTCTACCCCTACCTGGACGACTGGCTCATCCGAGCAAAGACAAGGGAGCTCGCCGCGGAGCACACGGCGAGGACTGTCCAACTACTCAAGGACCTGGGATTCTCCATAAACTACGCCAAGTCCCACCTGGTGCCCACGCAAGACGCACTGTTTCTGGGAGAAAAACTCGACACAGTGGCGCTTCTGGCCTCTCCGTCGGAGGAAAGGACGAGGGCCATCTTGGGCAAGGTGCAGCGGATGCTGGTTGCGGACGCGGCCAGGGTGAGGTCCATCAAATCCCTCCTCGGAATGATGTCTTCTTGCATTTATCTCATCCGCCTGTGCAGGCTTCGAATGTGCACGTTACAGGAGTTCCTGGACGCTCGCTGGATCCAGACAACGGGCAGCTTCGAGGACAGGATCACACTTGACGAGAGCTTCCGACGAGCGATCCGGTGGTGGGGCACCCGCGCATCTGACGGCGGGCATGGACTTCCAGACCCCGGGCCACCAGAAGACAGTGACCACGGATGCCTCCCTGGGAGGGTGGGGAGCGCACACCGAAAATCTGCACGCGAGAGGCCTTTGGCTGCCGACGGAGAAGTCCCTCCATATCAACGTCCTGGAGCTCCGTGCAGTGTTTTGGGCCCTCAGGTCCTTTCTTCCGTCCCTCAAGGGCAAGGTGGTGAGGATCTTCACCGACAACACCACCACCATGTTCTACATCAGGAAGCAGAGCGGTACCAGATCCCCAGCCCTGTCCAAGGAGGCGCAGGATCTGTGGCATTGGGCCGTCGCCCAAGGGATGTTTCTGGTGCCGTTTCATCTGGCAGGAATAAAAAACACCATCGCCGACTCGCTCAGCAGAGAGCTGCGCTCGTGCCACGAGTGGGAACTACGACAGGATCTAGTGGACCGCCTCTTCCGACGGTGGGGCACACCCCAGATCGATCTGTTCGCGACGGAGGGTCACCAGCAGGTTTCCCCAGCCGAGGAGCATGGGCGATGCTTTCTCGTTCCCCTGGGAGGGCCTGTTCCTATACGCGTTCCCTCCATTGCCGTTGCTGATCCGGCTCATCAACCAGCTTAAGAGGTCACGGTGCAGGATGATCCTCGTCGCACCTGCGTGGCCGAGGCAGATATGGTTCCCGGGCCTTCTGGACTTGTCAGCGTCCCCGTCAATCAAGCTGCCAGTGGACGCGGATCTTCTCTCCAGGGAAGGAGACGCCATCCTCCATCACGACCCGAAGTCGCTGAACTTGCAGGCCTGGCTCCTGCAGCGTTAGAGTTTGGAGGTTACGACATACCGGCCGATGCAGAGAGGTTCTTGCAAAGGCCAGGGCGTCCTCAACTCTTAAATGCTACGGACACAAATGGAAGAGGTTCTCTGTCTGGTGCCACGCACAGAAGATCAACCCTCTACGGATTACGGCTCCTCAAGTACTGCCGGACCTACTGACGTTGGCCAAGGCTGGACTGGCGCACGCTTCCATCAAGATTCATCTTGCTGTGATCTCCCGATACACCAGAACCACAGGACGGACGTCTTTGTGGTCTCATCGTCTGGTGAAAGAATTCATGAAGGGACTGTTCAGATCGTTCCCGCCGGTGAAGGCTCCGGTCCCGGCGTGGGAGCTCAACGTGGTGCTGACCAAGCTCATGGGACCTCCGTTCGAGCCTCTGCACTCAGCTCCGTTGAAGTTCTTGTCGTGGAAAACAGCGTTTCTTGTGGCCATCACCTCCGCACGACGGGTGGGAGAGATCCAGGCCCTTTCCTGCAAGCCCCCGTACTTGACTTTTCACGACACAAGGGTAGTGCTCAGGACGCACCCCTCCTTCATGCCCAAGGTGCCGTCGGACTTCCACCTCAACGAACCCTTGGTGTTGCCTGTTTTCTTCCCGTCGCCTTCGTCGCCGGCTGAAAGGACTTTGCACTCGCTGGATGTGGCTAGAGCACTGAAGTTCTGCGTGGACCGCACGAAGAGTTTTCGGAAGACGTCACAACTTTTTGTGAACTTTGGACCTGTCAATCAGGGGAAGGCTCTCTCAAAGGCTTCCATTTCCAGATGGCTCTCCGGCTGTATCATGTACTGTCATCGGTTGGCAAACCGACCGCTGCCTGGCCGTCCGAGAGCCCATTCCACCAGAGCGATCGCAGCTACCACGGCGTTCCTATCTGGTGTGCCCCTGCTGGACATCTTCAGGGCTGCTACGTGGAGGTTGACGCACACCTTCACGAAATTCTACTGCGTCGACCGGGATTCCAGGGAGGAGTCCAGGGTCGGCCAAGCAGTGCTGCGCAACCTGTTCGCCTAAGGTGAGCCTGGTGAGAAGGTAAGAGATGCTTAATGTTGAGTTGTGGTATTGCTTAATGTTGAGCCTGTTGCCACCTCCCGTGGTTGTGCATGTGTGTACTGCTATGTATTCTTTTATTCATGAGCATGTGAATCCATGCCAGACCCCATGCTGGAGAAGGAACAAGTTACTTACCTGTAACTGTTGTTCTCCAGCATGGGTCTGGCATGGATTCACATGCGAACCCTCCCGCCTACCCCTCTGCGGCTCTTGACTTGGTCATACTGCCACTTCACGTGCTACCAAATCTGAAGATGGCTGCCAGAGGTGGGGCTTAGGGAGAGGGCAGTCATTGGCTGTGGTCAGTATCATGCAGAGATCAGTGATTGGTTACTACTACGAAAGACAGATCAGAAACGAAACTGATACTGATTTTTCTTTACCGAGGATTCCCAGCCTGACAGGGAATATTCATGAGCATGTGAATCCATGCCAGACCCATGCTGGAGAACAACAGTTACAGGTAAGTAACTTGTTCCAATCTTGCCTAACACCTATTACCAATCCTTGCCTCTAAATACAAATAGTGTGGGAAACGATGTTATGCAAAAGAAAAGTGTTAATGAAATCATATGTCAGGATATTCCAGCCGTGGGCTTCCCTTCCCCACGTTTTCAGTAATGGACAAGGCGGCACGCTAGAGATTAGCACAGTTTCTGGCTTTTCTAGCACGAGAGTGCAGTTCAAAACTTCAACATCATGGCCTTCTATGCCAAAGTCTCTCCTTTTAGAGGGCATGATGCAACACACAAAGTTCCTTACCTTTATTTTGCATGTACTCAAGTTTCTTAGGATTTTCACTATTCACTTTGGATCCCCCTCTGCCGGGCTCAAATCCACTTTAACACACTGCTCTCAGGATTTTCACTTTTCCAATTTCTCGGGTGTTTCATTATTCATCCTCAAACTTTCAATTGATCCCCCTCTGCCGGGCTCAGATCGACTTTGACACAAACGGAGCAACTTTATCTACTTTGCCCTAAACTTTCTTACTCCTAAGTCCCGTCCCCTTTCCTCCATACTGTATGGGCGCCCCTCGCTAGGGATGGGAAACAGAACCTTTTTCAACAAAAATAATCATCTTCCCCTTTAAATTTAGATGTGCCTGAGGGCGTGGCCCATGGTGCATGCGCTCCACTGACTTCGCCCACCGACACCACTCCTTTGTCCTCTTTTCCAAGTCGACTGGAACGCACTGCCTTCACCAGCGCTCCTGGGTTTGGCCTAGTAATTCCACGCGCTCTTCCCCGGAGAAGTACTTTTGTCTTCTTTTTTCTTGTCTCTTATTCAGATACCTCTGTGCTCTGGCGCCACTCTCCTCCCTGGCGCATGCCAATGTCAGCTGGCTTAAGCAGGTGGCCAGCCTGCGAAGGGCTCTTTCCTACATCCGACTACCCCCCCCCCCCCCCCCCCCGACCCCCACCCCACGCTCTGTGCCTCCACTGCCTTGGCCCCGAACATGGCTGGGAGGGTTGCACCATGTGTGACACGCTCACAGCGCACGCTCTGAAGAACAGGCTAGCTCGGTGGAGGGAGCTCTTTGGAAGGTCGCCTCCAGAGGACTTCAAGGAATTCATCAGGCACAAGTCCAGGTCCAGGATAGGGGCACTGATTTCATCCGCACCCCACAAAGGCGACTCCTTCCCCAGGAAGTGCCTGATCGGGAGGGACCTTTCAGTTCCTAGCACCAGCGTAGGTACCAAGGCTGACTCAGACACCGGCCGCCAGGCCGACGGGTCGCAAGATCCTACCGGTGACTCCGCTGAGAGACCGCAAGGTTCTATTACCGGGCTCCGCCCGAGGGGCTACACCCTGGTACCGGACAGATGTCCGAGGGGTCGCCTGTATGCAGTACTACTGCGAGGCCGAGGGCACTCAGCCCGCCAGACCCCGTCCTGAGGTGCAAGATAGGCCTCTACCTCCACCGCCAAGAGTCCAGGAAGAGGCCGGGCACAGTGCGGCAAGCACCACAACAGACACACGTGGCATGCAGCCTGCCAAAATGGCCGCCGGTCCAGACAAAATGGCGGCTTGCCCGAAACCCATCCCCTTTTGGGGAACAGGCAGGGGAACAAGTTTCCAGGTGGGACTGGTCTTCGCCGGGCTCGTGGCCTAGAGCATACCCTTCAGTGTCGCAGGGCAGATATACCCTGCATGCAGCAAGGCAGAGTGTGCACAGGTCTCAGCAACCTCCGCGCCCTGCGCCCGTGCCACCAAGCGCTCCACCGCCTGCGAGGACAGTTTTTTTGGAAAAATTCCATTCGCTTATGAGGTCTCCAAAGATGGGCCTCATCCTCAACGATGTGATCCGGGGCATGCACCCTCCAGTTCTGCTGTTAACACCCACGGCCACTCTGCCCATGGTTCCAGCGCCTCAGGCCCCATTGCAGGCCCAGATGCCCACGCCAGTTCCCACTATACCGGTCCACATGCCTCCAACAGCATAAATAGTTATTAATTTATTTATCAGCCAGTTAGAATAAGCCTTCTTCAGCAGGGAGCAATATAATAGTAACACACAAATACACGTAAATACTGTTCACTCTTAGTTTCTAAATCGGTAAAGACCCTTTTGGGATGGCCCACAAACACAACCTACACCCACGGGTAACTTCAATAACTAGGAGACAGGGGACATTAATATCTTACTGTTGGCATTTAGAATAATCTTAGAAGTTGGTAAAAGGCAAAGGTTATTAGAACAACAAGAGACCACAAATATTGTTAAGCAGGCAAATACTTTTGGATCCTTCAAGAAGAGTCATACAATTCAATAGGCTAAGCCAAGGTCAATGGGCAAATGCTTGTATAGGATGAAGCACTTCTGGTAAGTAAATGGAAAAGTCTTTGCACAAGTTCTTCAGAGTCTTTGATGAAAAGAAGAATCAAATGTAGGGCCACAAGCTGATTAGACTTGTGATTTGTAGAAGTTGCAAGCACTTTACAGTAAGAGGTAAGTTCTCTCAGATTTTTTACCGTACCTTAGAAATGAAGAAAAGATGCAGCTGATGACTTCTGTTCCTGTGCAGCTCTGCAGATCTCACTGTTCCTGGGGCTCAGTCGTGGGTAAAAGAGGGAGGACGTCGGGGGACTCCTGCAAGGCACTGGGACGATCAAAACTCGCAACCGGCAAACTTCACTTTTAGTGGCTGCTCAGTGTTTCAGCTCCTCGTGAATAGCAACACTGTGGTTCCTGGCTGTCGAGATGGACTTTCCTTGCTTCTGGGGTCCCGCACTCTGTTGAGGGGGCTCAGGCTCGGTCAGTCCTGCTTCCTGGGAGTCCGGAGGATCTTCCTGAAGCTCTAGGCCAGCCTAAAAGTAACGCACATAATCTGGTGTTCCTCTCCCAGGCTATACGGTTTCCAGCAGAAACTCTGTGGAAATTCAACCATCTCCGAGATGGATGTCCAGGTGGCTTACTTTGGAGTTGATTGGTCCCACCAACTTAAGGGGAGAAGTCGTCCGTGCAGGGGCCTCTCTGTCGATGCGAACTTGGCGTTTCGACACTGCAGCAGGGTTTCACCAGGCAAACCAGCGGTCCAGGAGTTTGCAGCAGGCGTCCTCTTCAAGTACTTATTTGGTTCCTTCGTCCAGTGGTCGACTCTGCCTTCCAAGCCAAAAGACTTGCCTTTTATTCAGTTCTCTCCCATTCATTCCAGCCCAGCTATCAGTCACCCAGCAGGGTGGCTGTACTTGCGGGACAGTCAGCCGGCCAATCACCACCGAGTGCATTTGGGTCTCCTAGGAGGCTAAGCACAGGGAGTTTCGGGAACCTCCCTCACTTCCTGCCTACCCCAGACACCCTGGAGCCAGAGGCGGACTTCACTCATGAATCCCGCCAAAGGCAAAATGAACAATGAGACCATACCATAAGAAGGGCCTTTCCTCAAAGAAATGGTGAAAAAAGAAGACTACCTTTTTGACAAAAATGGCACCCATGGATGCTTTACTGTAGCTGCGAACGCAGCCGGCGGTAAATGCACACCATGGTAGTTAAAACAAAATCACTGCCACCAGCCCTTCAGTGAGGAAAGGGTGACATAAAAATGTTACATGAGAAGCTAAACAAAGGGGATACTAGGTAACCCCTCCAGGACTCTATTGTAAGATAGGGTGTGCTGGGTCTAGAAAGTTACAATGGTAAGTAAAGTCAATTTCACTTTACTGCTCTTGGAAACAGTTTATCCAAGAGAAGGTATTTAAACCTTTGGGAAACCTGAAAGACTTCCCTGTGCCACTGCACTGAAGGTGCTGTGTGACACAATGTAAAAGATTATGCCTATGGAGTTTGTCAGAGTCCACAACCAAAAGAAAGTGTTCAAAATCACAATACAATACATGAGAGCGTCAGAAAAAGGGTCACACACTCTCCAGGTTAAAAAAGATCAAGTCCTCAAAATCAAACAAAGTTGTTGGGGGGGGTCTCTAAGGTGGAGGGAATTGGCACATTTCTGAGAATTCTCCCCAACACTGTTGAATGTATGTTTTCCTTGAGAAGCATCTCAATATATGATTTGAGGTGATTTACTTCATTGTCATTTCTTAATATACCTGCTTTAATGCGCCATCTTAAGAAGTTTGATTTTTCTCCACCTACTGCCAACCTTAAATCCACCAAAGCGTGATAAGAAATGTCACGTTCCCTAATGTTTGCACTCAGCAACTTATCAACCAATTTCTCCGATATCCGTATATAGTCAATCCAGGAAAAGGAATCGTGCATTGGCGAATAGGAGTATTCTCTACTAGAGGAATGTATAATCCTCCATGCATCTGCCAGATTGAATCTTTCAAGGAACAAGCCATACGCTCCACTGATCCCATAATTCGTGAATCTGCATACTGCTGATCGATAAACAGCATGATCAAGAACACAATTAAAGTCTCCACCAATTATAATTGTCACCCTGCATATCACGTAGCAACCGGGTAATCGTCTCAAAGAATAATTTATTTGGAGGACATGGACCATATGCACATTCAATAGTAATAACCTTACCACTATAAGAAATGTCAACTAAAAGTATCCTACCTTCTCTGTCCATCACCACTTTCTCATTTTAAGAATAAGTCTGTGCTTAAAGTGGGCACTAACTCCCCTTGATTTTGAAACATATCAATTCGATATCTCACGAGGATACTTCTTATTGGTCAGATATGTCCTGGATTCATCCAATAAGTGAGTTTCTTGTAAAAAGCACTACATCCGCCTTTGTTCTCCATAATCTAGCCATCACTTTTTCCCTTTTCGTAGAGCAATTTAGCCCCTTCACATTCCAAGACACAAACGTTAAGTCACCCATTATATCACAAACACCTTACATATTTGCAACCCAACATGAGCTAAGCAAATATCTCTGTTCACACGTCAGTGAATGATCTCTTGTTAATATGCAAAATCCTCATGTGCATCCTATTTACACTGCTCTCCATTATGCATGCTTCTACCTTACAACATACAACCAACACATAAAACAGACAGTACATTACACCAAAGAAAAGAAAATAAATCTGCAAAAGATTTGACCTATGTCCGCCCAAGTAAGACAGAAACATCTAAGAGTATTCTCCTGAATTGTCAAACTGTGTTCAAAATCTTAGACTCCCGATTAATGGTGTCCATTATCAGAAAGAAATTCATCCACATTTCTTCTCCTATGTTACAAAAAGTCATTCACAATCCCAAATCATTATAACCACCATCCAATCCGAATACCATATCTTACAGTGAATGTTTACACTCTTAAGTCTCCTCATCCATTCAGCTGTATATATTAACCTTTCCCCGTCCACCATCAAATCCATATCTAATATTATGCAAATTTTCAAAATATCATAGACTCCCTCTCTAAATTTCAATAATAAACCCTTTGATGTGTATTTGTCGTCCAATAATATGCCAAACCAAAACATACTAATTCCTTTCCCAATCAGCATAATATATTGTTCTTGTTACCAGGGAAATAATTAGAGAAGGATAATACTGTGCCAATTTGAATCCACTTTTGCCCAAAGAAGTTTAAAAAACATATATAGCATTTGTTCATTGTTTGTTTGCAATTGAGACCCTTAGTCACATAAAGACAATAAGAGATCATACATGTAAACCCACTTTCGAAACTGCATTGCATCAGGGTATCCCAACCAACAATTTGAAGAGTATCCCACAAATGTTCCAGCCACCCACTCCAGCTGGATTACTGTGAAACAGTTTTATATACATTTCGCTCTCCCACGTTTCCCAATGCAGGTTCAGTCACACATCATACCCGTTCAGCAGCCATTCCTCATAGATCTTGTTGTTTGAAAGAAAATCTACTAAACTTAAAGGGAGTAAACAACAAAAACCAAGGTAGAATCATGCCTAAACAGTATAAGCACATACCCTTTACATAATGAGCCCCAAATGGTCTAACTCATGCTGAGCAAACAATATTAAATACATCTCATTCTTGGTTATGCCCGCGCTCAGGACCTGCATCTGAAACAGTAACTTCCAGAATATTGCGCACGTATATATGCATTCCATCTCATATCACAAAATGCATATTAGCAAGATCAACGTGCCCATGATAGAAATACAAGCTCAGAAATGATCTTATCCATGCAAGCAAACCATATTAATTACACCTCATTTGGTTTTTCCTTAGAATATTGTGCGCGTACACATTCATTCCCTCTCACATCACGGAATGCAGATTAACAAAGTCATTGTACCCGTGATATAAATGCATGTTCATTATTGAAGCTGGACAAATATAGGCAAGTAAAATGCTTGCATGCAGTGTATCTATTATCACAACGCTCCTCCCTGTAGCGCGCGAAGGTTCCAAGTCTCCAGGTACCCATGCTGTTTGATCGCCACTCACTGCTGCAGTCATTGCATAAATGTCATCCATCAAATTAAAACTTCTGACGTTGAGGGACCCACATGAGTTCCCCCAACAATACACTGCATTCTCCTTATACAGGCCTTTCCAGCACATAATGTGTATCAACCGGATGATCAACAAAGCAACTTCCTGGATTACGTAAACATGCTTCACATTCGATGAGGTCCTTTGCTCGAAATCGCCTGCATATCGATCTTTCAAATAAAAGCAAACGCACCGGCAGTTTCCAATGAATACTTTACCAATATGTAATGTTTCCAAAAAAAAAAAGAGAGATATGAATAAACTATATTCAACATAAACCACATTCAAACACAACACTAGATGTAAATTAATGGCATAACAGAAGCTGGTGAACAGTCTTCTCTTCTTTTTTCCAGTGTTTAAGTGACCAGATGTAGCTGCCGATTCTTCCAGCGGCTCTTGATCCAAATCAGACATGCTTCAGCTCCTTTATGTTCATTGAAAGAGTGAACCTGTCCATCAACTTTTCCTGTTAAGAGATTTTGAGGGTTAATTTCTCATTTTGCAGCTGTAAATCCCTTATCTGTTCAGTCATCCTCTGTGCTCCTTCATCCACTGAAGTCAGATGGTTCTCCATAGAGTCATCCTTAGTGGATAACTCGGTATATCTCTCCTCTGAAGCAAACAGTTTTGCTTTAATATCTGCTATATCTGAGGTAACCCTGGTTAAAAGTTCCAGGATTTTGTCTTCCCTCTTTCCATATTCCCTAGTCTCATCATCTCCACCTTTTTGCCGCTTGGCAGGCTGAGAATACTCAGCAGTGGTAGGATCAGTCATTGTGGCAGTTGGAGATAAGCTCAGGACACAGGAGCTCCAGCCTCAAGCTGCCATTCCTGGAACAGCCAGGTTCTAAAATCCGTGTTTCTATTTTTCTGTGTTGGCAGTTTTCTTTCGATGACGTTTCTTATTTAGCTTGACGAGTTGAAGAGCCATGTTTTTAACAATGCTCTGAACTTTAGGTTATCCCTTGGGAGCGAGTTCCAAAGTCTCACCACTATGCAGGAGAATGCTGATGCACCAAATATACGCTTTGAGTATTGTTTCGGCTCGAGGTGAATGTTGTTGCTGTATACATTATATACAGTATACAATGTGGTCTTTTGTACTGAAAGCGTTATCAGGAAAAAGTTTTGAAAAGGAAACTGACAGATTGTTCATTTCAGCAAACCACGAAAATGTGCTTTAAATTGTGAAAGATGAAGGTTTAAGTTTTATGATTTCTATACACAAAGATGTCTAATGTATGCAACCCACCACAGCCATAATTCGACTTCAAAAGCGGCATGTGGCCTATATATCCTCTCATAGTATTGTTTAATTCAATGAGATTTTTTAACTGCCTTATAACTGTTGAATTGTAAGAGCATAGCATTGTGCTATGCACAGACAGTATTATTTCATTAAAAAGAGGGCTTTTTTGTTGGTTCTAGGATACACTACAATAGTATCAGCTGTTCTCTTTCAAAATGAAAACTGGAGATTGAGCCAGAAAGGGCAGTTAAACCTCCAAGAGCATTTGCTAGAAATAAACTGTATGCTGAAAAATGTAATAAAATAATATTCTTGTATTAAACCCCATGCAAAATAAAGATTCAAGTTATAGATGCGAAACAGTGATTGCTTAAGAGCCATCTAGAAATTGCTTCCTTAAGATTCCCAGGCTGAAATACCTGGCACATGTCCAGGCAGTCCTCCCACTCTGTTAAAAAAAAAAAAAAAAAATCTGTATGTGGTTTGAGCTTCTATCTACCTACACCATATATAAACGGGACAATAGCAGAGATGTATCGGATGAGAAAGCATGCAGATATGGAGAGGTGGATATGGGGAGGCTGCAGACAAGATAAAGAAATGCGTGGCCATCATCGCTCGAAATTAACGAATGATGCACTGAATAATTAAATTAAGTATTTCCATTGATTAACTTTGTAAAATAAATGCACACAAATGACTTGTCAGTGTTGGATTTTGCATACTGAAGGTTCATTTAGAAATATGCACTTACTAGATACTGAAGGCTTTGTTAGAAACCGAGGGCTGATTAGTAAAGCACACATTTTAGCATTTACTTTTAACTGTATAAACACTTTAGCATTTGCATCATATAGCACTGATATTTTGCTTTAACCGTGAATGGTGAACGTAGATAAATGACTATACGAATGCCTAGATATTAGTAATAAAACACAATTTATATACTATTCCTTCATATTTTACATGCCAAAGTGTTTAAACTTATAAATGGAGGAATACATGCCGGTCTTAAAAAAAAAGTGACTTGAAATTACTTGTACGCAAAAAAAAGACACAGGCATGTTAACATATTTTTATGGGACCAGCTTTAAAGCGGGGGAAGTCTGCTAAGAAGTAGATAATTTCCCTAAAAATCAAACACTTGCTCTGCAGCCTCTGCGTCCTGGCCAGCTTCAGCCAGATTTTAATCTGTCTCTGAAGTGGATATGTTTGCACTGGATTGGGTGAGTCTACGGATTTCACGACAAAACCAGACCATTCAGTGTATACCGGTTTGATGTCCCCATCCTTTCTTTAAATATTAGGAAAGCTATCAAAAGCCTGTGCAACATTCGCTTATATACATATTAAATTGTGATGACATTGCATTTATTCAATGAAAAATCTGTATTAGCTATGTAGTCAGAAAAAAGGCTGAATTTTTCTTTTAAAAAGACAGCAAGTGATCCTTTAATAAAACAACAAACTTGTTTATTGATGTATCGCATAGAAATTGTTTTAAAATGTGCTACATCTTTGAAAATGTTTAATGCCAGCGAAAGTTCACACGGTTTGAAAAATGTCTCTCCTAAATCTTCTGTTTCTTTTTCAGTCTTCATGAAACAGCAACTCACAAGGAAGATCACCACTTGGAACCTGTTTACAGAGTAGAGACCTTCTTAGACAGAGACTATTGCATGGCCCAGGGCACTAGTTACAATTACCTTGACCCAAACTACTTCCCAGCAAACAGATGACGTGGGACTTGATTTGGACGTTTGGGTTGGCTGTCATCATTGCTAATTCCCTCTACAGTTGGAAAAGATTCTAGTCTTTTGCTGCAATGACGCTCTCGGCATGACTGGTTCCTGGGTGTGCTCCTCAACCTCCAGCACTGTGCTGCCCTAGTACTAGGTCCGTGAACAGCAGCTGAACATTCCGCGTGTGCAGAAGGCTTCGCTGGAATTGTTAACCGTCTCTACTGCACTGGCAGGGGGCGGATTGGAAGCAATGTGGAGACAGATGATGAGCACACATTCAATTCCAAAGGCTTTTGACTCTAGTCATATGATAGAGATAAATAGAAGTATTTATAATAAACCAGTTTAGTAGCTTGCAGTTTGTTGTGAAATCGTTTTTTTGCACAGAAACTGACATCTTTAGACAAGGTTTTTAACCAATGACACTGTTTGTTTGTAGGATATACTGTACAGAAGGACTTGCTGTTCCAGGAACGGTCCATTGTAAAATTGGAGCTGCTTAGATGCCATTTACTTTTATCTTTTTACCACAAGAAGTTGTTCTTTACCAACAGCAAAGCACTACAGGTGGCAATTGGGGTGCCCTTCCTTTCACCAGCTCATGGTGTGTGAATGTTCAAAAACTGTCACTCAGATATATTTTTTAAATGTAATGTTATATTAAAAAATGATCATGTGATGTGTACAAAATATGGTGGAAGTGCCAGTGGTAGTTGCTGTATATAGTCTCAATTATTAAACATTAATGCCCTCGAAATAGAACACACAGCTGTTTGTCCCCTGCATTTGTCAACGCAGCTAGTCTATGAAAACTGCCTAACATGAATCATACACACAGTAATAATTCCCCCTTTTTGTAGCCTGCGCAAGATCCACTGAAGATTGTATTTTTATTAATATTTAAACCAGTGATGACCTATATAGTCTGTGCAGTGAGCAGGGATTCACATGCATTCTTTTATACTGCTGGATTCTGTTGTGGATCATTTAAAACATTTTGTATGTTTTTGTTTTCTTCTAATCTGTGTATACAGTATGTTCCTAAATAATGTTAAAATGTCAGGAGAACTGTGAGAAATAAACTATGTGTATACATTCTGTTTATACATAGAATGATTGCTGTGATTCCTAATGTAAGAGCATGCGTGTCGAAAGAATGTGTCCTTAAAAAGTAAACCTTTTGCCATGTTTAGGGCCAAAGGATTGTGGGTTTCAAGCACATTTAGATTGATAATGGTGACCATTTTCTCTTTGGCTTATTTATTTTGTGAATGCTACTTCTTGATGTTAACATGCACAACAACCTGACTTGCTTTTGTATTTCTTCTCAATACCTTGACTGAATGCCAGGAGTGGGACTTTCAGTGTAGATACTCAAAATATCTGCTTGGATTTCAATGAGCCTCTCTTTCTTTTCTACCGTAGTTTGGGTTGTAGTGGTTATCCTTATGTGAACAGTTGTAATTGTGGATAACATGTTGATCTGAGAGGAGAGCTGTCAACCCACGTTTTGGCATAAAACAAAACGCACTATGAAACTATGTCAAAATAGACATGCTATAGGCATTAAATGACAGTAACTTAATCCTCCTGTTCACCGTTTTCCCCTCCAGATTTGGCTTACATGAATGAAAAATACTCATTGAGAATAGACATAACTTTTTGACATGTCAAAAAAAGTACTCTCAACTTCAAAAAACAGGGCGTAAAATGTTCCTTGGAAATCTTAAATGGAACATTGGGTCTGGCTCAGAACAGAGGTGACCCAGCGGTTCACGCTGGACAGCCCTTTTTGGGTTGTGGCCAAGACTGGTTTGCATTTGGCTGTCCCCTTCTGCATCGGCATATAACTTGTTCCGGCTGTGAACCTGCAGTACAGGTGCAGGGTGCAGGAGTCAACCTTTAATCCTGCCCTCTTCATGGCCGCAGTTCCACTGCTCCTAATCCTATTAGACAAAGGAAAAAGAGACAATTCTTCCACCTGCATTCCAATAGGTTCTGATTATAGCATGGGATGGAGGAGGGTTGTGTGCATATTACTGACAAGAAACCATGTGGTGCAAATCTTCAATTGTGGGAGGAGGGAGCAGAAGTGATCTCAATGCAACACAAACATCCCTGACAAGTCAGAGAAATAAGTGTCCCTCATCTGTAGTCAAAATAGTGTAGAGGAGAATCCAGTGTGAGTAGAAGACATTTAGGGCTAGAAGGATCTGTCACTTGGAACCTGAGATCAAATAATTTCTGAAGTTCTGGAACTAGATTTTCTGGGAAAGTCTCGTGCAAACCTAATCCCTCAATGGTATTGCTTTGTACTGCTTCTTTGAGCATCAATAAAGTAATTAAAGCATAGTCTGAAAGCCACAGGTCTTACCATAGAATTGGTGGGTAATTACCATACTTTGGGAAATGTTGAGAGCCCTCTATCTCCTGAGGCAATACAGGAAGTTGCTGTTTTTTGGCGCATAGTCCAACAACATAAATAATTGTCAAGTTGCGAACATCTTGGGCTAGTTCTTCCATGTCCATTATAAACCATACTCTGTTTCACCACAAGAGCTTCGTCTGTATTTCTGGTTTACTCCATAGGCTGGTTATAGACCATTTGGCCGCAAGCAGTAATTGTAGTGCCCGTTTCCCTTGGCAGAGCCCTCCATCCCAGTTGCGTCAAGCATATGCAGTGAAAAGGAAAAACACTGGGTCATTAGAAACCTTGTTCCCAATGTACTAATAGATCCTGTCCCCTTTTCTCCATCCCTGTGGGTGTCTTCTAACAACCTTTTGGCAGCGAAAAATTGAGCTTTCACTTTAAATTTAGTATAGCGTGCAGGGGCGTGGCCTCAGGCATGTGAATGCCCCACCTTCCAGTGCCTCACCTCTGTCCCTTTTTCTGCACAGACTGTGTCGGACTAGCCAGCTGGCGCAGAGACTTTTTTAGCTTTCCGCTTGCTCGCCGGTTTCTTTTTCCATCTTATTTAACTTCCCTTCACTGCCATGTGCCTCATGCAACCGCTCGTTCCCGGCTTTGGACCCCCATGCACTCTGTCTTGAGTGTTTGGGGCCCGACCACCACTGTGACGCATGTTAGGCTTGCAGCGCTCTCGGTCACAGGGCATTGAAGAATCGGTTGTTGTGGTGGAGGGAGATCTTCCACACTTCTCCTCCTCCCCCCTTAAGGACTTTGTCTCCAGGACCTCTCGTCAAGACAAGGTAGGCCCTCTGTTCAGCACAGCTCCACAGCGCAGCAACTCCTTCCCCGGGTTCCTTGAATGCATGTTCTGGCAGGTCCGAGCTAGTCCTGGCTACCAGCTCCCAACCTGAGGGGCTCAGGGACCCTACCAGGCTGTCCTCGGAAGGACGCTCAAGTTCGCCCTCTTTGTCTGCCCCAGTGGCTAAGGGATCATAGAGTGCCACCTCCAGGAGACCATCCTTGGCACGATCCAGCACGGCTACCGACACAGGGTCCGAGGGTGTCCAGCCTATCTGAGGTCGCTCCAAGGTCGTGAGTCACAGTATTACGACTATCGGCCATCCGGATTAGGGTTCAGCGCCTACCAGAGTGATCTCCAAGGTTGACACCTCTGCTTCAGGTGCAAGACCCAAGCTGTATCCTTCCGTATCAGAGACCCAGGGCATGGCGCAAGGCTTCAAAATGGCGGAGAGGCATGTGGCGGAGCCTGCCATGCTGGCGGCCATCTTGGATCCGGCTCAGGGGCCGCCAGTGCTTTTGCAAGAAGATACCAGTCCCCTTCCCTCTGGAAGCAGCAACGGATCATATGGTGCAGGCTTCTGGTTCACTCAGGGATACATCTAACCACCACAGCCCTACAGCTACACAAACCAGGCACCTCTGGGGTTTGACCCGGAGCAGAGCCCTAGCGCGTCAGAGGGCCAGGCCCCTAGGGACCCAGCGGCTTGCAAGGACCGTTTCTTTCGAGCACTTCTTCTTCCTTAGGCGTTCCCCTCAGATGAAGGGGCTCCTGAAGGAGTGAAAAAGGTCGTCCTGGAGGTGGTGCCGTCCCAGCATTTTCCTCTGGGTACTCCTCCTGTTCCTCCAGCACTGCTGGTTCCTCGCCCATTCCAGGCGGCCCTACAGGTTGTTCTGACCCCTCTACCTCTTCCTGAATGACCTATGCCTCCCCCTCAACAACTGTTGGACCTGTATTCGGCTCCGGACATAGGTTGGCCCCGCTGGCACCCGTGTCCCAGGACCCGGAATCCCCTCGGTCTGTGAAAAGGGGATGATGACTTTGACGCCCATGACAATGAACCCTCTGCATCCATTAAGGCCTTTCATGAGTGCCTTCATGGCCTGGCAGAGTTCTTGGTGGTCCCTCTACCCGAGGAAGCTCCCCAGCAGTCGGGAGTGCTAGCAGAGGTCTTGGGGAAACGCACCACGATCTGGTCTGGCATCCCTCTCCAGAAGGATGTTCTGCAGGCGGTGCGAAAGGTCTGGGAGAAGCCCAGGGTCAACAGGCAAATGAACAAGAAGTTGGACAGCAGGTTTAAGCTGACGGACAGGGAGTCAATCCTCCTTGCCTCCCACCAGCAGCCTCATTCTTCAGTGGTGGCTGTGGCCTCCTTGTATTCTAAACTGAGGAGGACAAAGGGCTCGAGTCTTTGGGAAACGCTATTTTTCCATCTCAGGACTGCATATGCGGCAAGCCAACGCAGATGCACTCTCGGCTGTAGCTAACCAGAAGCTCTGTGCGGGAGCTCAGGGAATTTCTGCCCGACCTCCCTTCGGGCAAACAAGCGTCCTTTGAGGCCGGTCTGGCAGATGCTCGGGCCATTGTGCAGGACCTCATGGAGTCTTCGGTCTCCCACATCGACCCAGCCAGCAGAGAGCTGTGCCTTGGGGTTGAGATGAGAAGGACGGCGTGGATGCACACCACTAAGTTTTCATCTGACGTGCAGGAATGGATCCTGGATCTGCCATTTGAGGCCGTGGACCTTTTTCATTCGTCAACCGATGACAAGTTGACAAAGAAGAAAACCTCCACTTAAACGGCCAAGTCCTTGGCCATCCTGACAAAACCAGGTCAAAAGTCCTTCCCTCAGTTCAAGCCCCATGCTTTCTCCAGCTTCAAGGGGATCCGCGACTGCAGTACGCAGAGGCCCAGCAGGTCGCTCAGGGACAACAGAAGGAAGCGGCAGAGGACGTCAGGCAGATTTTTCCGCTCCCCCTCCTCTGCCCCCGCCTCTGACACCAAGAAGCCGTGACCTCAAGGTTGGGTAACACAGCTCCCCTGTGGGGGGCTGTTTGGCCCTTTTCCAGGACACCTGAAAGTGTCTTTTCAGGAACCCTGTGGATCCTTTCCATAGTCGCCACAGTCTTCAGACTTCCTTTTTATTTGCCTCTACCATCCTCGCCTCCTCTGTCAGATCGGGTCCCAGGTCTGTTACGGGAGGTCCTTTTGCTCTTGGAGATGCAGGTGATATAACCGGTTCCTCTTATGGACAGGGCCTCCGGTTACTATTTCAGGATTCTTGCGCTACCCAAGAACAACCAGGCTGGCAATACGGTTGTCCTGGACCTGTCATTTATATATCTGTCTTTACTGCTGGAATGCTTCAAGATGATTACTTCTGCACACATAGCAGAGTCTCTATGTGCAGGGAACTGGATATGTTCCCTAGACCCCAAGGATGCGTACCTGCATCTTCCGATCTACCAGCGCATCAGAAGTTTCTGTGGTTCACGATTGTCGTACCAATTGCAGTACAGGGTGCTGCCCATTGCAGTACATTGTGCTGCCCTTCGGCCTGAACTCGTCCCCTCGTGTCTTCACAAAGTTGATGTCAGTGGCGGGCCTTCTTCACTTGGAGGGCCATCGTCTGTACCCTTAATTGGACGACTCCCTGGTGAGGGCGGGGTCGCCTAAAGGGGAAGCGCACTCCCGCCAAAGATTGGCGGAACTCCTTCATCAGCTGGAGTTCTCCCTCAACCAGAGGAAGTCGCAGTTGTGCCCATCTCAGGAACTGGCCTTCCTAGGGGTGCGTTGGAGCACTACCGTTCAGCGGGTGTTCCCTATGCCCGAGAGGCTTCTGTCCCTCCACAAGGCGGTGGGGCACTTTCTGGCCAACATGACCACATCAACATGGTGGTTCCAGCCCATTCTGGGCCTGATGACCTCTTGCATCCACACTGTACATCATGTTTGCCTCAAGATGAAGCGCCTCCAGCTCCACCTGTTGGCCAATTGGGATCAGGAGACGGGGTGCCTGTGGGACAGGATCCCAATACCACCGCTCCTGCTACCCGATCTTCTCTGATGGATGGCATTGTTTCAGTGGACCAGAGCCTACCCTAGTGATGACAACAGACTCCTCCCTTTAGGGCTGGGGTGCTACTCTGGAGGGCTTTGCGATTCGTGGAACATGGTCCAGGACGGAAGCATCCTGTATATAAACCTGCTGGAGCTCAGAGCAGTGGGCCTGGCCGTCAGGCCGTTTTCAAATTCCCCATCCATTCCTCCAGTCAGAAGACAGGAGCAACACCTACCTCTGTTCTTGCAAGAGATCCGGGCACAGTTAAAGAAGATCACAATAGAAACAGTGCCAAAATACCTCCAGGGCTCCGGAGTGTACTTAAGATACTTCATGGTGAGAAAGAAGTCTGGTGGTTGAAGGCCCATCCTTGATCTGAGGAAACTGAATACATTTCTAAAGTCCGAGAAGTTCTGGATGGTCTAGTTGCAGTACATGCTCCAACTGCAGCACAGACTTCCTGGCCTCCCTAGACCTAGAAGATGCCTACTTTCACATACCCATTCATCGCAGGCACAGACGCTTTGTCTGGTTTGTCATAAACAGCACACCTTACCAATTAAAGGCTCGTCCTTTCGGTCTCAAGTCAGCTCCAAGGGTGTTCACAAAGTGTCTGACTCCAGTGGCAGCCCCTTTACAGTGTTCAGGGATCTTTGTCTATCATACGTAGATGACTGGTTGATCCGCGCCCGCTCTCTTCCACTGGCCAGTCAGCACACCGAGGAGACCATCTGGTGTCTGAGTTTGCTGTGGTTCTAGATCAACTTTCCCTAGTCATGCGTCATGCCATTGCAGAACGCTCCCTTTCTAGGCTCATGTCTCAACACAGACAGGTCTGGCTTCTCCCTCGGCGGGAGGGTTGAGGCCATCTTGAGCAAAGTGCAACATCTCTCAACTCTTTGAGTGACAGCCATCTGCTCAATCAAATCTCTGTTGGGGATGATGTCTTCATGCATCCCCCTAGTCTCTCGTTGCAGGCTTCACATGAGGCCTCTACAGCAGCTCATGGATACGAATATCAGGCCCCTGGAACTGCAAGATCACTAATTCCAGTGTCCAGAAAGACCATGCAGTGGTGGTACGTTCGTCAGCATCTCACCCAAGGCACTCCTTTTTGTCTTCTAGAGCATCAGACCACCGTGACTACTGACGCCTCCCTGCAAGGGTGGGTAGCCCCACACTGGTCAACTTCACACAAGGGGCTTATGGCAACCAGAGGAGGAGGAGTTGCACATCGTCTTGGATCTACGACTGGTGTTCTGGGCTTTCAAGTCATTCAACCCCCAACTCATAGGCAAGGTGGTTATAAATGCCATTTTCTACATCAGGAAACTGGGCTCGAACGGGGAGGGAAACCTGCTCTCCCATTCTATTCAAGGAAGCGCAAGCGATATGGAAATGGGCGATAGATCAGAAGATGTTTCTCATTACATTCCGTCTGGGAGACGTTTACAATACCATTGCAGATTCACTCGGGGAACTACGGTCTTGCCATGACTGGGAACTTCTTCAGACTATGGTTCTTCTGCTCTTCTCTGGGTGGGGTAGCCTTCAAATCGACCTATTCGCCACAGTAGCAAATGCAAAGTCCTCCAAGTTTGCTGCAACCAAGGAGTCTAGGGGCGCCTTCTTGTTCCGTTGGAAGGGAGGATTTCTCTAGCCGTTCCCGCCATTTCCCCTGATTCTGCGATTGTTCAGGGCACTCAAACAGACTCATTGCAAGATGGTATGTGTTGCTTCGGTGTGGCCCAGGCAGATCTTGTATTCGGACCTTCTACACCTGTTTCTGGCTCCTTGCATCAAGATGCCTCCTCTTCCAGAACTGCTCTCCAAAGAGGGAGGGTCTGTCCTCTGCCACGATCCAGCATCCTTGAAACTGGCGGCTTGGCTCCTGCAAACCTAGAGCTTGCCCATTACTCATTGCCCACAGAATGTAAAGGGAGAAAGAGCGAGGAGCCTCTATTTGACTGATACTGCACCGTGTTTGGTCTTGCCTGCGCTCACCAGGATCAATCTTTCCAAATTGAAAACAGAACTTTATAAAACCTTGTATTTATCGCCACGCAGCGTGGAGGAGTGGATTGAAGGTGTCTACAGCTTTAAATCACAAGAATGCGGCAGAGTGCGGAATTGTATCAGCTGGGTTTATAAACCCGCCCTCCCCGCCCTTGCGGCGTAAGCACTCAGGCGAAAGGACGAGGAGCCTCTGTTTGGCAAATAGGCGCCAGTACTCGGACGTGTGATTGTAAGGATGGTTTAATGCCCCGGAAAAGCGAAACCGGAAGGAGATCTCTGTACCAGGGTCCGGGAAACTAAAATCAATCTAAGGGAGGCATTAAATCACTGTAAGCACTTCGGTAAACTCCTTTGGAGTGGTTTTCGCTCTTCCATCAATACACCGCGTATATTTTAAGTGGGAGATGCAGCACGAGGATCAGTCAGCATACCCGTAAACAATCACTGTGATTTCACACGGCTCAAACTGCATTGACTGTCTTGCTTCGCAGGGCATTTTTTCGAAAGGGCTCCTGGCCAGGTTGCTTCTAAGAAGGCATCCAAGTATAAGCTAAGGCTATGAAACTGCGTAGCACATGGACATTGGACAGAGCAAAGGCCATGGAAGGGGACGGTTCCTATTTGGTAGACCCATCAGTAGATGTCTCTTCTACGGCCACACTGGATGTTATACCCCCTCTTAATAATGGCACAGTAACAAGCCAGGCCCAAGTCCAAGCTGATGCATTGTTTGCTCAGCCGAGGGAAAGAGAGTAGAGCAGAATGCTCAATCTGTCTTTGTTCAACACTGGCAACGTGGGTTGGAATACACAGTGACTAGCATGAAAATACAAAAAATAAATAAAAACATTTCGGAAGAAAGGAACAAAAGTCTGAATGATGTGGAGGGTGAATTAGAAACCTCATGGGTGGCTTTACAAATCACATTTTGAAGCACAGAGCTTTATCCCTCCACAAGATTAGGGAAGGTTTCAGATACCTCAAATACTGGATTTGGAAATCTGTCCTTTCCACAGTCAGACACACCATCCAAGAATTATTGGCGAAGGAAGGCCCACAACACGGAGGGTACCCCGCAGACAAAGACTATCTGAATGAGGGTACCCTGAAGGCTTGGAACTTTGTATTGAAATCTCTAGTCTCAATTTTTGAGCTTCTCAAGACAGAAGTACTGTCTCAAGCAGGCATATTTGTAGAGCTAACAAACGAGATGGCAAAATGCGAATCTACGTTGGTGTGCTTGGGTTCTGCCATCAATACCAACATAATTCCATCCTTGAGAGAGATGAGACTCGAGTTCACAAACCAAGGCCTAGACCTATCCTCGATTCAGAATATGGCAATCCTTAAGACAAAGGCTGAAGATGACAAAAACTACCAGACAAAAACTACCAGTCTTAGAGGAGGCAATTCAGCTTCTGAAAATGAAGCCACCTCCGCAGGGAGAGGGGGAAGAGGGTGATATCGTCTCAAACCAATACTTTGACGATACTCCTCTCTCAGAATCTACGCTGGCGGAGTTCCGGAGATTGGCAAACATAGGAGAAGAGGAGATCAAAACAATCGTAGAAAACCCTCCTACGCACTCCGGGGGCACCCCAGTAAAGCAGACGGATCCTGAGTTAACCTGGAAACGGCAACCTGTCAGTTACAGAGGTCGAAGGAAAATGAGAAAGCAACAAGTTGGGGGAAAAAAGATCAAGAATTTCTCAACCAAGATCGAAGAGAAATCATAAAAAACCAAAAGACTCAAAAGAAGGGCCCATGACCAGCAGAAGATCCGATGCTCAGCCTAAGGAGAACCTAATATCCGCTGCAGTAGGTGATCAAGGCAATGAAAGGCAAAAATCTCCGATCACAAGTAGTTCACCGAAACCCTCATTGTTGCCTATCGAAACTAATAGATTAGGCAAAGCTGGGAAATGCTCAAGAGTCACTCACTACAGAGGATAAAGTTGAAGCAATAAGAGTGAGTATTGGCCTTCAAACAGATGAGGAGTGGCCCGGCAATCGTTTTGGGGGCTCCACAGAGTCCAAATAAGCCATAGAACTCAGAATCTAAGGGCACTTGGGCAGAGCACTATTTTGTCAGTCCTAAAACATTCAGGAAGAAACACTTCAGATAAAATAAAATGGGCCCCAATATTTCTGCAGAAGAAAACTCTACCGCTAAAGCAGAATTACATGATTAATAAGACCCAGGCCTCTCACATTGGAGCCAATTTAAACCTCGCCCCAATCTTCCTCCCAGCAGGCAGAAGAGACTCAAGTAAATCCTCGGCTGGGTCAGAAAGCCTAACGCCTATCCCAATATTGGAATCGGATCAAGGTGGTCCACATGGAAGAATCGGTAAACTGAATGGCCAGGGGACATCAACAATGATTGTTATTCATCCAACTCGAAAGGATTCCAGTGTTTCATCTCAAGCCGTTGAACTGTCAGATGTACCGATTGCAATAGATGACATTAAGAACTTTGCCATCCCAAGGGTGTGGTTAAGACTTTTAACGAATACCAAACATCATAAATCTCTTAATAGATCAGTGATCCTTGGGGTTTTCAAAAAGTAAACAATTTGTATCTATTCTCTGATGATATTGAGAATATAACATTCCCACTTGCTCAAGACCCTCATTTTGTGGAAGTAGCTCTTACCTCGATGACAGCAAAGTCAGCTATCTTGAAAGCATCGAAGGAGCTAGAGTCCGAGGTTTCCATTAATGAGTCAAGGGCCAGTGCTCAAGTTCTTCTTTAGAGCAAAGGGGGTACAAAGGCTCAACATCAAAGGGTGGGCAATCCTCAAACTAAGGTTTCAAATGAGTAAAGAAGGGAATTTTCTGGTCCTAAGTTTCAAGAAAACACCTTAACCCTTTTACCAGAAATGCTCTCCCAGGTTCTGCAGAAGCTGGGAGTTGGAACAAGCAGCTTTAGAAAAAAGGGTCAATATTTAGTGAGTTGGTACACGCGGGGATCCAGTACCTTTTAAAGCCAGGGGTATGAGGGATTACTTGTTTGAATTTAGTGACATAGTACTATTGCAGGAAACCTGGTTGGTAAACCCAATCAACATGGAAGGGTTCATAATGTTGTGTTTGCCAGCCTCTCCAAAAGCAAAAGGGAGACCCTCAGGTGGTGGTCTGATGGTATTTAAAAATCGGCTAATAAAAAGTGTCACTCCGATTTTTATGAATGCCAATGGAATCTAGGCATGTAAAGTACATTAAAACTCCCTGATCCCAACTGGGTGATCATTAATATTTATTGGAACCCCGCCCGCTCAGAACTTCAACCCTTCCTCACGATTCTGGGCTCTTTGCTGGAATCGATTAAAATGGATCCTTGGGGGACTCATATTGTGTTAGCTGGGGGCCTAAATACAGTGTGTGTACAGCCATGGAGGGACAAAGTGAAGCAGCATATTCTAGAAATCTTAAAAAATGGGCGAATTTGGTTGAATTTTTTGGAGTCCTGGGATCTGAGGATGGTGAATGGAAGCTGACAGGGTGACTTGGGGCCATTGACGTCTTGGCACAGAGGGAAATCCTCGTCGGTTTTGGACTAAATCTTTGTATCCCAGCCCCTTCACTCGTGCACCTCAGCCCTGGCAATTAAACATGATGGAGGGGAGTGATCATTGCAGATTAGAGCTATCTTTCACTGATCTCTCCTCCCTGTCATTAAACATAGAACAACAGGCCTTAATAGAACAGAAAGGGAAAATCAGGCTTGTGAAATACAGGGTAGAGGGCGCAAAATTGAATGCCCAATTAAAGAAGGTTCCCAGATACATCTGGAAGACCCATTGTCACTCAAATAACTTTATTAAATTTGTTTGGGCCACTTCTGTTCCCAGTGACTCAGTGGTAAGAAACACACAAGCACATCTGCATAGTTTCGATGAATAGTGACACAGCCGAGGAAAAGAGTCCTCAGAAAAACCTTGTGCAATTTGAAATCAGCTGAGTTGGATTTAGCAAAGTATACGGCAGAAGTTAAAAGTGAAAAAACATACTATTAATTGTGGTCAAGAAATCATAGAGCCTTTCGATTGCAAAGAGATGGGAACAGATGTTGAAGCTCCTAAGAGAAAAGAATACTAGAAACTTTTGGTCATTTAGAATCTGGTGCAAATGGTTCTCTGTGCAACTTAATTCCTGAGTCTGGTGGGTGGAACATTTAACGGAAATCTTTTAGGACCCCAAGAGCACCTATTTCAGTCCCTTATTTAAAGTTCCTTGGCAACTAACCTTTAATGAGGAGGACATTGAAGACATCATTCTCAAATCGTCTTCATCTAAAGCGGTGGGCCCAAATGGTCTCACTTATCAAATCCCTAAAAATGTGCAAAAAATATGGTCCCGCTTGCTTTTTATTGACTCTTTGAAGAGATCCTCAGGAGCCAAATATTCCCACCCTCCTGGAAGATTGCCTTGGTTATACCCCTTTTCAAGGGTGGCGACCGTTGAGAAGCTGCAAATTATCGTTCAATTGCCCTGCTCGACATTGAAAGAAAGATCTTCGTGAAACTCTTGCTAAATGAAATGTTAGCATGGGTAGATAGGCAAATGATTCTGTCCCGATTCCAGACAGGTTTCAGACGGGGCTTGTCAACAGGCCTGAATGAATGGCCTGGTAATAAATTTGACTAGCGAACATACGATGGGAGAGGGATCATTACCATTATATGGAGCTTGGGTCGATCTTTCTAAAGCATTAGACCAGGTCGACAGAGCATTGCTTTGGAGCAAACTAAGGAGCTGGGGTATGCCAGACACACTATTTGCAATGTTAGTGGAATTGCACAGAGATACTTCTATAAGGGTTCGGCTGGATGAACATGGTCACCTGTCGGAGCTTATTAGGATAGAGAGGGGGGTCAGGCAAGGTTGTCTGGGGGCCCCCCTCTTCTTTGACCTTTTCTTGGCGGACATGGGCATTTTCATGGAGTCATCTGCATTGGCCAGTCCAGCGCTAAATCGCAAGAAGATCTATTGGCTGGCCTATGCAGATGACATAGTTCTGCTAGATAGAACAGCCATAGGTCTCCAGTGACTACTGACCAAATTGGCCGAATATGCAGGAGCGAATAAACTTTCCAGAAACCCCCTCAAATCCAGAATTGTTGTCTTCAGACATCGACAGAAGAAGATCCATTACTCAAATTGGTTTTTAGAGGGCCAAATTATCCAAAGGGTTAAGGAAGTGAAATATTTGGGATATAACATCTATGACTCTCCCACCCACCACAAAGTACAAGCAGCTACGAAGACATCACAGATTGAATCCCAAATGCTCAAGATAAACTCCAAATAATGTAAGTTCTCCATTCTGCAGCTGATGAAATTTTATCTGGCAAAAGCGGTTCCTGTGATTCTTTATGGCTTGGAGGCTAAACCCCAGCTCTGGCCTACAAACTGGAGTGTCGTAGAGGGCCAATAATGGAAGAGGACTTTAGGCCTCCCTTTGTGTACCCCGTGTTGGAGCCTCAGATTCTAACTCGGTCTCAGATCGTTGGGGTGCATGTCAAACTGGAAGCTGATCTTGATCTACCGGGAGCTCACTGGACAGAGCACCTCCTTATATGGGGACATTAGACACCAATTGGAACAATCCAGATCGTCCATGTTGATAGATCGCAATAGAAGAGTGAAGGAGATGCTGCCCAAGATGGACTTGGATGTAGAGATCCTCATATCCTATCCATTAAAGGTTAAGCGGCAGTTAGAAATTAGCGATTGGATAGAAATAATCGTGAAATTTAAACAGTCCTCTTCAAATAATCCCTTCCTCTCAGCAGAAAAAAACGTGGCTGCCTCTCTCAATACCTAATGAAATTTCCTGATAGGTTAGTGAGGAACAACTTCTTGAGGATCAGACTAAATTTGGTACATTGTGGAGAGGTGTTGGCAAGACGCCATCATGGAGACAGCCATAAAACTCTAGTGTCTGTGACATTCCTTCAAACCAAACGTTAAGGCACTTATTGATGGAGTGCGAGGGAACATGGTCTATGCGCCTAATGCAATTTAGGAGATTTGTACTACGTGAGGAAGGGATCACTGCAAAATATTTCTGGGATAGATTAGTTTCTGGATAAGACATGGCCTTAACAGCGACGGTGGTTCGAGTCGTAAAACTTTGCGAAATCATTGCATGACCTTCGAGGGGCCTTGGCATTATAAGGGTGCAAAATCAGTTTAGCCATAGATTAAGTAATCATGATTGTAAATATTGGTCTTTTTGTTGGATATTTCCAGTTTTCTTTTCCTTTTTCTTCCTTCTACTTTTTTGATAGTTTTTTTGCATTTAAGCGATTGTAAGTTTTTTTTTTCTTTTTCTCGTCTTTTTAAATGTGATTGTGTACTTTTAATTGTGTATTGTAGTTTTTGTAAAGGTTCATGAAAGAACCATATACAAATAAAAAAATAAAAATATTGTGGCTAAAGCTAAGGCACTGTCTACCCTTGCGTACTATAAGCACAAATGGAAGCGCTTCTCTGTGTGGTGCAATTCGCAGGGGTTTTCTCCCCTTTGAAAATCCTGCCATACCACCTGCTCTCCCTAGCAAAGACCAGCCTTGCTCATGCTTCCATCAAAGCACACCTGTCAGCTATCTCCCGATACACTGGAACGCCTGGCAGGCTTTTCTTGTGCTCACAAAGACTGGTTAAACAATTCCTAAATGGTCTGTTCAGAGCGTTCCCTCTTGTGAAGGCTCCAGCCCCTGCATTGGAGCTCAACGTTATGACAAAATTGAGGAGTTGACCTTTTGATCCTCTTCAGTGTTTCTCTGGGGTTTTTGTCTTGGACGACTGCTTTTCTGCCACTTGGGCCAGATGTGTTGGAGAGTTACAGGCTCTCTTGCAAACCACATGTTAAAATGTATTTCGGAACTCTGACCTGGTGGGCAGAGGTTCAGAAGGCCAGCTTATTTTCTTGGAAGAGGGTAACCTTCTGGGCAAGCCAGGACAATCAAGGTAGCATTGGCGGCGGTCAAGACTAGGTCTCAGGATGGGTGAGGGTGATCAAAAACCCACAATGAGCACACACAGTAAAAGACACTACAAATTACTCTGTCAGGTGTATATATCAAAAATACATATGCATTTATTGAAGTCCTTTTAAATCATACACAAAGCAAATCTCAGCAGTTATAACTAAACCACCACAACACGAATAATAAACATATATACACTTACCAATGGCCTAAAGGAATAGTGCACAGTAAAGGTCTACAACCTGTTAAGAAATGGAGAATACAGTGCAAATATCGTTTAGGCTGTCCTTCACTTTTCAAACCCTAGCTGAGAAGGGAGTCCATTCCCAAAGATGAGAGGAGCCTTGTTCTCAAAAGTACTTTCGATGCTGGTGCACGCGATCGTGCAGTTGCCCCAAAACGGGGTCTCTTGCAGGGGCTAAGGAAGGTGGGTGAGGCAGTGAAGAATAAGTTCCCACTATTCGAGGAGGGTCTCCTCAAGAGGGCAGAACAGGTTCCAAGAGTTGGGAATAGCTTGGTAGCAGAGGCTACCTCGATAAAGAAAAGTGGCCCTCGGGACAATTGTGCGTAAAAATGGATGGATGTGCCAGGGGCCACCGGTAAGGGTTGCAAGTACTCGCCGACCTTCGTCGCACCCCGGACTAAGTCTACTTCGGTTTGCAGGTTCAAATCCTGCAGTTGCGCGTCTCTGTGGCTTTCAGGGGCTGCGTTCCAGGGAGGATTCCATGGTGGCACAGTGGTGATTCCTCCGCTCCTGATGAAGGGATCAGGCCAATTGCGCTGCAGCGATTCTGAGGGCACAGCAGCAAGATACCCACAATGTTCATCACCACAGCTGGGCGACCCGGTGATCGCGTATGCTCAGGTTCAGGCATACCCTCCTAATTCCAGACCTAGGAATGTTAGGTGTACGAAACTCGGTGGGAGAGGGCCTTATACCCAGAGCTTAGGCTCCAAATGCTCAAGTGGGAACTCGAGACAGCAGTGGTTCCAGGGCAAACATCCCTTGCAATCTGGTCAGTTCACTGGGCGGTCCAGGAACACTTCCTAAAAAGGCTTGCTTACTGGTTAAGTTGGAGGTGCCGAGAATAGTTGGTCCCACTATTCCAATGAGTTGAAGCGCCATTGCAGACCTTCTAGGTTTGATCAGAAACAGGGGGTCCAACGGGACGACATCAGGCTCGGGGTGCCAAACCTTCCAGCGGGTCACCAGCGGTTCCTCGGCTCTGCTTCTTGGTTTCAGGATACTTGGCTCCTTTCCTAAGTTCGGTGTGAACTCAAGAGATCGGCCTGGAATGGGTATAAGATTCCTTCTCCTATCCAGAACCTCCCTTGCGCCAAAACGAAGAGGACCCAATGAGAGATCTGCTCACATACAGCCATCCCAGACGTGAACCAATCCTGGATCACGGTGGTCCCAGTTATTCCCAGCACACCAGACATCTTGGCACCCACGATGTGTATTGGAACTAGACGGTCCAGCCCACATCCTGGAGGCACACACAAGCTATGCAGAAGCCTGCGAAAGCTTCGGTTTGTGCTGGTCTGCATTACCAAATGAGGACTTTCCCGGGTCTGCTCAACCTGGGGAAAGCAAAGGGACAAGATGGCCAAAGGACAGAACAAAGGACCTAGTCACAAGGCCATTTTAGGCACTGGCCACTGTCCTGGACCAAACACGGTATGGACCATAGGAAAGGGGTAAAAAATATATGGAAAGTAAAAGCTGCCTCCAGCTCTGGCCAAGGCACATCTGTAGATCTACTGAAAGGAAGTCCCCAGCCGACTGTATTACTTTGTGTACTGGTAAAATGTTGATTAGAAATGGCAACAAACTGAAAGACTAAGGGAAACAAAGTCTCACAGTACTGACTGCCTTTAAGGGCATGTCAGTTTCCCCATAATGTAAAGAGCAAAAGCTCAGCGGAGTACAGTAGAAGGCTGGGCTCCACTGGCAAAAGTCAGGCTAAGATGGTCGGACAACAGCAAAAAGTTGGGGTTCACAACTGGAGGGTAAAATTACACATGAGTGGAAATGTTTCCTAACACCACCTTGTTTGTCTTTCCATCAGTCCAAGATGGTGCTACGTATTCATACATCCTTCATGCCAAAGGTTCCGTCAGACTTCCATTTGAACAAGCCTTTGGTTCTGACAGTCTTCTTCCTCAATCCTGCTTTTCCTGCAGAACTGCCTTTGCATTCGCTGCCCATGCTTTGAAGTTGTATTTCGCACGCACTAAAACATTTTGCACAATTTTGCAGTTTGTGACATTTGTGGCAGGGGAAAGCCCTCGATCAAGCTTCCATTTCCAGGTGGCTCTCTGGCTGTATCATGTATTGCCCCGGCTTGCAAACAGGCCGTTGCCAGGAAGACCGAGAGGCAATTCTACCAGAGCCGTGGCTGCTACTACTGCGTTCCTGTCTGTTGTCCCCTGCTGGACATTTGCAGGGTTGCTACGTGGTGGTCGACTCATACCTTCATGAAATTCTACTGCATCGACAGGGATTCCAGAGATGAGTCCCATGTCAGCCAGGCAATGCTTTGCAACCTGTTTAATTGACGTGAGTGTGTTCCAGAGCTGAGTTTTTGTATTGCTTCTGTTGTGTCTGTGCCACCTCCTGTGGTTGTGCATGTACTGCTGTAAATGCATTTTCATGAGCATGTGAATCCTTGAAGATTCTATGCTGGAGAAGGGACAAGTTACTTAACTGTAACTACTGTTCAACAGCATGGGCATCTTACTTGGATTCACATGCCACCCTCCCTCCCCTCCATCTATGCCTCTTCTTGGTTCCTACTACCACTTCACGTGTGCCTCTAAATTCGAAGATGGTCACTGGGGGTGGAGCCTAGGACGACGAATGCCATTTGCCTGGGTAATATGACCCAAAGTGACACCAATAGCCTGTATAATCGACAAGCAGTTTTTTGGCTTTACAGCAAAACTGCCTTTAATATTACTGAGGATTCCCAGCCTAACGACAGGGAATATTCATGAGCCTACGGGAGTTACAGGTAAGTAACTTATTCCGTATGTGTGCAGATACAGCATACTCAATATAGCCCCAGTAATTCTGTCTATCTTTGCATGCACTCAGTGATCACCTTCACCTCTGTGACGGGTAGTGTGTGTGGATATTAGGGCAAACTCCACTCTACCCGTGGCATGTGAATTAAGAATGTACTGCTACTGAAACTCTTCTCTACCGTTCTTTACAACTTCAAACACTGCCTTTTGTAGGTTTTCTGGAGCCTTCCCAGAATTATGAACCGGAACAGCACTGACCCTTTTCTACCATGACTCTGTAATGTGTCTGTTAACCTTGGGCGTGTCAATCCTAAAGCCTGCAGGGCCGATCCGGTCCCAGATGTCCCTTCATCAGACCCACCACATGGTCCTTTTCTGCAGTGACTTTATTTTCCATATCGAGAGAAAGATATTGTCACTAGAAACTGATTATCTACAGATCACAATCGATGAACTGAAATGGAAAAAGCCTAAAAGCAGAATATTAAAGCAAGGTTTAAAATGCAGTGACAAATGAAAATGTAACCATCCAAATGAATACATAGAAATAAAGTCACCTTACTGTTAAAAATCTAGTTTCTTCTTTCCAGCAAAAGCCACATGGTATGTATGCAGCCATCCCTTAAGCATTTCGCACTGTTTATAAAGCGAGAAGATAATTATTCTGAACACAAGAGACACAAAAATGCCCCATAAAATATGGCCATTGCCCGGAACATACCATTACAAGGATTACATGCCTCACGCATGATCACTATCTGAAACGAATATGGACCTGCGATCATTAAACTACCAGAATACGATATTTTGGTAGTCTAGTGCAGCGTTGCAGATGCATTGTCCTTTGCATCCTTACTTCCAAGAAATGCAAATTGTTAACTTAAACCACAACTTTGAATTAAGTTGAAGTTTAACGTCCAACTCTTCCAAACCCCTTAATGTGTTAAGACTATGTAATGTCAACTAACATTATCTCCAAAAACGATAGTGGCAACTGTGTAACTGCATTGGGCACTGCTTCAGTCATATGGCACAAATACAGGGATGTCTACTATGCACTCATTGTTTCTTTGGGGCACAGAATTGTATGATGCCAGCAAGCAATTGTTGCTTTGAAATGCTCTCATGAACTGTTGGCATTTGAAGTATTGCAATATTTCACGTGCCCCCCTAAAGTAATTTCTTTTACTCAAGAGTTTATAATCGTATTTCTACTCCCATTTGGTCTGCACAATGCACCAATTCAACCTGTTATTGTAAAAGAAAAAATATATATTTACTCTCGGGAGGGAAACCTCCTTCCCGACAAAGGTAGTTTCAGGTTGATTCACTTTGCTTGCTTGGATTATTCACTCTAAGAATCTGACAGCTGCCACTCTATTATCATTTTCATTGGTTTGGTGTTGGGGCACTTGAGAGGTCTTTTTGAATCACAACGGGCTCCCTGTCGGAGTTTGACACACCTGATTTAGCTCAGCCTTCCTGCAGGTATCAAAAAAGGTAGTTGTTGGCCATGTTCAATGAAGACATTTTGGGTGGAAGACAGAACCCTAAATACTGGTTTGCTTGCTCACCACCCAAATGTAACGACTGTTTAGGGTATCTCTCACTTCAGGCAAGTTACCTAGCCAGCCCCCATGTTGCCTTCGATTTTGGCACTAGGGAGAGAGTGTTTTAGTAGTCTGATACATTAAGAATTAGATTGTAAAGAATCTTGGCTTTATGGAACAATTTAGCTCATTGGATACCACTAATGCTATAATTCCTCCTTTGTATGGTCTTCGATTGGTTCCAAAGTGAGGGCGACCAGCCAAGGCAATAGTGGCGATCCCTTTTTAGTGCCCAGTAGAAAAGGAAACCGCTCTGTAAAAGCTCCATGAAGAGGAAATGCTTTCTCAGCATCTGGGCCCCAAAGGAACGACCTGCATTTGGACCATGTGAGTTTTTCTGTTAGATACATGGTTCTCCTGGTTGTACCGAAAGTGGTTCATTTGCAAGTGAAACAGGATTAGTGTGGGTCAACCGAAAAGGGAAGGGTTGTCCTTATGATATAATAGGTTATTTATGACGCGCTTAATACCCAGAGGTTTCCAGGCACGGACCCGGGGATCGAACCTGTGTTGCTGTGCATTGTCTTGCTTCCAAGGCAAGCAAGTTTCCCCTGAGCTATCCCCCCGAGACAATAAATGTTGGCATGGAGTTTCAGTGCAGTCCATTTGTATGAAGTACAGAGACCAAGATACCTACCTGGAATGGAGATGAGCGTAGTGTGGGGTTTCCATTGAGTTGACCAGTGCCCTCTATCATGGGATATTCATTATTCTTAAACATTTGAAAGGTTAACCTCTGAGCAGGCTCTCACAACTTTCAATATATATATGTTCTGTTCTGTTTAAGATTGGCATGCTATGAATACACCACAATCTAGTATTGCAACTTGTTTATCAAAACTTAATGGTGGGCGTCATCGGGAGGCACAGCTCTAATAGTGTTCCTGTATACCTTGAGCACATTACCTACAACTCTCCTTTCAGTTGAAGCCCTCAATTTTTTTTCCATTATCGGTTTTGTTAGTTGAAAGAATAAATGAAAGAAGTTGCTACCAAGGCCAAGGTTGGAGAGTTTTCCAGTAACCACACTGCAAGTCTGGTTAAATGAAAATGCACGTTAACGTGTTTGAGCATTTTAAGTCTTGTTTTTATTGCATATAGGTGCAATGAAAAATGCTCCTTTTAACTTTTGCCTTCCGTAAAACCTCAGATTCCCCTGGGTTGATGAACAGGGTATGTACTAGTTGCCCACCAAGCGATCACAAGTAAGTGTTGCTGTCTGGCTCGATAAAGGTTTAGGGCTAAGACTAAAGAAAAACATGGCGGTGCCTATGCCATTGAGGCCGATAGGGCTGAAACCACCGAGGCATTCCAAGAGAGGAGGTGCAGGCTATAGAGGCCATTGATGGACTCCCAAATTAGGTACTGGGCTATCAACCACAGCTCCAGTGAAGGAAGTGCTCCAGATAAGGTTTTGAAACCGGAGTATTTTACTCCCTATCTATTTATTTTTAAGTTGGGAGTAAAACATTTTTTTAGAGAGTATTTTCTTAGCAAGTAAAAATGTGTTTTAACTGTATACATATTACCTTGGACCTGGTTTTCCATGCACTTTAGAAGGTGCATTTTTACCTCTTGAGATCAGGCAGTAATAATAATAGCTTCTTTCTGTGGCTCTACATGTACTACTATTCCAAGCATGTACACTGAGCAGTGTGGGTGAAAGCGGGGCTAGCTTCGGGTGTCTGTTCCCTAATTTTCTTTTCTGGGAGTATTTGCCTATGCTTTAGGGAGCAAACGTGGCCGATACGCCCCTTATCTGTAGGGCTGAGTGAAGGTCACTGGTACTGTTGAGGCTTCACACATAGCTGCTTCCAAGTCGTAGACAAGCTCCTTAGTGGGCCTTAAAAAAAACTATGCAAAGAAACATGGCATGCATGGTCTGGCTCTGGAAAATTACATGGGGCGTTACTTCACTGAAAAACACGCTAGCACCTTGAAATGTGGTGTAGAAAAGGCAGCTGATATACAAAGCATATCTGGAGGCACATGCTAAAAACACATACAGGGCCTGAGAAAAAAAGCATTTGCACAATCTATGTCCAAAAGTGGAGTTAACACTGACAGGAGACCTGGTACTTGACCAACTAAAGCCACTTTAAGAGATCACTGTTTCAAAGGGTACCAGGACTTGGAGTACAATTGGAAACCAAACAATAAACACCAACACAGTGTTTAGCTATACCTGCATCATGCCGAAGATGTCTTTCCCATTCAACACTGAAAACACAAATAGGCAAAGTTACCAGTCATAAAGAATGAGGCATTTCAACGAACCTATCTACATACATGTAACCTCTCAGTCTCCTAACACTAAAATAGGCATTGGAACATATGCATCTTTTAATGAAGTAAAAAAAATACCAGGGGATTGTCCTGCATTGGCTCTTTAATAGATTCACATGCCTGAATTATTCCCCGTATATGATCAGTGCTTAGATCACATGCTATGCATAGGCCTACATCTAGTGGTAGTCGCGGAGTATAACATGATTTGTTTTCGAACTCAAAGGGATGTAGTGTGTCAGTAATCCTATACCTAGTGTGACGTCCACTGTACCCATGGTCCTTCACGCAACAAGGCCCCTCAGATTGTTTTTTTCTGCCATCATAGTCGGATGCAAGTTGCAGACTTTCCTTCTGGCTAATGCCTTTGATTATCAAAGTGTAATTATAGCCTTTTTTTCCTTTCAACTGCCGAACCACTGCAAGATCTTCTTCAGCGGCTTTTGAGGACAAATTTATCATCGACGACTGCTCATACCGTCTCGATGAACTTTGACTGCGGCCTACACCAGGCCTTGGCCCTTCACAGTATGGAGAGTGGAGGGAGGTCATAACTTTCTTCTTTTTTAGAGAATGTCTATTCCTTCCCTATCTTTCTCTTTCCATGGCCAGGCTGCCATCACCCCGTATTACGGAAAATATGCCTTTTAAATGTTGTCCTTCCTGCAACAGGAAGTACCCCTGGAGGGACACACACAAAATGTGTAATCACTGTCTTCCCAGGGACCACCCTGAAAAACACTGAAAACCTTGCAATCTGTTTCAGCCTAAAACTTTAAAGGACTGTAAAATGAAACACTGGCCCATCACGTCATGCAGGCAAAAGCCGCTATTGACGTGGAGGGAGCGTCCAGTGATGTCGACGTCCTAAGTGACGCCAAGGGCTATTGGCACCCAACGGGTTTCTCGCGTGTGAGCCCCCGACTCCATCAAGCAGGCCGGCGGTCCTTTTACAGAGACTACACCCGGCAGCTCAGGCACTCGCACTGCACGCCACCGAAACACATCACGGCTGACAGTCCTTGAGGCATACGCAGTGTCGAAAACATCCCTGTCCTCTGGGCCATCACGCTTACGTTGGCTGCATGACAGGCTCCCAAAACAGACATCCAAATCTGTTTCTGACACCGCAAATAAATCGCACCACCTTTTGGGTGCTGGAGAACATGCATCCAAAGATGCTTTGACGGCCCCCTCCACTACCTCGGAAATGAGGGAACTCGTTAAGAAACATGTGCCAGACACACTCCTAAAGTCCAAGGCATTGAAAACTCCAAAAACATTGATGCCCCTAATGTCAAAATCCTCTACTTCCCAAAAATCTGCTACTTCCCAGGCCAGGGACCCTTCTCTCCCCAAAGAGACACTTTCAGGGGCCTTGTGCCATAAACAGCATGCTCCAACAGAGGGTACTCCTCACATGCAGGACACCCAGGTTCCCTTAGTGTTTCCTAGCTCCTCTCTATGGACCACAGAAAGTTTTGACTGGATAATGCGGAGAATGTCATGCTATGTGGACTTCTTTGATCACCACCCTGATCAACTGTCTAGCCTTAAAGGGCCCTCACAAGGGGGAGACGGCTAAAAGTCAACCAGCTGGCAAAAGAGGTCGGTTAGACACTGTCGACGTCCCTTTTTGAGTTTTGAAAACAAATCATGTAATAATCTGCGACTGCCACTAGATGTCGGCCTATGCATATCATGTGGCTCTAAGCAGATACAAGCATCAGAAATACGATTACAGTGAGTAATGTACCCCATATATCAATGCATTGCACATAGAGCACATGAAGGCTTTTAACGTACAACCTTTCCTCCAATCTAATAATGCGGTTAGCTTGAACCCAAGCAGCCATCTTGGGATTCCTCACTGTAAGTCTAGTGACAAGGAATCCACTTCAGCTCTCTGAGCTTTTGCAATTTTTTTGCAAACACTTGGAACTTCTTTTTTTAATGTTTTTCATAAAATTCGGTTCTTGGCTTCCTCCCTCCTTTCTCCTTAAAACAGCATGGTTTTACACCTGCTGATGTTAACATGGGTAAGAAAGGTAGGAAAGTTGAATCTCTTAAAGCTAAGAAGTCTATTTAAAGAATGAAGTAACTGTGGAAGAACAATGGTTTTCTCAAGGATCCTCATAATGACTGTATTTACTGTCTCCATCCCCACATAACTAAGGACTGTTGACATCTGCAAAGGTTTTTTCTCTAACAACTCTCTTGGACAGACAGAGGAGACATCTGATGTGTGTTACGACAGTAAAGGGGCATCTTTCAGGAGATATATCTGTGAGAATTGCCCTTACGTCTTTGCCTTTCAGAGCTACAGAAGAGCATAATCTTTGAAAAGAAGAGCTAATTTGTGGAGAGAGGTTCACCTGGTCCACAAATTTAAAAGGTCACTGCAAACACTTTCTGCATCAAGCATGGTCCCCACTGGTGAGAAAAACCAGAAAGCGGAGTCCCAAGTCTCATTCTGACTACAGCTTGTCGATTGAGCTGTCTAGGGAAAGCTCATCCACGCTGGGCACTGCAAAATCCTCAATTAGATCCTCTGACGAGAAGTCCAAACAAGCTTTCTTCATTCATGTTCGAAGGGTGAAATGTTATTTGACACAGACGTCTGTCCATGCCAACTGTGAGGCTAGGTTGGAGACATTTAAATAGTCAATGTAAAAGAACAGCTAACTTTCCTCCTCTATGGACTCGACCGAGACATGTATATCCCAGACGTTGGGAAAGTCCAGTATTATCCCCCCTAACCCCTGTCAATCGCTGGCCGATAGTTTCGGTGATGGGTTTGCACATCATTGCATTGTTTAACATAAAGTAGATGTCTGACATTGCATTGTTTCCCATTAAGTGTAGATGTCTGACCTCCCAGACTTAATTTTACAATGTGGGTTCAGAACCCAATGATGACTAGCGTTTTTGGGGGCTTTCACACCCTCCTGTGGCTAAAGCTACTTGTGTACTGAACATGCCATTACTTAATCGGGACACTGATTCCTTTCAGTCAGCCTTTCTGCAGCCATTACAGAATATCTCAGAATTCAATAAGCGGCAGCTGGCGCATCAAGCAGAAAAGACCTTCAGGGCCAGACACAGTGTCCTTTAGAGCCATGTGTTCCCACGATAAAGCCAACACCACCAGAACAGGTGACCATGACTTCTCTTGGTCATCCAGGTGAGAATGAACTGGAAGAGGGCAAATTGCTGCGGGATGCACCTCTAGGTGATGAATAAGGAAACTTTGTCCTCCCTAAGCAAGGGAAGCCGATATTACTGGCAGAGCACCTCCACCCGATGACATACTTTCCATTCATACTATAATTGCCATGGTAGCAGAGCTGTGTCATCTGCAAGTGTCCACTGAGGGAAAGCGATCTTGACTCTGTGGCCATAGTGATAAGCACAGGTGAAACACAACAGTCATCCCGATTTGAGACACCATTTAAGAAACTTGTCAAGCAATCTTCAAAATGCCAGTTTCGGTGCCTGTGATTACAGCATGTCCTGAAAAGAAATACAAGGCACCAGATTCTGCCCTACCATGCCTACGAGGAGATCCAAGACCCTTCCTCTGTGTTGACGGTATGCCCAGACAACACAGAATAAAATTGGAAGCCATCATCCGGAAGGTGTCGGTGTACACCTAGATGACCATCAAAACAGCCAAACACTAGCAATGACAGCTCACTATAATGGATACCTTTGGCACCAGATGAATAAGAACCTTGAGCATCTTCTGGTGGACCTACAGAAAGAAGCAAGGAATGTTGTTAATTAAGGAGGGTGCGATAACTTAAGATCATGCTATCGACTAGGCAGTGTACGCAGCGGGCGTGGGTTTTTGCCAGCTTGCAGCTTGCCACGGGTCATTCCTGCAAAGACCAGCTTGGATGAAGGGCTACCAATGTCCAGCCAAAAGCAAACCTCGAATTGTTGCTATGCTCTTCGGTGGACCGGATCTGTACAACAGAAAGATTAATAATCACTTGAAATGCGTAAAGTAAAACACAGCTAGCGCCATAGGCTACTGTGAAACTGGTACACATTTCCCTTTTGCTCCTTCAGCAGCTGCAGTGCCATATTCATGTCTTACAGGACCCGCAGCTCCATGTCTATGTCCTCACGCACTACCTCATTCAGGTTGCAGCAAAGCTCAACCAAGCATTCTGCCCACAGCAGCCGAGGGGGCATTAGGCCACCCTTGACATTTAATATACTAAGTAAACTTGACTCAATTCTGATGCAACCTCCACCCACCGAACCCGCACTCCCGAAGGTAGGTCAGATCAAGGCGCATGCAAGGCAATGACATGTCATTGTTATAGGCAACTGGATGCTAGACATAGTTTCAAAGGGACATACACTGGAATTTACAGCAGTGCTTTCACACTCCTTCCTGTGGTGTTGAGCAATCAGAACATCCTGAAGCTTCTCGGGAAAGAGGTCATGTAAATCGTCACAGTCAGAAAGTTGTTTACTCATGATACTTTAATGAAACTTTCTGGTAAGGACCAAGAATGTGGAGTGGCAGCCCATTTTGGAGTTGTGCCATTTAGACAAACTCCTCAAACCTCTCAAGTTCTCATTGCTGCAGATCAGCCTATGGACAGAAAGTTGAGAAGTCCTGCAAAACGAAAAGGTGATGGCTGGATGGTTTGATCATAACCACAGGCACAGGTATGAACAACTTTCCAGACCCTAGTTTTTCAATCTGCCACAGAAGGGGAAGACCATATGCAAATCAGGCTTGACCCTGCCCCGAAAAGGGCAGTCCAGCCTGAACTGCTAGATCACATCCCTTCTGCATGAGATCACAGGCAACCCCAGACAATGTGCGGCCTCATTGGGCTTCAATGAGGGGTTTGCTTGGGTCTCTAGGCCCAGCAGGCTCCGGACCCACATCTGGGCTTACTCATCCCACTCGGGGTGGCTTATGCAAAACCAAGAGATGATGGCTGAAAGGTTCTGAATCAATCATAACAAGGGGAAAGACAATATGCAAATCAGGGTAGGTCCTGGGGAAATCTACAAAAATGTTGACTTTGGGGGTGCACAAAATACCGACTCCCTTTACTACACCCAAGCAGAGCAGGGGTTGCAGGGATGTCCCCCGCTCTCCCTCCTTGGGTGCAGTAACAGGAGTTGGGGGCTGTGGGGGTGTCCCCAGTTTACCATTGTGGTAACTGGGGCCCAAGAAAGTAAAGCAAAAAAGCATCCTGCAGCATCAACTCTGACCCACGTAAGTGCGAGGGACCAGTGCCTCTGGGATAGTGGGGTGTCAGCAGCACACACAGAAGTGTGCTGTCGTAAAGGTAAGTGTGGTGGGGGGGTCGGGTAAGGGAATGCAGGCTGTGGTATGTGGGTAAAGTGATCTATTTGATCACTGCGCTGCGCCATTACTTGCGTCGACATTTCTCGTCGGCACAGTGATCACATAGATTCAGTCCTGGCCTTAAAGGGAGAATTCCTGGCCGTGGTGGGCCAGGAGGATGCCTACTTCCACATATTAATCCACTGGATGCACAGGCTCTACCTCAGGGTCACTGTATGAAGTCATTATTTATTCTGCTTTCTCCCCTTGGTACTCCGATCCACACCCAGACTGCTCACCAAATGCCTAACGCTTGTTGCCAGCCATCTGCAGAGAGCGTAAGTACAAGTTTTCCCAACTCTCGATGACTGGCTGTTAAAGGGGCTTTCACAATCTAAAGCTTGAGCACATTTTCAGCAGATAATACATTCCTTTAGCGACCTAGGGTTTCCATCAACATTTCAAAGTCTGATCTCACAATTTCAATCTGTCAACTTCCTAGGGGCAGAATTTGACACATCTGCACCTATGGTCAGATAATGAAGGGAATGGTTCTCGACTCTCTAAGCACTGATATGACGTTAGAAAATTGGCAGCTCATTAGAGGGACTGAGGGGCAGGCTTTCTTGGCCGTCTGCCATGTCGAACATAATAAACACAGATCTGATGACAGTTGGAAATTGCATCAGAAAATTGGAAACCTGGTACACGTTGACAGTTGCAGGAATGGTAATGTTTTTGAATTTGTTTTGATTTTCTTGCACATATGTGTTTGTGGCAAGTAGTAGCATGGGAAAAGCTGTGTTTAAGCATCTATAATATCAGATGGCATGGTTACGGAACTGCATGAGGCACGCGGGGTAGTCAGAAACATGTAGTGATGCGCGGTGCATTGGATGGGGTGGGTCACTTTGAGGTGAAGGAGAATATGTGTATTTGGTGCACGTGTGGATACCTTTTCAGTCACTGAGTATTCGTTTTTGGGTCACTGGATTTTCTGTTGGGAATTGTGGTTTGTTTATGACAGGAGGCGTGTGAATGTATTTATTGCAGGAAGTGCACGCTATACACTGACCTAGTTCAGTTATAAGTTGGAATGTTATATATTTTCTGTTGGGTACTGTGACGTGTCAGATAAAAATCGTCCCTGAAATAAGAAGAGAATTAGTCCCCACACCAAAACCTAATAAACTACTGCAAGTGCCCACAACACTGTATACGTTGAGTTCTGACAAGCCATCTGGGGATATGTATTGTTGTTTTTTTTTTTTTATTAAATAAAACACTTTCAGGGTAATTCATAGAATTTCGCACAAAAGTGGTGCACGCGGCTGGCGCACAGTGTGCACGTGCGAATGTCTGCGCCAACCGCGTGCGCTAAAATCAATTTCCGCGCACAGCGTATTCATGGATTTTAGCCTCCAAAACAAGCCATGGCGCAGAGTGGCGCAGCGACCCTGCAGCAGTGCCAGTTACGCCCCTAAGAACGCCCTCGCGCAAGGAAAAGCCATAAAAATTCCCAATTCAGCGCAAAGGGCTGCGCTAACCCTGGACCAGTTTACAGGGCTGCCAAACGGCAAGCGGGGAACATGTATTACTGGGGTGCGCGTGAAGTTTCACACGTGATTTCAGCAGGGTACGTGTATTGCGGGGTTCGCGGGAACTTTAACACGCAAAAGGGCCTGTGCGAGTGGGGTACGTGTATTACGGGGGTGCGCGGGAAGTTTCACACGCGATTGGCCTGGGTACATGTATTTCAGGGGTGCGCGGGAAGTTTCACACGCGATTGGCCTGGGTATGTGTATTTCGGGGGTGCGCGGGAAGTTTCACACGCGATTGGCCTGGGTACGTGTATTTCGGGGGTGCGTGGGAAGTTTCACATGCGATTGGGCCTGGGTACGTGTATTTCAGGGGTGCGCGGGAAGTTTCACACGCGATTGGGCTTGGTACGTGTATTTCAGGGGTGCGTGGGAAGTTTCACATGCGATTGGCCTGGGTACGTGTATTTTGGGGGTGCGCGGGAAGTTTCACACGCGATTGGGCTTGGTAGTGTATTTCAGGGGTGCGCTGGAAGTTTCACACGCGATTGGCCTGGGTACGTGTATTTCAGGGGTGCGCGGGAAGTTTCACACACGATTGGCCTGGGTACGTGTATTTCAGGGGTGCGCGGGAAGTTTCACATGCGATTGGCCTGGGTACGTGTATTTCAGGGGTGCGCGGGAAGTTTCACACGCGATTTTGCTGTCAGAGCGGGGAACACGTATTTTGGGGGAGTGCGGGGAGTCCTTCACGTGAATTGGCAGTGTGGGTCCTCCCAGGTGTCCCCTCTACCCCCTCCACGGCCCCTGCAGGCAGCCCACACCACAGGGGACTACCCCGCACCCCTGGTCATGTCCTGCAGGCAGCACATCCACCATGGGCATGCCCCCCAGCCAAGCCACATGTCACGTTGCAATATGATAACCAACTCATGTCTCCCAGCACCCCCACCCCCCAGCAGTGCAGGGCACCTGCCAGCAGGCCCCCACACATGTCCCCCAGCACCCCCACCCCCCAGCAGTCAGGGGCACCTGCCAGCAGGCCACCACACATGTCCCTCAGCACCCCCACCCCCCAGCAGTCAGGGGCACCTGCCAGCAGGCCCCTACACATGTCCCACACATGTCCCCCTGCACCCCCACCCCCCAGCAGTCAGGGGCACCTGCCAGCAGGCCCCACACATGTCCCCCAGCACCCCCACCCCCCAGCAGTCAGGGGCACCTGCCAGCAGGCCCCCACAAATGTTCCACACATGTCCCCCTGTACCCCCACCCCCCAGCAGTCAGGGGCACCTGCCAGCAGGCCCTCACACATGTCCCCCTGCACCTCCACCCCCCAGCAGTCAGGGGCATCTGCCAGCAGGCCCCCACACGTGTCCCCCAGCACCCCCACCCCTCAGCAGTCAGGGGCACCTGCCAGCAGGCCCCCACACATGTCCCCCTGCACCCCCATCCCCAGCAGTCAGGGGCACCTGCCAGCAGGCCACCACACATGTCCCCCAGCACCCCCACCCCCAGCAGTCAGGGGCACCTGCCAGCAGGCCCCCACTCATGTCCCACTCATGTCCCCTTGCACCCCCACCCCCCCAGCAGTGCAGGGCACCAGCCAGCAGGCCCCCACTCATGTCCCACTCATGTCCCCCAGCACCCCCACCCCCCCAGCAGTGCAGGGTACCTGCCAGCAGGCCCCCACTCATGTCCCCTTGCACCCCCACCCCCTAGCAGTGCAGGGCACCTGCCAGCAGGCCTCCACTCATGTCCCACTCATGTCCTCTTGCACCCCCACCCCCCAGCAGTGCAGGGCACCTGTCAGCAGGCCCCCACTCATGTCCCCTTGCATCCCCACCCCCTAGCAGTGCAGGGCACCTGCCAGCAGGCCTCCACTCATGTCCCACTCATGTCCCCTTGCACCCCCACCCCCAGCAGTGCAGGGCACCTGTCAGCAGGCCCCCACTCATGTCCCACTCATGTCCCCTTGCACCCCCAGCAGTGCAGGGCACCTGCCAGCAGGCCCCCACTCATGTCCCCTTGCACCCCCACCCCCCAGCAGTGCAGGGCACCTGCCAGCAGGCCCCCATTCATGTCCCCCAGCACCCCCACCCCCCAGCACTGAGGGGCACCTGCCAGCAGGCCCCCACTCATGTCCCCTTGAACCCCCATCCCCCAGCAGTGCAGGGCACCTGCCAGCAGGCTCCCACTCATGTCCCCCTGCCCCCAGGTCATGACGATCCTCAATCATGGCCCTTATGGCCAGCCTCCCAAGCCCAAAGACCCAACCAAGTATTGCATCCACCCACATAGAAAAGGCAATTACATGATACAACCCCAATGTCAAGTATGTAAATGAACACATGTCCGTCACACACACACACACACACAATGGTTGCAAGTGAATGTGAAAACCCATATCATGACATGCATGAAACCAATGAGATAATACCACACATCGAAGTATGAAGAAAAAAATGTATTAAACGCAACATGAATGGAATTAAAATCAAACAAACAACAATGGGAATAAAAAAAGAAAAGCTGCATGTCCGTAAAATAATGAAAAACAAGAAATCACAATCCAAAGGAAAGGTGTCCAAAGTCACAGTCCAACAAAGCAAATCCAAGGGAAAAACAAAAGTGAAAACCATTGCTCCATGGGGAAATCCAAAAAAAAGAGATGAATCCAATAGTGAACTATATACAGATGAACAATCCAGGGTCCATGATCCCAACTGAAGAAATGAAACCTATCAAAAATACTACCTAATGAAAAACTATATACAGAAACGTGGTGCATTGTCCAAGCGCAGCCAAAATAAAGAAAAAAACCAAAGGAAACCTAACACTATCTAACTATTTACAAGGGCAGCGGGCTAGTCCGACGGCTCACTTTTGGATGTCCCGGGCCAGGGCATCATCGAACTCCTGCTCAATGTGCCGGAGGCGGTCCTCTTCCATGGCCCGAGGGTTCGCAGGGACGACGACATGTTCTCCTCCAACTCCCTGCGAATTGCCTCGAGGCACTCGGCCCGCCTCAGGGCCCTCCGCATGGAGTTCTCCGCCCTGACCATCGTGAGCCGTGCCTCTTCTGCCCGCTGCCGCTCTGCATCTATGGCATGGCCTAACCGCTGCCACACGGAAGACACTTCCCGTCCTGGGTCCTCCTGCCCTCTGGCCGATGCCTGCCCCTCCGATGACGAAGGCCCGGAGCCATCATGGCTCCCACCTTGTTGCTGCTGCTGCTGTGCCTCTGCCCGTGCCCTGGCTCTTGCTGCCTGCACATCCTTCTCTGGCTGGTGTGCAGTTGTTGAGGTGGCCACTCCTGCTGGACGTCCGACTCCCGACTGTGGCAGGGATGTGTCCTCCACCAGCCTGGCCGCAGGGTCAGAGGCAGCTCCACAGGGCACCCAGGTGACACATGGGTGGGAAGATGGCATAGAGTACGACTGGTGCATAGGGGGTTCAGTTGAGGAGGGGGTCGGAACAAGGCCCAGCAAACGGAGGAATCCAGCCCTGGTGACCTGTCCCAGTAGGTCGACGTGGTCAACGAGCCATTCGAGACGACATGCAGTCTCCCCATGAAAATACTGCATTTCGCCTCGCATGGCCCGTTGACGCAACGCCACACCACCCAGGACAGGCTCAACCCGGTCCCGGATAGCCGCGTCCGCAGGCAGAGGAAGGCCAGTTGTCGTAAGCTCATCCCCTGCCTGAAAACGGGTCTGGACGTAGGTACCCCTGCTGGTGCAGGATGAGGCAGTCACAGGATCGGGGACAGGATTACACACAGGCACCTCCGCGGCGGCCTGTGCTGCCTCCTGTCCCTGCCCCTGCACTGCACCACTAGCACCAGTGGAATCCCCACCTCCAGACCCCGTCTCTGTCCCTTGCACAGCCTCCTCCTCCAGCAAACCCCCCACCAACCTGGATGACTCCGTGCCATCTTCCTCTGTCGGGCCCTGTGGGGTCTCAGCTGCCCCTTCTGCTGCCGAGGAGTCCAACTCCGACCTCCGCCTCTTGGACCTCCCCTCGGCAGCTGCAACCTGGGACGCGGCACCGGACTCCTCACTCCCCGACGAGATGACAACCTGGGAGGGGAGCCGGGCCTTGCGTCTCCGGCTGGTGGTGCGATCCCTGCCGCTGTGCTCCACAGCACCCTCTCCATCAGTCGACACTGCAGACAGGGAGAGATAGGACACAGGCATCAGGGCACTGTACAATGGACTCATACACACATGACAGTTGCACACGAGTGCCATTGTCAAACTTCAGACATGGCATCACAATCCCCAACACACATGGCAATTCAAATCACACACATGAGCTATTCATCAGCCATATCGCAACAGCCAGCACCATCCATACACATGCAACAGCATGAGCAGGCAAAGGTGAGCCTGACATCACATGAGACACAGGGAGTGCACTAGACATGCACACACGCCACCACACTTACATGCATGTGTACACCTACACCAAGTGTCGCAGTGATGAGATCGGCATCCATGTCACATCTGGCAATCAGTCTTCTACATATCAGTCTCACATGCATCCATGTTGCATGACAATTGCACACTTGTCAGATACACATACATGCACATGTACACAGTGCAGATACATGCAGCTGGAACCAACATCCATGTGTAACACCACAACCTTGACAACTGACATACACAGTCATTCAAACGTGTGCTCACATATCTGCATTTGGCCTGCATGCTTACCCACAAATACACCATCCATGTGTCTCACACACGAAAGGACTCGCATGTGTCAGCCTCATGGCCCTGTACATACACATCCATACATGGCCCTACAAAACCACATGTGCAACCTGCACACTACTGGCACACCACCACACGCACAGCTTCTGATCAGTATGCATGTACACTTACCGCTCGACTCCAGACGGGTGTGCCTCTCAAGGACCTGGACGTGGAGCGCTGGGCATACGCGTTCCAGGACCCTCATTTGGTCTTCCGACAGGTGGCCCCCGGTGCCCCTTAGCATCCGCTGCCTTCAAGAGGCGCCGGGCCTTGTTGAGGGTCCTGGACCTGAAGTCCTCCCAGCGCTTCTTGACATGATGAAATTCGCGGACTGCCACCTCCTCCGCGTAGATGGCAGTCACGATGTCCGTCCAGATCCTGGTCCGTCCTTCCTTGTCGACGCGCGACCTTCCGAAGAGGGCATCATACTGCCCCAGGACTTGCTCCACCAGGACACCAACTTCGGTGGCAGCGAAGCTGGTGGCCCTCTGCCTCTCTGGCTGGGGGTTGCCAGTGCCGCCAGATGGTGTAGTGCTGGACATGGCAACCCCAGAGGCAGGAGTGGGTGGGCAACTGGGGCTGGGCTGTGAAGCGATGGAATCCCAGTCGGGAGTCTTCGGTTCCAGCAGGGGTGGTCACAGCAACAGCACCCCTGGCTGACGTGCATGCAGAAAATGGCAGGGCACGTGGGCAGCAGGAAATCGTGCACATTGCACGTCAGCGTGTAATTCGAGGAAAGGCCCTTAGCGCGTAAGCGCGTCAGCGTACGTATGCAATTTCATTGGACCAAAGGCCCTAAGCGCGTCTGTGAGGTGACGCGCGGGGGTGTTTCCCTCATAGCACGTGATGACAGAGCACACGTGGAAAAGCTGCCTGTCCGATTGTCAGCGCGTTTAATTGGAGGAAAGGGCGCGTACACACGTAAGTGACGTGTACATGTGGTCCGGTTTAAAAGGTACGTGTAGGATGCCATTTCCTTGTACGTGCTTTTTGTGGAGAGCGAGTGGGTGGATTCTGTACTTCTTGTTGGTTCACACGCGATTACTTCACAGCGTTTCAAGTTCATACTCCCTGTTACCTCTGACAGCTTTAATTTTTCTACTTTTTGTGGGCCTGTTTCCTCAAACAGTGTTCACTTCTCCTTTTGTCCTGTCTCCTCAGACAGCGTACAATTCTTCTTTTGGGCAGGGTGTTGCCAACGCGCACACGCGCGTATTTTTCACATTCTTTTTCCAGGCAGACGGTGAGTTCTGCATGTACTTAGCAACTCTGCTTGCCCCGTGTGTCGCGTACCCCTTCAGAGGTCATTGTAGGCTGCGTGTATCACGCGTACGCTTATTTTTGTGTTTCTGGGTGCCACAGCGTAGTGCGGGTTCATTTTTCCACGCACGTGGTCTACGAGGGGTTGCGTGCACGTTTATGTTTGTTTTTGGGCTGCTTGTGCATTGCGTGACCCGTCATCTTCCCCCAGGGGTCACAGACAGCCTTGTTAGAGCACTAGGGTACGAATTCCATCTAGTACCCTACCCCTTTGACCCCCAATTGCCCAGGACAATAGTTTACTGCTCCTCCCATACGCACATCATCAGTGCCATAGTTGGGAGGCGACCAAGCGGTAAGGGAGGCAAAGGTGGCTGACCTTCAAAATGTGGACGTGGTGGGCGCAGTAGGGGACGTGGCCGGGATTTGCAGGGTGCCCCTATGCCCCCATGTGAGGAGGACCAATCAGGGACACCCATGCCCCCCCCATGGTTGAGGGAAACGTGGCTGAGACAATCCCAGCTCAGCCCTTGTTGGACCAGCCCATTGTGGCACCTGACCTGGCACAGGATGACTCCCTGGCTGACTTCCAGGTCAGCAAGTCTAAGCCACGTGTGGCGGTGCAAGTTGTCACCAAGCCACGTGGATCTGGGGCAGCTATGTCATCTGCTGCCCCAAGTATGCAGGGTGGTGAGGCTGCAGGGGCAGCTGCAGCTCCATCCGCCCCAGCTCTGACTCTCCCAGCCAGGACAGTGTTGGTCCTGGTCCATCATACTGATGTTCCCCCTGCCAACATCACACTTCAGGCAATGCCTGCACCAAGTCCTATGGTCAATGTGCATTTGCACACTCCAACAACCCAGTCCACCGGTGATTCTGCCCCTACCGACCAGAGCGGCGTTAGCCAATCTGGCTCCGCTCCACCTTCTAAAAAGAGGAAGAAGGGTGCTCTGGCACGACAGGCTGAGACCCCAGGCACGGCTACACACTCCGGTACCTCAAGGAAGCCTTGCTTCAATGATTCGGAACTTGATGCACTTGTGAGCTATGTGTTGGCCCATAGCCACGAAATGGTGGTGAATGCAGGGTCCAAGACCACACCTGGTCAACGTAAGGCACACTGGCAGACCATCGCCAACCACATAAGTGCCCTTGGATTTGTGAGGTGCTCAGCTGATGATTGCTACAAGCGGTGGAACGACCTGAAACGCAGAGCAAAGAACAAGCTGGCCTCAAGTCATGCTGCTACTCTGGTGACTGGCGGTGGGTCTCCACAAGAGGACAACAAACTCACTGAACATGAGTCTGTTGCTGGGACCTTCGTCACAGAGGAACAGATCCGAGGTGTGGGAGAACTACCCGATTATGACACATTGTCCGGTGAGTGCCCATGCGTGTGTGTGTAATGCATGTGTATGTTGTTTGGGAGACGGGTTCTGATTGAGTGGCAGGTGAGGGTGTGTGTGACTGAGTAGTATGGGTCACCCATGTGCTTCATCCAAAACATTCTGCGGCCTTGAAATTTGGGTGTGACACTATCCCTTCTGCCGACAGTAGTAATTTAGCGCAACATTACGGCAGTTGCCTTTGAGGTGGCATCATGCAACAACATTGTTTGTATTTTTCAGTGTTCTTTCAGGCTGATTGTTTCAATTCTCCCACTTTTGCAACACATTCCTCAGCCCTATTGTGACATATGTGACATGCTTCTGTCATTGAAGAACCCCACATTGGCCCACATGTGTCACCTTGGTAGTTGAATGATTTGACCATTCAGGCTGAATGAGTATTGTCCTGATCACATGATGTTTTTGGGCCTGTTTGAATGTGGAACATGCTAGTTGTTTCCTGTCATGTTGAAGTGCACAACCATTGATGTGTACATGGCCCTGCAATCACTGTATTTTTGTACACTGGATGTGTTGCAGTGTGTGGCACATGGCGTATCTTTTCACACTATGTTGCATTTTTCCATCTCTTCATGTCCATCTCACATGGATGGGTGACAGTACTCATTCACTGACATATGGATGTACTTGTGGAATGTACCATGGCTATGCTGTGTGTGGCATGTGTCATTTATGTGTATAGGACATGCCACTCACAGGCCAATGTGTGATGGCAGTGCTACCCAGCATGCAGCAAATGTGTTGCTCTTCCATCTTGGTGTCATCAGTGTCTGACTTTTGCCTCCCCTTCCAACTCTGTGACAGTGCATGCATGGGAGGGTTATAGTCATGTGGGACATGTGTAAATCATGTACTGGTTCTGTAGCTTGTCAGGCCTATTTGTGTGCTATGGTGCTAATGCCTGTTTCCATTTTTTGTCTTTCATGTTTTTGCAGGGGATGACGCACTTGATGCTGTTGAGGTTGAGGAGATGGTGCAGACCCAGGAGGAACCTGAGGCACAAACGGCCACCGGTGGGGGACGTAGTGTGGTGGTGGGTGAGAACCCACTCTTGCTGCAGACGATTCTGTCAAGGGGTGTCTCTAGGTGCACCTCCCCAGACCTCTATTCAGGTGCTGATTCGGGTGATGAGACCTATGTGGCGTCGCAGGTAAGTGTTTCTGGAAGGGGTTCTCGTCTGTCCAACCCACCTGCACCAGGGGTAGAACCCTCTATGGGGATGTCGGTGTTGGTTAGTCAGCCTTTGGCGGTTAAGGGTGCAGGGTCACACTCCACAACATCTGATCCTGTTCCTGGGCCAGCAGATCAGAGGGGGAATGCAGTCCTGCAGCCTCAGGCAGTGCCGGCACAGCAAGGCGCAGGTCGCCTTGCCCCAAACAGGTGTGGTGCCCGCCGACGTGGTGGCCGTACGCCACCAGGCAATACCGCATGGGAACAATCCATGTACGGTATGGTAACCCAACAGGCAGCATCAGTTGAGATGATGGCTCAAGCAATGGAGAGGGTGGCCACTTCCATTGTCCCCCCTGAAAGGCAGATGGAACAACTACAGCAGGCATCAGACTCCATTTGCCAATCACACAGGGAGGACATGTTGGCGCCCAACAGGAACAAACGGGCAGCACTGGAGACTCTACGCCAATCGATATCAATAGAGTCCCAGGGCCACAGGGAAGCCCTGAGGGTAGAACTCCATCACCTCAGGGAGACTCTTGTTGACCTTGAGACTTCCACTAACTTGAGGACAGAACAGCAGCTGGAGCGGCTCACACGTTCGCTCTCAGCTGAGATGCAGGCAACTCGGGAGGAGATCCGGGCATCACGTCAGGTGCTGCATGGGGATCTCCGCACTATAATCCTCCAGAACGAGACCTTCCACACCTGCATGCTTGCTGCCATGGGGGACCATACCAGGGCTTTGCGTGGGCTACCTCCCATAGCACCACCACCTCCTGTAGCAGCAGCAGAGGGTGATGAGAGCGACAGCAGCAGTTCTCCCACATTGGCATAGCCGTGCAGGCCATGAGCCCATGGAGGTGTTTTTTTTTCCCAACATCCACACAGGCGGCTGTTGGTGCGCACCCTGTCCTCGGACCTCCTGGGTGGCCTCCCCCCACCCCCACATGGCCATTTTTGATTTTTGATTTTTTGATTTTCTATTTTTTATTTTTGATTATTTTTTGACAGTGTGTTGCCTTGTGTGGCTCCCGTGGGCATCCACTGTATTCTGGCTGGGCACATGCAGGCTTGTCCTGAGTTTGGGTTTGATGCTTGGGTTCGTGAGACACACCCCCTCCAGCATTCCCGTTTCCATGGGCTTGCAAAGGGTGTGACCAAGTGACAGTGATGCACACAGTGATGTTGGGCTCCCATGAGCTGTGTGGGAAGTCTGTAGTCAATACTGTGTAGACATTTCTTGTGTATATTGTTGTTGTATTGTACACTGCATGTTGTAATTATGTATGCTTCTGCTTCCATGTCTCCCTCTAAATTTGCAGGTTCATTCCTCATGTCTTCACAAGGCCGTCTACTTTGGAGATGGAATTCATGTTGTATGCAGTACACAGACAAGTTTTGAAGCTTGCAAGACTACAGTTGGAAGGGGGCGATGTGGTGGCATATTCAGGTTGTAAGACTACGACTACTTTAACTTAGTACTGTCATGTTTTAGTTATGTTTGAGCTTGTGTAGCTGCATTGTATTGTTGGTAAGTATTTGGTCATGTGTGTTGTTAGTTCAACATTAATGGGAGCATATTGTGTGTGGCCAGTTTCTATTAGGGACACTGTACTTTGTGACACTTGTCAGGTTTTCGGGATTGCTTTGTTTGCTCTCACATAGCATGATATGCCATGGTGTGTTGGGTGGCGGTGCTGGGGATGGGTTGGGTGACATGGCACTGTTCTCATGTTGTATTTTGCAAGGGGGTAATGCATTTAGCCGCATATGTGTCTTTTGATGAAACAGCATTGGTGGTGTTTCTGTAGGTAGGGATGCACACATTGTGACACTTCCAGGTGACCAATCTCAGGCTGGTATGGTTGTGACAGTTGACTGTCCCTTATGTCATCATCGATTGTCAGCTGGTATGTGGCAGGGCTGTGTGCACTCCACAGGGGTGTGATTCTAAGTGAAGTAATTAGCCACCAGCTGCGTTCGGGCTGCCTCACCCCGTGCCCTTTCCCCTCCCATGCGTAGCAGGCGTGCATGTGGTTGGGGATGTGGGGGCACCACCATGTCCACCGGCAGGCCCTGGCGTGTTGCAACGTTGTGCAGGACACATGCTGCCGCTATGATCCTGCACACTACTGGGGGAGCGTATAAGAGCTGCCCGCCAGAATGGTCGAGGGAGCAAAAGCGTGACTTGAGCACTCCGAATGTGCGCTCCACTATGCCCCGTGTTGCAATATGGGCTGTGTTGTATCTTACCTCGGGTGGCGTGGTGGGGTTCCGAATTGGCATCATCATGTGGGTGCTCAGAGGGTAGGCACTGTCCCCTGGGGAGGTGGTGATGGGTATCATTAGTAGGGTTGTGACATTACTCAGTATCTGGCATGCATGCATGTGCTGTGGCATTTATACTCACCAAGCAGCCATGTATCGCCATGCCCCCCAGCTTCTAGGTTGTTACACTTCAGACTTCCCCGTCGGCATCCTTGCAGAATACATCTTCTTTACAGGCTCCTCTATGGTCCAGGTACAAGCTACCATGGCGTCTGTACAAACGTCGACGTACTCCAGGTCACCTGACACGCCTGGTAGACGTACAGCAAGCCACGCCCCTCTTACGACTATAAAACCACCATCTTCCAAGGGGCTCGTTGCTGCTAATTAGCGTTACCAGCTACACGCGGTTTCATGCGTTTCTTCTTCGTGTATCCCTACATGAATCCTTATCTGAACTCCTGGTTTTGACCTTTTGCCTGAAATTGGATTGCTTCGTCTCCTCCCTTGTTCTTGTTGTGATCGTCTGGTTGTTGGACTCAGAACGCTTCTGGATACGGCTCTCTTCTGTGTCTTGCGGTTCTTCCCTGGTTGCCGCTCTGCACATCAATTTTGGCTGTTTTCATCCGGATCATCTCAACAACTACTCAACCATATTCGTGTACTCAGGTACATATCTATTGTCTTCCATGGACATTGTTTTCTGTTGGATTCTGGGACATTGAGTGACTTTCCTGTGAGATTACTCTTCAGTGCATATGAACGCTTTCCTGATCTGCACCAACCCGACCCTAGTGCGTCCCTCGTGCCGTCCGGGGTTACTTACCTATACTAACTTCCCTGTTTGTTATTTTCTCCTGTCGTTGTCTTCAGAATTATGAACTCCTGTTTCAATCCTGGACTCCTCCTACTCCATTTATCTTTACTCGGGTCAGTTGTTATCAATTCTATAGCTAAAGTGGGAAACGATACTGATTTAGATTTATTCCACTCATTCGTGTTATTCTTTGTAGATTATCCCGGGGAAACGCAATTCCACTCCAATATCCATATAGGTAGTTGTCCAATCATTTACTGTTCTAATCATTTGTTTAACATCAACACATCAACACTGTCTAATATATTGGTATTCTTTTGCAGCATTGGTATTGGCGGTGTGTGTTCTCCCCGCTCTTTTATTCAATTGACATCTCTGTCTGTTCTACTGAAACAGCAGAGAGGTACATTGTGGAAAAGAGCCCCTCTTTGAGGAAGCCTGAGTCTTGTTCTCAGGGGAGCTGGGATGGAAGGCTGAATTCGGAATTCTATGCTACCAACATCTCCAAGGTCGTGTTCTCCTCATCTTTGACCTATTCGGAGTGGTGAGTAACAGAATTAGCAGCCTTAAAAATGTCCACAGAGGCCAGTGATGCTTTGAATCAAATCGTGCAAATGGTCACGGATCTACGTACCGACTTGGCCAATGCACAAGAAGCACTGCGCCAACGCATGGACGCCATTCAGTCTTTGGTTACCACACCAGCGTCACAGATGTCTGGTGCCGGAGCTACAGCATCCGGTTCAGGGTTTCCACCTCCACAGCAGGAATCAAATCCGATCATGCTTACAACCCAGTTCCCGCTAGCTCCTCCTGAACGCTTCCTAAGCTACCCTAAACAATACAGAACTTTCATCAATCAATGCAAATTACATTTTCTGTGTCGCCCCACCTCATTTCCCACATCTACAATCAAAGCGGCTTTTATTTTGTGTCATTTGGGAGGCACTGCAGCCGCATGGGCTAACCCGTTGTTGGAATCTAATAGTCATGTTCTGTACAATTGTGATGCCCTTCTTGCTATGATGAGTAAAGTATTTGATACACGTTATACCACTCAAGCTACTGATCTGGAACTCTTAAAACATCGACAAGGAAACAATTCTTTATTGGTTTATTTGGCTCGATTCAATCAGTTGGCAGCAGAGACTGACTGGCCTGAAGAAAAGAAGACAGCTGTCTTCTATCAAGGCCTCTCAGATGAACTAAAGGACATTCTCTCCACTGTTCCTGTGGTTCCCGCAGCATTCGGGGAACTACTAGATTTAGTCCTTCAGATTGACGCTCGTAAGTCTGAAAGACGCGGCGAAAAGAAAACAGCATTGTTCAGCTCGGTTGCAGCAGAGGCCTCATCTTCATCATCTCCTGCGCCTGAGCCTATGCAGATTGGGGTGATTAGGGGACCGCTTACCCCTGCTCAACGAGAATATCGTTGGTCACACAATCTCTGCATGTATTGTGGGGCCTCTGATCACTTGTTACCTGAGTGTACCAAAAAACCTAAAAGAAAGGTGGGAAACGCCAAATCCCGACAGTAGACAGAGTCCCTATGTCGGGAAACTCACCCTTGGACTCTACAGTACAGAATCTGAGTCATTTAGTTCGCCTACCTGTTACATTTTCTTTAGATCATGGTGTTTCATTCCAGACTACAGCTGTGATCGATTCAGGTGCAACAGGTAATTATGTTGATCAATGTTTTGCCACCATGTCAAAAATACCATTAGTTCGCAAAACTATCCCTGAAACAGTTAACGCAGTGGATGGTTCACTTCTTGTCTCTGGAATGTTAACTCACCAAACAGTTCCACTCCATATGAGTACTGACGAAGGCCATACTGAAGACATATCATTTGATATCATTAAAGCACCAGCTTACAAAGTCATTCTGGGCATTCCATGGTTGAAACTTCATAATCCTGTCATCGACTGGTCGACATCTCAGATTCAGTTCCCTTCCAATATGTGCAATACTCGATGTACTACATTACTCGGTATTACCCATGATAGTCCAGTCAGGGCGCTAGTTTCACCTACTATGCATATCGGAGCTGTCTCTAAAAACGTATCCTCTGTGATACCTTCGCAATATACAGATTATTCAGATGTTTTTGAAAAAGGGATGGCGGAGACTCTACCTCCACATAGAGCTTATGATTGTCCAATAGACCTAATTCCGGGAGTAAAAATACCATCTGGCAGAGTGTACTCTCTCACTCTCAAAGAAGACGAAGTTCTTAAATATTACATAGACAAGGCTTTGTCCATGGGATTTATTCGTTCTTCCAAATCACCTATTTCATCACCACTTTTCTTTGTCCCTAAGAAGGAAGGGGATCTACGTCCTTGTATAGATTATCGTGCTTTGAATGCAGCAACCATTAAAAACCAGTATCCTCTTCCTCTGATTTCTGTCCTTCTTGACCAGTTGGGTTCTTCCAAAATATTCACTAAGCTCGATCTTAGAGGAGCTTACAATCTCGTCCGCATGAGAGAGGGGGACGAATGGAAGACCGCATTTAAAACACGTTATGGCCTATTTGAATATCTTGTCATGCCTTTTGGCTTATGTAATGCCCCGGCCACTTTTCAAGCTTTCATGAACGATCTGTTTTACGACATTCTTGATCAATTTGTTGTTGTCTACCTGGATGACATTTTGATTTATTCTCAAAACCAGGAAGACCACGAAAAACACGTCAAGATAGTACTCCAACGTCTGAGAGAACATAGATTGTTCGTTAAAGCCGAAAAGTGCATATTTCATGCCTCAGAGGTGGAATTTCTGGCATATGATCTTACTAACAATGGTGTGCGCATGAGTCAATCCAAAATTAGTGCGATCTTGGAATGGCCTGTGCCTAATTCAGTCAAATCATTACAATCATTCCTGGGATTTGCAAACTTCTATAGACGCTTCATCAATGGGTTTTCTGAAATATCTGCACCACTTACCTCTCTGACAAGTGTCAAAGTACCATTTGTATGGTTTTCAGAAGCTCAGGGAGCCTTTGATCAATTAAAATCAGCCTTCACTTCCGCTCCTGTCCTCAAACATCCTGATCTCGAGCTTCCTTTTTTTGTGGAAGCTGATGCTTCAGGTTATGCCATTGGGGCGGTATTGTCTCAAACCTGTCCGCATTCGGGAGAGATTCATCCTGTTGCCTATTTTTCTCGTAAATTGACAGCTTACGAAAAGAATTATTCCATCACAGAACGCAAACTTTTAGCCATCAGAGACGCATTCTTGGAATGGAGGCATCATCTTTTGGGGGCTAAACACCTTGTAACTGTATACTCTGATCACCGCAGTCTCTTAGCCTTCAAATCTATGAAATGTCTTACAGCTAGACAGGCGCGGTGGCATTTATTCTTTTCACAATACCAATTTGTTATTACATACCGTCCTGCTAAAGCTCAAGTTTCGGCTGATACTCTTGCGTTTACATGCGGATGGCCAGTCTCAACAGATCGAAGCTCTTCCTCTTCTACCAAACAAGGTTGTTTGTGGTTGTTCGGTTCAGCCCTCTTTGCGTTCAATTATCCTTGATTGGGTTTCAAAACATCCAAAAGAGATCAGTGACCTCAATCTGGAAATCAGTCAGGGTATGCCATTCATTCAAGGGAGTCTATATACCATCAGGTCAAGCTAGAGACTTAGCTCTTCAGTGGTCTCACGATTCCTTGATTGCTGCACATCCAGGAAGTCAAAAAACTCTTGAAGCCTTACGGCGTTGGGCCTGGTGGCCTTCTATGGTTTGTGACGTAAAGGATTACATTTTGAATTGTTCCATATGCACTCAGTGTAAAACTTCTAGAGCCAAACCAGTTGGATTGTTACAACCTCTTCCTGTGCCGTACAAACCTTGGCAGATGCTGTCTATGGATTTCATTGTGGAACTTCCTGACGTTCAGGGCTATGACACTATTTGGGTAATCGTTGATTACTTCACTAAATACGCATTGTTCATACCTTGTTCTGGTTTACCTGCAGCTCCTGAATTGGCAAAACTGTTCTTGACGAATGTGTTTCGTTTCTTTGGGTTACCCTCGGTCATTTTTTCCGATCGTGGCACCCAATTTACGTCACGATTCTGGAAGGCTCTTACAGCTTCTTTGGGTATTGAAGACAGGTATTCCTCGGCTTACCATCCTCAAACGGATGGGCAAACTGAGAGAACTAATGCTACCATCGAACAGTATCTACGCTGTTTATGCCTTCAGTACCAACAGTCTTGGTTTACTTCTTTGCCTTATGCAGAATTTGCATATAACAACTCTATGCATACATCAACTGGAGTTTCTCCTTTTTTCGCCCTGTATGGTGGTCATCCTAGAGCACTTCCACTTGATCCGGTATTACCGGCCATTAATCCTGCAGCAAAGGATTGCATCAGAGATATCGATAAGATTCATCGGGATGTACGCTGCCATTTACTCCGAGCTCAAGATCGTGCCAAGAAGTATTCCGATATGCATCGATCACCTGCTCCAGTCTATCGCAGTGGCATGAAAGTGGGGTTATCGTCCCGCAATTTGCGAATTGCAGGTAAACGCTCACTTCTGCCTAAATTTGTGGGACCCTATGTCATTACTGATGTCATCAATCCCGTGGCAGTTAAGCTTTCTTTGCCGTGATCATGGCGCATACACCCAGTCTTTCACGTCTTCTTGATCAAGCCTTTCATCCCTGGGACCCGTCTGCCTACTCGTCCTTCGCCGATCTTGGTGGATGGTGAGGAGGAATATGAGGTCTTGCGTATCCTGGACTGCAGGGTGTCTAGGGGTACGTTGTTCTACCTCGTGGATTGGAAGGGGTACGGGCCTGAGGACCGTACTTGGGAGCCACTCTCCAATTTGCATTGTCTGGTTCTTCTCAGGAGCTTCCATTCCGCCAGGGGGTTGCCGGTGTCTTTGGGGGAGGATGCTGTTACACTTCAGACTTCCCCGTCGGCATCCTTGCAGAATACATCTTCTTTACAGGCTCCTCTATGGTCCAGGTACAAGCTACCATGGCGTCTGTACAAACGTCGACGTACTCCAGGTCACCTGACACGCCTTGTACGTGGTAGACGTACAGCAAGCCACGCCCCTCTTACGACTATAAAACCACCGTCTTCCAAGGGGCTCGTTGCTGCTAATTAGCGTTACCAGCTACACGCGGTTTCATCCGTTTCTTCTTCGTGTATCCCTGCACGAATCCTTATCTGAACTGCTGGTTTTGACCTTTTGCCTGAAATTGGATTGCTTCGTCTCCTCCCTTGTTCTTGTTGTGATCGTCTGGTTGTTGGACTCGGAACGCTTCTGGATACGGCTCTCTTCTGTGTCTTGCGGTTCTTCCCTGGTTGCCGCTCTGCACATCAATTTTGGCTGTTTTCATCCGGATCATCTCAACAACTACTCAACCATATTCGTATACTCGGGTACATATCTATTGTCTTCCATGGACATTGTTTTCTGTTGGATTCTAGGACATTGAGTGACTTTCCTGTGAGATTACTCTTCAGTGCATATGAACGCTTTCCTGATCTGCACCAACTCGACCCTAGTGCGTCCCTCGTGCCGTCCGGGGTTACTTACCTATACTAACTTCCCTGTTTGTTATTTTCTCCTGTCGTTGTCTTCAGAATTCTGAACTCCTGTTTCAATCCTGGACTCCTCCTACTCCATTTATCTTTACTCAGGTCAGTTGTTATCAATTCTATAGCTAAAGCGGGAAACGATACTGATTTAGATTTATTCCACTCATTCGTGTTATTCTTTGTAGATTATCCCGGGGAAACGCAATTCCACTCCAATATCCATATAGGTAGTTGTCCAATCATTTACTGTTCTAATCATTTGTTTAACATCAACACATCAACACTGTCTAATATCTTGGTATTCTTTTGCAGCATTGGTATTGGCGGTGTGTGTTCTTCCCGCTCTTTTATTCAATTGACATCTCTGTCTGTTCTACTGAAACAGCAGAGAGGTACATTGTGGAAAAGAGCCCCTCTTTGAGGAAGCCTGAGTCTTGTACTCAGGGGAGCTGGGATGGAAGGCTGAATTCGGAATTCTATGCTACCAACATCTCCAAGGTCGTGTTCTCCGCATCTTTGACCTATTCGGAGTGGTGAGTAACATAGGTCCTGGTTTATGGTTGACATTCTGTAAATGAAACTGTCGTGGGTGGACCCTGGATAGTTGGCATATACTGAGGTGATGATTCCCTTGGCATCACATACTACCTGCACGTTGATGGAATGCCAGTGCTTGCGTTTTCTATAGATGTGCTCTGATGCCCTGGGGGGACGTATTAATGGCAACTAGGACTTTGGGGAATTGTGCCACCCCAGAGAAATCCTGGACGGCAACCTGCCTTTCTGCAGGTGTTCTGGGCAGGTATACTTGCCTGCGGACTGATGGGCGTGCAGTCATGATGGCCAAGACCTGGTGTAGGCAGCGTGACTGCGTGGCCTGTGACGCCCCCCTCCACTATGGCACTTGTCGGCTGAAATGATCCGGTGGCCAAAAAGTGCAGTACATTGAGGACCTTCTCCAGGAGGCTGAGTGCTTGGTAGCAGAGGGTGGGTGATGTGAGGTCATCCTCCCACTCACTGACCATGTCGAGTATTATGTGAGGTGGAAACCTGTACCTCCCATACACCTGGTCATCAGGCATCCCAAAAAGGCTGGTTCTGGGTGTGAAAATTCTGGGCCTGACTATCCTCCTCCTCCTCCTCCTGCGGTATCCCACGACCACTGCTGGTAGGAACGGTATGTTCATCCTGGCGTCTGAGCTTGCTTGTTGTTTGCGCGCTCTTTTATGCTGTGTGGGTCCACGTACGCCTGCTTCCTGCTGGCGTACGTGTTTCCGGATTAGCGCGTCTTTTTTGGCGTGTGCGTGTGGGCGTTCCGCGCATTTGCCTCCTGTACTTCCCCGCCCACCCCAGTAATACACGTACACCGCTCGCCCAGGCCCAATCACGTGTAAAACTTCCCGCGAGCCCCTGAAATACACGTACCCTGCTCGCCCATGCCCAATCGCGTGTAAAACTTCCCACGAGCCCCTGAAATACACGTACCCCACTCGCCCAGGCCCAATCGCGTGTAAAACTTCCCGCGAGCCCCTGAAATACACGTACCCCGCTTGCCCAGGCCGAATCGCGTGTAAAACTTCCCGCGAGCCCCTGAAATACATGCTATTTTTGACACAGCGGGCGTCCGTGTTTGTCGCGTACCCCTTTGCACGTCATTTGTCCTAGAGGGCCACAGTATGGGACATTCATCAGAGCTGTATATATACGTGCTTTTTGTAGCGCACATTTTTTTAATGCGCAGGTACGCTACCGCCTGCCTTCGTGTGGCGGACATGTGTTGATGTACATAGTTGACTTTTGGTTTGTGTCATGAGATCGCCATTTCACTTCTGGGGGGTGGTGGTGCAAGGGGACATGAGTGGGACATGAGTGGGGGCCTGCTGGCAGGTGCCCTGCACTGCTGGGGGGTGGGGGTGCTGGGGGACATGAGTGGGGGCCTGCTGGCAGGTGCCCTGCACTGCTGGGGTTTGGGGGTGCAGGGGACATGAGTGGGGCATGAGTGGGGGCCTGCTGGCAGGTGCCTCTGACTGCTGGGGGTTGGGGGTGCTGGGGGACATGAATGGGGGCCTGCTGGCAGGTACCCTGCTCTGCTGGGGGGTGGGGGTGCTGGGGGACATGTGTGGGACATGAGTGGGGGCCTGCTGGCAGGTGCCCCTCAGTGCTGGGGGGTGGGGGTGCTGGGGGACATGAGTGGGGGCCTGCTGGCAGGTGCTCCTCAGTGCTGGGGGGTGGGGGTGGAGGGTGTCATGCGTTGATCAGTAGTGCAAGCTGACATGTGGCTTGCCGGGGAGCTTGCCCATGGTGGATGGGCTGCCTGCGGGACATGACCAGGGGTGCAGGGTAGTCCCCTATGGTGTGGGCTGCCTGCAGGGGTCATGGAGGGTGTAGAGTGAACACCTGGGAGGAGCCACACTGCCAATTGATGTGTAGGACTCCACGGCACCCCCGAAATACTCGTACCCTGCTGAAATCGCATGTGAGACTTCCCGCAAACCCCAGATTTACACGTACCGAGGCCAATCGCGTGTGAAACTTCACGCGAACCCCAGGAATACACATACCCCACTCGCACAGGGCCTATCGCGTGTGAAACTTCCCGCCAACCCCAGATTTACACGTACCCCGCTCGCCCAAAGCCAATCGCGTTTGAAACTTCCCGCTAACCCCCGAAATACACGCACACGCTATTTTTGACACAGCGGGTGTCCGTGTTTGTCGCGTACCCCTTTGCACGTCATTTGTCCTAGAGGGCCACAGTATGGGACAATCATCAGAGCTGTATATACGTGCTTTTTGTTAGCGCACATTTTGGCGCACATTTTTTTCATGCGCAGGGACGCTACCGCCTGCCTTCATGTGGCGGACGTGTTTAGGCCTGTGCGCGTCTTCGCCCGTGCAGTGGTTTGCCCTATTCGATTCCATGAATACGTGTTGTAGGCGAGCGTGTGGCCGTTCCACGCACTTGCCTCCTGTACTTCCCCCGTGACGCCCACATTTTCACGCGTTGTTCCCCATTCCGCGTGTCACGCCCCGTGTTACGCCTACTTTTGTTATGTGCGCCTCGCTATGTGCGCTTTCGCTGTGGCCATAGTGCATGCCATTAGATGACCTGTGCGCCGGCGTGCGCCACGCAGATTTTCAGCGCACATCCCAGATTTTACCTGCGCACGGACTTCCATGAATCGATGTGCGCGGGTTTTGCTGCGATTTTCGCACTTGCACTGCGATTCGCACGGTTTCGCGCACTTGCGCGGGAATTTTCAGCGCACATTAATTCCATGAATCGGCCTGATAATTGTTATTTTGAAATAAAACATAACATACACATAAACCAACAGTTCGAGGTAAATTAACCTTCTGCCTTCCTTGTTAACTACTTAAAGTCACACTTAGATTAAAGTAAAATGGGGTCTTTCATTTCCTATGGGTATGTTCAATTACAACAGCATTAAATGCATATGGATTCCACAGTATATCAGCATAATGCCGTGTAGGCCCTCTGAAACAATGAACAAGTCAGTGAGCATCCTCCCATTTCTGCCAAATTTTTTTTGCCTTCTCAGGGCAACCCCTGGCAGTGTATACTCTACGCTCCATTGCGACACAGATGTCTATGTCTGTGATCCATTGTTCACAAGTTGGTGTCACAGCAGAACACCATAGCTGTGCTATGTTTCTTTTTATCAACACGGTGGTGGTAGACAAAAACAGTTTTTCAAACCGTGACGGGTCACCATCATCCCCCCCCTCTGACAGTAGCAGTTTCGGATCCCTAGGGTTCGTTCTACCCATGATCTACGATAGCTCATTACAGCATGTTTGCCAGTATTGTTGGATATAAGTACACTCCAGAGGATATGGAAGAATGTGCCTTTCTCACTTTTGCAACGCAAACAAGTCGGGTCAGTAATCTTACCCCATTTGAAGAGAGCCACTCTTGGGTAGCATATCCGGTGCAGTATTTTCAGTTGGATTAGTCTGAGTCTGGATGAGATGGCTATCTCTCGGGGGAACATCAGCGATGAGACCCATTCCTCCGGTAGTATAGCACCCACATCCCTTTCCCATTTGGCCTTTAGAATCGACAGATCAGTTGTGGCGAAAGAGGTTATGGCACTATATAAAACTGATGTTATCTTATGCTTGATCATTTCTGGAAATAAGTTATGTTCCATTCGGGTGTATTCTGGCATGTCGAGCAGGTAGGGGAGGTGGGCCAACAATGCATGCTTCAGCTGCATATAGTAGTACTGTTCGGTCGGGGGGAGACTGAAATGGGAAGCCAGATCAACAAGTGGGATTATGTTTCCTTCTTCACTACATCCCCTACTGTCACTGTTCCTTTCTTTGACCAAGTGGTCCATTTAGGGAGCTTGTTCACACCCGGGAGGTTCCTATTATTCCATAGTGGCTGTACGGGGGTCACCTTTTTGTCCCATCTGATGAATTTGTGGGTCTCTGCCCATATTCTCGCTATGTGTGTTACCATAGTTGGGACGGTCGTCTTGTATCTATCGTGGTAGAGGGATTTCATTATGGGTCTCTTGAATGTATCGGGTTCTGACTGCCTATTATGCGGTGGTGAGGTATCCCCGTGAAGTTTGTCATTCACAACTGCCATCTGGCTGGCGCAATAGTATGTCTGTAAACAGGGAAGTCCAATCCCGCCCTCCCATATGGATCTTTGAAGAGTGGTAAGCACCAAGCGTGGATGGCCCCCACACCATAGCAGTTTCCTAGGATTTTGATGTATTTTGTGAAATTCGCTTTGCAGAATATATAGAGCAGCATTTTGCAGTATATACAGAAAACGGGGAAGAGCCATCATTTTAAAAAGCACTGCCCTGCCTAGCAGTGAGAGTGGCAGGGAGGTCTAGTGTCGTACATCTTCTTTGAACCTCATTGTCACAGGGTGTAGGTTTTTGAGCACATAATCGTTGAGGTTATTCGTGATTTGTATACCTAAGTATCTAAATTGTTCCTTCTCTACCCTATAGGGGCAGTCAGGTGGCACTATGTCTACCGCCTGTCCCAATGGAAATAATGTGGATTGGGCCCAGTAGACACGCAAGCCGCTCAAAGTACCATATCTTTCCAACAGTTGCGTTACTGTGGTGCAGGATCTGATCGGGTCTTTTAAATATATTAGCAGGTCGTCCACATAAAAGGACACTTTGTCCTCCCAGCTGTCCGACCAGCGAAAGCCGTTCCAGGTCTCTGTGCTTCTCAATAATTCAGCAAGAGGTTCAATCGCCAATGCGAAGATCATGGCTGACAGGGGACAACCCTGTCTTGTCCCCTTCCCTAATTCAAAGGGACTTGATACATATCTGTTTACTCTCATTACTCCCTCCGGGGATTTGTAAAGGAGTTTGACCCAACTCATGAACTGCGTGCCGAAACCCATGCAGTGCATTATTTCCCAGATATCTTCCCAATAGACTGAATCAAAAGCTTTTTCAAAGTCTATTGCGAGTAGGGCTAAGGGGCCTTGAAGAGCGGTTGCCCTCTCTAGTGCTGAGTGTAGCTTATGTATATTCATCCGGGTGGATCTCTGCGGCATGAAGCCACATTGATCCGGGTGGATCAACTAAGGTATCACCCGTTGTAGTCGATTGGCCAGCACCTTTGCGAGCAGTTTAGCTTCACTATTTGAGGGAGATGGGCCTGTATGAGCTGCTTTTATCCGGTGGTTTGTCTGGTTTCAGTAGTACTATTATAGTGGCTTTCCTGAGGTCTGGGGGCAGGCAACCTTGTGTACATGAATTTTCGTACTTTCACAGCAGGTGTGAGGATATGCCATTTGCTCCTATTTTCTTCCATACTTCAATTGGAAAGCCATTTGGCCCCAGGGTTTTACCAGACTGCAGTTCTGACATGGCGGTGGTCAGCTCATCCTCCGAGATGTCTCTTTCTAACAAAGTTAGCTGTTCATTCTAGAGGGTTGGAAGGGTAATTTCTGCCAATATGGAGGCATCAATGGGGGAGGATGGAGCTTTATACAGCTCAGCATAATAGGCTGCAAAGCCCTCTGCTATGTCACGGTCTGACACCAGTGGTTCCGAATCATTGGGTATAAGCATCCTGACCTGACATAGACCCTCATCCCTGCGCTCCAGCCACGCCAAACATCTTTCCCGCCTTGTCCCCTGTTTCATACACCCTGGCACGCATTGCTTTGTGCGCCTGCCTGGCATTATCTAAAGCTATGTTTTATAGTTGTTTCTGCGCTAATTGTAGTGCACGGTGTGTTCTGGTTGGTCAAGGGTTAGATGGGCTGTCTCGGCACATTGCACACGTGTTTCGGCTTCATGTAGTGTATTCAGGTGTTTCTTTTTATAGGCTGTGGACCAGGAAATTATTTCGCCCCTAAGCACTGTTTTAAAAACCTCCCATAGTGTCCCTGGGTCATCTACAGAGCCTGTGTTTAACTCAAGTTATGTTTTTGTGGTATTCTGAATCTGTTCCACCAGATCTGGGAATCCCAAATAGTAGTTTTTCAGTCGCCAGAGGAGCGGTGGAGCAGGTCTGTTGGTTTTGAGACTTATTATTAGGGGGGAGTGGTCTGAAATACCCCTGGGCAGTAGCTGTGCCTCGCATGCTAAGTGCAGGTGCACTGACGGGAGAAAGAAATAATCTAGCCTTGATAGCGAGGCGTGAGCTCCAGAATGATATGAGTATTCCCTTGTATTCGGGTGTAAATTTCTCCATATGTCTTGTAGCCCCAAAGCATCAGCAAACGTAGCGAGTCTGGTGCGGGTGGACGGGTCCCTGTTTCGAAGGTGTGTTCGATCAAGTTCTATATTCTTAACTTCGTTGAAGTCTCCTCCTATTAGCATAAGATTCGAAGAGTCTCCGGTGATGATGGTATAATATCATTGGTTAAGGAAGTGAGTAAATTTGGCGGTGCATAGACTGCTAGCATAACGATGGTAAACTCCCAGAGAGTCCCTGTTATGCATATGTATCTTCCCCCCGCATCTTGGGTGACTGTAGAGAGGGTGAAGGGAAGACTCTTATGTATCAAGATAAGTACCCCCTGGGAGCCCATGTTGAACCCTGCGTGTATTGCGATGCGATAATTTGTGTGTTTGAACAAGTTGCAATCTGTACCAGCCGGGTGCATTTCGGTTAGGAATACAGCGTCCGGTAAGTGATGTTTTAACAGCTGTATTACTAGCCTTTTAAGTCCGCTGCCTAGCCCATTTACATTCCAGGTCATGATTCTAATAGATCTGGTAGAACCAGAGCTGTGTATTGCTACAGAGCAAGCCCAAATGCACTCTCCAGGGAAGAAAATCCCCCTATTAAGGAAAGTAACTCTAATAGTTTTAGCGCCGTATAGGCGAATTTCTAGGTACTGGAGTACCTGGTTGCAATGAAACACTTAGTATTAAAAGGTAAATAAAAATAACTCATTAGTTGACAAACATGACATTTAGAAACTTCAGTAGAAAATGTACATATAAATCAGAGCCTGAATTAAAGAGCTAACTCTTGAATTTTTAATATGTCAAATCCAATGAGTTATTAGAAGTGATAGGATCAAATGTACACAGTGTCCTCTATTAAAGCCATATGGAGCACATTAGTCCATGCAGCATACAATGTACAGAACTTATATCAAACATAGGAAATGCCTTACAATGACTGGCATTGTGTAAATCAGTCACAAGAATGTATACAGAAAAGTGTCACTTCACACATTCAGAATCAATAGTTTAAAACAGTATAAACTTCCAGTGGAAAAGTCTCCTTTTTTTTTTTTAAAGATGTTAGAGAAAGGGAGATGACCGACGCGTTTCGGTTCAAAGAACCATCTTCAGCGTATAAACTTTCACTGTTCCTATTTCACAACAATATTCATAACATGGACCCTGTAGGGTAATAGAGAAAAGGCACTAATCAGTCTAATGTCTTATTTCATAGAGCCTGTTAAAGTGATTGGGAGGATAGAAAACACTAACCTTGCTGATACAGAAGCGAGGCGTCCAGTCAAAAGCCAGCCAACTGGTGGACAAGCCAGCAAACAGAGCGGAGATGGGATGCGGCCAAAAGAGTATCTAAAATAAAGATCATAAAGGACCCATACATCAGAAACAGAAACCAACCTAACGGGGACAGGATACTGGTCAATACGGAATAGTGGAAAAAGAGATACTGCATGTAAAAGGACAGATTGCCATGTGCATGGCAGGACCGCGCCATGGACAGAGATGTAAGTAAAGAGGATACGGCGTGTCCAGGAAGCTGCAACAGAACCTCACGGACAAGCGCACGTCCATCTTTAAAATGGGCAGAATAACGAACCCGGAGTAATCCGGTGGAAATGTAGCTGCATCAACTAGGGATACAGGCAGGAGAAAAAAGAAACGGGCACGCTGTGAAAAACGTACCTCGGTGTACGAGAATCTCCGTGGAGTCTGGCCGCTGCTACGTGCGTACAGACTGGAGAATGGCATTATGTGTCGTCCTGGCAACCCTGCGCATGCGTGCGGTTCACCAGGACGATGTCCATCTTGAAGTGGGCAAAGGCGGAGCATAGACTGCTAGCATAACGATGGTAAGCTCCCAGAGAGTCCCTTTTATGCATACGTATCTACCCCCCGCGTCTTGGGTGACTGTACAGAGGGTGAAGGGAAGCCTCTTATGTATCAAGATAAGTACCCACTGGGAGCCCATGGTGAACCATGCATGTATTGCGATGCGATAATTGATGTGTTTGAACAAGTTGCAATCTGTACCAGCCGGGTACATCCCGGTTAGGAATACAGCGTCCGGTAAGTGACGGTTTAACAGCTGTATTACTAGGTGCCTTTTAAGTCCGCTGCATTGCCCATTTACATTCCAGGTCATGATTCTAATAGATCTGGTGTCATTCCTATTGTAAATCACTGCCATCTGGAGTAGGTGTAGAGTGTGTCAGGATGTGTTGTTTTGCATAGTGCTGTAGTGTGTTCTATCAGTGTGCTGGAAGGCATGCTACGTTAACAGGCGGTGTGGACTACGGGAGGACTATGCCCACTTGCCGTTGTGACATGTCTTGTTAGAAAGGAGGTTTCTGTACCATAACTCTTAGACCCAGTGTCGGGGAATCTTCTGTCTTGTCAGGTGCAGAGGCAGCACGAACACCTGCCTCCCCATAATGTCTTGGCACCTGGACCCGATGGGAAACACAGGATACCGCAACCCGTCGTGGAAAGAGAGTTAGGGTCCAGTGAGTGGATGGGTACGGAGTAGTAGGATCACCGGGAAAAGGGTCAGGGAGATGTTATGGATGGGATACTACAAGAAGTGCTGCTAACCTGCCCAGCCCTGACAGTACTCCCCCTCCCTCTTGCAGGCCCGGGTTTAGTAGGGTTCTTACGATGAAACTGACGGAGGAGCCGAGGAGCATGCAGGTTAGAAGCCGGTTCCCAGGATTGTTCTTCCGGGCCACACCCTTTCCAATCTATTAGGTACCAAAGCTTTTTGTGCTTAACACGTGAGTCCAAAATAGCTTTGACCTCAAACTCGGGATTGTCATTGACAATAAGGGGTGGGGGTTTTTTGGGTTTCAGGGACGGGGGTGCTGCTTTTAGAAGGGATACGTGAAAGACTGGATGTATACGCATGTGCTTTGGTAGTGTCAATCGTACTGCCACTGGACTTATCACCTTTTCTATAGGATATGGGCCAATGAATCTTGGTTGGAGTTTCCTTGGACCTTGGAGGTGTACATTCTGTGTGGATAGCCAGACTATGACCCCAATGTGGTAAGGTGGGCTTGGTCTGCGCTTCTTGTCAGCGTATTTTTTATAGCTTTGCTGAGGACAGGTTGTTTTGCATGACTTGCCAAGCGCCGACAAGTTGTTTCCTGCGTTCTTCCCCATCGGGAGCCATAGGCGCGAGGTCGGGTACTGGTTGATACCTCGGGTGAAACCCGTATGTGTCAAAAAAAGGAGTCACTTTAGTGGATGTGTTGACAGCATTATTGTAGGCAAATTCAGCTAGCCAAATTACCTCCGCCCAAGAATTTCCTTGACTGTGAATCATACATCTTAAGTACTGTTCCAATGTTTGATTCAGGCGTTCGGTCTGACCGTCTGTCTCGGGATAACTTGTAGACAGACGCATCTCAGTACCTATTGCTTTACAGAAGGCACTCCAGAAATGGGAGGTGAATTGTGGGCCTCTGTCTGAAACAATTTCCTGAGGTATACCATGAAACCGTACTATGTTCTTCAAAAACAACTCGGCGAGGTCGCTATAAGAGGGCGTCCCTGTACATGGTATAAAGCGTCCCATTTTAGTTAAGTAGTCTGTAACCACCAAAATAGACGTGAAGCCCAAACCTTTAGGTAGTTCAACAATGAGGTCCATTGAAATTGTATGCCAAGGCCTTGGTGGTGTTGCTAAAGGTTGGAGCAAGCCTGCGGGTCGTTGATGGTCAGCCTTATTACGTAGACAATTTTCACACTGATTCAGATATATTCGAACATCTCGGATCATGTTAGGCCACCAGAAATGTCTGCGAAGTAGTTCGAGTGTTTTAGTCGCCCCTGGATGACCCACGAATGGCGAATCGTGACACCACTGAAGAGCCTTTTTTTGTAGTTGGTTAGTGGGTAGATACAGGCAGCCTTTGTAGAATGGTAATCCTTCTTTTACAGTTCGGTCTGCATCCTGTATTGTCCATTGTGCTAGTTCTTAAGCGGTCATCGCCCTTCTGATATCTTGGAACATATCATCCACAGTAATGCTCCCGATTACCCGTACTGGATCTACTATGGGTTTTGTTTCAATTGGATTTTCTGCCAAGACCGATGAGGAGTCTGGATATCTGGACATGATGTCAGCCTTTTTATTTTCTGCACCAGGCCGATACGTGACTACGAAGTCGAATTCAGCAAAGTACATCGCCCATCTTAATTGTCTTGGACTTAATGCTTTCGCAGACTTTAGGAATTGCAAATTCCGGTGATCAGTATAAATTGTGATGGTATGCCTGGCTCCCATTAAATAGTGCCGCCATTCACTGAACGCAGCCTTGATGGCCAATAGTTCCCGGTCAGCTATTACGTAGTTTTGCTCAGCTGGTAGCAAGGTTCTGGAATAATACGCTACGGGATGTAATTGTCCATGGTCATCACGCTGCAACAAAACAGCCCCGATAGCGTAACTTGATGCGTCGGTTTCTACGACAAAGGGTTTAGCAGGATCTGGGTGCAAAAACACTGGAGCTGTGGTGAAAGCCTTCTTTAGCGCCTGGAAACTTTCCTCGGCTGCTGGATCCCAACGGAACATCACTCCCTTCTTGAGCAGACGGGTGATTGGAAGCACTTTTTGAGCAAATCCATCTATAAAACGCCTATAAAAGTTGGCGAATCCTAATATGGTTTGGACTTCTTTAACAGAGCTAGGGGATGGCCAATCTACTATGGCTTGTACCTTCCTCTTGTCCATGGTGACTCCTTGAGGCGATAGGATAAACCCTAAGAATTCTACAGTTGATCGATGAAATTCGCATTTCTCAAGCTTTACATATAGTTGATGTTCTCTTAACCTCTGCAAAACAGCTCGTACATGCTTTCGATGTTCCTCCATATTTTGCGAATATATTAATACATCGTCAATATATACAACTGTGAAAACATCTAGGTAACCCCGTAGGACTTCATCCAGAAAGTGTTGGAACGCTGCTGGGGCGTTGCAGAGTCCAAACGGCATTACTTGTTATTCGTATAGACCAAATTTGGTCCTAAATGCCGTCTTCCACTCGTCTCCTTCTCTTACGTGGACTAGATGCTATGCTCCGCGTAAGTCCAATTTTGTATATACCGTGGATCCTCTCACTTGATGTAACAACACCGGTATCAGCGGTAACGGGTAACAGTTTTTAATAGTTATCCGATTTATTGCTCTATAGTCTATGCAAGTGCGTAGATCTCCTGTCTTTTTTGGGACGAAAAATAATGGAGAAGAGACTGGTGATGTTGAATGCCTGATGAACCCGTTTGCTAGGTTGGTCTCTATATAAGCCTTGAGGTGTTCGTTTTCTGCCTCCGTGAGTGCATAAATCCTGCTGCATGGCTCCAGCTTCCAAATCAATGCGGCAGTCGAATGGTCTATGGGGTGGTAGAGTTTCTGCCGTGGCCTTACTGAAGACATCCCTATACTCAGCATATTCTTCGGGTAGCTCCATGTTCGTACTTCCTACGATCTGTGTGTCACGTGGTTCCAAACAGTGTTCTTCACAATGGCTTGACGAAAACCGGACTGAACTTACCTTCCAGTTTATTCCGGGATTATGTATTCGTAACCAAGGTAAACCTAGAATGAATCCAAAATGTGGAGCTGCTATGACGTCGAACCGTAACTGTTCTTGGTGATGATCCCTGCATGTCAATTGCAGATCTTGTGTTTGGTGCGTAATGAGTCCTGAGGACAACGGAGATCCATCCACTGCCTTCACTTCTTCGTCCAGTCTAGAGGAAGTCCAAGTTTCTGCGCTAATTGCGCATCAACAAAATTGCCTGTAGCACCTAAATCGACCATGAGTATTATTGAGACCTGATTGTCTTGCCAACGCAACTGCCCTTTCAGCAGCACATGGGCTCCCTGGCTGTGATGAGTGTTAGCCAAGCTCTTCGGGGTGTCTTCTCCTAAGCTCGCCTGGGCCACCCTCACTGGCGAGCGGTGGCGTTTCCCGATGAATTACATTTCGGTTTTGTGGGACACTCTCTCACAAAATGCCCTGCTTTTCCGAAGTATAAACAAAGCTTGTCTCGCCTTCTCTTGTCCTTCTCCTCTTTGGACAATGGTCCCCGGACCGTCCCAATTTGCATAGGCTCCTCTGTGCCTGTACCTTTTTCAGAGCGTTTACTGGGTCTTTGTTGATCTAGGCGTACCATTGTCTTTGCATCCCACTTCCTTCTGTCTTGGCGCCGGTCGCTTTGGCGTTGATCTAGACGTAATGCTAGGTCGATCATCCCTGAGCACGTAGTTGGCTGTGGATCTACTTGCGCAATCAGGTCTTTGAGGTCTTCTTGAAGGCCTTGCTAGAAAAGCACCATTCTTTTCTCTTGGGGCCAGTCCGTTTCTACGGCTAATCTATTGAAAGAAGTTACATTGGTGACCAGTTCCTTGCTTCCTTGGCGTTGGGTCAACAACTCCCTGTCTTTTTGCAGGGCGGCTGAACGTCGATTGAAAATCTGACCAAATTCCTCTAGGAAGTCTTCCCAAGAATACAAAAGGGCATCATCCTTTTGAACCAATGGTGTCACCCATGAAGCCGCATCCCCGCTCAAGTCCGATATCACAAAGGCAGTGCGAGCCTGTTCCGTCCAAAAAACTGTAGGTTTTGTTAGAAAATGTAATTGACATTGCCTGATGAATTGATTGTACCTTTGAGGGTCACCTTGGTATCGTTCTGGGGCAGCCAAAGGAAGCAGGGGTTCGCTTGACACCTGTACTTGGACGGGGGTCGGGGGTTCGCGGGGTAATGGAGTTGCCTGGGCTTGACTTTGAACTGTTAGGGCATGAACCTGCCCTGCTAGAGTCTGGTACTCTTGCCTGGTTGCTGCAAGCTCCTGCTTGAGCTCCTGTAACAAGACTACCATCTCAGCCATGGTTGATCGTGCTGCCCGGGCGCCTAAATATACGTGGGCTTGCTATTCTGTCGGGGAACCTTCTGTCTTGTCAGGCGCAGAGGCAGCACGAACACCTTCCTCCCCGTAAGGTCTTGGCACCTGGACCCGATGGGAAATGCAGGATACCGCAACCTGTCAGGGAAAGAGGGTTAGGGTCCGTTGAGTGGATGGGTACAGGGTAGTAGGATCACAGGGAAAAGGGTCAGGGAGATGTTATGGATGGGATTTGGGGGGATTAGGGAAAGATGCTCCTCAGCTCCTGCCGCCCCATCCACTGGTTATTCTTGTGATGAGTTCTCTGCCCACTCATGCTACACACATTCACACTGTTGACCAGTAATTGGGGGCCTTTGTTGTGGAGCCTGGAACCACTACTAGAGCTTTTGCTTGGAGCTCTCAACCACGCTACAGTCCCCCCAAAACACTACGTTAGTATGAGCCTTTTGCCGTCACTGCATTAGCTGCATGCAGTTTAAAGGCTCGTGCTAACGTGCACTGTTACACGGCATCCTTGTCATTACATTGCACCTTGTGACATTACAGAGTACATCAGCAAAGGATCAGAAATGTACTTAGCTGCGGATCGTAGTCTTGTTCTCCTTCTCAACACACGGATGTTCCAAGTGACCCGTAGGAGACTCTGCTGAAAATACCAAAAAACACAATAAGCGTGTGCTGGGTCTACTATACGTTCTCACACTATGTTTGTGTCCCCAAACTATGGGCCAACATGACCCGCTTGTGTGCTTGAGTCGGGTTGTCTTCACCCGAGGCTCCGCACCCGCGCCTCCTGCCCTGCCCCGCCCCGCTGGAACACCAGAAGTACACGTTCCAGGTTGCCTCACCCGGAATGTACTTGAGCTACACTCAGTCTCCCCTATGCACTCTGCATGCGGGTTAATGTTCGATCATGCGTTGCGGACTGAGCCGTCAAGTATGTCTGCCAGGTCCGCGACCTCGATCGCTTCGTTAGTCTTTCTTTCCACACACAGTATCATTCAAAAGGACTTATCTGTATGCTGGTGCGGGGCCTGTGATGAGTTCAGGCGGGCGGAATGCCCCGCGAAGACTGGCCCTGAGCAGAGCGCTGGGAAACACGTCCGATCTCCTTAGAAGCCGGAATAGCAAGCAAAGAGGCGTGGGCGTGGCTCGCGCATGCACGGTTTGTTGGGCGCGGCTCACGTGTGTTCTTCTTCTCCCGGCAGGCTTGTGAAGCACACGGCCTGCTGGGAAATGTAGTCTCTTTAGGTTTCTGAGTCCCTGCATACTTTGCCTGCAACATGGATGGAAAATCCTGCTTATATACTGCATATAAGGTTTCTTCAAATGATTCACAGGGTTTTGGTGATTAGGAAACATATGTTTACTATAAGAAATGCTGCTAACCTGCCCAGCCCTGACACCCAGTGTGAACCCAAACAACAAAACTCCGTACACCCTCCCCATACTCCACCCAACTTGAAGCATCTATTGCCCGAACAATAAAGGACAGCTGTCAAAAAAGGACAGTTGTCAAACAAAATATTAACTGACACTGTTTACTCCAAACACCCGACTTATCCCAGTCAGGAGGGGTTGTGCTCTAAATGTCTACTTATTTCTCAACTCTGCATCAGGGGCGGCTCGTAGTGGGCCGCCAACCATCGTGGTCACATGCGATTCAGCATTCTAGTGTGGATAGGGGACCAGCATCTTGACCCCACTCTCTGAGAGTGGTTATAACAGTTTGTAGGTCTGCAGCCCTTAATAAACATTGTTGTCCTGCAGAATTGCTTCCGGTTTTTGCTGTGGTCTTGCACGTGGTGATCTTTCTGGGCGCAGTCTGTTTTGCATGTCCTCTTGCCTCCCTTGTGATCTCCAATCTCCTTCCAAATGTCTTTTCGCCCAGTTCCATGCTTCCCTAGGATTTGTAAAATGTACCGTTGTACCGTTTTGGTATATTTTGAGCTGTGCAGGGAATATCAGCCCATATTTGATCTTCAGTGATTGCAAACGTTTTTTGAGCGGGTCAAAGGATTGTTGTGCTTTTTGTACCCCCCGGGTAAAGTCTGTAAAGAATGCGATTTTGGAGCCATTGTATGTGATGGAGCCTTTTGTTCTTGCCATCTGGAGTATGGTGTCTCGATCTCTGTAATTCAGGAGTTTTGCAATTACAGTACCTGGTGGTGCTTCAGGTACAGGTCTACCAGTCGGTACTCAATGTGCATGTTCGACGGAGAAGAATTTCGAGAAAGTCTTAAAGTCAAACAGGTCGGCTAGCCATTGTTCAAGGAATAGTTCCATGCTCGGTCCTTAGTTTTTTTTCAGGCAGGCCGAGAAATTAAATATTATTGCGCCTCGATCTCCCTTCACCTTCTTCCACTCGTTCTTCCAGAATCTTGATGCGCTCTATTACACCATACATCTGGTGATTCACGTTCCGTGGCCTGTCCTCTGTTTCTGATATGCGGGTTTCAGCTTCCCCCGTACGTGAGGTAAGTTTCTGCAGGTTATGGCGCAGGAGGGACACTTCCGTGCCGATACTATGCATTTTATTTTCCATAGATGACTGAGAACTAGCTATAGCACTCATCACGTCCCTGGGAGAGATGTTGTTGTCATTACTCTCTAGTTCACCTGATACAGCTTGTTCCAGTAGAGAGGCTGGAGTGGATGTCGTGTATTGTTCCATCCTGCTCTGTGTGGTGGACTTCCTGGGTTTATCTTTCACCATGCCAAGCTCTGTAGTAGGTACGTCGTAGGTGATTTGTCTCACCTTGTTGGTTGACTGTATGATGAGCTGTACAGGTGCAGGGCCGCTGACAGTGGGTTTGTATTGCGGCTCAGAGGTGTGTAAATCACAGTGTTATGTTGGGCGGTGCTGGGTCAACAATGTAGTACAGTGTGTCCAGGTTCTGGCTTCATTGCTGATCCCCTCCAAGGGTGCGGTCATGGGTGACTCCAGCATGCAGCTCCCCTCCTTTCTTCGTGCGTTTGCTGCCTGTGTCTGGATTGCTGGTTCTTTGCAGATGCCGCAGGTTGTTGTTAACATGTGCTCCCACTCCGGTTCTCTGGGGTAAGCATACGTGGTAGTTGTGTCCGTGGGGCGATATTGGCACATTTTCTGCACATTAGTATTCGGTGTTAGGATGCCTGGAACGTTTCCTCCTCGCAGACGATGTTACACAGGCACACAGTTTGGTTTGCGTGATAAAATGCAGGAGAGTGGAACCAATTTGATCTGCATATATATGTTTGCATGAGCTGCAGCTAATCAATAAGCCCCTAGGGGTCGGCGGGTGTCCGTGTGTATCGTGCCAGTATTTAAATTTATTTTTCCCTCTTCCCTCTAGATTCCGGTGAGGGAGTCTATAGTGGCGCACAATGTGGGATTGAAATCTGTGACTGTAGGTAAGTTCTGTTTTTCCCCTGTCGTGAAGTTTCTGCCTGTGTGTAAGTTACAGGTTCTACTCCGAAACCGCGGGTTGGTACTATCGTATGCTCACACTCCATGTTAGGTCTTCTGGTGGGCATGCAAGGGTAGTATTGAGCCTACAGGTTAATGGTGACGCGTTACAGCCCAGAGGCGTTAAGCGTTGGAATGCTCGTTGCTGTCAACCACTCTGTTTAGTGTGTCTCATGAAAAAAAACGTATAATCATACAGGAGGGTGACCAAGGGTATCCTTACTTCGGCTCCTAGAGTGGTCTTTGCATTCGCTGGTTTGGTGAGTCCTGGTGAGTCCCCAGTGTGACCGTTTCGGTGTTAGGTATATGGCACTGGGCATAATAGTGTTACTGAGTGGATCGTGCCAGATGACCGCCGTGTCCGTTATGCAGGAGGTTCATACCTTTTGTATTCTTTTGCACTTCACCATATGCTCACACTGAGTCTGCGCTGTTGTACGGGGCCCAGTATGCGCACTTGGGGCGCTCCTTCTTTGTGTCCGGTAATTTATAGGCACGTTGTGCGGTTTTGTATCATTTCGTACCACAGCATTTATGGGTATGGTCAGCGTGGGTGTAAGTTAATGGGTTGCTGTAGATCACCTCGTTCCCCGGGGTGTCGGTCACCCGCACGTGCGGTCCCGGTGTTAGGGCTCTGTTTTCTTTCTCTCTCGGACCGCAGAGGGAGGTCCAAAGAGAGGTTCCACACGATGGCTCCAGGCTTGTGACGGATTTACAGCTCGTGTTATGTCTCTGTCCTCGTTTGGTTGAATCTTTTCCTCGGGAGCGTAATATGCAGGCAGCACACTCTGCTCCGATGAGTGCCCTATTCTTTCCTCCGGGGATTCACTCTGTCGTCCTTGAGGGAGGCACGCTGTCCTCGCTCTTGCTGCAATCAGGCGGTGGGGGGGTCTGCACCCCGCTCACGTTCAAGGCAGTGTCTTGGAATAGTTCGAAGCGGGTCTCTTCCCACGTCTTGGGCGTCCCGATTCAGCGCTAGAGGTGGCTTCAGACGATGGTACGGGTCGGCACCACTCCAGTGGGTCACAGAGCAGAGGTTTCCTCGTACCTCCCCACTCCGATGTGCTGCAGGGTCAGCCTCATATGGGAACCATAACCGTTCGTGGCTGTGGTCAGCCCCTTCATCTTTCTGGCAGCACTGGATCGGCGGGTGAGTTTGGCGGGAGGACGTTGTATCGTAGCGGCAGTCTGATTACATCTTCCACTGTGTTGCGCTCACTGTGGCCATCTTAGCTGGAGCTCGGCGATTGCGCTTCCACTTTCACTTGAGTCCTTTGTTTATGTTGTTTCACCAAGTAACTATTAAAAGAGAAGGACTGTAGCGAGAGAGAGAGAGCGAAAGAAAAAAAAAGGAAGAAACTGTGTGAGGACAAGCCAACTGAGAGAAGACCAACAGAGAAAATGATATTTGGCACTGGAGGACCTGCCTTTGTGGGGCAAAGGTGGCCGAAGACCAGTGAGGGCCCAGCAACCAACTATAAGAGCACAGGTGGTGCTTGGAGAAACGAGGAGAGAGCGTTGACCAATGTGGTCACGGCAGCATTCCCATGTATGCAGAGTCAGCGGGAGTTCCAGCGAAGTCCAGAGGGAGACCAACGTTTCCAATGATGGTGTTGGCAGCGTCGGGCTGCAGAAGGCATGCAGCCTTTCTGGCAAGCAAATCGGGTATGCAGATACTTCGCATGTGTGCCCTGTGAAATACCTCAGTATTCACTGAAAAGGTTGGAGAACGATATGAGGAGAGTAATCGTAATCATCTCTCTCTATTGTACCCTCTGGTCTGACACACACCTTGGATGTTCTCATCTCCTCGGACATCCCCCTCTCCCTACTCCTCTTCCTTGGACTGACCACTTTCTGCTTTCCTCTCACCTCAAACTCTGTCCCCCAGGCAAAGCCCGCCCCAACACTGCCACCCTCCTTCTCAGTCATTCAGCCCACGAAGCGTATGCCTGTTTCCTCACTTTCACTGCTCTTACTACTCCTGTGGCTGACTTACACTCTGTCACAGTCTCTCTAACCTGCACCTTTCTATCTTCAACACTCTGGACATCCTTGCCCCTGTTATGAGAATCTGTCTGAAGCCAACCTCCAAGTGCAACTCTTGGTAGGACTATGACCTTGCTGTCCTGAAACACAAGTGTAGGGTGCCCGAGAGGAAGTGGAGGGCCTCGGGTGCAACCGCTGACAAACTGGCTGCCTGCTTCAAAGGCAATACAGACTCGCTGTCCTCTCCAAGAAGAGAGTCCACATCCAAGCCTGTCCCTCTGTGGTCTCTAACAACACAGCCAAACTCTTTTTAATCTGCAAGGAGCTGGCCAATCCTTCTGCAGTCTCCGCCTCACCTGTTCCCTCCCAGGGTCTCTGTACTGCTTTGGCGTCTCACTTTACCACTAAAACTGAGGACATCATGTCCTCGCTTTCCTCTCCCTCTCCTGATATCCCCCTCCCCTCCCTCTGGAATGGCCTCCCTGCCCCTCTCAAACTTCAGCTGGACCACCTGAAATTCCAGAAGACACTCAAGACCTTCCTTTTCTCCTCTGCTTTTTCTCCCTCCCCTCCTGATCTATCTGCCTGCTGTGTCGACTGGCTGCTTGGCTACCCTCAGAGTCTCACCGGGTACTAGGCTTCTCCATGATCAATCTCCCCTGCACGGCCTATTGCTAACTTAGGGGCTGTAACTGTAACCTTTACAGTCCCCCGCCTCCTTGCACTTACCCAGAGCTGTGCTGCACTTGCTCAGAGCAATGTTGCCATGATTGCACTTCCTCCTCTCCCTTCCCCCTGTGCTTTTAGTTTGTCACACTTGCATGATATGAATGACAGAAGGCCTAGTAAAATAGTTTGTCTTGTCCTCCCTCTGTCTCCCCATGTAGCCCCCTTGTCTTGTCGCACCTAGAAACGCCTAGCTACAGGTGTGTTATAAATGACATATATATATATATATATATATATATATATATATATATATATATATATATATATATATATATAAGCTGAACAGTTTTTTATTGGGGAGAGAACATGGGCAACAGAGAAAGAAACCCACTGTATCGAAGCAGCTGATATGCAAGTGATATAGACACAGATCCAGGTATATATGTGCCGTAAAACAACAAATAACTCTGTTAAGTAGAAAATTGTTTACTGGATAAAAGCAACCCAATCCTCATCCCAGTGAGACAGGGTTGGGAAATCAGACAGACATTTGCAGATAGGAGAATATGTTAACTCCACCAGAAATGAGTAAATATAGCGTAGATAGTTCTTTATGTACAACTGGGCTGTGAACATCACTGTACACAGTGGAGAACCTGGGCACAGAACAGGTCCATAAACATTAGAACAAAACAACATGCATAAACATCAGCAGGAACACAATATGCATTCTTGTAAGAACGAAGAAAAGACCAGGGACGAGGATTTTCCCCTTGGCAGACTAGCCAGAAGAAGACCAGGGAAGGGGATTATCCCCCTGCCATTATAAGATCTGACAGTAAGACCAAAGAAGAGGATTGTCCCTTTGGCACTGAGTTGGCATCATTGGCCATAAATCTAGGAAGGTGGTTACTTCCCTAAAAGGGTACTTGGAGTGCAAGGAGTGTTTCTTGTGTTGGAGGTGCTGCTCAATTCCTCCGTTGCCCAGAAGCTGAACTTTGCCTGTGCAAGTGTTTCTTCACTTTCCTTTGCTAAGGAGGAGCCAAGGAGTTAAAATCTCACTGCACGATGTGGAGTGTCGCGGAGTGCCTGGAGTGTTTCTTGTGTTTCCTTGGATTGCCTCAGACGATGGGATGACTGTCCAGTAAGCGAAAAGCCTGCTTCTCACCCCCCCTATTAACAGCACACTAATAATCAACATGCAGCATACTGACAACGATGTATCCGGCCATGTGCGCACCTCCTCTGGCCCCCCATGTTACAAACACTACATATGGGATCCATAAGGGTAACTAACAATGAGGTTGGAGATGAGAATGGAGCATGCAAGAGCATACAATTGCCTACGCTCCAGTTTGCAGTGCTGTGGTCTGTGGCTATCCGGGGGCCATGTCGAGTGTGTCCCGCTTGTAGATGTGGAATCTGACTTGCCCAACGGCCCTTCAACAGTCCCTCGACTGCACGTACTGGCATGGTGCGCAGTGGAAGCACTGGGGAGGGCTCCCCTGATGAACAGTGCACGCAGTGACTGAGGTAAGCCCTATGAATCTTCCGCCAAACGTATTTTTCTAATGTCAGCATGCTGTCATTCCTGTTCCCAGTGCTGATTGTCTCAAATGTGACAGAAGCTGAGCTCGACATTGCTACCCCTGCTAATCCGGGGCGAGAGAACTCAAAATCCATACTACTCATACCATCTGATTCCTTGCCTCCAAGCAAGGGGAAAAAAACAAGCCTCATAGCATTCAAACAATTCTTCCCAAGTTTCCTCTAAAATAACCCAGGCCATTCCTTCAAGCTTAGGTCTGCATAGTGCAGACGCTGTGCCTTCTCAGTCAGAGGTGGCGGTACTGCAGGAAAGCATGCAACAGGGCCCGCGGCATCAGGTTTTTGGAGATGCGCAAACACAGCTGTGTGCAAATTTAGTTTTGGAATACAAGGCAAATGATTTTAACAAAGACGGGGTCACCCTCGAACAATGACGGACCTCATTAGCTGTAGAGGATACACTCCTCTGCGACTTGACTCAACTGAACAACAAGGTAAGTATTAAAAGTCGTGATGGTGTCCCAAGAGAGCCACATGTGGATCCATCCATGTCTACCACTGAGAACTTTCAGGAATTGTCTCTGGGCTTAAACTCTAGTGTTAACAAAGTTAACAGACCCCAAAAACACAGAAGAGTGGACTCTAGTTCCTCGCCCTTCATAAGCTGCTCTCAATGTAGAACTTAATGCAGCCTCGAAATCTGATGCAATCAGACTGAATAGCTCAAACAACAGCTTCAACACGAGGGAAAACTATAACAAAAGTCGTTCATGTTCCCAAGGAATACAGGATAATACTGAGGACCCATCTTCTGACTCATTTATCAAGCGTGAATATCCATAAATTAGAAGAACTATTTCCTCTGGTAAGTATGGACCTCCAATTGAAAGGTCTAATACAAATGATATTGTGGAGAAAGTGCTTTGAGAATTAAATCCCAACATTATGTCTGCCTTGACAATTGCTGTAACACCTTTCTGAAAAATGTATGAGCAAATCAATGACAACTATAAAGATCAGAGCACTCTGATTGCCATGATGAACTCAAAGCTTGTTAACATTGAAGTTGGAATTAATGCAATTAAAGCACAAACAAACAAGAACGAAAGATCTGACTTCTCACATAAGCTCTTGATGGAGCACTTCAAAAACAACACTGAGCATAAGAGACTTCACGCGGAAGTCGCAAGGGAAGCCCTCGCCCGCATAAAACGAAACCAAGAAGTGTTGAACTTGAAATCAACGCGAGGAGCCCATGAAAATGCTCAGCAGATTGAAATTCACCATGCAGAGACTCAATATTAGTTACTTCCTAACAATGATATTAATGGGCATCCCATTCTACTAACAGGAGAAAATCTGATGGGGCCTTCTTGTAGACCACAATCAAGTAAATCTGTTAACACCAAGAATCCAATAGATGAAACAAAAAAAGTACCGATGTACCAACGCTTTACGAACGGATAATGGGAACCCGAATGAGAATGATTTACCCTCAACCAGACCATCTACCTCGGCTAATGCAGGGGATTTAATTGGCAATCCAGTGAGTTTACAGACTGGATAACTGGACGTATCCAGCAATAGTGATGGAAATTATTTGATATTTTCTTCTGGCAAGTTACAAGCTGACAAGGTCCGAGCAGGCAAACTGCCACTAGGCAAAAAACAAAAACAAAGCAAAAGGAAAGACCTGCAATGCCAATAATTTTCAGAAATTCCTACGAAACATCAACGCTTTGAATGTAACTTTTGAATCAACCAACACGTCAAAAACATCTTTACTTACATTGAAACTGCAGGCAATATCCAAATCAAAAGAGACAGTGCTAACATCTGCCCCGACGATCAATGATAAAGAAGATATCTCGGTGCTATTAATTCTTTCAACTTATGACACAGATGAAGAAAGGCAAGACGATCAATCTCAAAATGATTTGCAGAATGCTATTTTCATAGAATCTGAAGAGGAGCCAGAACAACTCTGTAGTGAAGCGTTACCTAGAGTTAATGAGCAACCTCAGCAGCGAGTCAGCAAAATCATCCCACAGTCTGGAATTGGGCCCGGAAGCGAGCATGGAAATGTCACCAGCTTAATTGAGAAGCCTAGTTTCTGTACCATCGCTGAAAAGAGGGCTAAAATAGAAGCTCAAAATCACGCAAATGATAGTTCAGCGGAAAAGGGGCGGACTTCACAACTTAGAAGCTGTGAAAATGAAACCAAAGCACGCCTCCTAAGATCTTCATATCGTGACATTATCATCCGCGGAGTGGTGAGTGGCACCGAGAATTTCAAAATAACACTAAGGATTCAAGGGTTGCCAATAAGCAAAGAATGCAGAGATTTCTTCATGAAAACAGAAGAAGAAAACAAAAGGTTTGCAATAATTATTCTCTAATATTGGAGCATATTCTACCAGCGCAAGATGGACTCATCTTAATCAGAAAAAATGTACTGCGCTTACTACACCATGTGCCAACTTTAAGAACAATTGAATCAGATGACATCATAATTGTGGAATTCCTGGAAGAACTACTTCATGATCGGGTGCGGTTGCATATCCACCCGAGAATGATATGCGACATGCTGCTTAATGCAGTGCCATGTCTTATACCTCTTGGGTTCGACATCTTGGAAGTAAACCCAGAATCTAGAGTGGATACAAGTCATGTCATTTGTAATCTTCATGATCAGGACTTCTACGATAATCCAAGAAAAGTGAACTGTCTAAAAGAGTACACGACATTGCCTCCAAAAGAAAAGGTGAATCCACCCAATACAGAGAAGGCATGCGCAAAAAGCATTCGAGACTCCTTCGGTGGAGACCATTTAGGAGAACGGAAAATAATAACCGTAGCGTGCAGTAACAAAGTGAGTGCAGAAAAAAATGCTAAATGACTTAGCTTCTGCAGACGAAAAAGATAACTGGAGTTGGATCTCTGATGCTTTAGGCGGATGTAATTATAGCTAATGCCAACAGGATCCAAACAAGACCATATATCAGATTGGCACATGGAACACGAGAGGCTCTGTGCACCTGTTCAACAATGTATCTCACAGACTTGACTCATTTGATAAACTGTGTTTACAAGAAACCTGGCTCTCAGTAGCTCGAATCATGGAAGGATATGAGATAAGTATAAACCCATAAGCCATAAGAAGAAAGAAAGGACGTGCTATGGCCGGTCTGCTCACCCTGATCAAAGAAACAAGTGGATGCTGTGTTATTAGTACAAATAATCTAACTCTGTACATTCAATCAACTACAATTGAAATGCTGGATGATTTTAAGATCTTTGGAAATAAAATACATATCTTGAATGTATATTGGCATCATCAAGCAGCCGGCACCCTTACATTCATCGATCAGCTGTCTGACCTAATCGAGAACCTTAAATCTGCAGATTTGTGCCCAAATATTATACTGTGTGGAGATCTTAACATCGAGTGTGTTACCACAATGTGCACAGGGAAGCATAAAATCGGAAAGGCCGGGCAGTAGAATCAAGTTGCTACTCGATGGTTGGAAGAAATGGAGGCTAGGGATATGTCCTTACTTAATGGCAAATACCGCAGTTGCCATTCTGCCACGAGCTACTTGGGAAAGGAACATGCAAGAATCAATCCTAGACTACTTTTTTGTATCTGAACGAGTAGCACAAAGAATTGTCACTTAGCAGGTTATCGCTATGAATCAGAGCGATCATAATCTCCTGGAAATAACATTCCTCGGGTTTCCCAATCCTAGTCCAACTTTATGGAACCCAGCCTTGATTGCAGAACTGAGTAGAAACAGACTGCGGATAAATGCTAGCCAAGTGGAAAACATTGCAAGAGAATTCCTAAACTAATTAACTGAGAATAACTTCAATAAAGTAGAATACTGCCCCCTGCTAGATCAATACGCAGAAAGTAATCAAGGCTTACGTAACATTGGGTTTAAGAAAAAACAAGCTTATGATGTTGAGATCCTTATAAAGAAAAGAGAGCTGAGGAAAGAAATCAGATAAATCATGAAGTCATCTAATGAAAACCATCCAGCCGAGAAAAAAAAGGCCAAACAAAAATAAAAAAACTGGCTGATCTCACACGGGCACATACTGGAACAATGCGACTCGGAAGTCATGATTAGCATTTTATCACACAAAAATTCAAGAGACTTCTGGAAACTCTTAAATGATACTAGTGCCCCACAACAAGCAATCATGAGCAATATGGTCTCAGAAACACAGTGGGTAAATCATTATGATGAGTTATACAAAAAGAAAGGTCTCATAGAAGCTCCAACCTTCCCACATCTAAATCACTGGTACAGCCATACTGTGAAAGATGCCATTCTGAAGAACATCACTCAAATTAGCTCTTCGAGAGCACCAGGCCCCGACGGCATCACAAACCTAATGTTGAAGGAAAATCAAGAGGAGTGGGCAGAATTGTATACATTATTGTTCTCCGTAATAACAGATGAATGTGCAATCCCGACGTTATGGAAGCGTGCAATCGTGGTGCCAATATTTTAAAAAGGCATAAGATCGAATCCAATAAACTATCGCCTGATTGCCCTCCTCGACGTTGTGGGAAAGATCTTCACCACCCAAATCCAACTACAGTTGTCAACATGGATCAAACCTACTATTACTTATGATCCAAGACAAACAGGTTTTGACAAGGGCGTCGGATGTGGGCTAAATATGATATTAATCAACCTCCTAAAAATGGATGCTATTCGACATGGGACGAAGATTTACCTCGCATTCATCGACCTGGCTCACACCTTTGACAGTGTGGACAGGGAGCTTTTATGGACAAAACTGAAAACATTGAATTGTCCAATAAGCTTGATCTTGGCATTAAAAGAACTGCATACGGGTACCGAAGTAAGAATCTGCCTTGATAACGCTGGCACCCTGTCGGCACCAATAAAGACTTTTAGAGGAGTGAAACAGGGGTGTCCATTGGCTTCTATTCTATTCAATCTGCTCATATCAGACATTGGTATGACTTTAGGAAGTATGCCCGCGTTCCCAAACAAAATTAATGGAAAACATTTGGTTGGATGTTATACGCGGACGATTTAGTCCTGCTTGATGTGACCCCTATCGGATTACAACAGAAATTGTTCGCGTTGGAAAAGTATGTGGGAGTGAATAGTTTAAACATAAACACCTTCGTAATCTGAAATACTAACCCTTCAAAATTTGAAAGGAAGAATAGGATTCTCTAAAAAGAAGCCACAGTGGCATCTGGGGAAGGAAACCTTAAATCGCGGTAACTACTAATATCTAGGGATGTGGATCAATACCAACATCAATGATGCTCCCTGGGTTGAAAAAACCAAAGCCAAATGTAAACAAATAACGGCGCAAGGTGTCCTAAAAAACACAAAGTTTGGCAAATTCCAAATTCGCTAAAACCAACAATTTACTTCTATAGGCAAAAGGTGGTTCCTGCACTGGTTCATGGAGCAGAGTGTGCATTAGGTTGTTCCCACTTAATATGGGCCTCCTTTGAAAACACCTTTTGGTGAAAAGTGCTTTGGTTACCGAAAGTCGTTCCGACCGTGTGTATCAGATAGGAGTTGGGTCTCACATCAATAAATGCCAGAGTGGTATGGAACATGCTGTCCCTTTACAGGAAAACGATCATCAAAGACAGTCCAACCACAATTTAACATTCTTCAGAACCCTTGTAGTTGTAAGAATGAAACAACTTTGACTCAATGGGTTGAACGATGTGAAAAAAACCTCAGGAGATCTTAACATCGATATAAACACTCTACAAGTGAATCCCAACTTGGTCCAAAAAAAAACGCTGACTTCAAGATTGGATAGACACTGTAGATCAGAGACTTCGACACAAACTGATGCAAAATGGTGCTAGTGGGCCAAAGCCCTGAACAAGCTATCCAGCTACTTGGAGAAGTATCCAAGCAGATACCACAGGTTGCTGCTATATACATGAAATTTCGTTTAAGCCTATTCCAAACTAAAGAGGTTCGAAGCATGTGGAAAAATAGCTTGTTACAGGACAACAAATGCAGATTTTGCAATAGTGTTAAGGAAACATTGAAGCATTTGACCCTTTAATGCCTTGCAGTAAGATCCATGAGAAGCAAATATGTGGGATCTCTTGTATCAGAAAGACCGCCTATGAGTGGTGAAGAGTAGCGGTTGGTATGCTTCGATGGAACAAACAAAAAACTAACTTTTGCTCTGACGTTCTTCCTGGATCAAGTGGACAAATTGTTAGCAAAGGAAGGCATGGCTACTGAAATGCATAAAGCAGTTGGCAAACACAATCTTATGCATTGAAAGGAATAAATGAGTAATTCCATCCTGTGAATGTGACGAATTTGACAATCACAAGGAAGAGCCTAAAACATTTCTATGACATGTGAGATTAAATTGAATGTATTTTAAAAGTTTGTAATAAACTAAATAAAATTAAAAGAAATTGAAAAAGGGTTCTCGGTTATCAGTGTTCCCATTAGACAGTGGGGCACTCACGATGTAGGAAGGCTGGAGGAAAGCAGCCAACAACATATTTTCCCCTGTAGTAGTTTGGGGTAGTATTTGAGTGTGATGGTCAGAGTAGTTTTATTAGGACACAGGACGGTGGACATTTATTTGGGACATCCTTACAGAGACTGGTCCATTAGTTTGTTTTTGTTGAGGCTGGGAAACTTCTCATAGAGTTGAGAATAATGAGGCATTTCCCCAAAACATTTGTGAATCCACTAACTTTGTGTCCATTCCCTTACTTCTGGCGCCTCACAGCAGCTTGGTGGGTCTAGGCTGCATACAGGTTTCTAACAGCATGTGGTTAACATCACTTACTGAAGGAAGTATATCTGTAGTCAAAAAGCGTTGGACTTTGTGCATTATAATCTGATTGCTGCTAGAGACAGGGGAGTGGGATTTCTGTTGATTGGTTTTTTTTTTAATTTGTTTTTAGCCACCTGAGGATGATCCTTATGGATCCAAACATGTGCATGTAGTGGCTGTTACATGGTGAACAATTGGCAAACAAATACGGTTTATGTCCTAATTAATAAGAACAAAAGATGTTGTATTTGAATGAAGTTTGAAATTCCAAGTTCCATATTGAAAATTACATGAAAGCATGTGCTGAAAATCAATTAAGTGGATGACTGTTTTTTGTCAACCTACAGGTGTTAGACCTAAATGTGAAAGTGCTCAATTGACCAGCAGGTGGGTCTGCTGTCCTTTTTGAGTATTATTCTTTCAGCACTGGTAAAACAGTTCACAACTAAGAATGCACTTCACTGTGCATGGGCATTATGTTCTCCTGTATTTCTATCATGCCCCACTGCAGATGTTCCTGGTACGAGAGGACACACAGTGAGCACAAGCTACCGGCAACTGAGGTGACCCCATGTTGAGTCAACATTTTTCCAAATCTGTATCATGGGGACAGGAATTTATTGGAAGGAATGCTGTTCCAGACGCCCACCTCCACAATGTGGACGGATGCCTCCCTGGCAGGGTGGGGCATGCTCCTGAATCACCTGCAAGGAAAACGTGTATGGTCTGGAGTGGAAGCCAATTTACACATCGATGTTCTGGAAATTAGTGATCCGCTTGCCCCTCAGGTCTTTTCCTCCAGTGCTCAGAGGATGCACCATGGCCATACAGACTGACAATACCATGTCCATGCAGTATGTAAATTGGGAAACACCAACGCAATCATGCTATCCAGCAGCAGTGAGTGCATGTGGAACTGGGCCTGATACAGATAATCAGAGCGGTGCACTTGCCAGCAGCAATTAAAGTACTTGTGGACCGCTTCAACAGAGAGTACATATGTTCCATGTGTGGGAACTTGACAATGCCCAGGTTCAAAAATTGTTCAGAGCTTGTTGCAGACCAAACCTGGACCTCTTTGCAACCTAAAGAAACTCCCAAGTATCGACATTTTGCGAGCAAATTCTAGGAACTGGAATCTCTGGGGGGGATGTATTTGCAATTCCATTGAACAATCGGGGCCTATATGCCTTCACGCCTATTCCTCTAGTCACCAGAGTGCTCAAGAGAGTCAGGGAACAACCCTGTGAGATGCTACTTTTAGCCCTGGTTGGCTGAGAAATATATGGTACCCCGTATTGAACAGGATTTCGACTACCAAGTCCATTCCACTCAAGCGGTATTCAGTGCAGTTATTGAGACAAAGACAGCTACTCCATGAGAATGCAGTATCTCAGCATGGCTGCTGAATACTGCAAGCGTATCTACTTACGTCTCTGCTTGACAGTTCTTCAGGCTGCAAAGGCACCCACTACCCAGAATTTATGGCAACGTGTTGCACTTTGGTGTGCTGTGAAAGGGGTTCATCTAGCAGCTATTTGCTTTTACTCCGAACAACCTCAGGCCCCTTTTTTTTTCTCTGACCCTACGGTTAAGACCTTGAATGGGCTGCTACACTAGTTCCCACCAGTGCGGCTCCCTGTACCGGCATGGGAGTTTAATACAGTCCTGACCGCATTAAGGAAGCTACCGCAACAGCAGCTTCACAAGTGCCATAAAGTTCACAACTTGGAAAACAGGTTTCTTGGTGGCTATCATATATTTTTGTTAATGTATTTATTTACTTACATGTAATGCGCCGGGGATCCACAGGCATCTGGGCGCACAAACACACAAATATACGAACATATAGAATGGGACTTAGCTAGAAACTCCCTGGTCAGACAACAGGATAATTATTACAAAGATGAGGTACAATGTGAACTCGGCCTGGAGAACTGGAGAGCTGCAAGGTTTGTGTCAATCGGCCTTTCATGGAGTTCTATGCACTCAGTTATCCTTCACCCTCATCCAAAAGTCAAGCCCAAGGTCATTTCAGAATTTAAACTCAGTGAGTCCATCTCTTTACTCACCCCCTCCAAAAGAAAATCCACCCTGGATTTGGTAGGCACATTGACATTTTACGTGCAAAGCCCTCTCCCTTTCAGGAAATCTGATAGATTATTTCTCTTCTTTGGTGGTGCCCCAGAAGGGCCAAGTCTTATTGAAGCAAGGACTGGCCCATTGGGTGGTCCCATATGTTTACCATTGTTATACCATGTTGGGACGTACCATCACAGTGCTGATAAAAGCACACTCGACCATTGGCAGAGCACCAACAGCTGCTATCTATGCTGGGAACACCCTGTAGGATATCTGCAGAGCCGCAACATAGATGCGTGTGCACCTTTGCAAGGCACTATTGTCTTGAACAATCCAAGACGAAATTATAGGTTGGCCAAATGTTACTGCCTCATTTCTTTGTTTTGAGGGTTGTACTCCGAGACCCCCTGGCCGGGCCATAGAGCCGAGATTTGCTCAGAAGTACTTTAAGATGAGATAGCTGCACCCTTGTGATGGATGGGGGTGCAGATTTATTACTCCAACACCAATCAATAAGGATAACTCAATGGTTTGGCAAAGGGAGTCCGTTTAATGTCGAGTACAAAAAACGGGGAGTCATGGAAATCAGCAGTGATTAAATCGTCCTTCTCGCTTCAACTCCAACGAACTTCATACAAGTTGTAACATTTATACCCAAAACTCATCATAATTGACGTTTAACACTCAAAAGTTAACATGCAATTCTATTGGTTAGGAAAAGGTAACTTTAATATAGGTACTGTATATTGTAACGGAGTGAGGGGATTGGGTAAACACTGTCAGATGGGCATCTGAGCCCCACCTTCAAAAACAACTACTGTAGACATCACTAAAAGTACAACGTCTCATTGGTTTTACTAACTATAGGACCCTAGGTTATTTGGTCCATTGTGATTGGGTTGGCATCAACCCCATGCATATTCTTCCACTTTGCTTAGCAGCACGAAGAACGGTCGGCCAGGTGCGGGGTGCCCCTTAGTGATCTGGCCTTTCTCCAATTATGGTTACGATCAATCATCGCTTCAGCAACTATGTGTCAATTATTTCACTGTGGTTGGCCTCAAAACTACATCTTCTGTCTGGAAAAGTTCTGATATCTCTGCCTGGGCGGATGCCAAGCGTAGGTGTGAACCTGTGCTTCTTCTCGCTCGGCTGGTCACGTGCTTCCCACACCGTGAATTTGTCTAGTTTCTATCAATTTTTTTTTTTATTTTTTTAAACTTTTCTTTATTGGCAAAGAACATTAGCAGGTGCATTACACATCACAACAACAAACCATGTTACATACTTGAGGATATGGACAAGGAAGCAGTGCATAAGCAACAAAACAGGCACGTTCTCAAAAACACTTTGAGTCTAGTAGGGCGGCTCATAGTTGAGATTACACAGCTGCCTGATCTGGTGATGGGGGCGAGGATAAGAGCTCCAAGTCAGCTTTGCTATTCAAATAGCTACAAAACTCTGTCCACACGTTTTTGGGGCAAGCATTTCACAGGTAGTGTATTGATATAGTCTTCCTCACACACCTGCGTCCAAGTGAGAGCCCTTACCTACATTTCTAGCGAAGGTGGGGATCGCCGCTTCCAGCACTGCAGGATGCATCTCTTAGCCACTATAGCCCCCACATTCAAGAATTTAACAACCCGCTTTGCCCCAGTTCCCTCCCATAGTCCGAACAACGTAGCCAGGGGATCAGGATTAATTCAGAACCCCACCATCTCTGAGAGGGCCTCAAGCACAGCCTCCCAGAACGGGGCCAGCGCCCCACAGGACCAGAACATATGGGCATGATCCGCTTTGCTGGATCTGCATCTCTGGCAGACGTGGGGTTGATCATGTGCAAATTTCCCCACCGCATGAGAGGTATAATACAGACAATTAAGGAGTGTATACTGCACATATCTAAATCTGGAGTTGAGGGAGACCTTCTGTGTGTGTGCACACATTTTCGCCCACATGCCGTCAGTAATTGCCAACCCCAGTTCATGGCTCCATGCATCCCGAATCTTGTGGGATGGTTCTGCAGATCGTGCTAACAACATTTTATACAGGGCGGATACTATGTCCCTAGCCCCCCGCAGAATTAGCAATGTAGCAGATCTCAGGTGACTTAGGGGGTTTGTCCGGGTACGAAGGCCACATGTCCTGCACTGCTGCTCTGAGTCTAAAGTAGTGCAGTAATTCAAGTGGTGACTCAGAGTGTCCTGGCCTCCATGTCTGCGGGGTGATGAATTTCCCCTCGGGAAACAGGTTGGAGAGCGCACGATATCCCAGGTCCAGCCAGTGACGCATGAGGAGTTTATTCTGTGTGGGGGCGAGGCCTGGGAATGACCATATGGGCAGCCATTTATAGTAGGGGCAGAGTTCAGAGTGGGATTGCAGGATCAATTTCCATGCCCTGATCGTGGTGGCCACTGGGTCGGCCTGGGCGTCAGAGCGATAAGAGTGGAAGAGGATCAAGGACATAACATTCACCTCCTCGGTTGCCAGGATCTCAAGTTTGACATGAGGAGGAGGGTTTTGGTGTGTATACCAGTTTATTGCATTTTGGGCTTGTGCAGCAATCCAGTATCAGGTTAGATCCGGTGCATTAAAACCCCCCTTCTCATAGAGTAAAGTCATATGCTGCCGGACGGGACCAGAATGCCACAGGAAGCGGGCGAACCCTGTGTGCAGGTCTGCGAAATAGTGCTTCCCGGGCCAGAGTGGGACGTTAGCGAATATATATAGGAGCTTTGGAACTATAATCATTTTAATTAGCGCCAGTCTTCCCGACAGGGACAGTGGGAGGTTACACCACCTCTTCATCCTGACTTCTGCATATTGCGCAGCAGCCACGTAGTTATCAGCCAATAGGGAGGATCTCAACAGGTATACCTGAACCCCGAGATACTTGATGCCTTCAGGGGCCCACCTGAGTGGGATTTCACATGTTGGTTGGGGAGTAGCAGGTGTGAGGGGGAAGATGTCTGACTTGGTATAATTTATAGTGAAGCCCGAGAATGCACCTATCTTGATTATCTCGCGGATGATTGGGTCTAGATGGACCGAGGGGTCCCTTATGTACAGAAGCACATTGTCCGCATACAGTGATATGATTTCGGGCATATCGCGCAGACGTATCCCCTTACGAGTATGTTTGTCTCTTACACTATCTTCCATAAGCTCGATAGCCATCGCAAATAGCAGGGGAGAAAATGGGCACCCCTGGCGCGTCCCTCTGTGGAGGGCGAAGGGAGCGGACAGGTGAGAATTAACCAGGACCCTGGCCACTGGATTTGTGTAGAGCAATTTGATGTAGGAGAGCATGCGTGGGCAGATTCCCATTTTTTCTAGCACCGCCCACAGGTACTGCCATGAAACCATATCAAACGCCTTTTGGGCATCCAGGGTCACAGCAACAGCGCTAGCTTTAGGGTCAATTCTAGAGATGACATTGAATAGTCGCCGGATATTTAATGCAGTGGAACGGACAGGGACAAAGCCGCTTTGGTCACGGTGGATCAAGTATGTCATGATGGGGAGAAACCTGTTCGCAATGATCTTGGCGAATATTTTGGTATCTGTATTCATAAGAGAAAGAGGTCTGTAGGAGCCGCACTCCTCCGGGGGTTTGCCCGGTTTAGGGAGCACGGTAATGATGGCCTCACGAAGGGACTGGGGGAAAGTGGCGGAGCGACTCAGTCCACACCTCATGCAGGCGCGGTGCCAGTACAGCAACATGCTCTTGATAAAATTCAGCGATGAGGCCATCCGGGTCGGGAGCTTTGCCTTTGGGGAGGGCTGAGATGGCCACGGTTATGTCATCAAGGATGATGGGGGCGTCCAAATGTTCCTTAGTGGCGTTGGATATATGAGACATGGGGATTCGGTCAAGGAGAAGATCCATGTCTTTTGGGCTATGCTCGCGCTGCGGGGCGTAGAGGGCAGCATAGAATTCTGCAAAGGTCTCGAGAATGGGTTGGTCAGACCAATGCTGCACTCGATTCTTGTCCCTGATACAGTCAATCCGGGTTCTGCCCCCCTCAATCCGGGCCAGCCTGGCCAGAGTTCAACCAGGTCTTTCCCCTTCGCCATACTTCCGAGCCGCAATGGGCCGGGCATAGTATTGTATCTCCCTGAGGGCGTGGGTCTCAAAGGATTCCCATTCCGCTCGTATCTGAGCCAACTTGGGTGGAGAGGGGGCAGAGGCGTATTCACATACCAGTTCTTGAGTATGGTCTCAGAGCGGTGTAGAGAGTTCCTAATGTCTTTCAGGACCCCTGCTTTCCTAGAGATGCACATACCGCTAATGAACACCTAAATGCCTCCCCCCGAACCCCATCGGTTGTGTCATGACGCTTGTTGTTATCAAAAAACAAATTGATATGTGCCAGGATTTCGGCCTTGAAAACTATATCGTGTAATGCCTCTGATTTGAAGCGCCAGTTGGAGTGGCGAAGGAGGGCAGGCTGCAGAGCAATGTCCAGTGTCACTGGGGAATGGTCCAAAAGCGTGCGCGATAATATCTGCAAACTGAGGATTTTCCCCATGAGCCCAGTCGACAGAAGGAAGAGGTCGATTCTAGAGTGGCTGTCGTGTGCAGAAGACTAAAATGTGTATTCCCTAGCCAGTGGGTTAAGTGCTCTCCAGGCATCGACTAGGCCAGCAGGGACCATGTGTGCCTGGAGCCGGCGAGCGGCTCTGGATATCGTCCTGTGTGTAGTGCCTGATCTATCCAGCTCGGCGTCTAATATGAGATTCATGTCCCCTCCCAGATGATCAGGACCCCAACATGTCTCAGAAGCAGGATGTTGATGCCATCGAAAAAATCGGGAGCATCTATGTTTGGAGCGTAAGTGTTAACCAATAGGCACTCTGTGTTAGCTAACAGACAATGTAGGATCACATATCTACCCTCTCGATCTATGTGGCTAGTGCGTAAGGAAAATTCCACTGCTTTGTGAATCAAGGTGAGGACACCCCTGGATTGAGAGGAATATGCAGTGTAATATTTATTGGCGCCCCATGTCGGTGCAAGGGAGGATGAGAGATGTGCGAGGGCATGGGTTTCTTGTAAGAGGAGTATTTTGACCCCATGCCTCTGAGCATATGCCGTTATCCTGCGGGCCTTTGTAAAATTGCTGAGCCCCCGGATGTTCCATGATATTAGCCTAATATCAATGTTTAAGCTTTATGCGGCATCCCAGCACCACATGGCCTTGTTTGTTGACCATGTGATAGTTATCGATACAATGGCGCACCCTTCTGCCCTCAAAGCCACTACCTCCTTGCCATTTTTGAAGTAACATCCCACAACATTACCCCCCCACCCTCACTGCCCACCCCAACCCAGCAGTGCACAGAAACCCACCCGAAGACCTGACGCAGGCGTGCCAAACCCAACAGGACAACACCTGCCTGTACGCCCAACTGGGGCGCAACCAGTGGTCATAACATGCCAAACTCGGCATTGCAGCTGCAGCGGGGGTAGCTGTTGCTGTGAACCCAACTTAAGTGAGAAGTCGGTGCAGTGCACTGTAGATCGTACAGCGGTATCAAGTATCACTGTTTCTGGGAACCATTACAACAGGTTACAACTAGCAGGGAATATACAGGATGCAAAGTCCATAAGTAAAACAAGGGAGATATAGACGGCGCGTGCACTGGAGGTGCACATGGAGGCCCGCCTATGAGGGGCGGCGCGCATTTCCTCAACCATTATCTGTTGGCTCATCAGCCGGGTCAGGAAGTGGGATGTGGGATTCAATGAATTTCACTGCTTCCTCCGGCACAGTGACAAAATACAACTTATTACGATGGGTGAGCTTCAGTCGTGCCGGAAAAAGCATGGTATACTCAATCTTCCTCTCCCTGAGCAACTTTTTCACGCCGTTGAACTGTCTGTGCTCCATTTGCACACTGACGGAGAAGTCCAGAAAAATTCGGATAGTTTGAGACTCCAGTTTCAGCTCCCCCTTCTCCCGAGCCAAGCGTAGGATGTGAACTCTATCTCTGAAGCTTAGAACCTTAGCAATTATCGGCCTGGGGAAATCGCCTGGCTTGTGTCGGGGGTCAGCGCCCGATGAGCGCGCTCGATCGCAAAGAACGGAGAAAATAGGGGATTGCCCAGGAAGTCTCTTAGGAGATTTTCAACCGCCTGTTCCATGTTGCCCTTGAGGGCAGACTCCAGGACCCCCACAATGCGGATATTGTTCCTACGGGATCTGGACTCTAAATCGTCACATTTCACCTTGACTTGTTTCATATCACGCACCAGGTCAGAGACAGTGTTTTGGAGAGTGTGTACTTCATCCTTGTTGGCCCCAATTCTGGTCTCGGCCTCCACCAGCCTGGCGCTGTGCTGATCAATACAAGGAGATGCAAGGAGGCCACACTAGCATTAATGTCATCCAGTTTCTCGTGGAATGACGCAAAGTTCTTCGCCATGGCCTCCATTAGAGTCGTGAGGTCAGGCTGGGGGGGCATGGAGGTGCATCCAACTCATCATGGGCCGAGACAGACCCTCCCTGCTCCTGTCTAGGTAGTGACTTAGCGTATTTATCCATTGCCCCCGCCTTGTTGGCCCCGTGTGATTTACTTGACATGTTTTGGGAACACACTGTGGCACCCCAGGACGGTATTTGCGGGGTGTTTGGTCCGTGGACTTTGGGCCCCTTGAGTATAACAGTATCGGGACGAGGAGGAAGGCCTCACCTTCCCATTGAACAAGGGACCAACCACTGTGTAGGGATAGGGGTGAGCTGTATGCAAGGCAACGGTGTTTCAGGGCGCCGGCGGCACTGTACAGAGGTGGCCGGCGCGTCCGCTAGTCTTGTGATGCAGCGTAACCAAGCTGGGGAGCCAGGCAGGCGAGGCGCTCCGCAAGGCCAGGAGGGCACCGGGCCTCCAGGATCAGAGGCAATGGGCAGTGCAATCAGCGGCCGCTGAGCGGGTGCAGAGTATGGGTGACAGGGAGCGGGGCGCCACGATCGCCCAGCCAGCAAACAGGATGTGACCAGGGCAGGTCTCCACAGGCACTGCCCACCCCAGTCCGAGGAAGCCACAAACGTGCCACAGACACTGGGTCCATAGGAGGAGAGCAGCCCCCACTGCGGCGTAAAGGATCTTCTAGGGGGGAGTGGCGCCGTGCCGAATCTCAGGCCAGCGGGGCCGCACAGTTCCGTTTAAGTCCCCAGGCTTGTGGGCCTGCAGCAGCTTGTTATGTGCAGGGTCTTTAGGGCAGGTAGGATTTGCGCTGCAGGCAGGTTATGCGCGTAATGGACACTTAGGGGCACAGTACATACCAGCTTCAGCCCCCCCAGCTCCTCACCTGCAGATGTAGAGTACCAGGTTCCCCGCCACAGTCGAGGCCCCAGCCCCCCAGGTGACCAAGAAGAGTGTATGCGGAAGGGCCGCAGTGTCCAGAATCGTGGCGGGAATCAGCAGTCAGTCCAGCACCACGGGCGCCTCCCGAAAGGAGCAGGCCGGGCGCGGGCTGGGAGATCACATCATCTCTGGGGTGGTGGGACCCACCCGGCAGCCCCCGCAGGGCCAGACAAGTCAGCGGGGCAGCCACCAGCCAGACCCGGCTCATCACCTCCGGGGCAGCGGGCCCACCACAGCAGTCCCCACGGCACAGAGCAAGGCGATCCGGCAGCCACAGGCAGGATTCGGCTGCCGCGTCTGCACGCCTCCAGGGGCAAGCCGACAAGGAAGAGCCGCCCGGGACAGCGGCAGCCCCAGGGGCACCTTGCCAAAGGGAGAGTGGGGCCGGGAGCAGAAGCGCCGCACCAGCACTGCACAGGTGGCCGGGCACGCAGTTGGCCGGGCAAAGAGAGAACCAGGCCCGCCGCTCCAGCAGCCCCCGGAGGGCCAGTCCCGCAGCGGCAGCACACGAATCAACAGGGCATCAGGAGCAGGCAGCCGGCCAGTGAGGGATGGTGAGCCGCGACCCAAGTAGCATGCGGGGGGCCGGGCCCGAAGTATCGACACGCGGCCCAGCAGGTCTCAGTTGTTGGGGAGCCGGCCTGGGACAAGAAAGGGTCTCGTTTCAGAAATAAGGTCTTGTTTTTCACCCCGACATGGGTCTGTGTGTTGCTCCGGGGTTAACAAACACAATGCACTCGTTCCCAGCAGTGGCTGATAAGAGAACCGCTGATGCAGGTGGATATTAAGCAGTCGGGTCACAGAGCCAGAAAGCTAAGCAGCCATCTTGCAGGTTGCTCAACAGCACCCCCCCTCAATTTGTGTATTTGATTCTTATTTAGCTTGCCACCTGCCTACGCCTCCTTATCTTGACCTTTCATAGACAGGATATTCTGTTCTTAAGTTTCAATTATATGTAGCTACTGTTCGCCTCGTCTATTGGTATGACCTTGGCTTCCCTGGCACGAGTTGCTTCTGCTGAGTTTCGATTCAGCCGCCTCTTCCTCGTTTTGTTAAATCTGAATCTCTGCTCATTCAGCCTTTAGTAACCTGGGTTGATTCTGCTTCGTTTGCAAAGTGGAATATACTTATACTAAAGTACTTTGTTTGAGGTAGATTTATGTGTAATGGCGCTTGCCGCACTATTCTTCTACTTAGCATAGTAAGCTGCACTGTTTTCTTAGCTTTCTTGTGGTTCCAAGCATATGTACAGGTGTAAACTGATCGACTGTGTTCATTTTGCTTACAGCGTGACGTCACCATTTGTCTTCCATTAAGACCTTTTTGGTTTCTTCCGGGACTGTACTTTGGCACTCTTCATTTTGTCTCATTTGCTGGTAGGGTTTTCTTAATGGATACCTTGCTGTCCATGGTTTTCTGGGTATCGATACTTCAATAGGTATTGCTCTACTGCGGCTCTCTGCTGGTTTATTTGCTCATCATACGTCACATATTTTTGTGTGAACGTTCCTGGTACTTCAAAATGGGTGACTGGAGTGCAGGCTTTATTTGGGACCTCCTCTACATGGTATGTACAGCCTGTGTTTCCTGCCTTGACCAATGCTTTCTTGCATGCGTTTAATATGTGATTACAGACCTGTATTCATGCTACTCGAGAATTACACTGACCCCTTTGCATGCTGTCACTGTTTGGTGTTCTATTCAGGAATGCAAGTCTTTGGAAGATCCAATGCTGGAGGAGAAGAATTAGTTACTTAACTGTGACTAGTTTTCTGGCGTTGGTATCTTTCATAGATACACGTGCGAACCACCTACCTCCTTGAAGAGGCAACAACCTTTGGTACACCTGCTCCGCATTGAGACTGCAGCTTCTGGTATACATGGTTAGAGGACTATGGTTTGAATCTGAAGATGGTTGTCTGGGGTGGGTTGAGATCAAGCTTCTATCCACCCTATTGGTTCAGAGAAAAGGACCAAAAGGAGGTTGATAGGCTTATGGTGCCAGGATGGAGCCGTCGGAGGAAGGCCAGGAGAAAGTCCCTGTTTGCCTCCTGTTCGCCGATGGGCGCTGCAAGCTGCTGATTTCTACACACCCATATTCAAGGCCGCATAATGAGAGCTAAATGAGCTTTGGCCCTAGATTTACCTTCGGATGCGGTCCTCTGGTGCACACCACCGGCGCCAGGAGTCTTGTTGGGGTAAGTTCCCTACCACGCCTAGCTGATCCCGCTATCCGCGCACCATGTGCTGTTGACACTTCTGAACCTGCACGCGCTCTGCAAATGACTTACCCGGCCGTACTTACTGCAATCTTTATATTCTTCCACGCTAATCTTGTTGTACTGTCCATGTGCTGCATTTACCGCTAACATAATTTAATATTCCTCCATGGTCATCTAGTATGTATTGCTAGGCATCCACTATGTATTGCTAGATATTCATTGCCATTATGCCATACTCGATTGTTTGAATAGTCATCGCCGATCCCTCTAGCATCTGTACGTACCTAATAGGCATTTTTAGACACTGTGCCTCCTGTGTTGCTGGGCTTTAAGGTTCTTGGTAACCACCTGACACTCGCTGCCACGATTTGCCCAAACCACCATAAACCCAACACAAAGTTACACCCAGGACCTACTGCCTGCACTATTACGCCTTGCTGTCAGCCGCCCACTGCGTCACCCTCTACCCACTAGCTCCCCACATCACATTGTGCGACAATTTTATTAACTATGTATTGCACATGGATTATCTACCTACTGTACTCCTTACCTAACCTCATCACCCCTAAGCACGCCCATCTGCTCTCGCATCACCCCATTACATTGTTTACCTTTCTGGCCTCAATCTCACTACATCCTGTATCCACTATGGCCTTGCACCCTAGTCCAGCTACCACAACTATTTCAACACTATCGTGTTCACCTCCATCCTGCAACACAATATCGCACAATCCATACCTAAATGAACCAACCTTGTGGTTACAACACTTCACCACCAAACCCACCCCGAACCAACCATGCCCTACGCGCATCAGGAATGCCAGGCTTTGCTCTCGCTTCTATTACTACTCAAACACACATCTCACATCACGGAACGGCATCTCTCAACACGATTATACTTCATCCTTGCCTAACACTGCCAGGTCCAAAATCACCACAGATGAACCCTCACCACTACGCTTACTCAGTTGCAGCAAACCTTGTGCCACTCCAGTCCGGAACCAAAGACTAGCAACCAGATGCCACCACTGGTCCTACCACCTGAACACAGACATCAGGGACAATTCGGCCAACTTAACCCACACCCCAGATACCTCACTATCGGGTGAAGCCTCCCCAGCCAACACTCCCAAGACCCAACCTAAACTTAAAGGGGCTCTCATTAACGCCCGCTCTGTTTCCGCTCACGCGCTTGACATCGCTGACTTCATTGTGACTGAAAACCTTGACTTTCTGGCTGTTACAGAAACCTGGCTACATGCGGCATCTGGCCCTGCCCTGACCCTCGCCATTCCCAATAACTACTCCATCATTAGATGTGATAGGGACACCAATCAAACTAAGGGGGGGGGATTAGCGTTTATATTCAAGAGCTCTCTTAACTTAAGAGTCGCTAACAGTCATCAGCTACCCTCTGCTGAACTACTCTCAATCAAACTCCCTATCTCTCCCAATCATACTGCCTTAGTACACCTCATCTATCGGCCACCTGGTCCTACGTCCACTTTCGTAGAAGATATCTCTTCTATCCTAGCATCCAGCACCAAGCCTAAATCCCAAATTATCTTACTTGGTGACCTTAATCTAGGCTATCTGGACACGAATGACACTAAAGCCGGTGACCTAGCCAATGTCCTATCTGACTTTGGCTTCACTCAGCATGTCAACGTACCTACCCATATCAAAGGACGTACACTGGATTGGGTTTCTGACATGAATTGTGCACTAAACTTAATCTCGGTGCTACCATGTGCATGGTCCGACCATCACAAAATAACATTTTCTATCAAATCTCGCCCATCTATGGATAAACCTTGTACGGCGCCACCCACACTTACTCGTAACAAGAAGGATATCACAACTGAGAAACTACTCCCACTCATCCTACCACTATTAAATTCGGTCTCCACAACCTGTGCTGACCCTACCGCCCTGGTGGACACCTACAATCGAGCTATGCTAAAAGCCTTGGATTCCATTGCCCCACTTAAACAGCGCAAAGAAAAATCACGCAACCATCTCAACCCCTGGTTCACCCCACTTCTACGAGAACTTCGCAAAGATAAATGCAAAGCTGAGTCTCTCTGGAGAAACTCACCTACGCCAGAAAATAAAATTAACCTTCTATCCATCACCCTCTCTTACAAAGAAGCCATTCTAGCGGCAAAAAAAGAAGTCTATAACAACAGGATCACACAAGCTCAATCCAACACTAAGGAACTCTTTAGAATTCTGAAGGAATTAGAGTCCCCAGCCGCCCCCATTGACACCTGTACCCCTGACACAGAATGGTGCGCCAACATACAAAAAGCATTACTCAACAAAATCATGACACTCCAAGCTAAAATTAACACAAAAAAAACCCATCTCCGCGACTCAGCAGGAAACCCCCAACCCTCCAACATCTCTTCCCCCATTCATCCATTCAAACCTTTTAGCTTCTCACCGCTTACCACTAGGGAAGTGGAAAATATCATCAAGAAGCTAAAACCCTCTAACTGTCAAGGCGACGCCTGCCCAGCACCAATCATAAAGGAAGCAGCACCTGAGCTCGCTCCCTTTATAACATCCTTCATCAACTCTTCTTTTAAATCTGGCATAGTACCTAACAACCTCAAGGATGCTTGGGTAATCCCCTTAATCAAAAAACCTAACTTAGACCCTAATAATCCCACCAACTATAGGCCCATCACCACGGTACCTTACCTCCTAAAAATCCTGGACCGTGCTGCATATCTCCAAATTCAAGATTATCTTGACAAAAATAACCTATTAGGACTCAGGCAATCTGGTTTCCGTCCGAGACACGGCACTGAGACAGCTCTATTAGATCTAAAAACACAAATTGAGGATCTGAAAGACAAGGGCAAACAAGCGCTCCTACTCCTCTTAGATTTATCCGCCGCCTTCGATCTGGTGGACCACCAAATCCTTTGCCAGCATCTCAAAACGGCTGCCCACTTCTCCGATGCAGCCACCTCTTGGATAAGCTCATTCCTTGCCAACAGATCCATGAGAGTCTTCTCACCTCTGGCCGCGGCTGACCCAGCGCATGTCCCTTGCGGAGTCCCACAAGGCTCATGCGTATCACCTACGCTCTACAATGTATTTACTAAACCACTCTTTGATATTCTTGACCATCTGGGTGTCACCTACACAAATTATGCGGATGACACCCAGATACTCATCCCTATCACTGGTGACTATGTAACTGACGTCAAAGCTCTTAATGCAGTCTACTCCGTCATTCAGGCGTGGATGGCCCACCACGGTCTCTGCCTAAATGATGAGAAAACTGAGCTACTCATCCTCGGTTCTCAATCCAAACTTGCAAAACTTGACAGCAAATATGATGCCTTCATCATTGATGGTAACATTATCAAGGTCACTAAGGTCACTAAAACACTCGGTATTTATCTAGACTCGACCCTCTCTCTCACTAGACAAACCAACTCAGTAGTTTCAGCATCTGCGCACACGTGCAAACTAATCACTGCTTGCCGACCCTTCTTATCTACGGACAATTGCTTGATCCTTGCCAGAACTCTCATCTTATCCAAAATTGATTACTGCAATGCCCTTTACTTGGGAACCAGTCAAAAAAACATTGACAAACTTCAGGTAACCCAGAATAACGCCATCAGGGCTGCTCTTAATATACCTAGGCGCACACACATCTCCTCCACTAGACGCAACTTACGATGGCTCACCATCTCACGGCGCATTGCCCTCAAAACACTGGTTCTTAGTTACAAAGCACAGAATAACGCTGCACCAGCCTACCTGTCAGAGCGCTTCACACAACACACAGCCCACAGACCCCTAAGATCTGCACAAGCTAATACACTCATCATTCCTAGCTTCAAGCTCCAGACTGCCAGAGGCTCGAGCTTCCCAGTCCTGGCAGCCAAGCTCTGGAACTCACTTCCCAATGATCTCAGGAATGTCCCCTCCCTTCAATCCTTCAAAAATAGAGCAAAACAATGGCTTTATGAGCAAGACGAAGCTTCAGCCTCCTTTTTGTAAACACTCACTGCACGCTGTACCAATCCTATCACCTCTGTACATATTGGGTCGACTAACTACCTTGTAAATATATGTATATTTCTTTGCCTTATGTATATTTATACTTTGTAATATGTAACTGCCTTCCTGTAACTGTCTTTCTGTAACTTCTCATTGTAACCCTTCCAAACATGCGCCCTGATGCCCTTGGGCAGGCTGCGCAATATAAATAAACAAATACAAATACAAATGGAGCTAGCCATAGAAGGGGTAGACCGGGGAACAAGGAACAAGATTAAGGAAAGGAAGGAAAGCAGCATGGGAGAGTAAGGAAAGGACTAGTAGAATTATGAGAAACTATGGACAAAAGGCACAAAGTGTCAGCTTGGTATAATATGGGAGCATTGAGACGCATAGGTGCACTGCCTGGGGATAACTTCCTGCATCTCCGATGATTGGTTGCGTTTCTGAGTGCATAGGCAATGGTGGCGGGCAAATTATAATTGGGATTTCTTCTGATAGGATCTAGACATTAAACTATATTGACTGGGAGACCGCTAGGGTGTGCGTACCTGAATGGATGCATGAAGTTCTCGCTCCGTCAGCTCCCATTGGGCCTAGAGAGTGGACTTCTCCCCCGACACCGTTTGGGCTTCCTGGTACCCCTAGGGGCCCTCAAGGCAAAGCTGCTGACCATTGGGGAGACCCCCCCCACCATGAACCACCACCCAGCTCAGGCGAAGGAAAGGAGAGTGGGACGCCTGCCAGACGTGGGGGTGGAGAGCGGGAAATTGGGACCCCTATCTCGAGGGCCCCTGTGATCCCAGAGACACGCTGCCTGAGGCCGATTGGCCCAGACCCCAGTGCATCAGAGGACAGAAGTTGGGCCCCAGGATCCCGGCTCAGCGCTGGCTCAGCTGAGTGGAGACTCAACGAGACCGGGAACAGACTCCAAGCGGGCCCCGGTGGGCGTTGCACAGAAAACAGCCGAAACCCTGAGCCCAGGCCGTGGTCCGCAGTGGGCTGGGACCCGTGGGGCTGCCGAGGGTCGAGCAGAAGAGCTCATCACCTTGTGCCCGCCAGGTCAACAGACCGGTTTCCTCCCCCACAACAGGCCCGAGGTACCAAAAGACATTTTGCATTTCGAGGGGGACGCCAGAGGAGAGGGCCCCTTTACGCCTCAATTAAACGACCCTTCACATCCCGGATGATGTTCCACGAGCCCCGGAGCTCAGGGGCCTAGACTGGCATAAGAACCCCAACAAGGAGGCCAGGGAAGGGTCTGGGGGCCCCACCTCAAGCTGTGCCCCTGCAGATAGGGGCACACACGGCAAAAGCTACAGGGACACATAATGTACCAGACCCCCCAGGTGGGGGCCATGGTGCAAATGGGTGGGGCACCGAGACGCCAGCTAGAAGCGGACTTGAAACACTCAGGGGCTCAGCACTAGCTGCGTGCCAGCCACAGAAAGAGCCCGAATGGAGCAAGGGAGGCACGCCTACTCCAGAGGCACGCCAGGAGAAGGCCTGCACAGAGTCCCACTGCGAGTCTCCCCACCTGAACGTGCTCAAGCTCTAGGGTCTCCGGAAACCGAGGGTCCCTTCTCGAGAACTTCCTAAGGACCGCATGAAAAGGTGCAAGGCCTGGGCACCACAGGGTGAAGCAGGGACAAGATCACTCCACGTAGCACCCCCGGGGAGACCAAGTTCACGGGGCCTTCTCCCACCCGGGAGGGAGAATCATAGAGATCTCCTCCATAATGGGGGAGGCCACACGAAGAGCCCCGGGTACAGGAGAGTCAAATCGGGTGAGGGATACACGTGGTGCCACTGGAGGCCTCATAGACATTTGGTGTGTCTTCTGAGGACTGAAGGCCGCGGGGCCTGCGCTGAGGGCTTGGAGCATAGCCTGAATCCCCATCTCCATTGGTTCGTGCCCAGGATGCGAGGGGACCACAAAGAGGGGAGGCCCAGGAAGTCCAGGGCCTCCAGAAGAGACCTACTCAAAGGTTGGAGACAAGTCTTGGGCCCCCGGCACCCCAGAGCGAACACCACTGTGTGCACCATACCCACAGGTGCCCGCACTGAGGTACACCTACCTCAGGGCCCCACAGGGGACAACACCTACTGAATCCCCTCACAAGGAACACCACCTGGATCTGTTAAGTCCTGCGGGGCCTCGAAAACTGGGAGTACTCCATAAGCTCCCCCCCCACAGAAATCTAGGAAAAGGCACAGGGCCTCAACACCACAGTGCAGGGCCACGGTGGGTGACACACGTTGGAGGCCAGGTTGGACCACCCAAACCAGGCCAAAATACAAAGCATAAATAGAGAAGACCCCCTGCCTCGGCTGGCACCCCAACTAGAGAGACGTGGAACAACTCCAGTGCCCCACACGTGGACATTACACTGGAGGAGGCACAAGGCCAGGCAACCGAGAAGACACGGGCCCAAACCGGGATTCTATCTCTGTAACGATTCAGGAGACTCCTGCAAGTGCTGCTAGAGACACCTCCCCTCACCACACACAAAATGGAGACGGGGGAGGCGCTTCCGCCCCAACTCCAGCCCTGACCAGAGATGATCTCAAAGACTTGTTTAAGGAGATCAGGGTCATCAGAACTGACATACAGACATCCACTTGCAACCTCAAAGGCAGGGTAAACAAAATCGAGGACAAAATGGAAGGGCTTGAACACAACCATCTGCAAATGGACGTTCTTGACATGAAGTACGAGGCACGCAAAGCAGATCTGGAACAAAGGGAAGAAGAGATGCTCTTGAAGGTTGACGACCTAGAAAACAGGGAGAGGCGCAACAACCTGAGAATCCTCGGAGTGAGCGAGCAGAAGGGCGAATCAGCCGCGGAAGTCGGACGAAAAGTGTAGGGCCTGATAAACCAACTCTTCGCACTCGAGGGGGGCAAAGAAGTGCAGTTGAAGAGAGCACACAGAGGAGGATGAGGAGGAGACAGGGGCCCGAGGTCCATAGTGGTGCGCTTCCTCAGGTATAGAGAGAAAATGGAGGTCCTCGATAAAGCAAAGCGCCTGGGGAGCTTCATCTACGAGGGAGATACAATCAAAATATTCCAGGACCTCTCCGCCTTGATGTTAGACAGCCGCAGGGTGTGTCGCCCCCTCACAAAATGGCTCACCAACAAGGACGTCAGGTACCGCTGGTCCCACCCCTTTGCGTTAACATTTGAACTGGGAGAAGTGGACTACCGGGTGACAGGGGGTAAAGAGGCCCTCCAGGTACTCCAATTTATCAAAGGCGCGGACGGCAGTGGGGCCTCAATGGAAACGGATGCGACACCCCAGAACCAGCAGCGGAAGCCCATGGGTCTACAAGTCACCAAAAAGAAGATGCAAGGTCGTAGAAAGTTCAAGAAGTTGAAAACCCCTCCCGGGGAGGAAGTAGAAGAAGAAAATTGAGGTGCAGGGGTCCTTGGACTAGCGAAGGAGGGGAACTCTATAGCACATTACCACTGTCAGGGGGAGGTGAGATATTATGAGGACCAACGGAGGAGCGACAAATACAACCCTAGTGCACACCTTAGGGTGGGCGTCTTTCAAAATGTAACTGTTAGGGGGGGTGGGAGGGTAAGGGGTCGGATACAGGACCTGATGCTCGGATAGGGGAAATTGAAGCACCAGAGGGAGGCATGGGGTTGAGGGTCACCAGGGGGTCTTGGAGGGTCATGCAGTCTTGGAATTGTGCCCCGTAACATGGCAGGCCCAATGGAGGTCCTCAAGATGGGCTCCCTGAACGTGAAGGGCCTCAACTCCCCCACTAAACTCTTATTGCTGGGGAGGGAGCTCAAGAACGGCAGCCTCAATGTACTCCGAGTATGGGAGACCCGCACAGTTCTGGGTGAAGAAAGACGAATCCCAGGAGCCCATATTGGGCAGACATTTTGGGCAACTGGGCCAGCCAAGAAGGGGGAAGGGGGTATTATATTGAGCTGGAGACTCAGGCTCTTGGATCCAGTGGCCTGGGGCCGGACAGACGGGAGGGTACTGGTGGTTTCGGGGATTCTACACAACACAAAAATAACCCTGGTCTCGCTGTACAGCCCCAACACCAGCCAAATTCCTGAGGGAAGCCATGAGGGAGGTTATGGATAGGGCGGACAGCCTCCTCATCATAGGAGGAGACTTCAAAATGTGAGCAGATAGGGTGCAGGCGCACAGTGGCGGGCATACCCCAGTGGGCAGTAGAGGGGGAAGCGCAAGTAACGGTTTTGCTGACTACATGTGGAACCGGGGGCTCGTAGACATCTGGAGGGACACCAACCCGACAGAGGAGGGCTATACTTTCTATTCCCCAGTCCATGCCTCCAGAACGAGGATTGATTATTTCTTCTTAGAGCGGGACCACCTCATTAAGGTGAACTTGTGCGTACATACCCCAATCAGCTGGTCAGACCACGACCTGGTAGAACGTAAGATGACTCTCTCGGGGATGAAACCCAGAGAATCGCTCTGGCGTTGCAACAACCTTCTCCTCAAGGACACCATCTTTGTGGAAGAAATGAAGGGGGCTATAGATGATTTTTTCCAGGTTAATGACACGGGGGAAGTGGAAAGGGGAATGGTTTGGGACGCTGCAAGGGCAACCTGGAGAGGTCTTCTCATTAGGGAAAGAGCCGGAAAGAAGAAGATCAGGGCCTTGCTGGCTGAAAATCCTAGGAGAGAAATCCTCCTTCTAGAAAAAGCAGAGGGAAAACAGGCAGAGCGGGAGGAGTGGGTCCTTACAATGGCTAGAGGTAAGTACCAGGAATTGAAGGATTTAGAGATGGGGAGGGTCCTCGCCAGCCTTCAGTACCTGAAGCAAAAGTACTATGAGAAGAGAGACAAGGCCGATGCCATGCTGGCTGTCAAACTCAGAGGCCAGAGAGCTGGCAGATGGGTGGCTGGGTTTCAAGGGGAGAGAGGGCAAAGGGCTCTCCGGCCCGGGGGATGTTGTAGGGGGTTTTGAGGCATTGTACAAAAAACTCTATGGGAAGGAGGGAACCCGAGACAAGACTTTCTTGAGAAGCACCTGGCAGATGTCCGACTCCCAAAACTCGGGGAAGGAGAGAGCTCGATCCTTGACAGGCCAATCACGCATGAGGAAGTCCTTAACGCAATATTGGGTCTAAAGTTGGGTAAGGGCCCAAGCGAAGACGGATACACGGCAGGGTTCTATAAGACGTTTGCAGCAGGACCCCTTGCGCAGCACTTAGCTGCCCTATTTACTTTGGGGGGGAGGGCCCCCTCATCCTTCGTGAACCCGCCCATCCTTCGTGAACCCCCCCATCCTTCGGGAGGGCGCTGATTACAGTTATCCCTAAGGAGGGCAAAGACCCCTCTGATTGTAAGTCATATAGGCCTATCTCCCTGCTCAACCTGGACACAAACTTATTTACGAGCATATTGGCTACAAGAATGGAGAGCCTGATGCCAAAACTCGTTCACTCTGACCAGGTGGGGTTCATTCAGGGGAGACAGGGGGCAGACACCCTCCGCAAGACCCTTCACCTCATGAGAACAGCAGCGGGGGAGGAGGGAATCTCAGTACTGGTGGCCATCGATGCGGAGAAGGCCTTCGATCAGGTGGATTGGGACTTCCTCAATGGGGTGCTTAGGAAATTTGGCTTTGGAGAAGGGGTTCAGCATGGTGTCCAGGCTCTATATGAGAGCCCCTCAGCTAGAGTTACGGTTAACGGGCGTCTGTCCCGATCTTTCCCTCTAGAGAGGAGCACAAGGCAGGGGTGCCCTTTGTCGCCCCTACTCTTCGCTCTGACCATGGAAATCCTGGCTGGAAATCTGAGGCGAGAGCCACGGGTTGAGGGCATCAAGGTGGGAAACAGGGAAGTTAAGAAGCTCAGTCTTTATGCAGACGATGTAATGCTCCACCTGAGACATCCCGCTCAGTCCATTCCGGTGGCCGTGGAGGTTATTGGGCAATATGGAAGGTTCACGGGATTTAAGGGGAATACAAGTAAATCAGTGGTTTTCCCATTTTCTCCGGAAGTGGCAAGGAATGTAGAGGAACTGGTGCCCTTGGGATTGCAGATCCAGTGAGTTGGGCTGAAATACTTGGGGATTAATCTAGTCCACCCAGACCAGGACTTTGACCAGGCCAACTACCACACTTTCTTTGAAAAGCTATATTCTGACATGGGGAAAGGGACAGCTGTCGTGGATGGGCCGGTTGAATGCTATAAAGATGAACCTCCTCCCGATGGTTTTATATCTGTTCCAGATGCTCTCAATTAGTGCACCAGTACAACATTTGAAAGAAACCAAGCGGCGCATCACACGGTTCCTTTGGCAAGGTCGGAAGCCCAGGGTGAGCTATGATGCACTTATTTTGGCCAAGGACAGGGTGGGGGAGTGGGATTGCCAGATCTGACAACATACTATAGGGCGACACAGCTCAGAGTGTTGCTCCCACATCTAAGGGAAGATCCAGACAAGCAGTGGGTACCACTTGGAGAACCAGAACCTGCTCCCGGTTACGGTGGGGGAGTGGTTCTGGGCACCCAAGCACCGCCTCCCGAACCACATTAGAGAACACCCGATCCTCGAGGGAAAACACTGGGACAGCATGGCTAAGGAGAGGGGCGGATCTGGGATCACCACATGGCCCTCCCCGATGAGTCACATCTGGGCACCCCCAGTTAGGGACGAGATACCAAGGGTCGAATGTTACCAGGCATGGTTTGAAGCAGGATTGGCGAGAGTGGGTCTATTGGTCCAAAATGGGGAATTCATCAGTATCCAAAAACTGGAGTAAGCCCTGGGGATAGGGAAATTGTCAGTCCTCTTATACCTAAGACTCAAGTTTTTTTTTTATGTCCGTCAAGTGGAAAGAATTGTCATGATCTCTGCTTCCAAAAGGTCAGGGTTTTCCCAACTCCCTTGGAAGCAGATCCATAACCCAGGTTCCGAGTGCCAACCAGTCCCAATTGGGACCTTTTGGACCCAGTCCTGGCGCCAGTGGCACCAGGCTCATAAATATGCCCAGTCCCAGCGCTGGAAGCGCCGGGCTCATAATGCTTGGGTGGACTACCTGCAGCAGACCATGCTGCTTACTTGCCTGCCAGTTGAGTCTCTGATCCTCTTCTGTTTGGAACTACTTTTCCTGTTGGGTGGGGCAGGAGCCACTCCCTAGATTCTGAACACTGGAACTCTTCTGGAAAGCAGGAACTCTTTTCTTACCTAGGCGTGGCTGTGGAAGGAGACACCTAAGCACTACAGGAGGCTATTTAAACCACACCCGATGGATGAATCTTGCTTTGCGTTATTCTGCATCCTCAGCAGCAGAACGCTCATCGTGTCTTCTGCATCTGATCCTGGGCCTAAGGAAAAAGGCTTACCATCCTGAATCCAGTCTTCAGCAACACCTATAAAGACAAGAAAGAACAGGTTAGCATTACGGTCTTCAGTGACAGCTCTTCACTTACCTGGTCCATCTGCTGTCACCAACGCCTCACGCTGCATTCCGGCATCTGAAAGACAAAGGCTTACCTACTCTTCGTGCGCTCCGAAGGTCTTCACACTGCATTCCAGCATCTGAAAGACAAAAGCTTACCAACTCTTTGCACGCTCCGGAGGCCTTCGGCGCTGCATCCCGCATCTGAAAGACAAAACAAGGAGCGTTTAAAGACATTGGGGAACTTTAATACTCACGTGCCATTACTCCTTTCCACATCTAACCCAGTGGGTATTCCGGCACCCTGCAGCCGCCCCGAACTTGTACCTGCAAAATAAAAAGACAGTTAGAGCGCATCGTGAAGCAGGCAACAAGCGCTTACTTACGTGCTTCCAGGCGCTTCTATTCATCACACGGGCTCCATCTACAACTCACTTCAGCCCGCCATCCGCCATCGCCGGAACCCTGCAAAACAAGAGACATCATTACTAAAGACTTTAAAGACATTAGAATTACTCGAAACTTACCGCTCGTGCAGTAAACGACGGACAGCAGTCCTCTGAAGTCAAGAGGCCTGCTCCCCTTATCCAGTGAAGAAACTGGTTACAGCACCCTGCCTCGAGGCAGATGGAGAGCACGGCGTTCACTTACCTAAGGTGAGAGCGTTAACCTTTGGGGTTCTACAGGAGAAGAGAAAGGGAAGAAGAGAGAGACATTCAATAACCCAGTTCATTAATCCCACATTTTCTATCTGCAGACATCTTACCCTTCGAGCCAGACATACAGTGCACAGAGGTCCAGCCCAAAGAGCCAGCCGTGTGTTACACATCACCTTTGAAGATACGGTATACGCCCAGTCAAGACCGGCGCCTCTACGGGAATCAGGTGAGCGTTACAAGAATACATTCAGAGGGAACTCACCCCAGTGGAGAAGGTGCTAGATTGTTATGCAGACATGAGGGGCCTGATCTCGCGCCTCTACCGAGCACTGTTGGAACTGGAAAGGGGGGGTCACAGGGGCTCTCCGCTCGCACTGGGAAAGGGACCTGGGCATTGAAAGGGGGATAGTCTCTGGCAATGGATGTGCAGGCGAGCCTTTAAGACCTCCATCTCATGCCAATATAAGTTGCATGCTATAAAACTTCTCCACCGATGGCAATACAACCCTGTCCACCTGTCCAAGATGTTCCCAATGGTGAACCCTCATTGTTGGCACGGATGTGGGGCCAGGGCTGATTACTGGCACATGTGGCGGGGCTGCCCGAGGGTTCTGTTTTTCTGGTTGGAGGTCCTGGTTGGATCAGAGATGCAGGGGGGGGGAACATATGCGCTGGACCCACTGCTTGTGCTGTTTGGGCTGGAGAGACGGGCGGAGGACTGAGGGACAACCACAACCTTGGCACACTTCCTATTGCTGGCAGCACAGGCTTGCAGAGCCAGACACCGGAAAAGGGAACACCTCCCAACGGTACAGGAATGGTCGGCCATGGCTAAAGACATATACCTAATGGAAAAGACTTCTGCTGTGCTGCACGGGAGTAGTACACTGGTTGAAACTGAATAGTTACAATTCCACACTGTGTTCCAGTAGGGGGGTAATGGATGAGCCAAAAGGAGAGAGGCCTACCCGGACCGATATAAGTAATGCTAGAGAGGGGAGCGCCTTAATGATAATTATGACATATGGGGTGCAGTGACGACCCACCTGACCCGAGACTGTTTATTGAGACCATTGTTTATATATTTGCAGTCTCAAATACAATTGATAGCAAATTGGTCTTTGGTTGACAGTGTTTTTATTTTGATGAAGGTAATTTGGGCGCTGCTTGGTGGTGACTAGTAACACTCAGACTGCCGAGTGTGTCACAATTTATGAAGAACAGAATTTTCAAGTCACCTTCTAGCACACCTGGAGTTAACACTAACTATAGGTTAAATGATGTTCCAAAAATCATGTTTGTTGTATCATGAGGCTTTTTTATTCCAAAATGATCCTCCAAAAATGCTAGGTTGAGTTCCAGGTTTAGATCTGTTGCAAATGATTCAATAGTATGAGTGTCTTCTAATTCTTGAATGTTAAATAGTTCAATAGTGTTGATTGAGTGTGAGGCACTGAGGCTTGATGAAATGGGTTTTGTTACCTGTTTCTTCGTTACATCTGTTGTTGCAAAGAATTTTTTTAATTTGAGAAGTCTTGAATATATCCACATTTTCTTGGAAGTAATCTGAATGGGAAGAGGGGCTGAACGATAATTCTTTATTTAACGCTGATTCTAGAGCTTTGGAACATTGCTTGTTTGAAATGTTAAGGATTAGGCTTTCTTTGGTTGTAGGTTCTTTGATCTTGCCGAGACTCTTTGTTCTTTTGCGTTGCTTCCTGATACTCCCTCGGCCCCTGTGGCCTCTTTTAGTCTTATTTCTTTGTTTCGATCTTTGGTTTGACTGTCCATAACAAATTGTGATATGGTCATTATTTGAGATTTCCATTGCTTGTGTTTTTTGTATTCTTCTAAAAAAGAATATGGTCTTTGTGATTCCTCAGTGTTATCATCTTTAGCAGATAAAGCTCCATTTTCCTCTTCACTCGTTGGTTCTGTTTCTGATGTTGACGTTGAGGCTTCAGTTTCGGATGTCGATACTGGTGTTAGTTTCTTTTTAATGATTGGATTTTTATTGATGTTTTTCTTGTGAAATGTATAGACACGTTTGAATTTATAATCTAATTCGTCTCTTAGAAATGTTTGTTGTTTTTTAATTTTGATCTCTTGTTCGTACTTTTCTAGATAGCTGTCCAGTATTTGAAAATTTTTGAAAGTTCCTTCAGGTATATTGAGATCTTCTATATTTTTGCGAGTTAATTCAATTTCCTTGATCAATTTTTCATGCATCTTCTTAGTGTTGGCTATAATTTTGTATATCATTTCTTTTGATGTATTCACTAGTAGGTCCTCCCAATCTTTCAAATCTTCTACATCCTATTCATTGAAGGAAGGAAAGATGCATATTCTGAGGCCCATTGGTATTCTTCCTACCTCCAGATATTTTTCTAATGTGGTGATTTCCCACCACTTTGATAATTCCCTTTTGGAAAGGAGCTCGAGATGTTCAAACAGCTTTTAAGAGACTTGGAATTGATGTTGCTGTTGTTTTGTGTCTGATGAATATTGGCGCCTGAGAATAATCATTCTGCCTGAAGTTCTCTGGTTTTATACAGTTCTTCCATAATGGTACAGATCGGAGTTGTTTTGTAGCAGGTTTTTAGGATTCAAAAGTAAATGTTCCAATTCTGCCGCAACTGTACGAATCAACTATTGTTTATACATTTGCAGTCTCAAATACAATTGATAGCGAATTGGTCTTTGGTTGACAGTGTTTTTATTTTGATAAAGGTAATTTGGGTGCTGCTTGGTGGTGACTAGTAACACTCAGACTGCCGAGTGTGTCACAATTTATAAAGAACAGAATTTTCAAGTCACCTTCTAGCGCACCTAAAGTTAACGCTAACTGTAGGTTAAATGATGTTCCAAAAATCATGTTTGTTGTATCATGAGGTTTTTTATTCCAAAAATGATCATCCAAAAATGCTAGGTCGAGTTCCACGTTTAGATCTGTTGCAAATGATTCAATAGTATGAGCGTATTCTAATTCTTGAATGTTTAATAGTTCAATAGTGTTGATTGAGTGTGAGACACTGAGGCTTGATGGAATGGGTTTTGTTACCTGTTTCTTCGTTACATCTGTTGTTGCAAAGAATTTTTTTAATTTGAGAAGTCATCCAAATTTGAATATATCCACATTTTCTTGGAAGTAATCTGAATGGGAAGAGGGGCTGAACGATAATCCTTTATTTAACGCTGATTTTAGAGCTTTGGAACATTGCTTGTTTGAAATGTTAAGGATTAGGCTTTCTTTGGTTGTAGGTTCTTTGATCTTGCCGAGACTCTTTGTTCTTTTGCGTTGCTTCCTGATACTCTCTCGGCCCCTGTGGCCTCTTTTAGTCTTATTTCTTTGTTTCGATCTTTGGTTTGACTGTCCATAACAAATTGTGATCTGGTCATTATTTGAGATTTCCATTGCTTGTGTTTTTTGTATTCTTCTAAAAAATAATATGGTCTTTGTGATTCCTCAGTGTTATCATCTTTAGCAGATAAAGCTCCATTTTCCTCTTCACTCGTTGGTTCTGTTTCTGATGTTGACGTTGAGGCTTCAGTTTCGGATGTCGATACTGGTGTTAGTTTCTTTTTAATGATTGGATTTATATTGATGTTTTTCTTGTGAAATGTATAGACACGTTTGAATTTATAATCTAATTCATCTCTTAGAAATGTTGTTGTTTTTTAATTTTGATCTCTTGTTCGTACTTTTCTAGATAGCTGTCCAGTATTTGAAAATTTTTGAAAGTTCCTTCAGGTATATTGAGATCTATATTTTTGCGAGTTAATTCAATTTCCTTGATCAATTTTTCATGCGTCTTCTTAGTGTTGGCTATAATTTTGTATATCATTTCTTTTGATGTATTCACTAGTAGGTCCTCCCAATCTTTCAAATCTTCTACATCCTCTTCATTGAAGGAAGGAAAAATGCATATTCTGAGGCCCCTTGGTATTCTTCCTACCTCCAGATATTTTTCTAATGTGGTGATTTCCCACCACTTTGATAATTCCCTTTTGGAAAGGAGCTCGAGATGTTCAAACAGCTTTTAAGAGACTTGGAATTGATGTTGCTGTTGTTTTGTGTCTGACGAATATTGGCACCTGAGAATAATCATTTTGCCTGAAGTTCTCTGGTTTCATACAGTTCTTCCATAATGGTACAGATCAGAGTTGTTTTGTAGCATGTTTTTAGGATTCAAAAGTAAATGTTCCAATTCTGCCGCAACTGTACAAATCAATTATTGTTTATACATTTGCAGTCTCAAATACAATTGATAGCGAATTGGTCTTTGGTTGACAGTGTTTTTATTTTGATAAAGGTAATTTGGGTGCTGCTTGGTGGTGACTGAAAACACTCAGACTGCCGAATGTGTCACAATTTATGAAGAACAGAATTTTCAAGTCACCTTCTAGCGCACCTAAAGTTAACGCTAACTGTAGGTTAAATGATGTTCCAAAAATCATGTTTGTTGTATCATGAGGTTTTTTATTCCAAAAATGATCCTCCAAAAGTGCTAGGTTGAGTTCCACGTTTAGATCTGTTGCAAATGATTCAATAGTATGAGTGTATTCTAATTCTTGAATGTTTAATAGTTCAATAGTGTTGATTGAGTGTGAGACACTGAGGCTTGATGGAATGGGTTTTGTTACCTGTTTCTTCGTTACATCTGTTGTTGCAAAGAATTTTTTTAATTTGAGAAGTCTTCCAAATTTGAATATATCCACATTTTCTTGGAAGTAATCTGAATGGGAAGAGGGGCTGAACGATAATCCTTTATTTAACGCTGCTAGAGCTTTGGAACATTGCTTGTTCGAAATGTTAAGGATTAGGCTTTCTTTGGTTGTAGGTTCTTTGATCTTGCCGAGCCTATTTGCTCTTTTGTGTTGCTTCCTGATACTCCCTCAGCCCCTGTGGCCTCTTTTAGTCTGAAATGTATAGACACGTTTGAATTTATAATCTAATTCGTCTCTTAGAAATGTTTGTTGTTTTTTCATTTTGATCTCTTGTTCGTACTTTTCTAGATAGCTGTCCAGTATTTGAATATTTTTGAAAGTTCCTTCAGGTATATTGAGATCTTCTATATTTTTGCGAGTTAATTCAATTTCCTTGATCAATTTGTCGTGTGTCTTCTTAGTGTTGGCTATAATTTTGTATATCATTTCTTTTGATGTATTCACTAGTAAGTCCTCCCAATCTTTCAAATCTTCTACATCCTCTTCATTGTTTATTGAGACCATGCCTCAACTATTAGTAACCGGAATGCATCACCGCCGTATCAATTATTTTTATGCTGTGGGGGCATTTCCTCCTATTTTCTGTTTTCTTGTTTTCTGTTTTCTTGTTCCTGAAATATTGTATGTTCCTGTAGAAATCTAATCCATTTTTTTTAAAAAAAAACAATATTGACTATGATTGATTTAGCAAAGGAAGGTGTAACATACAGTTCTCCAGCATGGGGTCTGGCATGGATTCACATGCTCATGAATATACCCCATTGTCAGGGTGGGAATGCTCGGTAAAAGAAAAACAGTTCTGCTTTAACCTGAAAACTGCACTTTTCTCCATAACCAATCGCTGTCCTTTGGGTCATACTGCCCCCATCCAATGACAATCTGCTTAAGCACCACCACCGGTGGCCATTTTCAGATTTTTACTGCACTTTTCAGTGTTGGGAGTCCTCCCATATCGTGCTTTGAGCCTTTTTTGATATTTTGAGTTTTTTCAATAAAATGTGTCTTTTTTGACCAACGTTCCACCTTGAAGCGTTTCTCGACTACCAGCAGCGGGGATCCGTTGTTGACGAAGATCACCTTCCATTGTGGATCTTCTCTTCAAAGTTTTTTTGAAGGACCATGCTTGGGCCTAGTTTGTACCTTAATGATGTCAGAGGAGTCTCTTCAAGCACTGCACCAAGTGTGGTCTATGCAACATCTACGTTGAGTATCGTCACCTCAAGTGCCTATATTGCCTGCTTCTGGACACTGATGATGAGGAATGTGAGATTTGCGTCGATTTTAAGGACCGTTCCCGCGGGTTAGCAGTGTGGCTCAAGTTGGGGAAGACCACTGCCCCTGGGCACAGCAATGCCTCATCCAAGATGATATTGGACAATGCAGACCTCTTCGCACCATTGCTCACTCGAATAATAAATGCTTCATTCCGGGACCGTAAGGTCCCTTCTAGTATTAAGACTGTTACTGTCACCCCCCCTGGTGAAGAAACCTAATCTAGATCATAGGAGCCCAAGTAATTTAAGACCAATAACCAACTGCAACTTTGTCCTCAAGGTAATGGACAAGGTGGCCACTGGCCAATTACAGTCCCATGTACAGAAAAATTAGATACTGCTTCACCAACAATCTGGCTTCAGAGTACCCCACAGTACGTAAACGGCACTGTTAGATCTCCAGACACATATGCTCAATAAAGTAGATATAGGGAAGACAGTACTCCTCCCCCTCCTTGACCTAAGCACAGCCTTTGACCTTTTTGATCATCGTCTGATCCAATGCGCCTTGGAGAAAGTTGTGAACTGTTCAGAGGAGGCAACTGCATGGCTTATGTCTTTTTTCTCGAAACAGAAATCCAAGGTATACTGGGGTGACAAGTTCTCCCATATAATGGACATACTGTGTGGAGTGCCTCAGGGAGCCAGTATTTTCCCCCTCCTTTTTTAACCTATATCTACGTCTTCTTTGAGAAATCCTTGACAATATCAACGTCTATTTCGCCAATTATGGCAACGACACTCAGAGGGTAATGGAGCTGATTGGAGACTATGGAAGGACAGCGCCTCCATTAACACAATCTACAATAATATCGAATCTTGGATGGACCATAACTGGCTCTGCCTTAACGGCAATAAAACCAAGCTTATGGTATTTTGATCCACTCAAGCACGAGCTAAACTGACTTCTCTATACAAATCTTTCCTCATTAATGATATCCCAATATCGGTAATGAGCAAGGTTTTTTTTTAGGCCTCTATGAGCATTGAAGCTCAGACATCGTACGTGAGTAAGAATTGCTCATATTATCTAAGAATCCTTAGAGACATTAAACTGCTCCTAACTGAGGAGAATTTCGCCACCCTAGCCAGAGCAATCATCCTCTCACGTCTCGACTATGGAAATGCTCTGACAGTCGACGCAAGTAAGCAAAGTATCTCTAAACTCCAACACATTCAAAATGACGCGGTTAGAATTATTAAGCAGAAAACCAAAACAGAAAACATTAGCAATGCAGGAAAACAACTGCACTGGCTTAAGGTGAAAGACAGGGCCCAGTTTAAAGAAATTACCCTGGTCCACAAGCGTCTCTATGGGCCAGTGATATGTGTCATGCAGATCTCTTAGATCAGAAAATTCCGGCCAAATTGTGCTACCTTTATATAAGAGAAGGAACGGACTAGGTACAGCCTTTCCTACCGTCGCCGCTGACAAATCGAACAACTTACCATCAAATTTGAGATTAGAGTACAACCTCATGAGCTTCTGTAAAAAAACGGAAAACCCTCTTTTTCAGGTAAATGAGAGAGAGACATTGGGCCTCATTATGAGTCCAGCGGTAGCCATGCCGGAAAAACCGGCAGGTTGCTGCCGGACCCTAAATACCATTCTGCCTCCGTGATTGCCAGAATCACTGGGGCATTACAACTCCGGTTACCCGGGAAATTCCGGAGGCAGAATTCCGTAAATCCCCATTCCCATTGAGTCCCCATGTGGATGGGGACAATGGGAACACTGGTCCTGTCTATGACGGAGCCGGTGTTTCCATTTCCGCTTGCAGGCGGGTGGCGTTACTCCCGCCAGGTCAGACCTGGCAGGAGTGACACCTCCCACCTGCAGAACTCAGAATCAGCCGGTCCGGAAACAACGGTGGCAGTTGATTTACCGCCACTGTTGTTTCCGGACCGGCAGGGTCATAATGAGGACCATTATCTCATATAATTGCCCTGCTCACTCCGGCCTACGAGCTGTCCTATCTTTATATGTTCCACTGCCTTGCGTCTATTCATTGTCCCCTGATCCATGCGGCCGACCAGCGTGATATATACAAACAAATAGAAATAGAAATCCAGGACCGGCCGGTACCATGAGCGTGCTCCCTCTGAAAAGAGGTTGAGATCCTTTGAGGAAGCCTCTGGTCAGAGGATCCAAAAGAAGGCCAAACACCATGCTGCAGATCCTACCAGGGTCGGTGCAGCTGTGGGACCCTCTTTGGAAAGGATCCATTCCCTGTCTTCATCTGCGTCCACAGTGAGCCTGCCTGTGGGGGGGGAGACACCTTCTGCAAGGAAGTCCCTGACCCCTTTGAAGCACTGTCCCTCTTCTAAGGACAAGGGTGTGAAGGAGAGGCCCAAGACCCCATTGATGTCGGCTCTGTCTGCTAAGGCCTCGTCCTCGTCAACAACCCCTTCGTCATCCAGGGTATCTGCCATCTCGTTGACGTACCCGTCGACGACCATCATTATTTCGGCCACAGGGAGGGGCCATTACTACAGTGGTGTCCACGGTGAAGATGACGGCTACACCACCGGTGTCTTTACCTACATGCCCTCCTGAAGCTGCGCCTGTGCATGAACAGGCTCCCATCATCGCCTCCTTCCCTAAAGATTCAGGGAGATTGAGGGAGCTACTGCCCCATAAGGATTTTCTCCCCAGGGTGGGGAAGGTGTCGCAGACAAGCCTGAAATGGTCTCAAAGGAGATCCCCACGAATATACACCATCTCTGATAACAATCACCTTCCCAAAGGCCCCATATGCCAGGAGGGATAACCGAGGGGTGAGCCAGATCTGCCTTTTGGTCCACGTTTCAGCCCGGAGACGGCACCTGTATTCCCAGTCATGCCTCAGCCAGCTCCAAGGGATGTGTCTATGGACATTTTGACAACCCTCCACACCTGTGTGTCACACATACAGCAGACACTACCAGCTGCTCCGGTCCCTGGGCCGGTCAGTAGGGTAGCCCCGTATTCTCCAGTGAGACCGTTGACCCCGGTGAGGGAGGTGTCTACACATATCTACACAGGCAGAGACAGAGAATCAACCCATATGGATGAATACAACGATTATGTTCTGGCTGATGGTGAGCCACTGGGCACGGATAAGCCCGCCAGGTCTTCACTCCAGGACAAGGTGTGATCCTTTCATAGCATGCTCTCAAGGATCTCCACCCTGTTGAACTTGCTCCCGGAAGAAATGAAGGAAGGGTTCTGAAATCTCTCCACTGGCTTCCAGTGAATGCAAGGATTAAATTCAAAACCCTCTGCATTGTCCACAAGGCTTTCTGGGGCCTGGGTTCAAAATACCTTCAGCTATCCCTCTGCAAATACCTCCCCTCTCGAGCTCTTCACTCCTCTACCTCCAACTCACTCAGGGTCAGTCGTTTTTCTAAGAAACGAGCTGGGGTAGATCTCTGTCTTCGGCTGGGGCCTCCCTCTGGAACAGCCTCCCTGCCACTCTAAAACGTTAGGAGAACCATCTCCGGTTCCGGAAGCACCTCAAGACCTTCCTCTTTTCTTCCGCCTTCGCTCCCCCTCTCCACTGCTGATCTGTTCTCTCTTGGCACCGTGCACCTGGCCACCCTCTGTCTTTTGGACCCCGGTACCTGCTCATTCTGCCACCCTCCCGCACTGCCTCCGGGCCACCCCTTGCACTGGGGTCTGTATCTGTACCCATACAGCCCCCCTTTTTCTTCCTTCACTTATCAGACCTACCCGGTCTGCTGCCTTACACCTAGCACTTGCAAATTGCTGGCTGCATTACCACTGTTTGTTGCCTTTATTATTTATGTATTGTGATTTATCTGTTTCTCCTCTGCTTCTCACTTTCCACCTCTCCCCCCTTCCATGCACTTTTCCCCTCCCCCCCTTCCATGCACTTGCGCGTTCTCAATGTCACTGGGCCTAGTAAGATCGCTGTTTTGTTCTCCCCTGTTCCCCTCCCTTGCCTTGTCGCGCTCTGAAACACTTTTGTACAAGCACGATAGAAATAAAATATCAATCAATCAATCAAGCAATCAATCAAAGAGTTCCTTTGTCATGCCAATTTCACTGCTGGACACTGTTTGGGAGGGTTTGGAGCTGTTGAAGATGCTGAATACTGCCCCTCCCAAAAGAGAGAGATTGGAGAAGAAATATAGGGTACCGGACCCAGCCACCAGGTGCCTGAGATTGCAGCCTTCTCCAGACTCTGAGGTGTCTGCCGCCACCACGAAACGCTTTGCGAACCCATCATCCTTGTGCATGGGACCTCTGGACCAGAAGGGGAAGAAGCTGGATGCAGTGGGGAGGTGCATCATTTGCACCACGTCTTCCACCATCAAAGCCACCAATGCCCTAGCCATCCTGTCCCGGTATGATCAGCAACTCTGGAACAAGCTTGGGCCGATCCTGGACTTTCTGCCAGAGGACAAGAAGGCTGATGACCTAGCCCTATTCCAAGAGGGTTAGGTGGCCTCGGACCATGCCATCACAGTGGCACTGGATATTACAGAGACTGGCTTTCCGCCAGATGAGCAACCGAGTAGTCCTGCAACACCAAGGTTGCTGAAGGCTACAGACTTCAGGGCGGACGTGCAGTCGAAGGTGGTGGACATGCCTTTCAACAGGAATGATTTGTTCAGAAAAGGCAACAGACGAGATGCTCCAAACAATTAAGACCGACACAGAGTCTGCACAGGTCCTGGGGACACTGAGGCAGAGAAGGTTGTTGTCCTTTAATTCCAAAAGAGGGAAATCCGGCAGATCCTCCAAGGGGTACTCTGCACCCTATCGCCAGCCCTCCTGCTCTACCACCCAGGAGACATACAGAGGGCACTTGCAAACCTTCTGCACCAGAGGGCAACGTCACCCACAGGCCATGGCAAGGATGCTGAAGCAGTCCTAAACCGACCATAGATCCGGGCACCCACTTTCACACCCCGGGGGCAGCTGGCTAGCGAACCTTGTCGACAAGTGGAAGACCATCACCACAGACAAATGGGTGCTGGACGTTCTTCATCAGGGGCACACCTTGGATTTTTGACACAGGTATCCTTGCATTCCTCCTGTGGCGCGTCAAGAACTACACATGGCCCAGCTGCAGCAGGAGGTTCTGGCCATGTTAAGAAAGGGAGCAATAGAGCCTGTCCCCAGTGCCTCCAGGGCTCTGGAGTGTACTTAATATCATTTCTATTATGGAAGAAGTCAGGACGGTGATTGAGAATACTAGATTTAAGGCGCCTTACCAACTACTTGAAATCCCAAAATTTCAGGATGGTCATGTTGCAGCATGTGCTTGGCCAGCTGGAGGAAAGGGATTTCCTGGCAACCTTGGACCTGTAGGATGCCTACTTTCAATTCCCCATTCACGCAAAACATCAGAGGTTCCTACAGTTTGTGGTCCAGGGACGGCACTATCAGTTCAAGGCTCTGCCCTTTGGCCTGAAGTCAGCGCAGAGAGTGTTCACGAAATGTTTGGCTCCTGTTGCAGCACATCTGCACCTCAAGGGAATCCACATCTACACTTATCTAGACGACTGGCTGACCCGCTCCCGCATGCTGGCAGTCCAGCACACCACGGAGCCCATTTACCTCTAATGGATTTTGGATTCTTCATCAACTATACGAAGTCCTGCATGGAGCCATTGCAGAGTGCTCTGTTCCTGGGCGTCTGCCTCAACACGGTCACATGCTTGGCAAGCCTCTCGGAGGAGAGGATGACTGCCATCATGGATAAAGTGTATCTCCTGTCATTGGTGCATAACTCAACATTGCGAGCCATCAAGTCGTTGTTCAGCATGAGGTCCCCCTGCATCCACTTTGTCCGGATGTGCAGGCTTCAGATTAGACCTCTTCAGCAATTTCTGGATGCATGGTAGCTACAGAACACAGGTACTAGGACGGACAAGGCCGTTCTCAACCAGGAGCTCTGACAAGCTCTCCAATGGTGAGGGCATGCCAACATCTCACACAAGGGGCTCCTTTCCAGATACCTTCATTCGAGGCCACGGTTCCCACAGATGCCTCACTGAAAGGGTGTGGGGCCCACACTGGATAGTCCCATGCCAGGGGCCTCTGGCTCTCAGAAGAAAATACATCAACATCAACATCCTGCAGCTCGGGCCATCTTCTGGGCCCTCAGGTTTTTCCTAACTCAGCTGAAGGAGATGGTGGTGCGCATCTTCACGGACAACACCACCACCATGTTCTACATCCGGAAGAAGGGCGGGATGCGCTCTCCCACATTTTCCCTGGAAGGTGGCACTGGGCCATCCTTCAGGACATGTTCCTCGTACTCTTTCACCTGGTAGGCATCAAGAACACCATTGCAGGCTCGTTCAGCAGCGAGCTGCGGTCCTGCCACGAATGGGAGCTTTAGCAAGTGTAAGTATCCCGTCTATTCAGCAAGTGGGTCGGCCTCAGATCGACCAACTTCAAGTGCCAGAGGTTCACCAGCAGGTACTCTCATCAGGGAAGCCTGGGGATGCCTTCTCGTTCCCAATGGAGGGGCTCTCCCTGTACGCCTGCCCTCCAATTCCGCTCCTGCTATGTGTGATCAACACACTCTGACATTGTCATTGCGTGGCCCCGGCAGATCTGGTACCCAGCCGTACTCTGTAGGTGGCTCTGTCCATCCAGCTACCTCTCGCGTGACTGAACAATACTTCACCCGACCCAGCTTTGTTGAGCCGCACTGCTTGGCTCATGCAGCCCTAGAGTGTGGACATTACACTCTCCCACTGTCACAAGTGGAAGCACTTCACAGTGTGATGCAGTACTCAGAAGATTAAACTGCTGCCAATCACAGCTCCACAGCTCCTTCCGTATCTGCTTTCACTGGCCAAGGCTGGCCTGGCTCATGCCTCGGTCAAGGTGCATCTGGCTGCCATGTCTCGTTACACCAGGACGCCTGGTAAGCCATCTCTGTGGTGGAACCTCATCAAGGACTTCCTCAAATGCTTCTTCAGGACTTTTCCACCAGGTTGTTAAGTGGACATCACCTTGGCCAGGCGGGTCAGGGAGATCCAGGCCCTCTCTTGCAAGCAGCCGTACTGTCGGTCCACTCTACGAGGGTGGTGCGGTGGACCCACCCCACCTTCATACCGAAGGTCCTTTCAGAATTCTATCTCAACGAGCCTTTAGTCCTGCCAGTTTTCTTCCTGAATCCTTCTACGCCGGCGGTAAGGACATTGCATTTGCTGGACGTTGCTTGTGCCTTGAGATTTTGTGGCATGCACAAAGGACTTTTGGAAAACATCTAAACCTTTTGTGAACTTGGACCTGTGATTCACAGGAAGGTCTAAGGCTTCCATATCCAGGTGGCTCTCCGGCTGCATCATGCACTGTCATTGTATGGTCAACAGACCTCTTCCAGGCCAGCCGAGATCCATTCAACCAGAGCCATGTCAGCAACAACAGTGTTTCTCTCTGGTGTTCCCTTGCTTGACATCTGCAGGGCTGCTACGTAGAGATCCACCCACACCTTAACAAGATTCTACTGCATCAACAGGTATTCCAAGGAGAAGTCCTGGGTTGGCCAAGCGGTGCTAGGCAACCTGTTTGTGAGAGGTGAGTCTGTTCATGGGGTAAGTGTATTGCTTGTGTTGAGCCTTGCCACTTCAGTCATATTCATCAGCATGTGAATCCATGCCAGACCCATGCTGCAGAAGGACCAAGTTACGTAACTCCTGTCCCTCAGCATGGCTCTCGCATGGATTTGCATGCAAACCCTCGCTCCTTGCCCTTTGTGGCTCTTTTTGGTTCATACTGCCACTTCACATGCTCTACCAAAACTGAAGAGGGGTTGCAGCTTAGGGAGACGTCTGTCATTGGATGGGGGCAGTGTGACCCAAAGGATAGTGATTGGTTACAGAGTAAAGTACAGTGTTCAGGGTAAATCAAAACTGTTTCTTTTACTGAGGATTCCCAGCCTGACGACCGGGAATATTCATGAGCATGTGAATCCATCCCAGACCCATGCTAGAGAACATGAGTTACAGGGTAGTAACTTGTTCCTTACAGCACGATGAGGATTTTCTCATTGAACTATTAGATGAAATAAAACCAGTGAGCTATTGCATCCAAATTATAGAATCTGTAAATAAGCAATTGAAACATACTATGCCCCAGCAGCAGCGAGGTGTGTTCGCCGTTGAATAGTAAAAAGGTCAAGCCCGCGCTTCTCAGTACTTTAGAACACACTCCATGATGGTCCCAACTGGTCGTAAAAGATGTTGAACTTCTGCCTGCTCTTCAGAGTCACCAAGGGACAATCTATGCGGGTAAAAACCATGTGGAGGAAAATGGTGATTATAGCTATGAGTATAATACACACTGCTAATTCCACTGCCTTCCACTGCTATGACCATTTCAAGGGTGGGACGAAATTAATCCTTTTATCAAGATGCTGCCAGAAGATGTAAGTGGACTGGCACAAGCTATAGGAAAAGGACTGCAGATACCCTGTGATACAATTATCAAGAGCAGCCTTGATGCTGTGTAGAATGCAGGGCAGCAAGCCGCTGCCTTAGTTGTTAAGAAACGTGCGTGGCTAATGGTAGCAGGTTTTTGGTCTGAGACTCGGGCACGGTGGCAAGGCCTTGGAAAGGTCAGAAATGTAAAAACAGACCGCTGGTACCATTTCAACAGTACACTTCCAAAGAAAAGGTGCCAATTCAACAAGAGCATGTTACAGGGCAGAGGCTTCTCCAAGGTATCAGAATTATTTTTGACCTATGGAGAGAGCTGTTACATTCAAGGCCAGAAGTTTGACAACTCGCCATCTAGTGGAAGAAAACGAGGGTGAACCCGCAAGGGGAGGTCCTGCAACAAGGCAATGACTATATCAAGGAAATGCTCTCCCACAGGAAGCCAGTGCTGGAGGGGTTGGGGGTAATTCCCCATCATGCCCACAAGTGGAATATCACCTTTGAAAAGAGAGTGAAGGACACAGTTCAAAACAGCTATTGCATCCCATTCACAAGTAAGCTGGCCCACATTACCACTAAGGATATTCCAAAATAAATAACACCTGCCATTATTGCTTGCAGAAGGAAAGGCATTCTTACTATAATTAGCTATTTAGGACATTTCTATAAAGGAAATCACCATGCGTTTTCATTCAACATTCTTCCTTGTGCAAAAGGAACAGTGAACATTATGGTTTATGGTAGATCGAACGTGAACAATTTATTTTTTATTTTTTGCATTTATAAAGCACACTAACAGCCCAGGGGCATCAAGGCGCTGGTAAAAGAGAGTGACTTAGTTACATGTTATGTACGTTGCTTACTGGATACATACGGCGTAGCACAGTTGGTTAGGGTTACATGGGTAGCAGCGTTTACAAATGACTTGGTTACAAAAGGAGTGGCAGTGTTACAGGCAAGACATTTCTATACATTTGGTGTCCTGTAGAATAGACACTGGCAGGTTGAGACGAACAGTAGTGTTCTAATTGCTTTGCAGAAGGCTATGTGGGATGATATTCCTCTGAGGTTGGATGGCAAGGAGTTCCACTGGGTCGTGGCGATGAATGGGAAGCTGGAGCCTCCAGCCCGTGCTCTTATGACCTTGGGCACTGAGGGTAGGTTGGTGTATGGGGTTCTGATTGGTCTCCCTGTGGGTGGCCTGGTAATTCTTTGTGATAGGTATTGAGGGGCTGCGTGGTGGATACATTTGTGAGTGAGGGCCAGTGTTTTGAAGATGACGTGCTCTTTTGATCACAAAAGAACATACCATAGATATCGGATTTGATGGCAAGCAGTGAGCGTCTTACAATGGATGGCGTTTCAGTGATTTTTTGACCGGCTTGTTGAGGGGTGTGAGTGGAACCGTCACCAGGGAAAATACATGGGTGGAAATACAAAGTTTAAGGACAATGAATATTAGGCATTTATTAAGTGCATGCATGCAGTATTGCCAGCTGTGTTAGTGATGTGCTGCGCTGGATGAAGTCTTAGTGGAGGCAGAGAACGTTAGAGAACAAGGCAGGTTAGATGCAAAGAAAAAATGTTAGACTGAAGGCAGATGAGGCAGGTTAAGAGGGTAAATCTGAGGTGAGGATGTAGGCTTTCAGTTTTCCTTTGAACAAATCGACTGTTTCTCGGATGGTCGGGGAAGAGAATTACATGCAAGTTGAGCAAGAAGAGAAACAGCAGGAGAACAAGCACAGGGAGGTCAAGGTGCTGCAAGGGTACTCATGGAGCATAGTGGAGATTACAAGAAGGCTTGTAGCATTGTATAGAGGAGGATAGATACTGTGTTGCCTTACTGTGGATAATTTGTGAACCTGGAGAAGACGTTTAAATCTGGCCCTGTTGTGCATCATCAGCCATCCAGCTGGAGACTGTAATTGGATGTAGGTGTGAAGTGAGGGAGCTCGGAGTCCAGGTTACAAAGTTAATGATCTGGTTGAGAGGACAGAAGCGTACTCAGGGAGGCGAAATCGGATGCTGTCAGAGTCCAGTTTGAGCAGATAAGAGTGCTTAAGAGATTCTTGGCAGTGTTGAAAGAAAGGAGTTGCCTGATTTTCCTAATATTTAGGAGGTTAAGGCAAGCCACCTTTGCAGTTTTGGAGATTACAGTAGAGAAGGTGTGAAAAGGGTCATAGATGACGCTGAGGTTTCTAGCTGAAGAAGAGTAGGGGAGAGTGTCAGGTGGGAGCTGGATAGGCAGGAGAGTTGAGTGGGAGTATTTGGCAGGGAAGAAGAGCACCTCTGATTTGGTAGAGTCTACATCCGAGAGTGCAAAGCCAGCCAATATTTAATGGCAGAGAGACAGTTTGTAATTTCGATCAAGATCAGAGGAGAGTTCAGGAAAAGAGAAGATTTGGGTGTCATCCACAAAGAGTTGGTACAAGAACCCAATGGGGGAATAAGGGCTCCAAGAGCAGAAGAGTAGACTGTAAATACGAGAGACCCCAAGACAGTGCCTTGTGGGACACCATTATTTAGAGGAGTGAGTTGAAAGGCGATCTTACTCCAGCAGACAGAGAATTGGCGAGGTGCCAGGTAGGATTCAATCCAGGCAAGGGCTTGATCATGAATCCTAAGAAGAGATAGAGTATTAAGCAGATTAGAGTGATCGACTGTGTCAAATGCAGCAGACGGGTCAAGGAGAATTAGGATAGAGGATAGGTTGGAGTGCTAAGCAGAGGGGAGAAAGTTGGAGACATTCATAAGAGCAGTTTCTGTGGAGTAATGGGAGCGGTAACCTCCTTGGGGGTCTCGAAGGTTGTGGATGACTGTTGAACACAACCCTTTCAAGCACTTGAGAGTAGTGCAGAAGTAAAGAGACAGGAAGAAATGTATCTGGTAGAAGTTCGGTTTAGCCACTTACTTTTTTAGGAGAGGGACGAGCATGGCCATTTTGAAAACAGAGGGCAAGCAAGCAGAGTCTAAGGGCAGGTTGAAGAGTTCAATGAGATGAGAGGCCACCAAAGGGGAAATAGACTTGCCTAGCACAGGAGTTATAGGGTCTGATGAGGTGCAAAAAGGGTTAGTTTTCATCAGTAGATTGGACTTCTTCAATATTAGTGCTACTAAAGTGGGATATCGAGGCAGAGGATGGCGGATGAGTAGGTAGAATGTGGGTGGAGGGAGTCTGAGGAAGGTCAGGCAAAAGGCTCTACTTTTGGAAATGTTGAAGAGATTATTAGCTGTGGGAGTGGAGTTGATAGTTCTAGGTGTTTGAGTGTTTCTAGGGTGCCCTGTAGCCAGCTTAGAGTGAAAGTCAGTAAGGGTCAGGTGGAATTCCCTTTCAGGTCCTAATGCAAGTGGCTAATGCTCCATTTGTGCAGCAGCCGATGCATGTCTGTCAGGAGAGAGTGTGTGAATGGGGTGATCCCTGGTTGAGGATGCAGAGACTTAGAGGTGAAATCTAGCAGTGACAAGTGAGAGGAGAAGGTGTCCTATAGTAGGGATTGGAAGCTGGAGAAGGCAGTGTTAGTGGAAGAGGCATCGGGTGTGAAGGAGGAGAGCGAGAGCCATAGTCCAGAGAAGAAAGGGAGGAATGGTAGAAGGTTTAAATGTCCTTTTAGTAATAGGTGAGGCAAGTGGTGAGGAGAGGTTGGAGGGAGGAATGGAGAGGGTGGTGGAAACAATAGAGTTATCAGATAGGGGTGGTGTGACAGTGGTATTAGTAGCGGAGAGAGAGTTGTAGATGAATGAGAGATCCAAAGACTTAGCCCTGATGTGGGTTGGTAAGTTATGTATAGAGTGGAGAGCATGGTCATTAAGAGAAGACTGAAGTTTAGATTTCTGAGAAGTAGATGGAGAGGGAAGGTTAAAGTCACCCAAGAGAATGAGGTGGTGTTTAGTGGAAAGAGAATCAAGGAGTTGCCGAAGTTCATCATAGAATGTTCCAGCGGGACCACGAAAGCAATCGATGCAGTTGATGTGAACCGAGTGAGGCGGCGCAATAGTTCAGATGGTGAATTCAAAGGAAGGAGACGACTTGGAGGCATTGTCAGATGGATTCAGGTTTCAATGATAGCAAGGAGATCAATGAGAAGAGACATGCTGTGAATACCAACTGAGCATTCCAGAGTGCAATGTTCCGTTGATGCGGTAAGAAAGAGTAGAGAAGTTGAGAATCAGAGGAAGAGAGAGGAGGTGGACAAGTCTTAGGGGAGGTGTGTTTTGCTCTTTTGCTTTGTTTGATGGAAGCAGGGGGAAGAGAGAATGGGTTGTGGGATTTCAATACATGAGTTTTATGATAGGAAGAAGTTGCAGTTTTTTGGAGAAAGCATAGGGAGAGGTGAGTACGAAGAACAACGGTAGCAAATGCATTATAGGTGAGTACTGCAGTGTGGAGAGAAAGTGCAATAGGGGTACTTGCAGGTGCAGCAAGGACAACGGCTCGGAAGCAAAGAGGGGAAGAGGCTGGTCATCACCTTTTTCTGTAATGCCATTAACTGGGATGCCCTGGGCTGGATGCCCCTATGGACAGCAGATGAGATGTGAAACATATGCAAGCATTCTTGTTGTGTCATTCAGCATCAGGTAATTTGTTGGGGTGCAATCGTTTAGGCAAGGTGAACTGTACCATTACTAATACATCCCTTCCACTTTCCTCCACACTTACGGGTGTTTGTGCTGTGGGGACCGGACTGGAGCACTTTTGCACAGCACAAAAGTACATTTTGCTTTAAGAAATGTAGGTTGCATGGTAGGCTCTACAGCAGTGGCTGGCTAGCTCTGCACGCTCCACCTACCAGGAACACGTCAGCCCTTTTTTCTGCTCTGCAGAATGTTTTCCCTTGTAATTTTTCAATTATTTATTTATTGTATTTATTGGATATTTATAAGGTGTTTCAAGGTGCAGCAAGACAGAAAAGGGCAGGGGGGACAAGGATGAAGAGTAACAAAAGTAATCCTACTAGGCCTTGTGTCATTATGATTGTGCAAGTGCAGTAACAAGAAGTGCAGGGGAGTAGGGAGGTGGGGGCAAGTGCTGGTCAGAGTAGAATGCGCTAAGGCTAAGGATGGAAGGGTGCAGGTCAGAGTGGAGAGCGTGCAAGTGGTGGGGGAGAGGACCCCAGGGCTAGGAAAATGCTAAGGGGAGAACAGGTGTGAGTACTGTAAGTGACTTCAATGCACTTTTAGCAATTTCTTACAATCAAGAACATGGATTCCCAAACAACTTTGTATTTCTTTTGCAATCAGCATTGCTATTTCCAAGTGGTTTCAGGCTGCTTTGTGGGTAGCCCAATGGTGGTTTTTGGCATTGATCTCCTGTGCTCACTAAGATAGGCAAAAGTGGATGGCAGCCTATTTTTCAGGTTTTCACTGCGCATTTTCTGGTGATTTCAGGCGGGCCGCATGCTTTCCAGTGGCCATTCTGATGTTTCTGCTGCCAGCAATGCCCCGTGATGTTGCAGGGCTTGGATGAGTGGGTTGAGACATCCGACAGTACAGGGTTGGAAGGGCTTAATAGGGGTGCTGCCTCTGGCAGGCTAGTACCGGGGAGGGAGCCTGGTAGGGCAAGTGCAGGTTTTGGGGGGGTTCAGGGGAGAAGAAGGTCCTGGGGTAGACTGGGCGAGGAGGGCCTGGTGCCCTGTATGAGTCAGCAGGAACCAGGCAGTCAGTCAAAATGCGGCAGCGCAGGACATTAGCAGAGGAGGGGGAGAGAGAAGGAAGAAGAGAAAAGGAGTGTCTTGAGAAGCTTCCAGAACTTAAGGAGATCCGTCTCCAGCCTAAGAGGGGCAGGGAGGCGATTCCAGAGGCAGGCTCCTGTGGAAGAGAGTGAAATCTACCCTCCCTTTCTGCTTGGAAAAGCATCTGATCTGCAGTGAATTGGAGCTAGAAGACTGGAGGGCTCTAGCAGGGAGGTATTTAGGGAGAGAGTTGGATGTAGTGGGGTCAGAGGCCCCAGAATGCTTTGTGGATGATGCAGAGGGTCTTGAATTTGATCCTTCCAGCAACTGGGAGCCAGTGGAGCGATTTTAGAGCTGGTGAGATCTGGTCCCTGTGCTTGAGAACCAGGATAAGTCTTGCAGTCCTATTCTGGATTAGTTGAAGGGGGTGAAGGGAAGAATTAGGTAGATTGAGGAAGAGGTTGTTGCAGTAGTCCAGCCTAGAGAGGACCAGAACTCTGGAGACATTGAGTTTCTGGGTTAAGGTGAGGAAAGGGAGAATGCCTCTGAGGAGCTGAAGCTGAAAGTGGGCCTTCTTGGCAAGGTCTGCAATGTGAGGAGAGGAGGAGAGGGAGGACTTGAAGATGACACCAAGGTTTTTGCCTCACAAGGGTGAGGGGAGGGGGCCCATGGAGGGTGGCCAGAGAATAGGAGACAAGACGGGAGCTGGGGTCCCAATAAGAAGGAGCTCAGTCTTACTGCCATTAAGGCAGAGCTCATTATTGGCACATCATGCCTGAATCGCAGTCAGTCAGGTATGAGAGAAGAAGAAGCGTAGGCAGTGGAGGGGAGCTTGAAGGAGAGCTGCATGTCGTCTGCATAACACTGGAAGGGAGGAGGGAATTATCATTTGCCTTCTGGCAATACCTATCAAGTTTTTATGATGGACGTTACCAGGTTTTCCACCTGTGCTTCTTACAGCAGGCTTTTTGCAGCAGCAGACACTCACATGCATGGCTTGGAGTGTTCGGGCCCCAACCATCGGTGGGTGGCCTGTTCCTCCTGTTTAGCTCTTTCCCTCCGGACACTTCATCAAAGACTTGCATGCTGTAGAGAGGCGTTTGGTGCGTCACATTAAGGAGTTCATGTCTTCTCGGGAAATCAAAGCAGGTAAGTTGGGAACCCTGCGCAAGCAAGAGGGACACAAGACCTGTTATGATTAGCCACTGGGCTACCGGAGTCCTCTCCAAGACCCTCCTGGCTTCTATCGGTGCAAGCACCGAGGTCCTTTCAGGGACTGTTACCGGAGAGACCACCAAGGTCATCCAGACTTCTTCTACCTGTGGTAACACCAAGGACCCCTCAGGTCTATTACTGGGTCTTCCAGACCCAAGGAGATGCCCCAGCATCATAAGCTTAATGGACCCAAGGTTTCTGAGGGTCTTCGATCTTCCAGAGGATTCTATTAGGGCTTAGTTACCAGGGTACATCCCGAGCGTCTATAAGGGTCTCATAGAAGGAAGAGCTCTGCATTGATCAAGCTCTCTGCATCTCTGTCGCCTCAAATTACAGATTCCACAAGCATGTGAGAAACCTGAGGGTATTCTCACTCGTACTCCCCTTGGATCCTTCACGCAGGTGGCCAGGAAAAGGCCATCACTTTTGAATCCGGACCCTGGGGCTGGACAAGTGAGGGAGGACCACCTGGGTGGAGGGTCCTTGGGGATTGAGAGTGGGATGGCTTCAGGCAATACATGGTATCCCCCTTATCCTAATGTCAACAAATCTAGCCCTCCCCCAACCTTTATGGGTTATTGTAGGTCAAATCCCCTTCTTTCTTCTCTTGGGACATACTCTTCCCCTCTCTGGCACTGAGACGAGGAAGAAGCAACTAAGAGTAATGAACACCATTCACTTTGACCACTTAGGTACTGGAACGATGAGGATGCATGAAAGGTATGAAGTTCAGGCATCGCCACTTAATCAGTCAGGCAAAATTGACTGATGGAATATGCCTGCAGCCCATTGAGGACCACATGTGTATAAAAGGCCAAGCCATGCAGGAGTAAGAGAGAGAGATATGGGGAACTTGGATGGAGATTGTTGGGAAACCCAGAGAATCCAGAGGCAGCCGTGGTGGGACCCGACACGAGAAGCCGGACGAGATCCCCAAATTAAGGGAAGCCTCCCTTATGAAGAAGGAAGTCTCCCATATAAAGTGGGAGCAAAAGGAGCGCCAGTGAGGCACAAATGGCAAGAACGCTGCGCCCGGCCTAGCAGAGGCACTTAGCTCACTTGACGCCGATCGAACTCCTGTCCCTACTCAAGCAGGCCTTGCAGAAGTTGAAGTAGGGGCCAGAGAGGACCGCTGGAGGAAGACGCTTGCAACCGGAGAGTAATGGTGAAGCTACCCAGAGACCGGGGCACACCAGCGGGCTACACAGGTTGCAAACAGCGCTGAGGGAATAAATACTGGCATTACAAGTGGAACAGTGAAGTTAAATGAAAGAGCTGAAGGTAACTGGCGCGAAAACGCATAAACTGCTAATATTGAATACTGAATTGAATGAAAAGCATAAACTGCTAATATTGAATACCCAAGTTTGTTTATTTATTTATATAGCGCACCTAACCCGTAGGTAAAGTGAGTGAAAATTCGCAACACTACTAATATTGAATATAGAATCGAATGAAAACATCTACACCTCCAATATTGAATACCGAATTGAAGGAAACAAGAAAATCTGCTAATCTTGTGTACCGAACTGAATGGAAGGAAAAGCCCCTGCTAATATTAAGCTGATGTTTAATCATGTGCAGAAAGAAAATAGGAAACTAAAAGTGAATAAAGAACACTGACTGCAGAGCTGAAATCAAGTATGATAAATTGTTTGGCTTTGAAACTGCCTTTGAGAAACCACTTGTTTATTGAATATTTAAATTGCTCAGAGAGAACTCAATATTCCTGGTTGCGTGACCTGTAGTGGGTGGATTGTGTAGCGCAACGACTGTGCCAAGATCAGAGAACCAGGAGAGTGAAGGAGTAGTCTATGTTCTGTGCTGGAGTCTGTTCATACTGGAACTGAATTAGGAGGAGCCTTTAAAAACATTGAAACTCTGCGGAGCGAAGCGGAGTGAAGGAGAGTGAAGGAGTAGTCTGTGTTCGGTGCTGGAGTCTGTTCACACTGGAACTGAATTGGGAGGAGCCTTTAAAAACATTGAAACTCCACGAAGCGGAGTGAAGGAGAGTGAAGGAGTAGTCTGTGTAGTCCGTGTACGTCAGGGGACGGCAGGCCGTGGTGTGAACGGGCACTGATTCACTGATAGACTCTTTGTGAATCGAGCTGAATCGATTTGAAAACTGTTCTCCCGGCAGTCAGTGAAGACCAGTGAAAACCAGGAAGAGCAATAAGAGAAATAAGGTACTGCAAAGTCAGTGGGTATCTGGACTTGTATATTTTTGTGATTAACTGTTGAATAACTGTAACTTGTTACTCAGTATCCGTCAGCGGCCGGTTTAGTGCTCGATATAATAAAATTGTTAACCTTCCAAACTCAAAAGAGGTTAGAGCACAGGGCGCAGGGAGGACCTTCGCGGTATTTCCTGGAAGGTCAGCACCCGCCCAGAGAGTGATTTGATACTTGGCGGAGGGGATGCCAGAATCGAATTACAAAGTTTATTGTGTGTCGGCAAGGAGTAACGACTTACTCTCTAATTAGTCTATTATCGAACTGTTTGACTGAGCAGGGGCATGTTATACAACTCTCTGCTCGCTCTTGTGAAACAGGGTAATAGCTTTCCTTGGACTAGTAGCATTAACAGTGCTCACAGGTGACGGGCAACTTCGACTGAAACGCCCTAGTGATTCTTCATTTTAACTGTCCAAGACGTACTAGTACTTAAGTTTCCTGGTGTGACTCTGGGACCCGAGATCAGTGTTTCAAGCTTACTCACAGCTTCTAATTAAGTCCTTCCTTCAACACCAAGGTCACCTCCATTGACTTTTATACATGGGGACTGTGGACCAGTGGCCTTTGACCCAAGTGAAGCGGCAACATACTTCTTCCTTTATAATGTATGATCTACGCAGCTCTGTCCAGGGAGCCCAAAACAGCCGGAACAATCAGAATAATATTACTGAAGCTGGCAAAATGACAAAATGCCCCGGGGGGGGGGAGGTTCAAGTTTCTTTAAGCCCTATAAGTCAGGTGGTGGTATTTTTCTTCCTCCACCAAGTGTCTATCCTTCTGACAACCAGTCTCCAACTGGGTCAGGCATCCGGAAAAGGCCAGAGGCATCTAGGCACAAAGGAGGTGAGTCAACTCCATTAAATAATCCTATTCAGTCACTTTTTCAAGGAAATCTTGATTATACCCTAAGGACGACCACTATTAAAAATGTGATTTCTAATCACTTAGTAGTGGCATCGATGGAGTTACTGATGAATTGCACTACTGAAGATCTACTAAATCAAGGGGCGGGTCCTGTGCAGTCAGAGGACCCTCAAAATCAATCTACCTTTAACCTCAACGAGCCGAGAGATGAAGATCTGCTGGAATTGGAAATGGCTGTACCAGGCAATGCACCCCAGGAGCAAATGAGCACAGGTGAAGGAAAATAGCTGGAACAAGGAAAAGTCCCCTGTCCACAAAAGTCCATAAACTTGTTAGCCAATTCGCAGCTGATCTCCATTACGCAACCAGTAAATACATATCAGGAATTGGCTTTGTCCTAACATCTTTGGTCAAGGTTTTTGAAAACTTAAAAATGGAGGTCCAACAGCATACACGTATGCTATTAGAGGTCACAAAAGATCTGTAGATAAATGAAATAACTACGGTGGCTTTAAAATCTGCCATCAATGAATTGACGGGGGAAGCCATGAGATAACTCCAAAAAGAAGTTAAAGACCAATCATTAAAAATGGATTACCTGACAGTACTGTGCGGGGAACTAATGAAGGTGTTGGTGACCCTATTGGAGAAATTCGAGCTCTACAATCGAATGACTGAGGTAAGAGATAAAGGTACCACTCAAAAAACTAATCCAGAATCATTTCTACATGATACTCCACTGTCAGCTTCGGGAATGGAGGAGGTTTTAAGATTGGCCCTCATGGCGGATAGCGAATTCCCGCATGAAGATCTGGAACAGAAGTTCCCAATAAATATATCATCTGCACACTCTGATTTGGCAGTCCCCCAGAGAAAGAAATTGAATGGAAAATCCAAAAAGAAAAGAAAAAGAAGGGAAAGAGCAATAAATGAAGCTCCCTGTCTGCCAAACAATCAAGGAAAATGAAAAAAGAAGCATCTGGCATCAGAGGCCAACCGATTTCTTCAAAAGCTAAAAGAAGGTTTCAAAAATTGCAGAAAGAAAAGGCGCTTAAAAGTGGCCAAGGGAAAAACTGGAAGAAAGCATCCCAATCAAAAGGTCAAAAAAATCAGGGTCCGGCTGAAAAAGAAGAAACGGTGGGAAAACTAACTGTGGGAAGCCAAACTGAGGTAATTGAGCCACCAAAGAAAATTGCTCCTATATTTCTGTTAGCTAAACGAAAAAGAAAATCTGTTAACTACATGGTAAAAATCCCTCTGATATTTCTGAAAAAATCCAAAAGTGAAGTCTCCGGAGGTCTGGGGGAGGCCCTGAGTGCTAATAATAACACAGGAGTGGTGATCAGCAAACACATGAGTGGTGATCAATTTAGGGGTTGGCGGTTCTCCTGCAATAAGTAATGAAAGAAAGTCACAAGAGCTACAAGTTAATGTGCATCCTGTAAATGAAACTGGAGCGAGTAAAACTACAGGAAGCACGACCGATAATAGTAATTTGCCAATGGGGACCCAGAGAGAATTTAAACAATATAAAAAAACTATGAATTGTAGAGTCTTTCTCTCTCGAGAAAATTCCCGGTATCGTTCTAAAATCCTGTTTGAAATTAAATCAATTCCTGCTTTAAAGTACTTTACAACAGCAGATATTGACGTAGTGAGTTTCCCTTTTGGGTCTGATACGAACGCTGCTGAAGTAATCCTGAAATCAAGACTTGGTTTGGACTTAATTTTGGGTGAGGCAGCGGCTTGGGACCAAAGAGGATTGAGGATTTCCCAGGTATGCCCTGTACCAATAACTGCTCATCAAGTGTACCCTGAGAGGCAAGAACAGTCAGCAGGGACCAAAAACAAAGAGGGCAACCCTTTAAATCCATTGAACATGTGGGAAATGGTTCCTGAGAAAATCTCACAAGTATTCCTTAATATGGACATGACCCAGCAGAAGCTCTAAGGAATGAGCAGAAAAATGTACTGTCATGGAATACTAGAGGTTATACTTCCTTCTCCCAAGAACCAAGGAAAACGCTAATGTTTAGTACATCTGACCTGATATTATTCCAAGAGATTTGGTTTTCAGCAGCTGGCGTTGGGATCAGAGGGGGGTAGACCAATGGGGGTCTGCTAGTTGCTTGTAGTGATGAGGTGTTTAAGACATCAATAATACTATCGAATGCAAGACAAGGGCCCTCATTCCGAGGTTGATGCAAAGAGAATAACGATGCCGGTAAAGGAATACCGGCATCGATTACCGCTACGCCATATTCCGACCAACCAGACCGCTATTAACGGCATTGTAAAGTACGATGTAGTTAATAGCGGTCTGGTCGCGCACACGCGACCCACCATGCCGGCATTAGCGGCATGCCGTAAATCGTAGTAGATCACAAGTGAGGCGGACATGCAAATAACGGCCTCATGAAGCCGAAAAAAGTGCTTACCGGCACGGCGTAAATACTGGCATCGCGGACATGCCATAAAAAGCCCTGAGCAGTGTCCCAAACTGGCACAGGTGCACAGAATCAGCACAGGTGGAGGCAATGGAGTCAGGCCCAGTACAAAAGGAGCACACCCACACACCACACCAAGATGATTCCAATAGTAGTAGCATTACTGGATCTGGAGGACTTGCTTGCATTGCCACAACACCAACAACAACAACAACAGCCTCCACCACAGAGGAGATGCAGGAGGAGAAGGAGGGTGAGACAGGCCCAGCATGCCCCACCAGTGCAGCCACCATTACCACTCCGGCAGCCCACAATCCCTCGCACCAGAGCCAGTCCTTTAATTCTAAGCCCTGAGCAGATCCACACCCTGTACCGGCTTGACCGGGACACCATCACCACCATAGTGGACCTGATACACGACGACATAGTGAGCCTCATAGAAATACGCATCGCCATCCCCCCTCTACTGAAGGTAGTGTCTGTGCTCCACTTCCTTGCCACAGGCACCTACCAGCACACAGTGGGGCACATGCATGGCATATCACAACCCTTTTTTTCCCGGATTTTGAACCAAGTGCTGGATTCCCTTCTCAAGCACACAAGGGACTACATATCCCTACCACAGACTCCCCAGGATATATTCGATACAAAAGTTGCCTTCCATGCACTGGCAGGCATGCCAAATTGTGTAGGTGCCCTTGACTGCACCCACGTGGAGTTGGTGATCCCGCATGCCATGGAGGTGGTGTATCGCAACCGCAAGCAATACCACTCCATCAATGTGCAGATGGTATGCGACGCCAGCAAGATCATCACACATTGCTGTGCCCGATATCCCGGATGAACTCATGACTCTATGGTCCTGCGGAACTCCACGTTACCACGCTTCATGGAGCGACATGCTGGACGACGTGCCTGGCTGCTTGGTGAGTTGCCAGACTCGGCCATGGCAGTGTATCAGGGTTGTGAGGTGGGTGGATGCATACTCCAACTGGGTGGGAATGGGGGGGGATGCATACTCCACCTGGGTGGGAATGTTGATGTGACTGCACGATGTGCACATCACCGAACACTGTGCCCCAAAGCATCACAAACGGTACATGACACCCAAATCCCATAGTGATGAAGTAAGGTTGACACCTATGACTACATGACTAACAGGTAACCAGCCCACATCCCACAACACATGCACCACTCATCAGCGGCCCTCACCCACCATAAGGGTATCCTGCACCATGCATGGAATATGCACTATGTTGCTGTCTCCAGCATACCACCACACAGGACAATCATCCCTGGGAGTGCATTGAAATGAACCAACTAGGGATTCCACAGTATGTCACTGGGTCGGCACACCCATAGGAGTGCTGCATGTCACCATGGGAATGATCAGCGCAGAATGCCCAATATTGTACCAAACACTGCCAACGCTCCCTAGAAGTAAATCTGAAAGAACACAACACATCACTAATTTGACTCCAACACTGCTGTATGCATATATGATGCACGTGCAACAAGATGTCAGTGCACACCATGTATCATCTTGAAGATGCAACCCACACCATTAGTCAATGGCACAGGACACATAGAGGGAACTGAAATGGGGTCAATGCATCCAGGGACATGTGCATGTGGGCACCGATTACCTGCAGGCATGTGAGACTAGTACAGTTGTCCATCATGAATTTGCAAACATTTACCTTCACTCCCCTCTCATGCAGGTGATGGTGGCTATCCCTTGAAGCCGTGGCTCCTCACCCCTGTCCGAAACCCACAGAGCAGGCACGAGGAGGACTACAATCGTTCCCATACCCGTACACGTGTGGTCACCGAGCAGACCTTCGGCCTGTTGAAGGCACGATTTCGCTGCCTCAGCCGGTCGGGTGGGGCACTCCTCTACAGGCATGAGAAGGTGGCCAAGATCACCATGGCATGTGTAATGCTGCACAATATGTGCATCCGCCGGAATGTGCCCCTGCCCCCTAACATGGAACTGCTACCACCTGATAATGATGAAGGGGATGAGGAAGATGTGGCAGGACATCATCACGGTGGCGATGCACAGGAGGGACGTGCCGTGCGCCAGTCAGTGATCGCACAATAGTTCTGACATACATGTTAGCAGAGGGTGACATAATGGTTCTAAATTGGGCACTGGGTGTGGGGGTACATGTACACTATGCACTGTGATTGATTAAATGACACATGCGCAATGATGAATGTCCACTCTGGTCTTCTTTTTCACACAACCGGTGTATTGAAAGTAACAATAATAACGTGAGTGACAAAACCCTCCACCACCCTCGCCCTCCTCCCCCTCACCCCAAAACTCCCCCACACCCTCTCACCCCCTCGCCCCACCCTCTCCCCCCACAACTCCCCCACACACTGCTCCGGGGTGTTGGTGTCAGCGTTATCGCTCATAGATACATGGAGGATGCAAATTGTGTAGGGGTGTGGACAACATGCACTGTATCATCCTCGATGGTGCCCGCGCTGTCATCTTGGATGTCTTCAACTGTGAGGGGTGCCATGGCTGCCACCTCCCCAGCCACACTGGACTCCTCCCAACGGGGGGTCGGACAGGTGTCTGCAGGCAGGACAGTGGGGAGTGGGGGTGGGGTGGTGTGCCCTCCACGGGCCTTGGAGTTGCAGGTGCTATGTGTCCCTGCTGTGGCTTGCTTGCTGGGACACGGCACCCCCTGGCTTGTCCCCTGGATGTAGATGGACGGTTGCTGTCCTCCTGTGACCTCTTACTGGGTCTGTCCTGTGCAGGGGTGGTGTCCTGCTCTTCACTGTCATGCTCACTGCCTCTGGGGGTGAAAGAGAGGGACGGCATGATGTGATGTTTGGATAGGCATCATACATACATTGGGACGATTGCACATCCACACAATTGTGGGTAATAGGCATTTGTATTGGGAAGGGCACGTCATTTCATACATGGGTGGTAAATACAGCCATATGTTGGTGTCACTTAGGTTGGCCAGGTCCTGTGCTGTCTGACATGCTCACAATTTAGGTCATGCACGCTGTGTACCTCATGGAATTCCCTACTTTGTGTGGTATGTGCCATGTACGTTATGGCCTTGCACCAGGCATCGGCATGTGTCTCACTTGCTTCGGCATACTTTGCAGGGAGTGTGTGTGGCCGACCATGGCATCACTCTTTGGACAAACATTGGCATTGACTTTCATCACATTTGGCTTAGCAGTTTTTACTTTGGACACTCACCTCCATCAGCAGATGTCGTGGCGCCACACTCCATCTCTCTTACGCCTTCTATTGATTCAGGGCCAATCATGCTTGCACATGTTTCCTCCCACGGGGTGAGCTTAATGGGAGAACTTGGTCCTCCTCCGGTTTCCAAGGCCTCTGTACGGTTTACCGAGAGAATGTTGCGCATCCTCAGGCGCAGATCATCCCACCACTTATGGCAATCCTTCACCGTGCGGGGTGTGTTGCCCACTGCACTGACCTTCCTGCCAACTAGTGCCCAGATCTCCTTTTTGCGCAACACTGCTGCTGAACAAGGTCCCTGCATGCTCATGCAAGGTGTCGACGAGCATCTGCAGTTCATCCTGGCTAAATCTCTCCTTTCGGAGGCGGGCATATCCCTTCTTGAGTGCTTTAGGCATTCTTGGGTATTAGGATGAACTTTTCAGTCGGTCAGCAGTGCCCCAGGGGTCCTGTGTGCTGAGGATTGCAATGGATTGTGTTTTTAAAGATGGCCGCCGTGCTCCTTCCCATTCCTGTGCGATGATGCTATTTCCGGTTCTGCTATTTAACGGTGACCGTAAATAGCAGTGTTCGCTAATTACGGTCACCGCTATTTACGGTCACCGCTAATGTCGCATTGGACTATGTCGGAGGTGTAATCTGCGCCTAGCTTCATGCCGGTAAGGGCTTTTTGGGGGCCTTTTGCGGCATGGCGCTACGTCCCTTACCGGCATGGCGCAAAGCTCGTGTCCGCGAAGTCGTAATAGGCCTTTATTAGCGTGCTGGTACCAGCATGGACATGCTATTTGCACTGTGCCGGTAAGGGACGGTACTTACTCCAAACTCGGAATGAGGGCCAAGGTATCCTTATGGTGAGAGTGACAAAAAGAGGTGTCAAGGTGGGCTTGAGCTGGATAATTGTAAATGTGTATTGGAATCCCAGCATCCTTTCTTTGTCTGACTTCCTGCATGACCTTTCAGATGGTTTAGTGGAGTGTTTAGTACAATTTCCGGCAGATGATTTTATTATTGCTGGAGATCTAAATTCACAATGTATCCCCACACTTGAACCAAAGTCCGATAATACTCGACAGAAGACCAGTAATGGAATAATATGGGTAGAGTTCATGCGGGAGTGGGGTTTCCAAATGTTTAATGGTAACATCAGGGGGGACATTCCAAATGCTCCATCCTGGCACAGGGGAACATTGTTCTCAACGATTGACTATCTCTTTGCCTCAAGAAGTATTTTTGAAAGTTGCTCTTGTTTTTCAGTTGGGGGACGAAAATAGTGACAATCATGTAATGCTAAAGGAAACCTTGTGTTATGATAGTGATCCAGGCGCATTGGTCTATATTCATGAGTTGTCTACTAACGGTGCGGGTAATGCTGTAAGGAGATTTGATAAGGGGGGTAAGCTGCTCAATTATGAATTGAGGGAACTGGTGACCCAACTTTCTAACGAACAACTGTCGAATTGCTGCGATCCTGGGGGCTTCTCTCTCTTCTTGTCTAATCTGGCCCCTTTAGAATCCTACCTTCAGAAACCACATAGGATCCATAAACATACATTTAATGTTCAAATAATAGCACAAAAGAAAGAACTTAGAAAACAAAGAGCGAAGCTAAAGACATCCCGCCTAGATTCTGAATCGTATAAAGAAGGTGTCAGACACCTCAATAACAACTTCAGAAACTAGCTTAGAGCTCATAGGCACCTTGTTCTCCAGCAAGATGGAGAGCGAATGCTTTATGCACTCTCCCGTAGAAACTCTAGAAACTTCTGGACAATGGTGGGGATGAATGAAGTAACTAGGAACCAGAAACAGGATTCTGTTATACAAGAACAGGTCTGGATTGAGCACTTTACTTTGGGACCCGCCTACTTGGGCAAGGGTACTAAAACAATTATTTGATAACATCATCTCTCTGAAGAGATTTCCAGACTCATGGAAACACTCCATAGTTATACCCATCTATAAGAAGGGGGATAGATAATTGGCATCAAATTACCACCCGATTTCCCTCCTGGATGCTGACAGAAAAATCTTTACAGGCTCATTCTAGGGGAATTGGAAGCCTGGGCAAAAGTCAAGGGAATTATACCTAGGCAGCAATCTGGCTTTAGGAAGGGTTTATCTACATCTCACAATGGGCTAGTTTTGAGTTGTTTTGGTGCAACTTCGTTTCAAGGGGGGGGGGTCACCCTCCTTTTCGGAGCGTGGATTGACCTCTCCCAGGCTTTTGATACAATTGATAGGAACCTCCTATGGAAAAAATTGGATGCCTGGGGGGATCCCTCCTAGTTTATTATCGACCCTGAGAGAATTACATTATAATAATCTTATGCATATGAGGCTTTGTAGATCTGGCCTTCCATGAAACCTGATCAGGATCGAGAGAGGTGTTCTTCAGGGCTGTCTATTAGCTCCCCTCTTGTTCATTCTTTTCATGGCAGATCTATCCAGGTGGCTGCAGGAATAGGTTTAATATCACCTTCCCTTGGAAACACAAAAGTGAATTGGTTAGCTTATGCAGATGACGTTGTAGTCCTGGATTACTCTCAAGTTGGGCTGCAGCTTCTCTTGACCGCATTAGACAACAATGCGTGAAATAATAACCTAACCGTTAATCCTGCAAAGTCCAAGAAATGTATATTTAAACATCCGAGAAAGGCAGTTAAGAACTATGCCTGGAACTTGGACCAGCTATCGATAGAGACTGTTTCGGAATTAACCTACTTGGTAGCCACACTTAGATCTTTTCCAACGAAGAGCAGTCTGTTGCTATCAATTGATCTAAAATTGGTGAAGTTGGGAGCTCAAATGAAAAATATCAAATCCAAATTCTGTAAATTTTCTATACTATATTTTACATAGGTAAGGTAGTTCCGATAGTTCTATTTGGCTTGGATTACAACTGAATACCCATGGATATAGAATGGGACACAATGGAAGCTAAGCTGTGGAAACGAACCTTGGGTTTACCTGACTGTGTGCCAATAGTTTCCCTTCAATACGAACTAGGCCTTTCATCACTTAGATCATGGATGGAATGGAAGTGGATGGCACTTTACAGATTAATCTTAGATCCACCAAAGAACTCCCTCTTTGAGGAAGTGGCTCTTGAGTTGCATTTTGGAAAACATGTGTTCTTGGTCAAATTTAAGCAAAGATGCTCTGAAATACTGGCCAGATCTGAGTGTAGTGTTGACCTCCTCCTTCAGAAACCACTAGAGGTGAAAGAAAAAATGAAGCAGTATGACTAGATAGACACTATAGTCAGCATGAGGAAGTCTAAGAGATCAACCACCTTTACACTGACGGAAAAGCAACTGTCTGTAGTGCCTGCCTATCTAAAAAAGTCAGCTGATTGATGCTTTAGAATATCTTTTCTGTGAATCTGTTTAAATCTACTCCCTACTCTAGAGATACTAGCAACTAGAGATAAGGAAGGGAAAATCACACCAAATTGTGATAAGTGTGATAATAATGAAGTCCAGAAGAGTAAGCACTTACTATCTAAGTACCCAGGCACATTGAGTCTGACGGTTAGAAGATTTAGCAGGTTTGTTCATGATGAATCTTGGCTAAAGACCAATGACTTCTGGGGTAGATTATCCTCAGGTAATGAGTCTGGTCTTTCTGTATAGGTCGTTAGATCCCTAAGGGAACTCAAATTGATGACTGATTCAGATGCACAAGAGAGAGAAGAAGAGGAATGGTCCGTGGAGGCCTTTCGACCCCCGGTTCTGTTCTTTTCTTTTTCTTTTTTTTCTCTCTCTTTTTTCTCTTCTGGTAAAATGCAGTTTGCTATGAGACATGTTGTCCTTCTTTTTACTGTGTTTTCTTTATGTGTTCTTCTTTTTCTTCCTTCTCTCTTCCTATATTAGTGGGTATGTTTTAGATTTTATTTGAATAATTGTAAATGGATTATGTAAATTGACTTAATTTTATTTCCTGTATGTACTTTCTTCTTAATGTGTTAAAAGTCCAATTTTGGCTATTGCGCGATAAAAAAAAGAACCCTTAATTGACCTGCTAAAAAGAGAACTTAAGGCTCCTTGTTGAATGACCTGTAATGGGTGGACAGTGTGGTCTGACAAATGTGCCAATACCAGAGAACCCTTAAATGCTAGCAAGGAAATCTGCTATTGTGTCAAGAGCAAGACTACTATTGATGCATGTAAGGCTTGGAAAAGAGAACTCTGGCTGTGAAGAATTGTTGGAACTGAGCTGAAAGACACAGCTTTAAGATACTTCTTTTTGTGACATTTTTTGGCATTGAACTTGGGGATGGCAACCCTGAGACTTGCTGCCAAGAAACGGTATTGAACTTGGGAAAGGGTAGCCTGACATTTGAAAAGGTGTGGAACTGTATAACCTTAAATCCAAGAGAAGGTGACTTGAACATTGTGATGACAATTCTGAAATTTGAGGAGTAGCTGAAGCCTAAGCTTGAGCTGGAAATAGCTCAGAACTTTATTTTTGGAACACTTTTTAATTTATTGTTGACATCCCTACACGTTGTTTTGCTGTTAGTTATGAGGGCAAGCATAGGTTTTCGACACAGACAGACTTTAAAGTTGAACTTGCTGACACAGACTATCCTTAGTTTTGTTGGTTGTATACTAATAGTCCTTTTCATAATTGACCTCGGGAGAATTGACCTCGGGACAATTGACCTAATTTAGAAGGTCAATTAGGACATATATGCGGGGGGAAACCCCCCGCAACCACCACCCATTCCAAAACCCCCTGCAACCCCACACCCAATCCCCTTATGTTATTTATAATCCAAAACCAACCCAATACATATATAAAATAACTAAAATAATATAATGGTCAATTGTGCAGAAGTTCAATTAGGACCACTATAATTAGGTCAATTGTGCAAAAGGTCAATTGTAAAAGGTCAATTTGGGTAATACCGTTTTGTTAGGTGGGGAAATCCCATCTTAGTATATTGCAAGTTAGGCTTTACCCCATCATGACTTTTAAGTCAATAAAATTATTTTTGTTACACAGAATCTGTTGTCTGTGTCTCCTTCCGTGATGCCAACCTCACAGGCACTTTCACAACCTTCTGGTGTGGTGACAGTTACAGGAGCAACTTTCCTTATACAAGATGGCGGCTAGGGTGCATGGGAAATGGAAATATCCTTCAGCTTCAGTGCCACAAGCTGCAGAGGAAACATCTGACGTATCTTCACCAGAATCTATTCACATGCTGACATTGTTGCCTCACCAAATTCTGCTCCCTCCTACAGTAAATGAGAGTGAATTTGTAATGGTCCAATCGTCTGCAATGACTTCTTGGTCGGCTATACCAGGTGCCATCATCCTCCATTGGGTTCGGGGCTCCACCGCCAGTCAGGCAACCAACTTGGTTCCTGGCACCCACCACAACAGCCACTTGGACATCAACAGCCCAGGGCTGTCAGAAGATGTGGTGAGGCCCGGGGCAAAGTATTTGGTGAGGCCCCCTTACAGTTTTTTGCACTCGGCCAGCGGCGGCATATCCGCACACAGGAGACTTGAGAAATCTACCCTTGAGTTTGTGTGCAGGATCCCAAATATGGTTTATTACTACTTTCTCTACTGAAGAAAGGTTCATGCCAGACTAACTTTTTTATCATATGAATAAATATATATAAAATGGCATGAGCTCTCCACTGCGCCACCTCCAATTCTCTGAGGGTCAATCACTTTTCCAAGCAAAGAGTTGAGGGCAGATCTCTTTCTTCGGCTGGGGCCTCCCTCTGGAAACAGCCTCCCTGCCTCGCTAAAAACGAGGAGCACCATCTCCGGTTCCGGAAGCACCCCAAGACCTGTTTATTTGCTTCTGCCTTCTTTCTTCCTCTCCCTTGCTGATCACCTGCCTGATCCATGCACTGGTCACCTGGTCAAGCTCTGAATTCGGGCCCAGGTCCCTGCCTGTACGTCCTATTGCAATCCCGCACTGCCTCTTGGCTCCCCTGCACTTGTGGTCTGTATCTGTTGTATCTGTAACCCTACAGTCCCCGCTCTTGCTCGTATTGTCCACCCGTTGGCTACACTTATGAGTACTCACACTTGCCACCAGTTGGCTGCACTCTTGTTTCTACTTTGTTCCTGCACTTCTGCATCCTACCCCACCCTCGGCACTTCTCCCCTCCCCATTCCCTGCTCTTGTACGATCTGAATGACACAAGGCCTAGTAAGATCTGTGTTTTGTCCTACTCTTTTGTTTCTCCCTCCTTGCCTTGTCGCGCCTAGAAACACTTGCGTACAGGCACGTTATAAATGCCATATCATATAATTAAGGAGCACCCTGCCCCTGTTTGCGCATTAAAACACACATCATACACAGTGACAAATGATGTACAGTGGAGGCTGGTACATTTCTGAACTTAAGAGGCTTAAATGTTTGTTCCAATTAGTCAGGATCAACAGAGCACAGTGAGGGAGCCCAAACCAAAGGGTGGCTTGGGGGGGGGGTTCTCACTCCCAAGAAAATGTTTGAAACATTGGGTTAAAAGTATGCATTTTATAGCACTTTCTTTGCAAAATTGGGTAGAAATCCACACAGTTTGCAATTGGTTTTGTATGGAAGCACATGGAAATTCCCAATAGTTGCAAATCACAAATTGTGCATAGGAACATTTTCCAATACATTTCATGCCGCCTTTCCACTCGAGATATGCTAGTATAAACATATATTCATGCTGGTTGTTCTAATTATGTCGATTCAGGCTGCATCAATATTTGCCATTATTACCATGTACGGATTCCCAACCAGTAAAAATGCCATGCCACAGAAAGTATATCCAGGCTGACTGTGTACCATAAGTGTTATTACTGGCTAGATTGCCCTACATTCAAAGTGGGCCAATTTAGCCAAGTAGTATGTTTGCTTTAACCTTGATGCATAGTCCTGTGCATCAAGGGTAAAGCAAAAAGAGCACTGGCAATGCTAACAGTTTGGGCATTTGTGTAGGCATGGCAAAGGCACTTCTGTATTGGTATTAGCTGGCCATTGATAGTGCCAGTGCAAAATGGTTTGAGTACCTGAGCAGCTAATAGCAGTGCCTCGTAAATGCCTAATACTTATACATAAGCCAAAACTGTTGGCTTTGCCAATGCTTATTTTTAAAAGAATTTCAGCGAAAGACATGCAGGGTGTTTTTAAATTGAGTGGCCAAAGGCAGACCTGATTAAGACATTTTTATTACACCAGTTACGTGTTTACAACTCCAATGAAGTCATGAACTCTTATAAGACTCCTTTGAGGAAACGCAGGCACATTGAGGGCAAAGTTTGATGGCTAGCCATGTTTAAAGCTAGCCCAAAGAGTTCCAGTGAGGAGTTGTTTTGGGTGGGGAGGACAGGGACTGGGTGAGAATGCCATCGGGATAAGCATGGCCATGAGAAGTCATTTCACTGTTAGCACCTGCATTCTATCCATACACTTTTAGGTAATTGAAATTGTGATGTGGGGTTAGCACTTGCATGCTAGGGGAGTGATTAGAAGGGAAGTGGTGACATGAGACATCTCATTCTCACAGCAGTCCTTAAGTGTGATGTTTCAGAAATGAAGGCAAGAGGTAGCTGCTTGTAACATTGAAGCTTTACCAGAATAGTCTCATTCGAAAAGTGGAAAGATTTTAGGTGCCCCCACACAAGGAAGTTTGCCCCTTCCTCACAGCTACTGACGTTAGCACCTCTCCCAACATTTGAAGTATTAGTCCCCTTTCCCCCCTGACATTTTAGCCTAGGTGCACCTCTGATGCCATGAGCCCACCCCTTAATGAAGTGGCCCCCAGGGTGGCTACATTTAGGGGTGGTGCTGAACACACACTCACAAAAAACACTTTCACCCATGCATTCAACCACCAGTTACACAACTCCATACATGCATTTATACATAAAACCAAACACAGCATTGACACAAACATCAACATGCACGCATGCATTCATACATACATACACATATACATACTAATTTAATTTAAATACACATACACACTTTTAATTTAAAATAAAAAACACTTACCTTACCTCCATGCACCCTTAAAAAGCACTCCTCCCCCATCAGGCAGCGTGGTCACGCTGAGCAACGTGAACACACTGACTGACAAGAGAGAACTCCTCTCCCATCAGTCAGCGTGGTCACGCTGAGCAACGTGAACACACTGATTGACAAGCGAGGAGTCCTCTCTAATCAAGATGAACACAATGACTGACAGGAGAACTCTCCTGTCAGTCAGCGTGGTCATGCTGAGCAACGTGAACACACTGACTGACAAGAGAGAACTCCTCTCCCATCAGTCAGTGTGGTCACACTGACAACATAACACACTGACTGACAAGAGAGAACTCCTCTCCTGTCAGTCAGCATGGTCATGCTGAGCAACGTGAACACTGACTGACGAGAGAGAACTCCTCTCCCATCAGTCAGCGTGGTCACACTGACAACATTAACACACTGACTGACAAGAGAAAACTCCTCTCCTGTCAGACAGCGTGGTCATGCTGATCAACTTGAACACACTGACTGACAAGAGAGAACTCCTCTCCTGTGAGTCAGCATGATCACGCTGACATGAACATACTGACTGACAGGAGAGGAGTCCTCTCCCATCAGTCAGTGTGGTCACACTGACAACATGAACACACTGACTGACAAGAGAGAACTCCTCTCCCATCAGTCAGCGTGGTCACACTGACAACATGAACATACTGACTGACAAGAGAGAACTCCTCTCCTGTCAGTCAGCATGATCACGCTGACATGAACATACTGACTGACAAGAGAGAACTCCTCTCCCATCAGTCAGCGTGGTCACACTGACAACATGAACATACTGACTGACAAGAGAGAACTCCTCTCCTGTCAGTCAGCATGATCACGCTGACATGAACATACTGACTGACAGGAGAGGAGTCCTCTCCCATCAGTCAGCGTGGTCACACTGACAACATGAACACACTGACTGACAAGAGAGAATTCCTCTCCTGTCAGTCAGTGTGGTCACGCTGAGCAACCTGAACACACTGACTGACGAGAGAGAACTCCTCTCCCATCAGTCAGCGTGGTCACACTGACAACATGAACACACTGACTGACAAGAGAGCACTCCTCTCCTGTCAGTCAGTGTGGTCACGCTGAGCAAAGTGAACACACTGACTGACAGGAGAGGAGTCCTCTCTTGTCAGTCAGCGTGTCCACGTTTTCAGCTGAATGACGGGAGGCAGCAGAGCTCACTTCTGAGCCCTGCTGTCTCCCATTATTTTGCTGTTTGTTGCGGAGCCAAACGGCTTCACAAGAAACAGCAAAATCATTGCAGGGGCAGCACAGTCCCCCGTGTGAATAAAGGACACGGGAGACTGTGCTGCCTTCCACTTAGGAGAGGGGGCCGCGAGGCCCCCAGCAAGCGCGAGGCCCGGGGCAGTTTGCCCCCCCTGCACCCCCCTCGTGACGGCCCTGCAACAGCCTCCACATCTTCAGCCTCTTCTGAGGGTAGAATCTTCGGAAAGTTCCAAAGAATAATGCACCCGTACCCTACGAAGACTTATTTTAAAAATCTAATAAAGGAAGTTATTCCTCCACCCAGTTCAACTCAACTGGTTCCTCCTGTTCCTGTACATCCCTGTGCTCCAGCAAATACTGCACAATCAGGCTCGTCCAGCAACACAGTCTCTGCCACTCAGGTGTCTGAATTACACAGAATTACTTTTCTTTAGCCTGGATATTGCTCACAACACCCTCCCGATAGCTACTGATTCTGCGAAAGCTCTGCCTGCGCACACTCAAGTGGACACAGAAAACGACGACAATGAGAGCGAAGAAGAGATTGCCTTGTCTACAAGGGCTTTGCATAACAGGATGGCTGGGGTTCAAGACCTCCGTGAGTTTTCCTGTTTCAGAAAAGTCGGATGGGGAGCCAGGTGTTTTATCAGGCGTTCTGTCAATTAATAAACCTGAAAAAACAGGAATTCCCTTGCAAAAGGATGTGCTGTCTGAGGCCAAGATTCTTTGGAAAACTCTGCATTCTTTGCCTAGATACATAGGGCCTCATTACATGGTAGGCGGTAGGGATTTACCGGTACCGGTAAGGGCACCGGTACCGGTAAAACCCTACCGCCTTTCTACGAGTTCCCTTTGCGGGACCCGACTTTAACGGCTGGTTTTACCAGCCGTTAAAGTAGGGTGCCGCAAAGGGACCTCGGAGCTAATTACGGTACCGCAATTTGCGGTACCGTAATTAGCACCTTCCCCATTCCCATTATGCCCTATGGGGGCAAAAATGGGAATGGGGATGAGCCTTGGTGAATGGGGAATTACCGCCCACGCTCACCTTGGAGTAGGGCGGTAATTCCACCATCCACCAAGGCGGATACGGTAAAATACCGGCGGCAACCATGGCGCTATTAGCGCCATGGTTACCGCCTACCGTGTAATGAGGCCCATAGAGCTTTATTCAGAGGCTTCAAGCCTGTCGGTAGTTTCACAACCTCAGTCTTCAGTGGCGGCCTCTGCTACAATTTTTGCAAAAACTCCTCAAAATATGTCTTTTGGCACGCAGAGCTCTAATCCTCTCTCTAGGGAAGATAACTTGCTGGACACATATGGCAAAAAGTATTCCGCTAATGCGTCCCTTAATTTAAGGCAGGCAAACTCACATGTGCTCTTGTCAGCTGCTAACCATAGGTTATCGTTGGAAATCGTCTACTTTCACCAATACCTACCTCAAGAGAGAATTGTGCCATTCAATTCTGGTTTACTTCAGGCCAAATTGATTGCTCAAGATTTGCAAGAATCGGCAGCCTGACGCATTGATACAGCCGCCAGAGCCATCAGCATTGGCGTAGATCTGAGGCGAATAGCGTGGGCCAGAGGTACACACTTTCACAAGGACTACAGGCAATGACTTATTCCATTCATCCACGGATGACGAGCTGAATAGGAAAAGAAACGTTCACCCTAACTTCAAAACAACTTACAGTACTCAAACAATGTGTCATGGGTGCCCCTCTATGAGAACGAACACAGCAAAAATGGCCTTTTCTATGGGATGGTACCCACTCTAGAGTCCACAGCCACATTTTAGCTCACTGTACCTTTCACAGATGTCATGTTATGTTAAAGGTACTTATACAGCGCACCGTCACCAACGGAATTGGTCCCCAGGCGCTCTCCATTTGTATATCAGTCTTTGTCCCGCCCACATGGGCAGTCCAGCACCGAAATACTATGGCAAATCCCTTCTGAACAAGAGTACCAACAGCAACCCCATACACGTGTTTCAGCCTTGTTGGGCATCATCAGTGAGGTGGAGCTGTGCCTCTCTGAACACAGTGAGCAAGGAGTCCACGTCTGGAGGACCCTAGGACACGTAGGGTGACTAAACCTAAGGCCCTTGAAAAAATCAAAAAATTAGTCTTGGATGCCCCTCTATGAGAACGAACATGGCTAAAATGGCCTGTTATATGGGATGGTACCCACTCTAGATTCCGCAGCCACATTTTAGCTCACTGTACCTTTCACAGATGGGAAATATCCATTTTCATATTAGTCTTTGCCCCGCCCACATGGGGCAGTCCAGCACCGAAATGCTATAGCAATTCCCTTCTGAACAAGAGTACCAACAGCAACCCCATACACGTGTTTCAGTCTTGTTGGGCATCATCAGTGAGGTGGAGCTGTGCCTCTCTGACCTGAGTAAGAAAATGTATTGTTTTGTACCCTAGTTTTACCATTCTTTCCAGTGGTCCCTAATCCTGCTATTTATGTGTGCATTCTACCTTCAGCTACTTGCTTCAATGTTGTAGATGTTTCTCTATCCCAGTGCACATAGATAAGCAATATGTATTCACATTGTCATGCAATGGGTTACAACATATCTGGACAAGACTTCCACGGGTGGTACACTGAGAACCTCACCCGTTTCCTTGTAATGGACTAACACAGATTTTTCTAAACATTCTAAATCCTTTTTCAAAAGCTGTGTACAGGATTACTATTTTATGAAGCTTGTAAACCCGATACACTGCGGGTTTTAACTACATTAGCTCATAGACATTGTTGTTATGTTAAGAAAAAGTACATTATCTAGGGCAGGACATGCCCTAGAATTTCACAGAAGTGCATTTCCCTGGCTATGGCAGATATTGACGCCTTTGTATCCCGAGTAATGGATTGTTGGTCGAACATTCACAGGAACCAACGCAGTAAGACTCCAGAATAACGACCATTGTCATCAGAAACTGAACATGCATTCGCCACAGTATAAATAATGCTCTATACGCAGAACAGGTTTTTATCGCCAATTCTCACTCAAAAACATGTTGAAAAACACTGCCCACTTCCATATTATAGCTCAACACTTGACAAAGTGGCTGCGGGTCTTTTCACGCGTCTCAGTTCTGCTGCAGCAGTTCCACGTGCTGTACAACAGTTAAACAGTGTTGTTTGAAGTCCCTTGCTTCAGGTTGAAGTGGCACAAGCTATAATAGCACTGTTATTGAAAACAAGCACACCACTGTTCACTTTCTTGCTTTAACAACACTTTTCACTTTCTTGCCTTAAATAAACATGAAATATTGTTGAATGTGTGTCTCATGCATGGCGTGTTGCCCTGTTATACTCCTGCATCTGTATTACCTAGACCAATTGATGGGGAGTCCAACAACTGCTTAGCCATTATTGCTGATCTGGCACAACCAAGACAGGACCTCCTTGATACACGCTTACATAATGCTCATTTCATTGTGTTGATGGGCCTGGTTTCCGTGTTAAAGGGAAATTAGTTGTGGGGTATGCAGTCTCTTTCCGACAATTACCTATGTATTCTCTGGCCAGGTTGCTGAATAGCTATGACCAAGGCATGCATATTAGCTGATCAGTAGTGTGGCCCATGATTTTAATCAGCTCTGGAAGCAGCGAGGTTTCTAGATATCACGGTTTTGTCAAATGAAAAATAATTCTTACGTTTCCGCTGTATCATTATGTTACCAAAACACATCACAGTTGTTAAGTGTGCAGCTCACTAATGCCTTTGTGACGAAGCATTACAAAGAAACCCTTTCACAGATGCTGCTACAGAGGTGGTTTGTTTCCAAGTCTCAGGCTGAATTTATATTTATATTGAGACTGACAAGACAACTCAGGCACATACCCCCACCTTAGCACTGCATAAGCAAGCTATTATACATGATGCTGCTCCCGAATCAGAGAAAAGATCTTGGTCTCATGTGGGATATCGCCTGGGATATCGCCTGCACCTTGATAAGGTTTGGCGGGATATAAATAGCTTCCTCTTTGCGCCAAAAGATACTGTTGTCCTACGTGATTTATATTTGTAATGGACTGGTCCATGTAGGATAAGGGGATAGCAGTGTTTAGCTCAACCAGGACTGGCATACACCAGATTGTTGCTCAATTGCTCAAATATATTGTATAAAGTATTTTCTTTGCAGCAGCGAAATGTAGGCAAGACAGTGAAAGCACCTCTATGGACACAGCCTTGCTCCTGGGAACCATTTTTCTATGTTCAGGACGGTTTTATATGAATGCCAAATGAAGTGAGTACCAGTCCTTACTGGTCCTTGTGCACCTTTTCGGGATGGGTTTTGGATGCAATGGACCTCATTACACGGTAGGCGGTAAACCATGGCGCTACTAGCGCCATGGTTCATGCCGGTAATTTACCGGTACCGCCTTGGAGGAAAGGGGAATTACCGCCCTATTCCAAGGTTGGCGGGGCGGTAATTCCTCCTTCCTCCATTGCCCTTCCCCATTCCAATTTTTGCCCCATAGGGCATAATGGGAATGGGGAAGGCGCTAATTACGGTACCGCAAATTGCGGTACCGTAATTAGCTCCCTGGTCCCTTTGCGGGTTGGATTTTTAACACCTGCAAAAAGCAGGCGTTAAATTCCCCAACCCGCAAAGGGACCTCGTATTAAGGCAGTAAGGATTTACCAGTACTGGTAAAATACCCTTATCGCCTACCGTGTAATGAGGCCCAATGATTTTACTTATGGAATATGTCTATATTTCTAACGTTTTATTCTTTTTATGGATATATATTCCTGATCAACCTCCTCCTACACCCCAAATACCACAAATTACTGCCTACACTGAAACACTGCCATAAAAATGCTAGTGGCACCGTGAACACTGCGCCTGTAATGTCGGCACCGTGGACCAGGCATTAACAGTGCCATTTGAGCAGCAACAGGCCCCAAGTGTCCAAAACCACCACAGGTGCACACCACTGACCACTGTGAATGCAGAAAAGGACCACACCAAACACCCCACCCATCCCAACCATGCTGGCAAACAGGACACAGGAGTACAAAATTAGCCCAGCTGCACACCATTGACCACTGTGAATGTACAAAAGGACCACACCCACACCCAACCCATCTCCCAACACAAGCATGCTGGCAGTCGCTGTAGCAGCATTGGGCTGGGGAACCTGCAAGGAGGTATTGAGAATGAAGCAGCTGAGAGGCAGAGGAGGTGGTGTATGCGCAGGAGGCGATGGAGGAACCAGTTGGCCATGCCTAACATCAAAGTCCAGCAGGTAGCACCCCACAGGCAGCCCACATTAACCTGCATCAGTGCATCACCCTGGAACCTGACGCCAGGCCACATCCACACCTTGTACCGGCTTTACAGGGAGACCATAACATCAATAGTCCCCCTCATTCATGACGACATCAGCAACCGGATATATATACAGACTGCAATCCCCCCTTACTGAAGGTAGTGTCCCAGTTCCCACCTCATCTGCATCGACTCCCTCAATACCCTCCAATGCAGCACACTGCTGCACTTCTCCTCCCAGGGCAGCGGATTAATGGGTGAGGGATGTCCATAGCCTGTAGCTGTGCAGCTCCTGCGGTGAGCAGCTAGTAGGTTGCACACCCTCAGGTACAGGTTGTCCCACAGGTCTTTAAAACTGTGTGCTGTCACCCCCACAGCAGTCACCTTTCAGGCAGCTTCCACCCAGATTGCCTTCCCCCGGAGCTGTGTGCTGCGGGAAAAGTTCCCTGGCATTGTCAACAATGTGGTCGACCATCATGTTCAGCTCGGCCTCACAGAAGCGTGGCTTTCGCTGGCAGGTTTGGGGAATCCTGGATGATATGTCACTAGATAGGTTGTGGCTGTCAGAAACGCTGGATGGTTTCAGGTCCAGGGAGATTGCAGTGGATTGTGATTTTTGTTAATGTCCACCGGGCGCTTTCCGGTTCCGGCAATCACGTTATTTCCAGATCTGGTGTTTCCGTGGCCATGGTTCCGCTATGTCCGGCATGCACGCGGCAGAGGTGGATGCACCGCCAACATTGGTGGCGGTACATCCGTCTCCACCGGTGTTATTGGGATGGCAGTGGCACCGGTTCCACAGATAGGGGAGGTGCGTGGCCCACAAGGTGGAATCCTACCTTGTTTCCGGCGCCCCTGGTTGGCGGAACCGGTGCCACCGCCATCACGGTAACACCAGATTTTTTGCGACACACTGGGAATGAGGTCCACTGTTTTTAATCTGAATCGTCTTTAAATTTAAATAATAAATAAAGACATTAAAGGTGGCCCCCCAACTTTAAGTTATGGGGGAGTCAGCCACAATATTTTGCATGAACACAGGCAGCTTGTGTACAGGAAAGAAACCCAACCAGCCTGCCTTTAACTACACACAACCATCAATCTATAAAACCACATTTGAATAACTATTCTAGACAAATCAATAAAACTTCTCCAATATAAACATATAAATTGACATTGGTTCTCGGATTCAAAAGACAAAACTAGTCTTAGAATACATTTTAAAATAATACAATTAACTTAGATTTCTCTGAAACCATCGACAAGTGTTTGTATCGAGTAAGACTGAGATTCTCCTCATCTGCACACCCAATCCCTTCTTTCCTGTCACTTTCTGGTCGGCCTCTCTTGGCCCTCTTCCTGCTCTCACCTGTGAGGCTAAAAACCTCGGGGTCATCTTCGACTCCACACTCTCCTTCTCTCCACACATCTCTGATGTCTCTAAGAAGTCACACTACCAGCTGCACCTCCTGAGAGGTATTCTTTCTTTCCTCTACTTCCCCCAGAAGCTCACTGTCTCCAGAGCGCTGGTTCTCACTAGACTGGACTATTGCAACAGCCTCTTCCAGAACAGGACTGCATCACTTGTCCTTGGCCTCAAGCCCAGGGATCGTATCTCTCCAGGACTGGAATCTCTGCACTGTCTCCCAGTGGTTGCGAGTATTAAGTTCAAAACCCTCGGCATTGTTCACAAGGCCTTCTTGGTTCTGGGGCCTCAATACCTACAACTCTCTCTTCCTAAATATATTCCTTCTCGAGTTCTTCGCTCATCCGCCTCCAACTTCCTCCGGGTCAGTCGCTTATCCAAGCAATGAGTTGGTGGTAGATCTCTTTCTTTGGCTAGGGCCCCCCTCTGGAACAGCCTCCCTGAAACCTGAGGAGATCCATCTCCGTTTCCGGAAGCACCTCAAAACCTTCCTCTTTGCTTGTGCCTTCTCTCCTCCTCTCCCCTGCTGAACTCCTGGTTGAAACTGTACTGATTACCTGCTAACTCTCTGTTCTCTAGCCCAGGTTCCCCACCAGTTACACACCCGCACTTAGGGACTGTTCTCTATATCCCTACAGTCCCCCACCTGCACTTGACACCTGATGTCTGCACTTACCCTTGCACTTGCCACCAGCTGGCCCTACTTCTCTCAGTTATTGTTCTTTACCCATGTACTGCTCTGTCTCAACCCCCCTCCCACTCCTCACTTTTCCTCTTCCCCCTTCCCCTGCACGTGTGCGATCTGAATGCCACCTGGCCTAGTATGATCGTTTCTCTGTCTTCCCTCTCCCTTGACGCGTCGCGCCTTGAAAACTTGTGTATTGGTGCGTTATAAATGCCATGTCATATCATATCATATCATATCAACAGAGAACAATTGTGGCTTTCCTTTTCTAGAGCTTATTCAACATTGGTTTCTAGCTTGTACATAAAATAATGTTTGGTAGGGTTGACTTTGGTACACCTATTCCAAAGGCTTGGGTTAAGGGTAGAAGCTTTTATTTTGAAGAGCAAAATACTTAGATGCTTTAAAGGGTCTCACAAGCATGGTATTATTCATTTGAAATGTAAAGGGAATCAGCAAGGAAACTATCAAGCATTAGAAGCCCACTTAAGGCAGAATCCTATTTGTGCCCGATATTGTTTGAAAACATTTTGTTGGTTAGTTCAATTGATATATTTTCTTGGGAATGAAGGAGTGAAATTAACCTGACTATTTCACTTTCAGAGGAAAAATATTTGGGATTTTACTTTTGTGTAAAGTATTTTCTTTGGCAAATCTTTAGATGTCGTCACTTTTCCCGAGGGGGTGCCCCTTTCCATGAGGCCAAGGAAGTGAGGCCACTACCCAATAGTCCCCCTTTGGGTTGTACTCAGCTGGATGATATCATGGGGAGAGACTCCCTGTTTAGGGCCAAGGGCGACCATCTAGGGAGAATGTGGTACAACACACCTCCCTATAGTACAGATCCCAATACATTACCCAACACTTGGATGTATCTATGCAAATCTGAAGATGTAACCACTACTGATATTAGACTCGGGTATTATTGCAGTGCCTGGAAGACTGACGTACTGGGATGAGGTGGCTCACAAGAAGCGTGAAGAATACCACAGAGCCATTAACAACAAAGACTGACATTACGCAATGGTGGGACAAGCCCTATAATAAGGAAACTGAAGAAGGCCTTAGCGTCTTATACCGTGGATGTCAGGAACCTGCGCCAGCTACCCAGAGATTTGAACTGGGGCGAAGGAGAGAGGATGAGACATCACTGAAGCAGCAGAAGAGCCACCAGGAGGCCAACTCCTACTGGAATTGCTTAAGGAGTGGCAGTCCCACACCTGTGGTGAAGTGGACTATTGTGTCCAGCCAAGTGCTGTTCCTGAGAAGGGAGGAAGAGAGAGAGACGTCGCTGAAACAGCAGAGTTGCCAGCAGGAGCCCTACTCGTACCAGGATTGCCGAAGGGGTGGCAGTTTCATACCTGCGAGGAAGTAGACCATCAGGTCTGGTGGCGGTAACAAAACTGTTCAAAGTCGGAGAGCCTCGAGGAGCTGCTGGAGAAGGCCGGTCGAAACAGAAGAGGGCCAGAGAGGCTGACGGGTAGAAGTACGAACCCTGAAAGAGTCAGTGACGCATCCCATTTAGAAAGCAGATAACGAGGAACACGGGAGACCTGCCGGTGTGGAGTGCAGAGCCAGGCATAGCCTCTGGGATAAACTACGTTGTCCCAGTGGGAACAGAGATACCACTGACCACCAGAGAAGTCTCTGAGACCTGCACAGAAACCAAGAGAGAGTATCCCTTATGCTGGAGTTCAAGAAAAGTCACTGACCACCAGGGGAGGGTTGAGAACCTAAGAATAGAAACATAATGCAAGTCATCTTCATGGCAGTACCTGGCAGGAAAGCAGCCCAGGTCTGACAAATGGAAGTAGTAGAACAATGCCGGTCTGAGATCTGCACCCAGATCAATATAAGTCATCATCTTCGGGGCAATATTTAGCAGGAGAGTGAACCAGGTCTGCCAGAACAAACCAGTAGAGGGTTGAATTGTGAAACTAAATATACAAGAAGCCAGGGGAAGGGAGTCATTCCCCCTTGTGTTGTGAACTGTGAGATAAGCCTTAGAAAGACCAGAGGAAGAGAGTCATTCCCCCTGGTTTTGTGAACTGTGAGATGAGCCTGAGAATGACCAGGGGAAGGGAGTAATTCCCCCTGCTGGTGTGAACTGTGAAGTAATAACAGATAGACTGTGAGCAGGCTGGATTTTTCCTCCAATCACGAGTCGACGATAATTGTTAAGACTATTCTAGATTTATGTTAAAAAACAAGGAACCCACATTACTGACCAGCATATATGTTCAAAATATAGATTCTAATTTAGCATTGAAGACTCTACCCTATTCTGCTTAGACCACACAGTATATCGCGTCAAAAGTAAACATTGTGACGTCACGACGTTGACACGCATTGACGTCATCACGCTATATAAACATCAGAACAGCCATTTTTGTTCAGTTGCCGTGCGTATGATTTTCAACATACGATACATGCATAAAGACGTCCCTCTTTGAGGTAAGCTTAATTAGAACTTTACACTCACCACATAGAATTATCTTATAGGATTTCGGTAATTGATAAATATAGCCCCTGATAAACCTCTTTCCGCTTTACAGGGCCCACGTTGTCATTTGATCGCGTCTCCAAGATCCACTACAGGAGTATAGAGCTTTAACAAAGCGGGAAATTACCCAAAATCCCGACTACGACCTGCTGATCAGGTAAACATCTATACCCTCTCTCTAATGGACATGTTTGAGAATGCAAACATGGTTGCAGTTATTTTATATCTTTACTTCTTAAAATGATAGGGACTCACAACCCCCTTTTTGCATATTTTTTTAAATTTCTTTTAGGATTGACAAAGATATACCGATCAAGATGGAATTGGTATCTCCAATTGAGACCACACTAAGAAACGAACAGGTGATTATATATTAAGAAAAATCCAGTCATGACAGACAGGGACTATGATGTATTATTATGATTTAAATAACAATAACCTTTCTACTGTTAATACAGATAAATTGAAGAAAAACACGTTTAGTAGACATCTTCTGAAGAAGGGGTTCTATTCGCCCCGAAACGCGTAAAGTATACAGTACTTTGAAAACTTGGACTCTGCCTACTAAGACACATTGGATTGGGAGTTCAAATCAAGTACAAATTGTCTACTATAGGTCATTTGAACTATAAATGTTAATATTCAGTTGTCTGGACTATGAAAAATAGTTACTGTGAATGCTATGTATTGTAAAAATCAGTTTACTTTAGGTTTTATATGTTGATTATAAACTGTGACAAATTGCACGTTGAATTATCATTTGCCTAAACCAACCCCATGAGGGGCACACAATCCATGGATGACGATATCATCCCTTTATAAAGATTTATTTTTGAAATCACTCAAGAGAATTTGGTTGTATTTTCAACTACAAGGGTGTGCAGGGGACGGGAGTGTTCCACAAAGATTGTGGACACCTGCTGTTTTTACATAATTTGGTACAACCCAGTGTCAAGGTTGATATTCTCCCCCGCACCCCACTAAGCATCGTAATACTCTCACCTCACTTAAATTAGAAGGTGTGCACTAGGCAAACTTGTTTGAACTGTGAAGTAAGCCTGAGAAAGGCCAAGGCAAGGGAGACATTATCTTTGGTGTTGTGAACTGTGAAGTAAGCCTGAGCAAGGCCAGGGGAAGGGAATCATTCCCCCTGGTGTTGCAAACTGTGAGAACAAAGCCAAAGAAGGTTGGGAGAAGGGAGTCATTCTCCAGGTAGTTGAGTTAGCAAGGAGGATCAAACCAGTGATCCAAGGGAAGGGAGTCATTTCTCCTGGAGTAAAGAAACAGTGAACATTTTGAGATAGAGCGTTAAAGGATCGGAAATCTTTTGTGTTAATGTTAAAGAATATTTGTACCCTGCACTATCACCACCGGAGTGGTCCCCTGGTGCTCTCGTTTTGTGAAGTATCAGAACCAGGGGAAGGGAGTCATTCCCCTTGGTGAGGAACTTGCAACCGCAACTGTGCCATCGAGTCCAGGAGGAGGGAGTCATTCTCCTGGACCAATAACATTGGTGCAACCTTTTAGTTCAGTTATAAGTGTAAAAAGATAGAGATAGGGACGTTTTGACACAGCATGGTGGACTATTTAAGTTGCGAAGACTTCTCGACTGACTGATTAGCACTTTAGTTGAGGCAGGGAAAACCCACATAGATATAGGGAAAGATAGGTTTTCTCTTTATTTTTATACTGAAGGAAAGTCTATAGCAATTACTATGCCACCTGTGTGTCAGTCTCCTCCTTCTGCACCCTTACATTATACAGATCAAGAAGTTAATCCCTGAAAATCTGTGAGTTATGTGCACCATACTCAAAAACCCAGATATATTTTGCTCCTGTGAAAACTCAGGAAATTAACCATTGCTTACTGTCGGAGACAAATGTGGCCGGCACAATTTTGGGTTCTAGGAAACCATTTTAAATCTACTTCACCAAAGTTTGATTTATCATCCTAGTGCCCCTTTAGTGACCGATTGCAAACACCATTCCCCCAGAATATGTCCAAATTCTAGCTGGGATTTCATTATTTTTTGGCACCTTTATCAAATTCTCTGGGGTTATTGTATTCACTTTTGGTTTGTCTTTGGGCCTCATTATGAGGTTGGAAGTAGCCATGCCGTTTATACCGGCATGGCTACCCCCAAACTCGGGTCCGGCTCCGGGTCCCGCGAAAGGGGAATTACCAGGCCATCCCGACCTCGGCAGTCCCAGTAATTCCCCTTGCGCGGGACCCGGAGCCATACGTCCGCATTCCCATTTGAGCCCCCATAGGGCTCAAAGGGAATGGGGAGGATGGTAGCAGTGGTACCGTTCATAACGGTACCATTGCTACCATCCAGTTCTGCTTGCGGGTGCCGCTCTGCACGCTTGGTCTGACCAGGCGTGCAGAGCGGCACCCGAAAGCAGAACTTGTAATGTGGTGGCATGGTAACAACGGTGCCGGTAGCACTACCGGCGCCGTTGTTGCCTTACCACCAAAATTGTAATGAGGCCCTTCAATCTGGTTCTGTTTTAACATCTAATACTACCATGCAAATGTTAGAATAACAGTGATTAAGTGCCATACAAAATAACTTTCTGGTTGGGACAAAACTTTGTGTGAGTATTCTGTTTTGGGAAAGGCTTGTCCATTCAGCTCACTCTTGAAGAGGCCTTTTTAAATAGGATTTCCATCAGCTACATCCAGGTGGAACCCCAAAAAGCTTTCCTGTCGTGCAGGCTCTTTTCCTTTGCTGTTTTTCCGAAAACCCTCCCTCTCTACCTATGTTTTTAATTTTAAGTACCCAACCCACTTCACCCATGTAGCATAGTTTGAGAGTCATTTTGGATTGGACAGTTCCTGTGATGGCTTCCCTTCAATTACACCCATTAGAATCATCCTCCTCTTTGCTTTGATTGACCCAAAGTATTTAAATATAACAAAACGGGATGTATTTGGCTGTGAATTAGCCCTCACCTTGGTAATAATGATCAAAATTAACTGAAATATACATTTCCCTTATTTATTAATAATTAAAGTTGCACAAAAAAATCTGCATTTAGAGAGATGTTTCCAGGCTTATGAGAAGGTGATCGCTTTACCTCTGACTGGCGGAAGCTGCGTGGCTCAAAGAGGTAGGGTTTGTCTCGGAAGGAGGCCAGTCTGACACCCCACTGGTATAATAAGGGGTGACCAGAAAGGCCTTTCTCCAGTACAGATCCAAACAAAGGGGGACATCCTCTGGGGAATAAAAACCCCTGGGTACTTGCCAAGATGACATGAACAATCCTAGCAGAGGGTCCAAGGCAGGTAACTGAGCCAGTCCAGAACAGAGCTCAGCCAAGCAACTCAAGCAGCTGAAGAAGACAGGATGTAGAGATTCCCGTAAGGCTGAGAGACAGGCAAGAGAGATCAAACAACAGGGGAAACCAGAAGGTATGAACTAGCACCACAGCAACTTACTGGTAGGATATGATATGGTGTTAGGAAAGCTTCCTCTTTACTGCACGTTTCCTTCTATTTCTATGGACCCCCAAACCTGTTGCTTTTATTTTTGAATCTGACCTGTTTTTTTTACAGTGCAAGGAAGGCTTAAGCTTCACTACACTGGCTTTTGTGCTCATCTCTTATGGGGAAACTAACATGTCCTTCAGGTTGTCAGTACTGGGAAACATTGTTTCCCTTAGTTTAGTTACTTTGTAACTACTTTTACAATGCAGTACAATGGAGTACACTTTTTTGTTTTACCCTAGACTTACACTCAGATGATTTTGGTTACTCTAGGTGTGCTAAATGGACAGGCTGGTGGCAGCAGTTACTTTTTCCTACTTTTTGGGACTTTTCATTTTAGCCTTACCGCGTTTTGCTACTAACTGTGGCTAGTGGCCAAACATGGCCATAACATGAGATTTTTCGCTTGTTCTTTGGCCATCTTGTCTTTCAGCCTTCTTCCTGACCTGTGAGGCCAAGAAAATCCTTATATGGTATTCAAGTGCCAGTGAAAGCAGAGACTTTTGGTGGGCGACTGGAGGGCTATGTGTGTTTGCTGCCAGGAGGTGGACTGGGACTGTCTGGCTCCCAAACCACATGCTAGTGGTGCCAGTGTGTCTGGGTGGAATGAGTTTTGCCGCCAGTGGTCCTGATTTGACCACAGCTGAGTTGTATGTATGTGGGGCAGATCTGTCATCGGCTAGTGGTGCTGATGCTCTTACCTGGCTTTTCGGATAAGAAGAGTACCCCTGCACCCACTCTAGAGATATTCTGACAGAAACAGGTGCAAGACCCGTGATGAAACCAGAGACCCATCGGAAGAAGGCTTGGTGACCAACTTCTCCTGCTGTCCTGGGAGAACCCTGTCTTGAAGGTGATCTCCAGCAGTCCTGCAAAGGAGTTGCGATCCTTCGAGTGGAGGGAACATCCATTCTCGACATCAGCTCGGGGTCCTGCAAAGAAGAGCCTTCAGAAATGCCCCGAGACTGCCCTGTGACTGACCAGCTCTGACTTTGGGCTACTGTGCTGCCGACGTCACCGTTCCGAGTTTAGCCCTGGAACTTAGGGGATCCTCAGCTTGTGCTACAAGACTTACCTTTGCGGAACTTTGTCGTCTTAGTCTCAAGGGGACCCGAGATAGGAGGGAAAGTCTGACTGCAACAAGTGAATCCCTTTGCGCCGCCGTCCTGTGGTGAGTAATGCCCGACATTGCTTACCTGTGTCCATTCCTGTCTTGATAGGGGCCCTGCATCAGTTTTTCCTGCATTGTGAGAGTCTTTGCACCTGTATCAGACACTGACTGGTGAGCTGATTGAACCTGCAACCCCTGGGGATCAAGGGCTGCGGCTGACAGCGACCTTGGACCTTCTTCAACCGACCTGCCAAGTCTCATGAACAATTGGAGCACAGGGCGTGAGCTATAGCGATACTTACCTGCCCCTAAACTCCCCTTTAAAAGTTTACTAACTTTTGTAAAACTTTCCTAAAACTTTAGCTTTGCCATAGCTTGTTCACACAAGCACTTCAAAAGTTGTGAACACGTTTGTTAGCTAGTTTAACTCGTTCCCTGACACTTGGAACTGTTCACTGGACCCCATAGACCCTACATTTGTTTTTTCCAGCTTCACAAACTATGTGGAAACTTTGCTGCACATTTGGGCAGAAGGCCCCAGACAATTTAGGGTTGGACTTCTGAAGTTAGGGTTGATTCTCTGTGGACTTGTAGTACCTTTCTTTTCAGGTGTTTGATATGTATTTTGCCCTACACCAGTAATTGTATATATGTATCTAATGTTTTGTATTGTGTGATATTACCTGTTAGTAGTCATTTTTCACTGTGTGTTTTGGCCATAAGTAAAGAAGTATTTTTATACCTGATTGTCTAAGTGTAATATTTGACTGCTGAACTGTGTATACTCATTGTGGGCCCCTTACAAGCTCACCACCTCTTGAGACTTAGCCTAGACCACTCACCTAGCTACCTTGAACTGGTTTGGCTACAGCTCTCCAGAGTTGCCCCTGTCACAATATAGGTTGGTCTTCTATACATCTGCCCACTAGGCCAGAATATAAAAAATCAGTCCTAACATATGGCGCATTTACAAATGCGCCAGCGCACACATGTTTCTAGGTGCCACAAGACAAGGTAGGGAAGACATAGGGAGGACAAGACAAACGATCCTCCTAGGGCCTGTGTCATTCGGATCATGCAAGTGTGACAAAAGAAGTGCAAGGGTAAGGAGAAGGGGAAGTGTAAGTCAGAGGAAATGGGGGAGTGCAGCCAGGGCAGCATAGCTTGGAGTTAGTGCAGCCAGGGCAGCGTGGCTCTAGGAAAGGGCAGGAGGCAGTGGGGCTGTAAGGGTTACAGTTACAGGCCCAAGTGCGCTGTAGGTCAGGAGGCAGTGCAAAGGAAGACCAGTCTTGCAGGAGCATGGTCAGGCACACAAGTGTAAGGCTCGGGCCTGTCCAGAGCCTGTCCTGAGATCTGCCTGGGCCAGGCCCGGATCCCTCGACCCTTCGAGCCCCCACAGCCTGCTGCTACACACCCATACGGCGCTGCAGCACATCACGGACCTCAGTCACTTGTTCTGCATAATTGAGGACTTGGTAAGCCGTGCACTTCTGACAATCTTTTGAGTGCTACCCACTGCTCTCCATTGTCCAGAGTGCACACATCCCTCACTACCTGCTAACCTAAAACCCTTTCACCTGTGTTCACTTCACAACTGTGCAACCGACAGTGCACCGCCACATTGCGCACAAGGTCCTTCGGCACTAATCACATTACAAAGACTTCCAACCTTAACTTTTAAATCAGTGCCTCCAATCTCGCTTCCCGAGAAAGTCAATGTTACGCATTTATCAGTTATCTGTCTTCCTATACGGTTTTCCGATTCCCGACCTCTCTATCAGCTAACTGCTTCTCATTATAGAATTTATGTCCGGCTGACTACGTACAACTCTTAGAACTCCAGATCTATCCAAATACGCAGCGAATGCAACTTAGTACAACATAAACCTCTAAAGTTAGGAACTATACCTATGACTGTTGCTATGTACATCTTATACTTATGCTGCCCAGATATATCTTCCACTTTTTGCTCCACTTCTGCATTATTCTGTTGACTTTATTAGTATCCTGCACTGGCTTTGCCGGTACTGCTTTACACTGCATTTGCCTGACTTTCTTATATGCTTGCATGACTTTGGATTGTATGTACCTGTGCTATATGACGTGTAACCTGCTGTTTAGCCCTTTACTCACTTCTCATGTGCATGAATCGGTTAGTTCCGTATTGGCCTACGGATTCGAAATTTGCCTATGCCGAGACTGAACTGCCTAAGTACTTACCTGCCGGCAGAAGTTGGCATTGTATCTGCCTGCCAATTTAAAAAGGCCCCTGTCTGATTTGCCCATCACATACTTGCCTGTATAGGATGACACTGTATCAGTCTACTGCTCTAAATTTGTCTATGCATGCTGGTAAGGCTAACTTGTACTGCACCTGCCTAACTACCACCTCTGCTGATCTCCAATAGCTTACACTTGCCAACTACTGTATTTATATGCTTCTTGATTCACAATCAAGCCCCTGCTGCTGTCATTGATGCATGCACATACGTCAAATTGATTACTGTCTGTAACCCACTGCGCGCCAGATCGCATCGTGCCTAATCTAAATTCAGCCGGCGCCTCACTGAATTATAGCCTAGCCATGTTGAACTATGCCTGCGTGCACTTAGCCATGTGCTTAATCCAAATTTAGCCAGTGCCTCATTGCCCACAGCCTAGCCATGTTAAACTGTGCCTGTTTGCATTTAGTCATGCGCCCATTGTGCCCGTGCTGAATTGTGCCATAGCCCAGCCAAGTTGAACTGTGCCTATGTGCACTTAGTCATATCGCTAGGGCTTGGGTACTCGATCACCACTGCCTTACATAAGCCAATCTTCTTAAAAAGTGTCTCTCTCACTAAGCTTCAGCATGTTCACTAAAGTTAATAGCCAAATGATTTGCATTTCATTACTCATATCGAGTTTCACACTGTGTCTTGCTAGACGCCACACAGAGGCCCTTGGGGACTTACCTACCACGACACCCCCTGACCAGCCTAACAACACAACAACTAAACAGCATCTAGCTATGGACGACCATCCACACCGAACTCCGAGTAACCCTCGTACAATGGAATCTAGGAATACCCGTTTTAGAGCTAGACTAGCTAAAATATATGAGCCCCTTAGAAGCTCGCTAACCATTTCTATAGGAAAAAGGACACCTAAAACTCTGCCCGGCCCAATGCCCGCAAGTACCGAGTTAGTACATAACCGTCCACCTTTTTTTTAAGTATTTTATTGGCATTTATATTAGTACATAATAACCATCAAACGGTAACATAACAAACAAACAACAACTAATTAACTACCACAGTCTTCATAGCTCAACATATTTTTCTTAATTGTGGTGAGGGGGAGAGGGGCCGGTAGTCGGTGTACCCAAGGTCACGGGGGTTGGATTTCCGGGTTGTCCATTCTTGGGGGTAAACCCCAGGCAAGTCTCTGGTAGGGGTGAGAGCTCAGGGGGGTTTGTGATCCGAAGCGTATTGGATGTCGCGCAACAGGGCCTTCCATGATTCTAGGCTGTCATTCGAGTCATCATCGTTTGAGTTGATTCCATCCTGCCAGGCTCTGGTCTCTGCCTCTGTCCACTTTTCCAGGTCCTTAAACCAACGTCCATGCCTCGGGCCCCCTGGTGATTTCCATGCCATAGCTATGGACCTTTTTGCGAGGATGCAGGCTAGGTCCATTAGTTTGACCAGGTGTTTGTATTTGCTGAGTCTGGGATGGGCTCCCAGTAAGCATTCCTTTGGGTTCCATTCATATCTTGTGAGTCCCGCTTTGGTGCAAGTGCTTTCTACCATGGACCAGAATTTCGCCGTTTTGGTGCAGGTCCAGAACATGTGGATCATGTCCGCTTTATCATTTCCGCACCAGGGGCAGTTCGGTGATGTTTGTTTGTTAAAGGTAGCAACTCTTAGTGGGGTCATGTATGTTCTGTATAGCACATTCAGTTGAACTTGTTTGAATCTAATGTTCCTCGACACCTCTTTGGGGTATAGTAGTATTCGCTCTCATTCACTGTCAGTTAGTGTGATCCCTAATTCGGTTTCCCATTTTTGTCTCAGGGATGCGCTTTTTGGATTGGGTCTATCATGTCGCAGGAGCCCCACTTCAGCTGACGGGTCATCGGAGAGCCATTTCGTCACGTGGCTGAGCTGTGCAGCTAGATAGTACCTTTGCAGATCGAGTAGTTGTATCCCTCCTTCCTTGTACGGGAGCGTAAGTGTAGGTAAAGAGAGCTTGTGTCTGGATGACCCCCATATGAAGTCCTTGATTAGAGAGTCCAGTTTCTTCAAGAAGGGAGGTCTGATGTAGAAGCAGACATTCGTGAAGTGATATAAGAAACGGGGGAGAACAATCATCTTGATTATTGCCGCTCTGCCCATTACTGCCAGTGGTAGCTTCGACCAAGAGTTCATGGATTTGCGGAGGGCACCTTCTGCTTTTTCAGTGTTGTGTTCATGCGTGAGCACAGGAGTATGACACACTTCGACTCCCAGTTACTTAAACTTCTCTAATTGCCATTGTATCTCGACGTCTGGAAGGTCGGACTTATCCAGACCCCTGAGTCTGGCCATTGGGAACGCACACGACTTTAGCTTGCTAAATGTTATCCCAGAGTATCGGGCATAGTTGTCTAGGATGTCCAACGCGACTTGTGCATTGCGCTGAGGGTTATTCAAATACAAGAGGACGTCGTCTGCATACATGGATATTATGGCATGGTCACTACCCAGCTCAATGCCCGCGTCGAAGTGTTGTTTCCTGAAATAGGCAGCCACTGGCTCCAGGCCCAGTATGTATAACATCGGGGACAGCGGGCATCCCTGCCTCGTGCCCCGCTGTATCGCCCAGGCTTCGGACACCATCCCTCCAGTCTTCACTCTCGCTGCTGGTGTATTATACAGTACCTCGACCCATTTTACAAAGCCCTCGCCAAAGCCAAATTCCCTTAGTACTTTGATCAGCCACTCCCAGTAGATGGAATCGAAGGCTTTTATAGCGTCTAGCAATAGCACTGCTAGGTCCTCATCTCGATCGTAGGTCTCTGCCATGATGTGTTGGAGCCTCCTCAGGTTTGCGGTAGTATTGCGTCCTGGAATGAAACCATTCTGGTCCTCGTGAATCAGGGTTCCTACCACCCTTGCCAGCCTCTTAGCCAGTATTGTGGTCAGGATCTTGCAGTCATAGTTTAGCATGGCGATTGGGCGGTATGATTCACAGTTGTCGACAGGTTTGTTGGGTTTAAGTATAGGGATGATAATTGTTTCTTTCATGGAGTTGGGTAGGATTCCGTTTTCGTATGCCTCCATATACACCTTGTGGTGTATCGGGGCGAGGGTCGCTTCATACGCTTTATAGAATTCTGGCGGAAGCCCGTCACTCCCGGGGGTCTTGCAGGTGGATAGCGATCTAATCACCTCTGTCACGTCTTCTGGAGTGATTTCCGCATCCAGTAGCTCACTTTGGGCCTCCGTCAGTCTTGGGAGCTCAATCTCAGCTAGTGTAGCCCTTATATCCTCCACTGGTATTTTGGTGTCGTGGGCATACAGTTTGGAGTAGAAGGCCGCAAACGCAGAGTTAATATCTTGTTGTGTCCTGTGGGTTGTCCCCCTTTGTCAGTTATTTCAGTTAGGAGGTGTCTTGGGAACTCGCGTTTGCACAGCCAGGCCAACATTCTACCAGGTTTATCTGCTTCTTTGTGTGCTCTGGCTATGTAGATCGTGTAGTCGAATTTAGACAGCCTATTCCATGCCAGAAGGCATTCTTCCCGGGTGCCCTTCAGTTCTGTTTCAGCGTCCGGCATGATGTCAATTTCGAATTCCAGGTGTGTAATCTTATTCTCCAGATCCTCCAGTTCCAACTTCAGATTCTTGCGGATGCCACCAGCTCCGGATATGACTTCTCCCCGTGTCACAACCTTCATGGCCTCCCATAGTGTGCTCCAACTTGACACTGAGCCTGTGTTAATGTCTAGATATTACTCAAGTTTAGCAGCAAGTTCCTCCTTAAATGCGTGGTCTGTGAGTGCTGCCGGTGGCATTCTCCATAGCGGAGTTATCGGATATGGTTCTGCCTAGATACAATGTGGAGTCTACTTGTTGAGCCAGCTCACGATCTATGAACAAATAGTCTATCCTCGTATGGACCTTGTGCAGGGCCGAGTAATAAGAATAGCACCTTTCGGTGCGATGTTGTTCCCTCCAGATGTCAACTAGGTCGAGCTGCTCTTTTGTGGTGTTTAGCACGTTAGATGCAGGGTTATTTAACAGACGGGGGGGTCTGATCTGTCCATAGCTCCGTTCCTGATGCAATTGAAGTCGCCACCCCATTTGAAGGCACTCTCTCTGCGAAGAATCATTTTAGCACTGAGCATTTCGAGGTGTGAGGGTATTGCGTGTTGTGGACAGTATGAGTTCACCAGGCACACTGGCATGGATTCGATAGTTCCCCATAGTATTAGATATCTGCCCTCTTTGTCGGCTTCATAGTCCAGTAGCTGGAAGGGCACAGTCGGGTTCACCCACCTACTCCTCTAGCAAATTTGGAGTATGGCGCCACTCTTCCGATCCCACCCCATCTTTCGGATAATTTAGCTGTGGATTCTTCCGTGAGGTGGGTCTCTTGAAGCATCACTATCGATACCTTTTTCCTGCGCAGGTAAGAGTGGATCCGATTCCTTCTCAGGTACGTGCCCATACCCCTCACATTCCACTTCATCACCTTAAGTTGGAGTGCCATTGAGTTGGTGTCTAGGTTTCATCTTTCCGGTCGCCCCAGATTTCACGGGGCGGCCCTTTCTCCAGGTGGTGAGGCTCTCCCCCTGGGTTCTGGCGTTTTCTCATCCTCGGCCCCCAAGGACCTTCGGTCTCGTGCTTCCTCTCTCTTAATATTTCGAGGACTGTGGTGTGAACAAAACGATTAACAAAACTGGAACTGGTGCGCCCAGAAACAACAAGTTCCTGCTGGTGCTCAGGCGCTCTCATACCATCAGGACCCATCCGGGTGTCAGGCACGAGGGAGGTCGGTAAGGCAACTGGCCTGTCCTGAACTGTGCGTGGGGGTAGGGCTCTGTGCCTGGCGTGGGCCGAGCGAGGGCCGCATCTACATAGCTAACTGTTGGGTGATTTTACTTTCTCTTTGGTCATTTGCCTTGCATCTGAGTTAGCTTAATGAGTCATGAATTCGTCCATGCCTCAAGCGCAGGGGATTCTTCAGTTTTCCGTGGGTTGAGGATCCTTATCTGCGGCTAGATTGTTCTCTTCCAGCCACATGTTTGCAGCTGCTGGGGATTCCAGGAAGATCGTCCTCCCCTTGTGGATCACTTTCAGTCTGGAGGGGTATAACAGCATGTACTTCAGGTTCAGTTGCCTGAGCCGGGCTTTAATCGGCACAAATGAATTCCTCTCCCGTTGGACCTTCGGGGTGTAATCGGGGTAGATTGTGATCCTGGAGCTCCGACGTTCAATGGGGCCCTCCTCTCTGGAGTGCCGGAGGATGGTCTCTCTATCCTGGAAGTTGAGTACTTTAGCGATTATAGGGCGAGGATGTGAGCCCGGCGGGGGTCTCTTCTGAAGTGATCTATCGGCCCTTTCAATCGAGAATCCTTGCGTTAGTCTTCCAGCGCCCACCTCCTGTTGTATCAGGGATTCTATATGGGCTGTCGGATTCGAGCCCTCGCTTCCTTCCGGGACCCCAAGTATTCTGATGTTGGCCCATCCGGCCCGGCCCTCAGCCTCCTCAGCCCTGGCCTCAAGTGTGAACACCTTTTGTTCCAGGTCCAGCACCTTAGCTTTCAGCTCTGCTGTGTCGTCTGACATCTCTTTTATGGTTGTTTCGGCAGTGGTCACTCTTTCTATTAGGTTGCGGGCATCCTGGCGCATGAGTTGTAGCTCGGATTTGAACTCCCCGATTCTGGAATCTATAAATGTGCGCAGTGATGCAATTGCCTCCAGTACCTGGGCTTGATTTTCAGGGGAGTCTGCCGGTTTTGCTTGGGGAGGTTCGGGGTGGAAGTGCGTGGCTGCGGAGGAGTTTTTGCTTTAGCAGATACATACGTGTCATTGGTGCTTGTTTTCTTCTTATTCCTGGCCGCCATGATGAGGGGCGTTCAGAGACGCCACTCTGTTATGTGGGGGTAGATGATAGTTGCCGTCGCCTCCTCAGTAATGCCCCCACCAGCCCAGTGATTTTAGTGTGCGGGCTGGGGGAGCTTATGGTTCTGGGGGTGGGGTGGTCAGTTTTTCGCGGGATCAGTGTTCAAGTTCTCGGAGGGGCATACAACAGCACGTTGCTTTGTCCTCTATGCTGGGTGTGTTCGATTGGTTTATGCCCTCACCCAGTGCTCTCCTCACCTCCACCTTCTTTTGCTGTCGATGGCGGGGCTCCCCGCACGAAGGGGTCAGCGTGTCCACTCACGATGTCTCTCCGGTTCTCACTCCTCGGCCGCTACGGATGCCGTAGCCCAGGGCCCGGGCCCAGTCTCCCCGGGCGGGAGCGCCCGGTTGTCTCCCCGGGCTGTCGCTGCAGCAACAGCAGATCGGACCCGGGTGGAGGGGCAGGTTCCTCCTCCTTGTTTCGGTCGTGGCAGCAGCTTGTGGGTCGGCTTCGCTGCGAAGGCGGCTACCGTTTTCCTCCGGCACCGGCTTCAAGAGATGGCCGCCATCTTGGGTCCTGCCAGCAGTGGGGGAGGGGACCTTTGTAGGGGAGAATCCGTGGGTCTGGAGGTCCGAACCCAGGAGAAAACCACAGGATCGTGTCCGGAGTCGGTTCTCCTTCCCTCGGAACCGGTTCTTTCTGTCTCAGGTGTGATTTCAGGCAGGCAAAAGGATCAAGATACGGCGTCTCGGCCGGAGCACGGCGACTCAGCTTCCACTCGCCATGATCTCCAGGCCACGCCCCCATAACCGCCCTCCTAAGACAAGAAGATGCATAGTCCTGCATTTGAATCCCAAAGACCAGTCAGCTTCCCACCCACTAACTACAGCTCTCACTAGCCCGCCTATCAAAGGAGCTCTAATAAATTCTAGATCACTAGTAGCTCATGCCATGGAGATTGCTGACCTGATTCTGAGGGATAACCTAGACTTCCTCGCCATCACTGAGACTTGGCTACATGTCGCAGCAGGCCCCATGCTTATGCTAGCAGTCCCCGATGACTACACTATCTTGAGACAAGACAGACAAGGGACTAGAGGAGGAGGTATTGCCATTATCTGTAAATGCAGCCTCTCTATGAGATTAGCCCCCCCTTTACGATACTCAATCGTGTGAAGCATTGTCAGTCAAAGTACCTTTGAATAACTCTCAAACCCTTAATATTCACTTGATATATGGCCCCCCGGGCCCAACTGGGACATTTGAGGAAGACATTAATATGATCCTAGCCCATAACCTCAAAGGTTCAACGCAAGTATTACTATTGGGTGACCTTAATCTGGGTTTCAATGACCCTTCGGATCAGCCTGCCCTGGCAATGACAAATACTCTACTAGAATTAGGCTTCACCCAAAGAAGCATAACACCCACCCACAATAAAGGTAGAATACTAGATTGAGTGGCAGACCACAACTGCCATACCAACATCCTTTCCATCTCACCGCTAGCCTGGACCGACCACTACCTACTCTCATTTACGCTCTCCACCAATAGACCCCCGCCCACTCCTGCCCCCATGGCTCCACCTACATTAACCAGAAATAGGCTTATCCCTGCCTCACTCCCTACGCTTAACTCACTTCCTGACAGCGCAGACCCAGAGAGTCTGGTGGAGGAGTATGACAAAATGATGGCCTCCTCCTTGGACCAGATCACCCCCCCCTTAAACTCAGACCAAGTAAGCCAAAAAACCATCTGAACAAATGGTTCACACCTTCCCTAAAAAACCTAAGACAACAAAAAAGAAATTGCGAGGCTGCCTGGAAACTACTACCCTCGGAAGCCAAAAAATGAAAGCTCACCAAACTATCATCCCTCTACAAAAAATAAATCTGCCTAGCTAAGCGAGCATCCTACGACACTTGTATCTCCCAAGCTAACTCCAATATGAAAGAATTATTTATTATTCCCAAAGAATTAGAGACCCCCATCGCTATACCAGACACTTGTAACAAAGATAAAAAATGGTGCTCAGACATCCAACATGTACTTGCTAATAAAGTATCTACCTTACAAAATAAAATAGCCCAAAAAAGATTCTTTAAGGAACCCACCATCACCCAAAATAACTGGGAACATAGCCGAAGCCCAACCCACCCGATTCAACTTCTCTAAAGTATCTATCCTTGAAGTGGAAAGAATTATTCTGTCCCTCAAACCATCCAATTGTCAGGGCAATCTTTGCCCTGCACAGCTCATTAAGGATGCGGCTCGAGACTTATCACCCTTCATATCCAAGCTTATCAACGCTTCCTTTGCCACCGGCACTATCCCCACAAACCTCAAACAATCATGGGTACTTCCACTCTTAAAAAAATCCAACGCTCGATCCCTTAACACCTACCAATTACAGGCCTATTACAACAGTCCCTTTTCTTCTAAAAATATTAGACAAGGTGGCCTACACGCAAATACAAACATTTTTGGAATCACACCACCTGCTAGGAGCTAGACAATCAGGCTTCCGCCCACAACACGGAACGGACACTGCCCTCATTGATCTCAAGACCCAAGTCGATGAGCTTAGAGACAGCGGTAAATCAGCCTTGCTCCTCCTCTTGGACCTCTCAGCTGCGTTCGATCTGGTGGATCATGCAATATTATGTAACCATCTCGACACAGCAGCACACTTCTCTAAGGACACCATTACTTGGATTAGATCCTTCTTAATTGGCAGAACTATGAGGGTCTTCTCGCCCTCTGCAGCTGCAGACCCGATACCCATCACTTGCGGCGTACCACAGGGGTCTTGAGTTTCGCCCACACTGTACAATATCTTCACCAAGCCCCTTTTCGATGATCTGGACCATCTCGGTATCACCTACACTAACTATGCAGATGATACCCAGATCCTCCTCCCACTTTCAGGGGATTATGACATGGATTTGGCCTTGGTGAACAGAGTGTACATCATCATCCAGGCATGGATGGCCATGCATGGTCTATGCATGAATGATGATAAAACAGAACTCATCATCCTTGGTACCCCAACTAACTTGGGACCTGACTACTCTTCATTTATAATCGACGGCAACCACATTAAGGTAGCACAGGAGGTAAGAACATTAGGTTTCTATCTTGACTCCATGCTCTCATTCTCCAAACAGGTCCACACGCTAGCGTCCTTTATGGCCTATACGTGTAAACTTATAAGAACAGGTAAGCAATTTCTTTCTAATCACAGCTGTACTATCCTGGCTAGAGCCCTTCTCCTGTCCTGCCTGGATTATTGCAACGCCCTGTATATAGGCTCCAACAAATCTATTATTAGAAGAATCCAAACTTTACAAAACAATGCCCTTAGAGCGGCTTTAGGTATTTCCAAAAGAAACCACATCTCTGAGAGTAGACAACAGAATAACTGGCTCTGAACTGACAAAATCATCCTAAAAACACTGTTGCTTATCCATAAATCTCTTAATAACGCCGCCCCTATCTACCTCTCTGAGAGATTCCACAAACAGACATCCATAAGACCCACCAGATCAGCAAACAGGGACCGCTTGTCCATCCCTAGATTTAAACTATCCACGTTTGGAGGTAACAGCTTTCCTGTTAAAGCGGCTAAACTATGGAACTCCTTGACTCCTACACTGAGAACAGACCAGTCCTATCTTAACTTTAGAACCAACACCATCCTGTGGCTGAAATCCAATGACCATTAAGTCACATGATGTATAACCACCTGCCTGCGTAACTGAATGGTAACTAACAACGCCCATCCCAAGTCGGCAACCCCTACTTGGTGTACTTTGTCTATAACATTGTAAATACTTGTATACTCTGCCATTGTTAACTTTGTTAACTATGGCAGTTAACATTGTTAACTAGTGAGCATTACTGCTCACTAGTTAACTCGCATCCCATGGAGCTTCACATGAGAAATCGAAGACTAGGCTCCAGATCGACCCATTGCTCAACCACCTCCAAAACATACCCTATAAAACAACCCCACCACCCACCACTACCGACAGCCGCCCCCATACCCAGCACCGCCAAAATGTGCACTCTCACTGGCATCCCCACCAAAACTAAACCACAAACAAATAAAGCCACCCTATTCCAATGTGCCCTTATCAACGCACGTTCCCTACCAGCACATGCCACAGAGATCCACAACCTCATTACCGACTTAGATCCAGACATCCTAGCCATCACTGAGACCTGGCTACACGAGGCCTCTGGTCCGGCCATCTGCCAAATCCTATCACCAGGATACCACATCTTGCGCCAAGACGGACCTCCAGCAAAGGTGGAGGAGTAGCACTAATCCTCAGGGGATCTATTAATGCCAGGCAACAAAACACCACTGAGACAGACAACTTTGACCTGCTTTCAGTAAAAATATCACCCCAGCCAAATGATACCATAACACTCCACATTGCTTATCGTCCACCAGGACCAACCGACGACTTCCAACCCAAAATCACCCACATCCTAGGAAACAACCTAAAAACAAATACAAGAGCTATTCTCTTAGGTGACCTTAATTTAGGCTTCCAAGACCCCAAAGACAAGAAAGGCAAAGCCCTCGCTAAAGCTCTCCTAGACCTAGGCTTCACTCAACTAATCAACAACCCGACCCACACCAAAGGTTGTACACTTGATTGGATCGCGGACCACAATTGTGCCGTCGACCTCAGCTCCAGCACCCCTCTCCCATGGACGGACCACCACCTATTACACTTCTTCATACCATCTAAGCCAACAGTAAAGCCAAAACCACCCGCACCAGCCACACTGGTCAGATCCAAGAAATCACTCACCGCAGAAAGACTCCTCCCCCTGATTGAACACTCTGCCCTCGCCCACCCTACTTCCAGTGATCCCATGGAGCTAGTCAACATTTCTAACACCACGCTCAAAGAGCTACTAGACACCATTGCTCCATTGGAAAAGAAAAAAGCCAAGCACACACTCCATGCCAACTCATGGTTCACTCAAGAACTCCTTGACGCCCGAACTGCCAAAAGAGTAGCTCTAACCTCCTGGCAGAATAACCCTTCCACCACTACCAGTGACTCTTACCACGCAGCCGCCAGACTATACAAGCATGCCATCTCCAAAGCCAAAGCAGACACGGACAACTCGAGAATTGAGAAATCAAATTCCCAATCTAAAGAATTATTCGCAATCTATAACGAGCTGACCATCCCCCCGTACCGCCGTACAACCCACTGAAAAAAACAAAACCTGGTGTAACAATATCAAACACGCCATGCTAAACAAAATTAAAACACTCCAGAACAAAATTAAGACCCAGTCTGACAACCTGCCCAAAGTTACTCTACCCCAACCCACCAGCTACAGACCGTCAACAGGGCATTAACAAACCCACACCATTTTCATTCAGGGAAGTAACCATCCCAGAAGTCCTACTAATCATGAAGCGCATCAAACCGTCGCTATGTAAAGGGGACACATGCCCAGCCAACATCGTCAAAGACTGCGCCACAGCCTTAGCCGCATTCATCACCACCTTTATCAACGCCTCCTTCACCAACAGTACCGTCCCACTCACCCTTAAGGAAGCATGGGTGTGCCCACTACTAAAGAAACCCTCCCTTGACCCAGACTCCCCCACCAACTACCGTCCAATTACTACAGTGCCCTTCCTGTTGAAAATCCTGGATAAGGCTGCATACCTACAGATTCAATCTTACCTAGAAACCCACAATATCCTAGGAAAAAGACAATCCGGCTTTAGCCCTGGTCATGGCACAGAATCAGCCCTCTTGGACCTCAAGAATCAATTACTTGAAGCCATGGACAAAGGCAAATCCTCACTCTTCTTACTCTTGGATCTCTCTGCGCCCTTTGATTTGGTTGACCATAAAATCCTGTGCAAACATCTCAAGGACACCGCCCACTTCTCCCATGAAGCCACCGCCTGGATAACCTCCTTCCTGGAAGGCAGAGCGATGAGGGTCTTCTCTGATCATGCCTCAGCCACCCCTTCCCCAATTGAGTGTGGAGTGCCACAAGGATCCTGTACCTCCCCCACTCTATACAATCTCTTCACCCTCCCACTGTTCAGCGACCTAGAAGAATTCGGCATAGCCTTTACCAACTATGCCGACGACACACATATTCTTCTGCCCCTTACCGGGAACAATGAACAAGACCTTAACACACTCCAAAAGACTTACGCACGCATCCAAGCCTGGATGTCAGCCAATGGTCTCTGCCTAAACGGGGAAAAAAACAAAATCCTAGTGATAGGCCCCAAAGAGTCCCTAAAAATACTGAATGACAAGTATAATTCCTTCAACATTGAGAATACAGTTATCACAGCTTCCACTGCAGTGAAAACTCTTGGGGTATACCTTGACGCCACCCTATCAATGGACAGGCAAGTCAGAGCCATCTCATCCTCAGCTGCACTCACTAAAAAAATCATAAACGCAGTAAAATAACACCTATCACCAACCAACTGCCTCAACATCGCCAGAGCCACCATTGGAGCAAAACTGGACTACTGCAACATCCTGCTCCTAGGCACCTCCACCAAAACATGAACAAACTGCAAACGGCACAAAACAACGCCCTCAGAGCGGCCCTCAGCATACCTAGGAGAGAACACATCTCACAGGCAAGGAAAGATGCCCACTGGCTACCCATCAAAGAACGCATAACATTTAAATCCCTCACAATCATTCACAAATGCATTGCCCAGACAGCCCCTGCCTACCTGTCTGAAAGAATACACCTTGCTCCAGCCCACAGACCAAGGCAGGACCAATACTCCCAGCTATTATCAGTTCCAGTCTTCAGTAGAGCCAAAGCGGGCGGTACGAGCTTTGACGTACTAGCCCCTAAAGCTTGGAACGCACTCCCGCCCAACGTACGCCATGAAAAATCTCTCACAGTCTTCAGAAAGATGCTAAAAATGAATCTATTCAACTAACTTTCCCTACAATGCCTAACCTGCCTACGTAAAGACTTTTTATTTTTTCCCAAATCTCTACAACTGCTATGTAATGTACCTATACTAAGTGAATAAGCTGTAACAGCGCCACGATGACTAAGGGCCGCTGGGCGCTTTATACATTCAAATAAATAAACAAACAAACAAACAAATAAATAAATAAATAGTAAAACATTTATTTTACTCCATGACTCACCACTTGTTACCCCGTGAAGATAACTATAACATTGCATATAACGCCTGTAATATTTGTAAATAGTATTATACCCTGCTTTGTAAATAATGTTTCATACTTTTGACTCCCTGTAACTAAGCTTCACATTGTCTTGTAACTGCTGCGCCCTGATGCCCCTGGGTCTGGCGCGCATTATAAATAATAAACAAACAAACAAACAAACTAGGCAACCAGTCGGCGCAGCAAACAGGTAAGTTAGCAAGGGAGTGGGAGAGAGAATGCAGCGGAGACAAGGAAGGTCTTGAGCTACTTCTGGAACTTCAGGTGGTTCAGCTGGAGTCTAAGAGGGGCAGGGAGGCCGTTCCAGAAGGAGGCACCTGCAGAGGAGAGAGATCTACCCCCACTCTTTGCCTGGAGATGAGTCTGACCTACAGAGAGTGGGAGTTGGCTGAGCGTAGGGGTCTAGAAGGAAGGTATTTCAGAGGAGAGAGTTGGATGTAGGGTGGGTCCCGAAAGACTTGTGGACGAGGAAGGGGGGTCTTGAACTTGATCCTTGCAATCACCGGGGGCCAGTGGAGAGATTTCAGTGCTGGAGAGATACAGTCCCTGGGCTTGAGGCCAAGGAAAGGTCTTGCAGTCCTGTTCTGGATTAGTTGCAGGGGCGAAGAGTAGAGGTAGGCAGATTGAGAAAGAGGCAGTTGCAGTAGTCCAGCTTGGAGAGAACCAGGGCTCTGGAGACAATGAGCTTCTGGGGGAAAGTGAGGAAAGGTAGAATACCTCTGAGGAAGTGCAGCTGGAAGTGGGCATTTTTGGCAAGGTCTGTAATGTGAGGAGAGAAGGAGAGGGTGGAGTTGAAGATGATGCCAAGGTTTTTGCCTCACAAGAAGGTGAGGGTAGAGGGTCCAAGGAGGGCGGCCAGAGTGAGAGAGTGAAAGCAGGAGCAGGTGTCCCAATGAGAAGGATCTCAATCTTACAGGCAAAAAGGCAAAGATCGCTGGAGGTGCACCAATCCTGAATCGTGGATAGACAGTCTGGAATGTGCGAGGGAGGCGAGGAGGCTGAGGGAAGCCTGAAAGAGAGCTGAATGTCATCCGCATAACACTGAAAGTTAGAAGAGAAGGTGGAGATCAGGAGCGCCAACGGGCCTAGATAGACATTGATGAGCCAGGGTGAGAGGATAGAGCCCTGAGAGACACCACATGTGGAGAGAGGTGGTGGAGAGAAAGGACCCAAGTTGGACCTGGGAGGGACGGTCAAAGAGGAAGGACATCAGCCACGTCAGGGCCTGTTCTTTGATGCCCAGGTCCTCATTGAGTCTTTTAATCAGGGTGGTGTGATTGACTATGTCGAAAGCAGAGGAAAGGTCCAGAATAATGAGGACTTCACAGGTGTTCAAAAGAGCGGTTTCTGTGCCTCTGGCTGCTCTGAAGCCAGACTGATGGTCATGAAGGCAGCCAACAGATTCAGTGTGGAGGGAAAGCTGGGAGATGGGCAGCTTTTCCAGGAGTTTGCCCAGGAAAGGAGGGATAGAAATCATGCAATAGTTTGCCGGACATGTAGGATCGGGAGAATGCTTTTTAGGAGGGGGTGCACAAGGGAGTGCTTGAGGGGAAAGGGGAACGATTCAATAGCGAAAGAGTGATTGCGGAAATCAGCCAAGGTTGGAGCGAGCTGTAACGCTCACCTGACTCCCACGGAGGCGCTGGTCTAGTCTGGGTTGCTGTGGCCTCTTCGAGCATGATGCGCAGAACTCGGAACACCGACTGAACGGAACCTTCAAATCTTGCTTGTCTGGCCCGTAGGAATATCCTTCTGCAGATGAGAAAGGGGATTAACAGTCTGCAGAATAGTGTGCTTGCTCCCCCCTTCTCCCCTTCGTTCTTCTCTAACTTCCTCCGAAATCCCCGGTTGATGCTCACCTTATGGTTTGAAAGGATGAACTCTCCATCCTGCTTCTGGTACAGGGGCACGTGTTTGTCCAGTTACTTCACTGGTTTTCAGAATGGCGCTGGCAAAATCCACTTGACTTTTCCGAGCGGAACGCCGTAAGTATGAAGATTACAAAAGTTCAAGTGTAGAGCCTCCTTTTCTGTTGCCTTCCTAACCTGTGATCTGTCCTTTATTTCAGGTGCAGAATGAAGGCGATGCGTTGAGGGATTGAATTGCCGAAGGTAAACTCAGGTGAGTTAGCAATGGGGGCGATCCCTCTTAATGTCTTTATATTCCTCCAGTAATGTCTTTTGTCCTTTCCCCATAGGGGCTGGGGTGCGGTACCTGCCAACGAAGCGGCGCCGACCCGAAATGAGGAATGGTCCACCAACAGAAGACCGGTAAATGTTATGGCGGAAAATTAGGCTTTCCTCATATGTTCCTTCTGCTCACCTTTTGTCTCTTCTTCTCTCCCCTAGGCGCAGAAATGTGGCGACCGGTGCAGACAGTCACGGTGGAGCCAGAAGAACTCCCGTGGACAGGTGAGTGAAGCGCGGAGCTGCAGCGAGCAACGCAGTGCTTTTAAATGAAAGTATTTTCTCAGGAACGCTGGCGTGAAGGTTCCGGATGCAGGTAAGAAGTTTGATAAAATTCTTGGTTTTCACCTTTCTCTTCTCTTCTTTCCTTACAGGTGTTCCAGGATCGAGGCGGGCGTGGCTGGAGACCAGATGCAGGGGCAGACAGGGTGAGCGTTCAGCTGCTTGGATGCAGAACAACGCGAAGCGTGAGCTACTGTCTGGGTGTGGCTTAAATAGCCCCCAAAGTAGTTCCAGGTAAGTATCCTTCCCTGGCCACGCCCGAGTGGCAAAATAGACCCAATGAAAAAAATATTCCCTTTCAGGTCTCAGGGAGGCCTGAATCTTGCAGCATGGTCTGCATCAGGTAAGTGCACAAAACACCTTTCTTTATGAGCCTGGCGTCTATGGCGCCAGGACTGATGTCCAACATGAGCCTGGCTCCAAGGGCGCCAGGACAGAGTCCAAAGAGCCCCTATAAGGGGCCGCTGGGCTTTTACCAGGGGGCATGATGCCTGCTCCCGGGGGTGCTGGGCCTGGCCTGGTGCTCCGGGGGTAGGCATCACGACAGCACTCCCCCCCAAGGCCCCTCCCAAGGTCGTTCCCTCTGGAGGTTTCGGTTTGTTTGGGAAATTCCGATGGAACCTTTTTACCAGCTGAGGTGCAGGTACGTGGTCGCTGGGTTCCCAAGACCTTTCCTGAGGCCGTACCCTTTCCAATCAATTAGATAGAAAAGTTTTGATTTTGAGATCTTAGAATCCAAAATGTTCTTCGCCTCGAATTCAGGCTCCCCATTTATCTGGATTGGTTCTGGTTTATTAATCTGGTTCCTGGTTGCACTGGTTTCAAAAGTGACACATGAAAAACGAGGTGAATCCGCATGTTAGCTGGTAGATCGAGCTTGACTGCCACTGGGTTAATTATAGCTTTGATCGAGTAAGGGCCCAAATACCTTGGATTAAAAGTTCGAGGTCCCTTGAGCAATAATTGTTTGGTAGCCAGCCATACTTGATCCCCTATTTGGTATGGAGGCGCCTCACTCCGATGCAGATCCGCATTCTTTTTGTATTTCCCTTTCGCTTGTTGCAAATGTGCAGTTGCATCTTTGAAGGCTTGAGTTATCGTGGAATGCAAATGGTCCACTGCGGGCATTTCAAGGGTCAGAGGTGAGTCCAGGTCTGAAGTACGAGGGTGATGTCCATATAGGGTATAAAAGGGGCTTTGTCCAGTTCCAGAGTGTACCGAGTTATTGTATGCATATTCGGCCACCCATAAAATATCCTTCCAATTACCCTCCGATTGGTGCAACATACATCGTAGGTATTGTTCAAGGGTCTGGTTCGTTCTCTCTGTCTGACCATCGGTCTGTGGGTGATGGCTGTTTAAGAGTCTTACATCGATTTGTGCCAGTTGACAACACTTTCTCCAAAAATGAGAAATAAACTGGCTTCCCCGGTCGGAGACTAGTATGGACGGGAATCCATGCAAACGGATGATATTTTCGAGGAATTCCTTGGCTAGGACAGAAGCTGAAGGTAATCCTTTCAACAGAATAAAATGGGCCATCTTGGAAAATAAATCCACCACAACCAGAATAGTATTGTATCCATTACGAGGGGGCAGGTCCGTGATAAAATCTAGTGACAAGGTGTGCCAAGGTGCTGGTGGAATGTCTAAAGGCTGAAGAAGACCGGCAGGTTTTGTCTTTTGGCCTTTGTTTTGGGCGCAAACTCCACAGGACATCACAAAAGATTTTATATCCTTTCGACAGGAAGGCAACCAGAATTGTCGTTTAATTTTTTCCTCAGTTTTGACAATGCCAGGATGTCCTTCCATCACGGTATCATGATGACGGGAAATAGCCAGTTCTTGCAATTCCTTTTCTGGCAGAAATAAGCGTCCTTGGAAGTAAGGTAGGCCATCGTTGACCGAAAAGTAAGACCCCCTTTGGATCCAATCCTGCAAGGCTGTAGAGTCCAGGAGTTGTTTTACCCTTGCTTGAATGTCTTCAAGGCTTTGTAAAGAGGTTATCCCCAAAAGTCTTTGTTCGGGAAATATCGGCACTGGTTCTGAGTTTGTGTCTAGTTCTCCCATTCCTATTCGAGATAGCGCGTCCGCTTTGCCATTCTTACAGCCGGGGCGGTAAGTGATTACAAAATCGAACTCAGCAAAGAACAAAGCCCATCAGAGCTGACGTGATGATTGAGCCTTGGCAGCTTTTAAATATTGTAAGTTTCGGTGATCAGTGATCACGGTGATGGTATGCCTGGCGCCAAGAAGATAATGCCGCCAAGCCTTAAAGGCGGACATAATGGCTAATAATTCCTTGTCGGTGATTGCATAATTTACCTCAGGCGGCGAGAACTTTCTGGACCAAAATGCTACGGGGTGCAGTTGGTTGGTTTCAGGGTCTCTAAGAGACAGGACAGCTCACATGGCTAAGCTGGACGCGTCGGTTTCGACTATATATGGGAGATCGGGACGCGGGTGCTTCAAAATAGGTGCGGAGGTGAATTTAGCTTTCAATTCCTGAAAGGCCTGTTCAGCTTCCTCGGTCCATTCGAAGGGTTTATTTTTTCGCAAAATAACGGGTTGTACCACACGTGAAAATTCCGGGATAAATCTGCGATAAAAATTAGCAAAACAAAGCATGCTTTGGACACCTTTCACCGAACTAGGTGATGGCCATTTGAGGATGGCATCCACTTTTTGTGAGTCCATTTGCGAGTCCATTTAGGTGTGAGGATGAATCCAAGAAACTCAACCTCGGTGGTATGGAAAACGCACTTTTCCAGCTTTGCAAACAGTTTGTGCTGGCGCAATTTCTCAAGGACGGCCCTGACATGCTTTCTGTGATCAGATTCCGAAGAGGAGTACACAAGAATGTCATCGATATATACGACAACACAAACATCGATGAGTTCCCGAAGGACATCGTTCATGAAGAATTGGTAGGCAGCAGGCGCGTTGCACAACCCGAAAGGCATCACCTGGTATTCGAATAATCCTTATTTTGTACGGAAGGCCGTTTTCCATTCGTCGCCTTCTTTTACTGGCACCAGATGATAAGCCCCCCAGAGATCTAACTTGGTGTATACGCAAGCGTCCTTCACCTGGTCAAGGAGTTCAGGGATCAGAGGCAGAGGGTAACGGTTTTTAACAGTTATCTGGTTCAATGTGCGGTAGTCAATACAAGTTCTAAGGTCGCCTTCTTTTTTGGGCACGAAGAACAAAGCCGAGGATGCCGGAGACTTTGACGAGCGAATGAAACCATTGGCTAGGTATTGATCTAAATATTGCCTGAAATGCAGATTCTCAGGTTCAGTAAGTGCATAAATCCTGCTACAAGGGGGTTGTGCACCAGGCACCAGATCGATTTGGCAATCGTACGATCTGTGGGGAGGTAACGTGTTGGCCTGTTCCTTTTGGAAGACGTCCTGAAAGTCTTGGTATTCCGGAGGTAGTTGCATGGAGACAGAGGTTACAGACGCTAGACTAATCTTCAGATTTTCTGGGTAGCAGGTTTGTGCACAATCCGGGAAGGTTATTCTCTTCGCTCGCCAATCAATTCGAGGATTATGTGTCTCTAACCAAGGGATTCCGAGAATAACCTGAAACTATGGAGCCTTGATTACATCAAACACAACTGCCTCCCGATGGCCGTCCGGACCTATAAGTGTCACCTCAGCAGTGGAATGTGTTACCGGTCCAGAGGCAATTTCAGTTCCATCGACTGTGGTGATGACATCTTTGCTGGTTTTAGGACGCAGAGGGAGGTTAACCCTAGAGACCAATTCACGATCCACATAATTTCCTATAGCCCCACTATCGATGTATGCCTTTATTGCATGCAACCGATTAGGCTGTTCCGGATCTACGAGGACCATTGGCACAATGAAATGCGAGGTCTGAGAGTTAGTTTTCAAGCTCGGCAAGCGGACCCCTACGCTTGTCGGGCGTGGTCGTTTCCCGAAACAGAGTCTTCATGGTTTTTATCAGCGGCTCCTACCATCTTCTTGGGCGGTTTTGCCGAGCAATCTCGTAGAAAGTGTC